>NC_140587.1:758833595-760166095 GCF_964204655.1 Triturus cristatus
CTTTACTGCCACCACTGTGGTCTGGCCAACTCACACTGCCGGACCTAGGGGGGTAGTACTCAAAGCTCCCACATCTGAATATAGTACAGAATCAGGAATGGCAGAGTATATACGACTGCGCATGCCTAAATCGCTGTCCCGTCTTTGTGCATCCAGGCTGCTGCACATCATCCACTTCCACTGCCCAGAGGTGTCTGCCCGCCGTTGCGCACCCAGGCTACTTCACCCCATCCACTCCTGCCACCCAGAGGTGTCTGCCCGCCCCTGCACACCCAGGCCTCATTGCTCACCTTTTCGCAGGCAGGGCACCCTCCTCCATCAGGCCAACAGGTCTTACATTTGGTGCTGCGTCTTGATTTTGCCATGGCAGAGGACATAAAAGTGCACCCACCATCATCGCAGGTTGCACACTCGCTCAGCAATTGCGGTGCCACTAACTCAGTAACCAGTGAGGCCACGCACGTGGCGGTAGGCCCCTGCTGTTCAATGGCTCAGGCATACACTGTGGTCCAGCAGGGCACACAAAACATGAGCTGGCCGGACCACTGGGATGGGGCATCATTGCAGGCTGCACACCCGCTCAGCACTTACAATGCCCCTACCTCAGTGGACCGAAATTCACTGTCCCGTGGCAGTGTGCCTGTGCCAGCCACAGTGCATCCGGTGCACCAAGTCTGAAATGAAAATGGCATGGAGCACGTGCGTCCGGTCGTTTTTATTGGCAGGATCACGTGACCTGTAACGCCTGTGCTTGATGGATGTGGTGTGGGTGTAAACCAGCCATCAGGGAGTGGCTGTGGCATACTGACAACTAGACCTGTGAGCAGCAGATCACTACAATGAAAAGCTGGGCGATGTAGCGTTGTTATCCCTCCCTGTATGTGTAAACGGATTGGGCTGGCCTGGCGTATGCCAGTCCTGCGTGAGGCTGTGAACAATGACTCCGGAGCTCTGGGTGTGGTTCCGTCCTGGGCTGTATGAGGAATCAATTGATGCGGGTGTCCCTGTTGTGGTGCTGTCGCCACCCGGGCCGCAAGCACCAATGTGTCACTCTGTACTCTTGGTATTGTGTGCATTATTATTGATGGGTGACTGGCGTTTTTCACACATGTTTTGTTACCACATCTCGCTACATTCACCTAATGTGTGGCTGAAGGGCCATGCCTTTTTTGGAAGGTCAGCTGTCCTGTTGTGCGCTGCCTCAGTGGTAGTAGGGGGTGGTCAAGGGGGAGGTCCTGAGGGTGGTGGCAATGGGTTTTGTGGCCTTCTTGGGTGTCAGAGGTGCATGAACAGTAGCTCGATGGCATGTGTTGATCTCGAGATGTGATTGTGGGCTGGGCTCCCTTTCACACTGTAGGTAGTCGTCCTACTTTACACCAGTAAAAGGCAGATGTTACATTCCTACTGCTAACGCAGCTTATCGCCTGTTTTTTGGAATTCATCGCAGATTTGGCTGCTCATTGAAAATATCGGGAAGTGGTGTTTTGTGTTATTTTTGTACAGGAATGCCTACTCTGCATATTATTTGCGTTAGTTGTTGCTCTCATTTGTGGCATTTTTTTGGGGCGGGAGCTATTGCTGGAAAACTGGCGATATCGGCTGTTTTAACCAGGTTGAGAATGGAATGATAATTTAAGATCATTGAAAAAACTGTAGGTTTAATGAACATTATAATTAGAAATTAACATTTAAAAAACCTTTGAAATTCACTGAAAAAACCATAGGTTTTACAGACGTTATAGTTAGAAATTAGCATTTAAAAAACCTTTGAAATTCACTGAAAAAAACATAGGTTTCAGGGAAGCTATAGTTAGAAATTAGCATTTAAAAAACCTTTGAAATTCACTGAAAAAAGCATAGGTTTCAGGGACGTTATAGTTAGTTGGTCATTACACTCGTACAAAAACAGAGAAATTCAAACGTTATAGTTAGTAGAGCTAACTATAACTCGCACCTCCGCAATGCACTGCTGATGACATCATATATTGCATCACTCATGACATGGTCAGTGAAATCACTGATGACATCACTGATGACATCTCAAATGACATCACTGATGAGATCATCCATGTGATAATCTGATGCCCCTCTTCACACCCTAATATAACCTTTGATACACCCACTCTAAAATACTGATAACCATTTTCTAAACCATAGGCAAATCAATAGCAGTTACTATATACCCACTGACTATTTCCTAGTTATACACACACATTCATTCATTCACCCATACAGTAACTCATACATGCAGTCACTCATCAATACAGCACTATATGTACTCATACACCTATACAAACACTCATACACCATCACTCATCCATAGAGTTATTGACACACCTAGCTAGTCATGTAAAGAATCTATAACACTGCCATTTACTCACCTATACAGTTATACATTTATTATCTAACCTATTCATACAGATACTAACATATACTTACTCTCTTATACAATCACTGACACAAGCACACACTTATTTATACAGCCACTCTCACAATTACTCACTATCACATATAGTCATTTATATACTCCAACACTCACATATACTGCTGTTCACATATGTAGTTACTCACACACAGACCAGTGAGATATACATTCACTCACCAATACACTGATACACACACTCACTCACCAAAACAGCTATTTCCACATGCACTATTGAACCCATACACCCAGTAAATTAGCCACTCACACATGTTGGCAGAAAGTCACACACCGTCCACTCACCTACACACACAAACACTGAGCCACCCATACAAATACTTACGCTACCAATAAGTAACCCATATAGACAGTCATGTACCTAACCATCAACCCATGCAGCAGCTTATACAACAACTGAGAGACTGATACAGGCATTCACACAGTTTAGTCACTAACCCATGCATTCAGTAAGAGAAATGTAATCACTAACTTATACAGTCAGTCACACACCTATTAAATCCTCCACCCAGACACTTATACACCAACTCATTCTTCAATACACCTTGGCATTAACATATATAAAATATATTTAAACTTTACAAAAACACACATTCACTGGATGATGTCATCAGTGATGTCATCAGTGATATCATCAGTGATGTCATTTGAGATGTCATCAGTGATATCACTGACCATGTCATGAGTGATGTAATATGTGATGTCATCAGCAGTGCATAGCTCTACTAACTATAACGTTTGAAATTCTCTGTTTTGGTATGAGTGAAATGACCAACTAACTATAACGTCCGTGACACCTATGGTTTTTTCAGTGAATTTCAAAGGTTTTGTAAATGCTAATTTCTAACTATAACATCCCTGAAACTTATGGTTTTTTCAGTGAATTTCAAAGGTTTTGTAAATGCTAATTTCTAACTATGACGTCTGTAAAACCTATAGTTTTTTCAGTGAATATATATATATATATATATATATATATATATATATATATATATATATATATATATATATAATTGCTCCACTGCACCATAAAGAAAACGGATCACTCGCTGGCGGGTGCTGCTTACACGGTGGTGCTCCGTGTAAAATATTCGGCTCACAAAGTCCCTTACTCCCATCCGGAGAAAAAAGGCAGCAGCACTCGCGGTTTCGGTTTTAGGGCCAGTTTTATTCCTTAGCGCTTCACAGACGCGTTTCGGGGTTTCCCTTCGTCAGTGTGTGAGCCAAATATATATATATATATATATATTCACTGAAAAAACCATAGGTTTCACACATGTTATAGTTAGCGGAAATTTTACTGATAAAAAACCAATGAAATTCCCCCGTTATAGTTAGTGCAGGCAACTATAACTCACGCGACCGCAATCCTCTGCTGATGCTAATACTGTATTTAGACACTTATTTGCCCATGTCTTCTTCCATACATTTTTAGCTATACATATATCACAAATATTTTTTTTTCATAAAGACACATATGTCATCAGCAGAAGATTGCGGTCGCGTGAGTTATAGTTGCCTGCACTAACTATAACGGGGGAATTTCATTGGTTTTTTATCAGTAAAATTTCCGCTAACTATAACATGTGTGAAACCTATGGTTTTTTCGGTGAATTTGCAAGGTTTTTTAAATGCTAATTCCTAACTATAACGTGTGTGAAACCTATGGTTTTTTCAGTGAATTTGTACGTTTTTTTAAATGCTAAGTTACTTTACGCCATTCGTGGCGTGCACGCCCACTTAACGCAGTTCGTTCCGTGCGCGCACGGTGCGCTTCGCGCACCGTGCGCGCACAGTGAGCACGGGGTGCGCTTCGCGCACCGCACGCCCACTTTACGCAGTTAGTGCCGTGCACGCACGGTGGGCACGCGGTGCGATGACAAAGCAAGAAAGCACGTCAACAAATCTGTTTCTGCTTTCCTCCGTGACTATGGTATGGGTGCCATTTTTTTTTTTTTTTTCTACCGTACGCTTACCGTAAGCTTACCGTACGCGTACCCCGTGATTTTTTTTAAAATCAATAAATGTTTTCTTTGTACTTTACAGTCCTTCTTTGACCCCCTCACAAATGTTAGGGGGTCTGTAACTCTCCTCATTGCCCCCTTTCCTTGTTTTCACTCTTTTTTTTCAGAGTGAAATACACAAAATGGCGGCCGCCGCTTCCTGGTTTCGACCGATTCGAATGTTTACTAAGATCTAAGAGCCAATCAGAATCGCGCTCGCGCACGCCACCGTACGCTTACCGTAAGCGTACGGTAAGCGTACCGTAAGCGGGCTCAGATATATATATTGATTTAAAGGCTATTTTCTCAGAATCTACTGAACAGATTTACACCAAACCTACAAAAGGCACTTCCTTGACCTAGGGACTACCTCTCTGCCAAATTTTGAGTAATTCTGTTCAGCCGTTCGGGCTGTAGCTCGTTCTAAAGGTCCTATGGAAAAATGCATGGGAAAACCGCGTTTTGGGACCCCCCTTTTATCTCAGCCCCCGCTTGACGGATCCCCCCGAGACTTTCAGGGTAGGAGCGGAGCGTAGCGCCCCACCTATTTTGAGAAATTCGCGAGGATTCGTCGACCGGCGCCAAAGTTATTCAAAATAGAATGTTGAGGTTTTCCTATGGAAACGTGGTCCTAACTATAACTACCTACTGGCGACCGCCAGTAGGTAATATACATATATATATAAAGTCACTGAAAAAACAAAGGTTAAAGTAACAGTAACATTATAGTTAGTTGAATATGTCAGTGACAGCACTAACGTTTTGAACTAAAAAGCACAGAAAGTAGCGACTTATAGTTATCAGACCTAACTATAACTTGCTCCCCGTCGTGCACTGCTTACTACCTCAAATATTACAACACTCATGACATGTTCTATGACATAATTTATGACATCACTGATGTCATCAGTGATGAAATCATCCAAGCTTCATTTGTACACATTTCTCTATTAATGGGTATAGCATTAAAGCTATGAAAGTAAGTGCAAAATAGCTCAGAATAATATGAAGCATCATTACTGCTATCATACATACAACCCCCATTTTAAAGCAAGCTTGTGTTAAGTGCATCATTTACCCTATACCATACACTTAATGGGTAGCCAATTTCAAGTAGACTATGAACTACAGACGAAAGGGTAACCTACTCTGCATACAGTGTTCAATCTGTATACAACTGTTCAGGGAAAACCAAGTTCCTCCAGATGCTTACATAACGAATGCCCTACTACAGTCAGTATTTACCTGTATCAAATGTCTGACAGTCACCAAACCTACATTGAGAAAAGAAGTGGATATGAGTAGAAAAAGTGTGTACTGTAAACAGTGTTTACTCTATGTAGAGACTTTACTCTTTACAACACTGTTTGAAGACTGTAAAACTCTCATGAAAAATACACTACATAGGGGAAGATTTACAAGCCCCTTGCGCCACTTTTGCGTCACTTTTCCCAAGTTAAAAGTGACGCAACAGTGGCGCATGGGGCTTGTAAATCTGCCCCATAGTATTTAAGATCTGAAGGTGCTAAATATCATACTACCCGGTACAAAAGGGGGTGGTGATGGACGGAGCATCAGAACCAATCAAACACTCACACCCAGTCAACAGATCTGGGTTTGATCCATCACCGTTCTTTAGCCCACTTTGCCACCCCAGTTCAGACATGGCCATATGCAAATCAGTCTGACCCTGTGCCTCATGGGAACAGTCCAGCCCAAACTGCCAAGCCATGCATTCCCTGGACCGGAAACAAGCTTCCTAGGACCGGTTTCTGGCATTTCAGCCGTCTTCAGCCAGGCTTGCTTGAATCCAGTGGCAAAGTGAGCAAGGGACTCATGTCTGAGCATACCCTGCCAACTTCTGGCGAACAAAGCGGTACAAAAGGGGGTGCTTGAATCCAGTGGCAAAGTGAGCACTGGATTCAAGCAAGCCTGGCTGAAGACGGCTGAAATGCCAGAAACCGGTCCTAGGAAGCTTGTTTCCGGTCCAGGGAAGGCATGGCTTGGCAGTTCGGGCTGGACTGTTCCCATGAGGCACAGGGTCAGACTGATTTGCATATGGCCATGTCTGCACTGGGGTGGCAGAGTGGGCTAAAGAACGGTGATGGATCAAACCCAGATCTGTTGACTGGGTGTGAGTGTTTGATTGGTTCCGATGCTCCGTCCATCACCACCCCCTTTTGTACCGCTTTGTTCGCCATAAGTTGGCAGGGTATGCTCAGACGTGAGTCCCTTGCTCACTTTGTCACTGGATTCAAGCAAGCCTGGCTGAAGACGGCTGAAATGCCAGAAACCGGTCCTAGGAAGCTTGTTTCCGGTCCAGGGAAGGCATGGCTTGGCAGTTCGGGCTGGACTGTTCCCATGAGGCACAGGGTCAGACTGATTTGCATATGGCCATGTCTGCACTGGGGTGGCAGAGTGGGCTAAAGAACGGTGATGGATCAAACCCAGATCTGTTGACTGGGTGTGAGTGTTTGATTGGTTCTGATGCTCCGTCCATCACCACCCCCTTTTGTACTAAATATCATACTACCTGCAGCTTTCATTCTGTGGTGAAACCTCTACAGATAGCCCATCTTCTAAAGCAAAACAAGCACATGTGATAGGCTAGTAACTGGTGCTCACAGTCTTCTCTGTTAAGAAGAACTTGTCATGCTGAGACAATTCTGTCTAATAACTCATAGTGGTACATAAAATCTTTGCCCTACTGCAAACATTTTCTGCAGTACCAAAAGATTTGAGAGGTACATAATGAGCACAGTTCGTCAACTTTCACCTGCGCACATGAGTACTCTTCAATGCAAAGATTTATCACATGTTCAATACTTCTGCACAGCTATGATGTATTAGGAGCATATGCTTTTCATAAACACTTACACCCGTTAGCTGGACACCGCCTGTAAAAAAATAGGTAGAGAAGTACTATGGTAGTTACTCACCACTATGTAAACTATAAAACAAATTAACACACTCAATGGATGATGTAATCAGTGATATCATTCAGTGATGTCATCAATGAT
The DNA here is from genome assembly GCF_964204655.1 of Triturus cristatus. Lineage (NCBI taxonomy): Eukaryota > Metazoa > Chordata > Amphibia > Caudata > Salamandridae > Triturus > Triturus cristatus. The sequence continues at coordinate 758,841,059 of NC_140587.1, forward strand.
GTCATTTGAGATGTCATCACTGATGCCATAGAAGATTTCATGAGTGATGTAATATGTGAGGTCATAAGGAGTGCATGGCACGGGAGCAAGTTATAGGTAGCTCTTCTAACTATAACGGGTGAATTTCTGTGCTTTTTAGTTCAAAACACTAATGATGTCACTGACATATGCCCCTGGCTAACCCTGTAATGTTACTTTATTCTTATTTTTTTCAGTGAAGTTCTAGTTTTTTTTAACGTAAAGTAATATTTTATTACTACACTTAGAGTTAGCTTCTCGCCACGCACAAGACTTCAGCTGTGTGCCTCGGGGGGTTGGCAACAGAACCTTATGTTTCTTAAATGGGAGGGGTCCAAGTGCCCCCCTCAAGCCTTATTAGGACCTGGAGACCTCCCCCCAGTATTTTTTTTTAAAGAAGATGGCGGTACATGTGCCCCCTCCCCAGCCCTATTAGGCCCTGAGGACTCCATCCCCCAGGGATGTTTATTTTGTCAAAGGTGGGTGCCCTGGTGCGCACACAGGGAACCCACCATATACTCGTTGGGGACCACGGGGCCCAAAAGCCCCTGAAACCCTAGCTAGCAGGAGCCAAGCATTGCTCTCACCCAGAGGGAACAGCTGCTAATGCTGCTCCCTTCGGGTGGGAGCAATGTTTTGATCAGTTTTGTTGGGCGCATCAATGAAAAAAACCAAAGGTTAAAGTAACTTTATAGTTAGGTGAAGATGTCAGTGAAAACATTAAAGTTTTGAACTAAAAATACACAGAAAATCACTACTCATTGTTAGTAGAGCTAACTATAATGTGTGCCCCCACCATGCTCCCCTTATGACATCACATATTACATCACTCATGACATGTTCAATGAAAGGCTTCTCCAACGAGTAGCTTGTGAACAGCTAGTAGCTCCCCAGCTACCTGCAAGTAGATCTCCTGTATGCAGGCCAGCTTACTAAATTAGAAGCTTTTGCTTGGTTGAATTAATCTGTGTTTCAAATGTGTAAAGTGTGTGCTTGAGATGAATATGTATGTAGTTTCAGAACTCATGAACTGACATTTTGAGAAACAATGAATTTACGATATATATAAAAATGATATCCGAGTGATAAATCATGCAGCTTTGGAGAGATGTATTATTAATAGTATTGCCTTGGTGCCAGGGGTGTGCAGCTGTGGCTGTCGTGTATTAGTCATGCAGAGGCATTTCAAATTGCTGGTAATCATACATAGGATGGCCACTACTGTAATTTTGTCTGACATGGTAACTGTTTCAACACAAATAATAGTAGGTTGGGATGATTTTCATTGAACATAAGTAGCTCTTTTTGCAGAAAAGATCAGAGACCCATGTTCTATGACATCATTGATTACATCACTGATAACATCATTCAAGTTTCTTTTCTACATTTTACTCTATAACGAGTATGGCAATAAAGGCCTGAAAGTAAGTACAAAATAGCTTGGAATAATATAAAGCATCATTAATACCATCTCAGATACAACTCCCTTAGGTGCAGCAAGCATGTGTTACGTTCAACACTGACCATATAACGTGCACTTCATTGGTAGCCTAGTTTACATCAAGAATCAACCACAGTTATTTGGGAAACTTTCATTGCACATGGTGTTCAATCTGTATACAACTGTTTAGGGAAAGCCAACTTCCTCAAGGTACTCAATGTCTGTTCCAAAATAAATGCCCTACTATGGACAGCTTTTATCTATATTAAACCACTCACAGTCACTGAATCTGTATTGAAAAATTAAGTTGATATGAATAGAAAAGTGAGTACTGTAAACAGTGCCTACTCTCAGAGAGAGTTTACTCATGATCACACTGTTTGCAGACAGTGAAATCCTCCTGAAAAATATGCTACAGAGTATTAAAAAGTATACACTCCATGCAACACTTGTCAAAAATGAGAATATTAACCTAAAATAACCAAGATCTGAAGGTGCTAAAGAACATACTGCATGCAGCTTTCATACTATGTCGAAATTTTATAGATAACCCACTTTCTGACAGAAAACAATTATACTTATGTAGGTTAGCACATGGTGCACACATTTTTTGTATGTTATGCAGAGAATGTATGTCATGCTGAGATGATTTTGTCTAATAACTCAAGGCTGCTTACTATACTTAGAGTCTACTATGTAGAAACTTTGCCCAGTTGGAAACTTTTTCTGCAGAACCAAAAAACTTGCATCAAACATACTGGACACACGTCATCAACTATCATCTAAACACAGAGTTACTCTTCGATACCTAGATTTATAAAGTGATAAATAGCTCTACACACCTTTGATTTATTAGACTCATGTGCTTTTGGTAAACACTTACACCCATCTGCTGGATGTGTTTGACTGGCTGCTGGCAACCAACCCAAGTACTATCACTCTGGTGCAAATCAACAAGGAAACTCAGTAAGTAGCAACATACTCACTTAGCTGATACAATATGACTTTAATAAAACACTAGCATAAGTATATATACTGGCAATGATAGTTAAAAAGTAGAAGTTGCATGCAAAACACTAGCACATGCATACATACATTCACTGATAGTTAAACAGTAACAGTACAGTTGAATATGTATTTATAGGGCAATGTTAGCACCACAACAGCATCAGAAAGAAACAGTCTTGTATCATTCATCAAGCAGTAAATTAAAGAACAACAGTAATTCTATAAATCAAGATAGAGCAGGGGTTTATGGGCCTTCACCCCTTGACTTAACTTAGTACCTAACACTAGGAGGCTCACTCCGACCTTTCTGTTTCTTCCTCTCTGGTAAATGGTGCAACGGGGGCAGCAGAGGTGGGTGCGACGGCAGCTCTGCTCAACTTCATCTGTGAGCTTCATTGAGGCATCTGCACCCCTCCATTTTATACACTAAAGGCAGGCTTACACACCAATCATGTTCCTTTCCCGCACCAATGGTTCCCATGATGTTATTAGTGCTTTTGATAATCCAGGATTCTCCAGAATTTGAAACTGCTACCAGGGTCAATCGGGGTCAATGCAACCTCAACAGTTTGTCTCCCACGATCCACATGCCTCGGCCTGGTACAATAAACACAGCACCTTGGTAGCACATCTGATTGTGTCTAGTACAAATGGTAAAAACAAGCAGCGCTAGATTATTTGCTATGTTGCCATGGTCCATGGGTTTTCTGCATGCATTTTCACTCATCAGCACTGCCAAAGCTACTTAACCTTATTGTGTCACAATGTATTCTGAACATTATTCACTATATAGTACACTGGACAAAGGCTGTTTAAAATTGGGTAGAAAAGTAATATAGCTGCCTGTCACTATGTGAACTATAAAACAAACTTAGTCACTAATTGGATGATGAGATCAATATGTGGAAAGTCATCAGTGATGTCATTTGAAATTTCATCAGTGATGTCATAAATTATGTCCTAGAACATGTCATGAATTGTGCGATATGTGAGGTCATAATCAGTGCTGCTAACTATAACTGGTGAATTTCTGTGTTCTTTAAGTTCACATCATAAATGTTGTCACTGACGTATTCACTTAACTATAACATTACTTTAACCTTTATTTTTTCAGTGAATTTCATTTTTTTTAAACAATAGCAGATATTTTTCTCACACCTAACAATAACATAGATGTAACCTTTCTGTGTTCATTGAATATCTAGGGTTTTTGTTATGTAAAGTAATATTTTATTGCCATATATAAAGCCAACCCCCACCGTGCATAGCCCTGAGGCCAGCCCCTGCAGCCAAATCCCCAGCAGGCATCCAACCCCACGCTTCGCATGGCCTTTGTTGTGCACAACATATAATTGTACTTCATCACCAAGGATCCCATCTGGGATCAAATGCAAGAAAAAAGGGAGGAGAGGCCACTTGTTTCCCTTCCTCGAGCCTCATAAGGCCTTGGGGACCCCATCCCGAGGGCCATATTTTTTTAAAAGGGTAGTGTGGCCACAAGGCCTCCTCCCTGAGCCTCTTTAAACCCTGAGGGACCCTTTTCCCAGGATTGTTTTATTTAAAATGGGAGAGGGGCTGCACAGCCCCCCTCTCTGAGAATTATATGTCCCCAGGAACCCCATCCCCTGAGCCAAAATCTAAGGTGATTCCAAGTGGGGGCAAACACAAGTTTTCCTGCCTGAGCTGGTGCATGCAGGGGAACTGATATTTCCCTGGGGCGGGCTCCCTGGGACACAACAATTGAGCCGGTCTTGTGGGTAGGCTGTGTGGGCCCATAGAAGGCTCAACCATGTGGCCCCCTCCCTTAATTAAAGTAATTGGCCCCAGGGGATGGGATCCACAGGGTATTTGAAGGCTTGGGAGGGTGCCGCTTGCAACCCTTCCATTTTTTTGATCATTTTGGCCCAGGGGGGTTGCCCCTTGATCCTATAATAGCTCCATGATGTAAAATGTGGCCCTGGGGCTCTTTTTTCCAAAAGAGCACATCTGATAAAAAAATCACTAAGATTCCTCATTCCATGGCGATTTTTTTGCCATATTTTTAATATGTAGCGGATCAACTCGCCCACATGTTTCCTGCACTCCCTTGGAAATGAGCGCCAAACCAGACATCGAGTCAAACACAAGAGTAAAATATAATAAAAAAGAATCAGCGGCCAACAATATGGAAACTTCAACTCAGATGATGAAGATATTGGTGAAATATGCAGAATTAGATCATAAGAACATCCAAGAAGAAATAAAGAGGATCTTGAAGGAACTGAAGACTACTGCAGATTGGGATTAGGTGGAATTTTTTCCAAATTACTTGAAAATTAAACGTGCAAAACAGGAAGAAATATTAAAAGAAAGGAAAGCTGCAAAATTCAGTACATACAAGATGGATTACGAAAGAGGTCAAATATTTATCTTTCCCTGAAGACCTGACAATTTAAGGAGGCAAAGAATGACATACTGTAACATGAAGAAAGAAGAATATCAATATTTGGAAACTGATTCAGAGTTAAGATCAGAAGTGGAAACAGAGCTATAGGAAGGGTCCTCATCATGACCCAGAATGTATAATAAAGTGGTACCGACAGTGGTGGATGAGTTGTATTTTTTAAGGTCTGACAGAAGAACAAATCTAAGATCCAAGTAACAACCCAGAAAAGATCCAAAAGGAGGAGGAACATGCGCAACAAGAAAGAGCTTTCCTCTGTTGAGCAAACAAGGAGAACAAGGAAATAGGGACCCATGATCCCAAAACCATAGTGAATTTATCTGATATTGAACTATTACAGGAAAAGAAAAGAATATTATCATTGGTACTCTCTCACTGTTCTGAAACAACAGTTTATTACAGTCAGGCTCAGAGTGACATTTTGTAAGAAAAAATTCAAATTAAATTCTTCTCTAAGCAACCTGATGGAGATATGCCTTAATTGAAACTAACACAAAGCAAACAAGCGTCACTACAACTACAAGTTTCTGATTTCAAACTTAAGATGGAACTTGATCAACTGAAATAAGAGTCAATGGGAATTTCTCATTAAAAAAATAAGAGTGGATGTAAATTCAGACCACCCTCCACTTTCTTGCCAATGATGAAAAGAGAGATTCATTAGACACATTTTCTAAATTGGTTACACAATATCTGAAGTCACTCTGTTCTGAGGTTACAAAAATGAAATACAAATTGACTCCCTATCAGAAAAAATACAATGATCTCATGATGAACTTGAGACAAAGAACGGACGTGGTTATAAGAGAATTATGACAAAGCATGAGCCAAAGAAGTCAAGCAAGTGGAAAACAAGTATCATTCTGAGTTATTGGAATGGCACAAGGATGGACTACTACATCATGATGAATATTTGTTTTTAATAAATAACCATCCTAGAATTCCGATCATCTATCTGATTCCTAAAATGTACAAAAATTAAATAACTCTGCTAGGAAGGCACACACACTTTTCCATTGATATTTTCTTTGAAAATATGTAAAAATGTGTACACTACTATAGTAACTACTCAGAAAATGGTAAGTGGTTTCTTTCTTGTAATTTATCTCCAGTGGCTGCTCAGTTCAGGAGCAAGGCTGCTCCAACAACAAAGCCTCAACCACCGTTTCCAATTCAAAACATCACATTCCAACATCCCACGTCACAAGTATAATTAAACATTCTAAGACAGATTAAAACTACCTAATGTAGTCAAGATAGAACATGAGTAGTCAATACTACAACTACATTCTGAGGCACTTTGCAATAAATTTGTCTTCTTATGTGAAAGATACTGGTACTTTAAAAAAATACATATTTGACATCTCTTGGGAAGAATAATATGTTATGATGTCTCTTGACTTGTTCTCACTATATACCAGCATTAAACCTGTGGATGGTCTGAAGGCAGTAGAATATTTCATAAATGCAAGAACCTGAAGTTTGTTGGAATATACCCAGTTGTTGCTTAGCATAATTAAGTGGTGTTTGACTAACATTTTTTTCATGTTTGAGAAACATATATTTAAACAGGTGAGAGGTACTGTGATGGGAAACTGCTTCACCCCCAGCTATGCTAATTTTCATATGGGTTGGCAGAAGTAGCAGGTGGCCCAAAGCCAGTTTGCTCTAGAATGGTTGGAAAATGTGGTCCTTTGGATACGGTTTATAGATCACCTTTTTATAATATGAAGTGCGTCGAAGTCTAATGCTACTGCATTTGCCAGCAAATTATACAGCAGTGATCTCAACCTACATTTTACCTGCAGTATAAGCTCAAAGGAGGGCCATTTTCTAAATCTGACAGTATACATCAACCTAGATGCAATGCACAAAAAAATTGTATATTAAACCCAAAGCAGGTAACACAATTGTGCATGCCACAAGCATCCATCCAGACAACCTTAAAATAAGTATTGCTATGCAGTAACCCTAAGGGCCAAGAGAAATTGTAGTGAGGCACCGAAAGTGAGCAAATCCCAGAGAGAATTAGAGCAGAGATTCAGAGATAGAGGATACAGCAAGGAAATCATCCATGATGTAATATCTAGAATAAAAGAATAGAGAAAGTCTAATATTTAGTAGAAAGAATAAAACCAGGGGTGTGCCAGAATGTAGCAGAGTGATTACTGGCTATAACAAGAAACATGGGGTTATTCAAAGAAACCTAACAAAACAATGGCATTCAGTTAAAAATGACCCAATCATTGGAACAATGTTCACAACAGGCCACTGATCACCTTCAGAAGGGCTAAAGCAGTGAGAGAAAGTTTATGCAAGAGTAGCCCAGAAGCGAACAAACAAGGAACTTGGGGTCATATTTATAAGGGGATTGGGCCACCAGAACATCACTTTTTCGATGCTCCGGTGGCGCAATGCCCTGCACCATATTTACAAAGCGGCATTAAGTCACTTTGCATGGATTAACACCACTTTGAAAATGTGGTCCCTTTATAGCAGTTTTCTGCATGAAAAGGGCATGCAATGGGTGTTGCTGTCGGTGTTCCACTGCAATACTCATTGCTTTTTGATGCTGCCACAGATTTACAAGGGTAGCCCCAAAAACTAATGCCATGCAAAAGCAGGTCCTAGATTGGCGCATTGAGAAGAAATACTTTAATTTCTCCTTGTTTTTGCGTTCTACAGTACACATAGATACAGGAAATCACCTTTAAAGATTGTTTATGGGCAGGACGGTGTCATAAACAATTATTGCCTGCAACACAGGCACTCTTGCATCATGGCATGGTGCAAGGGTGCTTGTGTTGCAGGAAATCATCCCTGCAATACAGGTACCCTTGCACTATGGTGCAAGGGTCTCTGTGTTGGCGCGATAGGCTGCTATTTTTAGCGCCGGATCAAGGGAATACACAGGGGTGCCCCGTATTATTTTAAATACAGCCCATCCCTGTGTTGTTTAAATGACGCAGTACTGCAAAATGTGCAGCAGAGCTGCACCCTTTCCTTAGAAATTTACCACTTGATTGGCAAAGAGCCATGACTTCAGAATGTGTAACAGATTCAATGCTTGTAGATATGGCCAAGACAAAACTGAAGTCAAGTCACCTTTCAGCAAAAATCACTTCAGATTTCCAGGGGCAGATACTTGTGCTCACTCTCGTGTGTCTTTGCCCTAAGTTATACATAGGAAGCTCTAACTGACAGGCAAATAAATATATCCTGCAGCACTTTGGGGTGATCAAAGACAAGGTTAAAAATTACCCTGTAGCCTGCCATTTTGATGAGTTTCAAGTTAGTTATGAAGAGGAGCTGAAATATTTAATTATTGATGAAATACCAAGAGGTGCCAAGGGAGGGAACAGGGATAACAGTTGCTTAGATTAGAATCTAAATACATAAACAAACTTAATACTAGGACTCCGTATGGTTTCAATGTAGAAGATTTGTACACACATCTTTAATTTCTGCCTCTTTTCTTTTAAAATAGGGAGAGAACTGCTAGCCAGTGTTAATGTGGGTGTGCTCTCCTCTTAAAACATGGTAGAATGTGCTTATACCTCATTGGCCCATTTAATTTAGCTGTAAGGCCCTGGTAGATTGGCATTACCTGTGTCCAGGGCCTAAAAATGAAATGCTACTAGTGGGCCTGCAGCACTGATTGTACCACTCACAGTTGTGGCACATTAAACATGTCTCAGGCCTGCCATTGCAGCATGTGTGAGCAGTTTTTAACCACCATTTTGACCTGGCAAAATTAACCTTTTGCAAGACCTTCCATTTTAATACATGCAAGTCACCCCAAGGGTAGGACCTTCACAGCCCAGAGGTCAGGGTGCAGTGTATTTAAAAAGTTTGACATGCGCTTTTTAGTTTTACATGTCCCGATAGTGAAAAGCTCTTAAATTTTTTTTCGTTATTGTAACTTTTCCGTAAGATAACATCATAGTTCCCTTATTACTTTTAAAAAACTGTAACTTTCAATTGGGAACATTACAATTTTGAAAATGCTACTTTTAGAAGTTGACAATATTCCTGCTTTTGCCATTTGGTGCCTACAGTCTGTCTCTGGGTCACATGACTGGGTGTAGTTAACAGTTTAGCTTTGTGTAGGCCTCCTAGACAGGCACACACAATAGTAAGATTAGGTATGCCTGGATGGGGCATCAGTGGGAGGATGGGAGGGCAGAGCAGGGCCAGCCCCACTTACACTTGAATAGGCTGTGTCCTGCCTCCACACGAGGGCTGCATACCCCATATAGTTAGTCTGGAACCAGGGCAGGGAAGGCAAGGCACCAGTGCACTTCAATGGTATGCCTCTAGAAGCTTCTCCCTACTTCAAGGGCACAATGTGTATAAATACTGGACCTCAGACACCAACTTTGTAGTATACTTCTGGCCCTGTGGATACTCTGCCAGGAAGAAGGACTACTGTCCTGCTGAAAGGATTTATACTCTGCTAGGCTACTATCCTGAAGGACAGCTGCCCTGCTGTGCTGACCCACTGCCCTATTTCCTGGGTGAGAAGGATGGGGCCTGCATTTATTGAACACAAGACCACCAGAGTGACTCCAAGGGCTATTTGGCTGACCTCCTGACTTGAGCCTTAGAGACATAATGCTCCTACAAACTCGATCCCAGCACCTGTCTTCCGTGAGTCTACCCTGCCAAATAATGCCACCCCAGTCCTGGACCTTTGGAAGTCGTCATAAAGTGTTCAGCCAGCCTCCGTGAATCCAACAAAAGCAACACATCTCCTCTGGTACGGGGTGCAGGACCTCACATCACAGTCTCTCCACACCTCAGAACTGACACATCCCTTTAGCTGCATAGTGCAACTTCAGTGTAGATCCTTGCAACGCTCTACAAACCAGGATCTAAGGTACTGTGTTTAGTGGGCCTAACCAAGTCTTTATTGCCGGTCCATGCTCCATTGCGGTCAGCCTGAACTTGTGACTTTGTCCCAGTTCAACGAGATATCCACAGTTGGCGCTTTGTGCTTTTTGACACTATTTCCATAAAATCTCTAAGACTGAAAATCTCCGGTTCTACTGGTTGGTTATCTGTCATTTATTTTGGTCTTGTTTTATGCATTGAATACACCTCTATTTTTCTATCTTGGTGTAGCATCCTTTTTGTGTGGTGTTTTTCATTTCATTATTTGTTGAAGTGTTGCACAAATACTTTACACATTGACTCTAACCAGGCCGACTGCTCTGTGCCAAGCTACCAGATGATTGAGCACTGGTTAATTTAGGGTTCGCTTGTGCTTCACCCTGAGAAGGATTGTGGTTATAGCTTGACCAGAGCTCCCACCCTAGTCAACCAACACCCCAATTTCTTACATTGATGATCAGCTGGGAGAAAAAGGATTAGGACTGGTGTTTGTGCAGTGCCATACAGTGAATTTGTGTACACGACCATCCCATATGTGAGATCAATTGAATTTTCAGTCCTCCTTGATTGGTCTTTATGCTTTTTCTAAATTAACTTCCTGACTGTTGTACCTGAACCCACACCTGCTAGAATGGAGGTTGAGCTGCCCAACATGAATGCCTACACTGTGGCCCTGATAAAGGAGTTCTGCAAAGAGAAGGGACTTCCAGCAAAGATCACCACCAGGAAGGTGGAGCTCCAAAAGGCACCGAGGGCCTAGATGGAATCCCATCATTCATTGGTTAGATCTACAGAAGGGAATGATGATGAGTTAGAAGGACCTGGAGAAGACCTTCCTATAGTGTTACCTGCAGTTGAGGGGGAGGAATTGACCCGTGAAGTGGAGCTCCCTGCCAGGGCAGAAAGCAGTGTGTCTTCCCCTAGCCTGTATCCAGAGGAGCTGGCTGGAAGCAAGGTGGAGAGGGAGTTCAGGCTCCAGATGACCAATTTCAGAATGGAGGAAAAGAAGCTGGCCAAGGAGGCAGAGGAAAAGAAACTGGCCTTGGAGGTAAAGACGTCTGGGGTTGAGAGAGCCTCAGAGGAGAAGAAAATATTGTTGGCTCATGAACTGAGTCTGAAGGAGCTGGACATAAAGGCCAGACAGGCAGAGTCCAACAGTGATGGTGGCAGCATTTCTACAGTGCCTTCTAGAGACACAAGAGTCCACATTCCCAAAGTTCTGGTGCCTGACTTAGTTGTGGGGAATGACATCAACAAATGATTTGTAGAATGCGAGATAGCTTTGCAAATGGATAGGATCCCTGAGGAGGAGTGGGAGGCTACCACTTGAAAGTATATCCTTAGCACAGGGAGGTATGCTCTACTGGCCCTTGGTAAGGGAAATAAGATGAGGTAACCCCCCTTGAAGTAAACTCTAGTCAGAAAGTATGGCTTTACCCCTGAGGCAGTGTTTAGGGACAGCCAGAATCTGGCACAGCAGTCCTGGGTGGATTGTGTGAACTCCTTTGCAAGGTACTTGATGGTTGAGTAAAGGGCAGTGAAGTAAAGGATTGTCAGGGGCTGTACAATTTGATTTGAGAGAACACATGCTTAGTCTTTGTTTTGCAGATCTGTACCAGCACCTTATTGACAGTAAACTCACTGACACATGGGAGCTTGCTAAGAAGGCAGAATGCTGGATCAGCACCAGGGTCCACAAAGAGGTATCCGGGGGGATCACCACGAGGGTGGGCAGGTTCCCCACCAGTAGAAGGAGGGGGGGGACAAACATGAAAATAAGGAGTTCTTCAAAGGCAGCCAAACTAGTTTTAAGGATCAGGATTCCCAAACCCCCCTGAGCAGAAGAAGAAATGGGTACCCAAGTCGTAAGTGCTCGGGGAAGGTACACCCTAAGTGCTATGATTGTCAACAGATTGGGCACCAGAATGGGGATGCCAGGTGTCCCATGCGCACACAGCCCCCCACTGGTTGGCAGACATTGGGGTTGGTTAGTGTTGTGCTGGGGAGGAGACTGTACCAGATAGTGTGAGGGTGGCATAGAGATTACGCTAGTGTCCATGGGTGACAGAGAGATGGTGTAGGGAGTTCACATGCCTATTAATACTAGAAAATATAGGCAGTAGGTCACCAGTAATAGGAAAAGGGTGGGGGCTCTGTGAGACACTGGAGTAAGCATGACAACTGTCAAATGTAGCCTGGTGACTTCAGAGCAAGTGGTCCCTAATGCATTTCACCAAGTTGTTTCAGCTGATAACCATGAGAGTCACTACCCAGTGGCTCTGATTTCCTTTGGGTGGGAGGGTCTCAGGTTCCTTTAGGGTAGCTGTGAGTCGATCCATGCCTGTGGATTGTCTGCTTGGCAATGATCTAGAATACATCATCTGGAAGGAGGGTGAGTACAGTTCGCACTTGGGGATGTTTGGGTTGCCTGATTGGATGTGCCTGACCACATGGTCCATGGCCACCAGACAGAGTAGTCAAGAGGACCTAGAGCCTGGAAGAATGGCCCAGGTGCCCACCAAAACATCGAAGGGTAAAGGGCATGGGAAACACACTCCTGAGACTTCCATGGTTCAGGAGGATGCTGAACCTGAGGGTGATGCCCCAGAGCCTGTAGGGTAGGACATTGCTGCTCTAGGAGACATTCCTGAGCTGACCAACTGGCAGCCGGAACTGGATCCCACCAGGGTGGAGTTCATCACATTGCAGATGGAGTGCCTTCCTCTTGATGGCCTACAGTGGCAGGCAAAGGCCCAGGCAGCTGGTGACACCTCTAGTGATCACCTGATTTACTGGGAGAATGGTCTCCTGAATAGTGAGCCCGAGGTTCCTGAATCAGGTGCAACCCATGTGTTGGTGGTCCCCCAGTGCTACAGGGCCTTACAACTGGAAATGGCTCATCATGTTTCCCTGGCAGGTCATCTAGGGCAGGGCAAAACCTTTGAAAGGCTTGTCACCCACTCTTATTGGTCGCGGATGAGAATAGCCTCAGATGTGTTCTGCAGGTTATGCCCTACCTACCAGGTCAGTGGCAAGTCAGGAGGGAAGCACCGGGCACCCATGCAGCCATTCCTTGTCATTGGCACGCCCTTTGAACAGGTGGGCATCAACATTGTTGGGCCTCTGGTACCTAAGAAAGCCAATGGCAACAGGTTCATCCTGGTCTTGGTGCACCATGCCACCGGGTACCCGGACGCCATAACTCTGAGGTCAGTGACTTCCCCACAATATCCAGGGCACTAATGGGGATCTTTACCCATGTGAGGTTTCCTAAGGAGTGGTATCTGACCATTATGCTAATTTCATATCGGGGTATATGAAGTCCATGTGGAAGGAGTGTGGGGTAACGTACACATTCTCCACTCCTTACCACCCCAGAACTAATGGGCTTTTGTAAAGGTTCAACAAGATCCTAAAAGGTATGATCTTAGGCCTGCCAGAGCCCTTGATGAGGAAATGAGATGTCCTTGTGCCAAGCCATTTGTTTGCCTTCAGGGAAGTACTGCAGAAGGGGATAGGCTTCAGCCCCATTGAACTTCTGTACAGGGCACCCAGTGAGAGGATCTCTTAGTCTGGTGAAGGAAGGCTGGGAGAAAACTCCCTGGAAGGCCCACCAGGATGTGCTCAGATATATGCTGGCACTTCGTACTCAAATGAAGAGCTTCTGGAAGAAAGCCCAAGAGAATTTAGAAGCCAGCCAGGAGGTCATGAAATTGTTTTATGACCTGAAGACCACTCTGGTCAGGTTTCAGCCTAGCAACAATTGTTGGAGATGGAGCCTGTAAAGCCCAGGGCCCTGCAAGACCGCTGGTCTGGGCCCTCCAAGATGCAAGATGAAAGAGTGAAAGTGTGAGGACACCTACATGGTAGACCTCAAGACTCCAAGGAACCTTTTAAGGGTTTTGCACGTTAATTCCCCCAAGCCATACTATAAGAGATCTGAAGTAACCTTGCTCCTGGTTGCATATAATGAGGTAGAGGAGGAGACTGAACCTCTCCATGACCTCCTTTCCTCCAAGAAGTAGGCTGGGTCAGTGGAGAGTGTCAGGCTCTCCCCTACCCTGACCCAAGTACAACAGAGAGAATGCTGCCAGTTGTTGGGAAAGTTTGCCTCTCTTTTCTCTCTTTCCCCAGGACTCACCCTATGGTGCACCCATGATATTGACACGGGGGGAATGCATGCTGTGAAGAGTAAGATCTACAGGCTGTCTGACTAGGTGAGAGGCAACATTAAGGATGAAGTTTCCAAAGAGATGGCATTAGGGGTTATTGAGCCCTGAGACAGCCTATGGTGGAGCCGATTGGTGTTTTACCCCAAGCCTGCTCTTCGAGGTGCCACCCCAGAACTTCAATTCTGTGTGGATTAACGGGGGCTCAATGCATTCACAAAGATGGATGCATACCCCATCCCCAGAGCGGAGGAGCTCAGAGATCAGTTGTGTGCAGCCATGTTCCTCAGCATGTTATGTTTGATTTAACATCTGGATACCGACAGATTGCCTTGACTGAGGGGGCCAAAGAGAGGTCTGCATTCTCTACCCCAGAAGGGCACTTCTAGGTCTGGGTAATGCCCTTTAGGTTGTAGAACACCTTCCAAAGATTGGTCAGCCAGGTACTGGCTGGGTTGAAGAACTTCAGTGGTGCCTACCTAGAAGAGATTCCAGTTTTCAGCTCTACCTGGAAGCACCACCTGTGCCACCTCAGGGTTGTGCTTTAGGTTCCACAGAGGACTGGCCTTACAGTCAAGGCCAGTAAGTGCTAGATAGGGCAAGGCTCAGTGATCTTTTTGAGTCATCAAGTTGGAGGAGGCAAGTTGCAGCCCCTCCCAGCCAAGATTGTGACCCTTCTTGTCCTTGAACTCCCCAAGACACAAACAGAGAGCCTTCTTAGAACTAACCACTTATTACAGGAGATTCATCAAGGGGTATGGCACCATTTTTTAACCCGTGATAGATCTGATTTCTAAGAAGCAGCCCAGCCAGGTGATCTTGATGGAGACATTACAGAATGCTTTTGACACCACAAAGGAGGCCATGTGCACTGCACCTGTTCTCAAGACTCCTGAATTCTCTAAAGAATTCATTGTCCAGATGGATGCCTTAGAACAGGGCATAGAGCCGCCTGTGCTCTCACAGCTGAATGAAGAGGGCCAGAATCCACCTGTAACCTTCATTTGTAGGAGGTTACTTCCCGGGGTCAGAGGTGGAATGAAATAGAGAGGGAAGCCTTCGCAGTGGTCTAGGTACTGAAGAAGCTGAGGCCATATCTGTTTGTTGCTCACTTCTGAGTTTCAGCCAGACCACAGACCTCTCATATGGCTAATGCAGATGAGGTGTTAGAATCCCAAACTGTTGAGGTGGTCCATCTCCCTATAGAGAATAGACTTTAGGGTGGAACACTGTCCTGTAATAGACCAAGCCAATGCTGATTTTCCCACCTTAGTGAAGAGAACTCCCAGGAAGCTGGGTAGTTCTTCCCCCTTTCAGTTGGGGAGGACACATGTTAGACCTGGCATCCTTGGCATGATTTACCCCCTAACATTGTGCCTTCAACCGTTCTGTTTGCTGACTTTGGGACTCTGCACAAGTTACCATTGCTAACCAGTGCTACAGGGCTTATACTCTCTCCTTAAAACATGGTAGTATTGCCTGTTACCCAATTGGCACATTTAGTTTACCTGTAAGCCCCAAGTAGAATGGCACTACTTATTCACAGGACCTGTAAATTAAATGCTACTAGTGGACCTGCAGCACTGATAGTGCACCCACTTCAGTAGCACTTCATACAACCCTCAAAAGATAACATTATAGTTCCCTTATTTCATTTAATAAGCTGTAGCTTCTAAATGGGAAGAGGTAACTCATTCATGATTGGTGCCTTTGGTATTGTAATGAAAAATCCTTACTTATGGTGAAGTTGGATTGTAAACAATTTTGAAACTGCCACTTTTAGAAGGTAGCAATGTCCCTGCCTTAACCAGTTGGTGCCTGCAGTCAGTCTCTGGGTCACATGACTGGGTGTAGTTGACACGTGGGCTTGGTGTATTCCTACTAAACAGCCACACACAATAGGGAGCTTAGATGTGTCTGGATGGGCCATTACTGGTAGGATAGGAGGGATGAGCTGGGCACAGCCCCACTTACACTTGAATGTGCTGTGTACTGCCTCCACACAAAGGGTTGCATTCCCCCTGTAGTTAGTCTGCAGCCAGGGAAAGAAAGGCATTGCACCAGTGCATTTCAAAGGCATGCCTCTAGAATCTTCTCCCCACTTCAAAAGGTACAGATGGGTATAAATACTGGACCTCATAAACTATCTCTTTAGTACACGTCTGGAACCATGGATACTTTGCCACTAAGAAGCACTGCTGTGCTGCTAAAAGGACTGAAACTCTACTGGACTGCTGACCTGAAGGACTGCTGCCCTGCTGTGCTGACCTGCTGCCCTCTTGCCTTGGTGAGAAGGATTGGACCTGCATCTTTTCAACCCAGGTCCACCAGTGTGACTCCTAGGGCTAGTTTTCTGTCCTCCTGATTTGAGCCTCAGTAACATGCAGCTCATACGACCTCGACCCATCTGTGAGTCTACCATGCGTAGTGATGCCACCCTACTCCTGGACCTTTGGAAGTGAGCCTAAGGCACTTTGCTGGCCTCTGTGGATCCAGCAGAACCCATGCATCCCCTCTGCTGCGAGGATTGGACTAGTCGCAAAGACCCTCATTTCTTCCACAGTTCACAGTTCTTCGGAACCACCACTGTGTGACACCTCCTCAGCGCAGGCCATTGCATCCCTCGTTGACGTCAGCCGCAATAACAATGCTCTATATCACAACCTCCCAGCTCCTCGGAACCAATGCACTGCCCCAACTACGCAAAGCATCGTCCTGAGTGAGTGATGCTTCCTCGATGCCAGACTCTGCATCTCAAGCCCTCGTCGATGGGATCCTCGATTAAAACGCAGGACCTTGCATTGCAGGCTCGCTGTACCTCTGAAACGACGCATCCCTTCGGCTGCGCCATGCATCTTCAACGCAGATCTTTGCAATGCACAGTAAGCAAGAATTTAAAGTACTTTGTTCAGTGGGCATAACTGGGTCCCTGTAGACGGTCCACGCTCCATCACGGTTAACCTGAGCATGTGACTTTGTCCCGGTACAGCACGAGCAGGTATCCACAGTTGGCACTTTCTGCTTTTTGGGTAGATTTTTTCTAAAATATTTAAGACTGCATATATCTGGGTCTACGGATTGGATTTTTGTTGTTTTGGTCTTGTTCTACTCATTAAAAAAATCCCTATTTTGCTAACCTTGTTGTGGGATCCTATTTATGTGGTTTTATGCACTTCATTACTGTTTGAAGTGTTGCACTTATACTTTACATGTTGCCTCTAAGTTAGGCCTGACTGATTTGTGCCAAGCTACCGGAGAGCTTAGCTCAAGTTCATCTAGGGTTCGTTGGTGCCTCACCCTAACAAGGACTTTGGTTGCATCTTGATCGGGGTTCACAGCCCTGTCAACCAACACCCCAATTTCTTACAAATAGGAACAAGTTTTATTCATAGATGTTTAAATTACTTTTGAACTTGGGTTCTAAGTGGGCAATATCATGGGTGAGCAATGAAGTGTCATCTTTGCTGGGTCGTGATTCTTGTTAAGCCCACTTGGACAATATATTTGATAGAACCAAGGTGCAAGTGAAATCGTTTGGGAGGTATAGGTTGACATAAGGCTTAATATTTTAGAGTGGTGTGCAGGAGGAATGGAGAACTCTATTAAATAATGTACTTCACTCCACTTTTTTTATACCCGCATGGGTGGTAGCTTGCAATACCTCACAAAATATGAGTAAAAAAACAATGTATTTGTGATTATTTCCAAGGGGCACTTAATTTAAATAATGATTGCAAGCATCAGATTAACATCATCATGTTATTCATATGTACTATTATTGATTTATAATCATGTTTTTCTGTTTAATTGTGGAATTCCAAATCAGATTTGCCCCCCAAAAAAGTCAAAAGATGAGAAGCATTTTGTTTATGTTTACTGTAAAACTATCACATGATAACTATAAATTAACTGTCAAAATGGTGCTCCCATACGTGTTCTGCAGGTGTCGGTTGAAATGTGTTCCTGTGAATTTCAAACAATAATACTCTACCTTATATATTAAGAGTGTGGGAACTGTTTCCTTGATTGGTACGGCATTTTAATATTTCGGAGTGAGCTGACTCCCTATCTAACCCACGCCTCGCTCGTTCTGGAGCACCATGACAGGCAGCTACTGGTACATATATATTACCCAGGTGAGAGTTCCCATAGAAAATGCCTTATTTGTTTTGTTAATAACTTGGGCACCGTTTAACAAATCTTCACAAAACTTACCAAAAAAGTGCTATTTTTGCCTAGTTTTAGGGTCATCCATCAAGCGGGGGCTGAGAAAAAAGGGGGTCCCAAAAGCAAAATCCCCAAGTATTTTCCATAGACTTCTTTAGGCAGCTCTAGTGCAAAAACTGATAAATGGAATTACACCAAATTACATTTGGCAGGAAGCTAGATCTTGGTTCATAGATTGTGTTTTAGGGTGATTTCGTGTAAATCTGTTCAGTAGTTTTTGAGAAATTAAGGTAAAAAATATTTGTTTATCTGTACGGTTAGTCCCAAGGGACTGCTGTGAGAGTCTTGCAGTAACGCAAATTAGAAAATAGAGCATTCTAATTGCCCTAGGGAGCTTTATTTTCCTTGGGCCAATTCCCTCCTGTTGGAGTCAGACTCCTGTGGGAGCGAGTTCTCTGATTCTCTGCTAGCAACATGAGAAAACTGTTGCTGGCAGCCATTAAAGGACTCAGGCCTGAAATTAAAAACAAATAGCAGTTTTGCCACAATCCCAAGAGACTCCAGTGGTATTGCAGCAAAAACCAAAAAATGGCCAATTTCATGGGCAGGGAATATGAGTAGGGCCCATTTTGGACCCCAAGGACCCCATCTCATGGGGCTAGGTATATTTAATTAAGGGTGAGGTGCACAGCCCCCTTCCTCAAGCCAATGGTGGCCCATGGGGCCCATTCATAAAAAAGGTGAGTGGCAATGTGCCCCTTCACCCCAGCCTGGCGAAGGCCCCAGGAACCTAATTCCCTGAATCTGATTTTTTTTTTTTAAAGGGAGGGGGACCCAACAACCCGGGCTGACTCACTTACTTTGTACCCGGGAGCCCAACACTGGGACACAGTAACTTCCCTGCAGGCACTAGGGCAGGCAGTAAAACATGTGTTTGATCCTGTCTGGATGGAACACTTCCAAATCTCCCTCCATACGGGAACAAACACGTTAGACTACTTTCAGGCAGTGGGAGATTTCAAACTTCAGACTTCTGGTCTGCTTCTCTGCCTGCACTGATGCGGGCCGAGAAATAGTACACATATTTCTCCCACCCTTAGGGAGCACGCGAAGATAGCTGCTGCCTGTATTTGGGAGCAATTCCCCTCCCGCACCATTCGGGGAGCTGGCTGGGACCACAAGGACCCCAGGACTCCTCCTGAGGTCCCCAACATATGGCATGTGGGTGCCCCAGGTGGGCACCAGGGCACAAACCTCTGGCCTCAGGATTGGGGTCCCCAGGGCCTGAGAACAACCAAGGAGGGGGACTGCATGGCCCCCTACCCTTTTAATTTACATATGGCCCTGGGAGATTGGGTCTCGAGGGCTTAATGATGCTCAGGGAGAAAGACATATCTCCGGGGGCAAATAATCAATAAAGGTAGGGGGCAAACAGCTCCCTCCCTGAGACTAATTAGGCTCCAGGGACCCCATTCCACGGGTCAAAATTTAAATAAAAGGGGATGGGCAATGTGGCCCACCTTCATGAGCCATCTGCAGCCCCAGAGTCCCCATCTCTGAGGCTCAATATACTTATCTATGGAGGGGGCATGCAACACCCTCCCTGAGATGTTACAGACCATGTGAACCTCATACTATGAGGCACAATTTTCTGATTTAGGGCAAGGGTGTATGGAGCCCTCAGGGACCACATTCCCCGGGTCCCAATTAAACTATTATGGAGAAGGGGGCATGTGGCCTTCCTTCCTGAGCTGTAGTCAGCACCACCTTTAAAAGGTCCTGGGGTTCCCATCCCCCAAGGCCATGCCTTAAAGAAAGGCAAGGGAGCAATGCTACCCCCTACCCGAGCTATCTTAGGCCCCAGGGAGCCCACCCTTGAGACAGAAATTCTCAATAAAAGGGGAGGGCGGGCCCCCTTCATGAACCATGTCAAGGCCTGGGGATCCCATCCTCCAGGGCGGGCTCACTTGATGTGTCCCTGGAAGCCCACCCCTGAACACAGCAGTTTCCTTGCCCGTACCGCCAGGGGAAGGGAAACATGTGTTTGCTCCTGCCTGGTGGGAGCATTTTCAAAACTCCCACAGAATGGAAGAAAACACAAAGTGCCTGATTCACAAAGGTAAACTTAAACTTTTGCGCATGTTTGCTTTTGTTTGCTATTCACAGAGGGATGTATGAGTAGTATCTTTACGAGTGCAGTCTCTGCACATAAAATGTGTAGAGACACCACACTCATATAGATACTACTTGTAAATCCCTTTGTGAACAGCAAACAATCATACACTTACACAAAAGTGTAAGTTTAACTTTGTGAAACAGACCCAAAGTCTGCTCTCAGTGGGCAAGAGCTTTAAAACTGCAGAGTTTTGATTTGTTTCTATAGCTATAAAAACGTACACATTTAACACAAAGGGGCTGATTGCGAAGTTGGTGCATCTGACACCGACCGTACGTCAATGTCGGCCCACCGAATCTGCCCCTGTGGTCTGCCCACCGCATTACGATGCGGTGGGTGGAGGGAACGTCCGCTGCGCTTCCAATGGGCTCAAGCAGCCCGTCGGTGCGTCGCAGCGACTCTATAATCCCCTATTGACGGTGGCTCTGCTGTCTGGATTACGATGTCATTTTCTGACAGCCTTTCCATGTTTCCCTTCCCGACATGTAAAGGCTGTCAGAAAATGACTTTGGGGGCCCCTAGCAGGGCCCCCTTCCCCCCTGGCCCTCTGCTTTAATGCCTGGGAGGCACCTACGGTGTCCCCTAAACATCCCCTCATGGTGCCTGCCACACGGTGCAAGGATGTTTATAAACATCCATTTCACTATGGCAGCTTGTGCTGTGGGCCTTTTCTGCACCCGCACAAGCTGCCATAATGGAATGGATGTTTCAGACACAATTGCGAGGTTGGAACCACTGACCCATGGTCAGGCGGTTCCAGACCGATACGGTGTCAGGCGGATGCAAGTCCACCCATCATCGTAATCAGGGCCAAAGTATTTAACCATATAAAATTACCCACCCAAGCCCCTAGGGACCCAGAACCCACAGAACTGCCATAAATCATTTAAATATTACTAAACCTAAAGAAGACTACAACGATATTTGAAGGTATAACAAATACTTGAGCATTTCAGGTGTAATCCCAAAGCTAGAGCAGCATTGGCTATGTGTTATGCTTGAAAATATTACATTGGTGAATGACCCCAGGACCTCCAGGCTCTAAGTTACACAAGGAGGTCAATAAGTGGTACACCTATGAACAATTAGAACTGGCAAAACTATAGGGCTCAGGAGGCTACCCTCTTGAGACTGCTGGTGGAGAAACCAATTTAATGTCTTCCCTTACAGGGTCCACTAACCTGGAAGCCGTGAGGAGCACAAACCTCAAGTTTTTAGTATCGTAAGACTAAGAGCCCGTCAAACAAATTGACATAAAGCTAAAACTCATGAGAAAGCACAGTCAATTTTACAGATTGCAAACAAAACATATATTACAATGAAATTAATAAAACAGAGAAGTAATATAATACAGGCAACAGCAAGTCGTGTGGTTAACATGAATGTCAGTTACAAGTTAACTCATTGAACCACTGTATGTGTTATCATGTGCACAATCTTACGGATAAAAAATAAAAAATAAATGTTTCTAAAAGAAAAGTTAATGTGCCCAGCAGTCATCATGCAGAATCTTATTCAAAGCCTTTAGATTTCAGAATATACCTCTGCAAAACATTGGGCCCGATTCACAGAACAAACTTAAGACAAAATCCTAAACTTACTGCCATTTATTTATTTTGGTATTCACAGAAGGCACTTACTCATTTTGGTATTCACAGAAGGCACTTACTCATTGATTAGTAAGTGCCTTCTGTGAATACCAAAATGAGTAAGTGCCTTCTGTGAATACCAAAATGGTAGTAAGTTTAGGATTTTGTCTTAAGTTAGTTCTGTGAATCGGGCCCATTATTTTTACTGACTTTACAAAGGCTTGGGCTAGCCCTCTTGCTGATAGTTAACACTCATGATCCCATGGCCCAACGGATGAGGTGGAAAGAGTACCAATAGATTATAGATGATGAAGATTGGAGGTAAGGAAGGATGACACCTGGGGCCTTGGCAATCTCTGCCCACCTCTGCTTGATCCAAACCTCCATTCAACCTTTTTTATACAAGACTTTGAAAAATGTATCACAGATCACTCCCAGGCTGTACTAGGTGCCCTGAGTAGAGAGTGAGACATTCCTTCATATAGTCTGGGAATGCCCAGTCATTCAGAGATACTGGAGAGGGACTCATAAGGCCTTATGGAATACATCGGGGTCAGCAACTAAACTCAATACTAAAGAAGACCACTGGGAATTCTGAATTAAGAGGAAGGGTCTAAATTTAGCCTTACACTACGGGGAATGGCTGTATTGTAGTCAAGAGAGATATAGCACTCAGGTGGCTCTCAAAAGATACTCCAACTATAAAAAAAAAAGAGCAGAGAAGGGTGAAGCACAGTGTCCTTATAGGACAGGAGGCCTATAGAGCTAGAGGGTGCTCCCAAACACATGAGAAGATCTCAGGGGTGCGGCAGGCATACTTGCAGGAGGAGATGGGGATCGTGCTAAAGTGGACCATTGAGAAAGCGACACAGTATTGTTTGCTTCCTACTGTTCCAGTAAAAACATCATTTTTTATGTATAGCTGCATTGGTTGAATGGAAGGGTGGGCAAAATGGTGGTACTTTTAATTGAGTGGGGCCAGTAGGCCACTCTCATTTCTAACAGAGAAATAAGCTAAGTCAAGACTACTATAAATCAGTATGCTGCATCCTGTGTCTTTTGTCAACAACCTTGGACATGGACAGCTGTCCTTTGTCATTAGAAAGAGGGCATTCTTGGTGCACACCTCAAGGTCACGCAACCATTTCTGGACCTAGTCATGATCATGGACAGGCCTCAGCTCAGCACACTAGATTAGCATGATAATTGGGCTCGTAATAATCAGGATACCTGATTTGCACATAGTTGGGCCACTCAGTCAAGGGGTGCTTGTCCGTATACTATGCAGGGGACACTCCTATCCCAACAACTTCCTATTATCATCCTGCTCTCACTTTCTCTCTGGATCCCACTTTCTAAGTAAGTACTTCACCTGTGAATCAACTGTGTTACTTCCTGTCACTGCAGATTTTGACTTACTGGTTAAGACATACTTTAGTAAAGGGGTCCCTTCCCCATATTTATGCACTATTCACTAAAGCTTCAGAATGAAATGATCAATGTCATGCACATCATTTGGAGGTTCACCAGGGATCACAGCTGTGACCACTGACTTGCCCCTTGTGACCCCTGGTTCTAACTTTGTTACCCCTGATCTTAGAGGTGGCATATTCAGTGCCAGGAACTCATTGGCAGCTCGTCCTTAAGGACATCAGTTGAGGCTCCACTTTCAATTTCTTTACTCAGTTTTTTTATCACACTAATAGTGCATACTATTATAGTGTTTACTATTAGGTTAGTAAATGGAGTAAAATCAGCTGGAATATGACCCTTTCTGGAAGTTGGTGTAAGTAAGATATGCTTTTAAATGTATGTTGTGTGCATGCTTGTGGGTGAGAGTGTGCTTAAGTGAGAGAGTGTATATACGTAAATGTGTGGGTGTGTGTAAGCATGTGTGTGAGTGAATGTAAAGATCAAATGGCATTTGACATCACGTTCGCTACCCCAGGCATTTTCATTAATTGATGTTCATGATCTGTGTGTCTGAGTTATAGACTATGGGGCCCATTTATGAGCTTGTCACACAGAGCAGCAAGTCACCTTGCTGCGCTGCACTGCATGACAGAGAAAGGGCAGGAATGAACCATATTTACGGCAATATGGCGCATTGCTGCCTTTTCCACTTAACAGGTGCCCTTTTAGCTGCATAGCACCAATGCAGGCACCCTTGCATCATGATGTAAGGGTGCCTGCATTGCATGCAGGATTGTTTTAGTGGAGGAACACCTTCCTGCACAAAAACAATCCTGAGAGGCATAGTCCTCTTTCTACATGTGCTGCAGAATGCAACGCACATAGAAAGAGTAAGTAACAGGTGAGACTGTTGTGGCGGTATCGACCTTTGCAGGTGATCACTGTTGTTTTAGTTAAACTGTTTTTTAATTTGCATGTTGGAAACTTGGACATTGGGGTTATTTTTTAACCCTGTGCTTACAATTCTAATTACTTATGGGGTTGGGATCAGCACCTGTTAAAGCCCGTTTTTGCAATTGGTGGCCACCTTAGTGTTCAAGAGGGAATCATACTAGTGACTGATGCTCCCTCACGCAATATGTGCTTGCACTCGAGATTTAAATGCGCCAATGTGCAGAAGTGCCACTGGCGTGCAGGCACGGCTAAAGCAAGCCTGTCTGCACCCGTCTGCACCTGTCCGCGCCTGAACTGGACCAGGGGACAGGGATGCTGCTGGTTTGATAACAGTTAAGCTCTGGTTCAGCGATACGAGGCAGGCCCTCTTGAACATTAAGCATAAGGTGAGGTGTGGTGGAGGGAAATGTTGTTCTTTCTGCAACTGGACTACCAGGAGCCCTAAGATTGGGGTGTGATGACAAAGACAGCGGATGCACTATGCTCTACATTAGTTACCTCCCACTCCCTCATAAAACACAGCTTTTAAATTAGTGAAATGATTTGTACAGCATAGTTACACTGTTTGTTTGTCACCTAGAGCTTGGCCAAAGAGGACTCTGGCCAGGACTTTGCAGTTGCCACACCACCAGAATATGTGGCAGTGAGACTAGATAGGAAGCATGGATGGGGGGAGGACTAGCCATTATTTGTAGGTAGCAGCTGAGCTGCACGATAGATCCCATCAATATCACTATTGAAGGTTGCGCGGAGGGAAATTTCAAAATTAAAAAAGAAACATGCAGTGAGCTGCTGACCTACCGTCCGCCTTGTCCTAAAAATAAATCTATGTGAAACTGGCACCAGCTACTTGAGCCCTTTATCCCTTGTGAGAGCCTCACCATTCTGGGAGACATTAACCTTCAGTTGGAGGATGTGAGTGACCCAGACACCAGGGCTTTCATGGGTCTCATGCTTAGTTTCGGATTGAGTCAGAGAGTTAATTTTTTGACTCACAAAGTCAGACAAATTAAATGGCATTTTCTCGAACTAAGAGACCCTCACAATAGGTGACTGTTTGCCATCAAGTTGGTCAAATCACCGTCTGATATTGTTTAAAATACACAAGGCAAGTGAGGTTGAATGCACCCTGAACACCACTAAGAACAGTAAAAACTAGGGGTAAAGTCTGGTTGAGGAGTTTGCAGAGGCCCTTATAAAATTAATTTAAAGAGAAGGATCTTTAAGGTTCCTGGCTTAATGGCAGAACATTTCAACAAATGGGTCAGGTTGGCAGTAGAGGAGGTTGCCCCCTGAAGAGAACCCGCCAAAGGGCAAGATGAAACCTTCTGTCTCATGGTTCTTAGAGGAGCTCAAGGAGCTTCAAAGACAGTGTAGGAGGCAGGAACAGAAATGGAGACTGTCTGCAGAGCTGAAATCGAAATTCAAACACAGGGAGTTCATTTTCAAATATAAAATGTGATAAAATAGGCAAAATCAACATTTTTCACCCAAAGGATTGGGTCAATTATTATCATTTCAAAAAACCTTTTCAACACAGTGCGCACTTTTATGTCTCCTCTGGTTGAAAACTCACAAGCTTTCTGCAATAAGGTAGCAGAGTTCTTCAAAAATAGGATCATAAAGATCTTAGCAGACTTCCTGGCTCTCACTGATAGTCCCGGAGATCAGACATGCTGGTGGCTTTTGGCGAGGAAGGTGCGACTTCGGAATTGCCTAACCCCAGTTGCTTAGCTAGATTCTCCCTGTTGCCTGCATAAAAAATCAATACTCTGCTACGTGGTACCACCTCAGGCTCACCAGATGACACTTTCTCATCCAGGGTCCTGCAGGTCGTCCCGGACCTTATGGAGAAGCCATTGAGAAGATCTATATGAAGGTCCAGGAGTCAGGAGTATACCTTCAGGGCTAGAAGGAGGCAGTGATCATTCCCCTGAAGAAAAAGCCTGACAGAGACTCTAATGGTTTGAGAAACTTCGAGGAGGTTATTAAGCAGGAATTAGCTCAGTATCTCCTGGATCAAAAGATCGTGGACATGTCTCAAAATGGATTCAGTAGGAATCCCAGCACCGAATTGGCGCTTATTGTGACTTCTGTTTCCATTCGCAGGCAAGTAGATCAGGGAGGCGCAGCTATCCGGGTATTGCTAGACCTGTACACAGCCTTTGACACCATATCAACATCTCTGTTGGTACAGTGACTTCAGAAGGCCGGGCTGAAAGACGTCCCTTAGGGGTCCTCCTTAAGCCCTACCTTAGTTAATCTGTGTGTCGCCCCGCTAGAAAAACTGGTGCGTTTTTTTGCATTCCAGGTGGCATCCCATGCGAATGACACCCAGATTATTATTTCTATCTCTGATGACTAAGAAGAGGTGGTTTAGATGTTTAGCGCTTGCATACTGGAGATCAGCAGGTGGATGAGAGAGTGCTGGCCCATAAAAAATGGGGAAACAATGCGATTGTGGCATTCGGAATGGACAGCTCAATTTGAACAGACCACAGGTGGCTAGAAACATGTGGTACTCTACCCATTCTGCGGGCAGTGGATGGGTGTGATTTTCGATAACATCTTGACCTTTGACACCCAGGTTAATAAACAGTGAGCTTCTGTTTCTGGATTATTAAGATCTTGAAAAACAAATACTGCCTCTCCTCCCGAAAGAGCTGAGGGTCTCAGTGGTCATTGCACTTATCGCCTCTTACTTAGATTACTGTAATGCTCTGTATCTAAATGCCAACCAGTATTCACTAAACAAGCTTCAAATCATTCAAAATGTGGAGGCATGCTTTGTCCTGGGATTACCCAAATGCTTTTCTGTCAGCGAAAGATTGAAATCATCGTCTGGTTGCCAGTAAAGAAGCAGGTAAAGCTCTTTGCTTGGCTCACAAAGCTCTCCACTCTCAGGGGTCATTTTATCTCAGGATGGCTTTTGATTGATTTGTTCTGTTGAGGCCTCTGAGATCAGCTGGACATCGTAAGGTGGTAGTCCCTCAGTGCAAGAAAACCAGGGGAGTGGAGTGGGCTTACACAGTGGCGGCCTTCAGGCTGTGGAACTCCCTCCCGGAGCAGATCAAGACCTTAAATTCACACCTGCTTTTTCACAAGCAGGTGAAAACGTGGTTATTTGCAAACCAGTCTTCCATCTAAGTTGTGGCATAGTTAAGGTATCTCTGCTGGGGGGTCCTCACCTTTTCACACAGTTCCTTCCGCTTTTAGCTCTTTGACGCCTTCTGGTTTAACACGCTCTAGAAGCACTACAATTACAATCACATGTAGAAATAAAGAAATTTCTTGTCGTCATGATTCACCTAAGAACATGTATCTTCTTTCCGCATTCCAAGGTCTACCAGTTCTGGTAAATCTAGGAATGCGTAAAAAACCATGGGAGTTGCATGGGAACACACATGCAACACCAATGGAATGCCTTCCCAGGGCAGAGTAAGGCAATGGAGCGTTTTGCGCTGTGTTGCTTTACTCTAGATTTATGAAGCCACTCAACACCACGCACAATGCCTTGCATGGTTTTATAAATCACTTGTAAGGTTTGTGTTGCTCCTGTACCATGTTATGTGGTTCAAGAGCAACTCAAACCAGCTCTTAAATAGACCCCCTATTTTTCTCCCTATTCAGCTATTCAGTTTTGGGAAATACTGGATTTGCCCAAATAACCTGACCTGTCAGGTTATTTGGGCAAATCCAGTGGGAAGCTGGCAAACATCATCAACCATGGAGTAATATGCAAGAGGGTTTATATCTGTTTTTTTTGGAGCAACTTACTATTCTAGATGTGTTTTCCTGAAGGTCAAAAGGTTTTTATGGCTTGATACACAACTCTATATGCACTTGAGTAAATGTTCTAAGCAGATTCAAAGCTTTGGAATCAATCGCACAACACAAGCTGCACTACACTAGCTGTGTTAAATGCTATAAATGGATTAATACTACACTACATTAGTAAAATACAGTCTCCACAAAGGACAGCAAAATAGCACAAAGCAATAGTATGTTGGCATTCACATGAGGGATGACTCCTACAAGACATTTTTTTCCTAAACAACAATTAGTCACAAGAAGTAAACTTAGGGCTTGATTTAGATCTTGGTGGACAGGTTACACCATCACAACTGTGACGGATATCCGGTCCGATGAAATATACATCTTATAGGATATAACATAGCCTTATAGCGCGCCGTAGCCGGCTATACCGGCTATTAAAGGCCCGCTCCAGCGTTAAAGGCCCGAGCTGAAGGACCTTTGGCCCTTTGTTTCACCATCCATGCTCTTTGATGGAAATCCGATTTTAGGCAGGAAGACTAATGCACCCGATCGCCGATAACGAACAGGGAAACTGAACTTCTCCCTTGGCAAGTTACAAAACGTGAATGATACTTTTTTGCTAACAATGGCTGAGTGATTGAAGGGGCTGACTTAAAACCACTCTTTACATGTTTTTGCTGTTGATGACATGAGCTCTGGCATCATGGTATAGCCACACAAAAAACGGAGGAAATGTTGCTCTTTGATCTGCAGCCTTGGCAGACAGAACATGTAAATCTGTACCATCATATGATGGAAATGACACAGGCCATTCTCTGAAACATGGATTTTCAGTATGGACAAAGAACGAGACACGCCCATATATAATAGGGATATTGAGGAAGAGGCATTTTTAGGAGGATTTTTTCCCCCCACTGTTTGGAGAGTGCAGATCTTACTACAGACTTCTTCCTACACCTAGTTTAGAGATTTCAAAGCATTTCCCTGTTAACATTTCGAGATTTTGTGAATTCACAAATAGCAAACTTTGATCTATATCTGCTCACCTACATGCCTTTTTTTTTAGGTCTCGCCTGACACAGCGCATGCGCTGGTCTGGCGAGACTTATTGAGAGGGCTCCAAAAAGTGCTACCAGGCCAGCCTAGAGTTTGTGCGCGGGCACGCGCGCCGCGCTTTACCGCGATAACCCTCACTTTCGCGGCCGGCCGCAGGGCCGCTTTGATGTTTGATCGTGATCGCGATCACTTTGACTTTCGCGGCCACACGGCCGCTTTGCATAGCCAATAGGTCTCGCTTTTGGGACCTTATAAGTATTTAGTTATGCAACTGTTGCATGACTAAACACTTATAAGGTCCCAAATGCGAGACCTATTGGCTATGCCAATGCTTGTTATAAGAATCCCTGTGTGACGTGGGTAACACAGCTTATAAGAGATTTCATCGAGCTTAGCAAATGTAACGCGCTGTTTTCTTCTTATTGCAAAAGCCTAGATGCAGCTTTGGTTTTCTCTCCGGCGCTCATTCATTATGGGAATGGCTTTTCTGTTTTCGAATTTGTCATTTGGCTCCTTGAACGGTTCTCAGCAGATGATGCAGGGTTTCTAAAATTGGCCATTGAGCGGGCAGCACACAGGCCATCTGCAGCCCTCGACACATTGACATAGCTGGGGGTGTGTCCTCCGAAACGTAGAAAGGCGGGAATCCATCTGGTGGCAATATACTGCATGAAAAGCTACCTGGAATTTAAATGTGTATTTTGTCTAAAAATCCATGTACTGTGACAGAATGAATGATACTGTCTGCACGCATTGATGTAGGTTTTCCCCAAGTGCATTGTTACAGTTTGCAGTTCCTCTTGAAAAGAAAGTCTGCGCTTGTGCCATGACGGAATGTTTAAAATGGGAATCCATCGGCAATTAACCAAAGATTTTTTCGAATAAAATGTTCTAATCCCCCAGCCGGGGCCTTTGAACATTATACATATGTATTCGTTCCTCCAGATCCAGTCACTTGCAATCTCCCTTCCGAGACTCAGTCCATCTCGGTCACAAAAACATTCTGAAGATCATTTTGGAAAAATAAAACATATTTTTGGAAGCCTCTGAGCACCCATATAAATCGTGGAATAGAAATATTTAGAAATGAGCATGACAAGTCGGGTCGACTGTGACCGAAATGAGAGGGTGTAGGAAGCAGGATGTGCTGTAAAACGCTAACAGATTTTCAGGTGGCACAGTGATATTTATTTTTACAGGCAAAGAAAGAGGCGCCAGTGATTTTGAGGATAGACACAAACTTCACCCAGATTGTAGCATATATGCTTTTGTCTAAATATGTATACTGGAAAAAAGTGTCTCGTGCACTTAGACCTGGCTGCACACAGCTATAACTTTCCGTAGACCCACTGCATCAATTCTTTGAAACAGTACAATAAGAAGATGCACCATAAAAGAGAGAGCTTTTGATTGGTCTCTTTCAGTTATTGTATATCATGTGTTTTTTATCGTTTGCCATCGCCTGTATGGGATGCCCATCAAGGCAGTGGCAATTCATGAAGGGTTCCATTGCTCTAATGCGTTTTAGTCATGTGGCATGAAGTAAACTGTCTAACTGCAGATTTGACATGCTGTGTAGCTTGTAATTTAAATGAATGAAATTGCTGATGTGTGGATTTGTTGTTTACAAAATACGTGCTGTTTGGATGCCTTAGCCAGTAACAAAGACCGAGGGCCTGATTCACATAGATAAACTTACACTTTTGTGTAAGCTCAAAATTGTTTTGCTATTCACAAACAAAGTGTTACAACCACCACGTTACCACCGGTGATTATCACTGTTAGGTTCACCATTATCACTACCATTGCCAACACCACCATTCTTACTATCACCTTTATCACTGCCAAATCACCACCACCATTACTAATGCCACTGCCACCATCATTACTACTACCGCCACCTTTACCACTGCCACAAGCACCATTAGAACTACCATTCTCACCACCACCTAATTAGCAAATTTTCCAACCCCTCCGCCAATATTCCTCTGCCACGACCATTACTATAATAATTGCGAACACATTCACTATTACCATCACCATTACCACTACTACCATAGCACAACACCACCACTATTACCATCACCTTGACTACCAAAACTACCACCATTTACACCACCAAAGTTTCTATTACCAGCATTGCCACTACCAAATAACCACAACCATTACATTTCTACCTTCACCATTACCATTAACATTACAATAGCGTCCTCCAACATTTCCATCATGACCAACATGTTTGGCACCACCACCATTACCACTGCCCCCACCATTAAACTGCCATCAACACCACCAAAAAGTCTTCCAGTTTATTAATCACAATCACCACTAACATCATTGGCAACACCACCATTCCCCAGACACCACCATCCACACCACTACCTTTATCACTGACACCATTACGATCACCCCAAAATGACTAATGCCATCACCATTACCACCCCAAAATTGTTACCATCACCAACAATATTACCACCATCACAAACCTTACTACTACAACCACCATTTTTACTGGTACCATCATAATCATCACTGCCACAACCATTATCACCCCCTCTTTACCATCACTGCCATAACTACTCATATCAAGAACATCACAATTACCACAAATGCCCCTGCCATTTACACCATCACCACAATTACCATCGATTCTATCACCACTTCTACTACCATAATATCCATCACCACTAAAATAATTAGCACTGACATAAAACTTACCACAATGATTACTACTGGTACCACCAACATTACTACCGCCATAGCCATGACCATTATGACTACCAGCATCACCATCACAACCACCACCATTACTATAGCCAACACCATCACCAGCACAATTACCACCTCGTCCACAACCACATTATAATAATTATCACAAGGTTTATCAGCAACACCAATACAACCACCATTATATCACTATAATCATCATTCTTACCATAATTATCACCACCAACATTTCCAGCATCTCTATTACAACCGGTGCCACCACCAACATCCTTATGAATACCAGAAACATTACTAAAGCCCAATCATCATTACTGATATAGCTATTGCCATTACAACCAGCAGCTATCAACTTCATTACCACTGCACTACCACTTACACCATCACCACAACCATTACCACTGCCATCGTCACCATTACCATCACCATTACCACAAACATTACCACTACCACCTCATTACAAACATTCTCACCACCACACAATTACTACCACCACCCAAACCCAACAACATTAGCACCACCAAAAATCACTACCACCCCCTTTGCCAACACTATTACCATCATTACAACTACCACCACCATGATTACTTCCACCAAAATCACCACCAGTAAAACAGATGTTCTGTTTTTCGGTCACTAGGCCACCAGTCTTCAGCCTGGTGACCTGAGGACCTTGGGCCAGCTCTAGTTCCTACTACCTCTTCCCACACTCTGTGCATCATATTTGATGCCCAACTCATCTTTTCTGTTCAACTTGACAAACTCTCTTCAACTTGCTACTTTATACTTAATGTCAATGAGGAGATCATACCTGTTCTTCCAAAAAGTTTATGCAAAACACTAGTCCAGGCACTAATCCTTTAGCTCCTGGTTCACTGCATTTCTCCATAGCTCAATTTATCTTTTTTTATTTGAGTTGGCCAGAATTCAGCACATTCAAAATGATAGGAGTTGGCTATTCCTGGGTTTGAACCATCTCTCTAGGGCTTCTAGTAATCTCAAAACACTGAACTTACTTCCCTTTTGAAAATGCTGTACTTTAAAGGCATCCTGTCCTTGCCAAAAAACTCTGTATTCCACTTCATCATTGTATATGAATTCTACATTGCTCCAGCTCTGCCACACATCTTGGCTACACCTTCTCTGCCACTACTGCTAAAGCTCGGTCTGCTTTGCCTTTGCACATACATTCTATAAATGCAATATTTAGTTTCCTAAGTAAATAAAAACTATACCTTTAAACACTAGCTTCTCAATGATGTCTCTTCTTCTTTTGCTTCCTCTACTAGCCTAAGAACACCCTTTGCATGAGTATTTGCATACTATACAAATTCCCCTCTTTAGTTTATTCAAGTAATAGACTTAGTGACTTTCCACCTAGTAAGTGAAGACGTTGAATGCAACCCACCAAAATTCAAGGTTTGATGTTGGCTACACCTTCTCTGCCACTAATGCTAAAGCTAGGACTGCTTTGCCTTTGCACATACATTCTATAAATGCAATATTTAGTTTCCTAAGTAAATAAAAACTATACCTTTAAACTCTAGCTTCTCAATGATGTCTCTTCTTCTTTTGCTTCCTCTACTCGCCTAAGAACAATCTTTGCATGAGTATTTGCATACTATACAAATTCCCTTCATTCGTTTATTCAAGTAATAGACTTAGTGACCTTCCACCTAGTAAGTGAAGACGTTGAATGCAACCCACCAAAATTCATGGTCTGATGTTACTTTTCCTTACATAATAGAACTGTCCTTGTAATGTAGAACAGCCGCAGAAGGAGTGTAGAAACACTTTATACACTCCCTAAAGTGCAAAAGGATCTACTGTTTCCATAAGTTAGGCCCATCATTTTGGGTATAGGTTGGCCCACCGAGCGATTTTCTTTGTTTGTGGATGTTTTTTAGCAATCATATGTAACTAACTTACCCTCTCTCATCAGGGACACTAAACACATCCTTAATCTATTGGATGATGTGATATGTGAACCAGGCATGTTGATTGTAACACTGGATATTGACTCACTTTATATGAGAGGCAAACATGAAAAGGATATGATGGCCCTCAGACTGTTTTTGGATACTAGATCCATTGACTTATTGGAGAATACGGAAATGTTGTTAGCAATGACCAAAACCATATTGGAGAACAATGTTTTTCTATTTAATAATGAACGGTTTAGACAGTTATAGGGTACAGTGATGGGCTCCAGGTATACCCTTCTTACACTAACTTCCTTATGTGGTGGTTTGAGGAGGGGCAAATTTGGGGTCCACGTGGTGCAAGATGGATTATATCTTCTACTGGGGATGATTTATTGATGATTGCCTCATGATTTGGACAGGAGATGAGAATCAATTGAAAAGTGTTCATGATTATTCGAAAACGAATGATTCAAACATGCAATTTAAATATCAATACGGTGCTGAATGGATGATTTTTCTGGATGTTGAGCTTTATATTAAGAAAAATAAGATCAATAGGAGGCTATTTCGCAAGCTGACTTCTTGTAAGTCAACCTTGCATCTGAAATGACAGATAAATGCTATTCCTTTTGGAGAATTGATGAGAGTCAGACTTAATTGTAGCGATAATCATGAATTTCAGGATTGTCTTCATGATAAGGAAATGGGATTTGCACGGAGAGGTTATGACATACATATAATTTGTTCTGCTAGGAATAGAATTTGGAAAGTGGACCAAAAGAGCACACTTTGTGTTAACAAACTGGATATGGTAGGTCTAAACAAAATAATTTAGTTGGAACAAAACATAAACTTCAGAAGTGTGTACAAAGACACTGGCATTTGCTCCAATATGATAGAATGCTGAGTGAATTTATCTCAGACTAGCCTGACATTACCTTTTGAAAGGGAAGATCCCTTAAAAGTATTTTGAGCTCTAGTTACCCAAAACATCACATACAGATGAGTTGGTTAATTCAGAACTCCATAGGGTTCTACAAGTGTAGCAACTGCAGCATGTGCAGATGGGCCCTATATAGGACAAAATGTTTCAGTAATGGGGTTGATGACAAATTTGAGATTTACATTAACTTTGGCACTAAGCTTGTTGCATACATACTTGTGTGTAAATGTATTCACATGTATGTGGGGAGCATGATCAGAGCCTTGAGAGATTAGTACTGCAGTAATAATTCGGTTTATTGTTTTGATTATGAGCAGTGTTGTAGTGTAGTTACTATTTCCCTAATAGGCTCTGCGCATTGGAATAATATACCCTATATTTTGGCATAAGACTGAGGTCAGTATGCCCCTATCGAGTATATTAAACTTAATTATTTTGTACCAGCTAACTCATAGGCCACTAGAAACTCCTTGTTAACAAGAGGGGAATAGTTTCTGGCAACCGCATAAACATGAGAACTTTGTTTCCCTTTAGAATCGATACACTCTCAGAATCGTGGAAACAACAGATAACAGTTTCACTCAGCTAATCGTGCATGCTTAGTTTTAGTTACACAGAAAGAATAGACGGATGTTTCAATAAAAGGATTTATTGAACAGTCTTGTTTCTCGTGTAAGAGATATGAGCTGTTACAATCGCAAGACAGTATGCGAGATATAGTATGTACAGCATAAGGAGTAGAAAGAAATAATACTGCGCTAGCATTATCTTTTAGCTATGACACATATATTCATATACATAAATAACATAGGCTAAATATGCGAGTACTCATAAGATCTTCTCTAACTAGTTCTACCCCAGTGTACCTAACCTAAGTGTAGTACAAGGTAAGAAGTAGATGATATATTCTATAGTATGGTAGGCT
This sequence comes from Triturus cristatus, assembly GCF_964204655.1. Classification (NCBI taxonomy): domain Eukaryota; kingdom Metazoa; phylum Chordata; class Amphibia; order Caudata; family Salamandridae; genus Triturus; species Triturus cristatus. Next base: position 758,876,680 of record NC_140587.1, read on the forward strand.
AAAGTATGGTATGCTAAGTTTAGGATTTCAAGAGTCCCTCTAGGTTCTAGTCAGCTCCATACCTTGAGAATGAGAGAGGTGTGAATCTCTTTCCGGGTCTCGAACTCTAGCACCCCGCGAAGGGAGTCAAAACAGTGGAAGCTGGATTCTCTGCGAGCAGGGATGACTGCGTCTCTTGTCAGTGCGTCAGGCCGGGACACGGGCGCCTCTAAAGTTGAGGTCTCCTCTTACTTGCTTGGGCAAGGGAAGGTATATTTATACCTGGTAGGTGTCTTGGAATGTTAGCATTGACGTAAAGCTGGGCAGAAGAAGACGTCAGGAATGAACCCTTAAGGAATAGTGGTTCATGCATAATTAATGAGTTCTTGGAGAAATCAATAATACTGGGCTAGGGAAACTCCCAAGAGATTAAGGGTCTGGTTTCTAAGAACTCGTTGTGACGTTGGGGTGGATGGATGTAGGTGACCATGCCTGTATTTGGATAGCATGGCTAATGCCTAAATAAGGACTGGGATCTTATGCCTATATAAGGGCAATGCGAATCGTGCCTATATAAGGACATGTTTCATGAAAACCTATATACGGACACCTAAGCGGAACACAACAGTGTACATGCGGGTGTAACAATGGAGTTTTTCAGTTAACTTAGTAGTATTGGTATTGTTAGCTAAGGAATTAATTTAGGGCCAAGGGTATTTGACTATATGGAGAAGATAGTGGTTTTAGAGATGTATTCGCAGCATTACTTAATTCAGTTTACTATAAAGTTAGTAGGCTATCTGATTTAGAGAATTATTTATCGGTGATATGGCGTCAAATTGGGGTGCATCCGTATTAATTTTTCTGAATATCAAGGAATATTAAGGTGACCAAAAATATTAAGGTGCACTCACTGGGTGACTGGTCGCACACAATATTTTATGCGCATTACTTACACTTCGCACACCATTGGACCGATAGTGTACATGTGGAGATTTATTATATATTGAACTACTTTGAGGTGGTAAACCTCACTCATTTGATATGTTTACAAATAGGTTTAAGATAGCGGCCATTTGAGAAAGTGGATTATTGTCCATCTATGATTACCATGACTTTTAAAGAAAGTGTTAGAAATGGGGGTCTCTAGTTGGCAATGGTTTGCACCTTTATCCAAATACGGACCCTTCTTTCTAGTCAGGGTAAAGGGGATACACTTCTAAAATAACCCCTGCTCACACCCTTGGTAGCATGGCAAGAGCAAACAGGCTTATCTCAGAGGCAGTGTCTAAATCATTTGTGCATGCTTGGAGTAACACAGTGAAGACACTACAAATGGACACCACATCAGGTTAGAAAAATAAGCAAAACTTTATCTAAACCAACAAGACCAAATATGACAAAAATCCAAAAACAATTCTGTAACAAGAGTTACTTGGCAAGATAACCTCAAATTGTAGAAATTATCCACAAAACACTGTTCTTCCGAGTCTGTAGCTCCATCCAGGGATACCACGATGCTGAAAACGACAGTCTAACAATTCGAGCTGACCGCGTCGGTCTGGGGCCAGCTAAAGCAAAGACAGACTCAAAAACATTACCTTTCTCGTTGCAGCCGACATTATGGTACGAGCTGGTCGGGGCAACTGTTGCGGTTGCGTCGCAAAATGGAAGCGGTGCAGGGTAGGGTTCCCTCATGATGCAGTGCAGGCAGCAGCTTGGTAGCGATCGTCTAGATGGCGTCGGTGAGGCCAAGGCTTACGGTGCAGGGTGAGGCGGTGCTCGATGCGGTGCTGGCAGGCTGTGGTGCAGGTGACGGAGCTGGTTGATGTACCGGTCGGGCAGCGATGTTGTTGGTGACGCCCAGGCAGGGTGAAGCAAGGCAGTGCGTAATGGGATGCCCTCAGGTCGCGGTACAAGCAACGGCTCAGTGACAATAGTCCAGGCGCCATCGGTGAGACCAGGGAAGCAGTGCGAAGTGCGGCAATGCCTTCTGTGGGGCCTTCAGGACACAAAATCCTGTGACGGACTCAGTGACAGAGTTGGTTGCCTTTCTCTTCTGCGATGACTGAAACCAGCGGTCCAGAGACGGTGCGCAGAATGATGGTGAGGTCTTTGCTGTTCCTGAGACCTCTTGGAAAGGGGGCAAGCTCCACTTCGAAGCCCTTGGAGAACCTTTCTCAAGCAGGATACACACACAGTTCCTCTCCTTGGCACAAACAGCTTCTACAGGCACCCAGCAAAGGGGCAGTACTTCTCCTCCAGTTTCTTCCAGCTCTTCTCCTTGGCATAGATTTCTCTTGAAGTCCAAAAGTGATCTAAAGTTCAGAGGTCTGAGCCCCAACTTTTATAGTACAATATCCTTTGTTCTCTGGTGGCAGAGAAGCCCTTTGCCCAGCCAAAACCAGTTCTGTCCTCTCCAGTGCAGCTTCCAGGCAGGAGGTGGAGACAGCATTGTCCAAAGCAGACCAGGCCCATTCAGGTGTGAAAAGTATTTCCTCCCCCTACTCTTAATGCAGCCCAGGTCTATTCAGCCCAGCCCTGACTCCCCCTGGAAAGGCAGGACACACCTCATCCGCCCAAGTGGCTGTCTGAACAGAATGCACATCCCCAGCCCCTGTCACTCCAAAGCCAGACAGTCAATACACAAACCTAACAGAGGCACACAGGATGGCTAAGCAAGAAAATACCTACTTTCTAGAACTGGTATTTTCAAAAACAGAAGGTAAAAACCATCCTTACTAAAAGATGCATTTTTATATTCTGAGTTCAGGCATACTAAACTTCACTTTCCTATCTTGTTCAAAGGGGCACTTATGCTTATAAGATGTTATAAGAAACTTCCCCATTCTATCCTGTGGGACAGATAGCCTTTCAATATTGAAAAATAAAATTGGCAGTATTTCACTATCAGGACATGCCACACACATCCGGGAATGTCCTACCTTTCACATACTCTGCACCCTGCCCACTGGGGTACTTTGGGCCTACCTTAGGGGTGACTCACATGCAAGAAAAGGGAAGGTTAGGGCATCGCAAGTGGATGCACTTGCCAGGTCGACATGGTAGTAACAAACTGAGCACAGACACTGCAGTGGCAGGTCGGAGTTACATTAACCGGCTGCTTATGTGGGTGGCACAATCAGTGCTGCAGGCCCACTGGCAGCATTTGATTTATAGGCCCTGGGCACACACAGTGCACTTTACTAGGGACTGACTAGTAAATCAAATATGCCAATCATGGAATCACCAATCCATAACAACAATTTACAGGGAGCACTTGCACTTTGGCACTGGACAGCAGTGGCAAAGTGTCCAAAGCATCTAGACCAGCAAAAATGAAGTCCAACACACAGCAAAAACACAGAAGGCAAAGGAAAAATACAGGAGAAACCTACGCCAATGATGCCAGGTCTAACCCCGAGCAAGATGGTGTCTATTATGGACACAGTTTACATGAGGTAAACTCGCTGGGCAATTGCTCGTATACACATACACCACTTACTTGTGGTGTATTTTTGTATTGGTGATAAAGTGTGGATTGATATACTTACAGTGAGTATGGGTGAGGGGTTATTGTGTAACATGTTGGTACTTGTGCTGTGGTACTGTTCTATTTTGGATACATATTAATAGAATTCTAAATATAACAGCTGTGTATTAATAGCAGTGAAGTAGCTTGAATTATCGTTTGGATCGGACATAAAATTGTCAAATTAAAAAGTGGCATGAGTTGTTGTACACAGAGAGGTGGAGTGGGTTACTTGTAGAGGTAAGTATATTTTTTAGGTATTACAGCCAGTACACACAGTTATCTAGGTATGTGCGCGCACAGTCTTTGGACTAGTACTCGGGATTTATTATCAGTTGCACTTTATTCATATAGATGGAGAGACAATTGGCATTAGACACAATGGGATGAGCATGTATTGTCAAGAAATTGTAATACAATTCTGCTCATGAATGCTTTAGTTTTGTCATCACTTATGGTGAAGGTGTATATGTAGATTTGACTTGGATCAATATGGTTTTGGATTAATTTTGAGCCTTGATTTAATTACTTGAAATGGACACATGTAAGTCCCTGAAATTATACACTAATTATGTTTTTGATTAATTTGTGCAGGGGCTTCCACAATGTTACAGACTGGATCTGTTGTGGACATTGGGTTTTTTTGTCACAAAGTAGTGATTTTCTTAGAAACAGCATTTGTTTTTATTGTCTAATGTAAAATGGAGGTCTTGTTTTTGTCCTAGCCCTGAGGAAGTCATGGGGCAAGACACCCACGCGGCAAAACATGTGTTGGCAGTGGGCAGAGAAGCAATAAAGGTTGGACATATGATATTACCAAATTCCAGGATTTTGATTTGCATTGGACTGTATGTAACATTGTGTGCTCAAGGACTGCTGTTGTTCCATGGATTTGATTAGTGAGTGAGGAATAGGTATGGGGAGAGTGTGATACCTTCAATCCCTGGAGGTCTAATTGTTTAGATGTTTCCAAAGAATGCTTGAGTGTGAATGCTCTCTAACAAACACAATGTTAGGTGTGCTCAACAATATAGATGCCAAGTTCAGGCAAGGAAAGAACTGCCCGGACCATTTACAGTGGTGGTACAGTCCTTTCTTTATACCTATGTTAGAACTGTCAGACTTAGGGTGTCCTTCCCCAAACTTTTTGTCTCCATCCTCCCATTTTTGTTGATCTTCTTTTTGTTGGCCGTAGAACTCTATGCACTTTACAACTGCTGGTCAGTGCTAAAGTGCTTATGCTCTCCCCTTTAAACATGGTTAAAATGACTTACACCCAATTAGCATTTTTCATTTACTTGAAAAGTAGTACTGACTGTACCAGGGGCCTGTAAATGAAATACTACCAGTGGTCCTGCAGAACGTAATTTGACACCAACTTTAGTAGCCTCTTAAACATGTCTCAGAACTACCATCGCAGCCTGTGTGTGCAGTTTAAAATTGACATTTCAACCTGGCTAAACAAATCATTTGCCAGGTCCAAACCTTCCTTTTTAAGACATATATGTCACCCCTGGGGTAGGCACCAAAAGCCCTCAGAGGAGGGTGCAATGTATTTAAAAAGTGGGACATGTACTTTTTACTTTTACATATCCTGGTAGTGAAAAATCTTATGTCAATGTTTCACTCCTGCAAGGATTGCCTCTCCTATAGGGTAACATTGGGTTATCTTATTATATTTAATAAGTGATGACTTTCAACTGGGAGCAGGTAGGAAAGTCAAGTTTAGTCTCTATAGAATTGTAATTTAAAAACCTCTTTAATGGTAAAATCAGATTTTAGCTCACAGTTCTGAAAAAGCCACTTTTAGAAAGTTGGCATTTTTGTCCCAACCATTTGGTGCCTACAGCCTGTATCCTGGGTCATGACAAGGTGTAGTTGCAGTTGTCTTTGTGTATTATTCCCAGGCAGTGAGAAAAAGGGGGAATATGTTTTGGTAGAATGGACCATCTCTGACTTGATAGGGGGGCAGTACTGTCACCTACCAAACTTGCCCATCATAATGGATTCTTCCTGAAAACACTCCCAAAGGGTTTGTGTTAGTAATTGGGTTTCTCGTTGGAAGAGGTATGTACCCTGTCCAAGCAGGAGCCTCAATCTTATTCAGGGTGAGTCACAAATACATCCTAAATTAACCTGTGCTCACCAGCTGGTAACTTGACACAGAGCAGTCAGGCTTAACTTAAGAGGAAATCTGTAAAGTATTTGTGCGAAACTTCAAAGTGTAAAAGAGTGAAAACATAACACAAAAAGATACCACACCTGGTTAGAAGAATAAAGACTAATTTAAAGAACAAAACAAGACCCAAATGACAAACATTAATTAAGGAGAACCAGAGTTATGATCTTTTAAATAATAAGTGCTTAGAAGCGTAAAACACCAACTGGGCCTCTCTGGTCACGCTGGACCTGGTTAAATCCAACCATTCTAGCTGACTGCAATGGATACAGTCCCACACAAGTCCAGCTGAAGTTTTATCTTCTCAAGAATTGTGCCAAGAGTCCCGTTCGAGGGCCAGAAGTTTGCCAGGAGCAAGCAGAACTTTACTGGAGGTGGTCCGTGGGGTATGGAGAGCTGCCAGACATATTGGGCTCAAGTCTTGTGGTCATGAGCAGTGATATGTGATATGCAAAGAGATGAACTTGCACCCGCTGGCACTGATCCCTTGTATGAGTGGCTCAGTTCCGGACCAAATGGGCTCGTTCACATTCGAGAAGAGCCCAAAAGCTTGGTTTTAGGAGCCAAAAAAGACCTCCAAGGTCCCAGGACCTGGGAGGGTCCTCTTGGGGGTCAAGAGCTCATTGAAGAAGGGTCCAGGAGCTGTGGGGAGCCTAATATGTCCCTGAGGCTCAGATCAGAATGCCAACAAGCTAGCCTTTTTATTCACTCTGGGGTCCTGGGTTCCACATGGTTTCCAGCTCCAGTTCTTCTTCCCCATGCAAGAAGGCAGCAGGCAGCAGGTCAGCGCTGCAAGGCAGCAGCTGCTTCAGAGTAGCAGTCCAGCAGAGTGGCAGTCCTTTCATCAGCACAGCAGTCCTTCTTCCTGGCAGGGTACCCACAGTTCCAGAAATGTACTGAAGTGGTGGTGTCTGAGGTCCAGTACTTATCCCCAGTTGTGTCTTTGAAGTGGGGGGGACTTTAACAAGATGCCTCCGTAGTGTGCAAAGTCCCTGTCCTCCCTGTCCTGGCACCACACTCACTACAGGAGGATGTGCAGACCTCTGTGTGGGGACAGAACACAGCCTATTCAGGTGTTCGTGTGAGGCTGTGTCCAGCTCCTCCCTCCTATCCTGCCCAGAATGGCCAATCAGGGTGTGAATAGCCCATCAAATCACACCTAAGCTCCCTTTGTGTGTGAATGTCTAGAGGGAATGCACAAAGCCCACCTCTTACCAACCCCAGGCGTGTATTCATAGACAGGCAGAAGGCACCAAATGGTTAAGTAAGAAAATGGAGACTTTATAAAAGTGGCATTTTCAGAATGACTATTTAAAGTCTGACTTAACCATAAGTTGTGACTTTAAATTGTGATTCCAGAGACACCAATCCTGGGTGTCCAATCTCTTCTCAATTGGAAATGACACTTATAAAATTTAACAAGGTATCCCAATGTTATCCTATTGGGGAGATAGGCCTTGCAGTAGTGAAAAATGAAGTTAAGAGTTTTTCACTACTAGGACATGTAAAACTTAAAAAGTACATGTCCTACTTTTTAAATACACTGCACCCTGAACTCGGGCTGTCCAGGGCCTACCTTAGGGGTGACGTATGTATTAACAAGCATTTGCAATGCAATAGGTCTCGCCTTTGGGAGCATTTGAGCTATTGTCATTGTAAATGGCAATGTCTTATATGTATGTGTTTTGAAAACCTGCAAGCGGTGCATAAACACGCACTTTGTACTTATTGTCCTTGCTTACGAGAAGGAAGGGTGGCAGCAAAAGAGGCGCAGTTACTGCCAGCCTGGCTTCTCGTAAGCAAGGACTATAAGTACAAAGTGCTCGTTTACACACAGCTTGCAGGTTTTCAAAACACAAATAAAAGACATTGCCATTTACAATGCCAATAGCTCAAACTCTCGCAAATGTGAGACCTATTCCATTGCAAATGCTTGTTTTATCTGTTGCCTCTGGTATTTTATTGAGGTATGTAGAGAGATTTGGGTAACTCGTTTTCTTATCATAGACTTGCAGAACTTTACTAGCAGTTGTAGTGCTGACGAGTCTGCTGTTACCAATCCTAGAAGCTACATAGAGTATGTAAAGCGCAGGTAGGGCACAGATTTCTCTCAGTTGACAGCCAAGTCTTCCATTACCCTCACCACCTAACTATGGAGGTTGAAAACAATTGAAGACCTTTTTCCTGTAGCTACTGTCTTCTCAGGACAGCGCCATGAAACCACTAGCAGTGCAGGTGTAGTATAGAGATTGAATAAACATTACAGTATTGTTACTAGTAACAATGCTTAGCACTATATAAATGTTAATAGCACCACCACAGGGCTACTGTTTAATCACTAGTAGTAATATTACCGTATCCTGTTGCATTTCATGCTACTCTTTTGCTTCCTAAGCATTTTACAGAAAATAAATTACTTTTACCCGATTTAGTGGGGCTCTGGTTATCAGCTTCATACAGATAGATAAAGTCGGCATAGCTGGGATTTGAACTTGTGACCTTCAGATAACCACATGTCAGTTGCGAACATTCGTTTCTTGGAGCTATCTTCCAGGCGTTTGATACCAGTAGTATAAGTGATAGTCGAATGGAGTGGTAGTCTTGGATTACACAAAACAGTATGAAATAGTAGGCCCTCATAATTGAATGCTGCGGTGGGGCTGGTAGGCTGCTGTAAAAATTGCTTGCCTGTTGACCTTCAAAAAGTAGGCTAACCATCTTATCTTCAGGATGGCACTGGAGACCAAATTTAGTAGGTCCCAGAGAGCAGGCTCTTGGTGCTATTTGTGCTGTCTGAAAACTTGTTGTGAAGTACTCGGTTGGGTCTCTTGAAGCTCCTACTCCGGGACCATTACACTGATAAAAGTAAGCACAGAGCCTATACATTCTCCTCCAAGGTGATTGTAAATATGGTAGTACTACTAGTACTGGTGGTAGAATTGACAAATATTAATATTAATGAGTACTAATGCCACTTGTAGGAGCCTACTAGCAGTACCTGTTGTAATAACACCTAGTGGGGGTGACAATAGTGGGACATATGGCCAATAGTATCAGTAGTGGTAATAGTCATGGTAGTTGTAATAGTAGGACTTATAGTACTGCTATCAGTAGTAAATTTATCAAGAAAGTAACTGCACAATATGCCTAAACGCTCCCTTCCCAAAATCAGACACACAGAGTAAACACACGAACACCTTATTGTAAAAATAGAAATAAAAGCTGTTAAGTCTGAGCATTTCTTGACATGGGGAAACAATAAACAAACAGACAAAGCGAGAAGATGAACACTAATACAAGATAGCATAAAACACTAACGGTTGTACCAAAAGAGAGTGTATTTCCCTTAAAGATTAATAAGGAGCACATGGTAATCATCTGTTGTAAATCAATGTGCCTAAGTGCTCCTTTCCCAACTTAAAAAACCCTTCCTATTTTAAATAATTCATTGCCAAATGAACCTGTGCTACGTTTGAGACACAACAAACACACTTTCAAAATGTGGTTATGCACTAAACTTGGGCACACTGTTTTCCGAAACAAAACTAAAAGCTATCATGTTGTGATCATTTCTCCACAGTGGCAGATAAAAATCAGGGAACTATACCAAGGACATAGATATTTTACTGAAACATCGTGTTGAACAGTAAGGGACAAACACAAAGGAAATATGACATAAACAAGCAATAGCATTTGTTCGCAGACCCAACATCTATACATGAGTCACTGGGCAAGGTCCGATAAATACAGACAGTAAACACATTTCTGTATGTATTTATCTGTAAAAAAATTAAAAACAGAAAACTGGAAACCTTAATCACATGGCAGTAGACTGGCAAAAGATAGTTAATATCCCACACGATTACGCAAAGGAAGCCTCAATTAGGAAGGAAAGGCAAGTGTTAACCTTTGGTGTAACAAAATATAACGCAGGGACTAGTGTCTAGAAAAGGCCACTCTGCTGCCTCGGCAGTTCCTCCAAGCAAACCCTTTAAAAATTCTAGGACCAGGGAACATACAGTGCAGCTATAAGACCCTTCCACGTTTGCAAAGCCCCAGAAGAAATCCTTCTGCATACATAGACGCGCCTCAATCAGCACACATCTAACATGGATCAGCAAAAGCAATATTAAACCTGACTCCAAAAATGCTCACCCTGTATTCCACACAGACACCTACCCAGCAAGTCAATTCAATGAATGCTGGGACTTGTAGTTTCACGTTTTGGTGGCTGCGAGTACAAGCATGCTTAATGCTAGTAACTAGAAAAGCCCAGGCCTGCCTGATCGTCACTCACGGCGGGTCACAGAGAGAGCTGACAGGCGCCCTGCTGGCCTTCTGCTGGGCACAGTAACGCATTCGCCCTGTGGCTATAACCTGAGCTCCACAACTTTTCAGCTGAAGCGAGGAATGAAACACCATCACCAGGAGCGAGGCACTGGCTGCAGTTCCATTCATGCGAGGAGACAGAATCCAGTAACGCGTTTACTATTACGTTAAACTAGGCGGTGGCCCGCATCTTCAGTTCGAGCTTCCTTGTACTCTCAAGAGCCCCAGTGGACATGAGCACGAGTCAGCAACCTGGCCGAGTTTTAGAGCATTGGAGGGGTGAACTTGCTTTGTTTGCACCCTGCCTGCTGGGGAGTTTCGCAGCGGCGATTCAAAAGCCTGGGCTGCGGGGAGGGATCTTAAATGCCATCAATGCAAGATGCTGCAAGCGCCGTGCCGAAAAATTAAAGGTGCGTGGCTGCCATAGTGTGTGATGTAGCACGCGATGCGACGGAAGCACTGAGCAAGACTACAAATGTCGTTGAGCCTGAAGGGGGAGAAACTCAATCGCGAAAATAGTGCCTACAAGAGTAGATAACAGCCAGCAGCGGAACTTCACTGTAGTTGGTCGGTGCTGCTTCCTCCTAAACAGAAGGAAAATGGAAGTGAGATATGGGACCACCAGCCAACAGAAAGCAAGAGAAGAACAACAATGCCACAGTTAAACCAATCACAAGCAGAATGACAAACCACACGGAGTTTCACACAAAATACAGATTACTTTATGTCTCGCTGAGACAGCGCATGCAGCGCACGCGCTGCCAAGACGAGACCTAAAAAGAAAGGTTTGGGTCTAGCAAGAGGGTTTACTTGCCAGGTCGAAATGGCAGTTTAAATCTGCACTCACATCTCATTGTCTCAGGTCTTACATTTATTCAGATGATACCCAGGTCATTCTAAGACCTGATAGGGATTTGGATCATCTTTAGGACCAGTTCAAAAGGTATAACTGCTCTGTGGCCAGCTGAATGAAATCCAAATTCCTTAGGCTTAACACAGATAAGACAGAGGTCCTTGTATTCAGGAACCTTTCTATCTAGACTGCAAATTGGTAGCCTGATTCTTAGGGGATAACTTCTTTGCCCACCATCACGTCATGGAGCATTGGCAGAGTTATTGATGGAAAACGTACATTAAGGCACACATTGACATTCTTATTTCAACAAGCATACTTTGTTGAAAGTAATCAGACAAATCACTACTTTTCTGCTGAGCACTTTCATAAAATCTCTAATTCAAGCCCACATCATCTCAGACTAAGTTATTGTAATCTCTTTTTATAGGTTTGCCTAGCTATTTTCTTTGCAAACTGCAACTAATTCAGAACAGGCGGCCCACCTTATTTTAGGTTTGAGTAGAATGACTCCCATTCCCTTGCACAATTGCTGCTTATTCCAGGCCTTATGTTTCTGTCATAAACCATTAAACAACCTACCCACTGACAGCTACATTGCAAATCAAATTCAAAGCTTTATTCGACAGCATTGTCATAAAAGCATATTTACATCCTAACAATAAATATAAATACTATATTTAAAACAATATACAATCTTAAAAATACATTAAACCATGATGCTGGCGAATAGTTCCGATGAATTGATAACATCGATTAAAAACAAATTTACGCTAAAAATAGAACAATGTCCTTGGTGTCAGATGTTCTTTATCCTTCTTCTAACATTTTTAGGGTGCGTGAACGTATAACCCAGGCCCACCCCAAGAATTTTGCTACAGCAATGACCAAATATTGAGTGCAATCAGATTCGAATATTCTCAAGGCATCCTTGTATCTACGTATTCCCAAATTTAAACATACTGGTTTTATCCATCTACGACGTGGAGTGACATATAATGGACAAACAAATAGTAAATGACCAGCATCTTCAATCAAATCTCGACAGTGAGGACAACAATTATCATGGTTGGGTAGCCAATTCTGTGTAAATGTTTTAACAGGGAGGGTCCCAATTCGAAACTGAAAATACAGTTTTCTATCAAAAGGCCTCTCTATATAATCCCAAAAAGCCTCACAAGATGGAATACTTTTGATGTCGAGATATCGTCCTGTTAGATTGGTGTTCTGGCCAGTAATAATAACAGATGTTGTAATCATATCCCAGTACATTTTTTTGAGTGCAGACTTGGGAGGAAATTTTAGCCCATTTAAATCATCCCATAGATGCCCCAAATCTAATTTTATTAATAAATCTCTGATTTCTTTAAGCCATGATATAGAATGAAATTGGTCGGCCCTAATAATATCTTTTAGGGCTGTAGCATAATGGGCCAATTCCGGTGTGACCATGATACGTCTCCAATATAGGAGTGGGCGCAATCGTGCCAAATCCTCAAATCTTTTCCTGCCCAGATCATAGGCTAATGGAATCATTGGGGTACTTCGGGGAACTCCCGTTAGGCAACGTAAGAACTTGTTTTCAGCAAGACTTAGTTGTTTCAGGTTGCCAAAACCCCATAATTCTGAACCATATAATACGGCACTAATAGCCTTCATGTTATAAATCTCTAAGGCTGGAGTGATAGGTTTAGTCAGGGATGTTTTATATTTTGAGACAATTGCCCCCGCTAGCTGATGGAATTTTAGGGCAGCCATATCAATATGGTTTGTCCACTTCATGTTACTCTGGAGGGATATCCCTAAATATGTAAATGCCTCTACTTGTTCTAACGGAGTGTCGTTGAATTTGATAACACCTCTAAAATTTTTCCTCTTATTTAGGCACATGAACTTTGTTTTGGAGGTGTTTATTTCAAGGCCACGTTCTCGACAAAACTCACCGAATGCATTTAGCGCCTTCTGCAGGCCACTAGGTGTCCGTGAAACTATCAATGTGTCATCCGCGAACATGAGAACAGGTACGCGGGTTCCAGCCAATACGGGGGCGTCTGTGGGCGAACGACTCAGGTGTTTTACAATACCATTAATAAACAGGGAGAACAACGTGGGCGCCAAGACACATCCCTGCCGAACACCACGCTCTACAGGGAATGTGTCAGTAACCTCCCCCTGCGTTCCCCACCTAATTCGTGCATAATTGTTTTCATGTAAGCGGACGAGTAGTGTTAGTAATTCTGGAGCAATCCCTGCTTCGTCGAGAACCCTCCATAATTTGGAGCGAGGCACCAAATCAAATGCGGATTTTAAATCTATAAAAAACGCATAAAGGGTCCCATTGGTTAGCTTTACATTCCTCCAATAGAGTGCTAAAAAATAAAATACCTGGTCAACCGAACTAGTGCATGGTCTAAACCCAGCCTGAAAGGGAGAAAGAATGTTATTTTCTTCAATCCAGGTATGTAATCTATTTTGCACTAATCGACCTATCAGTTTCTGGGCGGAATCTATGAGACTGATAGGTCTATAGTTACTGGGTAATGATTTGTCCCCTTTCTTAAAAACTGGGATTATTTCAGCCCCTTTCCATGAGGGGGGTACAGGCGCCCCCATAGCGATAGAATTTGCTAGATATTGGAAATACTGACACCAGGACAATCTATCAGTTAAAAATACATCCGCAGGTATTCCGTCCATCCCGGGGGCACGGCCCCTGGTTATACAATCTAATGCTAAGTTTATATCTTTAATCGTGAACACCTGCGTTTGAAAATAAATGACCGGGGGGGGTAAGTGCTCTCCTTCTTGCAAGGCTGAAGCATATTGTGGTTTGAAAAAATCAATCCATTGGTTTATTGCCACATTATTTTGGGGAGATGGTGCAACCCCGCCTCTGTCCCATTTTACTATCGCCCAAAACTTCTTTTGATCCTTCGACATGCAAGCTGCTTTCAGATCCTGCCAATGTTCCTCGTCCCATTCCTTCTTAGCCTTTAGCTGTGTATGCTTATATAGTTTCCTAGCAGATCTCACACTATCCATGTTTTTTGATCTAAGGGCCAAACTTAAACTCTGGCGAGCTGCTCTACAAGATTTGTTGAACCATCCCGCCATAGGTTGTTTGTCCTTATTGGATTTTCCACCCACTAGGGGTTTTTTAAAAATTTTTTGGAGGTATTGAAAGAAAGTGGTATGGACCTCATCCATTGATGATAAAAATGTGTTTCCAGATGTTAGTGTAAACAATTTATCCATTTCGTCAGTTACCACTTTTTTAAGATCTGCTAATTCTTCGGGCTTCTCTATAAATCTCTCCCATTTAACATGCCTCATGTTGTTTGATACAACAACATCCAGGCTAGTTTTCCCATCTTCATTTCCTAGTTCTGTGGGCTCATTAAAGGTTTGTAGTTCCAGGTGAAGGGCGTTATGATCACTATCATCTCGTTTAATAATGATCATATCGTTCAGTTTAGGCCAAATCCTTATATCCACTAGGAAATAATCAATACGACTAGTGGATCTGCCATTGTCGAACGTATTTGCCCCCTGGTAGTCTGACCGAGTGCGTCCATTAGCAGCCCTAAGCCCTCTCTCTAGGCAAAGTGCTTTCAATTGAATGGCCATGGCGGTACACCTCTTGACCGGGGGTAGTTCCAGCTGGGGAACCCCCCACTTACTATCTTCTTCTTCTGCTAGGAACTGATCCTCCGAACCAAGAGGTTCGAACGTCGTATTAAAATCCCCACCTACTAAGATAGGCTTCTCCGATGGTAATACAGAGAGATGTTGGTCTAAGACAGATATTACGTCTGATGTGGAGCCTCCAACCGTCCCTCTAGCATAAACATTTGCTATAACCAATCCCTGGTCATTAGGCCAGGTGATATTTAGTGACAGAATGTCACTAGATTGAGAACTAAGTTGGTCAATTTTACAGCAAAGGGATTGGCGGATCCAAATTATCAAGCCTCCTGAGGGACGACCTTTAGCTTTTTTAGTGGCAGGTACGTAGAAATTAAGGAAACCCAAGCGATAAACCGGGTCCATTGACCACGACTCTTGAAATAAAATTATATCGAACTGGTCAACAAAAATGCACCACTCAGGACAGTGCATTTTGTTGCCAATTCCTGCAAGGTTCCAAGATAAAACGGACAAATGAAGCTTAGGTTTAATGGGACTAGTAAGCTCATTTAGCGTTAATGAGTATTGGATATCATCTTCAATCCTATTCGTATAATCAGTCCTGCTATTTGGATTACTTAATGATTCATTTATTAGTGCCTGTACTCCAATATCTCCAGTTCCTAGCTGGGTGGGTAATGCAGATCTACAGAGTTCCCGTACAGCCAACTTGGTAGAGCTGGGGTTGCCTTTTACAATACTGTCGTTACAACTGGCTGTTCCTATGGGGATAAATGAGGTATCGTGCAAAGTAGATGTAACAGCCTCAAATCTAGCATTCCCATCAAGTCAATCGCAGTCATTCAGATTTGACAGGACCTCAAATCTGTTTTCTACGTTGATATTCCATATCCTATTAAAGTCACCCCTATCCCCTATACTAGGTAATAGGGTTCGCCCTTTCCTCACCATCGCTTGATTTACCACCCCTTTCTTTCTGCAATAGAAATAGTGCAGCGTTAATGGAATGATAGTGCCATGTCTCCGTTGTGGGGGAAGTATGTTATGCAGGATATTAGGAAGGACAGCCAAGTTGGAAAAATTAATGACCACACAATCCCCGGCATATTTTTTAGGATCATGGCCTAGCCATGAGACCCTTCTTGCCATGATGATTTCGCCAGCTAATTGCCTCTCTCCCCAAGGAGTCATTCTCATATTTTTTGTTAGCCAATGTAATGATTTACTAATGAGGGAAGATGTAGTTTCTATTTTGTCAGGAGGTAAATTAGGTACATTGGCAAGAACCAATGTAGTAGGAAATGCCTCGACAATACATTGGAACTGGTCATTCGCTGGACGTTGGGCAAGTCGGTCAATAGGAAGGCCTGGTTTAGATGTTTTCTGGGTATTCCCCTCAGTTGTAGATTGCAAGAGTGGTGGGTTCACAATCTCATTTTGTGTTGCCCTTCGCTCCCCTCTATCAGGTGGTACTATCAGACTACTGTGGCTCAGTGCCGGATACTCAGTTCTAGGTACCTCTTCCACAGGTCTACTTATCAGGGAGTTTAATCTGACTACCTCTGTCATTAATTCATCAATTCTGGCTACCAGAGGAGTAATAACACTCTCGATTTTAATATCAATCATATTTGCTATTTTCTTGGACAATTCATTCTCAGAATATTTAGCAAAATGAGACTCTGGTGCCTCAGCCTTCTTCACAATTTTGGGTGCAGAGGTAGCCTTTTTTTTCCCTGGGCGGGAGCCATTACTTTTAACCTGATTTTTCCTACAGGTTCTAACTTGCCTGACTCTGGGAGGAGGGATGGAAGAATCGATATCAGCTAATTCGACGGCCATGTGTAAATCTACATCAGAAATGGGTTGTGAGGTAACTGTTGGATAAGTGCTTAGTTCCCCCCCATTGTGGTTTACCTTGCTCACAGCGGCCGCGTAGGTGGTGTGAGCGGCGGCGGCAAGGAAGCACTAGGGTACTCCAGGGCGGCGTCCTCCGGTGATGCAAAACAGCGCGATTCTGGGAGCAGAAAGAGTACGTGTCAGCTTCAGGCAACAGGTCGGAGATAAACCCCCCACTCTGCCAGGGCTCCCGCTGCCTTTATGCGCCTACAAGCGCGCTTCTTCGTGACGTGTGCGGGCTCGTCCCGCAAGGGTTGCTGGGTATTGTGGTTTACCTTGCTCACAGCGGCCGCGTAGGTGGTGTGAGCGGCGGCGGCAAGGAAGCACTAGGGTACTCCAGGGCGGCGTCCTCCGGTGATGCAAAACAGCGCGATTCTGGGAGCAGAAAGAGTACGTGTCAGCTTCAGGCAACAGGTCGGAGATAAACCCCCCACTCTGCCAGGGCTCCCGCTGCCTTTATGCGCCTACAAGCGCGCTTCTTCGTGACGTGTGCGGGCTCGTCCCGCAAGGGTTGCTGGGTATTGTGGTTTACCTTGCTCACAGCGGCCGCGTAGGTGGTGTGAGCGGCGGCGGCAAGAAAGCACTAGGGTACTCCAGGGCGGCGTCCTCCGGTGATGCAAAACAGCGCGATTCTGGGAGCAGAAAGAGTACGTGTCAGCTTCAGGCAACAGGTCGGAGATAAACCCCCCACTCTGCCAGGGCTCCCGCTGCCTTTATGCGCCTACAAGCGCGCTTCTTCGTGACGTGTGCGGGCTCGTCCCGCAAGGGTTGCTGGGTATTGTGGTTTACCTTGCTCACAGCGGCCGCGTAGGTGGTGTGAGCGGCGGCGGCAAGGAAGCACTAGGGTACTCCAGGGCGGCGTCCTCCGGTGATGCAAAACAGCGCGATTCTGGGAGCAGAAAGAGTACGTGTCAGCTTCAGGCAACAGGTCGGAGATAAACCCCCCACTCTGCCAGGGCTCCCGCTGCCTTTATGCGCCTACAAGCGCGCTTCTTCGTGACGTGTGCGGGCTCGTCCCGCAAGGGTTGCTGGGTATTGTGGTTTACCTTGCTCACAGCGGCCGCGTAGGTGGTGTGAGCGGCGGCGGCAAGGAAGCACTAGGGTACTCCAGGGCGGCGTCCTCCGGTGATGCAAAACAGCGCGATTCGGGTATATAATAACGCATCCCGCTACAGCCGGCGAAATCCTCATTGCTTCTCTTTTCTCAGTTTACACTTCATCAAGCTACCTTTACTTCCTTACCTTACATTGTCAAGATTCCTAAATGTGGGACTATCCATACTGGAGGTAGCACCTTCACTGTGGTAACTACCCAAGCATGGAATGTTCTTCCACTGGCTATTCCGCAGAAAGCAGCTCATTACGTTTCATAAAATGTAAAAATCCCACATGCCTCTATGTAGGCTTTACATTTATGCTTGGCTTACTTGACAGTCAGGATACTAACTTTTTTCTGTAAACTCGTTTGACAATTTTCAAATCGATTTTCATAACAGTGTTGTTATAAAGCCCGAGAAAGCATGCCTGCTGGGTAAAAAAGCTGCTGTATGTAGTGAGCCTATACTTGACTGTTCTTGTTTGCCCATGCATCTACCCATCATTGTTCTTCCAGCAACCCATCATTATGATAAGTCCCATCCACTGACACACATTAAAACACAGAAAATGTGATCTTTCGTAAAAGTTTTTTAAATTTAAAATAACAATGGTAAGCTATTGTAAATAGAATAAACCAGGATGCTGTGCTGTTTCATCCCAAAATAGAACTTATAAAGGAAGTGACAATAAACCAGTGTTTAAATTAAATCATGGCATTTCAACTAATCAAGGGAGGTGATTAATATGTCATTCAGTTAGGTGTGCAACAAAACCTACATGACTATAAAGTTTAAGATGTATCTCAGGCAGCAGATACATTTCCTCACTCATTGATTCTTGTATGAGGTTTGAATTGGCTCCTGAACCCTAAGAAAGAAAATAACAATATATCTCTGAAACAATTCATTCGGAAATGGGAGAAGCAGAAGGAATAAGCTACACATGTTTCCTGGAACAAAACATGTCCTCTATGCTAGACTTTAATAATATCAAAAAGTGTGGGGAGGGGGGGGGGAATTCCCTTGGAGAAAATGAGAGAAGCTGAATTCAAAATAAAGAATGTAAAGTTCACAGTTCACATAGTGCAGTGACAGGAAATACGAAGCATTAATCAGAAACATCTGATTCTAAAAGAGTCCTATAGCAAAATGTTGGAATCAGAGAAAGCTTTCAACTATTAATACTACAATAAAGTTAACTTTCAAAACTGACTTGATGTAGAATTAACAAGAGAACAATTGTATGGATTCCAAATTCTCCTCACGAATTTTACACTGCAATCGAAAATAAATATACCAGTCTAGACAATTACAATTATTCTAATCTGGGCCTTTCCTTGAAGAAATGTTTGCTGCTTCATCCCGCTTGAGATTTTTGACTTTCCAAAAAGTGATAAAGTCTGAATGTAGAACCCTTCACTGTCCTTTGTCCAGCAGCTCCCCAATGATGACGTCTCCTCCTAAACCTCCTATGGCTGCCTTTCCACTCTGAACTCACTCTACCTTCTCAGGAACTTTTATTAAAAATGTCTTCTAAATCCTAAGGTAAGTCGGGACTGGGCCCAATCCATCTTGTGCATCAAACCTGCGCTCCCTCATGGTCAGCATTAACTCTTGACTTTGACTCATCTCGGACAACCAGATGACTGTGGCAAAAGATTTAATTTGGCAGGCCGAAATTGCAGATAAAACTGTCCTGTAGGCTGCAGTGCCAGGTCTGATGCATGTTTTACAAAACTACTTTTAATGGGTGGCACAATGAGTTTTGCAGGCCACTACTAGCTTTTAATTTACAGGTTCTGAGTTCATGTAGTACCATTTACTAAGACTTATAAGTACATTAAATGTGCCAATTGTGTGTATTACAATGTTACCATTCTAAAGGAGAAAGCACAAGAACTTTGCCACTGGTTAGCATGGGGAAATGCACAAAGTCCTAATGCTTATCGAAACGAGTTTAGCACAAGTGAGGTAGTGAACACACAAAGTGTGGGGAAATACCACACCAAGGACGTTGGTTATATGAATAGGCATTTGTGATAATTATTGGGCTGCTTTCAAGTATTTTCTCTATTTTAACTGTGTGCGGTGATCTTCATTAATTGAAAAGAAAGGTCATATTTGTTTTTTTCATGTTCATGTCAATTTCCCTCCTTTTGTATCCTGTCATCCACCAATTTTTCATTTTTAAAGCACATTTCCTTTATTTGTAAGCTAAATATTCCTTGGTTTGTAATTAGAATATTAGCTTTTTATATTTATTATACTGTATTGGCCAATGTACCAACTTTTGCTGATGATCTGCTGGTCTTGATGTTTTAAAAAAAAGAGGGTTTGCCAATAGTTCATATGTGAGCAAGGGGAAGAGAAAGATATGACTTCATACTAGAGAGTTTCATATACAATCATGTTAATACTGTAGTTGAATGCATTTAATTGTGTTTCAGGTGCAATGTGATCCCCACTGAGGGCACTGAAGACGGAGTTTGGAAGGCAAGCTATTGCAGTCTCTTTGACATAGGTCTAGTTCTATTGGTCCTTCTCAATAGCCAGTAGACCTGTAGTCAGCAGTATATTACATATCTATCAACTTTCCCAAGCACATCAACGCATACACAAGTGATTTGAGTTGAGGGCTGATGCACATATTGTTGCTGCTGTAGGCACAGTGACATTTCCTCATCTGATATTCTAGAAGATAATCTTGTACTCTGTCTGGTGCCAAATTAGGCATAATGGCTGCAGAGAATGTCTTCCCCTAAAACCAATTCTACTTTTAGGGACACTAAGGAATGTACTTCAAAATAGATGCTGTTTAATGCTCTTTGTGTATAGAAGTACTGCTTCGTATGACATGGTGGTCGTCAAGGCAGGCACTGTATGTTCAATTTCAGGTCCAGTGCAAATCCATACAAGTTCTGCAATCTGCCTTCTGCCACAGCTGTACTTCCATTATGAAAGGATAATCATGAGGCCCACTAATTGATGGACTGAGTGCCCTCCATCCATGATGTGCCTAACTTTTGTCTGCCATGGGGAGATTTACAAATATCTTGCACTGGGTTTGCATTGTAAACCAGTTCAAATTTGTTTTGGGATCTGCTTTCCAGCTCACAGTTTGATTTGTGCTGAAAAGTTGCCTCAAAGTAATGTAAAGTAGTTGTATGTGCAGCTTTGCATTATGCTATGTCAAGGGGTGGTACAAAGGTGGTCCCTTGCAGCCACTCATGCTTTTTGATGCATACCCCTTTCTACTAACAATAGCAAACATGATTGTGTACCAAAAGACAACGCCACTGTGAAGCAGGCATTAAAATGAGAAATGTTTTTATTTTTCCTAACTTTTCAGACTTTGTGTGCTGCACTGTACAGCACACATCCAAAATGGGAAATATTTTCAAGTCTGTCTAGGCACAGTATTTTGTACTTGAAGGATATCCTTCCAGTACAAAACCTATGCTAGACATCACCCACATTCCCTTGCTATATGGTACACAGGTGTGTGCTTGCTGGTCAGCAGCATAATTCTGTACCTGCGCTAGTGAGAGAGCAAGACAATGCCATGTCTCTGTCGATATGGTACATTCCTGCTCTCTCCCTGTCAAGCAATGGGGCTCAGCATCTTTGGGTGCTGCACCGCGTTCCCTGACATGCTTCTAAATCTGGGTGTTTAAAATTTATGTCACAAAGCAATCAAAAGCAATGTACCCATATCACTGTCGGACTGGGACCAGAAACCTGCCCTGGTAATTCTGCTCAACCAGCTGGGGAAGTGGGAGTGTCGGGTGCTAGTGTCAAGCACCGCTGCTGCATTTGTTACAGGGGGGCAATATTGCAGCACTACTGCAAAACCAACCCCCTGAAACAAAAGTGACCCCCACGGGTCAAAAAACACCCCCACCCTTCCGGCCCACTGGGACCACGCCAGGTGCCCATTACGGTCAGTGCGGCTCTGACCCAAATCTTTAGGAGTCCACACAACATTATCACGAGTATCTGTGAACTTTAACGGTGTTTTTTTATTTAAATATTTTCCTTATCTTTGACAGTAACATTTCATATACTTGAATCATTGCTATAAATGTCAATTTAAAAGAAAACAGAAAAATGCCCTAGTTGAATGAAGACACATTCACTACATGAATCTCTACTCCCTGATGCAAAAGTTGTAAACTTAGAGCGTTCGCCACTGTAATGCATAAATACTGGACTATTTATAATTTGTCTCTGGTAAAATGTTATATATTGGTAATTTGCAGATGTGCCCAACGCATGCAGCAAAGTCCTGTGGTAGGAAAATGGTACAGATTTCTATGTGTGCAAGGGACACCTCTGTGGCATTACTGTTGCCTTTCAAGACACACATTTCTGAGATAAACTGCTGCGTGGCTTCATGTTGCTTTTTTGTCAGCGTTACATTTCCTGAGCCTGTGGGGAGCACAGAGTGTTGATTTGCGGGAAACCTGGCCTGATATCTGCACTGTGGTGACTGCGAGTGTATTATAGAGCGTAAAGGTAGGGGTGTTGAAAAGGTGAACCGAAACACAACTGAAAGTACAGAGGCAAGTGGAAAGAATGACATGACATTTAAGAGACAGTAATAGGTGTTTTAAATGGACCAGCACACCTGCGACTTCCTAACAATCTCTTGTGCTCCTGAAGGGCATTTGAGACTTACTGTGTAAATACAGGAAGAAGCTAAGCCAGTGGAGCCTGAGCTGCCAGGAGCATTCATTTCTCTTCTGGAGTCTTACTTGTGCAGCTATATGAGGCAGAGGTCTTCTAAAAGTGATTTAGGTATGACAATTTCAGGCATCCTTACCATCTTATGCAGATTTTCAGCGTTAAACTGTTTGTTTTCAGGAACATTGGGGCATATTATCAAGCCAGGCGATAAAATTATCGCCGCTTTAGTGGCAGAAAACTGCCGCTCAAACGGCGATAATGGGCTTGATAATATGCTCTATGGAATTCCAATTGAAGCCCATGTTAAATGTGAAGGACGTCTAACATGAGGTTCAATTGGCATGCCATAGAACATATTATCAAGCCCATTATCGCCTGGCTTGATAATATGCCCCATTGTATGTTTCTGTCTTGCAATAGTATGAACTCACTTCCATAAATCAAAATGTTAGAGAGCAATACTTCTTTAATAGTAAACTGCATTTTGTGAAAATATCCATTTGTTGATTACCAGTTCCAAGGTACTCACTGTTGCGGTGTCAATGGTCAATGGAGTTAACGTCAAAATCGATTTTTACTGTGCTGATGTCAGAGCGTACAAACTGTCACACATGCACTCATCACAGGAAGATTGACGTTGGGATCAATGAAAAGCTCGCAGAAAGCTGTAGGCCATTCAGAACTCAGCCGCCAGAATCACTCTCAACTTCCCAAGCTGCACTCATCACACCACACCTGAAGGTAAAACATAATATTAGCCAAGCATACCTCAAAAATCGCCTCTGCTTTCACAAACCTTTCAGGCACCTCTGCTCATCAGGACTCCTACTGTCTCTCCTTCTCCTGCCTAG
Organism: Triturus cristatus; assembly: GCF_964204655.1. Lineage (NCBI taxonomy): Eukaryota > Metazoa > Chordata > Amphibia > Caudata > Salamandridae > Triturus > Triturus cristatus. The sequence continues at coordinate 758,899,733 of NC_140587.1, forward strand.
CAGCGAAGACATGGGACAAACTACCCTTCCATCTTCAGACCTCCCTATCTCTTCCAGAGTTCTGAAAGTCCATGAAGACCTGGCTATTCAGCTAATCAACTGGACCCTACCAGTGCCTGGATACCCTCATGGGTGGCAAGATGTGCTCCACAAATCTACTGATTGTTTTATTTCTAAGAGGTACAATGGTGGTTAATTTGTATGCTCCAACCTACCCTTATCTCTCCAGAGCTGGGGGAAGTGCGGCACAGCAAATTCTGAAAATTCTGAAACAGAGCAGTTGTCAGGTGCAAGGGAAGCAGCAGAATGGTGAATGCTTGTGTGCCACCTCCCTAGTATTGTCCCACTTTTGCTAGTGTAAGCAGTGAAATGGCCAGAGACAGTGTGACATCACAATCTTCTGTCTCTGTTGCCTTCCTAGGGTCTTTATTGACATGCATTAGGCACATTATTTCTGTAGTACACAAAAGGGAAATTGTGCCAAGTAAAATATCTACTGCACACACTTCCATACATGGGGGCAGCATGTCAAATATGAAGCAATGAGGAGCGAAAGACAGAGGGAAAGGTGGATACGTTTCTGGGCAAAAGGCATATTTATGTAAATGATACAGAATATTGAAAGAGAGTGCCAGAGGAACTTGGGGCTTGGCAAGATGTAAGTTATACTTTAATATATAGAAAGTGAAAATGAGTATGAAGGCCTGAGGACAAGTGGAAGGTAGGCATATTTCCACCATTTCATTAGAAGTGGGGATGTAAATTAGAAGACGTTGGCTGAAGGTAGTGGAATTTCATGTATCCTTCTCCTTATATATTTAGTGGATGGGAGAGTGCAGCAGGGGATGATGAAAAGGCCACAAGGAGGTCAGATATCTTTGAGGAGTGCTATATTCTCTATGAGCTCCATGACTTCTCTCCCCCCTGCACCACTGGTCCTCATGGTCAGTTGAGATAGAACCCTGACTCATGGAGGCGAAGGATATATACCGCGTAAAATTAGATGTGCCTAGATTTCAAGTAAAATGTTCCACTTTGAGGTTTCTAAAAGCATCACAGAAAACTCTAGTTTTTCTGTCATTGTCTATGATGTCAGTTGGAGCACACCCAAGTTGCTAATTCTTATCCATCAGAACATCTACATATCTTTAGAAAGCCAGCAACACTGCAGGATTCTTTGCTTTTGTTTGGTATGCAATGCAGTAGTGGCTTGCAGGGAAAATGTAATCGCTTCTCTTGTTGAGAAATATTACACATTTCTGATTTTATTCTGTAAGCCTGCAATCAAATATCTCACTCTACAAATTCTGCAAAGTTATTCACATTTTAGGACTCTAGCATAGTCTCACTCTCTCAGAGTATGAGTTTTTTTGCAGGATTCCACAACTGGGCATCATGTTGCATAACTTCGCATTTAGAGTTCACTTCATAGCACCACACAAAGGGGTTGTTAGTTGAGTAACTTTTCAATAACATGATTTGTTTGCAGTCCTATTCCTGATAAGAACTTTGGAATGTTGGGAGCTCCATTGAAGACAGTGAAGTGGGCAGGGCTAATAATGGCTGGTATTAACCTTCTGCTCCAACATTCCAATGTTTGTCTGTTGGACTCGGCCCTCTCTGCAGGGTCACCCTCAAAACTTTTGCCTTCACCCCTCCTGTTTTCTGAATTTGTCTTTGTTGGCCTTAGGACTCTGTGCACTGCTAACCAGTACTGCAATGATTGTGCTCCACCCCCAAAACATGATACAATTGGCCTACACCTGATTGACCTGATTGCACTTGTAAAGTGGTACAACCAGTACCCTGAATGACAAAATGACACAAATCCAATCAGTAGAACCAGAAATAAGAATTTTTAAAGTTAATATAAAAACTAGTGCCTAAAAGATCAAAGCGCCAACCGCCAACATCTAGTCTCACAAGACCTGGTCAAAGTGATAAAGCATGGTCGACCGCAGTGGAGCAAGAGTCAGATACAAAAAGACTGTGCCCAGTCATTGATTAACTTCGGACTTAGAAGAAATTTTGGAGAAAAGTGTTCTGAGAAATACAGTTTAGCGGGGCAAGGCTGTACGCAGTGTCTAAGGAAGAGGCATCATCAACCGGGAGCCACAGTCCAAAGTTGCGGTCAAGATTTCTACATTCGGAAGTAATTTTCATTTTGGAAGTCGAGTGGGATGAGGCTGGAGGCTGTAGCTGATGAGAGTTCCACAAAGCAGAATAGCCCTTGGGCAACATACCAATAAACAGGATTTGCTGCTACAGACAAGAAAGTAGCTGGAGCTGCCACAAAGTCAGGCCAACCAGTGATGCACCTTGGGTGGATAGACAAGCAGGTTGGTCCCAGTCTTCTCAGAGCATATTTTAGCCCAAAAATGTTTTAAAGCCGTAAGTTTTGGATTTTGGCTATCTGGACACATTTGGCACCACCATTAAGGGTCCAGAACTGGAGGGAGGGGGCATCACTTGGTGGGTCAGGACTCACTCAGATTGGGTCCAAGTGCAGGTTCAAAATGGTTGAGTCTCACTCAGGCTGGGTCCATGTACAGGCTCAAAATGGTTAGAGCCTTTTGTGTCCCCGAGGCTCTGATCAGGAGGCCAGCCAACTATCCCTGGAGTCACTCTGGTAGTCCTGGGTTCAGGTGATGAGACAGGGCTCAAGCAGCAGGGCAGGCCTTTGATGATTCAAGGCAGGTTCCAGGCAGCAAAGCAGTCCTTCCGGGTGCAGCACAGCTATCTTGTAGAGTACACAGCAGGCTGCAGCAGCAGGCAGCCCGCTGAGAGTCCTTTTCAGGTCCAGAAAGTTAACTGAAGGGTCATATATTTTTACTTGATGTGCTCTTTGAAGTAGGAGAAGTTTCTGAGTAAATACCTTTGAAGTGATTAACGTTTCTTGCCTCATATGCCTTGGCTCCAAGCTGCCTGTTTGAACAGTGCAGTGGTGAAAGTCCTTTTTTTAAGCCAGGGCTGTGCCCAGCTCTACCCCCTCATCCTTGCAGTTGATGGTCCATCAAGGCACACCAAATCCCTCTACTGTGTGGCTGTCTGGGAGGAATAAACAAAGTCCAACTGCCAACTACACTCAGTCATGTGACCCAAGAACATGCTGCAGGCACCAAATAGTCATGACAGGAAAGTGCCAACTTTCTAAAAGTGACATTATCAAAATTGTTGTTTAAAATCCGACATTGCCATTAAAGATGATTTCGAATTGTGACTCCTTAGCACCAAATATGCAAGCTTCAACTGTTCCCAATCACAAGTTAGCACTTATTAAATGTAATATGGCAATGTTATCCTATGGGAGAGGTAGGCCTTACAGTAGTGAAAAATGTATTTAGGAGTTTTTCACTACCAGGACATGTGAAACTTAAAAGTGCATGTCCAACCTTTTTACTACCATGCATCGTGCCCTATGGGCTACTTGGGGCCTACTTTAGGGGTGATATATGCAACAAAAGGGGAGTTTAAGGATTGGCAATGGTATTATTTTGGTAATTTAGAACTGTATTCAGGCACAATAGCAGACTTGGAACATGTTTTAAAGGACCACTTCGGTGGGTGGCACAAGAAGTACTGCAGGCCCATTAGTAGCATTTAATTTACAGGCCCTAGGTACATGGTAGACCACTTTACTAGGGACTCATAAGGTAGATAAAATATGCCGAACAGATATAAGCCAATTTTACCATGTTTTAGGGAGTTAGCACAAGTATGTTATGACTTTTTAGCAGTGGTAAAGTGCTAAGGCCAACAATAAAAAAATCTTCAAAAATAAGGGGGTGAAAACAAAGACTTTGGGTGTGACCCTGCACAGAGGGCCAAGTCCAACATGTTTATTGTTTGAGTGGGACATCCAACCCTCTCGACTAATAATCCAATTGGTTACATTCATTATCAAGCCCTGTACACCATTAATGACATGTTCATTAACCAATTTTCAGTGGAGATTTGTGAATCTGTTTCAGAAACCTCTTTCCAAAATACATTTGGGTGCTTGGCTTTTCACTGACATATGATTCAGAGCAGTATTTTCAGGTGTGCTTCTCCAGCAGGCTGAGATGTCCAAAAACTGTTGTTGTGTGAAGACAGTTTCAAGAGACTGACCTGTCTTTGAAATATGTTTAAAATGACCCAAACTTCTTCTGGAAAACTACATTTAAATTAGTTTTCAAAATCCTGTATTCTTGCAGACCAAATGTATTTTTGTCCCAAATACATTTGAAAATTCTGGCTTTTTCCTATGTTGGGGAAATCAAAAGAAGGAAAAAGATGAAATACTTGGCTCAGATCAACACTGATCGAAAGTATAAGTGGTCCAGGAGGGGCTGACAAAGAGCCCAGGATTCCCAAGTTACTTCAGAACTATTGAAAACATTCCCAGTCTCTTCCCTGCCTTTGCCTTCCCCATTAAACGTATCAATGCTGCGGTGGGTGATGGCCTACCCTCAGAGAAATGGTGTGGGGTTATAGTGAAGATAGGAGGCGGCTGGCAGGGGCAACACTGTGATGGACTCCAGCATGGATTGAAAGCCTAGAGGGCCTTGGCAGTACCAGATGTGGAGATGGTACAAGGCACAGCAAAAAGTGATGGAATAAACATCTCAGAGCTGCAGTTGCACTAGTGTTGTAGCAGCCAACGAAGGTACCAAGGGGCCATGGCTGGAAGGCGCTCTTGATTGCTGAGACAATGAGCTTACCATTGGAGCTCCAATGGAGACCATGGAGGCTGGATCCTCTATAGAGCCTGAAGGTAGACTGATGAGAACATCATGGATGCTTAATTCTGTGTTGAGCCTGAAGACAGGCTGATGAGTTCCCAGGGAGTTGGTCACTGCTGGACAGTAATTGCGGGGAAACCTCTGTACACTGATATGCATGAAAACAAGAGAGGGCTATTGTGCATGCCCTTAGGCTTTTTGCAATCACCTGCCTTTGCATTCTTTAATAAGTATGGCTGAGATATGTGACCTTTTTTGTATAACCAAATGGAGGACGCTTAACAAAAGCAGGAGCAATTTCTCTTTGAGGGCCAGTGGTTATCCTGGTAAGAAAACACTTTTGAATTCAACCAATGCTCTGCACTTTGCTCTGGCAGAGAAGGCAACCAGTATAGTAAAAGCAGTGAAGGCTTTGAAAAAAGAAATGGAGAGTAAGATTAACAGAGTTGTGAGGGTTGAAATGGGCAGAGTCAGCAAAGAAAAGACTTCAAACTCAGGCGGACCACATGAGGGATTGATCCTCTGCAGTGAGAGAGCTGGAGATTTTCAAAACAAGTGAGATCAAGGGTATCACATTTTTGGATATAAAGATCAAATGCCTCAATAATGTCCAGCTGGGAACCCTACTGAGAGTCTCATGTGTTTCCAGAATGAGATGGGTTGTGTTGGGAGAATTCATTCAAGGGTGAATATACATTTAATCAATCAGGAGTTTATAGAGTGCAGCTACTCAACCATGAGGGTTTCAAGGCGCTTCTAATCAGAGGTAGTATGACTACTTGTGAGGGGCATGTGTAGATCGAGGCAAGGTACAGTGATGTTTACTCTTGTGAATGCTGAGTTGAAAGAGTGCTGATAGTTATAAATAAAAAGGAACAAAGGGTTGTGGTTACACAGACACATTTTCGTTCCTACACTAAGCCTAATGAGCTATCCTGAAAGAAGCTCTCCAAGCAGTAAAAACCCAGTTAATTGCATAGGGCATTGTTGCTTTAGTCAGATTCATGATGCAAGGAGTATTTGGATATTTTGCTTACAGATCATTTTGGGTGATGGATGTATGTATAATGTGGTGATAATTGTCTGGGCTTGTTGGGAGCACAAGGGCGCTTCCTTGAGAAAGAGATATGTGGACGGTGTGCTGTTTTAGGTGATAGGTTTGGTTAATCGTCTGTGTTGTGTTTTCCTACCTTTTCACTTCCCACTTTGTGACATATTTAGGCCAGTTGACTTCTACGTTTATTTAAGTAGGTAGGCAAATTATTGAATAATGTCTGGTTTACAATACTTGTGCATTTATTTTGTTGTTTTCTCTGCAGTGCAACAGGGTATCCTTATTATGTGGTTTTATTGTTGAATTGCCTAACATTTGTGAAGATTTAATCACAAATATCTAAACTTAAATGTAGCAGCATTGAATAATTAAGGGTATCACCATAATTCTTTTTTAGGTTATTGATGGCACTTCTTTATAACCGTTGTAAAGAAGATAATCAACATATGCTTTTCATTTGAGTACCTGAGATAAAACAAAACAATTTACCATCACAAAATCTACTAAGGTAATTTTGATTTCATGCTACGTGCAGGTACATAAAACATTTCTGATGGGTGTTGATATGATTTATTAGATTTTACGTAATCCCAGTTAGGTATTTCGGAGTTAGGGATCCTTAAACAGTGCAAGACTAGGAATACTGTAAAAGTTTTATGATAAGATTTAATATCTGATAATCAAAAGCTACCTCACACTGTAAACGTTTTACTTTGGTGTTAGAAATGGACAGACTTTTCTTCACACGTGTAGTAAACTTTTATAAAACTGTTCTCAATAAGAGCCAGATTGCGATCTCGCTAGGAAAGCCCTCCGTATGACTCTGATCCTGAGGGCTTTCCAAGCGAATTGCACTGTGCATGTCTGACCGAACGAGTGCGATGCAGCCGAATGCTGATGGACTCGGTTCGCTCGGACTCCTATTGAACTCTGTGGGAGCCCATTTACCAACATGTACACAGGCTCCCATAGCAAAAAGGGGTGGGTGGGGAAAGCGTACGACCCTGTGGCGGGCACCCCATGTTGCCCGCCACACTGTGCATGCATTAATCAGGGGGACCCATGGGCATTCCCGTGACCAATTTGAAGAGCTCCGGGTGAAGGGGCGCCTGCTAAGGCCCCCTGAAGTCCGATGCTGACAGCCGTTTTGTCTCGCTGAGACCGAGGTGATACAGCTGATTGAATCGTGCATCGTACTCGCTCGGTCGTAATCTGGCTCCATTGCGCGGTACGATTCATCTGCGAACATTTCAGACGGACAGGATTGGGTTCCAGAAACGATTCGGTTGACGCGGATGAGATCTTCGCATCGTACTTGGTCGTTCGGAGCGGGTGTTGACTCGGTCGGAAACATAGGCGCCGAATCAGATTTGCACGTTCCGGTACCCGTCAGGAGCCCTTCCTAATGAGATCGTAATCTGGCCCTAAGAGTGTTTAGCATTGCTACTAAACACTCAAGGAGAACTTAGAATATAAAGGTCACTGAAAATCAAATTCACTTTAGAGATAACAGACCTAGCCCAGAAATTACTAGAAAGGGGGTCTAGAGTTTCAAAGTCCACATCTTTGGGAATTTTGAGCTTGGAAAGCTGGGCATGTTACTCTTCTGACAGATCTCTGTTTTCCTAAGCATTTTCCCTATTATCTCTTTTGCAAATTGCCGCAAGTGCACATCTAGGGCTCCTCCAATTGAAATTGCCAGGTCCCTTATAATTATCAATCAATCAATCAAAGAATCTTAATTTGGAGACAAATATCCATAAAAGCACAGATCAAGTAACATAGTAATACATTAATCAATAAAAGATGTGATCAATAAAAATAAAACGTTTTAAAAACTTTTTCTGAATAGGAACTGGTAGGTTATATGTGGCTACTATCTTAAAAAGTTAAATATGTTACATCAATAGGCACGGATCCAAATAATTAAACATTAGTCATAAATACAATATCAAAAACATCCTTCATGTGGTACACATTGTTCTGTGTGCACATATTGCTGTTTTTAAAATGAGCCTACACGGAATATTAATTCATCCTCTTGCAATATGAGGATTTTCGTGTAAGCTACTTTATAGTGAGCAATGGCTTCTTTTAACAAAAATGGCATCAACATCCATTTCGTATATTTTGAATAACAGTTACAAAAAAATAGAAAGTGTAACATCGTTTGATTACTTTGATCATCACAAGGGCATAGCAGTTGATCAAGGATAGCGTTATATCCCAAAGGAAAACAAAGTAAATATCTCAATGTACCGGCCCTTAGGCGAAAGAGCAATCCTCTTTCCCATCGACCTATGGGTTTTAGAAGAAAGCTGGATGGCAAATGAGAGGCATCTTCTATGGGCATATACCTGGCAACTGAGGTTTTCTGTGACTCCTTTTCATATCTTACTTTGCTATATTGTGCATATAAAACCTCCCATAAGGCTCTTTTATTTATACCCTCTAAGTCGGATGGGGTTTTGGAAAATATGCTCAAGATTCACACTGTTTAGGCTCTCCCTTACAGCAACAAGCCAAGGTATGTCCCTGCCCTTCTCACACTTAAGGCAATCCTTTATTATGTCTCTGGTGAGGATCGCTGTTGGGCTTTTCCAAATTGAAAGCCAGAAAATAGCTGGGCGAGCCTAATGTAATCTTCGATATATGGCAATTTCAATTCTTTGTGACAAACATACTGTGATGAGGGAATCGGAGCTCCAAGGAGTCTCCGGCAAAATCTATTTTCTTCACCCTGGAAGCCATTACCCTTTGTAAAACCCCAACCTTCTGCGCCATATGTGGCAGTCGGGATACACTAAGGTTTAACAATTGTATAAATAGCTAAAAACCACCTCTATCTTTTTGGGTTGCGGGAGGCCAAGTATTGAATTAATGGCTTTTGAAAACGTACTCCTGCTATGCGCCACATGGTCAACCCAAGAGCCATTTGCTGCGAAGACCAGCCCCAAATGGGGAAAAGTGCAAGTGCAGTGTAAACTTTCAGAGTCTATAGTGATTGTATTAATAAGGTACTTTTTCGGTCCACAAGCCAATAAAAAGATTTTTTAAACTTAGTACGTAGATCTAAAACAGCCATAAAATCTACAAAACCCCGTACAAGAACACGTAGTGCGTTCGGTGTGCGGCCCATTAGGACCGCGTCATCAGCGTACAGTAGGGCAGGGAGTGTATTATCATTAATTCTGGGCATGTCATTAGTAAGCTTTGCCAGAGATTTGTGCAAATAATTAATATATAAGATAAAAAGGAGAGGGGCCAAGACACACCCCTGCCTGACCCTTCTACCAATTTTGATGTCTTTTGATACCTCCCCACCCTTGCTGATCCTCACCCGAGCGTTCAAGTCCCTATGCAAATAAGCTAAAAAATTAACTAAAACCTCATCCAAGCCGTATTTTAAATGAATGGACCATAATTGTGACCTATTAACATAGTCGAAGGCTGAGGTAAGATCCATAAAAGCCATATAAAAAGGAGATTTTTGGGCTATAGTATATTTGCCAATATTCAAATTAAGGTTTAGACACTGCTCAATTGTGCCTATTTTGCTTCTAACCCTTAACTGAGAAGGTTGTCAAATGTGGTCATCATCAGCCCATAACTTTATCTTGTTGTACAAGATCCTCCCTAAAATTTTCAATGTATTGTCAATCAGGGAGATCGGTCTGTAACAACTTGGATTCGATCGATCACCCTTTTAAAAATAGGTACGATGATACTAGAAGACCATGTGCTAGGAATTGTGGCATTAGTTAAGTTATTAAAAATATTTAATAAAAGGGGCGCCCAGAACTCTGGTTTATTCTTGATCAGATCAATGGGCAGCCCATCAGGGCCTGGAGCTTTAGTGCCCAGACTCTGTTGAATGACGTCCTCCACTTCTGACAAGGATATTGATATCCTAGCAGCGGCTTTATATGCATAATAGACCTTGTTTTGATTAGGGGCTAAATAAATCTTAGAAAAATGGGCCTCTCATGCATTGCTAGTTATGTTACAGCTTATGGGGGTCAGTGAGTGTCCCATCGACCTCATGTCTTTAACTGCAGCCCAAAAGCCATTCCCATTCTTTGATATGTTGGCACATGCAAGGTTATCCCAAAAGTCTTTTATAATTTCATCCTTTTGTTGGCTGGTGACTGCTTTGTATTGCTGCCTCAAAGATTTAATAAAAACCTGGTCTCTGAGGTTCATTATGAGTGTCTTTCAAAACTCTCTGTTTGCTAAAGAGCAATCTCTATTAAACCATCTTGGACACGAATGTGTTTCTGCTATGGGCCTTGATAGCATAAGTTTAATGTCTTCACAGAGTTGAACAAAGGCACTGATTGCCTCAGGGTTATAATCTTTTAGTATCAGACAAGTGTCAATAAGAGGCAAGTGTTTTTTTACCATATTAAGGAACAAATCATTGTTATTAATACCTCGCCAGACTAGTCTCAGATTATCAGTAAAGGGTGATAGGTTCCTAGCTCCACATTCTTTAGCATAAGTTGGCTTAGGGGCGATTCGCAATGTTATTTGGATAGGGTTAGGGTCACCTTGAACAATTGGTATGACCTCAGCTTTTAGCAGGCAATCTTCTAGAGTAGAGGAAATTAAAACATAATCAATAGGAGACGCACTTCCCCTGCCACTATATGTTGGCTTAACATACTTATCCTTGTTGAGTACTACGGCTAGTTCCATAGTATTAAGTAATTTGTGAATGCACAGGTGATCCAATAATTCTATGCCCCTATTACAAGGGGCGGCGATATTAAGAGAGTCCATGTCTAACATGTTTCCACTGGAGATCTTAACATTAAAATCACCCCTCAGACAAATACCGGCTAAATTATCATAACTCTTATGATTTTTTAAAGTTGAAATACATTTAAACAGGTTAGGGAAATTCATGTTTGGTAAGGTGTAAAAATCATTGTTATTAAAATTAATTAAACAAATAGAAACCTCCCTTGTGTAGATCAATGCCTGGAACTTATCATTGTTTGTATCAAGAGCCCTTACGCTGCCTCCTGCAGAGATATTTACCTAAATTGAGAGCCCACTAGTCGGGCGGCCTGCCTTAGGAATGTGGACAACAATGTTAAAGCATTCAAACCCTTCTAAGTATAGATCCCGCGTAGCCTAGGTTTCCTGTAACATGAGAATGTCCTCTTTTTGAACCAATTCTATCCAGTCTGGCAGGTTTATTTTAGATGCCAGGCCGGCAACATTCCTGTTTATTATATTTAGATTTGGATTATTAACAGACATGATTGAGGTACAGTGTCCACCAGACAGGAGCTCATTTAACACAGAACTACGTTTGTTAGAAACCTGCAGGGAGGGCAGTCAATCCTGATTATCTAGGCCAAACAAAGGTAGAAACCTATTGTGCGTAATTAGGGAGAAAACATCATTGGTTTTTAATCCCATAGTTGGTCTGTAAAAGTATTCAAGAGGCAGTGACTGAATATGGGTTAAGTTGGTAGTGTTTGCCTCCTGTGCCATCAATAAATATCTCACTATTGACAGATTTCGAAAATTAATTACAATGCAGCCCCCCTCAATATTCCTGGGAGATGGCCCTACCCAACCTACGCACCATGATAATATCATTTATGTTTGACACCCTGAACCCTTTATGTTTTGGCAACCAATCAGCACTTTTATTGCGCAGTGGTCCCATGTTTCTATTTGGTTTTTCCTGATAGGGGGTACCCCTGCCAGGACCAAAACAAAAGGACATGATGTTGGTGGTAGACTAAGTACCTCCCTGCTGGCCTGTGGGATTTCTATTCTCTCCAGTCCAGAACCCCCGCACACGGTCTACCTAAGGTTGTTCTGTCTGGGGTACTCCTAGGCACTCTTCAAGAAACTGGGGACATATGTGGAGCTGTGACAATCAAGCTGTTAGTACCACCAGCATTAGAAAGGTTATCTTGCGCAGTTAGGAGCTCTGATGAAAAACATTCCTTGACTTTACTGCAGGTGCCACAAACCAGAAGGTGGAAAAGATATTGGTGCGGCAATCTGTGGGTTACAATTAAGTTCACCATTAGCTGGCAGATTAGAATCCATCCCTTTAGTGATAGTAGGCTTAGGGATTTTAAGTGTGAATTTAGTCTGTTTGTCAAAGTATCCAACCGATCTAGTTGTTTCCAAAGGGCAGCGAAGTTCTTATCAACTAGATCTTTCGCCCAGCTGGCCCCCTCATCCTCAATGTTCTTAAGTCTTTCCTCAATGTGGGTTATCTTTTGAAAAAGTGGTTCGAAAAGCGTGGTGACTATAGTCTTCAGTCTTTCCCAAGTAACATCATCAAGTGATCCCTGGGGTTGAGACGGCATTGATAGAGTAGACCCATTTAAGATTTGGCCAATTTCAGTTGCTGTGGTCCCGCAAGTCCCTCTAGGTCTCGCTGCCCGAGCTGGTTTCTGGGGTTCTTGCTTTTGTACTCCCCCTGTTTTCCTTTTTTTTACAAGAGGTACCCTGGCATTCACAGACTGGATTTTGGCTGCCTGACCTCTGGTGGTAATGTTGGAATCCGTTGTTACATCCACTATAGGAGAAGATGATTTTGATGTTACAGGAGGCGTAGGGGCAATGGGAGATGTTAGGTGGGCAGTAGGAGTGTCACCTTCCCTAGTAATGCTACCTAGGGAGGAGCGCTTTTGCAAGAAGGGAAATCCTAGTGATAGCCGTTGCTCTGCTAGTTGGATCTCATGGTTGAGAACGGACGCAGCTCTGGTTAAGAAAGCTCCAATGTCCCTGCTGCTCAATCGTGCCCTTCCATTTAGCCATATTTAATATTTAAAAGCCCCAGCAGATGGCAAATTTTAATTTACATAAGAAAAGTCACAAACAACCAGAAAAACAATACCCTGTATAGAGGTAATATGGGCTCCCAGGAGATCTCACATAGCAGGGCTTAGAGGTGCGGCCCAGCCCAGCTTCCTCCGGGCTCTGACAGGTGCAGCCCGGGCACGCCCGTGGGGATCCCGCACTGCGGGGTCCCAAGGATGGCTTTATGCGCCTCCGGTGTGGAGTTGGTGACGTGGCTGGCGGGTGCCTCCTGGCACAGGCGTCACTGGGGTTGGAGTCCCCCGACCAAACGGGAAAGTGCTGGTGCGGCTGTGTTTCCAGGCATCCCACACTGTGGGGGCCCAAGGATGGCTTTATGTGCCTCTGGCATGGAGTTGGTGATGTGGCTGGCAGGCGCCTCCTGGAACGAGCGTCACTAGGGGATGGAGTCCCCCGGGAAAGTGCAGGTGCAGCTGTGTTTCTGGGCATCCCATGCTGCGGGACCCCAAGGATGGCTTTATGTGCCACTGGCGCAGAGTTGGTGATATGGCTGTCGGGCGCCTCCTGGTGCAGGCATCACTGGGGGTTGGAGTCCCCTAACCAAACGCGAAAGTGCTGGTGCGACTGTACTTCCGAGCGTCCCGCGCTGTGGGGGCCCAAGGATGGCTTTATCTGTCTCTGGCGCAGAGTTGGTGACATGGCTGGCGGGTGCCTCCTGGCACAGGAATCACTGGGGGATGAAGTCCCCCAACCGAATGGAAAGTGCTGGTGCGGCTGTGTTTCCGGGCATCCCGCACTGTGGGGGCCCATTGATGGATTTATGCGCCTCTGGCGCGGAGTTGGGGATGTTTCTGGCAGGCGCCTCCTGGCGCGGGCATCACTGGGGGATGGAGTCCCCCAACCAAACGGGAAAGTGCTGGTACAGCTGTGTTTCCGGGCATCCCGCGCTGCGGGGCCCAAGGATGGCTTTATGTGGCTCCGGCACGGAGTTGGTGACATGGCTGGCAGGCGCCTCCTGGTGCGGGCGTCACTGGGGGATGGAGTCCCCCAACCGAACAGGAAAGTGCTGGTGCGGCTGTGTTTCCGGGTGTCCCAAGCTGCGGGGGCCCAAGGATGGGTTCATGCGCCTCCGGAGCAGAGTTGGTGACATGGCTGGTGGTTGCCTCCTGGTGTGGGCGTCACTGGGGGATAGAGTCCCCAAACCCAATGGGAAAGTGCTGGTGCGGCTGTGTTTCTGGGCATCCCGTGCTGCAGGGGCCCAAGGATGGCTTTATGCACCTCTGGCGCGGAGTTGGTGATGTGGATGGCGGGTGCCTTCTGGCATGGGCATCACTGGGGGAGGGAGTCCCCCAACCAAACGGGAAAGTACTGGTGCAGCTGTGTTTCCGGGTGTCCCTCGCTGCAGGGGCCCAAGGATGGATTTATGCGCCTCTGGCGCGGAGTTGGTGACGTGGCTGGTGGGTGTCTCCTGGCGCGGGCATCAGTGGGAGATGGAGTCCACCAACTAAGTGGGAAAGTGCTGGTGGGGCTGTGTTTCTGGGCGTCCCGCATTGCGGGGGCCCAAGGACGGGTTTATGTGCCTCCGGCGCGGAGTTGGTGATGTGGCTGGCAGACGCCTCCTGGCGTGGGCGTCACTGGGGGATGGAGTCCCCCAACCAAACAGGAAAGTGCTGGTGTGGCTGTGTATCCAGGCGTCCCACGCTGCGGGGGCCCAAGGATGGCTTTATGCGCCTACGGCACGGAGTTGGTGATGTGGCTGGCGGGTGCCTCCTGGCGCGGGCATCACTGGGGGATGGAGTCCCCCAACCAAACGGGAAAGTGCTGGTGTGGCTGTGTTTCCGATCGTCCCGCGCTGCGGGGGCCCAAGGACAGCTTTATGCGCCTCTGACGCAGAGTTGGTGACGTGGCTGGCAGTTGCCTCCTGGCGTGGACGTCACTGGGGGGATGGAGTCCCCCAACCAAACGGGAAAGTGTTGGTGCGGCTGTTTCTCCGGGCGTCATAATTACTGAACCTTCATTTTGGGGTGTGTAATGGAGGTGAGCAATGGGATTGTGAAGATATCAATAAATTGTTTGAGATTATCTTACAGAGTCCTTGCATTAACTCGTTCTCATACTGGTGTGTTCCCTTCGTGCATGAGCAAATTCCCAAAAAGATGACACCATTGCTGCTACTTCTGCACATGTTTTCCAAAACATGCAGTCAAAATGTTGCACCATTGAATGAAGCACAAATAGAACTGCAAATGTTTTCAATTAACCATCCACTTACCCCCATATCTTTGCTTTAAAAACCTCCCTTAGTGGGATAATCTCAGTCTTAGACAAGGATATCACTTCCCTTGCAGTGGACTACCTTTAACAATGACTGTTAATTGCACCACCGTAAATCTGTATGCCTTGACAGTGGGCTGTCTTGGAGTGGAAAAGGCCATGTTATGCCATTTCTTGTGATGCCATGAGCCACAAAAAAATACTCTTGACGGTTTGACAAGCAAGGCAATCAACTACACATGAAGAGATTAAATCTTGGGTGAACAAGTCTTAGGCAAAAAATGTAGTCTTTCTCTCAGAACTAAGGTTTTTGGAAATGTTCTCAGAAGTGGTGCATTGCAGACTAATGGCATGATATCTTTGAGGTTCCTAGTTAATGTGAATGCCAACAAAATATGTACTTTTAAATCAAGAAATGCAGTGGAATCTCCTCCAATGGATAAAATATAGAATTCTGCAAACCACTGTGACCCAGTGATAGATCTCAGGAAGGCTACATCATTCCGCTGATGAGAAAAGATTAATCTAAAACCTTTCAATAGCTCTTACACTAAGGCCCTGTAGACTGTGAAGTGAGTGGAAAGTGAACATTTACAAAGCTCTTGAATCTATTCTTACCACCACTTTGTGATTGTGATAAAAGCAAACACAAAATGCAGAAAACATGGCAAAAAATGCACAAAGAAGCGTAAGGACTTTGACTCACACTAGTCCCCATCTTGCACATTTCTATAAATTAAGTGTGACATTCTACAGTAACATTGCGCAAACAGAATTGGCATGGCTGAATAGTTTTTTACGCTTTTTGCAAAAGGGTCTAGATGATGACCTAATAGTCCCAGGGACTTGAAAGACCCCCAGTGCTGGTTTAATTGCCACCCTTTGTGTTGTTTGTTATTTCCAGTGCCAGGAATTGTTGAGACTCCTCAGGTTTGCATCTGCATGAGGCAACACATTGTAGCAGGAAATCTAACATCATGGGCATGTGCAATATGAAGGCTGTGATGCTGCCCTTATGCACCAGCACTTTCACAATGCCTAGCAGTGGGTGTATGCCTGTCCTTAGAATACCTTCAGAAATATTGAACTGCTTCTGCTATGTAACTAGACACACATGCCACAATTACCCTGTATGCTTAATTTGGAGAGTTTCAATCTTAGCTTGTCCCACTGGAGGGGAGTCAGGGCTAGGTGGACACTAAAGGGTGTCAGAAATGGCTCAGTCCCTAAAGGTGCTTCCTTCATGGCTTGAAAATGGGGATGCACAATTTTCTAGGATAGTTTGCTGTTATCGAGTTCATTATTCAACCTGCCCACTATATTCAGACTCATCAAAAATGGATGAAAGGTGTACAGAAGTTCTCCTAGCCACTGACCCATCAAATCAACTACCAGTGTGCTTCTGGATCACAGACCCTGGAACAAAATAGGGATGCCACTGTGTTGTTCATGTCAGCAGAAAGTCAAAAAGCTTCCTGAACCTCTTGAAAAACGTTGGTTTTCTAATGAAAGTTCTGCAAAAATTAAAGACACATTCATTTCTATTTGTCACCCATTGATGTTTAGGTCCTAAAGTAGTTCTTTTGTTTTATCTATTGTTCCTAGACTAACCTAAATCACAGTGTTGTCCCCTCTCCTATTCTGCTGATAATCATTTTAACACCATTGGGCTGGGTAGATGCAAGGGAATCCTCCCATCAAACTCTCTGCACACAGCATCCACAACAGGCTGAAATGGATCTCCTCTGTCTCCAGCACCCTTTAGCACCATGTCAGTGGTGCCAGATTGTAATGGCTCAACTATTTGGAAGATGTAATAAACATGGCTTCAATTAAGACAGGGCCCATGGAACCACAACTACTGTCGATGCAATCACTCCCTGAGCTTGTAACCATTCTCTTGCTTTGACCTCTGGCATCCATAGCTAATGAACTTTTGAACCTATAGTTCCAGTTGAAAGACCTCCCCACTCTTCTATCTAGCAAATGACATGCATTATGTTCGATGATCTTTTGGGCTTTAACCTAGAACTCTTCTTTTCTTTGATCAAAAAGCTAAACTATTGCTGTACTACAAAAAATACAATGCACAGTATCTTTTTGGATTTGTTAAAAAATAATGTAAAAAAGAGCCAGTCATTGGCACACTGGCAAACGTTTGTAAAGACTAAATGAACCTTCTCAACTTTGATGACACTGCAAGCTGGTATTTTTGCCCCAGAACAGTGAAACTCAAAACATACAGTGAAGGAGGCAAGCTTTGCATATGGAGGTATGCTTCCTGTAGATCTATTGCTGTTGTGAAGTCTAATGATTCCATGGGCAAAGCTTTCTCGAAAGTCTCTACTATGTAATGTATTGCCTGACTAGCTTCCTCATTAAGTAAATCTATATGTTACTTTCTGTACTATGACAATTGTGACAATCAAAGCACATTCCTCTTCGTCAGCTAGTATTGTGTCCGTATTAAAGAAACACACCTCTGATCTTTGATGCCTTACCTGAGTATGACCAGACAGTTTTGCTGGTAGTGGTACTATTTATCCATTCACCAAATGTAATGGACTCCATCCTATAGGGAAACTGGTGTTGTGATCTGGACCACTGCTTCAGAATCACCCACTGATGATTCTTGTAGTTTCCACACCCGATATCTGTATGTTATTGTTGACTATCAGCCAACTCTGTGCACCTGTTACCAAGAAAGTGAGAAATAATACTGGAGGAATAACTCTCTTTGAAAATGCAGCACTTCTTATATGATCATTTTGTGTACCAGGCTGCATCCATGATTTAGTTGAATATGATAGGAAAGAAGATTGAAAAATATGACACTAACATTTCCCTCTACTTGAGAAGAACACTCTTTAGAGTCTATCTGTGCATCTGGTCTCGCCAGCTAGGAGTTTATTAAATCAGTTGAGCTGTTTCAGTTGCTGGCAATGGTGTGATGTTTATATATCTATGTGACTGCAATGGGTGTGACATGTTGCGTTGAGAAGCTATCAGTTGCTTTGAAATATTTGATGATGTTATACTGTTTTCTGAATAGAGGAGGTCATCTGACTCTGATGTGTCTTTTTGTTCTCTGAGTGAATGTTTTCTTGCTCATGGTGTAATGGTGTTTCTGTTGACCAAAGAGATTGTGATGACACCTTCTCTGAGTCTGATTTGTCTCCGGGTGGCTTTCACTGTGAAAGTTCCTTTGACGGTGAAATAATAAGTGATTCCATTGAGCTGATGGAAAGCAATGAACTGCTCCTTAAATCAGATGTGTCTTTGTGTCTACTTCTCTTATTTAAATTGTGGCTCTTCTCATGTGCATTTCCATCTTGAGGGTCACCTCGAGTGAAAGAGTTTTTCTCAGATCTATGAGACTCATATTCCTCCTCTTTCTCATCTAGCAATGACTGTTAATGTCAGTTACAATTGTTTTCATTTTGGAACTGGTCTATACTGTAACTTTTTCTCACTCATAGCATTAACTGCTGTCTCTCAGGACTCCTCCTTTGGTTGCATCTTTCATGGGTGCATTTGTGTGCTGTTTGAGAGTGTTAGTGTGTTGCTAAATCTGCTGTAGCTTGTTTCTTCCTGTCTCCCCCTCGGGATGCTGTTGACTGTGCCACTATTTTGATGCGTCTGTGAGGCTTGATGCCCTGTTAGGTGAACAACACTTTTATTGGGGATTGTTTGGGCCTGCACCTGGTTGACCAGATCTCTGTTTGGCTCTTCTCTTCTGAGGTGTGCATTGCTGGACTATAGCATTGTGAGCCACGATTTCGACTGTAACGTTTCATCTTTCACCATTCTTTGTCCTTTTAGACCTCTCTTTGACCTCACTCCTTCTTGCTTCTCTCTGTCTCTTTTCCTTTCCTCCATGGTAAAGAAGACATTTTCCTTTGGGTTTTCCTTTTATGCTTTGAGTTGTGATGCTTTTTCTTTGTTCAGCTCGCCAATATGTGCCTGCTTGGGAATTCCTTTACTGAAAGTGGCTTTTTGAGAAGCTTGCATTATTGGTGTTAAGGAGTACTCAATTGTCCACAGTCCAATTGCATCCTTGTTTGTGCATGCACCAGGCTTTCTCTCCTCGCAATTCAAGCTGTTAAGAAGTTGCCTGGCTCCTGGTGCTGAGTTTACAAATTGTGCTATACATTTCTCTTGGGAGTGAAATGTGCACATAGGTCATCTTGGAGCTTTTCAAACATTTGGCTTCTTTGTTGAAAACATCCTAACCGCTTGTCAACCATCTTGCCCTACTAGATTTATCAGATGCTGCCATTTTTGCTTGTAAACAATTCTTCTGCTGCATCAAGAAATTTGTCTAACAGCTCCAGCCAACTTTTTCACATTGTCCCCAATTCCCTTATATCGCCATCTGTGGCACTTTATGGGAGGTATCCGAATGATGTGTGTCTATTGCTTCAGGCATGGTGGTGTGGTGTTGGGATGTTCTATAACTGCAGCTTGCTTGTACAGTATATTTTGTTTGGAGATTGCTTCACTGTTCGACACAGCACTTATAAAGCTGTTATGATGCCTGTCACTGGTGCTTATAATATGGCTTCCAACTTCACCTTTTACAGTGGTATTTGATCTATTAACCATAATTTGATGAATGATCACAATGGCCCTTCTAAGATCCAAACTCATGACTAGTGGATGCCTGTATCATATCTCACTGAGCCCCAATCATGCATATGTTTGTTTAATTGTAGCTTTCCCTTTCCCCTTTTGTTGCTATATGCCACTTCAGCCTTACTCATTTATTTGGTTATTAACTACAGGTTCATATATTCCGAAATGGCTGCTGCCTTTGGGACTTCAATTGGGTTCTCCCTGACCTTCTTATGCATCACTAATTTTGCGGTATGTTCACAGACTCCATGCTGCCTCCTGGCCTAGTACTCATGCTGCCCCACGGCTCACTGAAGTGGGGTATTCAAGAAGCTTCCATCTTTTATTCTCCCCACAGTAGCAACACGCTTACTACCCAGTGCCAGTCAATTGTCAGAAGATCTTGGGTTTTCTGCATTTTGTCATCCTTGTTATTATCTCACATGTTTGTCTCTTTCTACACCAGTTGTGGTATGTGACTCTTAGGTTAGTAACCACGAAGAAACCAAACTTTTGTACACTACTCTTCGTTATTTCTACTCTTTTTGTTAGAGGGAGCTTTAGTCTGGAGACCTAAATTCTCTCTCCGATGGGGAAGAAACTCTGGCCTCCTACCTCTATATACTGTCATGATTACACAATACAACAGTCTTAGTAATTGTCGAGTTACAGGTATTAACGAGTTCAAATGATGTTTTTTAAATGCTTCCCACAATTGGAGAGCTAGATATAAGTATATTCGGGTTGGGGTAAAAGCTGGTTTGTGTGACAGTGAATGCCATAACCAAAATGAAGCCAACTTGGATCTTAAGTGAAGCAGGATTTAGGATACAGTGGCAATCTTGGATTGAGATTGAATAAAAGGAGAGTGAAGTCAGTATGCAGTTGTTCAGAGGATCATTGTGGAGCCAGAGTCTTGTGGTAGCAGTGTCGGATTGGAAATTTTGACTTCCTGCTTTTTGCACTCACATTTTTTTCATTTTCATGATCATTACCATTTTCAAGGTATTGCATATGTATACATACTCTGTGTGCACACTATTTTCTGTCAAATTTTTTGAGTTTTTGCTCATTTTTATTTTGCACTTTGCGTCTCTCCTATGTCATTGTCAACATAGTACATATCATCATTGCTCCCTGGATTTACAAGACTGGAACTCATTTTGAACTTATGCGCATTGCACTCTATAGTAAGTCCATAAGAGTCTTACACATACACTACAGCATTAGGATTTTCAAGAGAATAAATAACAATCATTGTTTTCTTATATTTTCATTGAGAAAAATGCTCTAAGTTTAGCAAAGAAATGACTGAGTTAGAGGACTTGTTACTTGAGGTAATTAGAAAACATGATTCCATATGACTTGAATGTTACAAGGTTCCTTTCCTAATCTGATATTTTTTTTACTACAGACTTCCATGAGCACATTCCGAAGGAAGTGTGACAAGCCTCGCATGAGTATTTTCTCTCAGTCCATTTCCATTTTCCCCTCTGTATTGGCTGCTGTGATTTCTGTTACAATTAGAGATCATGGTCTCTCTGTGGAGGTGAAAAGGATTAGCTTCAAGGCACTCCTGCAGACTGGTAATGACAATCTGTGAACTACAAAACATACACATCATCCTTTCTTATTGGTTTCTTTTATTTCTGCAGCTGATTAATCAACTGGGGATACTGGTCATATATGTCACCCATGGGCATTCTTCATCTTCCTTTGTGCCGTTGCGGTTCTCACAGTTGCAAGGGAAGAGGTGTGTCGTAGCAGCTCGAGCTGTTGCTCTTGGAAATCTGGAGATCCACATTTGAACCCAGACCTCTAAGCCATACCTATCATTGTGTGATTTGGGGTGAATCACCTAATCTGCTTGTGCCTCAAAAGCATTAGTGCAATCCCTACTTGATGTACACAATTGTGGAGATCATCTCCTAACCATCAGGTAATGTACAGTGCTCCATGGGTTCAGAGCTAATACTACGCTGTATAAATATCAATGCATACATACATTATTGCAGTTTGGCTTTGAAGCTTTCCTGTGCATATCTTTGTCGAAACACCCCTGGCGTCTTCTTTTGGTAGGTGACAGGAGACATGGAAGTGACAAAAGGGTCCTTGTTTATTGCATCTGCCCATCACTGATTCCCATATCTGTTCGTCACAGTACACCATGTAGCAAATGTTTCACATTCATCGGCTTACGTGTCACTGGTATTGCCACCCAGGGGCCATATTACAATAAGTGCCCTGGTGGCACAATGAGCAAATGCACCCACTTCTTGGGCTCCTGGGCAGTTAGTTATTATATAAGGGGCTGAAGCTTACTCTTTTGTTATACAGATTGCACAGGTGCACATTTTGTGCTTGCACAGTCATGAAGAAGTGTTTACTTATTTACTAGGGGCAGGGCCACATACAAATGAGGAAATACTTTGCCTGTCATTGGGAGGTGCACTGACTGTACTCAACACAGATCTGCTCAGAGCCAGTACACCATATGAGGATGTTCCTTGGAAGGAAAGAAGGTTTTCCAAACCTCATGCATTATCTACAGTTGGGTGCATTCTTTGCATCCGGGTGAAGGGGGATGTCTGCCCCACCGCTGGAAAGCTGGCCAGGTTGCCAACTGAAAAGTGAAAGGTGGACTGACAACTTCAAACAGTTGTTCTGACTTTCACAAACGCACTGTTCCCTGCGTAACTTTGTGCCTGCACTGGAAACCATGCATTAATTGTAATAGGGTGCACTATCACAGAGTGGGGCACTGCTCCCTATTTGCAATAGAGGCTCCTGTGTCCTCGCCCACACTGGTCTCTTAGGAACACTCACACCCAGATGCCATCAGCAAGTCCTGGTGCTGAGGATCACCAATGCCACTGCTCCCAAAGCTTGGTCAGAGTCCCAAAGGAGCACATTTAGTTTTCCAGTAATTTGTGGCTGTGATTCCTGCTCTGCCAGATGATAAACATCACCCACGCATCTTCCACAAGCTGGCATGGTAGCCCCTTTCCTCAACATAACTATGTACCCCACAATCACATGGGTTACTCTAAATGTCTGTTTGTGACAACAAGTCTTCCGCCAGGCAACAGATGAAAAATTTGGATGATGAAGAACACGAGAAAGTAGCATAGGCACACTCTTTTGTGGGTGAAGATTTTGTTTTTTTTGTGGGAAAATATTTTATGATCACATCGGGGTTTCAAAAAGGTATTGAGATATTTTCTAAGCTCATAACATAGAGGATAGTGTACGAGAACGAGCAATGGCAGGTGAGCGACACTTCACAAAAGATATTCCTTCTCACTTGGCTGCACAGTGTTAGGGATGTGTTCCCTTTTACACCAACTTCCTGACAATGGCATCGTTCAGAAGACGCATCAGGAGGACCACAGGGAGGAAGGTCTCTGCGGATTGTGCATTAACTGGTGTAACATTTACTGGTCATGTTCACTTGAAAGTTATTAATTTCCTGTTTTTTTGCTGCACTGCGCTGAAGAACTCTCCCTATTTTTTAAGGTGTCGATTTGCTGCACAGTCCCTGTGTTGTATTAATTTCCTGATAGTGTTGTGTCCTCTTAATTTCCCATTTTTATTGAATCGCGCTGTGTGGTTACTGGTTTCCTGTGAAGATTTATCGCTTTTCTCTGATTCTGACATTGCCATTGAACTTTAATCATTTTTAGGCTAATTGAACTTCAGCGCTTTGTCTCCCAACTTTACTAAATCTTCTTTGTTCCTTTATTGTAAATGCGCCATTATCTTTTATTGGATAGCATCTACACTTCGTTTAAGTGCACCGTTCATTGCCCAGACTCCTACAGATTTCATTTGGAAGTAAAATGCGATGTTGCTGCTTGAAGTAATCTGTGTAGACATGTTAAAGCCTAACAATGTGATATTGTGCTGTGCTCCAGCTGATGTGTTTTTATCAAGTTTGTGACCAACAGTGTATACGTTAGAAGACGTGCTTCGGCCTTAATCATCAAAATAAATGTACCTTTTACACGAGTAAAAATGCAAAAATGTTTAAAATGTGAAAACGTGTAATTCAAAAATGCGCATGTGTCTGCATCTCAGGTTATTCACTTCCACGCATCAACATTTTTTGCAATTATATTTAAACGTTGTTAGGAGCATATTTGAGGGATTCAGAACAGACTGCCACTAACAGGAACACAGGGCCACTTCACTTCAAGTTTGGAGAGAGTAGATTCATACAACGGACAAGGGGTATCACAAAACATTTTTGAGAGGCGCTTATTTCATGTACTTGGTGGTAAGTTAAGGCACTGCTTGGTTCAGACACATTTTACCATTAATAATAAATGCAACTTGTAGAGTGCAGGGCTACCTCAGCTGAGGTGTTCCAGTGCTGGTCGCGGTTTCGGTGAGGGGGGTCGAGCGGGTCAATTATGATTGGTTGAAAAGCCAGGTTTTTAACGCTTTCCTAAATGTCTGTTATGAATCCAACATGCGGAGGTGGACAGGCAAAGCATACCACAGTTTTGCTGTTTTCTCCACAAATGATCTGCTGGCTTTCCTGGCTTTAAGAAAGTGTGGAACCCGTAGAAGTCGCAGGTGGTTTGATCTCAGGGCCTGATCCTGATGATATAAATGCAGTCTCTGCTGAGATAACCCGGGCCCTGGTCTCAAATGGCTCTGTAGGCCAGAGTGAGGGACTTAAACTCAATCCTCCTGCTAACAGGAAGCCAATGGAGTTGCCTGAAATGATGGGAGATGTGATGGCAAAGCTGCACCTGCCGAATCAGTCCTGCACCAGCATTATAAATTATCTGCAGCCTGCGGACGAGATATGCTGGCAGCCCCAGATAAAGACTGTTGGCATAGTCCAGCTGAATGTCCGATTCTGCCGGACAGGAATGTAAAACTCTAATAGAACCACACAGTGCATTCTGCAGCACAATTATCAATTATCAAAGATGGTGGCCATGATGCCATTGGTGCTGAAAGCAGTTACCCAATAACCTCTTGAAAAAATACAGTCTTTTGTGGGTTTTAGTAACACATTTCATCCTAGAAAATTCACTAAAATGTGTACAGACAATTCAACCAATGGCATTTGTAATTTAGCAGGACTATCTATCGCTTTTAAAAACGAATAAACGTCTCCTTATTTCCCATTGGTTTTCGTTTTGCCACCCTGCACCTTTCAATTCGAATTTTAGTCACATCATATGATCCAGAATCTACTCAGATGGTAGAGGATAATTTATGAATTGGAAAATTATATGTTTGACCATTTGTACAATTAGAGTTCTTCACAAATATACAGTCGCTGCTGGCATGACTCATGTGTGTAGATGCGGGGGGGTTGCGCAGGGGGGTTAATTAAAAAAAAAATTAAACTTACTTTCCGGGTTCCGCTTCGTCTCTGCTCCTGACCTGCTCTCCTTCTGTCCTGTCTCTGGCAAAAACAGGAAGCAGGCAGCCTCCTTTCCCTCCCCTAAGCCAATCACAATGCTGCAATGGCAGCGTTGTGATTGGTTGGGACTGCGCCCAGCCAGGCGCCTATGGGGAAGTTATTTTCTCCATGTAGGCTGCATTGCAGCCTACACGGAGAAAGGGCAGAGTGCGCATGACTGGTTTGGCAGGCCCCAGAGGGCCGATCAAACAGTCACCACCCTCAGCAGTGGGCAAGCCACTCCTCCCCTGCCTTAGAGCAGACCCGCCCAACCACCAGCCCCCAACCAAACCTTTCAGCTTTCTTGCAGTGCGAGAAGCAGAAACATAAAATGGTAGTTATTACCATTTTATGTTTCTGCCTCTCACACTGCGAGAAAGCAGTGGGGCGACGCTCCTCCCCCTAGTGGAGGAGCCTACCCTGCAAATATATCCTTTGAGTTAGAGGTCACACAGGGGACAGCCGAGATACATGCTATTGGTACAGAGGCTTTAATGTTCCAAACGGCGAGCATGTCCATACAGTTTCACCAATCTGACAATCTAAGGACGCAGACAAAGAATTATCGTGATAAAAAAGTAATAAAAGCTAACAATATAGATTATGTGACGCCTGAATCGGAGGCATGAAATGGACACTGTATTAGCAAGTGTCCTATGATATACAAAGAAATTAAGCTATAATGTCAGCAAAGATTTCCTAACGTGAATAAGCACTCACATGCTGGTTTAAAATACATTAGCACAATTTACAATTTTGTCACCATTTATCAGCGTGCAATGTGCAAAAATAGACACTAAACTTGAACGCCTGTAACAGAATTTAATATTAAGCAAATACAATCTTTAGCATTGAATTTTCTGAAAATACCATTAATTTTGTACTCAAGTTTTTAATTTTTGAGGAATAAAGCAGTTTTCCCAAACATTAACTTGTCTTTGTCTGACAATGTATTTTGACAGACCCCATGTTTGATTTTTAGCAAATACTTTTATTTTTCTCTAAATATCAGCCTGTCACTTTTCTCAAATAGTCTAATTTTCTACAGCCCTAGTTAACTGAACGGTGCACACTGTTCTGCTGTACACATATGACTGCGTACTACCATCATGGGCTACTTCATGGTAGGCAAGGCCACCATATAACAGGGATCACCGCCACATTGCAGAAATGACTACAGACTAGATGCCAGTGATTGCCAGCAAATGCCATGGATTACCATGTGATAATTAATATGGCCATTATATTCCAGGGATTATTTTCACACAACACCATTGGCCCAGGCACTCTCACACACATGCTAGCATGCACAGATTCTTGAATGCACCATCATAAACAGAGACACATGAAGACAAATGGATAACCGCAAGAACACGCAATTCAACATGCACACACACGCGCACTCCCTTCATATTAAATTTCACCTATTTTAAAGTCCTGGCACTTCCAGTAGCACAATCACTTTAACTTTGTCTAGCGGAGCTATGGAGCCCAATACTTCAATAGCAATTTCAAGGTGCCCGAGCTAGCTAAAGGCTCAGGGAACTAGATATTGCCTGTAGACATAACGACCTAAATTTATACCAGTTTAACTTTCCATAAGGCATCATGGTTTATCCGCATGCTTCCTTTTGAACAAGTATCATGAGGTAGGAAATATCAGAAATACTTTCAGCCGGTCGCATTTTATTACACCTATTCTGCAAAAGCAAATCATAATGAAATCTACATTTATTATCTGTTAAATAACAATCGCTTGTTATTGCTATTCAAAATCATTTTCTACGAGACAAGGTTTCATTCCATCATATATCGCGCTCTTACTGATATAACAATACCTCTTTAAATTGTCTTTGGAATAATAATCATATAATATATTTCTTCATAAAAATCTGGTGTTGTTTTTGCGGGGTGGTCTTTCAAGTTAGAGGAATCAATTAATGAGTACAACATTAAAATAGACTGCATGAAAAATTAAACATCAGCCCTATTTTCATACAACACTATGGGCTTGATTACAACTTTGACGGTCTAACTGCCAGTCTGCCGTGGCCGCGGTCCCTAGGACTCCGTCAAGCAGGCTGTATCCCGCCTGCCATATTTGGATGTTCCTAATGTGCTGGCACTGTGGCGGCGGCAGTCATTTCGTTTTGTTTCGAAAGAAAGAAAACAGCCATAAAAGTACAAAGAAAATAGCACATCTAAAACAATTAAAACCTTTGATGCAGCATACAATTACAATTATAGTTATAAAATGTGTTCCATTTGTTGCACTTATAGCATGATAGCTTTCCTCACATTAATCGATTACACAATAAATAGAGCAACATTGTAGCATGTAAAAAAATCAACAAATGTCACCAAACATTTCTTTGCTACTTTGTGTGACCTAATGTTCTGTGCAACAAACAGTGGTTTGAGGTAAAAACACCTAAAACAGAGCAATGTATTAATTTAGAGCTTTTAATAGGCAAATATATGTGTGCAAAACAAGGGAGCTTGTATTTATGTTTTGCAGACCTCAGCAGTGCTTTCGACCTCGTTGACCATTCCAGTCTTTGGCCAGTTCTGCTTAATCTGGGAGCCCCAGAACCTAATATTTTATTTTTGGCAAGACTGTATGAGAGACTGAAATCTCGAGTTAGGTATGGTCAGCGAGGTGAGTGCACCCGAAATTTCGAGGTGATACGCGGCATCCACCAAGGCTGTGTTCTAGCCCCTCTGCTTTTTACTTTATTTATAGATGAGGTTGACACAGTACTTAAATCAGGGAAGGCAGATGCACCCCAAGTTGCAGGTCAAGCTATACCAGTCCTG
The DNA here is from genome assembly GCF_964204655.1 of Triturus cristatus. NCBI lineage: Eukaryota > Metazoa > Chordata > Amphibia > Caudata > Salamandridae > Triturus > Triturus cristatus. Next base: position 758,927,433 of record NC_140587.1, read on the forward strand.
CTTTACGCAGATGACGCGGTGCTCCTATCTAGAACTCCGGTAGGCGCACAACGATTAATAGATAAGTTTAGAGCATGTATTATTAGTAGAAAGTTGTTAATTAACAAAGCAAAAACATTCACTATGGTATGTGGCTTAAAACCTAAGAAATTAAAAACTTTTTTTATAGACAGAACCATGGTGGAAACAGTTAACAATTTTTGCTAATTGGGAAATACTTTTTCAAGCAAGGGTGACTGGTCACAAGAACTAGCTAATGTCCGTACTAGAATGCTAAAGAGCACATAAGGTATTTTTTGTTTTGCATCTAAACTGGGAGACCGCCGTATCAAGGATATGGTGGATAGCGATAAGGCCAGAAGTACCTCTATTGCATTATATGGCGCAGGGATATGGGGCCACATTACAAACACTACGGGGCTTATTTATGAGCCCTTGCGTCACTTTTGCGCCGCTGGTGCGTCACTTTTTGTGACGCACCAGCGGCGTAAAAAATTAGCCTTGTTGGACCATATTTACAAAGTGACGCATTTAGGTAGATGCGTCACTTTGTAAACCCTGCGCCACATTATACCTGTGCCAGGTATATTGTATGCCGGGGGGGCATACCGACGCAAGAAGGGGTCGTAGAAGTGACGCAGTGAAATCTAAGATATCACTGCGCCACTTCTAGGACGCAAATGCGTCAATATCTTATGCCTGCCTCATGGCAGGCGTAAGACTGACGCAGGCACATTTCACATGGGACTCGCCCATGTGTAATAACCCATTGCTGGAGTTGCGTCACTTTTGTGACACTCTCCAGCAATGCGTAATTTTTGCGCTTACAGATACGTCAGAAATACTGACGTATCGGTAACTCCTTGTGACAAGATGCATCATGCTGTAAATATGACGCACCATTGGTGTCGCAAGGAGGGCGCAAGGAAAAGTAACACATCGCTGTTTTCTCACAGCGATGCGTCACTTTTCATAATTAAGGCCTACAAGTTTTGCATTACAACTGGAGGAAATTTCCTTCTTAAAACACTTGTTATGTCTGCCCCAGTCTGCATTTACAGAGATAATACATCAAGAAGTGTGAATTCGATATTTATCAGACATGATTGCTATGCGACCACTAATGGTCTGAAGATCCATTTGAACCAAGGAGGCGACAAAATTTACCCAAAAAATCCTTCAGGATTGTTTACAACTTGACAATAGTCTATCTATTCCCTGGATCAAATATGTTACTGACCTACATAAGGAGTTATTTAAAATTAAGATCCGTGAAAACCTAGCATATGTGATAGGATTGTCCAAACAGGAAATAAAGAGTTTATTCTTGGCTCATAAAAATGAGACCCGTATGAGAAAAGTGGGGAAGCATACTGCATTTTTGTCTTACAAAATAAATGTAGACAGTGGCGGTTTTCATGGATCTCTGTCTCTAGACACCAAACCTTCACACCGCTTCGTATTAACAAGGCTGAATTAGGAATCGCTCATCATTTAGTTGCCTTTCCCGAAATGAAAAATCGTCCTGTAAGCCTATGCCCATGCGACGAGTATTCTAAACAGAGCGCAATGCACTTTTTACTTTTTTGTAATTTTTATCGGAATTCTAGAAGTTTTTACTTAAAGCCATTGTTTAAGAAACACAATGTAAGAACAACTAATGCTGCTCTGAACCTGTTAATTGCACGAAATGATCCGGAGATATGTTTCTATGTTGCATCATTCATTTTGAAATCAGTTTACGCGAGAAAAAGCATTTTAATTCCCAACTGATTTTATTGTGATAATTAAATGGATCATCTGTATTTGTACATGTTTTTTTAGTAATAAGATTGAATTGCTTGCTAATATATGCTTTTGTTGCTTTTATGGTTGTTGTATATACCCAATAAAGCTTGCTGAACCAAATCGAACTGAACTTAAAATTGTGATAAAATTTACAAAACAATAGAAAATGCAATGTGTTTTGTGTACTTCTTTTGTCACAGGGGCAAGAAGCCATATCGGGTGGGTGGGACTTCGTAGTTGGGAAGGCAACTAGATGTTGTACAATACCACATCTCATTCTTATCAGTACGAAACGGTGCTGAGCATTGGTCACATAAGATAAATAATTATTTCCTCTCTCCTTGAAATTCAAGGATTTATACAAGGCGACCCTTGATTTGTTCAGTTCGTCCATGGATCAAGAATCCAGTCTATGCTGGAGAAAAGTTTCTTTGATACTTTTCTTTGTAAGAGACAATACTTTTATGGGGTCTGACTAAATAGATATATTAAACAACCTTACAAAGGAGGAATTAATATACAGCAACCAGGGAATACTTAGTACATCATTCAGGGTTAAACTGTCTAAAATAATTGATCTGGCAAAAGCAGTTTCTTCCTTGTCCCATAATGAGGCCCACAATACCTATGGTTTAACCAATAAAATATCCTCTAAAAACTTTAGTCCTACCTCATGATGTGCAATAGTGTTTGATGCAGAGGGTGGTAAATATAATAAGCGTTTAAAAAAAACAATTCTTCTATTTGCAAGGCCGTGCTGTTTGCATATCCCCAGAGGACTGCCCATCTAGGGTTGTGCGCATTCCTTTTGCTTTATAAATACCTATCAGTTCATTGATGGGTCGATTCCGGAGCTTTGAGGAAAATTTTAAAATCCCTTGCGATGTCCTACTCATTTTCGCCCTATTATTTGAATCTAATGTATAACGTTACAACGCACACATTTACAATGCATGCCTTTACAGCGCAGTTTTTACATCACAACATCCTTTACAATGCATTCTTTTACATCGCATTTTCAGAAACTACCTTTACAATGCATTCCATTACATCGCATTATACCTTTACAACGTATACATTTACAATGTATACCATTACATTGCATTTAAGGTAAGTGTCGGATAGTATATGGGTAATAATTACTATTCTAACTCAAGTGAGTGCAGCAGTAGGGTAAGTGTTGGGTAGTGTAAGGGTACTATGCGTTGTAATGGTATGCATTGTAATGACTTGCGATGTAATGCCTGCATTGTAGTGACTTGAGATGTAATGACATGCGTTGTAGTGACATGCGATGTAATGGCTGCATTGTAATGACATGCGATGTAAAGGATGTTGCGATGTAATGACTGCTATGTAAAGGTAGTGCGATGTAATGACTGAGTTGTAAAGGTTGTTTCCCATTTAAAACATGCTGAGACCATGAGCCTTTGCCCTTAAATAAGATTCCCAAATAACAAAACTAGTTCACTGGGGTAATTGGGATGTTATCAATAAAAAATGATTTGCAGGGTTTATGTTTGGGCCCACAGACCATGGTACATGTTTTAGATTTGTTAATTACGATTTTCTTTGCATCATAAAGTCTGCAAAGGCATTCATCAGTCTATGGAGGCACACTTGGGTACGTGCTAACAATACTGCGTCATCTGCATATAACAATACAGATATTGGGCAACCAGCCACCTGAGGGGCATCAGCCTGGATCATCTGTATGTGGTTATCTACCCCATTATTAAAAAGGGAAAATGGTATTGGTACTAGCATACACCTCAGCCGTATACCTTGCCCCACTTGGAATTTAGTTAAGCATTCCCCCTGGGGGCCAAAACGAACTTGGCTGGTTAAGTTCTCATACAAACAGGAGAGAAACCCAACAATCGGCCTAGGTGCTCCCATAGAAATCAAGGTTGGCCAGAGTAGTTCATGGTTGACCAGATCAAATGTGCTGTTTAAATCAGCAATGCATAGATAGAGTGTGCCTGCCTTAGCCCTGGCGTATTTACCAATGAGTAGCTCTAAATTAATACATTGCTTGCTAGTCCTGAGCAGTTTTCTGAACCCATACTGCACCCGGGATAGAATAAAGTGCCCATTCCTCCAGTCTTAGTGACAAGACCCTACTCATTACTTTCAAGGAGGTGTCTAAAAGAGATATAAAGCAATCATTTTTTGGATCTGTTCTTAAATATGGGTACCATGATGGCTTCCCCCCATGAAGATGGGATCATATCTACTGCGGCTAAATTAAACGCCCTGGTCAAAATAGGTCACCATAGTTCAGGTGAAGATTTGAAAACATCGACTGGCAGTCCATCGGGGTCTAGGACCCGGCTCCCGGTGCTAGCCTGTATAGCTAGAGGGACCTCTTCGTTAGTGATGTTCAAGGGGAGATGCTCCAGCTCACACAAGGGCTCCCAGTCAAGCCCTGCCATTGTCTCACTACTTTTACAAAACATTTCGGAAACATTAGTCACCCATCTATCACAAGGAACAAACAAGCAGAACTCAGGGATATCATCGTTCTTTAAAAAGGGAGCATTAACTGTATCCCCAAAAAGTTTGGAATACCTGGTTTTCACAGAAAAGGTCAGGTTTTCCCATGCTTCGGCCGGGAGTATTTTTTCCTAGCTACTATGGCTAATTTATACTTGTTCCGAAGGGATTTAATGGTCGATATATCCTGTGGTGGAATTAGACAGAGCATATTTGAGTGACTGTAGTGCTTTTGTACAAGCACTTTCAAACCATCCCCTTCTATTGTCCCCTGATGTCATTGGGTACTTGGTTAAAAGTAATTTATTAGAAATGATTATGTGGCAAAAAATTTCAATTACGATATTTAGTAGGTAATTTCCCTGCGGTTAGACACTACCATTTTTTGCAAAGTCATACAGGGGTCAATGCCCGTCCACTTGAGTCTTACACCATTTACCCTGATAGGACTAATACTATTTACTAGATGGAATGAGGCCTTCCTTTGGCCCCAGAGAAAAAACTGTAGTGTAAGTAAATTGTGGTGACAAAGAATTGAAGGTACAATACTAAGATTACCACACATATCAATGGTGGAGACAGACACCAATATGTGATCTATAGTAGAAAAATAATTTCTCTCAATAAAGGTTGGAACAAATTCTCCACTAGGACCACAACCACCTCTAAGTAATTGAAGATCATATTTGGAAATAATCAGGTTTAGTGCTTCCCCATACTTGTTATTGCAGAAATTATCGTTTCCCTCCCCATCATGGTAAATATGACCGCATTCCTGAGGGGTAGGTACTGCATATGCCTGAATATTAAAATCTCCTGCCCACACTAATACAAAATCCATATTGATGGGAGCTAAAAGGTTTCAAGGCCATGATCAAGGGCTATATCCTCACTGCTACATGTTCTCTCCCTCCCTTTTTATTTAGCCTCAACAGTTGTTCATAGGGGTCCACTAATGCAACCTTTGTGACATTAATAGAAATTTGTTGGAAATTAGTATCTGTAGTCCCCCTTTAGCCCACCCAGCTTGTGACCCTAGGACTTCTATAAAACTATGAGGAATACTCTTCTACATGTGCTGGACTTATGTACCAAGTTTTTTGTATAAATATGATGTCATAAACAGATATACTACTAATCCAGTCAGCATTCCCTATCTTATTCAGTAACCCATTCACATTCCATGTTGTGAGCTTGAACCCTCCCTCAGAGGGCTGACATACAGAGACTGTATTTGATGCACGGATGTTACAAGTGCTAGAAATATCATTGCCAGTTGCCTTATTGGCCTTAGCTACAGCCAGTTTACAGACTGGTGGTGTCCCAGGAATAAATTTATGGTCTTTTGGGGGTAATTTACTTGCCTGGACAATTATAGATTCCCCTTTCCGATATATCCTGGGGTCCCTGACATGGCTTTGATCATGACTGAGTCATTCATTGTTATCTAGGGTACTTAGTGCGTGGTATCTATTGGGCCATACAAGATCAGGGCAATATGGCAGAAGCCGTCTCTGTATAACCCTTGGTGTCTTCGGGTTCAATGTACCATCAAAACATTGGCCTAGGATCCGTAGATGTCGATAGAAAAACCCCAATAGAAACATTCCCATATCTTGGGTAGCCATGTTGAGTAACCCCAACTTTATGTGGATGCCTCTAGCAACTCTGGGGTTCCTAAAATTAATGACTACACAGTAACCATCAAAAACATTTTCTAGTGGTCCAATCCACTCCACTCTCCTTGCGAACATGATTTTGTGTGCTCCAGCAGGTAGAAATAAATGCTTAGAGCTAAGCCAGTGAACAACCTTGTTCTTCAAACATTCCACAGTCTCCCTAACCCCTGGCTTTAGCAGGGGGGCATTAACCAGTACTGCCACGTATGGGCAGCAGGCAGGTGGCAAATGAATAGTAACTAGCTCCTGTGAGGAAATGTTAATATTAGGGGGGTGGATATTTGTTATGCTCTGTGAGGGTTGGCCCACAGCATGTATCATGGTAACAGGCTCCCTAACAGATTCCCTATTAATCTCTTGTACATTGTTGCCTGAGTCACACTTTACATCTTGACTGGGACAAGCCAACGCCTCGACAGAGGGGAGCATGCCACTTGTAACACTATTCAGTATCATATCTGGCGGTCGTAGCCTCTCATTTGGTAGCACTACAATGCTGGAAGGGAATTTTTTCAATTCGTCCTTCAAGCTACCGAGTCTTTCTTTGAGAGGCATTAATAGACCATTAATGACAGTTATTAGCTTCTTCCAAAATTGGGCTGACTTGTCCATAGGATTACTGTAAGTATCAGCTGCCCCTTGCAGAGAAGGTATGTCTGGTGAACTCAAATTAAAAAAATATATCATTCTGTGTCTTTCTTTTGCATTTGGTTGCTGGTGGAAGAGTAGTAGTTGGAGCTTCAGCTGTACCTGTAATGACCTGGCATGGAGAAATAGGAATTGATGCTGGTTCTAACACAGTAGGTATTTGACAGGCTGTAAAATTTGCAGACCAATTAATGCATCCTGTACTCTAGACGTCTTGGTTGTTACTTAGGCCAGTTTTCTCCTTGGTGTATGTCACACAATCAGTTGCCCCATTTTGACCATTCGCACTAAGAGACATGCGCAGTTCAGCTAGGTTGATACCCACAACCTTCCGTTTACCCATACTGCTGGCTAGCTGGTAGAAGCCATGAAAGACAGGGATAAAAGACTTACTTCACAATGGTCCCTCAGAGTAATATAGTTGGCAACTTCTGCTGGCGATAATGTCCCATTAATACTGATAAGACCCACAAAAGAGAAAGCCAAGAGGGTGGACCCGGCCTCTGCTGGCCGCTGATGGGTGCAGATGGTCCTGCCCTTGGCCCGGGCTTGGCTCAGGCGCATCCCACGCTGCAGGAGAGTGGAGCCGGTCTTGTGGTGTCGGGAGGGCTGACGTCATCTCCCGTGCTGGTTGTGTTGCTTGCTTGAGGACTGAGACTGGATCCCATCCTAGCCACAGGAAAAAGCCAAGGAGCAGCAGGGGCCTCAGATGTCCATCCAGAGAATACTGCACTGCGGGAGAGTAAAGCCAGTCTTGTGGCATCAGGAGGGATGACGTCACCTCCCACACCATGTGTGCGTGCTGCTTGCTGGGGGACCGAGTTCGGGTCCCACACCAGCCACAGAAAAAAGCCAAGGAGCAGCAGGGGTCTCAGAAGGCCCTTCAGAGAATCCCCCGATGGAGGGAGACTGTCGCGTGCAGTAGCCCATAGTTTTCCCCACAGTGTCAATGCATATGTATGTATTTTAATGTGAATAGGTGGAAAATACACACACATGCATTGGACATATGGAGACAGTTCTTGCGTGAGCAATGTTCAGGAGCACGGGTATACGGCCATAGGAAGAGCGCTGGAATGTACGACAGGCTTACCTGTGCCTATAGCAGTGGTGGTGTTGATTTCCTGTGAGGACAAGTGTCAGAGAAAAATTGGGGACCTGGATGTTGAGCTCTGTGACATGAGGAGGAGTGGAAAAAGGACATAAAGTGAGTTTTGACATTATTACCTTTGTTTCCTCCGGGTCGAGTTTGGAGGTCTTCTCATTATGGTCGGCTTGGCGGTAAGGCACATCATAATCTGCTCGGCGGTTACATTGTCTGGACTTCTACCATCAGCCAATGTAGCTTGATACTCTGTCGCAGCAGAGTGAGAAATCATGGCAGTGGTGATGGAAACCGGGCGGTGGTACCGCCAACATCGAAATACAGCTGGCAGACTGCCAAGGCGGTAGGCGGGGACTCCGACGCCACTGAAATAGTGGTACCAAGGCCACCAAAATCGTAATCAGGCCCTATGTTCTCTCTTCAACAAAGTCTACTGTATGGATGATTAACTGAGCATGTATCTTAGTGCTTCCAGTGAATAACAGATTAATTATTTTCATATTATTCTGAATGAACCTATTCTTCCGATGATAAACTTCCATTTGGTAACAAATTATCAAATTCATTGCATGTTATCAACACATCTGTTAATAATAAGAATGGCAGACAGAAAGACAGGCTATGTTTATTAGTAAACCACATTCAAAGTTTTCTATCTAATGTAAAGTCATTATTTGCTCCCTCATGTGTAAGACAATAGCGCCAAATTTTACAAGATAAACTCCTGATAAGGCTGTCTACAAATAAGAAAGAAAACACTTTTTAATTAAGAATGGGACCTTCTGCGGAAACCAGAATTTTGAGTTGAATTACATTATTTAGTCATATCTTACCTCAAATGGATGGTGTTCCTGCTTGTATTTGCTAAGTATTTTTGCATCATCTGAGGGTTTCTCTAACAGCACTACTGTTGCCTCCTTACATTTAGTGGGAACAATTGCAGTGGAGAGGGAGAGATTACAAACACCCAGGTTTACTAAGGGTTTGTGCACTTGCAAAGCAACATAAAGTATTGCAAGAATATTTACTTTCTAGGGCAAAAAGTATTTTGAGCTGGAAAGATGCCCTTTCTTGAGCATATCACCTTTGTGTTTCTTTGTGTCAGTTTGCATTAAAAGGTATTACTAGGGTGGGCAACAGAAATACCCAAAGAATTCTTATGCAAATCTCATTATAGCAAGATAGTCTGACCATGCTATGTGCCAAAACCAATGACTCCTTGAAGCAGGCATCAAAAAGGGGAAATGTGGTTATTTCACAAAACCCCACAAATTACACGTGTGTTGCAGTGCACAGTGCTCCTCCAATGTGTGGGATTAATATGAACTTTTCTAGGAATAGGAAATTGCAGTCGAAGGTTACGATTCAAAAACAACTCCTATGATAGACAATGCACACTCATCTCTGCACCATGGTGTGAGGGTGTGCATTGTGCAAGACAGCCTATTTCTCCACCAGTGCAAGGGACAATGCCAACAGCAAGCCAATTTTAGTAGATATGGCTCTGCATTGTGTTTCCCCCTTGTGCAGCGCATCACAAAAAATGTGGTTCCTGCTCTGCATTGAATGGAAAATTAGTAACTTTGACCCAAAGAGTCATCTGAGTGAAGCAGAAGATGTCCTCAGTCTTAAACAAGCTACAGCTGGGTCAAGGGCAAAAAAGAGTTCCCAACTTAATGTAGTGGCAATGACGCAGTAATGTAATCAGAAAATGGACAAAATGTTGAAGAAAGGGCATTGGGGCATTTAAAGAGGTGCGCTTGACTGGAATAAGGCGCACATCTTTGCAATCTGTTCCTGAAAAATAAATTTTGAGAGAGATTCAAAAAGATCAATGGAAAGCTGAATTGCTGTCACACAGGAAGAGAGATGAAAAAAGGTGTTTTATCAATTCTAAAGACATAACAAGTGGAATTCAATTATCAGCTTATTTAATCCTTGTGGAGAAATAAATTCAACAGTTTCCATTTTGAAATTTTCATTCTGACCTATGTTTTCTTTTGTTTTGCTCTCTGAGAAGGAGCCTGGACCTCCTCCCTTCACCCCAGGAAGAGTGGCTCCAAGGGACCAGTGGATTACCTCCTGTTCTGAGCTACAGGGACACAACAAGCTCCCGAGACCTCTGTGCCACTGTCCAGCTTAACTGCTGCACTGGACCTGCCTCAGCCTTGCTGGTATCTGCTGGAATGAATTCCTGATGCCCAAAAGGTGCTTCCAGGTCCCAGACCCTTGGCTGGCATCAGTTGAGTTCCTCCTATAAAGAAAAGGAGAAATCCTGAACCTTTGGGCCATAAACACTGTGGCAAGATCTTGCCGCCTGCGATGACCACAAATGCAAACCTCCAGTGGTCCCGACTTTTTACACTACAGCAACCACCACTGATGACCGGAAATGTTAGATCTGCACTTTGTGCTACAGCATCAACAGCCCTTGGTGGCCGACAATGCAAAACACCAGCAATGACCATCCATGACACCTAATAGGATCTTCACACTACAGTGATGACCGTCCATGACACTGGACCTGCTCTTCGCTCTACTGTGGCGACAATCCATGATGCTCTCTGTGCTCCTACCGGCCTTCTCACCAGCAAACTGGACTCTTAGCTCCAGTAGGCAACTTTTTAGTGGGACAAGCCTGATCCCTGTATATGACCAGCACTCCATTGTAGTCAGCCTGAACTTGTAATTTTTCGCCGGTCTAGCATGACCAGATGTCAGCGAGTGACGCGTTGTGTTTTTTGGTGCTGTACTTGCCTATATTTTTAACATTGCATAGCCCCAGTTCTGCTGATTGCATTTTTGTTGTTTTGCTCTAATTTTTATTACATGTTACACTATTTATCTAAATTTGTATAGGATTTTGTTGTGTTGTGATTTCACTTTATTGCATCATCATCATCATAACTTTATTGTTGATCACCAAAATCTTTAAAGTACATTACAAATATTACATATAATACAAACACAAACATACATTATGATAGAAATTGATCTTGTTAAAAGCATAAGAGACAAAGAATCAATCAACAACAAAGGTACTCAGTCTATAGGAATACAGTTTAAAAAACCCACATCTAAATAAAAGCCATAAATACAGTTAATTTAATTCATATCAAAATATAGGATTAATACATACGAAAAATTAGGTATATTACATGAAGCACTTTCGTCAACAGATCCTATCATTTTTATCAATTTGTAAATTAGGTATATTGCACATAGCACTGTGAGCGTCTAATCCATACAACCAGCAGGAATTTGGCAAAGCCAAATACCACAATTCTGCTTGTATCAGTGCTAAGAATTCTGAAAACGTCTAGGTAGTGGCTAGGACCAATTAGCCTACACAAGGGAATAATCCACTTGGCCCTCAGGTTCTCATAAAGTGGACAAAAGAATGACAAGTGGACTGGGGATTCAGGGCTTTCTCTACATGCAGGACAGATAGCATTAGAAGGGGAATTACCTCACCATTTACTACAGAACAGATAGGTGGGAAGAGTCTTATACCTAAATTGAAGAAACAATATTCATGCCAGTGGTGGAACAATCTCATCTATGGTGTCTTCAAATATAAGGAAGGGTTTAAAATCTGTGAACAGGCCGGTGAGTGTGCCCATAGGGTTGGTCACATTCTTTGTTAGAGCAAATTCCCAATAGATTGCCTTGACCCTACTCTTTGGGATTGATGACATCTTCTACAGCTCAGTCCACTATCCTCTAACCCCAGTTGCCTCAGTAGTTCTCTGAGTGAGCGAAACCAGGGGATTTTGTGAGCCCTAGACAGTACCATAAGGTCCCTAATGCCCACTCGATGGGGGCAAGCTTCTTGTTGACCATAAATGGTACCAGAACAGTAAATGCTTGTACTCCGACTTGAATGCAATCTGTCTTTAGGCCAGATCAAGGAAGAGAGGGATCAAGGGGGTACTAGCAGGGAGATTGAAAAGGATCGAATGAAATGTTACTCAGTCACAGAAAGACAATCAATATTCCCACATCCCCACAATTCTGCTCCATAAGAAACTGAACCTATAGCTTTTACATTATAAATTTCTAATGCTGGGGCCACCTTCTTACACACAGTTATTCTACGGATCTTTGTTATATGAGGAGTATGTTGGATTAGAGACAGGCGGGCTTTCTCTATGTGGGAGAACCAGCTCAAATTCAGGGATAGGTGAATCCCGAAATAATGAAAGGAAGGTACCATTTCAATAGTGTGGTCACCTACAAACATAGTTCTGTTCGATGTCTTTAAGAGACCTTTGCAAAAAAATACCATGTACTTTGTTTTGGAGTCATTTAGCTCCAGGCCTAGCTAATCACAGAAATGTTTAAAATCATTTAATAGCTATTGGAGCCCTTGGTGAGACTTGGATATCAGTAATGTATCTGCAGTATAGAGAAGGTCTGGAGCCCTTAACACTCCGACGTTCGGGGCATCACACCCATCACTATCGAGCAACCTTACTACCCTATTAATAAATAACAAAAATAGGGTGGGTGCTAAGACGCAGCCCTGTCTGACTCCATGCTTAATCATAAAGGGCTCTGTTAACTGAACCTCCTCTAGCCACCTTACTTGGGCCTTGTTAGATTATTGGAGCCACATCAAGATGTACAAAAGGCTGGGAGGGTTCCCCATCCCTGGCAACACCTTCCATAGTTTTCCTTGTGGAACCAAATCAAAGGCAATGCGCAGATCCAAGAGTGCTACGTCCCCCCTTTAACTTGAACTTCTTTCAAAAAGATACAAAGGAAAATGGAAGACCTGATTACATGCCAAGATCTGCTTGCAGAAGATGTTCTGCAATGAATCTACTAAACAAATGGGCCAATAGCTGGCTGGATTTGCCCTACCTCCTCTTTTAAAAACTGGTATAATTTCATCTGACATCCAGGAAGGTGAAATTTCCATGCCCAAAATAATAGCAATGGATAACATATTGATGTAAGTACCCCACACTTCTGGATCTTCTTTATACAAATTGTTAGGAATTCTATCTGGAACAGGCGCTCTAGCTATAAGAGAAGAGTTGATTTCTGTGTGGGTTTAGAGAAGCATAAATTCAAGGACTTCTGCAGTACCCAGTGGGATCAGATCCTGTGGACCAACATCCTCCTTGATACTATGAGCGTACAAGCCCCCCAAAATGTGTTACCCATGCTCCAGGCTGAACGGAAAACTCTAGGGCAGCCCTAAGGCCATTTAGGCATAGCTCCGCTTCCTTCCAGAAGGCCTTGTTATCCTTGGCTACCAGGGCGCTGTGGAGGGAGGACTATAGTGAGCATTCCCAATGTTTCTTTTTCCTGGTCGAGTACCTGTCTGTATCTCGCTCTGTACTCCACAAGGACATAGCGCGATTTGGCTTTCACTGCCTGGAGGAGCTCGCTCTTATGCTATCCTACACTCCTGATTGTACCACGCAGCCACATTTGACTGCTTTCTTCCTCCAATTTTGGCTTGACGTTTGTCCCCTTTTTCACGGGACCCAAGGTATCCCTGATCTGTGTTAAGAGTACCTCACGCAGAATGCTCTGATTCTCTATTCTGTCTGCTCCAGGGAGTGTGGACAACACAGCCACCTCCTAGGATACTTTGGACTTTACAGTTTTAAAGCCCACCGGTTTCTCTCCACCCAATTCCATCTAATCATTCTTAAGTTATTGGTGTGAGAATGGATTCCCAGGTCACTGGGACCCCATAAGTCTTCTGTCTTCTTAGTGATGGATAGAGATAGACTCAGGGCATTGTGGTCACTATCAGCTCTTTCGACCACTTTCATATCATACAAGCTGGGCCATAATCTATTATCAGCCAGACAATAATCAATTCTACTTAAATGGCCAGGTCTATTAAAGGTCATTTCTCCATTACGATCAGATGTCATCCAACCGTTTGTGGCTCTCAGGTCATGCTGGAGTGTTAGGGACATTACATGACCTCTTTTTTTGTCCATTTAACAGTAGGTAACTCTTAGAGAAGGATTGTTCCCATTCTATCCCACTCCTCAGTCAGCTCTAACTGTGTGGAAGCAAAGGCCTCAAAAGTACAATTGAAGTCCTTGGCTACCAATAGAGGGGTGCTGTCAGCTAATTCGGCAAGGGCATGATCCAGGGCATCTATAGTGTTAGATTCCTCTGTACCAAAGCCCACTATGCTGTATACATTGATAACTCTGATTTTCAGCCCTAATGATGAGGTAAGCTCCATTAGCAGGATATCTAAGTAATCTATAGGGACTATTTTGGCTTTACACTGAGGTGCCACTTTGACCCAAATTACGAGGCCACCGAGGGTCTCCCTTTCACTTTCTTAATTGCATTTATGCAATAAGAAGGTGACCCACTCCTATGAGCAGGCGTCAAACTACATGTCATGTGAATCTACAAAATTACACCATTCATGCTCTACAAGCATTCAGGCTATGCCAGCAACGTTCCATACAAGAATGGAAAGCTGCTAATGAGGCGCAAGGCGGGAATTTTATTTCAAACCAATGCCCATTGGAACGCCTCTCCTGACCACATGGGCTTTAGACCTACCACCAATATCCTCACACCACGGGCCTCCCCCACTATTGCCCATTTCACCTAATGGATCAGTTTCAGAGGTTAGCGGGGCCCCCCGCCAGATAACTGTGAGGGGACCCAAATAGTGATTGTTCATCCCTGGCATGACCAGCACCCATTTCAAGTTCATCTAGACAAGTCGTGCCCACATCCTGAAATCCCCTCCCAACAGCTGCTGTCCCTCTTTGCACTGCTCCCACCCCCTTCTTCGTGGATCTACCAGTCCATGTATGCTCATCCCAAAGGCGTTCGATATCTGATGGTGATGGAAGTATTAGCAAGCGAGATCGTGCAAAAATCAGTGGTGATCAGGCCATCAACTATCTTTTGGGAAAAAAACTGACCTTCATCACGTCTTTCTGCATTGCTATTTTGCTAATCCTTTCCACCTGCCCGATATCGTCCCTTATGATAAAATAACAATCACGAATATCTCTCAGCCAGTGAATTACCTGATTTTTGAGAGAATTGTGGTCTTCTCTTCTGCCGCTGGGGGGTTTAGGAACGTGGACAAGAACAATTGCAGCTTTTTCCCTCTGAACAAGGTATTTGGTATAGAGGCTGTCCTTGACCACCCCCTCTCATATATGATTGAGCAATGCTGGATAATGCTAGGTGACCCTCATCTATCACCACCTCACAAATGTCAACCTGTGTTCTCTCTCCTCTATCCCGTAGAGCACTTCTGTGGACATTTAGTCTATCACTATGCCAATTTTAAAGGGACCTCCTTTAAAATTGGGTAGAGGTTATCCAGATGGACAAATAGGTACTAGGGGTACCACTGGCTTGGGACAGCAGCCCCTGATCAAGTAATGCCAGAGGGTGAGAAGGGACAACACAATGGTTGCTAACAAAAGTGGGCTCCTCATGATTTCCGACCGTTGTTTCTACCTCTGCTGCTACATTCAAAGCCTGTTCTTTAGATACCCTCCCATCCAGGACACCAACCACCTTTATCAGGGATGCTACCTCCTCCCCTTAATCATGCCTTTTAAATTAAGTACCAGAGACAGGTCTGCATTGCTTGTGGCGACCAGATCCTGTGTATCGCTCCCCTCAGCTCCATTCTCTCCCACTGAGAGGGCAGCATATCTGTTTCGGCATTCGACCTGTTCCACCTGGTCTGCTGCCTGTATACCGTGTAGCGGATGTCTGACGTTACAACGCACACTTTTACAACGCATGCACTTACAACGCATTTTTTACAACGCATAATCCATTACAACGCACTACACTTACAACGCATGACACTACAACGCATTTTTAAAAACTACCATTACAACGCATACCATTACAACGCATAATATTTAATTGCATTTAAGGTAAGTATTAGATAGTATAGGGGTAAAAATTACTTTTCTAACTCCAGGGGGTGCAACAGTAGGGTAAGTGTTGGATAGTATAGGGGTAAAAAGTACTATTCTAACTCCAGGGGGTGCAACAGTAGGGTAAGTGTTGGATAGTATAGGGGTAAAAATTACTATTCTAACTCCAGGGGGTGCAACAGTAGGGTAAGTGTTGGATAGTATAGGGGTAAAAATTACTATTCTAACTCCAGGGGGTGCAACAGTAGGGTAAGTGTTGGATAGTATAGGGGTAAAAATTGCTATTCTAACTCCAGGGGGTGCAACAGTAGGGTAAGTGTTGGATAGTATAGGGGTAAAAATTGCTATTCTAACTCCAGGGGGTGCAACAGTAGGGTAAGTGTTGGATAGTATAGGGGTAAAAATTGCTATTCTAACTCCAGGGGGTGCAACAGTAGGGTAAGTGTTGGATAGTATAGGGGTAAAAATTACTATTCTAACTCCAGGGGGTGCAACAGTAGGGTGAGTGTTGGATAGTATAGGGGTAAAAATTACTATTCTAACTCCAGGGGGTGCAACAGTAGGGTAAGTGTTGGATAGTATAGGGGTAAAAATTACTATTCTAACTCCAGGGGGTGCAACAGTAGGGTAAGTGTTGGATAGTATAGGGGTAAAAATTACTATTCTAACTCCAGGGGGTGCAACAGTAGGTTAAGTGTTGGATAGTATAGGGGTAAAAATTACTATTCTAACTCCAGGGGGTGCAACAGTAGGGTAAGTGTTGGATAGTATAGGGGTAAAAATTACTATTCTAACTCCAGGGGGTGCAACAGTAGGGTAAGTGTTGGATAGTATAGGGGTAAAAATTACTATTCTAACTCCAGGGGGTGCAACAGTAGGGTAAGTGTTGGATAGTATAGGGGTAAAAATTACTATTCTAACTCCAGGGGGTGCAACAGTAGGGTAAGTGTTGGATAGTATAGGGGTAAAAATTACTATTCTAACTCCAGGGGGTGCAACAGTAGGGTAAGTGTTGGATAGTGTAGTGCAATATTATGCGTTGTAATGGTAGGCGTTGTAATGGTATGCGTTGTAAAGGTATTTTTTAAAAATGCGTTGTAGTGTCTTGCGTTGTAAGTGTAGTGCGTTGTAATGGATTATGCGTTGTAAAAAATGTGTTGTAAGTGTAGTGCGTTGTAACAGTTGCGTTGTAAAGGTTGCTCCCCCCGTGTAGCTGACCTAAGGGCCTAATAGGTTTTTTTTTATTACTGCCTCCTGTACCCTTTCTGGTTCGGGTACTCCTATGCAGTCTGCTGAACATCTGAGGGATGTGTTTAATTTTTTTTTTTTAACTGGAGGAGGGATTGGAGAGGGTTCTGGTAGGGCTAATGGGGAAGTGACAGGGTTAAAAGGTGGTGAGGCTGAGGGGATATGGGCAATCACTTGAAATTCTAATAACAGAATGTCAATCTTGTCCATGGCGTCAGTGCAAATGGCACCGGAGGGCAATCTTTTGGGAGGAGTGCTGCCCAAGCCCTGGCCTGGCCTTTCCTTTTGCCGCAACAGCAACAACACTAGCTGGTACAAGAAGTTGCCACATGAAAGAAACCAATAGTAACAAACCCAATATTGGGAAAAAGGGGTGCAGGGAGCCCCGAAAAGGACCTTCAGAGTGGTCTTCACAAGTGAGGAATTTAAATTCAGCTTTGCTTCTCAGTAATACTTAGTGTCAACACCTTGATCTGGTTCTGGAGGAAGGGCAGAGCTACCTATAAACTGGAAGCATGAAAGATAGAAACTGCAAAGTACCTTTAGACTAATATTGGAACCTGCAGAATGAGGCCAATAAGAGGAACAAAGATCCAATGGAGGTGGCCACCGCCCTTCGCCTGGGCCCGGCCCGAACACTGCCTCCCGCACCGCGAGATCTAATGATGTGCTATATAACAATATAGTGAGATGACGCACCAGGAGGTGGCAGGAGTTAGGCCCTTCCTTCAACCAAGTGAGGGAGCTGCTGGATGCTGAAAACTGACTGTGGCTCCTCACACTCCCCACACACTGCATTCCCAGTAACAGTGTCTACTGTGCTCAGTCAAATCTCCCCGAAATGTTCCTGCAGTATGGTTACTCAATGGTCCTTCAAGCTCTCCTGGTCATTGCAAGGCACCTCTACCAGCCCAGAAGCTCACCATCAACCGCCAGCAAGTTCCAAGTTCCAAAGCTCAGTAAAACTGGAGGTAGAGATCAGGAACTAATCCCAGCAGGCCAAACAGTCCGCTGCCAAAGGCACAGAGAAGGTTGTGAGCTCTCCCCTGGACTCACCAAGCCACGCTATGTTCTTCAACTGCACCTAGTGCCCAGGTCCCGCACCAGCAATCCACCCATGTGTTCAGAGCGTTGCTGTGGTAGCAGCAGTTTCCAGCTATGATATGTTTGGCACAGCATCTTCTCTGTCATGGCAGCGCAGAGCGCCCACCGCCATCATGCCTTCAGAACCACACCACCACCCAAAGGCCGCTCCTCAGCCTAAGATAGCTCTTCTCACAGCGCCAGCAAGCCTCTGCTGCTTCCCAATACAGCTGCACAGAAATCACCGGTTATTCGAGGCAGCCTCCTCCCCCAGCGAACCGAGTCCACCTTCACTGCCCTTGGAAGTCACAGGGGTTTCCACGGTCCCACTCCATTCCAGTCGCTTGCTGGTTCCAGTCGCTCAGTCTCCCTAGGCCCCAACTTTCAACCATTTCGGGACGATGACGATGATGAACGTGATGGCAGCTTCACAGAATTCACGTGGTATTTGGAATGGAGTGGTGCATGTCTAAACTGAACCTTGAAAGAGGTTGTTGTTTCATAGTCATTGTGAGGTCTGGAGCTGCATCGCAGTCACCTCGTCCTGTCCTGTTTCTGTCCAACTGTATTCAGAGTTTAGGGACGGTGCAGCACTGGTCTGCCCATGGATTTCCTCCTAGGCACAGAGTAAGGACACGAAGCAATTTGTGCTGCGTCACCTTACTCATGATTTATGAGGCCACTCAAAGCCATGCAGGATGGATTTGCGTGACTTCATAAATCTTTATGAGAGCCCTGCTCATGCATGCACCACTTGCCTGGTGCTAAATTGATGCAGACCTCTCATAAATAAGCCCATTAGAGTCCTTGCATACAAAACATTCAATAATGTTTATCTCAAACAAATGCAATGTTGGGTGACGTGAATTGAAAATATAAGGGCCTAAATGCAAATAAAGTTTTCTCATTTTCACAGGGAAGTGAGGAAGTAGTCACATTGTGCTAAATGAGGCTCATAGACGAGATATGATGACTAATATTCTGATTCAAAAAAGAGGAGGAACCAAGAGCTTTTTAATGAGGTCCTGCACCGTGCTCCGAGTAATAGAGAACAAAACCAAGGGATGCAGTTCCTCTAGGGAAAGGGGGGGGGGTTTATTTGTAAGGGGGGAGAGCGATTAGTCTCTATAGAATGCCCTCACACACCTAGCAAGGTGTCATGCTTCATCATAGGGCTGTGCTCCTCGTCGGGCCGGCGCTGCAATGCCCGACGGGCTCCCGCGAAGGGGCTCTTTTTCGGAGATCTTTTTTAGAGACAGCCGTATGGGTGCGTGGGGGTCAGTGCAACGAGTGTAGTGAGTGGTGGTGTAGTGAGTTAAAATAGGTATGGTATTGCCAGACAATGAACCATTTTATTCTGATGGTATACCAGCCTAGGTAAAAACAGGGCATTCTATAGAGACTAATCGCTCTCCCCCCTTCCAAATAAACCCCCCCCCCCCTTTCCCTAGAGGAACTGCATCCCTTGGTTTTGTTCGACTAATATTCTGACACACTGCTGGCACACATTGTTGCACTGGGTTGGAGCAGGACATGCTGCTTGTCCTGCTTTCAGTTACTGCATGGAAACTACCCCTGCTCAAACTTAAAAAGCCCTGCTGGCTGGTGGACAGTCAGCCTGCCAGGTGTGGCTAATGGGATGTTCCCAGAAAAGAGGAAGAAAATAGTGATTCCTGAGGGCACAGACCATGTTAGTTGAGTGCAGTGGGCGCTCAGAGCATTGAGACCTGGCTCATTTTTGTGAATTGTGTGTTGTTTGCTTGACCGGTACCTGATGCCCAACACTGGAGGAGTTGTCCCAATGTGGTACCATGCTAGCCATCTCCTGTACTATCAAACCTGGTTAAAGAGTGACTGCTCTTTTAAATATAATTTGAATCACTCTTGTGTCTGATATAACTCCACAGTGCAGGTCTGCATGCACACACTTTCCTGGCAGCCACGAGGGAGCCATGACCACACACCAAGCTGCTGACCTGTGCTGAAACCCTGCTTCAGGGTTACCAGATGAGGGTAGAAAGGGGGAGGAACAACAACTGACCAGTGAGCTTGCCCCAGGTCTAGACATCTACCAAACAGTGGTGCACTTCATTCCAGAGCAGGCCTGCCTCCTTGCACTGGAAAGGTGGGGGTAAATGTAGCAACCCAGCCCTTAGGGGTGGCTTCTGTCCAAGGTAGTAGTACTTCGATGTGAACAGGACAGTGGATACATGCATGATGGTCCCCCGATGCTGGAGAGTGGATACACAGCACCAGCAGTGGCTTGCCCAGACCAAAATAAATCCAAGTATTCAGTCTCCTGGCAAAATGCTCAGTGCCTGACGATCAACGTCTTTCATTACTTTAGCCATGAATATGCTTTTTCTCTGGGGAAGCTAGAAGAGGATTTGTTTCGAATAAACTCGTGGGGTGGATCACCTGTGATCAGTTGGGAGGGGTGATATAAAAATCAAGTGGCCCTTGCAGTAGTTATTTTCAAGAACGGAACTGTGCCTTGAACTCGCTGTGTATCAACGGTCCAAGAGTAGTTAGAAATGCGGTAAGCGATTCACCAGTGAAGATGGGATGCAAGTTGGTACGGAAGTATTGGTAAACCCTGTTTTAAATAAATGTGGGGTCTACGAGGATAATAGTTCTCTGTACGAAGAATTGCTTTTGTGTTGAGACATCATGAGTGCCATACATTATTGGTTGGTTAAAAATACATGTTGCATTTTAGGCAATGTATTTAATTAGTACTACAATTTTCCACATTTAGCAAGCAGTTGTATCGAGCTTATAAATTGAGTTAGGGGTGGAATAATCATGCTGATGGTCTTTTGATGAATTTTTATATTTTAGATGCCCCTGACGAAGGGAGCATCCCTGAAATGCATTGGGCATTTTTAAATTGCCACAAGCGGAAATGTTAACTCTCCTATGCTACTGGAAAAAACCTAAGAATGGTAGGAGGAATGTGTAAAACGAATTGAATAATGTTTTGAAAAAAGGTGTAAAGATATGGATTAAATACTAGATGAACTGAAAGATGATATTACGAATTTAATTCATTTGATTCATTCACTATTGCGGCTGTGCAGCTTGAATAAGGACCAGTCCAGGTTCCCTTTCTTTCCAGAAGCTAGAAGAGAAACATCCCATTATTCCAACATGTTGAAAAGTTGCAAAGCAGTAATTAAATAGCCATGTCCCTAAAGCTCTTCTCGCTAGCCTGTCTGAATGACGGTGATATGCACTCTACAATATATTGCTTACCTTGCAAAAATTGGAATAATTGTTTTCTAGTTTTCTCCAGTCCAGGTCTCATATTGCTCATTGAATGCACAGAGCATCATAACCAGTTATTCTGCCATGATTCACTGATATGCACTAACATGAGCCAGTGGTTCCCAATCGGTGTGCCATGGCTCCATGGTGTGCCATCAAAGCTAGCCAGGGGAGCTATGCACCAAGCATTTTAGTGCGTTTAATGTTGAAGGGTTTGTTGACTTCAGTCCAACTAATTAGATATAAACGCATGCTGTAGATGATTTGTAAGTGACATGCATATAGCTGGAAATGTACTGCTAAACTGATGGCCTCTCGAGGGAGATGACCTCCATATTTCACTGGATCCCGACGTTCCAACACTCCCAAAGTAAGAGGAAGATGCCATTAATTTTGTTAGACTCTTTGAAAGTTTAGATTTTTCCAAATGCATTTTACACCAATGCAAGTTATCAGGAAAGCAAAGTTGTCCTCTCTTTCAAACACACATAGGATAGGGGCTGATTATGATGCTGGTTGGAAAGGCTCCAAATGGCATTCGGTTCGTCCGAATCCGATTTGGAACCCCTATTTAAGACGGATTCGGAAAGCTTTCCGTCCGACCGATTACAATAGTCGGAAATCATTTGGACTTTCCGACTCGATTCAGTACAGCATTCAGAGTAAACGAGTCATTCGGAGCCAACTCATACGGGTCTACAGAGCTAGTTTCTGACTGCCAAATTACGATGTTGGATTCGGACAGCCTTTCTGAATCGGTTGTTCTGACACTGATCGACTGTCGGAATCCGACTTTGGGGACCCATTGCTGGCCATCCTTCACCCAGGGCCTTCAGAATGGACATACCATGCACAGTTTGGCAGGCACCACAGGGTGCACAATTTTCCACACCCATCCCTTTTTAGGGCTCGCGCCCTGCGTTGCAGAGCGCAGAACTGCTTGCGCAGGCGAGAGCCCTTTTGTAGGGGGTTAGAAATGGAGACTGGAAACGCACATGCTCGTGCGTGTGCTTTTCCTTTTGGCATCCGCGATTGGCCTTTGAGTGCGTGTTTTTTCCAAAGGTGGCCCGCAATAGGCCAAAGGCGGACTCATTGCTCCGCCCATGGCCTATTGGTGTCTACTATGTGCACCAAAGGCCATGTGGTTTCAATTATCGTGCCCAGACACAAGCGCGATAATTGAAAACACATGTTCGCTGTGGTGTGCGCGCGCACCACTCGCGGGCGTGTGTTTTTTTACAATAGCAACCGCTTTCGCGATCGCTTTCAGTGCCGCTTGTTTTGTTTGCACTCGTTCATGTAACCCCTGCATGCCCTGCTTTGCTTACAAATGAGTATTTGATATGCAGGTGTATGTTCCAAACCGCCTAGCTTTACCCCTTTCCCCCTCCATCCACTATTTAACTACTGTGCACTATCGTTCTGGCCCTTATTTCATCCGGAAGTAATTTCACCCTAACACCTGACATGAGTTTGCCCACCAAATCTAACAACGGCAGCAGTGTTAAGTCCAAAATCCATGCGCTGGCCACAGCCTGCCTAAGCCTTCAGCACCTTAATAACCAATACTTCATTTCTGTGTTTTCAGCTGACAGACTGTGCATACATCCTCGAGGGTCCTCATGTTACCTCTCCTGTTGGGTCATCACGTTGCCTCCCCTGTTGATTGCACATCACCTGCTGTCTCTTCCTCTAAAAACTTCAATTATTTGACGGTAAACTATTTGAGATGTGCTTAAGGCTTTTGTAAGAGCAGTCTTGTGAGCATATCAGACTCGAGGGCAGTAGGACAATTCATGTGACAAGTGCTGCCTGGTTCCCTGGAGTCACAGAAACCAGTTACTCCTGTAGGCTCACTCCATTGCGATGGGCCTCTTTTAGGAACTTTTTGACTTTCTGAGTGTAGCATAGTCGAATAGTTGAGCTTACTCTTGAAGGATGGTGTAAAATAGAAAGTCAACTATGGTGGCCACAAGTTATTCTCACTAAATGGATTGTGCACTGAGTTCCACTACTTCATTAAAAAAAAAGGTATGGAACTTTTTTTCTTCTATTATTCTAAATAGTGGTGCAAAAGCAGTATGGATACAGTTAAGAAAAACATACTCCTCGTCCCAGAGGTACTTCCTTCTATTGGAAGTGATTTCCGGAAGCTGAAGGTTCACTGCAAAGGTCCTATGGCTGCAGCTTAAGTGTTGTGTGTGGTTCACAGAAATGTGAGCGGGTCTGCAATGTTGCTAACTTGTTGTTAAATTGTGTTGGGCAAGAAACCACCAGTCCGCTTGTGACCACGCGGGTATGAAGGAGTTATGTTACAGTTGATAATCATTGGTTTGCCAAGCTCTTCTCCCTTCTGTTCACCCTGACATCAGGCATTAGTGGGTCTTTTTTGCTCATGCTTGGAATGTTTGGATGTGTCGGGAATCATTGCAGTAATTGGTGGTGCTTTGCTTTTTTGTTGTTGCCAGGCTGGATAGTGATAACAGTGCTCTTGTTTTGATCAAGCAGCTGCTTGGTATTAGGCAGTGGAACCTCATGTCCACAATCACAGCAGCTGGGCATGTAGGTCTGCCACTGATGAATGGCAGGTTTTCCATGCACTGGAGTCTTCCACCTGTTCCACCAGGAGCTTGGCCCCTTCTCTTTCAGACGAGGCAGTCAAACTTCCTGCCTCAGATTTAATTCTTTCAGCTATGCTGGTGCATGCAAGTCCTTGAAGGTATAAGGTGAACTTGATTTTTAGGCTCCCATGCCCAACATATATTAGGAAAGAATGACTATTGTAGACAAACTATCTGGCCATTCAGAGTCAAAGATGCACATACAGTTTCAGGTACCTAGTTGCTTTCAAGGGATCTTATTGTTGGTGTTTTTCAGCTAGACTGACCCTTGCACCCCAAAATGGGTAGTCAATCTGGTTGTTGTGGTCATCCTGAAATGTCCATTGTGTATCGATCTTACCCATAGAATCCTTCAGCCAATTAGTGGCTCTCCTTCCCAGTGCTAGACAGTGGATGGTGATTGACAAGCAGACAATCTGATTTTTTGTTTTTCTTTTTTGGTAGATCGAGTCTACCAGACAGCATGGCTATCTGGTTAAAAAGTACAGATTGTCAGCTTACCAAGAGCTTACAGTGGGTTTAACGCCCACCATTTACTTACAATTGGTTGGCTGTATTGGCACTCATTTACTTGTTTCTTACTCAATGGCCTGCCATGTCCATCTTGTATTTGTCTCCTTCCACCCTCCCCAGAGAATATCCTCTTTACTTGTGTCCTTCTATTGCTGCTTTGCAGAGAACTACTTTTTGCTTAAGATCTCTAGGACAGTGCATGTGTTTTCCAGCTTTCTCCCTTGTGCGGTTCTCTATTCCTCCACCTGAGTTCTGTGTTGCTTTCTTGCATGTGTGCTTCCGTGGTGTTTTCTCCCTCTTGTCCTTCACCCTCTCACCTGACCTGTGCTGCTTTCCCCTTTCTTCACCACTCCTTCTCCTCTGTTACTCTCTCAACACACGTAGGTCTTTTACCTTCTTTGGTATTTAGGTCAAGCCTAGAGTCAGCGCGCAAGCGCTACTCTAGGGAAGATCTGGGTTAGTTCAGTACGTAAGGGAAGCCCCGCCCATTTTTTGATTGGCTTGTGTCTTTGTCCTTCATAAATGCTGCCTTCTGATTGATTAGGAGGCTTGTTAGTCCCTCCTTATTATGGCCATGTCGTCATGTGTACCCTCCCATGGCTACTGGCCCCTTTACTTCGAGTGTTACACGGTAAGTGGACTATGAGCACTACTTTGTCGCCCCCTTCTCCCCCCTCCCCTTGCCGCACTCCCGTTGTCCGTGCTTCCCTCCCTCTCCACCTCCCTCCTGTTGTCTGTACTTCCCTCCCCCCTCCTGTTGTCCGTGATGCAATGCAATTGGTCTTGCGTAAATGCGAGTCCTATTGCATTGCAATTGCTTGTTTCAATGGAAGCCTGTGTAGTTGGTCGGAACACAGGGTCCCATTGAAGTCAATAGGAGTCCTACCGAACGAGGTTCAGAACCATCGTAATCGGTCGGTCAGACTCCCTGGGGCCGATTCACAGAACTAACTTAAGACAAAATCCTAAACTTACTACTTTTGGTATTCACAGAAGTTAGGATTTTGTCTTAAGTTTGTCTTAAGGCAAACTTAAGACAGACTTAAGACAGACTTAAGACAAACTTATGACAGACTTAAGACAGACTTAAGACGAACTTAAGACGAACTTAAGACAAAATCCTAACTTACTCCACCACACTCTTGCCAGGGATTGCAGTCCATCAGCCAAACTCCTAATGGTCAGACCACTGGTGCTGACGTCCACGACCACCGACGCAAAGTTTGGTGGTCCAATGGGCCACCAAACTGTAATCAGACCCTAATTTATGGTCATCCTCTGCAAAGCTCTTTCAAGACGTCATTCAACATATCATACAGCCTGTCATGAATGTGTTCAATTACAGCAATGCCATATTGTTTTTTAGAGATACCCTTAAAGAACACAATAAAGCTCTTACACAAGTATGTTGTTTACTTGCCAAAGCAAGTTTGACTTTGAATGCAGACAAATGTGAGTTCCTTAAGACAAAGCTAAAATTCTCTAGCCATATCTTTTCTGATGGGTGTATGATACCAGATCCTGCTAAAGTACAACACTGTCAAATGCTAATCTTCCTCAAGATGTTTCCATGGTGTGTTCATTTCTTGGCATGGCTAACTACTATTCCAGATATATACAAGACTTTGCCACTGTAAGTGCTCCATTGAGAGAGTTCACAATTTTTTATTTTATTTCAGTCGTTACATGAATGTGAGAACCGTTTTAAGAAAATCAAATAAGCCATTGAGAATGCTACTGAAATGGCTTATTTCAATCTCAAACTTCATGTAGAGGTTGTCTAGCCCAGTTTTGTTAGGTTGTAACCTTGCACAGCACAGTAGACACACAAATGCTCAAAGGCATAATGTGGCATATGCAAGTAGGAGTTTGTCCCAATCAGAACATGCTTACTCTCAACCTGATAAAGAAAGTTTAGCCATGGTGTGAGCGTGTGAACACTTTCATGTATTCCTGTATGGAAAGCCTTTTATGCTGGTGACAGATCATCAAGATTTACTAACAATATTTGGTAATCCAGAGGCCAAGATGGCTTATCACAATTGAATGCTGGGGGTTAGGACTACAAGAGTACAATTATAACATTGTGCATTGTCCAGGAAAAAACCAGAACCCCGCTGAGTACCCATTCAAGGTCATGGCAATCAATCCAAGTCAGCTGAAGGTTATGTCAACTTCATCGTGAAATCGAACACGCAGCTGTCATTTTGTTAGCCCAGATTATCATTGCAACGAGCCACAATATTGACATGCTAAAGTTGAAAGATATAATTAAACTTCAGTCCTGGAACTAGCACACTCGAACTCTCACCAGTGAGAGTGAATATCAAAAATACAGAAATGTCAAAGATGAGTTAAATTGCGAGGGTCTAGAGACTTGATTCTGGAGAGTTTGAGGCAGAAAATGATTGAAGTGGCCCATGAAGGACACAGGGAAATGTTGCCATGTAATTAACCCTGGGCGTAGTTCGCGAAGTAGCACGTCGCAAAGCTACGCAAAGTGCAGTTTGCACTACGCGAGCTATGCGTAGCACTTCGCGAACTGCGTAGTACCTTGTTTGCACTGTGCCAGATGTCGTTTTCAATGATTGCACAGTGCGGACAAGCAACCGGCACTGTGCAATCATTAAAAATGGCATCTTGCACAGTGCGAGCTGTAGTTTTCTGCTGCTCAAGTAGATTTTTACTCGAAAGGCAGCTTTCTCAACGTGAACTAGTAGTTTCTCATCGCAAGCGGTCGCGAGCATACACGACCACTCGCAATGAGAAACCTGACCTCCTCGCGTTGGGAATCTCGCCGGGAGGTTTATTTTGGATGTATGACGTTACAACGCATGCTATTACAACGCATACCTTTACAACGCATTTTTTACAACGCAAACACTATTGCAACGCAATATTTTACAACGAATACTGTTACAACGCAAAACTCAGTAAAATACTTAAAAGTGCTTTTACAACGAAAACCATTACAACGCATACCATTACAACGCCAAAAAAATATATTTTTTTTAAAAAAGTTCAATAAAATCTGGCACGGGATGCAGGGAAATTAGGGGTTTTAGGGTGGGGAAGTGTATTAAAATGTGGAGAAAAACTGTACGTAAATCTACTGAAATGCATTACCAAATAAATGTGCGAGTATTAAAATTAATACTCGAGCATTAAAATTAATACTCCAATTTTCCCAAAAAATCCATTTTAACACATTTATAAGTTTAACACAAATAACGATTAATTAAACAACAGTTCATATACATTTAAATCATGGTTATATCAGAAAATAGGTAAATGGATTAAAACAGAAGACACATACACATAGTCGCCACTTTAACCATCTCACATCTAAAACTTGTCCTACAACACTTTCTATGAAAACAATAGCAAAAGACATGTTCCAAAATGGATGCCAAAACGGAGTAAATGAATGAAAACAATACATCTTTTAATGCTTTTTTAAATTATCATTTTCCACAGCAAATAAAAGTATACTAAAAAACACAACGAACGCTGTTTTTAAAAAAATTAATAGAGACACTGACTAAAACTTATAAATACCAGCAAGACACCATTTTGAAATCAGTTGATTATCAACTACCAGAGAGACCAGACGCAAAAACCTGACCCTCTGACACCTAGACTGTGACCTCGACTGAGAGAACACAACAATCCTTTGTAGAAGCATTCTATCTTTCCAACTACTAGTAAGTCACTATTGTATTTTAACACTTTTTTTTTCCTAAATCATGTTTTATTTCCATCCAAACAGTGATGTAAAAATAATTTTATTATTTTAAAAAATGTACTCTAACCATTTTTTTTTCTCTGAAGTAACTTTAATATATACCAACTAAAAGCATCTTTTTTTTGTTCCTAAAACAGAAATTTGTTTTTCAATGAAAAGCAACATATCGTTTCCCTAATTTCTCTTCTCCTCAACCTACTCGACTCACCTTTGTTATTGTGAAGGTAAATTATTTAGTATGTTATTTTATTTTATTTTTTTAATTTTTTAGCATTAGCAAAAGTGTAGTATGGTGTAGAGATAAATAATAATTTTTACACATTTAAGGTGCATCATAAAGGAAAGTGTGTAATGGTGCAGGGGTAACAATTACTAAGGTTACTGCACTTAGGTGCAGCAGTAGAGAAAGTGTTTGATGGTGCAGGGGTAACAATTACTATTCTAACTTTAGGAAGGTGCAGCAGTAGAGAAAGTGAGGGATGGTGTAGGGGTATCCATTACTACTTTAATTTCTTAATGATCCATCATTATTGTAAGTTTAGTATGTTTAGGGGTACCAATCTTTTTTTTTTTCTAACTCAAGTGTGGTGCAGCACCATGGAAAGTATGATATGTTATGTAGTTACACTGAAATAAAATGTCAGAATTACAATCAATTTTTCACATTTAGCTTTTTTTAACCAACCTTGTTAAAGTTGTTTTAATTTTTTTTTTCATTTCAACAGACATTTGTTTTCAACTTTGTGGAAGAAATCTGTTTAACACATAACTCAAAACTCCAGCCAGCAGAGCATAACCACAGAAGAAGCCTCACCAAGGAAAAAAAGCCAAAAACAAAAGGTATTTTAAATCAACACTGTTATAAATCCAACCATATATTAGTCAAACCTTTTATTTATTATTTTATGTAAGATCCCACAATGCTGTAAATATGGTTTGTAGTTGGAATACCTATTACTATTCTAACTCCAGGAAGGTGCAGCAGTAGGGAAAGTGTTGGATGGTGTAGGGGTATAATTTACTATTCAAACTCCAGGAAGGTGCAGCAGTAGGGAAAGTGTCGGATGGTGTAGGGGTATAATTTACTATTCTAACTCCAGGAAGGTGCAGCAGTAGGGAAAGTGTTGGATGGTGTAGGGGTATAATTTACTATTCTAACTCCAGGAAGGTGCAGCAGTAGGGAAAGTGTTGGATGGTGTAGGGGTATAATTTACTATTCTAACTCCAGGAAGGTGCAGCAGTACGGAAAGTGCGGGATGGTGTAGGGGTATAATTTACTATTCTAACTCCAGGAAGGTGCAGCAGTAGGGAAAGTGTTGGATGGTGTAGGGGTAATATTTGCTATTCTAACTCCAGGAAGGTGCAGCAGTAGGGAAAGTGTTGGATGGTGTAGGGGTATTATTTACTATTCTAACTCCAGGAAGGTGCAGCAGTAGGGTAAGTGTTGGATGGTGTAGGGGTATTATTTACTATTCTAACTCCAGGAAGGTGCAGCAGTAGGGAAAGTGTTGGATGGTGTTTGGGTATAATGTACTATTCTAACTCCAGGAAGGTGCAGCAGTAGGGAAAGTGTTGGATGGTGTTTGGATACAATTTACTATTCTAACTCCAGGAAGGTGCAGCAGTAGGGAAAGTGTTGGATGGTGTAGGGGTATAATTTACTGTTCTAACTCCAGGAAGGTGCAGCAGTAGGGAAAGTGTTGGATGGTGTAGGGGTAAAAATTACTATTCTAACTCCAGAATGGTGCAGCAGTAGGGAAAGTGTTATATACTTATACATAAATACAATGTCATCATTTGTAACGTTTTTTCAAAATTTGCATTTGTCACTAACGTTTTCAAAGATTTTAATTTTTAATTTTTAATTTATTATTATGTTCTTTTTCCCAGACATTTGTTTTCAACTTTGTGGAAGAAATCTGTTTAACACATAACTCAAAACTCCAGCCAGCAGAGCAAAACCACAGCAGAAGCCTCACCAAGGAAAAAAAGCCAAAAACAAAAGGTATTTTAAATCAACACTGTTATAAATCCAACCATATATTAGTCAAACCTTTTATTTATTATTTTATGTAAGATCCCACAATGCTGTAAATATGGTTTGTAGTTGGAATACCTATTACTATTCTAACTCCAGGAAGGTGCAGCAGTAGGGAAAGTCTTGGATGGTGTAGGGGTATAATTTACTATTCTAACTCCAGGAAGGTGCAGCAGTAGGGAAAGTGTTGGATGGTGTAGGGGTATAATTTACTATTCTAACTCCAGGAAGGTGCAGCAGTAGGGAAAGTGTTGGATGGTGTAGGGGTATAATTTACTATTCTAACTCCAGGAAGGTGCAGCAGTAGGGAAAGTGTTGGATGGTGTAAGGGTATAATTTACTATTCTAACTCCAGGAAGGTGCAGCAGTAGGGAAAGTGTTGGATGGTGTAGGGGTATACTTTACTATTCTAACTCCAGGAAGGTGCAGCAGTAGGGAAAGTGTTGGATGGTGTAGGGGTATAATTTACTATTCTAACTCCAGGAAGGTGCAGCAGTAGGGAAAGTGTTGGATGGTGTAGGGGTATAATTTACTATTCTAACTCCAGGAAGGAGCAGCAGTAGGGAAAGTGTTGGATGGTGTAGGGGTATAATTTACTATTCTAACTCCAGGAAGGTGCAGCAGTAGGGAAAGTGTTGGATGGTGTTTGGATACAATTTACTATTCTAACTCCAGGAAGGTGCAGCAGTAGGGAAAGTGTTGGATGGTGTAGTGGGTATAATTTACTATTCTAACTCCAGGAAGGTGCAGCAGTAGGAAAAGTGTTGGATGGTGTAGGGGTAATATTTGCTATTCTAACTCCAGGAAGGTGCAGCAGTAAGGAAAGTGTTGGATGGTGTAGGGGTATTATTTACTATTCTAACTCCAGGAAGGTGCAGCAGTAGGGAAAGTGTTGGATGGTGTAGGGGTATAATTTACTATTCTAACTCCAGGAAGGTGCAGCAGTAAGGAAAGTGTTGGATGGTGTAAGGGTATAATTTACTATTCTAACTCCAGGAAGGTGCAGCAGTAGGGAAAGTGTTGGATGGTGTAGGGGTATACTTTACTATTCTAACTCCAGGAAGGTGCAGCAGTAGGGAAAGTGTTGGATGGTGTTGGGGTATAATTTACTATTCTAACTCCAGGAAGGTGCAGCAGTAGGGAAAGTGTTGGATGGTGTAGGGGTATAATTTACTATTCTAACTCCAGGAAGGTGCAGCAGTAGGGAAAGTGTGGGATGGTGTAGGGGTATAATTTACTATTCTAACTCCAGGAAGGTGCAGCAGTAGGGAAAGTGTTGGATGGAGTAGGGGTAATATTTGCTATTCTAACTCCAGGAAGGTGCAGCAGTAGGGGAAGTGTTGGATGGTGTAGGGGTATTATTTACTATTCTAACTCCAGGAAGGTGCAGCAGTAGGGTAAGTGTTGGATGGTGTAGGGGTATTATTTACTATTCTAACTCCAGGAAGGTGCAGCAGTAGGGAAAGTGTTGGATGGTGTTTGGGTATAATGTACTATTCTAACTCCAGGAAGGTGCAGCAGTAGGGAAAGTGTTGGATGGTGTTTGGATACAATTTACTATTCTAACTCCAGGAAGGTGCAGCAGTAGGGAAAGTGTTGGATGGTGTAGGGGTATAATTTACTGTTCTAACTCCAGGAAGGTGCAGCAGTAGGGAAAGTGTTGGATGGTGTAGGGGTAAAAATTACTATTCTAACTCCAGAATGGTGCAGCAGTAGGGAAAGTGTTATATACTTATACATAAATACAATGTCATCATTTGTAACGTTTTTTCAAAATTTGCATTTGTCACTAACGTTTTCAAAGATTTTAATTTTTAATTTATTATTATGTTCTTTTTCCCAGACATTTGTTTTCAACTTTGTGGAAGAAATCTGTTTAACACATAACTCAAAACTCCAGCCAGCAGAGCAAAACCACAGCAGAAGCCTCACCAAGGAAAAAAAGCCAAAAACAAAAGGTATTTTAAATCAACACTGTTATAAATCCAACCATATATTAGTCAAACCTTTTATTTATTATTTTATGTAAGATCCCACAATGCTGTAAATATGGTTTGTAGTTGGAATACCTATTACTATTCTAACTCCAGGAAGGTGCAGCAGTAGGGAAAGTCTTGGATGGTGTAGGGGTATAATTTACTATTCTAACTCCAGGAAGGTGCAGCAGTAGGGAAAGTGTTGGATGGTGTAGGGGTATAATTTACTATTCTAACTCCAGGAAGGTGCAGCAGTAGGGAAAGTGTTGGATGGTGTAGGGGTATAATTTACTATTCTAACTCCAGGAAGGTGCAGCAGTAGGGAAAGTGTTGGATGGTGTAAGGGTATAATTTACTATTCTAACTCCAGGAAGGTGCAACAGTAGGGAAAGTGTTGGATGGTGTAGGGGTATACTTTACTATTCTAACTCCAGGAAGGTGCAGCAGTAGGGAAAGTGTTGGATGGTGTAGGGGTATAATTTACTATTCTAACTCCAGGAAGGTGCAGCAGTAGGGAAAGTGTTGGATGGTGTAGGGGTATAATTTACTATTCTAACTCCAGGAAGGAGCAGCAGTAGGGAAAGTGTTGGATGGTGTAGGGGTATAATTTACTATTCTAACTCCAGGAAGGTGCAGCAGTAGGGAAAGTGTGGGATGGTGTAGGGGTATAATTTACTATTCTAACTCCAGGAAGGTGCAGCAGTAGGGAAAGTGTTGGATGGTGTTTGGATACAATTTACTATTCTAACTCCAGGAAGGTGCAGCAGTAGGGAAAGTGTTGGATGGTGTAGGGGTATAATTTACTATTCTAACTCCAGGAAGGTGCAGCAGTAGGAAAAGTGTTGGATGGTGTAGGGGTAATATTTGCTATTCTAACTCCAGGAAGGTGCAGCAGTAAGGAAAGTGTTGGATGGTGTAGGGGTATTATTTACTATTCTAACTCCAGGAAGGTGCAGCAGTAGGGAAAGTGTTGGATGGTGTAGGGGTATAATTTACTATTCTAACTCCAGGAAGGTGCAGCAGTAGGGAAAGTGTTGGATGGTGTAAGGGTATAATTTACTATTCTAACTCCAGGAAGGTGCAGCAGTAGGGAAAGTGTTGGCTGGTGTAGGGGTATACTTTACTATTCTAACTCCAGGAAGGTGCAGCAGTAGGGAAAGTGTTGGATGGTGTAGGGGTATAATTTACTATTCTAACTCCAGGAAGGTGCAGCAGTAGGGAAAGTGTTGGATGGTGTAGGGGTATAATTTACTATTCTAACTCCAGGAAGGAGCAGCAGTAGGGAAAGTGTTGGATGGTGTAGGGGTATAATTTACTATTCTAACTCCAGGAAGGTGCAGCAGTAGGGAAAGTGTTGGATGGTGTAGGGGTATAATTTACTATTCTAACTCCAGGAAGGTGCAGCAGTAGGGAAAGTGTTGGATGGTGTAGGGGTATAATTTACTATTCTAACTCCAGGAAGGTGCAGCAGTAGGGAAAGTGTGGGATGGTGTAGGGGTATAATTTACTATTCTAACTCCAGGAAGGTGCAGCAGTAGGGAAAGTGTTGGATGGTGTAGGGGTAATATTTGCTATTCTAACTCCAGGAAGGTGCAGCAGTAGGGGAAGTGTTGGATGGTGTAGGGGTATTATTTACTATTCTAACTCCAGGAAGGTGCAGCAGTAGGGTAAGTGTTGGATGGTGTAGGGGTATTATTTACTATTCTAACTCCAGGAAGGTGCAGCAGTAGGGAAAGTGTTGGATGGTGTTTGGGTATAATGTACTATTCTAACTCCAGGAAGGTGCAGCAGTAGGGAAAGTGTTGGATGGTGTTTGGATACAATTTACTATTCTAACTCCACGAAGGTGCAGCAGTAGGGAAAGTGTTGGATGGTGTAGGGGTATAATTTACTGTTCTAACTCCAGGAAGGTGCAGCAGTAGGGAAAGTGTTGGATGGTGTAGGGGTAAAAATTACTATTCTAACTCCAGAATGGTGCAGCAGTAGGGAAAGTGTTATATACTTATACATAAATACAATGTCCTCATTTGTAACGTTTTTTCAAAATTTGCATTTGTCACTAACGTTTTCAAAGATTTTAATTTTTAATTTATTATTATGTTCTTTTTCCCAGACATTTGTTTTCAACTTTGTGGAAGAAATCTGTTTAACACATAACTCAAAACTCCAGCCAGCAGAGCAAAACCACAGCAGAAGCCTCACCAAGGAAAAAAAGCCAAAAACAAAAGGTATTTTAAATCAACACTGTTATAAATCCAACCATATATTAGTCAAACCTTTTATTTATTATTTTATGTAAGATCCCACAATGCTGTAAATATGGTTTGTAGTTGGAATACCTATTACTATTCTAACTCCAGGAAGGTGCAGCAGTAGGGAAAGTCTTGGATGGTGTAGGGGTATAATTTACTATTCTAACTCCAGGAAGGTGCAGCAGTAGGGAAAGTGTTGGATGGTGTAGGGGTATAATTTACTATTCTAACTCCAGGAAGGTGCAGCAGTAGGGAAAGTGTTGGATGGTGTAGGGGTATAATTTACTATTCTAACTCCAGGAAGGTGCAGCAGTAGGGAAAGTGTTGGATGGTGTAAGGGTATAATTTACTATTCTAACTCCAGGAATGTGCAGCAGTAGGGAAAGTGTTGGATGGTGTAGGGGTATACTTTACTATTCTAACTCCCGGAAGGTGCAGCAGTAGGGAAAGTGTTGGATGGTGTAGGGGTATAATTTACTATTCTAACTCCAGGAAGGTGCAGCAGTAGGGAAAGTGTTGGATGGTGTAGGGGTATAATTTACTATTCTAACTCCAGGAAGGAGCAGCAGTAGGGAAAGTGTTGGATGGTGTAGGGGTATAATTTACTATTCTAACTCCAGGAAGGTGCAGCAGTAGGGAAAGTGTAGGATGGTGTAGGGGTATAATTTACTATTCTAACTCCAGGAAGGTGCAGCAGTAGGGAAAGTGTTGGATGGTGTTTGGATACAATTTACTATTCTAACTCCAGGAAGGAGCAGCAGTAGGGAAAGTGTTGGATGGTGTAGGGGTATAATTTACTATTCTAACTCCAGGAAGGTGCAGCAGTAGGAAAAGTGTTGGATGGTGTAAGGGTAATATTTGCTATTCTAACTCCAGGAAGGTGCAGCAGTAAGGAAAGTGTTGGATGGTGTAGGGGTATTATTTACTATTCTAACTCCAGGAAGGTGCAGCAGTAGGGAAAGTGTTGGATGGTGTAGGGGTATAATTTACTATTCTAACTCCAGGAAGGTGCAGCAGTAGGGAAAGTGTTGGATGGTGTAAGGGTATAATTTACTATTCTAACTCCAGGAAGGTGCAGCAGTAGGGAAAGTGTTGGATGGTGTAGGGGTATACTTTACTATTCTAACTCCAGGAAGGTGCAGCAGTAGGGAAAGTGTTGGATGGTGTAGGGGTATAATTTACTATTCTAACTCCAGGAAGGTGCAGCAGTAGGGAAAGTGTTGGATGGTGTAGGGGTATAATTTACTATTCTAACTCCAGGAAGGTGCAGCAGTAGGGAAAGTGTGGGATGGTGTAGGGGTATAATTTACTATTCTAACTCCAGGAAGGTGCAGCAGTAGGGAAAGTGTTGGATGGTGTTTGGATACAATTTACTATTCTAACTCCAGGAAGGTGCAGCAGTAGGGAAAGTGTTGGATGGTGTAGGGGTATAATTTACTATTCTAACTCCAGGAAGGTGCAGCAGTAGGAAAAGTGTTGGATGGTGTAGGGGTAATATTTGCTATTCTAACTCCAGGAAGGTGCAGCAGTAAGGAAAGTGTTGGATGGTGTAGGGGTATTATTTACTATTCTAACTCCAGGAAGGTGCAGCAGTAGGGAAAGTGTTGGATGGTGTAGGGGTAATATTTACTATTCTAACTCCAGGAAGGTGTAGCATTAGGGAAAGGGTTGGATGGTGTAGGGGTAATATTTACTATTCTAACTCCATGAAGGTGCAGCATTAGGGAAAGTGTTGGATGGTGTAGGGGTATTATTTACTATTCTAACTCCAGGAAGGTGCAGCAGTAGGGAAAGTGTTGGATGGTGTAGAGGTAACATTAGAGCTAGTGTATTTACTTTTACATCCTAATTTGTTTTTCTTTTCTTTTCTTCACAGATAATGTCTACTCTTGAGGCAGCAAAATACATAAAATCAAAGAAAGGGAAAAATTTATTAAACCATGCAGGATACATATATAGTAAGGAAAGAATAAGTTTTCCTAGAAATCATTGGAGGTGTGTGCAATACTACACTACCCATTGCAGTGGCAGAGCGGTTACACTAGATAATTTAGTTGTAAAAACAACAGAACATAACCACTCTGCCTCTGCAATGGAGGTAGAAATTAGAGAAACTGTTAATGAAATGAAAGCTATTGCAAACATCTCCAATGATTCTACAGGATCCATTTTAAGAGAGGTTGCACAGCATTTCCCCAGTCATGTTGCTAGTAACATGCCTATAATTCCTAATTTGAGACGAATTATTCAAAGACAAAAGCAGGCAAGTAACATCCAATTATGTACACCACATACTTTTTCTGATATTAGAATTCCACATGATCTTTCTATTTCTTTTTCTGATGAACCTTTCCTTCTGCATGATAACCAAAACCCTCAGAAACGAATTCTTATTTTTAGTACCCCACGTAACCTTGCAAAGTTAGAAAATAGTGAAATTTGGATGATGGATGGGACGTTTAAAAGTACACCCCATCCTTTCACTCAAATTTACACTATACATGCAAAAATTAACAATAGTGTAATCCCCTTAGTATATAGTTTGCTACCTGATAAGACTTCTGCAACATACTCTGAACTTTTATCAGTTATTAAAAGTAAAACTTCTCAAAGTCCTAGGAAAATAATAATAGATTTTGAATTGAGCATGATCAATGTGATCAATAAAACGTACACGGATACCCAAATTCAGGGATGTTTTTTCCATTTTTCCCAGGCATTTTGGCGTAAATTACAAAAAACATCCCTAGTTGCAGAATATTGTCGAGATAGCAAACTACAGTTGGAATTAAAAAAATTAACAGCACTTTGTTTAGTTCCTCCCGATAGTGTGGACGAGTACTACACTGCTATTATAGAATCTGTTTTTTATACAAGTAATGAAGAAAAATTGGCACCCATCCTAAATTATTTCGAGGACACATGGATTGGGCACCTAAGCAGATCGGGTCGCAGGAGGAAGCCACGTTTCCATGTGGAGTGGTGGAACTGTTACACGAGCTGTTTAGAGGGAGAAGCAAAAACAAATAATGCCATTGAGGGATGGCATAACTCCTTCAACCATACAATTGGCAAACCTCATCCCAATTTCTACTCTTTCTTGGAAACTTTGAAGAAGGAGCAAAGTTTTCAAGAAATGAGACTTGCCCAAACACTTGCAGGTAGTCTAAACCCACGAGTAACTGTCAAAACTAAGGAAATGTCTGAGAGACTATTGGCTATACTACAACAATTTTCGTTGTGTGTGGCTCTAGACTACCTGGAAAATCTTGCTAACATTCTTTCTTTCTAAACATAGTTATGTACTTACTTTTCTGCTTTGCTTCAAATTTAAATATCCTTTAATTACAATTGGCATACAAATATTTTTCAAACATTTTTTCAAAATTACGAGTCGGGTCTCCTATATATTTTTTTTTTCAATCAATCTTCATTTTTTTCAAAACAACCAATGTATCCAAAACAACTTTTCCATAATATTTGACCAACTTTCCAAAGATCAATTGCAAGTAAATAATTATTCGAAAACTTCCTAACTAACAACCATCCATAAAAACCAAAAAAACTCTACCTTTTCAAATTTTCTAAAGTCAAACAATTTTCCGAAATGCACATTGCTGCATAAACACCAAATGAATAGCAATCTAATTTTTCACAAATTATGATTATGTTTTTTTTTTTTTTTTAAATGAAGATATAAATCATTGTTAATTGTTCTGAAGTTTTGTAATAAACAATTTTAATAGTAACTTTAATTACTGTTACAGTTACTTACATTTTTTTATGAATAAATACATTTGCGCGACCCGACATAGGCATACACTAATGACATGAACGTGGACATGCTTTTTTACATTTTAAACATCAATTAGTTATTCCGCAACCTCTCCTTATTCTTTTTTTACTATATATGTATCTTGTTTTAAGTTTATATCTATAAATAAATGTGAAAAAGTTTCCTACCTGGACGCAGATCACTTCCTGCTGCTTCCTCCTCCGATGCTCTTCAAAATGGCGCCTTACGTTTACGTTCACGTCATGACGTCATCGCGTGCATCAATGTTAAAAAGGACTATTTTATGTAATTTTTCAATAAATATATGTTTAAAATTAATAAAAAATTATGTATATTTTTTATAAATTATGTACATTATGTAATAAAAAACAATAAATCAAAAATGTTTTTTATATGTTTTTTCAAATAAAGATATATTTAATAAACCTTATTTGTTTACTGTAATTTATTAATATTTTGTTATTTAAATATATAAAATGTACATTATAATATGTAAATTTACTAAATGTGTTCCTTACCTTGACTCTATTTTCTTTTTCCTTTCAAACTTACTTTTTCTTCTCTTTTCTCTCCTTCTTTTCTTGTTCCGCGGGTTGTATCCTCTTAAGCTGCCAAAATAAATGAAGGACAATTTAGCACATTGACTTCAATGCAAAAGCGTGGGAAATTTTTAAAAGTAAGTTCTATGTTCTTACTTCTATTTTCTATTGGTATAATTTCATGATAAATTCTTTTATAATAAATGTATTAATATTTTAAATATAATATTTTTATTTTTTTATTTTTTTAAACATTATTAATATGTAATATTTAAATACTCCAAAATTGCTCATTCTTTTTTTAAATATTTTATTTCTTAATTTATTATTTAAATTACAAGGTGAAAAATACTCAAGTATTAATCTTTAATTATACTACTCTTTTTTTTAAATATTTCATAATAATAAAATTATTTATACACAACAATTACTCTTTCATATTTTTAAAATATATTATTTAATATAAAAAATATATTATTAATTAAGTATTATTAAAATAATCCAAAAGTACTCTTTCTTTTTTAAATACTTTATATTATTAAATATTTTTTTATTTATAAACATAAAAATACTCAAGTATCAATCACTATTAATACTACTTATTTAGTATATTTTTTTAATTTATTTAATTTATCTAAAAAAATACTCATTCATATTTTATAAATACTCAAGTATTAATCTTTAATAAAACTACTCTTTTGATTAAAATTTTCCTTAATAATTAAATTATTCATACACAATAATTACTCTTTCATATTTTTTAAATATAGTATTTGATATAAATAATAAAATATTAATTAATTATTTTTTAAATACTCCAAAAGTACTCTTTATTTTTATAAATACTTTATATTATTAATTACTTTTTATTTAGAAAGATAAAAATACTCAAGTATTAATCTCTCATAATACTACTCCTTTTTTAATATTTTATAAATACTCAAGTATTAATCTTTTATTATACTACTCTTTTTTTAAAATTACTCTTTCATGTTTTGCAAATATAGTATTTAATATAAAAAATAAAATATTTAATAATTATTTTTCAAACATAATTTATCAAAAATAATAAAAAATTAAAAAAATGCGTTGTAATGGTATATGCGTTGTAAAAGTACTTACCATATAAAAGCATGCGTTGTAAGTGCATGCGTTGTAAAAGCTTTTGCGTTGTAAAAAATGCGTTGTAATAGCATTGCGTTGTAAAAGTTGCGTTGTAAAGGTTGTTTCCCGTTTATTTTCCATGCTCGCGATCGCCAACTTGATGTTGCTGATCGCGAACAAGGAAAAAGTCTTGCTGGGATGTCATTTTGCTTGCTCGCGGTCGCCAACTTGACGTTGAGGACCGCGAGCAAGCAAAAAATGACCGCAGCACTACGCAACACTACGCTATGCGTCTTCGCACTGTGCTACGTGCAGTTCGCGTAGTGCGAAGTAGCGCGAACTTCGCAAACTACGCAAGCGTAGCGTAGTGCTTTGCCCAGGCTTACATGTAATGAGCTTTTCAAGACCAAGTCTGATTTCCATAGCTCGATGAGCGAGTTGAGCAGGAATTAAAGGCATGTCATATATGCAACTGCCTATCTTCAGAACTTACTGAACACACTCTAAACATGTCATAACCCCCAAAGCATGCCTTTTAGAAAATAGCCATTGATTTTTTTGGCCCACTCAATAATGAACATCACCTGATGGTGATTGTGGATGAATGGTTACGTTTTCCATTAATTTAGGATCTCAAGAAAGAGTCATTGAGAGATTGGATGGCATCTTTGCAACATGGGGTATTTCAGCCATACTAAAAACTGACAATGGCGTACATTTTAATAGTTGGAAGGTCAAAGGCTTTTTAGACCATCTGAGTATTATGCATCAAAAGAGCAATTGTCTGTGGCTGCAGGACAATTGACTGGTTGCATGGTTTAGGAGTTGCTGAAGAAAATGGTGCAGCATGCTACACTTGAAAAGCTCAATTTACAAACTGTGTTAAACTCTACATTGCCAGTTTACCATTCAACACATCCCACCAGTGAAAGTCAACAACATTGATGGTTGGGAGAGCAATGACATCCAAAATATCCCAGTGGACCAATCAGAGAGAAAGAGATGAGAATGCTATTCATATGAGAGACTTAGGTCAGAAACAAACGATGAAAACATATGCTGACCGAAGACAACATGCAAAAAATATCATCTTCCAGAGATGAGACAGAGTGCTCGCCCGGCAGATGCAGAAAAGAAAATCTGATCCCTCCTTTGATGCAGAAACATTTAAAGTATTATTGGCCAAAGTACACATGGTGACTGCCCGGCACCCTGTGAAATCTATTACCAGGGACTCTTCTCACTTCTGCCGTTTGATTCATAGTTCACCAGATCTCCATGGTAAAGGAGAGACTGATCCCAAAACACCAGAGACTGTTGCTGTCTTTTCACCATCCCAGCATTTCTTTGAGCATTCTGGTGGCTAATCTCAACTTCACACAACATGGTCAGGTCATAATATCAGCACCACAAACATCCACCTACACAAATATTGGATTCCCCAAGTGGCCGAGGGGGTCAGGGTGTTTCCACCCTGTCCTCTTTTCTTTTTTTACGTTTCTTCTGTGACTCGGTTCCAGCCGAGTCGCAAGATGGCTGCCAACACTTCCTGGTTTGAGGTGTTGGCAGCCAATCAGATCTCAGCACATGATCGGAAGGGGTAAAGGGCCTTCTGTGTCCCTAGCTATGCAACTGGAAATGTCTTTACATTTCTCGGCAACTACTGAACTGAGTTACACCAAATGACAAAAAGGCAATTCCCTGAACATCTACCTTCCTGCCAAATTCGGTGTCATTGCATTCAGTAGTTTGGGCTGTAGGTTGACAAATCAGCCCGAAACTTTCCATGTGCCACAAGAATCACTGGGGTACTTTTTTGGGGGAAATTTCATGAAGATTCATCAAACAACTCCAAGGATATAGGCAAGTCAAAAATGCTTTTCCTATGGAAACTACGTGCCAACTGTAACTAACTACTGGCGACCGCCAGTAGGTAATATATATATATCTATACTCACTGAAAAAAAATAAGATTACATGCACATGCAGTTATAGTTACCGGAGCTAAGTATAACTTACTTCCCTGCAATGCACTGCTTATGACCTCACATATTGCATTACTCATGGCATGGTCAGTGACATCACTGATGACATCATTGATAACATCTCAAATGGCATCACAGATGACATCACTGATAACATCATTAAGTGAGTGTGTTTAAAGTGTTTATAAGTGTTAAACACACATGCTAACATACTACAAAATGTAAATGTGTATACTGGGTACACTACTACTTAGTGATACTACTTCTAGCATATATTATGTGAGTAGCTGTGTGACTGTATGTATCCTTGTGTGTATGGGTGT
This sequence comes from Triturus cristatus, assembly GCF_964204655.1. Classification (NCBI taxonomy): domain Eukaryota; kingdom Metazoa; phylum Chordata; class Amphibia; order Caudata; family Salamandridae; genus Triturus; species Triturus cristatus. The sequence goes on from NC_140587.1 coordinate 758,969,546, forward strand.
GTGAATGGCTGTATGAGTGTATACATAGGTGTGTGAGTAGCTGTGTAGGTGAGTGAAATGGTGTATTGCAGTGTATTGGTGAGAAGCGGATGTGTCAGTGGCTGTATGGGTGAGTGGCAGTGTGAGGGGTTCTAAGGGTGGATACGTGGGTGTGTAGTGATTGTATGGGTATGTGAGTGGGTGTCTGAATGGCTATATCAGTAAGTGACTGTGTGTGTAAGTGGCTGTATTGGTAAGTGAGTAGCTGTTTGAGTGGGTGTTCAGTTAAGTGAGTTTTGTGTGAGTAGCTGTATTGGAGAATAAGGTGCCGATCACGATCCGGTAAAAAATTCCCCCGTGCGACTCGTATCGGGTCTTTTTACCGTACGAATCGTACAAGTGCCGTACGAACTGGCAATCACGATTCGCATGGTAAAAAGTCCATACGAACCGCACTGGGAATCATTCCCCACACGTCCTCGGGTCGGAAAATGTGTCCGACACGTCCTCGGACGATTTACCTTACAAACGTGAAAATCCAAGTCTGACCGAGGAATCACGATCCATCCCGTGCGTCCGAGGTTACAACCGTATGGAAAAAACACCGTCCGCACCGAACTCCTACAGCAACCATGGAGACATGTGCCCGCATACGCGCCCAACACTCCCCCCAGCCCCCGTACGTCCGACACGTACCCCCCGTATATGTATACCCCCACCCGTCTAGGTACACCCCAGTACGTTCCAGTCGAACCCCCACCCCAGTACGTGTCATAGCCCCGTCTACCTACACCCCAGTACGTTCCAGTCGTACCCCCACCCCAGTACGTGTCGTACCCCCGTGTACCTACACCCCAGTACGTTCGAGCCACACCCCCACCCCAGTACGTGTCATAGCCCCGTCTACCCACACCCCAGTACGTTCCAGTCGTACCCCCACCCCAGTACGTGTCGTACCCCCCGTGTACCTACACCCCAGTACGTTCGAGCCACACCCCCACCCCAGTACGTGTCATAGCCCCGTCTACCCACACCCCAGTACGTTCCAGTCGTACCCCCACCCCAGTACGTGTCGTACCACCGTCAATGTACACCCCCCCACCCCTGTACGTGTCGTACCACCGTCTATGTACACCCCAGTACGTTCCAGTCGTACCCCCACCCCAGTACGTGTCATACCACCGTCAATGTACACCCCCCCACCCCAGTACGTGTCGTACCACCGTCCATGTACACCCCAGTACGTTCCAGTCGTACCCCCACCCCAGTACGTGTCGTACCACCGTGAACCTACACCCCAGTACGTTCGAGCCCCACCCCCACCCCAGTACGTGTCATAGCCCCGTCTACCCACACCCCAGTACGTTCCAGTCGTACCCCCACCCCAGTACGTGTCGTACCACCGTCAATGTACACCCCCCCCTGTACGTGTCGTACCACCGTCCATGTACACCCCAGTACGTTCCAGTCGTACCCCCACCCCAGTACGTGTCGTACCACCGTGAACCTACACCCCAGTACGTTCGAGCCCCACCCCCACCCCAGTACGTGTCATACCCCCCGTGTACCTACACCCCAGTACGTTCCAGTCGTACCCCCACCCCTGGACGTGTCGTACCACCGTGAACCTACACCCCAGTACGTTCGAGTCGTACCCCCACCCCAGTACGTGTCGTACCACCGTCAATGTACACCCCCCCACCCCAGTACGTGTCGTACCACCGTCAATGTACACCCCCCACCCCTGTACGTGTCGTACCACCGTCCATGTACACCCCAGTACGTTCCAGTCGTACCCCCACCCCAGTACGTGTCGTACCACCGTCAATGTACACCCCCCCACCCCAGTACGTGTCGTACCACCGTCAATGTACACCCCCCCACCCCTGTACGTGTCGTACCACCGTCCATGTACACCCCAGTACGTTCCAGTCGTACCCCCACCCCAGTACGTGTCGTACCACCGTCAATGTACACCCCCCCACCCCAGTACGTGTCGTACCACCGTCCATGTACACCCCAGTACGTTCCAGTCGTACCCCCACCCCAGTACGTGTAGTACCACCGTGAACCTACACCCCAGTACGTTCGAGCCCCACCCCCACCCCAGTACGTGTCATAGCCCCGTCTACCCACACCCCAGTACGTTCCAGTCGTACCCCCACCCCAGTACGTGTCGTACCACCGTCAATGTACACCCCCCCACCCCAGTACGTGTCGTACCACCGTCCATGTACACCCCAGTACGTTCCAGTCGTACCCCCACCCCAGTACGTGTCGTACCACCGTGAACCTACACCCCAGTACGTTCGAGCCCCACCCCCACCCCAGTACGTGTCATACCCCCCGTGTACCTACACCCCAGTACATTCCAGTCCTACCCCCACCCCAGTACGTGTCGTACCCCCCGTGTACCTACACCCCAGTACGTTCCAGTCGTACCCCCACCCCAGTACGTGTCGTACCCCCCGTGTACCTACACCCCAGTACGTTCGAGCCCCACCCCCACCCCAGTACCTGTCATACCCCCCGTGTACCTACACCCCAGTACGTTCCAGTCGTACCCCCACCCCAGTACGTGTCGTACCCCCGTGTACCTACACCCCAGTACGTTCGAGCCCCACCCCCACCCCAGTACGTGTCATACCCCCCGTGTACCTACACCCCAGTACGTTCCAGTCGTACCCCCACCCCAGTACGTGTCGTACCCCCGTGTACCTACACCCCAGTACGTTCGAGCCACACCCCCACCCCAGTACGTGTCATACCCCCGTGTACCTACACCCCAGTACGGTCCTGGCGCACCCCCAACACAACCTCCTAAGTACGGAGCGCACCCCATGCCCCAACATCACAACCGCATGTACGAGTCGTACAAAGCCACACACAAGGACATAATCGTACAACCAAATGGCCCATGTACACACCGTACACACGCTCAAAACGCACGTACACAACAAGGACAAAACAAAACAACACAAGAATACACCATTCGAAAGGCACACAGCCACTAAACATGGCCAACAACCACTAAAATAACACAATCACTGACCTGCAACTGTCAAAAACAAACAGAGGACCAATACACCACCACTCCTTATAACACACCCACCCAAAATTCAAACACTGCCACACCCACCCATGGACCAATGAAAAGGGCCCACACACACAAACCATGAGCCTTTGCAACAGACTCACTGCTGCCAGACACCACAGAACCAGACTACAAGCTACACCACATCTTACACTTGCACACCTTCACACGACCACCCTCACAAACACCCTCTCATCACATTCACACACACACACACAACCATCCACACCCCCCCCCAACATCCACACACCCCCCACACCCACACCATCCCCACCCACACCCCTCACCATGCCCACTACCAAGAATCCAAAGTTCAGTCACCGAGAGTTGGAGGTCCTTGTTGATCAAATCCTCAGAGTCGAGCCACAGATCTTTGGAACATTGGTCAGAAGCACCAGCCAGGCAGCCAAAACAGCCATGTGGCAGACCATCGTCGATGCTGTGAATGCTGTTGCCGACACCAGGAGGACCAAGCAGGATTGCCAGAACAGGTGGTACGATCTGCGGAGGAGGGTCAGAGCCAAGAGGCAGGAGGAACACAACCAGGCCAACGCCACCGGAGGAGGGCCCTCCCGCAGAGCCGTACAGTACCATCCCTGGGAGGAGAGGGTGATGGCCATACTGCCGGTGGAGGCAGTTGAAGGAGTAGAAGGACTCCGAGACCCGGGTGAGTACACAAACAACGCACCTCACATGGGGGGAACTGCAACCACAACCAAAATTAATAACAGGCACGCAACCACCACAAGCCATCGCATGACTCAACCACACTCCATGCGCAGGCACATGCCACTGCTGCCACCATGCCCCATGCACCCAGCTGGACAATGTCAAGTCACATGCCACAGGAGACAACAACACATGACACGGTAACCCGGATGGCGGGAGGCTGGGCACCAAGAATCACATAGTGCGACTCCAAAGCAGACAACAATGCCCTCTGCCCATATGGCCTAGGTCACAGCCAGACAAACACTGTGTCCCAACACAGGAATGACTTGCCAGCAAATGGCGGACGCCTTGCATCAACACATGGGGGTGAAGGCACTGTTTTGCACATGACAGCAGCTAATGAACAGCCAACATTGTGAAAGAGTGGCAGCACACACCACCACAGCAGCAGCGCACAGACACACAGCAGACAAAATGGGTGCCTGGAGATCAGAAACAAACTCACATCAACAGGCCAAGGGCCACTCAAAGATCTGCTAACAGTGTGTGCCCAGGAAGCTGGGCCAAGGTGACAGAGGGTGACACACGGAGGGAGGGAGAGGGGGACACAGAGGGAGGGAGAGGGGGACTGAGAGGGAGGGAGACGGACAGAGGGAGGAGGCTGACACACAGAGGGAGGGAGAGGGGGACAGAGAGGGAGGGAGAGGGGGACTGAGAGGGAGGGAGACACAGGAAGATGGACAGAGGGAGGAGGCTGACACACAGAGGGAGGGAGAGGGGAACAGAGAGGGAGGGAGAGGGGGACTGAGAGGGAGGGAGACACAGGAAGATGGACAGAGGGAGGAGGCTGACACACAGAGGGAGGGAGAGGGGGACAGAGAGGGAGGGAGAGGGGGACTGAGAGGGAGGGAGACACAGGAAGATGGACAGAGGGAGGAGGCTGACACACAGAGGGAGGGAGAGGGGGACAGAGAGGGAGGGAGAGGGGGACTGAGAGGGAGGGAGACACAGGAAGATGGACAGAGGGAGGAGGCTGACACACAGAGGGAGCGAGAGGGGGACAGAGAGGGAGGGAGAGGGGGACTGAGAGGGAGGGAGACACAGGAAGATGGACAGAGGGAGGAGGCTGACACACAGAGGGAGGGAGAGGGGGACAGAGAGGGAGGGAGAGGGGGACAGAGAGGGAGGGAGACACAGGAAGATGGACAGAGGGAGGAGGCTGACACACAGAGGGAGGGAGAGGGGGACAGAGAGGGAGGGAGAGGGGGACAGAGAAGGAGGGAGACACAGGGAGAGCAAATCAGTCCTTTGGTGTGTGGGAATGTCTGCTCGTCAGCAGGTGGACTGCGTGCATGTAGACAAGGGTGGCCAGTGCCAGAACCCCCCCTCTTCATCATGGCAAAACGCAGGGCCATGTCACAACCTGTACACGAGCACAAGGACAGCCACCTGCATCATATAAGTGTGTGGATCCACTCCATGTGCACATGTACAGTGCTACAAGGAAGGCGCAAATGCATGGCTCGCCACACATGCACACTCCACTGCTGACTGCAGTCACACTTGACGCAGCAAGTAAGACTGTGCCACACATAGTTAAAGGGGCCAAATTGGTGCCCAAGGGACACACCCATGCACAAGTGCACTGTGAGTGGAATGCAAGACATATCCTAATTCCAAGAGGAAATGTGCCAACTTTGTAACGGATGAAACATGGATGTTGCATGGATCAAAATTAACATTTTCTCTCTCACACACAGGTCAACGTCGTGCTGCACCCCCCAACACTGGGGGGGAACACTCACAGGACCCGGATCTGCAGGAGACCGATCCCACCGGCAGCGACCACTCTCACCACTCTGCGGACGACCCCGACCGACCTGGCCCCTCTGGTGTCCAACCACCTGCAGCACCTGCGTCAGGTACAACCGTGCCAACCACCACCCCCACTCCTGCCACATCCCAGGAGACACCCAGGATCCCTGCCCCAACACCACAATGCAGCCAGGCTCGCCAGGAGGGACACGGTGTCCCGGGCACCCAGGAGGAGGCAGGCGACAACGCCAATGCCACCCCTCAGGGGTCCCGGAGACCCGATGTTCCCACAAGTGCAGGCCAGACGCAAGTGGGCAGGGGTGGTGGGAGTGGAGGACGGCGGAGGCGCGAGCCTGACCAGTTGGCTGGGGATCCGGTATTTTCCCATGTCCGTAACATCCTGGACTCATACCGGCAGGACACCACGGGCATGGCCCAGGTTGTGTCCGTCCTCGAGGGGATCAAGGTCCAGCAGGCCCAGCAACATGCGGAGCTAATAGCCTGTCTACAGGTACACCAACGGAGGATGGAGGACAGACAGGCTGAGCAAGTGACGGCGTCCCAGGGGATTCACGCTGAACTCCGTCGGATGGCCGACACCATGGCCGACCCTCCCTGTGCCAGAAGGCGGAGAACATCACCACCCACAGGGAGGGATCATGAGGAGGAGGAGGAAACATCCGACGGAGCATCCCAGACGTCGTCACGGCCTGCTGCTGAGGTTCCCCGCAGGAAGCCGGGTCGTCCACGGAAAGGACCGTGAGGGTGGCTGCTACATCACCATCTCCCAGGACACCTGGCCTGGCACCTGGCCCACTGGAGCAACAGCATCACAGCATCAAGAGACATTCTCTGCCACATGGCCCTGCTGGTCACTGGCTGACCAATGTTGACAAAGACTGTGGCATGGACTCTGAGGATTTCCAATGGCAAGGACACCAACTCCCCTACTGAACTTTGGATTCCCTAATCCCGGAAAGCCCCTCACTTTGTCCCCCCCCCCCCCAATAATAAATCACACTATTAAGAGTAGATGCCTGCTGGTAGCATTATTACCTAACATGTGTCTTGTACAGTCTAAACATGCCTGAGTCATCTGTTCACTTCAACCATCCACACCCTGGGGCCTGAGTCTGGCACAGGACACATGGGTCACAGTTTATTAGGCAAGACAGACATGGAGCACCATACACACCCGTGATGGTCAGAACCAGCTGAGGGGGTGGCCGAACAACCGTGCTGACAGACACATTGAGTACAGCAACAGTCATGCGCAGAGGTCAGGGATCCTGGCCCGTGTCCTGGGGGGCACCCAGGTATGTGTAGACAGGTGGCAGAACCATGTCCTGCAAGCTTGAGTCCGGTGGATGCAGAGAATGGGGTCATGGACAACGTTGGATGCATGGGGATGGCACATGTCACAATACCCACACAGTCATGGACATCATGCCCAATACACAGTCTCAGCACACACACACAGCTTGCATCTTGCCACTCGACACATTGACACATAGCCACAATCAGGGAATACCATGCCAGACATGCAGGATGCACCGTGCCAACACACCAGCATTGACTGAGAAGAGGCACCTTGGAGGCATAGGGACACCTTTATTAGTCATGTTTTTGGGATTGCAGAGGCAACTTGAAGTACACATGAACACATCATGTGGAGTAACATGTGGCTCCAACACTGGCACCCCCCTTCTGCAGCACAAATGCGTGATAGCCATGGAACTGGCACACAAGCGTCGGCTAACAGCTAAACACCCACAGCTGCTCACGGAGAGCCTGCCATACACCATACATCCGCTGATGTGGAAGTCCCACGCCATGTCAAGACAATGTTAACCGTATGTGTCCGAGGGCAGTGTCACACACATTGATGCCATCATCACAATCCACTATCCCATCACTGATGACTGACAACCAGGCAGCCCATCTATTCAGGTGTACCCAGCTGCATGTCGTGTCCCATGGGGATGCCACATGTCTGCAGAGGAACCAAACCCCGACCGGGGCAGTGTGCACACATCGTGAACAACTGCCACACCCAATACACCCCAGATGCATCCCTTACCCCATGGAGAATTCCAAACGTGTCCGTGCCTGTAACGCTGAGTCAGCCCACGATGTCATGTCCATGAGGAATAGCAGTGCCACAACAATGCAACCAGCAAACGGCATGCGCAGGTACCTACGGAAGAGAGACACACAAGAAGTCAGCCACAAAAAGCACAGCCACTTGCATGTGCAGTTACTCGACACATGTATGGATGACAACATGCTAGGTCACAATTATGACTGGGGAAATACTACCATCACTGCCACCATCACTCCAGTGACAAACCCACACACACCTCTGACCCACGTGCCATACATGCAGGTGGAGACACACATCACAACGCATGCCACACGGGGACCAATGCGTGCACACTCAGACCCTGGTACTCACCACTAAGCAAAGAAGTCGCGTATGAGCCGAGTCCGGATGTCCTCTTGCGGCTCCACATCCTCCACATCACTAGCCCCATTGCCAAGCCCTTCGTCCTCCACGGGTGGATGGTCCTCGTCATGTTGATTCAGGATGAGTGGCACAGCTCTTTCAACTGCCATGTTGTGCAGCATGCAGCAGACCATGAAGATCTTGCAGACCTTCGCCGGGGCATAAGGGAGTGCACCGCCGGTCTTGTGGAGGCACCGGAATCGGCTCTTCAGCATGCCAAACGTCCTCTCTATCACTCGCCTTGTCCGGCCATGGGCGGTGTTATAGCGGAGCTGGGCCGGCGTGATGGGGTTGCGGAGAGGTGTCAGCAGCCAAGGCATGTTGGGATAGCCAGCGTCCCCTACATGGGAAGCACATGGACATCGTTAGAACTGGTGTAGCGGTCGTGCTGGTCGGCTATACAGAATACAGGACAGACAGACTGTACCCACCAACAACACATGCCCGTTCGTTGCGCAGCTGCATCATCATATCAGGCATCCTGCTACGCCTCATGATGTAGGCATCGTGTGCTGATCCTGGGAAACGAGCACAGACATGTGAAATCACCATATTGGACAGACACACCACAAGGGCATTGATGGAGTGGTAGTGCTTCCGATTGCGGTACGCCACCTCCCGTGCGTGTGGTGGTACCAAACCTACATGTGTCCCATCTATGGACCCAATGACATGGGGCATCCCTCCCAGGGCATAGAATCCACGCTTGACCTCAGTCATCTGTTCAGGGGTTGGGAACTTGATGAAGTCATCCAGGTGAATCAACATGGCCTCCAAGAAATCATGCAGCACACCGCTGAACATGCTCTGGGACATGCCACCAACATGAGCTATGGTATTTTGGAAGGTACCCGTGGCCAGAAAATGTAGGGCAGCCATTACCTTCAGCTGGGGTGTCAGTGCCGTAGGATACCTGTGCTGCGGTTGCAGGTGTGGTGCCAGTCTCGCCGTCAGCTCCAGAATCAACGGTTGGGTGAAGCGGTAGAGCCGGATCCTGTCATTCTCCTGCATGGTAGCCAAGTCTGGAATTCTTCGGGCAACAGGAGGCGCTCTGCAGTAATTTGGAAGTGACAAGGAAGAGTGAGTGCACTACGAGAACAACTCATGTCTACTGAGCACATGTAAATCTGGCAATACACACATGCCACATAGGGAGTCAGGCATGTGCTACATGCCCAGGACACGTATGGATGCAAGGTGACACTCCTTCCAAGACCCAGCTACACACGGTGATTGAGAACCTCCCCATGCCATGCCATGGAAATAGCTGTGTCCCAGTGCAAGTGCACTGCCCGACGCAAGACAGGAGTGACATACACCCACACATCAGCAGAAGTGTGATGCCGATTGCAGAGACTGGTAGCGGAACACTGGAGCCACAGGTCACATGACATTACACTAGTCCAGCCCACACACCTTGCCATGAAGGTGCACATGTCATGACTCACCACACATTCCTTGTGAGTTTGCTGACATGGCCTTGTCACGCTACTCCGTGTCCCATGCATACATGTGCACCTCACATCCGATAACACATGTGGCATGGTGTTGGGAACAGTGTGCAATGACAATCTACACACAGCCACATGTTGGTTGCTGCAACGGCTGCGGCTTTTGAGGGTGCTACAACATCAACCTGATGTAAATCCCGGACACATATATGACATAGTCACATTGTGCACTGTGGGTAGTGACAAGTCATGTGTCATGACCCCTGTACCGGGCATCATGGGACACTTCCGTGTGTTGGTGTCCGTGCCATGCCAGTGACGCTCACCCCAAGTGCGCAGTCCCACATGCACACATGTCAAAGGAGTCAAGGGCATGCCTGGCACACATTGCACCCTCACACAGTACACATGTACACATCTCATCATACATCTGGTGCCTTCTCCACTCAGGAGGCATGTTCCACATCACAGCCTGTGACACCTGTGCCCCACACATGTAGTAATGCACAGACGATGCCTTGATGTCCATTCCTGGACAAGTATGTCCATCCATGGACAAGTATGTCCGCCCTATTCCTACATGTGTGTCGCCTATCACGACAGTGATGTGTAAAAACCGCCGTACTGCTGCTGAGAGGGCCTGTGCATGTTCCCAAATCACTGTGGGAGTGCTGCCGTATGTGTACCCATCGTGATGGCGAGCGTACAGGCATTTGTACGGTCCGTAGCACTACGGGTACGCATACGCGTGCAGACCCATAGTGATAGTGAGCGTAGATGCGTGTGTACGTTCCGTACCACTACGGGTACGCATACGCGTGCAGACCCATAGTGATAGTGAGCGTAGATGCGTGTGTACGGCCCTATCACTATGGGTCTGCACGCGTATGCGTACCCGTAGTGTTATGGACCGTACACACGCATGTACGCTCACTATCACTATGGGTCTGCACGCGTATGCGTACCCGTAGTGGTACGGACCGTACACTCGCATGTACGCTCACTATCACTAGGAGTACGCATACGCGTGCAGACCCATAGTGATATAGAGCGTAGATGCGTGTGTACGGTCCGTAACACTACGGGTACGCATACGCGTGCAGACCCATAGTGATAGAGAGCGTACATGCGTGTGTACGGTCCGTAACACTACGGGTACGCATACGCGTGCAGACCCATAGTGATGGAGAGCGTAGGCATGCATGTACGGGCCGTTGCCATGCATTTGGGGTGCCCTAGGGCCCCGAAACGCACCGTACCTGTGTGTGATGCTCCAAATTACATAGGGGACAAGTATTAAGGCCTACATGCATGCTGGTTGTCATGGAGACCAAGTTCAAAATTCGAAATTGTTCTGGAAGGTGCACAGCAGAAGTCAGTTGGAATTCTTCTACTTTGTTGCAATGTGTTTGTGGGCCTGACATCATGCAGGAGAATGAAACCGATAGAGAACCCACAGACTGCTAGGTTTGAAGGGATTGGTGGAAACATAGGATGCAAATGTGAGTGACCAATCACTCTGTACTCCTGTGCATGAGACTGGGCAGAAGGGCACATATAAGGCAGCCAGGTCCCATGAGGGAGCACTTGCCTGCACATCTTTGCATTCGTCGACCCAGCTGCTGCTACTGATTCCCTGGAACCATGTCAAGGGCTGTGGAGAGGACACAGCCATTCACCCTGGAGGAGAACATGGCTCTGCTGGATGTGATCCTCCCACAGTACTCCATGCTGTATGGGCGACCAGGGTATCAGGTGAGTGCATAGGCCACTGCCACAGACTGTCCCTATGTTGTGACTGTGACTTCTGCCATTGCGTCCAGGTGTAACACACATGCCATGTACTGTCGGGGAGGTCCCAGGGGGGGGGTGCCTGATGTCTCCCAGCAGTGCCCTGAGACAGGAGGGGTGGGGGCCTATCACTCCCAGCAGTGCCCTGAGACAGGAGGGGTGGGGGCCTATCACTCCCAGCAGTGCCCTGAGACAGGAGGGGTGGGGGCCTATCACTCCCAGCAGTGCCCTGAGACAGGAGGGGTGGGGGCCTATCACTCACAGCAGTGCCCTGAGACAGGAGGGGTGGGGGCCTATCACTCCCAGCAGTGCCCTGAGACAGGAGGGGTGGGGGCCTATCACTCCCAGCATTGCCCTGAGACAGGAGGGGTGGGGGCCTATCACTCACAGCAGTGCCCTGAGACAGGAGGGGTGGGGGCCTATCACTCCCAGCAGTGCCCTGAGACAGGAGGGGTGGGGGCCTATCACTCACAGCAGTGCCCTGAGACAGGAGGGGTGGGGGCCTATCACTCACAGCAGTGCCCTGAGACAGGAGGGGTGGGTGTGATGCACAGTGTGAGCCTTGATCATTGATTGCCATCATTGCCATCATTCCACCTGTGTACCCACTGTGGCACATACTGCTTTTTCCCTCACCAGGGGATGATGTCCCTATGACAAAGGTGCAATGCGTTGGCTGCATGACATGCCTTGTTGTAACCAGCTAATTTGTACCCATATGTCTCTCTGTGACATGTGGCTGGTGTATTGATGTGGTGTCACTTGTTCCTCCTCACAGGTAGGCGCCACTGCCAAGGAGCAGATCTGGCTGACCGCCGTCAGTGCCGTGAGGGGTGTGGATGGTCGGAGGCGGAGCCTGCCCCAGGTGAGAAAACGCTGGCAGGATATCCGGTGCTGGACGCGGAGGATTGCACGGCTCCTGCTGGGGGACTCACCTGAGAGCCACAAGAACCGCGGCCGCCGCCGTCTGAGCCACCTCCACAGGCGTGTGCTGCCGGTGGTCTTTCCAGACCTGGAGAGGCGCTTACAGGCGATACAGCAGCCGGAAGGGGGTAGGTACATGTGTGTTCGTTGTGTGTCACCGGCATTTGTAAGGGCACAGTAGCATGAATTAACTGGCAGGGTTTAAAGGTGCTGTGCAGATCCTGTTTGCCCCAGTATAGCGCTGTGCCCCTGCCACCCTTCCCCTCCTTGCAATGTGTTCCCTGGTCTGTGTGTAGTCACTCCTTCACAAGGTGATGTAGGCTGGCGCTTTGTCCACGAGAACAATGACTGTAGCATCATGTGTGGGGGTGGTGTGTAACAGGTTGTGGGACCTTGCCTGTGCACTGTCAAGTTCACTGCATGTGGGTTCCATGTCAGTTGGCACTGATGCTGACTCCAGACATGGGAGTTGGTCTCTCATGTGTCATGCCTTACAGCGCGCATGTCCTATGTAGTGGCCTGTGACATGATGTGCATGAGTGTGCAATACACATAGTGCAGGGATGGTGACGTGTGTTGCAGTCATTACCATTCAGTAGCATGTAGTTGCGTGCCCACTACTGTCCCCTGGGGCACCTTTTCCTCAGTGGTGTATGTGTCATCATAAACGTGGACAATCTCAGTGTCTACAGCGTAGGTTGTGCTCTGTGCCATTGTCCCCTGTCACCATGTATATAGACGTGCTATTTTGTACAGGTGTCCACTGTGCAGCCTGACCTGATTGTCCTTCTACATACTCACAGTTGCCAGTGCCTGTGTGTCTTGTTATACTCATCTGAGGATGGGCACTGGTACCTCATTATTTGTACAGGCGCACCTTGGCTGTTTGGCGTACACTCTTGCTTTTTGCCTGCCCCTGTGTGTATCAGCCAGACTATGAGATGTTGGTGCCACCTGTGTCTCAACAATTTGCCTCGTGTAGGGTCTTGTTGGTGCGGGCAATGCCTATGTGTCAAATCCTGATTTCTACTTGCTGGGTCTGGGCAGTGTGTGATGTGTCTGGACACACACGCAATGTGCAGTGACCGAGTCATGTTGGGCATGTTTTCAGCATTACCTATGCAGCATGTGTCTCAAGTTCATGGATATGGTCCCTGGTCATCGGTATTTTCGCCAACGCTGTGTGGTGCAGATGCAGTGCAGGATTGTCCCCAGGGCCTGGGTGCTATGTCAGACTCCGTTTCCTGTGTTTAGCTATTGTCTCATGCTCTCCATGGTATTTCAGTGGCATGGTGGCTCAACCAACTGTGTGTTTCATGCCCTACATCGGTACCTTGTTTAGTAGATGTTAGGGATCTTCCTTTTCAGGCTATGCAGTGTTACCTATGTCGATTGTACTCATGTGACTGATGTGTACAGCTGTCTGATTAATTTCTGTCTCTCCACCCTGCCCACAGCATCGTCGGGGGACACAGAGGGAGACATGGACACAGGCAAGGCGGAGGGACCGAGCACCAGTGCCAGCCGTGACATCGGGGCTGGCACATCGAGTGGGACAGAGGTGGAGGATAGTGCGGCCGAGGACCTGTCGACTGGCACGTCAGAATACGAAGCTGACAGGTCCGAGGAGGATGTCTCCGAGTGGGCGGTGGCTGCACCAGCAGCTGACAGCGGAACAACACCTCGCACCGCCCCCTCAGTTCCCACCAGCCGCCTCCCACTTGCTCGTGTCCCTTCCCAGCGTGCCCGGTCACAGCATGTCTCCTTCCTGCCAGGCACCGCACCCCCTGCCCCTGTCTCCACTGCTGCCGCCAATGCAGAGTCTGTGGACATCCAGCGGCAACTGCAGGTTGGTCAGGCTGCGATCCTTAATGTCCTCCATGCCCACGGCAAAACCCTCACCAACATCGAGGCTTTCTTGGAGGGCATTCATTCATCGCAGGCTGACCAACGCAACTTGCTGAGGTCCATCGACTCCACACTGACTGCAGCAGTGGGTCTCCTGCAGCGCGACCTCCCCCCACCTACCCCTGCCCCATCCACACTTCCCACTCCCATGCCTGTCCCACGTACACCCAGACGTCGGCATGCACCCACATCAACGGACACGGGCACCACACCAGCAGGGAAGGTCCACCGCACTCCTCCTGACACGCACACACAGGGTGAGGTAGGCGCACCCACTGGGTCGGGGGGCAAACGTGTGACACGCAGCCATAGTGGGAGTCCGCATTCCACCCAGTCCACTCCCTCCAAATCCCCTCCCCTCAGCTCTCCTGGCCACATCTCCCCCAAGGACTCCTTCATGGCCGCTCTGTCCCTGAGCCCCACAGTTACACCACCACGCAAGCGGTCAAGGAGGTCCCCGGTCAGGGTGGTTGAGTCTCCCCCCCTGTCTCCACCCTCCCCCGGTGGCGCTGCGACCCATCCCTCTGACCCCCCCCCCTCCTTGGGGCCTGAGGTCCCTTCGGGTGCAGGGGACTCCCTGGAGGACCTTGCAAAGGTGTGTAGTGCCATCCTGGCCTCCGCCTTTGGCACTGACCCACCCCCTGTGGTGGAGTCCTCCATCCCTGCACCCACAACGCCGCCCCTTTGCCCTGATGTCCCTGCGGTGCCTGTTGCTTCCCCCCCCCCCCTGATGCCCTCACCAGTGTGGAAGACGATGCCATTTGACTGTGCAGGCAAGGTAGGGGACACGCATCCCACTGTGTCCCCCATCCAGCTGAGATTCATTGACTGCCCTATGGGCTTTGTGAAGATTGAACTGCCTGCGATCCACGGACATTGTGCTCATGCTGAATAAAGCTTAATTTTGTTTTCATTATCACACTACTGCTATGCTGGTATTGGTGTTGGTGGGGCTGCTACATGGTTTTTGGTGGTGTGTAAGGGTTTGGGTGTGTGGGATATGTAGTAGTGTACTGCTCATTGGTGGGACCCTGGGATCTGTGTGCCATCACAAGGTGTTGGCTAACTTTCTTTGTTCATGTAAGCAGTTACTGCATGGTGCACTTGTCCCAGGGTGTATTCCTTCCTCTGTGTACCCAGCTTTCTTCCCTGCAGGGTGTTCCCAATGTTTAGCGCAGAGCTGTGTCTACATGAGCTGTGTGTGTGACGGAGCCCTTCTACTTTGGCCATGCATGCAGGGCCATGTCTCCACCTGCAACAATCGTGGCATCCTTGATGATCACTGTACTTGTGTGTGGAGTCTGTTGACATGAGTTCATGGGGACATGTTCCCTTGTAGCCAGTATGCATGTGGATAATTCTGGCCTCACACACATGTGTTACACCCCTCCTGTCTCTGGGCACAGCTGGGAGGACTCCACACCCACCCCTCCTGTCTCAGGGCACTGCTGGGAGTGATAGGCACCCACCCCTCCTGTCTCAGGGCACTGCTGGGAGGACTCTGCACACACCCCTCCTGTCTCAGGGCACTGCTGGGAGTGATAGGCACCCACCCCTCCTGTCTCAGGGCACTGCTGGGAGGACTCTGCACACACCCCTCCTGTCTCAGGGCACTGCTGGGAGTGATAGGCACCCACCCCTCCTGTCTCAGGGCACTGCTGGGAGGACTCTGCACACACCCCTCCTGTCTCAGGGCACTGCTGGGAGGACTCCACACCCACCCCTCCTGTCTCTGGGCACAGCTGGGAGGACTCCACACCCACCCCTCCTGTCTCAGGGCACTGCTGGGAGTGATAGGCACCCACCCCTCCTGTCTCAGGGCACTGCTGGGTGGACTCTGCACACACACCTCCGATTTCAGGATATGTACGCTTGGCACATACACGGTGGGGGTACGCTCAATGCATTCGAGGTGAGGGTACGAGTCTACTTACACTGGTGTGGTGGGGGTACGCTCCATGCATACGCGGGTGAGGGTACGGGTCGAACTTACACTGTTGGGGTGGGGGTACGCTCCGTACGTCCGCGGGTGGGGGTACAGGTCGTACTTACACTGTTGGCATGGGGGGTACGCTCCTTGCATACGCGGGTGGGGGTACGGGTCGTACTTACACTGTTGGGCTGGGGGGTACGCTCCTTGCATTCGCGGGTGGGGGTACGGGTCGTACTTACGCTGTTGGGCTGGGGGGTACGCTCCTTGCATACGCGGGTGGGGGTACGGGTCGTACTTACACTGTTGGGCTGGGGGGTACGCTCCTTGCATTCGCAGGTGGGGGTACGGGTCGTACTTACGCTGTTGGGCTGGGGGGTACGCTCCTTGCATATGCGGGTGGGGGTACGGGTCATACTTACACTGTTGGGCTGGGGGGTACGCTCCTTGCATTCGCGGGTGGGGGTACGGGTCGTACTTACGCTGTTGGGCTGGGGGGTACGCTCCTTGCATACGCGGGTGGGGGTACGGGTCGTACTTACACTGTTGGGCTGGGGGGTACGCTCCTTGCATTCGCGGGTGGGGGTACGGGTCGTACTTACACTGTTGGGCTGGGGGGTACGCTCCTTGCATTCGCGGGTGGGGGTACGGGTCGTACTTATGCTGTTGGGCTGGGGGGTACGCTCCTTGCATTCGCGGGTGGGGGTACGGGTCGTACTTACGCTGTTGGGCTGGGGGGTACGCTCCTTGCATTCGCGGGTGGGGGTACGGGTCGTACTTACGCTGTTGGGCTGGGGGGTACGCTCCTTGCATTCGCGGGTGGGGGTACGGGTCGTACTTACACTGTTGGGCTGGGGGGTACGTTCCTTGCATTCGCGGGTGAGGGTACGGGTTGAACTTACGCTGTTGGGCTGGGGGGTACGCTCCTTGCATTCGTGGGTGGGGGTACGGGTCGTACTTACACTGTTGGGGTGGGGGTACGGTCCGTGAGTCCGCGGGTGGGGGTTCGAGTCGTACTTACACTGTTGGCATGGGGGGTACGCTCCATGCATACGCGGGTGAGGGTACGGGTCGAACTTACATTGTTGGGGTGGGGGTACGGTCCGTGAGTCCACGGGTGGGGGTTCGAGTCGTACTTACACTGTTGGCATGGGGGGTACGCTCCATGCATACGCGGGTGAGGGTACGGGTCGAACTTACACTGTTGGGGTGGGGGTACGCTCCGTACGTCCGCGGGTGGGGGTACGGGTCGTACTAACACTGTTGGCATGGGGGGTACGCTCCTTGCATACGCGGGTGGGGGTACGGGTCGTACTTACACTGTTGGGCTGGGGGGTACGCTCCTTGCATACGCGGGTGAGGGTTCGCGTCGTACTTGCACTGTTGGCATGGGGGTACGCTCCATGCATACGCGGGTGGGGATACGGGTCGTACTTGCACTGTTGGGCTGGGGGGTACGCTCCTTGCATACGGGGTGGGGGTAGGGTCCGTACATATCCGTCCCCACGCTATGTGATGTTTGTGCGGCCCGTACCCAGGCCTTTGCCACGTGGGTGCGATCCGTCCCGCCATTGTTGGGGTGACGTGTGTGGGCGTGGTCCGACTCGTACCCACGCTCTTCAGGCGTGGGTACGGGACGTACCTGTCTGGTTGTGTTGCCGGTTCGCGTGGTGACGGACTTCCGTTGTGGCGGTCGCTGGCTTATCAGGACACGCCCCCACCCCCTCGTGGTGACCAGGGCATGGGAGTCAGGTATGTCCAGGCCATGTGTGGTGTGTGACTTATGTGGTTGTTTTGTGGCCTGCCCTGGTCGTGCCACCCCCACCCCACCCCACTTTCCCCCCTCCCTTAGTTATTCTGACCTTCTGCGGCGTCTGCGTCGTAACCTGTAGAGGAGGTGTACTGCTATGAGGGCAGGGATGACTCGTAGGTTTGGGTCCATGTCTGTCCGTCGCGTACTGGTACTCCTTGCTCGCGTCGTCCTGTCGCGTACGGGTCCTCCTTGATCGCGTCGTCCTGTCGCGAACGGGTCCTCCTTGGTGGCGTCGTCCTGTGTGTCCGTCACGTACTGGTCCTCCTTGTTCGCGTCGTCGTCTGTCCGTCGCGTACTGGTGGTCCTTGTTCGCGTCGTCCTGATTTCCCGGCAGTTTTTGGCTGCCGCAAAATATTCACCGTGCGGGGTGACGTCGGTGCGAATCGTGATTCCTGGGTCGTGAATGGCTGGCTGCGAGCGTCCCGACGTCAGGTCGGCGCTTTCCCGGTTCGCATTGGTAGGTGTTTTTTTGGTCGGTCGGGCTTTTTTACGAATCGTACGATAATGGTGTACCCGTGCGAATCGTAATTCCTTGTTTGTGAAAATTGACGACCGGGTACGCGTCGGGCGGAGATTGTGCTCCGTCCGACGGTTCGTACCCGGTTTTTGCAGGATCGTGATCGGCACCTAAGTGTCTGTCCGGTTGGCTGTATGGGTGAGCAAGTGGATGTGTGGGTGCTTGTATGGATGTGTGAAAGTGTATGGAAGTGGTTGTGTGTGTGTGTAATTGAGTGTATGAATGCTTGTATGGGTGAGTAAGTGGCTGTGTTGAGAGGCTGTATCGGTAAGTGAGAGGGTCTGTGAGTGGCTGTGTAGGTAAATCAGTGGGTGTGTGAGTGGCTGTATAGGTGAGTGTGTGGCTATGTGACTGGCTGTACATGTGAGTGGCTGGTTATATGAGTGGCTTTATGGGTGAGTGAGTGGGTGTGTGAGCACTGATATGGGTCTGTGTATGGGTATGTAAGTATGGGTGTGTGAGTGGGAATGTAAGAAATGTTATGTGTGTGTGAATGTTTCACTGGATGATGTCATCAGTGATGTCATTTGAAATGTCATAAATGATGTAATGAGTGATGACACTGACCATGTCATGAGTAATGTAATATGTGAGGTCATAAGCAGTGCATTGCAGGGGTGCTAGTTATAGTTAACTCAGGTAACTGTAACAGCTGCATTTCTCTGGTTTTGAATGAGAAAACTCTGACCCTAACTATAACGTTCCTATAACCTTTGTTTTTTTAGTAAAGCTATATACTAAAAAATATAAAAAAAGTTTACTAAAAATATCTTACAAATAACAAAAAATAAATGTATTAATAAAACTATTGAATTCTGGGTATAATAAATAAACTATTCCCACTCCAGTCTGTGCAGCAGTAGGGAAAGTGTTGAATGCTAAAGGGGTAGAATTTACTATTCCCACTCCAGCGTGTGCAGGGAATGCCTTGGACGCCGGAGTGGCAAAATGTATTATTTCCACTCCAGTTTGTGTAACAGTAGGGAAAGCGTTGAATGCCAGAGGGGTAACATTTACTATTCCCACTACAGTAGCAGTAACAAGCGTTGGACACCGGAGGAGTACAATTTACTCTTCCCACTCAAGTCTATGCAATAGTAGGGAAAGTGTTGGACACCAGATGGATACAATTTAGTATTCCCACTCCAGTCAGTGCAACAGAAGGGGAAGCGTTGGATGCTGGAGGGGTAAAATGTACTATTCCAAATCCAATCGGTGTAACAGTAGAGAAAGCGTTGGACTACAGAGGGGTAAGCTTTACTATGCCCACTCCAGTCTGTGCAGCAGTAGGGAAACTAATTCACTTCAAACACATACAATAATTTAATAACTCTATTAATTGAACAAAAATATCAAACTCTTAATGTAAAAATCATCTGTCTATCTATCTGTCTGTCTATCTATCTATCTATCTATCTATCTATCTATCTATAGACATATGCATCTAATAAACAATTAAACAAGTTACCTGATTTCTTTTTTTAATGATTAATATCAGATAAAAATGTTATTAATTGATAATTTAGGATTGTATCAATTTTTTATTATTTTTCAAACAGTGAAATAGAAATTATACTGATCATCCACCTACAACCAACACAATGGCCGGCAGAGAAAAGTGAATAATACACAAAAAGAAAAAGGAAAATAAGAGAAGAAGAGAGAGATCACAAAAAAACGGTAATCAACCTATGCGTCTATAACTAAACAGGTTACCCTACCCGGCCAGGCCCGCCTGTACTGCATTAACATCAACTAGATCCAACTTCCATCCCCTGTGTTATTAAAGAGTTAGCTTGCAAGCCTGCTGTTAAGCTCAAAACACGTAGATATCTCGGCCATGTGAGTTCGCAAAATGTGTCGAACAAGTATTTAAGGCGAGGGCTCCAAGTTTTCTCGAATTTAGGGAGTGTGTGATCTATAACAGTTGATAATTTCTTCATACTCAATAGGTTCCAGAGTTTATGCAACCAGTCTAAATGTGTTGGTATAACATCAGTCCCCCAGCGTGAGAGTAATGCTTGCTTCACCGTGCACAATGTTAGGGTTACGGCCCTCCCCCTGAGTGAACTGAGGGGGTAAGTCAAGGCATTGGGGAGACCCAAGAGGACATAGCTAGGGAAGTGGGGCAACTCCATCTTAAACATCTGATCTATGGCTGCCAGTATCTCCTCCCAGTATCAATGTAGTTTGGCGCAATGCCATAAAAGGTGAGTTAGTGTACCTGTGTTGTTACAGCCCTGCCAACATTTATCACTACAACCATGTTTCCACTTGGATAGACGAGCAGGTGTATAGTACTAATAGTGTGCCGATTAAGAAGGGTTTCCTTCACTGCTGCCCTGCACGCTGATGTGCGGGCTCGCTGTAAAATGTCTGACCATTCTTTATCTGTGAACGCACGCTCACATTCCAGTTCCCATCTAGATCTCACTGGACATACCAGGGGTGCAGCTGAGGTGTAAAGAAAAGAGTAAATGTCTGAAAGTAAATGCCGGTCTTCACTTCGTGTGAGGAGACAGCGCTCAAATTGCGTTAAGGGTCTGCTGGTATGGGGTCGCACGTCAGGCCGGGTCACGCAGTGGCGAACGGCTGCGTATCGCCATCCCTCCGATTCTGGGAGGCCACAGTCTTTTTGAAGCCCTGAGAAGTCCTGTAGCCCCGTTCATCGAAAAGGTCACCTATGCATTTACAGTTGGCATCTTGCCACTGAGAGAAAGCTGTACCACTCATGGCGGGGGGAAAGTCCTTGTTTCCTATGATCGGAGTGAGTGGGGAGATCAGGGAAGACAGGCCCTTAGAGATGATTAATTATTAATTGATAAT
Organism: Triturus cristatus; assembly: GCF_964204655.1. Lineage (NCBI taxonomy): Eukaryota > Metazoa > Chordata > Amphibia > Caudata > Salamandridae > Triturus > Triturus cristatus. The sequence continues at coordinate 758,990,772 of NC_140587.1, forward strand.
GTAATTGAATTCCCACACTACACACCCACATACCTAGCAGCCCACCGTTAAAATATAATTCAAATAAAAAAGGATAACACAATTAATATATTAAGTAATCAATAAAATAATAATTGATTAAATTAATTATTCATTGTAAATTGATTATTACTTAAATAACTTCCCACGCTATCAGCCTGCAAGGACAACTACACACACCTAACATATAACATAAAATATAGAATTATTAAATAACTTAAAATTTGAAACAATTTTTAAAAATATGAACAACAATTAACCAAACAATATATAATATATACAATTAAAATATGAACTAAAATACATGAAGATAATTTAAAAAGGATTCTTTTCAACTATATTATTCAAAACGGTATTAAAAACATAGGTATTCTTGAAAACAGTACTACTTACCTTAAAAATCAATATTTTTAGTGAACAATATTCCTGCATCACAATATATGAATGGAGTGTATTGCAGTGAAGGCTGCTTTAGAATGTTGAGCGTTACACGCAGACGAATAAAGACATGTATTGCTAAACTCCATGTGTGGGGTAGTTATTGGTGGGTACCTCAGCTGGGAAAATGCTACACTCCTGACTTCCTCTGCCTTACTCCTGGAAATATGAGGTTCTACAACAGTAAGATACAGTTCTACAAAAGTAAGATACAGGATAATATTTGTGCACCTGTAACATGTTGATTTGTTAATCGTGTATTAATGTTGCCATGGGCCCTAAAATAATGTATTACTCATGTTCCCCCTTCCAGCCGCCCCTCAATCCACTCAAGCCACTTCAACATATTCTGCACTCTGGCACCTCATTACCCAGGATACATCCTATGCACATATTCCCTTGCCCACCATTTCCCTACTCTTAGGCGAAAGAAGGAGTTGGAGAGTTTTAACGTCCTTTAGCAGTACTTCTAACTGCATAACATAACATTGTAAATCGTGGAATCACAGTCTAATATATCAGAATGACATGGCAACAAAGTATCGACAAAGGCTCAGAGTATTGTGGAAATTTGATAAGAATAATGGCAAACTTCTATTTATCAATACATTGTGGCAATTAAGCGTTCTAACATTTTTATCTTAACTACAAAGAAAAATGTTACCAAACACGGAGGATATGTAGTTTTGGATTGCCCCTGAATTGGAATCTTGAGGCTGACTAATACGATAGCAATGGAGGCTAAAGTACTTGCTGTTGAGATCCAAACAAACACCGAGGATCGATGCCTAAAATGCCAAAACACTGAACAATCTCCAGTCCTTCCACACTCTTTACAAGGTTTAGAAACAGGGTATGGAATATTAACACCTCACATCATAGTGGTATGTAACCTCTTTAAGATGGAATTAACATAATTTAACACAAGCAGTGGCAAGGCAAATAGGTCTTCCTTGTATTGCATGTATGGATTCTTTGGTGTGTTATTTTGGTTGCAGGTTGATGTGGGCACCCAGATGCTTGAACATGCAAAGCCAGACAGCACACATATGGGCACATGCGGACACAGGTTGGTTTTGGGTGGAAGCATGGATGGATCCTTGGTTGTACGGTTATATATTAGAATGCACTGGTTGTTGTATGTACAAGGAGAATGGTACTCGGCATTGCAGAAACATCTAGGGGTCGATTCCGATCCTGGAGAAACCAGGTACGAACCGTCGGTCGGAGCGTTTTCTCCGTCCGACTCGTACCCGGGAAATAAACATTACAAACATGCAAGTACGATTCCCACGGAAACACCATTCCCGTACGAATCGTAAAAAACACCGACCGACGAAAAAATACATACCAATGTGATCTGAGACAGCGCCGACATGACGTCGGGACGCATTCAGGCTGCGTTTCACGAACCAGGATGTACGATCCGCGCCGACGTCACCCCGCACGGATAAAATTCTCCGCCTGCCAAAAACTGCCGGGAAATCAGGACGACGCGCACAAGGAGCACCTGTACGCGACGGACAGCCATGGACCCGAACCTACGTGTCATCCCAGCACTCATAGCATTCCAACTGCTCTACAAGAACCGACGCAGACGCCGCAGAAGGTCAGAACAACACCCAGGGGCAAAGGGGGGGGGGCAGGGGCAGGACACATAACCCCCACCCAAGTCACAAATCACACATGCCCTGGACATACCTGACCTGCAGGACCTGGTCACCTCGAGGGGGTGGGGGCGTGTCCAGCAACGCAAGCGTCCTCCACAACGGAAGTGGATGTTGACGCGAACCGGCAACACAACAATACCGGTACGTACCGTACCCATGCCTTAAGAGTGTGGGTACGGGTCGCACCACGCCCACCCCTACGTCACCCCAATAATGGCGGTACGGCCCGTACCCATGTTCTAAAGGCCTGGGTACGGGCCGTACCAGCATTGTTCAGGTGATGTAGGGGTACGCGTGGTACGACCCGTACCCACGCTCTGAAGGCCTGGGTACGGTGCAGACCCCCAATGGGGTGCCGTAGGGGTACGCACCGTACCCAGGCCTTCAGAGCGTGGATACGGGTCGTACCACGCGTACCCGTACATCACCCCAACAATGCTGGTGCGGCCCGTACCCAGGCCTTTAGAATGTGGGTACGGGGTACTACCATTGTTGGGGTGACGTAGGGGTGGGCGTGGTACGACCCGTACACACGCTCCTAAGGGAGATCTGGTTGTAGGAATAATCCAGTTACTCTTTAAATGCTCAAAGGTAGTCCACAGTTAATAAAAAGGGCACAGTTCTCTTTAAAATAAGTTCTTTAGGTCTTCAGGGCACTTCGTAGCGCCTTTGGGGTGCTCTGGGCAAGGTTTTGAAAGGACGTTGCCGTTTCTCACGCTTCCCGCGTGAGCCGGAGTACGCTTGCCGAGTACCACGCTTCTCGCGTGAGCACCGGCAATGGTTTTCAATGCGGGTACGGTCCGGACTGTTAGGGACGCTCCGTACATGGAGGGAAGCACCGGTACGGTGCGAACTCAGCGTCCTCAGTACGGTGCGAACTCAGAGCGGGTCAAAAGGCAGTACAGTGCGAACCAGCTTATTGGTACAGTGCGAACCAAGCTATTGATACAGCGCGAACCAGGATATTTGTAAAGGCAGTACGGGGCAAATGTACGGGGCGAACCAAGTTCGTCAGAGGCCAGTACGGTTCAGACCTCGTACCTGGCAGGCAAGTACGGCTAAACCAACGGGCCCAACTTCACGGCTTCACAAGTAGGTACGGTCCGTACAAAAGCAAGTACGGGCCGTACTTCTGACGCGCTGGGCACAATACCTTTCAGAGCTTGGCAGGGGATGTTCGTGGCGGACTGTAGAGCGGTACACGAGTGTCCCACGTCGCGTCTGGGTCCCGGCTCCTCCGTAGACACGGATGCTTCGTGGGGGGGCACTCCTCGGCTCACAGCACACCAACGAGGGCAGAGGCAGGAGGGGCAGCCTGGGGGCGAGATTTCAGCGCAGCGCGCTGTCGGTTTTCTCCAGATGGGGCGAACAGTGCCCAAATCCTCACGGTGATTTCTGCGGCCCGGGGGTCGCAGAGCTCGATGTTTAGACAGGGATCTCCTCCTCACTTTGCGAGCGACGGCTCACGGGGTTAGTTGCTCACTTTGTTTAGGCTGGTGGCCCTCACGATGTTTACAGTTACTTCCAGCAGCAGATGGTCGCGTTGTTGAGGGAGATCAAGGCACAAGGTCCTCCAGAGTCAGCAGGGCAAAATCGCCCACGGCAGTCTCTTCTTCCTCAAAAAGGGGGGGGGGGGGTAGCGCCCAATGTTCCTGGGGCGCAGTTCAGGAGGCCAGTTCTCTAGCAAGCCCTTGGAGATAGTTCAGCACAAGTTGATGCAAAGTCTTTTCTTTAAGTCCTTTTCCTCTCCTTCCAGCAGACAGGCACCCACTGCAGGCCAGTCTCTCAGGCAGAGAGACAGTACTCCTCCTTCAGCTTCTCCTTCAGACAGAGGTTCGTCGTAGTGCAAACAGGATCTGATTTCTTAGGAGCCAGGCTCCTACTTTTATACACCAATTCTTTTGTTCTTTAGCGCCAGGGGGCCTGGGCCTGGCTCAGTCCAGTTTTGGAGCACTTTGTTGTGGTGACTCTGCGCTTTCCTTTCAGCAGCAGGGCAGAGACATCAGCCGCTCCACAGGGGGCGGTGCCGGCTTTGTGCTGGCAGAGCACAGGTCTATTCAAGAGTCAGGGTGTACTCCTCCCACCCATCCTGGTGTAATCTCTCTACCCACCACCTGGCAGCCAACCTGTCTCCTGGAATTCCCCAGCCCTGCTCCTCACTGTTGCTAGGCAGAACACACACACACAGCGCAAAGGCGGACTGAATGGCCAGATCAGTAAATACTAACTTTCTAAAAGTAGTATTTACAAACGCAGGATATTAAAATAAACTTTACTAAAAGAAGTATTTTATTATTCTGAGTTCAGGCATACTAAACATGACTTTCTACCATGCTCTATGAGTCCACTGGGATTACAGCGTGTAGTAATTCCAGCAGCCCATTCTGGCCTATGGAGAGCAGGTAGCCTTCAATAGTGAAAAACGAAAATGGCTGTAATTCACTATTAAGACATGCCACACACATCAGGGCATGTCCTACCTTATGCCTACAATGCACCCTGCCCTGGGGCCTACTAGAGGGGTGGCTAACATGTAGTTAAGGGAAGGTTTAGGGACTGGCAAGTGGGGGCACTTGCGCAGTCAGCGCGACAGTACCAGACTGCACGCAGGTTCTGCAGTGGCAGACCATAGACATATTTTACTAGGCCGCTTCTGTGGGTGGCACAACCAGTGCTGCAGGCCCACCAGCGGTATTTGTATTTACAAGCCCTGGCACTCCTGGTGCACTTTACTAGGGGCTGACAGTAAACCAAATGACCCAATCATGGACACCAATCAATGTATACATTTTTAAAAGGGAGCACTTGCACTGTGGCACTGATCAGCAGTGTCACAGTGCTCTGAGCAGCTAACACCAACAAAACACAATGAGGCACATCAGCAAAAAGTGGAAGGGAAACTCACGCCAAGGTGCCAGGTCTAACACGTGTCCCCTCCAGCTGAAATGTGGGGAGAACTACCCTACCCCAGGGAGTTCCTCTTCACTAAGGCGAAAAAACCTGGACAGACCGTCAGCATTGGCGTGATCTGTGCCAGGGCGATGTTCCACCGTAAAGTCCATACCCTGTAGGGAGATGGACCACCTCAACAGTTTTGGGTTTTCACCCCTCATTTGCATCAACCGTCTGAGGGGCCTGTGGTCGGTATGAACCCGGAAGTGAGACCCAAACAAGTAGGGTCTTAGCTTCTTCAGCGCCCAGACCACAGCAAATGCTTCTCGCTCTATCGCACTCCACCTTTGTTCCCGTGGAAGTAACCTTCTACTAATAAAGGCTACAGGTTGGTCCCAGCCCTCCTCAGTCATCTGTGAGAGAACAGCCCCTACACCATGCTCTGATGCGTCTGTCTGCACTAGGAATTCTTTGGAGAAGTCAGGAGCCAAGAGCACGGGCGCCGTGCACATGGCAGTTTTCAGGGTGTCAAAGGCTTTCTGACAGGCGTCAGTCCATATCACTTTTCTGGGCTGCTTCTTCGAAGTCAGCTCTGTCAAGGGGGCAACAATGCTGCCATACCCCTTGACAAACCTCCTGTAGTACCCTGTGAGTCCTAAAAAGGCCCTCACCTCTGTCTGGGTCTTTGGGGGCTCCCAAGCCAGGATGGTTTCTATCTTGGGTTGTAGGGGCGCCACCTGGCCGCTCCCCACCTGGTGTCCCAAGTACACCACTGACCCCTGCCCGATCTGGCACTTGCTTGCCTTGATCGTGAGGCCTGCCTTGCGCAGTGCCATCAACACTTCCCAGAGATGTTGCAGGTGTTCTTCCCATGTGCCGCTGAACACTGCGATGTCATCCAGGTATGCTGCGCTGAACTCGGTCAGTCCAGCCAACACCTGGTTGACCAACCTCTGGAAGGTGGCAGGGGCATTCTTCATCCCAAATGGCATGACACGGAACTGGAAATGCCCATCTGGTGTGGAGAATGCAGACCTCTCTTTGGCCCCATCAGTTAAGGCGATCTGCCAGTACCCAGACGTTAAATCAAACGTGCTGAGGTACCGTGCAGCCCCTAACCGGTCGATGAGCTCATCAGCTCTGGGGATGGGGTGCGCGTCAGTCTTCGTGACTGAATTGAGTCCTCTGTAGTCCACACAGAACTGGAGTTCGGGTGTGGCACCCGGCGCTGCAGCCTTTGGGACCAAGACCACTGGGCTGGCCCAAGGACTGCTGGAGGACTCAACCACCCCAAGAGCAAGCATCTTTGAGACCTCCTCTTTGATGCAGGCTCTGACCCTGTCAGTTACCCGGTAAGCCTTGGGCTTCACAGGTAAGCTGTCTCCTGTATCCACATCATGGACGCACCAATCTGTGATACCAGGAACCAGGGAGAACAGGTCAGGAAACTGCCCCAGCAGTTGGCGGCAGTCATCCTGTTGCTCAGGGGTCAGGGTGGGTGAGAGGTTAACTCCATCCACTGACCCGTCCTGCTCTGAGGCTACCAAGAGGTCAGGAAGAGGTTCTGACTCCTCCTCCGTCCCATCATCGGTGGCCAAGAGCATGCCCACTTCGGACCTCTCCAAGTGGGGCTTAAGGCGATTGACATGTAGGACCCTAAAGGGGTTCCTAGAAGACTGCAAGTTCACCAAGTAGGTGACAGAACTCTTGCGCTCCACAATCTCAAAGGGTCCTGTCCACTTGTCCTGGAGTGCACAAGGCTACACGGGGGCAAGGACCCATACCTTTTGACCAGGTTGAAGCTCAACCAGAGTGGCATTCTGGTCGTACCACCGCTTCATTTTCTCCTGGCTGGCTTCCAGATTTGCCTCAGCAAGTTGCCTGAAACGCCTAGTCTGGTTCCTGAAGGCCAGCATGTAACTAAATACATTCTGGGGAGGTTTCCTGGGAGATTGCTCCCAGCCTTCCTTGACCAGACTCAGAGGTCCACGTACAGGGTGGCCATATAGAAGCTCAAAGGGACTGAACCCCAGAGACTTCTGTGGCACCTCACGGTACGCAAAGAGAAGGCATGGTAAGAGGACGTCCCACTTACGCCTCATTGGTCCTTCAAGGCCCATGATCATGCCCTTTAGGGTTCGGTTGAATCGCTCAACCAACCCGTTTTCTTGTGGATGGTAAGGGGTGGTGAACTTGTATGTCACACCACATTCTTCCCAAAGGGATTTCATATATTTCGATATGAAATTGGTCCCCCTATCGGACACCACCTCTAGAGGGAATCCTACTCGTGAGAAAATTCCCATCAGTGCTCGTCCCATCACGGGGGCCGTCACTGTCCTCAGAGGGATGGCTTCAGGGTACCGGGTGGCATGGTCCACCAAGACCAGGATAAACCTGTTGCCCATGGCTGTCTTGGGGTCCAGTGGCCCCACAATGTCAATCCCCACTCGCTGGAATGGGGTACTGACCACAGGGAAAGGTTGGAGTGGAGCTTTCAGCTTCCTTCCACTCTTGCCACTTGCCTGGCAAGTCTGGCATGTCCTGCAGTGAGTATCAGAACTCCTGCGCATTTGGGGCCAATAGAAGTGGGTGACAAGCCTTTCAAAGGTCTTGTCCTGCCCCAAATGCCCTGCTAATGGCACGTCGTGAGCCAGCCCCAGTAGGAAGGTTTTGAACTTCTGGGGTACCACCAGCGCACGGGCTGACCCAGGTTCAGCAACCTTAGGCTCTGAGTATAGGAGGTCGTTCTCCCAGTAGATCAAGTGAGTTCCGGACTGATCACCATTGGCCTGGGCTGCAGCCTGCTGCCGCATACCCTCTAGAGAGGGGCACTCTTTCTGCTCCCTGCGAATTCCTCCCTGGAGGGGCCTCCTTCTTGCTGCCAATGGGTCAGCTCAGGCAGGTCCCCGGTAGGCTCCAGGGCATCCCCCTCAAGGTCTGCTTCCTCCTGGGCCGTGGGAACTTCAGGAGCCGGTTTCCCGTGCCTCCCTTGCCCTCTCTCTAAGGTTCCTGGGCCTCTCCCTCAGGCTCCAGGGTCCCTTCAACATCCCTACTGGCTGCCATTGACCGGGTGGTCACGCACGCCCAATCAGGTAAACCCACCATCCGCAGATGGGCTGTCTTCTCCACCTTTTCCCAAGGGGAGCTCTCCAAGTCATTCCCTAGGAGACAGTCTACAGGCATGGCAGATCTCACAGCGACTTGCAGAGTACCAGAGACCCCCCCCCACTCAAAGGGAACTTGAGCCATTGGACAATGACTCTCCGTGTTGTCAGCATTGACAACCCGACAATAGGCATGGGGTACGACCTGCTCTTGAGATACCAGGTGCTGCCGCACTGCAGTCACGCTGGGTCCTGTGTCTCTAAGAGCCTCTACCTTCTTCCCATTGACGGTCACCACTTGCCCATATTTCTTAGTGTTAGAGGGCAAGTTGGCTTGGGGGACCATCTCACTGTCTCCTAGTGAGACTAAGGTCATCTGGACGGGGTCCCACCCACCTTGGACTTCTACCTCCTCCCCAAAGGCTACTGTAGCCACTTGCCTGGGTGGAGCACCAGTGGGTGCTGGTTTCACATACTGGCGACACTTAGAATCACTGGCAAAGTGACCTAGCTCGCCACATTTGTAACATTGAGGGGGCCCCTTTGGAACAGGTTTACCTGTCGGGGCCCCGGTCTGCTTCGGGGGTGGGGGAGGCTGAGAACCTTTCTGCTGGTTCCCTTGGGTATTACTTTGGGGGCCTTTTGGAAACCCCTTCTGTTTTCCCCTGTCCCCCCCACTCTTCTGCTGGGGACCCTGCCCACCCTTGGCGGAGTCTCCCACGTGACCCTTGTGGACCCTGGTGCTGAACCAGCGGTCCGCCTCCTCTGCAAGCTTCCTAGGGTTAGTCAGCTTGCAATCTATCTGGTGTTGGCGTAGCTCAGGAAAACAATTATGCGACAAGTGCTCCCATGCAATTAAATCAAAGAGACCTTGGTAATCATTAACTTTGCTACCCTTCACCCAGCCATCCAGTGCTCTGCAGAAAAAGGTCACATACTCCACATACGTACCCCCCGCATTCTTGGTACACCCCCTGAACTTCTGTCTATACATTTCAGGAGTTAGCCCATATCTGGTCATTAAAGCTTCCTTCATGTGGGGGTAAGAATTCTGCATGTCTAAGGGCAAATCTAAAAGTGTGTCCCGCCCCTCACTGAGGAACCGTCCCCACAACCCCGCTCCCCAGTCTTTCTCAGGGACCCGGTGGGAGGACATGGCTACCTCATAGGCCCGGAACCATTGCCCTATGTCATCATTCCTGTAGAACTCTTTAACTACATCTTTTGGGATGTACACCCTTGACTCTACCTGCACCGGTGTTGCGCTGCCACCAGAGGGAGTGTTCTCCAAACTTTTCTCTTTTATCGCCAGTTCCCTCATTCTGGCGTCGTGCTCCATCAGAGCCTTTCTCTCTTCCAGAGCTATTTTCTTTTCTTCCAGAGCCATTATTAGTTTCGCCAAAGTGACTTCTTGTTCTCTTGCAGCCCGTCTGTCTGCCAGCTCTTCTGGCGACAGGTCTCTGCCACAGCTGTGGACGCTCTCTGCTGGCTCCACTGGCACAAATCCAGGTACAACTTCATCAGCTGCCCCCCTTGATTCTATCCAGGCTTTCAGCGCCTTGTAGAGATCCCCCTTGTTCCTGCATCCTGCATGTGGAACCTTGAACTTCATGCAAAAGTACTTGAGTTGGGTTTTTGTGTAGTTGTCCAGCTCTGATGCATCCCATTCCAATTCCATCCCAGAGGCTTCAGATGCTGTGCTGGTTGAGCCCGGCATGGCTTCAACGCAGGCGAAATTAAATGGCAAAGTTCTGTGGCTTAAGCTACTGGACCGTCTACTGTGCAATGGTTAGCAATCACTGCGCAGACACAGGGGGCCCGATTCACAGAACAAACTTAAGACAAAATCCTAAACTTAGTACCATTTAGGTATTCACAGAATGCACTTACTACTTCTGGTATTCACAGAATGAACTTACTCATTTTGCGATTCACAGAATAAACTTACTACTTTTGCTATTCACAGAATGGATTTAAGACTACTAACTTTACGTCCGCACTCGGGCCGGAAATTCCGGCCTGGAGGCGGAGCTTCCGGCCCAGAGGTGGAGATTTTAAATCTCCGCCACTGGCCGGAATCCCCACCTCCGGGCCGGAAGCTCCGCCTCTGGGCTGGAAGCTCCACCTCCGGGCCGGAAGCCCCGCCTCCAGGCCGGAAGCTCCGCCTCCGGGCCGGAATTTCCAGCCCGAGTGCGGACGTAAAGTTAGTAGTCTTAAATCCATTCTGTGAATAGCAAAAGTAGTAAGTTTATTCTGTGAATCGCAAAAGTAGTAAGTTCATTCTGTGAATACCAGAAGTAGTAAGGGCATTCTGTGAATACCAAAATGGTACTAAGTTTAGGATTTTGTCTTAAGTTTGTTCTGTGAATCGGGCCCCAAGAACGCAAATCCGTAAATCCGCACCGCTGCCACCAATGTTAGAATCCGGGGTCTCTGGTTGGCGCAGGTATGCACTTGCGAAAAGCAGGGACCCTTTTCATCTAAGTCAGGGCAAAGGATCACCACTTTAAAAATAACCCCTGCTCACCCTCTAGGTAACGTGGCGCGAGCAGTCAGGCTAAATTTCCAGAGGGCATAAGGTTAAGCGTTCAAGTTGTCCCACACAATAATCACCACCCCACCACACAAAGACACAAGGCTGTAGTTATATCAAAATAGAGTTCTTTGTATATAAGATTTCTTTGCAGGTAGGTTGATTAAATACAGTTCTCTTGTAGGAATAATCCAGTTACTCTTTAAATGCTCAAAGGTAGTCCACAGTTAATAAAAAGGGCACAGTTCTCTTTAAAATAAGTTCTTTAGGTCTTCAGGGCACTTCGTAGCGCCTTTGGGGTGCTCTGGGCTAGGTTTTGAAAGGACCTTGCCATTTCTCACGCTTCCCGCGTGAGCCGGAGTACGCTTGCCGAGTACCACGCTTCTCGCGTGAGCACCGGCAATGGTTTTCAATGCGGGTACGGTCCGGACTGTTAGGGACGCTCCGTACATAAAGGGAAGCACCGGTACGGTGCAAACTCAGCGTCCTCAGTACGGTGCGAACTCAGAGCGGGTCAAAAGGCAGTACAGTGCGAACCAGCTTATTGGTACAGTGCGAACCAAGCTATTGATACAGCGCGAACCAGGATATTTGTAAAGGCAGTACGGGGCAAATGTACGGGGCGAACCAAGTTCGTCAGAGGCCAGTACGGTTCAGACCTCGTACCTGGCATGCAAGTACGGCTAAACCAACGGGCCCAACTTCACGGCTTCACAAGTAGGTACGGTCCGTACAAAAGCAAGTACGGGCCGTACTTCTGACGCGCTGGGCACAATACCTTTCAGAGCTTGGCAGGGGATGTTCGTGGCGGACTGTAGAGCGGTACACGAGTGTCCCACGTCGCGTCTGGGTCCCGGCTCCTCCGTAGACACGGATGCTTCGTGGGGGGGCATTCCTCGGCTCACAGCACACCAACGAGGGCAGAGGCAGGAGGGGCAGCCTGGGGGCGAGATTTCAGCGCAGCGCGCTGTCAGTTTTCTCCAGATGGGGCGAACAGTGCCCAAATCCTCACGGTGATTTCTGCGGCCCGGGGGTCGCAGAGCTCGATGTTTAGACAGGGATCTCCTCCTCACTTTGCGAGCGACGGCTCACGGGGGTAGTTGCTCACTTTGTTTAGGCTGGTGGCCCTCACGATGTTTACAGTTACTTCCAGCGGCAGATGGTCACGTTGTTTAGGGAGATCAAGGCACAAGGTTCTCCAGAGTCAGCAGGGCAAAATCGCCCACGGCAGTCTCTTCTTCCCCAAAAAGGGGGGGGGGGTAGCGCCCAATGTTCCTGGGGCGCAGTTCAGGAGGCCAGTTCTCTAGCAAGCCCTTGGAGATAGTTCAGCACAAGTTGATGCAAAGTCTTTTCTTTAAGTCCTTTTCCTCTCCTTCCAGCAGACAGGCACCCACTGCAGGCCAGTCTCTCAGGCAGAGAGACAGTACTCCTCCTTCAGCTTCTCCAGGTCCTTCTCCTTCAGGCAGAGGTTCGTCGTAGTGCAAACAGGATCTGATTTCTTAGGAGCCAGGCTCCTACTTTTATACACCATTTCTTTTGTTCTTTAGCGCCAGGGGGCCTGGGCCTGGCTCAGTCCAGTTTTGGAGCACTTTGTTGTGGTGACTCTGCGCTTTCCTTTCAGCAGCAGGGCAGAGACATCAGCCGCTCCACAGGGGGCGGCGCCGGCTTTGTGCTGGCAGAGCACAGGTCTATTCAAGAGTCAGGATGTACTCCTCCCACCCATCTTGGTGTAATCTCTCTACCCACCACCTGGCAGCCAACCTGTCTCCTGGAATTCCCCAGCCCTGCTCCTTACTGTTGCTAGGCAGAACACACACACACAGCGCAGAGGCGGACTGAATGGCCAGATCAGTAAATACTAACTTTCTAAAAGTAGTATTTACAAACGCAGGATATTAAAATAAACTTTACTAAAAGAAGTATTTTATTATTCTGAGTTCAGGCATACTAAACATGACTTTCTACCATGCTCTATGAGTCCACTGCAATTACAGCGTGTAGTAATTCCAGCAGCCCATTCTGGCCTATGGAGAGCAGGTAGCCTTCAATAGTGAAAAACGAAAATGGCTGTAATTCACTATTAAGACATGCCACACACATCAGGGCATGTCCTACCTTATGCCTACAATGCACCCTGCCCTGGGGCCTACTAGAGGGGTGGCTAACATGTAGTTAAGGGAAGGTTTAGGGACTGGCAAGTGGGGGTACTTGCGCAGTCAGCGCGACAGTACCAGACTGCACGCAGGTTCTGCAGTGGCAGACCATAGACATATTTTACTAGGCCGCTTCTGTGGGTGGCACAACCAGTGCTGCAGGCCCACCAGCGGTATTTGTATTTACAAGCCCTGGCACTCCTGGTGCACTTTACTAGGGGCTGACAGTAAACCAAATGACCCAATCATGGACACCAATCAATGTGTACATTTTTAAAAGGGAGCATTTGCACTGTGGCACTGATCAGCAGTGTCACAGTGCTCTGAGCAGCTAACACCAACAAAACACAATGAGGCACATCAGCAAAAAGTGGAAGGGAAACTCACGCCAAGGTGCCAGGTCTAACAAGAGTCCTCCCAGCAGTGCCCAGACACAGGAGGGGTGGGTGCCTATCACTCCCAGCAGTGCCCAGACACAGGAGGGGTGGGTGCAGAGTCCTCCCAGCAGTGCCCAGACATAGGAGGGGTGGGTGCCTATCACTCCCAGCAGTGCCCAGACACAGGAGGGGTGGGTGCAGAGTCCTCCCAGCAGTGCCCAGACATAGGAGGGGTGGGTGCAGAGTCCTCCCAGCAGTGCCCAGACACAGGAGGGGTGGGTGCAGAGTCCTCCCAGCAGTGCCCAGACACAGGAAGGGTGGGTTCAGAGTCCTCCCAGCAGTGCCCAGACATAGGAAGGGTGGGTGCCCCTCACTCCCAGCAGTGCCCAGACACAGGAGGGGTGGGTGCCTATCACTGTCAGCAGTGCCCAGACACAGGAGGGGTGGGTGCAGAGTCCTCCCAGCAGTGCCCAGACACAGGAGGGGTGGGTGCAGAGTCCTCCCAGCAGTGCCCAGACATAGGAGGGGTGGGTGCCCATCACTCCCAGCAGTGCCCAGACACAGGAGGGGTGGGTGCCTATCACTCCCAGCAGTGCCCAGACACAGGAGGGGTGGGTGCAGAGTCCTCCCAGCAGTGCCCAGACACAGGAGGGGTGGGTGCAGAGTCCTCCCAGCAGTGCCCAGACACAGGAGGGGTGGGTGCAGAGTCCTCCCAGCAGTGCCCAGACACAGGAGGGGTGGGTGCAGAGTCCTCCCAGCAGTGCCCAGACATGAGAGGGGTGGGTGCCTATCACTCCCAGCAGTGCCTAGACACAGGAGGGGTGGGTGCAGAGTCCTCCCAGCAGTGCCCAGACACAGGAGGGGTGGGTGCAGAGTCCTCCCAGCAGTGCCCAGACATAGGAGGGGTGGGTGCAGAGTCCTCCCAGCAGTGCCCAGACACAGGAGGGGTGGGTGCAGAGTCCTCCCAGCAGTGCCCAGACATAGGAGGGGTGGGTGCCTATCACACCCAGCAGTGCCCAGACACAGGAGGGGTGGGGGCAGAGTCCTCCCATCAGTGCCCAGACATAGGAGGGGTGGGTGCAGAGTGCTCCCAGCAGTGCCCAGACACAGGAGGGGTGGGTGCAGAGTCCTCCCAGCAGTGCCCAGACATAGGAGGGGTGGGTGCAGAGTCCTCCCAGCAGTGCCCAGACATAGGAGGGGTGGGTGCCCATCACTCCCAGCAGTGCCCAGACACAGGAGGGGTGGGTGCCTATCACTCCCAGCAGTGCCCAGACACAGGAGGGGTGGGTGCAGAGTCCTCATAGCAGTGCCCATGGAAAGAAAAGGGTGCAGTACCCACAGATACAAGGCCCACAATTGTCAGTCAGGTGCTCAAAGACCCTGCAGAACACGTAACATGTGTGCGAGGCTGGGAGTACACACATGCATAGTGTGTAAAAGGGAACATGTCCACATGAAGTAACTTCAATATACTCCACACACAAGTACAGTGACCACCAAGGATGCCACAAATGATGCAGGTGGAGACATTGCCCAGCATGCATGGCCAAAGTAGAACGGATCCGTCACACACCAAGGATATGTAGACACAGCTCAGCACAACATTTAGGAAACACCCTGCAGGGAAGATGTCAGGGTCCACAGAGGAAGGAACACACCTTGGGACAATGTCACCATGCAGTAAGAGCATACATGAACAAAGTTATTTCGCAAATACCTTGTGATGGCACACAGATACCAGGGTCCATCCCATGAGCAGCACACCCCTACATTTGCCAGACACCTAACACATTATCTCCACCCCAAACATGGAGCAGCACCACCAACAGCAATACCAGAAAAGCAGTAGTGTGCAAAGGGAAAAAAACATAGCTTTATTCAGCATTAACAAAAGAATTGTTATTAAAAGTTGAATATGTACAAAGCCCATAGGGCAGTCCATAGTCCAATTCCTGGTGGGGGACACATAGGGACGCGTGTCCCCTAGCTTGCCTGCACAGTTCATACCTCCTTTGCTTCCATAGGGGGGCATCATGTGGGGGGGAAGGACCAGGCACCGCAGGGACAGGAGGGGCAAGGGTAGGTGTTGTGGGTGCAGGGACGGAGGACTCCACCACAGGGGGTGGGGCAGCACCAAAGGTGGAGGTCAGAATGGCGCTGCACACGGTTGCAAGGTCCTCCAGCATCTCCCCTGCACCCGAAGGAACCACAGGCCCCAAGGAGGGGGGGGGGTCAGAGGGATGGGTTGCAGCGCTACTGGGGGAGGGTGTGGACAGGGGGGGGACTCAACCACCCTGACCGGGGACTCCTTTGACCGCTTGCGGGGTGGTGTCACTTTGGGGCTCAGGGACAGAGCGGCCATGAAGGATTCTTTGGTGGAATCCTGGCCAGGAGAGCTGAGGGGAGTGGATTTGGAGGTAGTGGGTTGTGATGAATGTGGACTCCCACTGTGGCTGCGTGTCTTACGTTTGACCCCCGACCCAGTGGGTGTGCCTACTTCACCCGGTGTGTGTGTGACAGGAGGTGTGCGCTTGGCCTTCCCTGGTGGTGTGGTGCCTGTGTCTGGTGGGGTGCGTGCATGGGTACGTCTGGGTGTGCTTTGGACAGGCATGGGAGTGGGAAGTGTGGATGGTGCAGGGGTAGGGGGGGACGTAGCGCTGCAGGAGACCCACTGCTGCAGTCAGTGTTGAGTCAATGGACCTCAGCAACTGGCATTGGTCAGACTGCGCAGCTGAGATGCCCTCCATGTATGCCTCCATCTGGGTGAGCACTCGTGTGTGGCCATGGAGGACATTAAGCAACGCAGTCTGACCAACCTGCAACTGGCGCAGGATGTCCACAGACTCGGCATTGGCGGCAGCAGTGGAGACAGGGGCAGGGGGTGCGGTGCCTGGCAAGAAGGAGACACGTGGTGACCTAGCACGGCGGGAAGGGACCAGAGCAAGTGGGAGGCCAGTGATGGGAATCGAGGGGGCAGGTAGAGATCGAGTGCTGCTGTCAGCTGTGGGAGCAGCCTCCGCCCCCTCTGGGAGATCAGCCTCGGACCCGTCAGCGTCATAATCGGTGGTGTTACTGGACAGGTCCTCCGCCTCACTCCCCTCGGCCTCCATGCCACTCGATGCGCCAGACAAGACAGCACTGCTGCCACTGGTGCCTGCTCCCTCCTCACGGTCCGTGCCAGTGTCTCCCTCGGAGTCCCCCGACGATGCTGTGGGCAAGGTGAAGAGACAGGAAATAATCAGACACCTGTATACATATGTCACATGAGTCAAATCTACATAGGTCACAGTGCATAGCCTGAAAAGCAACATGAGTAACATCTACAACACAAGGTACATATGTAGGCCCAGCAACACACAGCTGGTTGACCCACCATGCCACTGAGAAACAATGGAGAGCATGACCCAACAGCAAATTACTTGATATCAAATAGGACAGAGGAGCCAGGCTCTGGGGACAATCGTGCACAGCATCTGTACCACACAGCGTTGCCAAAAAAGGGATGAGCAGGAACCATGTCTATTAACTTTTTGCACATGCTGCAAAGCTAATACATTAAAACATGCACAATATGACTGGGTCACTGCACCTTGAGTGTATGTCCAGACAAACATCACACACAGGCCAGACCTAGCAGGGAGACTTCAGATTTGGACATGTAGGCCTTTCCTGCACAAAGCACCCCCTACCTGAGACAATGTGATTGAGACAGAGGAAGTA
Organism: Triturus cristatus; assembly: GCF_964204655.1. NCBI lineage: Eukaryota > Metazoa > Chordata > Amphibia > Caudata > Salamandridae > Triturus > Triturus cristatus. The sequence continues at coordinate 759,007,680 of NC_140587.1, forward strand.
CTTACACCTCTTACTCTGGGATAAAAACACATGGCCTGCACTAAATCCTGATTGTACACAAACTACCCCTGGTGCGCCTGTCCACATATATCATTGACATTCAACCATCATCAGATTGTCGTTCCAAGACACACAGGCACTGCCCACTGTGAGTATGCACAAGCAAAATTGGGTCACACTGTACAGTGGACACATGTAGCACAGTTTACGTCAATGCTGATGAGGCCAGGGTACAATGCCACAGAGCCCAACCTATGCCGAAGACACAGAGAATGTCCACATAGTTGGATGACACACATGATACCTAGGAAAAAGTGCCCCAGGGCACGGTAGTGGCCACACACCTCCATGGTCCTGGATGGATATGACTGCAACTGAAGCAACCGTCCCTGCACTATGCATTAATCCCACTCATGCACATCATGTCAGAGGGCACAACATTGGACATGCATGCTGGAAGGCAGTACACTTTGAAGACCCACTCCTATGTTGGGACTCAGCAACAGTGCCAACTGACATGGACCCCACAATGACTGAACTGGCCAGGGCACAGCCAAGGTCCCAAAACCTGTTACACTCCACCCCCACACATGATGCTGCAAGCATTGGGCACTTGGATTAACTGCCAGCCTAGATTACCTTGTGCAAGAGTGACTACACACAGACCAGGGAACACATGGCAAGGAGGGGAAGGGAGGAAGAACAGCACCGGTTTACTTTGGGGAACTGGTTATGCACTGCACATGTAAACCCTGGCAGTGTATCCATGCAACTGCGCACTTCCAAAAGCTGGTGTCACACAACAAACACACATGTACCTACCCCCTTCCTGCTGCTGCTTCTCCTGTAAGCGCCTATCCAAGTCGGGGAAGACCACCGCCAGCACACGCTTCTGGCTCTCAGGTGAGTCCCCCAGCAGGACCCGTGCAATCCTCCTCGTCCAGCACCGGATATCCTGCCAGCGTTTCCTCACCTGGGCTAGGCGCCGCTTCCGACCCTCCATATTCCTCACGGCACTGACTGCTTGCTTCCATATCTCCCCCTTGGCATGGACGCCTACCTGTGAGGATGCAAAAGTGAGAATACTTTAATTCACCTGAGCAATTACACAGAGACACACATATTAACAATTTGTCTTCTTTGAACAGGCCATGGTATGCAGGAAACTAATTGCACATTTGTCATAGGGACATAATCCACTGTGGAAGGCAAAATGCACTACGTGGCATTGAAAGTACACAGGTGGCATGAGGGGTGCCACACAATCAATGATCCTGGATCACACTGTGCATCACAAGCTACACAAGGATTATGTACAGCACCTCAAAGCAGTCACATGCCCCAGCCCACTGACGCTACCTCAGCAGAGTACACAGACACACACAGGCACAGGACAATCACCTGCCATTGCCAACTGCGGGTACAAACCTCACTCTGCCCATGTGCCACTAGACTGGGGTTGTCACAGGTGTGGGGCTGGCTCAGCACGGCAGTCACACAGCACTGCTCCCTGCTCACATCACATGGGCAGGGTATATCCATCCCTCATGCAGCTGGTGTGCAACACTCCCCATATGCACTCACCCACAGGACAGGGGACTTACACACACACCAATGTCCAGGGGACGAACACATCATTTGGACACTCACAGCACAGGCACTAAACAAACACACATCTATGGGTACTGTCACCTGTCACACTGGGGGGACCACAGAATCACATCAGGACTGTAGCAACAACATTCCCAGGAGGAGTAGCCAGGCAGAATGTGGCATGCACCATGCATTGATTGTGGGAGTGCTGTGTCTGTGTGTAGATGGGCATGGCACACTGTTACGCACACCAGCCCACATGTGCAATCCGACGTAAGGTGTTTATGTATGCATCGACACGGAGTTTCAAAACAAGGACATATCTGCATACTCTCAATGTATGTGTGATCAGTCTTGACATGTAATCCTTCATGGCAAGGTGTGTGGTCTGTCCTTTTTCTATGACATGTGACCTGTGCCTCTAGTGTTCCGCAACCTGTCTGTACAATAAACATCCTTCTTCTGCACATATGTGGATGTCTGTAACTCCTGTAATGCGTCTGCCTGTTCACTTACACTGGCCCACAGCTAGTTTCATGGCATGGCATGTTGAGGTTGAGAATCAACGTTTGTAGCTGGCTCTTGGTAGGAGTGTCACCTGCCTGGCATACGTGTCCAGGGCATATTGCACAGACCAGACTCTGTATGTAGCATATGTGTATTGCCTGTTGAACATGTGCTCTGTACATTGACATTGGTGGTGTACTGTACTCACTCTTCGTTATCACTTCAAATTCACTGCAGGGCTCCGCCTCTCCCTCGACCAATTCCGGACTTGGCTGACCTGAGGGAACATGACTGTATACGCCGCTACCGCTTCCCCCAACATTTGATTGAGGACTTGACGACACGGCTGGCACCACACCTCCAACCGCTACACAGGTATCCTACTGCACTGACACCCAAGATGAAGGTGATGGCAGCCCTACATTTCTTTGCCACGGGTACCTTTCAACATACCATTGTCCATGTCGGTGGCATGTCCCAAACCATGTTCAGCCGTGTTCTGCATGATTTCTTAGAGGCCATGTTGGATCACCTGGATGAGTTCATAAAATTCCCAACTCCTGAGCAGTTGACAGGTGTCAAGCGTGAGTTCTATGCCCTGGGAGGGATGCCCCATGTCATTGGGTCCATAGATGGAACACATGTGCCTTTGGTACCACCACAGGCACAGGAGGTAGCGTATAGGAACCGCAAGCATTACCACTCCATTAATGCCCTTGTGGTGTGTCTTGCCAACATGGTGATTTCACATGTCTGTGCTCGTTTTCCAGGATCAGCACACGATGCCTACATCATGAGCCGTAGCAGGGTGCCTGAAATGATGCTGCAGCTGCGCAACGAACGAGCATGTATTGTTGGTGGGTATACTCTGGCAGTCCTGTATTTAACGTCATCTTCCTGTCTTACTGCTTCTCCTGACCCACTGTTGTCCATGATGTTTCCATGTAGGGGACGCTGGCTATCCCAACATGCCATGGCTGATCACACCTCTCCGCAACCCCAGCACGGCTGCCGATCAACGCCCATGGGCGGACCAGGCGAGTGATAGAGAGGACGTTTGGCCTCCTGAAGAGCCGATTCCGTTGCCTCCACAAGACCGGTGGCGCACTCCCATATGCACCGGTGAAGGTCTGCAAGATCTTCCTCGTGTGCTGCATGCTGCACAACATGGCAGTGGAGAAAGCTGTGCCACTCATCCTGGATCCAGATGAGCAGGACCATCCACCCGTGGAGGATGAAGGGCTTGGTCAGGAGGCAAGTGATGTGGAGGAGGGGGAGGCGGTAGAGGACATCCGGAGTCGGCTCATATGCGACTTCTTTGCTTAGTGGTGAGTTCCAGTGTCTGAGTGTGCACGCATTGGGCCGTGTGTGGCATGTGTTGCAATGTTTGTGTCCATCTGCATGTCTGCCAAGTGAGTCAGAGGTGTGTTTGGATGTGTCACTCGAGTGATGGTGCAATGGAAGAATGTTTTTCCAGAGTCATCATTGTCACCTAGCATGTTGACAACCTTATACGTGTCGAGTACATGCACATGCATGCGGATGTGCTTCTTTTGGCTGACTTCTGGTGTGTCTCTCATCCACAGGTACTTGTGCATGCTGTCTGCTGGTGGCATTGTTGTGCTTCTGCTATTCCTCATGAACACAGCAACATGTGCTGAATCAGCGTTACATGCACGGACAAGTTGGAAAATCTCCTTAGGGTAAGGGATGCAGCACGGCTTTTTGGGAGTGGTATTTGTTTTGAATGTGTGTGCACTGCTCCTGTTCATGTTTGGATACTTTACATACATGTAGAATCACCATGGGGCACATGACATGGAGCTGAATTCACCTGAATTGATGGTCAGACTTGATGACAGTCATCTGTAATGGGATTGTGTATTGTGATGAAGCCATCAATGTGTGTAACACTGCCCTCGGAAACATACGGGTTGCACCGGGTTGACATGGTGTGTGAATTCCCCATTAGGGGCTCAATGGTGTATAGCAGCCTCTCCGTGAGCAGCAGGGGGTGTTTAGCTGTAACCCGTCACTTGTGTGCCAGTGCTATGGATTTCCAGCATCTGTGGTGCAAAGGGGGGTGCCAGTGTTGGTCCCACGTGTTCATCCACATGACCTGTGTATGTGTTGACAGAGTTGCATTAGCATTCCGTCACACATGAGTAATAAAGGTGTCCCTCTGCCTCCAAGGTGCCTCATCTCTGTCAATGGTGGTCTGTTGCCACTGTGCATGCGGCATGTCTGGCATTGTTCTCAGAGATGGTGCATATGAGTCTATGTGTAGAGTAGCAAGATGCAAGCTGTTTGTCAGGGATTAGAATCTGTATTGTGCATGATGTCCATGGCTGTGTAGGTATTGTGGCATGTCAGTATCCACGACGGCCACTGTGCTGCATGTGAATCCATTGTGTGTGTGTGTGCCATGTTGAACCAGACATTCCTTCCTTGGCATACACCTTTTGCATAGTTCCTTCCTGAGATCCTTTTCTTTGTGTGCTACTTGTGGCATTGTTTTCTTGACATGGCGCATGCTGCTGCAGGCCCTGCAGCAAGGGCACTCAGTGTCCACGCAAACGAGCTGGTGTTCATCATGGATTGCTTGCTGACATGTGCTATGCTGATCGGCAGCATCTGTGCCTCATGCGGTAGCACACTCTGCATTATGCACAAGATCCCCAGTTCCATCCACCTCAAGGCAAGAGGGAGGCCATCCCCCAGGTCAACTACGACATCCGTGTCTAATCCTACCCTGCACTCTACGGACATGTGCGTTACAAATCCCATGATACTTGTCCACATCCAGGGTGCATCTGCACAGCTCTGCTTCTACATCCGGCGACCAGGCCACATCAACGTCCAACAGAGATGGGGGGAGTGGATCACTGCCAGCTGCAGGATGACCTTCTCAATCCACGCACACACTCAGGATGCAGCCCACAACCACAACACAACCTTGTGGCACTGTGATCCAACACCCCATTGTGCCATCTCCATGCATCCAACCTTGGCCGGCCCACCATTCTCCACATCCACCTGACTCAAGAATGCAGGACATGGTTCTGCCACGTGTCTACACATACCTGGGACTCCCACCCCAGGACACTCCACATGATCCCTGACCTCTGCGCATGACTGTTGCTCTTCTAAATAGGTCTGTAGGCACAGTTGTGCGGGCACCCCTTCAGCTGGTTGGGCCCATCACGGGTGAGTATGGTGCTCCATGTCTGTCTTGGATGATACATTGTGACCCATGTGTGTCCTGTGCCAGACTCAGACCCCAGGGTATGGATGGTTGGAGTTACTACTGAAATCAGGCATGGTTTGACTTTACAACACACACATGTAGTGGAATAATGCAAAATGACGGCATCATCTGGTGATTGTGATGATTTTTATTTGTGGTGGGGCACGTGTTTGGGGGGATGACAAGAGGTGCTTGGCGGGAGTGTAGAATCCAAAGTTCACAGGGGGAGTTGGTATCCTTTCCATTGAAAGTCATCAGAGTCTATGCCACAGTCTTTGTCTACATTGGTCAGACAGTGACCAGCAAGGCCATGTGGAAGAGAATGTCATTTGCTGATGTGCTGCTGTTGGGCCAGAGGGCCAGGTGCCAGGCCAGGTGACCTGGGAGATGGTGATGTTCCGCTGACTCTCACGTTCTTTTTCGTGGATGACCCACCCTCCTGCGGGGACCCTCAGAAGCAGGCCGTGACAATGCTTGTGATGCTCCGTTGGATGAATCCTCCTCCTCCTGATCCCTCCCTGTGGGTGGTGATGTTCTTCGCCTGGTGGCACAGGGAGGGTTGCCCATGTTTTCGGCAATCCGACGGAGTACACGGGTCATGTCCGTTTGCACCGCCACGAGCTCAGCCAGTCTTGCCTCCATCCGTCCTTGGTGTTGCTGTTGACTGGCATATTGCTCGGCCTGCATGTTCTTTATCTGGTTGAGGGCCTCCACGGCCTGGCTGATGCCCCTGGTGTCACGCCGGTATGTGTCCAGGATGTTGCGGACGTGTGACATTACCAGTTCCTGAGCCAACTGGTCAGGTTCGCGCCTCCGCCGTCCTCCACTCCCACCACCCCTGCCCACTTGCGCCTGGCCTGCCGTTGTGGGCACATCGGGTCTCCGGGACTCCTGAGGGATGGCATTTGCGGTGTCGCCTGCCTCCTCCTGGGTGCCCGGAGCACCTTCTCCCTCCTGGACAGACTGGCTGTGTTGTTGTGTGCGGGCAGGGCTCCTGGGTGTCTCCTGGGATGTGGCAGGAATGGGGGTGGTGGTTGGCACAGTTGTACCTGACGCAGGTGCTGCAGGTGGTTGGACACCAGAGGGGCCAGGTTGGTCTGGGTCATCCACGGAGTGGTGAGAGTCGTCGCTGCCGGTGGGGTCCTCTTCACGCAGAGCCTGGTCCTGTGAGTCTTCCCCCCAGTGTTGGGGGGTGATCGACGAGGTTGACCTGTGTGTGAGAGAGACAGTGTTAATTGTGTTACATGCGACATCCATGTTTCATTCATTTTTGAGTTGGCACAGTTCCTCTGGGTGGTTGGATTTGGCTAGCATTCCTCTCACAGTGCACTTGTGCATGGGTATGTCCCTTGGCCACAGCTTTCGACACTTTACCTATGTGTGACACAATCTTAGTTGATGCATCTTTTGGGAACGCAGTTAGCAGTGTAGTGAGCGGGCGTAGCAAGCCATGCAGAGCCGCCTTACGTGTTGCACTGTACGTGGCCAAATGGTGTTTTTTCCATGCTATTTGAGAATGCAGGTAGGTAAATTAACCATTTGTGACAGGGTTCTGACAAACACAGTGGGTGGGTATACTGGGTGTAAGGTTATGTTTGTGCCTGCAGCACGGATGTACTCATGCACAGATTGACACATGGCCCAGTGTTTATCAAAGGTTGAAGGGGGGTTCACGCACTGCCAAACCTTGTCTACATGCACACAGTCCACCTGCTGATGAGCGGACATGGCCACACCACCCAAGGGTGATTTGGTCTCCCTCTGTCTCCCTTTCTCCCTCCCACTGTCAGCCTCCTCCCTCTGTCCGTCTCCCTTTCTCCATCCCTCTGTCACCCTCCTCACACTGTCCGTCTCCCGCTGTCTCCCTTTCTCACTCCCTCTGTCACCCTCCTCCCACTGTCCATCTCCCTCTGTCACCCTTTCTCCCTCCCTCTTTCAGCCTCCTCCCACTGTCCTGTCTCCCTCTGTCTCACTTTCTCCCTCCATCTGTCAGCCTCCTCCCTCTGTCCGTCTCCCTGTGTCTCCCTTTCTCCCTCCCTCTGTCACCCTCCTCCCACTGTCCATCTCCCTCTGTCTCACTTTCTCCCTCCCTCTGTCAGCCTCCTCCCTCTGTCCGTCTCCCTTTCTCCCTCCCTCTATCACACTCCTCCCACTGTCCGTCTCCCTCTGTCCGTCTCCCTTTCTCCCTCCCTCTATCACCCTCCTCCCACTGTCCGTCTCCCTCTGTCTCCCTTTCTCCCTCCCTCTGTCAGCCTCCTCCCTCCCTCTGTCCATCTCCCTCTGTCTCCCTTTCTCCCTCCCTCTGTCAGCCTCCTCCCTCTGTCCGTCTCCCTTTCTCCCTCCCTCTATCACCCTCCTCCCACTGTCCGTCTCCCTCTGTCTCCCTTTCTCCCTCCCTCTGTCAGCCTCCTCCCTCCCTCTGTCCATCTCCCTATGTCTCCCTTTCTCCCTCCCTCTGTCAGCCTCCTCCCTCTGTCCGTCTCCCTTTCTCCCTCCCTCTATCACACTCCTCCCACTGTCCGTCTCCCTCTGTCTCCCTATCTCACTCCCTCTGTCAGCCTCCTCCCTCCCTCTGTCTGTCTCCCTGTGTCCACCTCTGTCTCCGTCCCTCTCTCTCCCCCTCTCCCTCCCTATGTGTGTCACCCTCTGTCACCTCAGCCCAGCTTCCTGGGCACACACAGTTTGCAGGTCTTTCAAAGGCCATTGGCTTGTTCATGTGGGTTTGTTTCTTCTCTGCGGGCACCCATTGGGCGGAGTGTCTGAGTCTGCGCTGCTGCTGTGGCGGTGTGTGCTGACACTCTTTCAGAGTGATGCGTCTTCATTAGCTGCTGTTATGTGCTAATTGTGCCTTCATACCCATGTCGTCCTGCAACGCGGCCACTATTAGCAGGCAAAACAGTACTGTGTTTGTATGGCTGTGCCCTAAGCCATATGGGCTGAGGGCATTGTTGTGTGCTTCAGAGTTGCTCTATGTTAGTTTTGAGGCCCACCCTCCCGGCATCGGGGACATCCTGTCTTGTGGTTGTGTTTTGTGTGGACTGTGACTTGGCATGGCCTTGCTTGGGGCATGGGGCATGGAGGCGTTAGTGGCATGTGTGTGTTTTTGGAGTGTGGTTGTGTACGGTGCTGGCTTTGGGGGGGTTGGGTGCATGATTGTTATTTTGGTTGTGTGTGGCGTTCCCCCCATGTGAGGTGAGTTGTTTGTGTACTCACCAGGCTCTCGGACTCCTTCTACTCCGTCTACTCCCACCGGCGGCAGCGTGGCCATCACCTTCTCCTCCCAGGGATGGTAGTGTACCAGTCTGCGGGGTGGCCCTCCTCCAGTGATGTTGGCCTGTTTGTGCTCGTCCGTCATTTTTCGGCGGACCATCCTCCGCAGATCGTACCACCTGGCTTGGCACTCATGCCTGGTCCTTCTGATGGACCCAACAGCATTCACAGAATTGACAATCCTCTCCCACATGGCAGATTTTTCGGATATGCTGGTCCGTCTGACCAATGTTCCAAAGAGCTGTGGCTCGACTCTGACGATTTCGTCGACAAGGACCTCCAGCTCCTCCTTTGTGAACTTTGGATTCTTGTTAGTGGGCATGGTGTGGGGTGTGGGTGTGGATGGTTGTGGGGGTGTGGGTGTGGATGGTTGTGGGGGTGTGAGTGTGGTTGTGCAGGTGTGTGTGTGTGAATATGATGAGGGTGTGTTTGTGATGGTGGTTGTGTGAAGGAGTGCAAGTGTAAGGTGTATTGTTGTATGTAGTATGGTGCAGTGCGTTGTCTCTGTGGTCTGGCAGTAGGGGATCTGTTGCAAAGGATCATAGTTCGTGTGTGCTGGGCCTTTTTATTGGTCCGTTTGTGGGTGTGACTGTGTTTGAACTTTGGGTGGGTGTGTTATAAGGAGTGGTAGTGGTTTGGGCCTCTGTTTAGCTGTTTGTCAGTTGCAGGTCAGTGTATAGGATGTATTTGGACTTGTTGGACATGTTTTGTGGTGTTGTGTGCATCGAATTGACTCTCCTTGTGTTATTGTGGTTTGTCCTGGTTCAGTACGAGTGTTTTTTGCGTCTGTACGGTGCGGACATGGGCCATGTTGTTGTACAGTGCTGTCCTTTGCTATGGCTTAGTACGACTCGTACATGCGCGATGTTGGGTGAGGGCGCTGGTGTGGGGGCCTGGGGTAGGGTGCGTACAGACACGGGCAGGGTGTTGGTCTGCACCGTCCATCGGTCGTGGTGTTTTGCACCGTACATACAGGGGGGGCTGGGTGTACGGTCCGTACATACACTGGTGGGGTGTTGGTACGCTCCATTCATACATGGGTGGGGGTACAGTCCGTACATACACGGGTGGGGAGTAGGTACGCTCCATGCATACACGGGTGGGGGTACGGTCCGTACATACACGGTTGGGGGTATGGTCCGTACATACACGGTTGGGGGTACGGTCTGTACATACACTGGTGGGGTGTTGGTATGCTCCATTCTTCCACGGGTGGGGGTACGGTCCGTACAAACACTGGTGGGGTGTTGGTACGCTCCGTTCATACACGGGTGGGGGTACGGTCCGTACATACACGGGTGGGGAGTTGGTACGCTCCATGCATACACGGGTGGGGGTACGGTCCGTACATACACTGGTGGGGTGTTGGTACGCTCTATTCATGCACGGGTGGGGGTACGGTCCGTACATACACTGGTGAGGTGTTGGTACGCTCCATTCATGCACGGGTGGGGGTACGGTCCGTACATACATGGGTGGGGTGTTGGTATGCTCCATTCATACAAGGGTGGGGGTGCGGTCCATACATACACGGGTGGGGAGTTGGTACGCTCCATGCATACACGGGTGGGGGTACGGTCTGTACATACACGGTTGGGGGTACGGTCCGTACATACACTGGTGGGGTGTTGGTACGCTCCATTCATGCACGGGTGGGGGTACGGTCCGTACATACACTGGTGGGGTGTTGGTACGCTCCATTCATACACAGGTGGGGGTACGGTCCGTACATACACTGGTGGGGTGTTGGTACGCTCCATTCATGCACGGGTGGGGGTACGGTCCGTACATACACTGGTGGGGTGTTGGTACGCTCCATTCATACACGGGTGGGGGTACGGTCCGTACATACACGGGTGGGGAGTTGGTACGCTCCATGCATACACGGGTGGGGGTACGGTCCGTACATACACGGTTGGGGGTATGGTCCGTACATACACTGGTGGGGTGTTGGTACGCTCCATTCATGCACGGGTGGGGGTACGGTCCGTACATACACTGGTGGGGTGTTGGTATGCTCCATTCATACACAGGTGGGGGTACGGTCCGTACATACATGGGTGGGGGTACGGTCCGTACATACACGGGTGGGGAGTTGGTACACTCCGTGCATACATGGGTGGGGGTACGGTTCGTACATACACGGGTGGGGGTACGGTCCGTACATACACTGGTGGGGTGTGGGTACGCTCCATACATACACTAGTGGGGGTTCGGCGCGTACATCCGCGGCCGGGGGGCGTTTGGCGCATACATGCGGGGGATGGGGGGGTGTTCGGCGCATACATACGAGGGCTGGGGGGGTGTTGTGCGCGTACATACGGGGTCTGGGGTGGGGTGTTCGGCGCGTATGCGGGCACATGTCTCCATGGTTGCTATAGGAGTTCGGTCCGTACGGTGTTTTCTCCATACAGTTGTAAAATCGAAAGGACGGGAGTGATCATACTTGCGCGGTCGGACTACATTTTTCTGATTCGTACGGTAAATCGTCCGGGGATGTGTCGGACACATTTTCCGACCCGAGGACGTGTGGGGAAATGTTCCGGATGTGATTCGTATGGAGTTTTTCCCATGCGAATCGTACTTGGCAGTTTGTACGCTACTTGTACGATTCGTACGGCTAAAAATCCGGATACGATTCGTACGGGGGAAATTTTTCCAGGATCGGAATTGACACCCTAATATTTGAACTGGAGTAAGTCTATATTTAATTATTGAGCTATAAGAGCTATATTTAATTTGGTTCTTCTTAACAAACTATTTAATTTAATTTAGAATTGTAATTGTAAAATAAATAATATCCCCTTATTATGGTCCCATTACAGAGACAGCAGCTGGCAATCATTCTGACTGAACATAATACCAAAGACAATTTATGTAGACTGCATAAAATTGAAAATTAAAAGATTGAAGACCCAAGAAGACCAGCAACCAGTGATAAAGAAAGTACATTTTGTAACAAATTCCAAGAACACATTTAAACGTTACATCTCTTAATAGCTAAATATATCCAATTAAGTCTTACATTTTTTAAAATTTTCAGATCTAAAAATGTGAAGTGAACGACCTACAAAACCTCACAAAAGAGGAAAGCGTTTGACGTACATGGGATACTACTACTCCAAAGAAATAAAAACGTAAATGAAAGAAGGCCTTGAATGTGAACTAAATACTATTCCAGTTCTTTTTATATGTAAGCTAAACCTTTAATAAAACAATTACAAATATTACAGATCACAGTCAGCAGCCTTCAATGACTAAAATGGAAATAAGAGAAATAGAACATGACCTGAAAGCTATGGTTTTCACATCATCTGCTTCTACAGGCTCTATAATAAAAGACCACTCCCCAAATTTCCTGCACAATTAGCTGGTCAAATGCCACCAGTCCAAAACTTTAAAAGAATCATCAAGAAACAAAAAGAGGAAATACATTGGCCACACCAGCACTCAAATACCTTTCAAGAAATTGACATCCCGCCCTGACTTTAATACACCTAAAGAAGACTTTATAATCGTCAGGACTGTAAGAAGCTGGGTTACTGGTTGGGGGAGGTGAAACCCTACTTAAGCATCAACCACAGTCTTTGTCAGGGTGAAGCAATATACAAACCCCAAATTAACGTGTGCTTAATCCTCTGTAAACTTGGCACAAAAGCAGTCAGGCTTAACTTAGAGGCAATGTGTGAAGTATTTATGCAGCACTTCAAACAGTAATGAAGTGAAACACAACACTAGAAAAATCTCACACCAATTTAGAACAATAGTGTAAAATTAATAAATAATTTAAGAACAAAATGACAAAATCCAATCAGTTGAACGTGAGATATACAATTTTAGGGATTTAAGTGAAAATAGCACCAAAAAAAGCACAAAGCTCCAACAGTGGTTATCAGGTCGCATTAGACTAGGACAACGTCACAAGTTCAGGCCAATCACGATAGAGTGCGGGCTGGCTACTGGGACCCTATTAGGCCCACTGAACAAAGTACTTTAAATCCCGGTTGTGGAGCGATGCATCATGCAGCAGAGTGATGCGAGGTTCAGGTGTGAAGATGTGTTGCGCAGCAATGGTTCCAGGAAGCAGCTAGCTATGATGCTGCTATGCTCCAATATGAGGTCCTACTTTGTCATTGAGGACGCGTTGATTAGGGGCTTCAGATGAAAAGTCCTGCATCGAAGATGCGTCGCGCAGTGGCTGGTTCTGCAGAAGTTGCGAGGCTTGCCATGTGGAGTCCTGCATTATCATCAAGGATGCCGTTGACAAGTTGCTAGTGATGAGAAGAAGACCTGTAATGAGGATGGGTAGCTCAGCAGCAGTTCCAATGAGCATGGGCCTGCAGCGCCAAGATCTGCGCCAGGGATGCATTATGCAGTAGTCACAAGGCTGCTTTTTGCAAGGTGATTCATTGTGCTGGGACCACAGGTGGGCAGACAGAGCACCTTCAGACCCACTTCCAAGGATCCAGGCCTGGGTTGGCACCATCTGTGATGGCAAGACTCACAGCTGGCAGGGGCCAGGTGTTGGTTTGAATATGGTGAGGGCCTTTTCTGTCCCTAAGGCTCTAATCAGGAGGCCAGCCAACTAGCCCTGGGAGTCACTCTGCTGGTCCTGTGTTCAAAATTCAGGTCCAGTTCATCTCATTCGGGGAGGCGGAAAGAAGAGCAGCAGAGCAGCAGAGAAGGACAGCAGAGTTGCAGTCCTTCTTGCAGCAAGCAGCATAGCAGTCTTTCTTCTGAGTCTTCCACAGGTCCAGATATGCACTGAAGAGTTGAGTCTGGGGTTATTTCTACCTCCTGGGGGAAGGTTCTGGTAGTTCCCACCCTCCTGAGATGTCAGGAATCCCAAACCTCCCTGTCCTGGCCCCAGCCTGTCTGGGGACAGAAAAGACTAGTGACACAAATGTTGTGAATTTGTTCAGGCAGAGCCTTTGTGATGTGCACATGAGGTAGGTGACAGCTCCACCCCCTCATAAGTCAGAGTGGCCCATCCTATAAACACCTATCTTTCCTTTGTCTCACTCTCTGGGAGCAATATACGAGGACAAATTGCCAGCTCCACCTAGTCATGCAACCAAGGGACAGGCTACAGGTACCAAATGGTAAGTACAAAAAAATGCCAACTTTCTAAAAGTGATATTTTCAGAATTGTGACTTTACCATTCAAGAGGTCTTTTAATCACAATTCTTTACACACACAACCCGAGCTGTCTACCTGCTCCCATATGGAAGTTATCACTTAGTAAATGTAATAAGGTGACCAAATGTTACCCTATGGGAGAGAGTGGCCTTGCAGTAGTGAACAAATAAAATGTAAACGTTTTTCACTACCACAACATGTTAACTATAAAAAAGACATGTCTCATGTTTTTAAATACACTGCAACCTGTCTTCTGGGCTGTTCAGGTCCTATCCTAAGGATGGCATGTATGTATTAAAAAGGAAGGTTTGGGCCTGGCAATAGGTGTATTATTCCAGGTCGAAATTGCAGTTTAAAACTGCTCACAGAGGCTGCAATAGCAGACCTGAGACATGTTTTACAAGGCTACGTAAGAGGCTGGTACAATGAGTGCTGCAGGCATACTAGTAGCATTTAATTTACAGGCCCTGGGTACAATTGGGTACGTTTATAATAGAGACTTACAAGTACATTAAATGTGCCAAATGAGTATAAACCAACTCTACCATGTTTATGGGAGAGAGCACAAACACTTTAGCACTGGTTACCAGTGGTAAAATGTGCAGAGTCCTATGATCTACAAACATGAATTTATAAAAAATTGGGGGGTGAAGGCCAAATATTTGTGGGTGACCCTGCAGAGTGGGCCAGCTCCAAAAGGGCCTAGTCACAACTGTATTTTGTTGTATGTGAAGTGGTGCTACTATCATACTACTCAGTAGTGCAAAATGCTATTCACTAATGTATGGGCAGAGACCTTCACCTTTGCCTCTCTTTACTATGCAAAGATTTCTCTCCAGGTGATGAAGATGACTGCACTATTAAGAATACTATTTTATTAGTAAATTTAGGAGGGACAAGGGAGAGTGGCTGGAAAAAGGGAAATTCTTACAACTTAATGGGAGAGGTCTGGAGAAACGTAAGAAGGTGTTTGGGAGGTAAATGCTTCTATAAACTCCCACCCAGTTACAAGGGTAAGCCCAATGCTATTCACAAACTATACTTCTACATTTACTACTATCCTAAAGGTCACAAAACAGGTTGGCGTTTAGCCAAAACTCGTTGGTTATCCGTTATTGTATCAGTGTTAAATGGTAGCGGCAGTCGCAGTCGATAACCTTTCAAGTATTGCCCGGCGGTAATCGCCTCTTATACCATTCGATGCTAAACCAACAAAGAGGCAGGCGCCGGAGACTGGAAGGCAGGAAACAAAGTTTTATTCCGTCGGAGTGGAACACATCAGATCAGACAGCGAGGTATCGTCACGAGGTGCTCTAACTGCATCTCAGAGACCTGGTCTCTTATACACACGTTTATGACTTTATTGCAGGGTTATCATACATGGCACATTCTTGAGATCACTTTGATACATGAAAGAACATCCTCAGAATCCCCGGCTCAGATCCGATCCCACACATAGATACAGTAGAAGTCCCCCACCCCACCCGCAGTAGGAGATGGATATCACACAGCAGGATATTCCGCCAGTTCCCGGGGGTGTGTGCAACCGGTCGGGTCCCAGGGGGTGGGGGCCTTGATCTGCTGTAATCCCTTTGATGTGGGGTGTTTCCCTTACAGTAGGGGCAATAAACTGCATCCGCAGGGCTAGGTGATGGCCTGGGATCGGTTTCGGACAATCGGGCGCGGAGGAAGGGGGTTATCAGAAAGGATGTATGACCATGTATGGGATGAAAAGGAGGTGTTGGTCAGGCACGGGGTGCGATTCCATGGCAGGGTCGCACAGAAGGAGAGGTTTTACGGCCCATGTATGAGAGGGCGGGGGTGGCCAGCGCGCAGGGGATGTTCGCAGCGCCTGAGGGGCGCGCTGGTGATCGGCAATGAGCGGGGAGAGAGAGAGAGTGGGGCGCCTAAAATGGCGGCTGTGCGTTCGCTGTGCGTGGCGCTGGGGAGAGGCAAGATGGCGCAGATAAAGTTCAGTTACAAGCTAAATTTCCACAGTCCTCCCTTTTAACATATCTCGCCAGCTTGTTTAGTTCGGATCTATCCCCATAATACTACGAACTTCCACCTCATACAAAGCTTTCATTCGTTCCGCTTCAAAGTTCAAAGTCTTAGGGCAGATGCAGTTCATAAAAAGCGAACATAAAGGTGGCAGACACTGAATCCCCAAGCAACATCCACATAGTATCACAATCGGTATTAGGATAAATAAAAACAGCCTCCATCCCCAACTTCTAATAGTGTCCCAAAACCAACTTCCAAGTGACCATCCTTCTTGCTCCTGATGAACCTCTGCGGAAAGTCTGTGGAGGTGTTCAATTGCTTTGTAGACTGAGGGTGAGTTATCCGGTACGTAGGTACAACAGCTGGACCCAATGATGTGGCATGCTCCTCCACGATCAGCCAGAACCACATCTAGAACGAGGCGGTTCTGAAGAGCCACCAGGCGGACGGCCTGAAGCTCGGCGGTGTTGTTGGCGAGGATGCCAGCCGTAATGTTCATCGCCGTTTCGACTGCCTGAGTTAAGTGGCAGATGGCACGGCTGTTTGCCATTGGACCCCAGAGTGGAACAAGTCCCTTTACTGCATCCAGGAACTGTGCTCCGGTGGAGTCGGCTTGTACAATGTCTTTGGCACGTTTCTGTCGGTGATGGTTTGCTGGAGCCACATATGTCGGAGGAAGGACAAAAGCGATGTAGCAGGTGCCTCCCCAACCTTTCGGAAGCCAGGTGTAGGCCTTAGTACCACAGACGAAGTACATATTTGGGGAGGTAACAAAGGAGGGTGGATCAACTGAGTCCAATGTTCGGGTGATGAGGCAAGAGCTGTGGCCCACCAGCTGCGCCCCCAGGCCTTCGAGGCACACAAGTCCAGTGATGTTGATGACGGATAGGGCCACTGTTAGGGTGGCGGCCGTCCGTTTCCGGAGGTAAGAGAAGGTGGGTCTGGCTGGATTGTTGAATACCTGCATTTCAACTCGTTCTTTGGCAGGGATGTCCATGTGAAAGGAAGTGTTTGATCTCAGAGGACAGAAGGGAGCAGAAGTTTTTCCAGTTTTGTTCAGCCAGAACCCATGGTAGAAGTGTGACACAGTTTTGCCGGAAGTGGCATTATCCTTGTAGCTTTCTTGCAGGAGGATTAGCCAAGCGAGGCAGGAGCCATGGACAGAAAAAGGTGAAGGGATGAAAGGGATAGAGTGTCCGGTGGCATGTGGTAGCAATCCACAGATCCAGCAATTAGTGGCATTGGCGGCAAGATTTTGTTGGTGGAGCAACTGCACAAAAGAGTTATTCCAGAACTCCTTACGCCTTTCTCGGAGTTGGGGTGAAAGTGAGATCAGATGGTGTTCTCTCATGGTGGTAGGTTGAACGGTGGTCAGCAATGTCCTGTGAGCAGGTGCGCTCTCCTCTACGATCCAGAAGGTGACCACGAGGAGAAGGCAAAAGAGAAGGGTAATGAAAAGTGCAATAGTCTTTGAGCTGTGCATTTTGTCATTTTTTGGGATTTTGTAGTGGATCTTCGGACGTCCGGTTGCTTCCATCATCTTCATGTCGGGTGCTTCCATCACCTTCAAGGGACTCGGTAGCGGGCAGAACCACAGACTTTGTTTAGTTTCTCTCCTGGTGGCCTTTGAGGTGGCTAGGCAACCGCTCTGAGATTTCAACTTAGTTTGTGGTCTGCTTAGCCGAAGTTCCCTCCTTTCGTCGTAGGTTATACCCTTCCTTGGATGGCACAGTGGGATCGGGATATTTCGTTAATTCAAGTGTCTCTGTATCTGGGCAGCGGCTCAGGGATGGTCGGTCTTTGTCCAGAAGTTCCTCTTGGGCGGTGATGTTGTCCGTCGTCGTCAGGGTCGATGATACCTTCTTGCAGTGGTGTGCATGCAGCCAATTGCGCTTCCCCTCCACTCGAAGAGCTGTTCGGGTGGTGATCAGGACTTGCAGGGGGCCCGTCCACCGGGGCTCCAGACTCCTGGTGCGCTGGAAGTTACGCACTTAGACAAAGTCACCAGGTTGGATGTCGTGCCCGGGGCCCCTGGAAACGTCGGGAATGGCTTGCAGCACCTGCTGATGGATAACAGACAACGTTTTAGTTAGGTTGTACAAATAGTCAGACATGAGGACGTCCGGGACGTCGTGGATGGATGTTGGTTTCGGTGCAGTCCAAAGGTTCATGGGCCACCCGAAGACGACCTCGTAGGGGGTTAAGTGGTGTTTGGTGGGGGTGGAACGCATTGATAGCAATGCTAGCGGGAGAGCGTCTGGCCATTTCAGTCCTGTGGTGGCAACTATTTTTGCTATCTTAAGCTTCAATGTGGCATTATGTCGCTCAACCAAGCCTGCAGATTGGGGATGGAAGACCGCATGGAACTTCTGTTTTACACCCAGCCCCTTTAAGATGAGTTGGATAACCTCGGCTACAAAGTGGGAGCCGTTGTCGCTCCACAAAATTCGACAAAGGCCGTACCGGGGGAAGAATTCTTTCAGTAGTACTTTTGCGGTAGTCATAGCGGTGTTGTCGCGGGTTGGGTAGGCTTCCACCCACTTGCTGAAGGCACACACAACGACAAGTACGTACTTCAAACCTTGGCACCTTTCTAACTGGATGTAGTCCATTTGTAGGACTTCAAAGGGGTGATTGGGAACCCCAAACCCTCCCCGGGGTACAGCAGTTCCTTTCCCAGGGTTGTGTTGGAGGCATACCAGGCATTGTTGGACCAGACGTTTGGCTGAGTCTGGGATTTTGTCGTTGTGCCAGACTTTGGAGATGAGTTCGATCATGGGGGCAGACCCTATGTGTGCGGGGGAGTGTGCCATGGTCAGCATGGGGATCAAGTATGAGTCAGGTAGCAACCATTTGTTCGAGTCTTTAGTTCGCCAGCAACCGTCATCGTCCTTCAATCCCACCCGTGCCCATTCAGTTAATTCGTGTGGTGAGCTGGCTAATTGGATGTCCCTAATCGTTTCCCTAGCATCCTTCCATTTCTCAGTTTGTGACCTGGTCACGTACATACGGGTCGTGGACCTATTCTCGGCTGTGGTTCGGGCAGTAATTTCAGCTAGTGCATTTCCCTGTCCTATAATGTCTGTCACCTTCTTGTGTGCCTGGCATTTGATCACAGCCAGCCGTGTGGGGAGGAGGACTGCTTCGGTCAGGGCAGAGACTAGATCTCCATGCAGGATGGGTGTGCCATGGGAAGTCAAGAATCCCCTCTCCTTCCAAAGGAGCCCAAAGTGGTGAACTACCCCGAAGGCGTATTGACTGTCTATGTAAATGTTTGCGGTTGTCCCTGCTGCCAGGATGCATGCTCGTGTGAGAGCAATCAGTTCAGCCGCCTGTGCGGATCGCTGTGTGATGCGGGCTGTCTCAACAACTGTTCGGGCTGTGGTGACTGCATAGGCAGCTGAAGTGGTGCCATCGGGGAGCTTGATGCATGAGCCATCCACCCACAGTTCTCCGTCAGGGTCCGGGAAGGCAGTATCTCGAAGGTCAACCCTACTCTTGGTCTGTTCGTCGGTGAGAGTCACGCAGTCATGTATAGGGGACGCATTGGGGTCAGTGTCAGGGAGAGGTAGTAGAGTGACTGGATTCAGAGTGGTGCATCGTTTCAATGTGATGTGGGGTGCAAGCAGAGTCAGTTCATAACCAGTCAGTCGTGCGCTAGTCAGGTGTTGAGTCTTGGTCTGGTTCAGGAGGGTGTCAACCGCATGGGGTACCAATACAGTGAGGGGGTTCGAGAGCACGATCCCCTCACTTTGCCGGATAGAGACAGCAGCGGCGGCTACTGCTCGAAGGCAGGCGGGCAAAGCTCTGGCTACAGGGTCAAGAGTGGCAGAGAAGTAGGCACAAGGGCGTTGTTTAGGACCTATGGACTGGGTTAGGACAGACAACGCGCATCCCTCCCTTTCGTGGGTGTAGAGGGAGAAAGGTTTAGTGTAG
Organism: Triturus cristatus; assembly: GCF_964204655.1. Lineage (NCBI taxonomy): Eukaryota > Metazoa > Chordata > Amphibia > Caudata > Salamandridae > Triturus > Triturus cristatus. The sequence continues at coordinate 759,027,377 of NC_140587.1, forward strand.
TCTGGGGTTCCTAGGACTGGTGCTGAGCAAAGGGCATCTCGTAATTCTTTGAAGGAGGATTGGCATTCGGGTGTCCAGGGGAGAGGGAAGGGGGCATCTTTAGCCAACAGGGAAAGCAGAGGTTTTACAATAAGACTGAAGTTTGGCAACCACTGTCGACAGAAGGAGGTGAGGCCTACTAGAGACCGCACTTGCTTCTGAGTTTTGGGAACAGGGGTTTCTAGGATGGTCTGAATTCGGTCAGGTGTAAGTTTCCTCCCGTCCTTGGATAGGAGGTGGCCTAGGTATGTCACTTGGGGTTGGCAGAACTGTAACTTCTTCCTGGAGACCTTGTGACCGTTCTCCGCGAGGAAGTGGAGGAGGTGAATGGTGGCTGTGACAGCAAGTGGGGTGGTGTCGGCCGCCAAAAGAATGTCGTCGACGTACTGTATTAACACCACTCCATCGGGTAATTGGACTGCATCTATTTGTCTCTTGAGGGCTTGGCTATAAATGCTGGGACTCTCAGTGTAGCCTTGGGGTGCCCTACAGAATCTGTACGAACGGGCTTTTAAAGTGAAGCCGAACAGGTAGCGGCTGTCTGGGTGGATGGGGATGGAAAAGAATGCGTTCTTGAGATCAATAACAGTAAAGGTGGTGGCAGTGGATGGAATCAGGGTGAGGATGGTGGTGATGTCTGAGACCACGGGGTACTGAGGTATGACTACTTTGTTAACTTCTCGTAAGTCAACAATGAAGCGGTATGCTTTCTCATCTCCCTCGCCTTGCTTCTTTACAATGGGTAGGATAGGGCTGTTGCAAACATTACTGACTACTTCTTCTACTACTCCTGCATCGACTAGGGACTGGATGATTTCCACCAATGCCTTCTCGCCTTCGGGCGATATTCGATACTGTGGAAGCTTTGGGAGCACTGCGTCCGGTCGGACGGTTATGTGTACTGGGTCGATCACCATGCGCCCTACATCTGAGTCGGTTTTAGCCCATAGATGTGAGGGTAACGTGTCGAGTAGGACAGGTCAGCATCGGTTATAGAGAGCATACGTCGTGTGCGACAAGGTCTGAACAGATCTGGGTTATCGTGCAGGATGACTCGAACTCCGTCTGGGGAACATCTGATGGTAGCTAGGAAATGTTTTAGCAAATCGAGTCCCATAATAGCATCGGGGGTGTTGGAGGAGAGCATAAAGGTCGTGTCAGTGGCGTTATCTTCTAAGTCAAAGGAGATTGGTGCTGACAAGGGGTTAGTGGAGGGCGTTCCATCGAAGCCTATTGAGGTTACGTGTGAGCCAGACAAGGGTGCCCTAGGAATCAGTCGTTTAGATAACGCACTACGTGTCGCCCCAGTATCTACCAGAAATGGAGACTTTGTGCCCAAGACCTTAGCAGTGACGTAAGGACCTTGCTGGTCAACACGGAGTTCGACTGGATCCCTCCCTTGCCCCTGGCGGTCCTATGCGAAGTCATGGGTGCTTTCGTAGTCGGACTGCTGACACTGGTTTTGTCGGGGGCGATCAAAGGTGTTTGGTCTGCCTGGCCTGTCGTTGATGGCGTCGTTCGTGTACCCTCGTCCCTGTCTTCTACTTCTGGGGTCATATGCTATGTCTCTGGTGTCCCTATTTTTGTTCATTTCCAGAAGGACCGGGCACTGGGATTTCCAGTGTCCGAACCCTCTACAGAACGCACATTGGTTCCCATCTAAATCTCTTCGTCCGGTGTAGGGTGCAGGTGTATGGTCTCTAGGGGGTAGCTTTCTAGAGGCGGTTGGTTGGTAATTCCCTTTAGGGGGCTCCCTTCCTATGGTCACCCCTTGCAACTGTGCTATCATTACCCTCTCCTTCAGTTCCTTTTTCTTTCTCTCGGACGCCCTATCGTTCTCATTCTTTTGGTGTTCGTAGTATTGGGCCATCTGGAGGATTGCTGCGGGTTTGGAGGCTGCCCAACTACTCTCGCTGGTCTGTAGCTTCTGGGAGACTTCTTGTGACAGACCCTTCACATAATTCTGGACAAAGAGGTGATGTCCGGTTGCAGTGGTCATGTCCTGGCCACTATAATCGGAAAACACGGCCTCGAATCGAGAGAAGTATTCAGACACATCCTCCTGGGGTTTCTGGCGACAAGCCGTCACTATCGACCAGTCTACCTTTCTTTCTGGGATTAGAGTCTTCAATTTCTGTACAATCTTGTCTGGGAGCTCCAATATGGCTTTCGGGGGTTTCTGTCCCGGTTCTCGCTGTTTGTCTATGGTATCAAGTTGTACCCAGGTATATCCGAACGGCTCAGCGTGGTCGACTTTCCGGATTTGCTTCCACACATCAGCTGGCAGACATAACCCGAAGAACAAGTCGATATCTGCTAAGGTCATTATTGTTGAACCTAAGGCTGTACCTAGTTCGGTGTAGAAGGCAGTCGGGTTCTTTCTTAAGTCGGGTAGGGTTTTTCTAAAGGTCAAAATGTCTTGTCGGTCCCATGGCTGGTAGACCCAGTTATATACAACCCTTCCCTTCGCATCTTGGTGGTTGATGTCGTCATGTGTTCCCTGACCTCGTGGGGGGACCCAGTAGGGGGCGGCTTCTTTGATGGGGATCATGGTATCAGCCCTTCCTGCCTGGGGTTCAGTCGCTATGGGGGTTTCTGCTTTGGTTGTCTGTCTGTGCTCTTTAAGGTGCCGGAAGACCTCGAGTGTACGAGTGAAGAGGTCCGTCACATCGCCCTCTCCTTCTTCCCCAATGTCTACCTTCCTATATAGGACCGCTAAGCCTTCGGGACCTTTATCGTGGTACCTATCCTCATATGTATTCAGGGCGTGATAACAAAGTTGTACGACAAAGTGTCGTCTGCGGTTGTTGGCATACGAGTTATACACGTCTGTTATATACTCCTCACTTTCCTTTCGCTCTACCAGTGTCCTTACTATCTTATCGATTCCGGCTCGTTCATCCTTTGTTAGTCGATTCATTCTGGTGGAATCTTTCTTTCTCATCTCAGGGTCATCTAACGTTATCGCCAACGTTGTGTTCGGTACAAGAGGCTCGGCCGGCGCGGAGGCCGTGAGGACCGAGGCCCTGGTACTGCTTTCGCTTGTGTTTGGGGGTTGTGGGTGTTGCACTACCGGTTGGGAGGGTGCGTTTGGAGGGGGCATGTAGATGATCGGGGGACCTAATAGCAATTCGTCATTCGTTCGTTGCTTGGAAGGCAACTCAGGGTAGAGCATAGAGGTGGTCCTAACAGGGTACTGGCCTGATGTTTCAGGCTCTTGTTTTAGTTTAGCTTCCCTTCTCTCCTTTATTTCTTCCTCTAACTTTCTAGCGGCAAGGTGAGCTGCCTTTTGTAATTCCTTTTCTGCTTTCACTTCTTCCCTCTTTTTCCGTTGCGTTGCTTCTTTGCGCCACATGCCGATACTGTCAAGCATAGTAGGCGTCGTTTTATTACTACGTAGAGCTATTTCTAGCGTTTCTATTTTATGGTCATCGAAGGATCCCATCAGTGGCCACTGACTCTCGGGGTCCTTCTTTGTATATTTATGCCATAGCTTGCTATAAGCTACGGCGACTAGTCCATATTTAGTGAACATGTCCTTATTAGGGGTGCCCTCCAGTGGAGCCGGGGGGTTCACCTCTAATAAGCGGTCCGGGCAGAACCAACTACCAATCAGTGGGGAGAAGATAGGCATGACGGGTTACAACGGGGACAAAAGTCAGCACTACCTATCTTTTCACTGCTTGCAAAGACTAGATAGAATATCTCTATTCCACGTTATTTGTAAGCAGAGAATACCTCCAAAGAACCAATATCGAACAACTAGTGTTCGGACAATCAATCAATCAATGGTGAGAAAGAGATAGGCACGACGGGTTACAATGGGGACAAAAGTCTGAGTTACCTACCCTTCACTATTTGCAAAGACTAGACAGAATATTTCTATTCTACGTTATTTGCAAACAGAGAGTATCTCAAAGAGCATTATCCTTCAAAACAATCAATATTCGTACAATCAATCAGTGGGGAGATAAAAATAGGCACGACGGGTTACAATGGGGACAAAAGTCTGCGTTACCTACCCTTCACTATCTGCAAAGGAAGAGAGAGTATTTCTACTCCTCCCCGTTTGTAGACAGCGACTATCTCAAAGAGAACAATCAATAAGCAAATACTAGTATTTCAATCAATCAATCAATCGTTTCGCAATTTGTCGTGTTTCACGACCTTACCCGGACCGCGTGGACAGTTTCTCGTCTTCCGCCTCCAGCGCCTGATCGTCCTCTACTCTCCGTTATTGCCGCGGCACTCCTGATGGTTCCCAGTCAGGACCGTAGATCACTCGAGAGAGGTCTGCTCGGAACCAGTGAAGTTCGGATGATCGGCTGCCAGACGAGGGTCTATCGGGCAGGAGCTCTCCCGATCGTTGCAGTCGTTCACTCTGTCGTCGGGACCTCTCCCACTGGATCCACGTGTCGCTGATGGGCCCCACGCTTGGGACGCCAATTGTTAAATGGTAGCGGCAGTCGCAGTCGATAACCTTTCAAGTATTGCCCGGCGGTAATCGCCTCTTATACCATTCGATGCTAAACCAACAAAGAGGCAGGCGCCGGAGACTGGAAGGCAGGAAACAAAGTTTTATTCCGTCGGAGTGGAACACATCAGATCAGACAGCGAGGTATCGTCACGAGGTGCTCTAACTGCATCTCAGAGACCTGGTCTCTTATACACACGTTTATGACTTTATTGCAGGGTTATCATACATGGCACATTCTTGAGATCACTTTGATACATGAAAGAACATCCTCAGAATCCCCGGCTCAGATCCGATCCCACACATAGATACAGTAGAAGTCCCCCACCCCACCCGCAGTAGGAGATGGATATCACACAGCAGGATATTCCGCCAGTTCCCGGGGGTGTGTGCAACCGATCGGGTCCCAGGGGGTGGGGGCCTTGATCTGCTGTAATCCCTTTGATGTGGGGTGTTTCCCTTACAGTAGGGGCAATAAACTGCATCCGCAGGGCTAGGTGATGGCCTGGGATCGGTTTCGGACAATCGGGCGCGGAGGAAGGGGGTTATCAGAAAGGATGTATGACCATGTATGGGATGAAAAGGAGGTGTTGGTCAGGCACGGGGTGCGATTCCATGGCAGGGTCGTGCAGAAGGAGAGGTTTTACGGCCCATGTATGAGAGAGCGGGGGTGGCCAGCGCGTGGGGGTTGTTCGCAGCGCCTGAGGGGTGCGCTGGTGATCGGCAATGAGCGGGGAGAGAGAGAGAGTGGGGCGCCTAAAATGGCGGCTGTGCGTTCGCTGTGCGTGGCGCTGGGGAGAGGCAAGATGGCGCAGATAATGTTCAGTTACAAGCTAAATTTCCACATCAGATTACCAAATACATTTTAAATTATTACTGTGCATCATTGCACAGTAACCCCAAGTGTCTCAGGATCTCCGGAGAATAGTAGTGTAAGTCACGGGGTTTTATATAGACATTTTTACAGAACTATAATATATATCATATTAAACTGTCCAATGATTTTTATATTTCTGCCACAGTTGAAAAGCATATGTTATAGTTATTTAATGTTATTTAAAAATGTCAGCCAAAACGTAACATTATGACCTAACAAAAACACTTAAATGAAGCAGTTATAGTTATTTCAAATAACTATAACTCTTGCTCTACATTAACCACATCTCACACCCTCCCCATGCAGTGGTAATTATGCCTGTGGTCAGGTCCTGTGCCCAACTACGTGCAGGTGCCCTACCCCTTTTTTCAGATATACAAATATTTAAAGCAGACCTATTGACTTTGCCAAAAAGTCAATTTTTGATAATACCTATTGATTTAGGATTAGCACAATGCCATCCACCCCAAGCTATAAAGTGTCAAACACTTTTGCCATTTTTACAGCAATGATTTTAAGCATAGGTTTAGCAATTGGCAACCACACCAAGCTGAAAAATGACAAAAACCCTTTACCACTCCAGGAACAGTATTACTTCTCTGTATTGGTAAAATACCATTCATGCTGACCTGGAATGAACAAAAGCAGCCCCTATCTTTCTAGCCTGGCATGGATGGCTCTGTGCTAATCCTATGCTTAAAAACTGTGTGAGAAAAACAGATATTTAAGGAGAGCAGATTCAGAGTGTTGGTGATGCGGTAGGTGCTCCATATAAAGGAGCTGCTCTCAACCTAAATTTGGGACCTACCCAGAATTCACTGTATATATATATATATATATATATATATATATATATATATATATATTATATATATCTATATATATATATATATATATATATATTCACTGAAAAAACCATAGGTTTCAGGGGTGTTATAGTTAGCTGGACTTTTCACTTGTACAAAACCATTGAAATTCCCCCGTTATAGTTAGTTCGCATAACTATAACTCGCGCACCCGCAATGCACTGCTGATGATGTCACATATTACATCACTCATGACATGGTCAGTGACATCACTGATGACATCTCAAATGACATCACTGATGACATCATCCAGTGAATGTGTGTTTTTCTGAAAATTAAATATGTTTTATATATGTATATCTCAAGGTCGATGGAAGAATAAATGGGTATATAAGTGTCTAAATGGATGATTTGTTTTTGAAAAATTGATTGTGTAACTGACTGATTAAGTGTATCATAGTGAATACATGGCTTAGTGAGTAATGTTTAAATATGTAAATATCTGTATCAGTCTCTCACTTTGTGTATAAGTGGCTGCATGGGTTGGTGAGTAGCTACATGGGTGTCTATATAGGTTATTAGTTGGTTTTTTGAGTATCAGTCTGAGTGTCTGCATGGTTCGGTGGGGGGTATTACGTAGTGCATAGGTGCATGAATGAGTGACTCACTCTTTGTATGTGTAGAAGACAGCATGTGTGCAGGACTGTATGGGTGTATGAGTGTGTGTATGGGTGTGTTAGTGAGTGAATGACTGTCTCAATAGTGTCTTTATGAGTAACTACATATGTTTTAAACTAGTTGTTATAATCTTAGTATCTTAAGTATGAGTTGGTATGTTACAAACCCCCCTCCCCCTAACTAGTATATGGTACGACCCTGGGGAGCTCACCTTAGAATGTTCATGTGGGCTCCATCACTGCTGTGAGAGCGGATGGTCAGAGAATAAAGAGTGAGCACTTCTACTCGTGTGGTTTCATCCTTATTACAACACTGGCGACGAACTGCGAAGGGGGCAGCTGGCCATCTCCCCTCTGTGTATTCTCTCGAGGCAGAATATATTTTGAAGTACCACAACGAGTACAATTGAGTGGAGGAATTTACACGATGGAAATTTGTGCACCAAGAAGGCAAGCAGTGGGCACAAGAGGGAACACCTCACAATCGAGCACCGTTAAGTGTGTAAGCGATTACAGGCAAAGAAAGGGAGAAGAGGACTAACAGCAGCCCAGGGGGCGCATGGCTCGTTGGACTGAGACGAGCCATTGTGTCCGGCAATCCCCTTGAACATCGCTGTGACTGTGCCAGTACTACGGTGCGTATTGAGAATGTGCCCTGTGGATCCCCGCTGAGCGAAGGGTGTGGAGATTGTGAGGTGTCTCGTTCATGCATGGTCCTGGAGTGGGCAGCTTTCAGCGTTGGAGAAAGGAAAGTACTTACGCAGGTCAGCGCCGCTGTCACGGAGCTAGTGCAGTGGTAGGCAGTACGGAGGCAATCTCTTGCACCTGATTGCACCTCACGGGGGAAGGCGCTCCCTGGGAGGACGAACGCCGCTCCAGCCGCTTCCAGTATTCTTGAGCAGTACTCCGGTCATCGCTGGTAAGATTATCCTGGCATTCTGACGGATTGTTCACAAGTGAACGGCGTGTGGAGCAGCGCGCTCCAGAGGCAGCTTCATCCCAAGCTTCCTCAGCAAGCGGACGTCCTGTGAGGCAATTTCCTCTGAGAGGAGCCGGCGCGCCAGCCTCTGAGGACCGTTCGACTAAATAAGTTCCTGTCAGTTTTGTCCGGTGCCCCAGCCGCTTGAGAGCGGGTCGTTTCACTTAACAGAGGTTTTCCTCGTCTGCAGTGGTTCTGGAGAGAGGTGTCTGGTTACGAGCGATACCGGGCCCTTTCTGCATCGTGGCTGGGGTGAGTGCAAGAAGTATTTCAGTATCAGAGTGGTGGATAGCGGATCCTGTCAGTGTTGAGGGGAGTGAGTCTTGTACATTGAGCACCGGGAGGGGAAGCTATTCAGTGCACCGTGGTAGCCACCCCAAGGCTTTTCAAGAAATCTTAAGGGCCATTTGTCCCCCGTCCTTGAATTGGTCCAACTGCACATCTGTGGTCTGTGTCAGCCATATAAGTCACCATGGGAACGCCAGGCATGAGTCAACTCCCGTCCTTTTTGAATGACTGTGGGGATCCAGAGATCCACTGGAAGGACTGGGCCAAGCTGTTCGAATCGTACTTAATTGCTATGGGAGGTGAAAGGTTTTCAGCCTTGAGGAAACAGCACATTCTACTGCATAATTTGGGCGTGCATGGTCGCAAAGTTTATGAAACCCTTCCGGAGCCAGAGTTGGAGGATGATGAGGGTATTGATGTATTTGATGTGACATTGATGAAACTGGAGTCACATGTTGGGGATAAAGTCAACGTGGTGTTGGAGGGACACAAATTTTTCAGCAGAGTTCAAGGGAAGTGCGAATCGATCAGTAACTACATTGCAGCTCTAAGGGGTCTAACGCAGTTGTGTGAGTTTGGGGATTTGAATGACTCTCTCATACGTGACCAATTAGTTAGATGCACAAACAATAGCAGGATTCAAGAAAAACTGTTGGCAAAAAATCCCACCTTGAAAGATGCGGTGGCGATTGCTCAATCTGTGGAACATACTGCGAAATACGTAAAAGAAATGAAAGTTAGAGAGGATGTAGTAGCATCAGTACAGGTGGAGGAGCAGAGTAAAGATGTGTTTAAATTGTCCGATAAATGGAGCACGAAGGAGGCTCAAGCCACAAAAGCTAGTAGAGATGTGCATAATTTAAAATGTTATAGATGTGGAAGCATTAACCATCTTGCTAATAACCCTGTGTGTACTGCCAGAAGTGTCATGTGTAAGAAATGCAACAGGAGAGGACATCTAGCTAGGGTGTGCAGAGAAGGGATAAGTAACACTGTGAGTGTGGTTAGTAGTGGTGAGGAATCTCAGGCTAAGTATGTTTTCCAAGTGAGGAGCACTGCGGTAGGGGAAAAACAGAACTACCCTAAATGTATTGTGCTGTTCAATAACAAACCGCTGGAAGTGTTTGCGGATTCCTGTTCCCCTTTCACATTAGTGAATGTGCATGATTTTGAGGATTACCAAAAAACGGGGGGAAGTAGAGGTTATAGGTTAGGTTCACCCTCCACTAGTACATATCTCAAAACAACTACCTGAACAAGTCAAGTAAACAAGAACCTAACCAGGGTAAACAGGTGGTGTCAGAAGTCAACTTGATCCTGAAGAACACCGATTGGAAAGAAAGGGAAGGATTATCTCTTTCTTGAGTCCCCTCACTCACCAGGGTTTCCCCACGGTGACGTGCTTCATCATAGGGGTCCTCCCAGTCCTCTACGGACTGAGGCGTGCTACAACTTGCGAAGTTACGTAGGAGCACTAAAAAATAGAGTATGTGTAGTGTAAGTGAAAATGTGCCGGAGTGGGATAATTAAAATAATCAGCTAGTGGGCCAAGAATAAACTTTATTAGTGCTCTAAGCTGAAAAGATTAAAAACGGGGTAATATGCTAGAAAACCCTCACTATAATGGAAAGGTGTGATAGCATATGATCTGGTCAACTAGTTTCGAGCTTCCCCAGCTCTTCTTCAGGACTACACTGGGACCAGCCCAGTGCCGAGAAACTTGCCACTCCTAGTTAACCTGAATAAGGTGCAATAAGTGTGATGCCGCAATTATAAGGCATGCGTTTTAAAATACATACGTAATGTACGTCAGCAAATAGTCTGTAGGATATAAAACAAAAGTTAATAAGGAAACCTGTCTGATAATAAGTACTGTAGTCAATGTTAATTGTGAGCACACTACACCCAAGTGTTCGCACACTTTCCTTTCTGATGTGCCGCTATGTGATTTAAAATGAAGAGAAATATAATTATTCACTCCATGCCGGCGTTGTGCTGAAAATAGTGAATCGAAATTCGTAATACTGACATGTCTGACATAACATACACACAAACATACAATAAACAAAGAAAAAGACATTACATACTTAGTACAAAGCAACAATGTGCTTCATGGTCAACGGAGGGGGTGCGGCGATCTCGTACATCTAGGGAAGGATAGTAATTGAGATCGTTAGGGTAATGGCGTGCTCCGTAATTAAGGTTCGCCCTACGGGGAGGAGAGATGAAAAAATGATGATCACCTCGTAGCGTGAGGGTATGGAGATCTAGCCCCTCAGGAAACACTTACTTGTACGTGGAACACCACACTCTTTGATACCTAATTGGAACCAAACCTCACGGACCGCATTCTGGCGTGTCCTTGGAGCAGAGCTGTTTATCAGCGATTGAGACTGCATAGAAAGCGAGAAGGGCTCCTGTGCCGGTACTCGAGTAGAGCCGCCATCTTGGATTGGGATGGGAAATGAAGTAAAAAAATTGGAATCAAATAAGGACAGACTGGTGGAGTCTGATGTTGGTAATGCGCAATAGCCCTAGGTGGATAGCATCTGTAGCCTCAAATTGCCCAAAAAGGTAGTGGTGAGGGCGAGATATTCGCTACCAGGGAGTTTCTTAAAAAAAAAAATTTTAAAAATTAATTTTCACAAAACTTTATTGTTCAAAGTTCTGACAGCTATGCGACGGTGACCAGTCAAATAGGTAATCAATGGTTGTGAGGTTTTTCTAATTACTAGGCGAATCCGTAGGTGATAAAAGAAATGTAATTGACATAATTTCACAGGACACAACATGTTCAAATGGGTAGATGTACGCAGCTTATCAACCAACTTCCACCAGAAAAGAAGGATACTCATGAGAACTGGCTCCAGGGTATATCATCATTAAGACCCTTGTTGTCTGAACGTAGCTTGAAAACCCAGCGTTGTTCTTTTTCATGTAGTTGTCTTTCCATGTTAGGGTGATTGTTGACATGCTCCAAAATGACCCAATTGAAGTCGTTTGGTGTGTGTCGTTTTTCCAGAAAATGAGTTGTCATCTTAGTGTTGTCGCGTTTGCACCTAAAATTACTTCGGCGTTCGATCATTCGGGTGTTTACCTTCCTTGTGGTCATCCCTACGTAATGGAAGTTGCAAACGCAGGTGATCAGGTAAACCACCCCTGTTGTATTGCAGTTAGTGAAAGACCGAAGGTTCCATGTCATTCCATTATTGCAGGTCACTGTTTTGGTCACCTTGGTGAGGTGACATACACTACAGTTGCCACATGGGAAGTGGCCCTCAGGTAGGGGATGGAGCAGACGTTGGGGACCTATGGTTTTCGTCGAGGTGGGACGGGTGTGGACAAGAAAGTCCCTCAAATTTTTAGCTTTGCGATGGCTGAACATAGGTTTCTGTAGGCCCAACCCTCAACTATTCAGGATGCACCAGTGTTTCTTGATTATTTTGCTAACCAAGTTGGATGCAATGTTATACGTGGTGATGCAAATTTGTTTTCGTGGCTCATTTTGTGTGGCCACAGGTTTATCTTCCAAAAGCGCCTCCCTGTTGTTGTTTAAAGCTCTTTTTCTGGCTCTGGACACAAGATACTGTGGGTATTGGCGTCGTATCAGTTTTTCTGATAGTTCCTTGGCTTGGATGTTATAATCTTGCCGTGTGGTACAGTTCCGTCTGAGGCGCAGGAATTGGCCAAACGGAAGGTTGTCTTTTAGGCTGCGGGGATGGAAACTATCGTATACCAGTAGGCAATTCCTTGCTGTTGGCTTGAAATGTGTGGTACTGATGAGATGTCCATCATGTGCTGATATGTTAAGGTCTAAGAAGACCATACTGGATCTGCTCATCGTGAAAGTGAATTTCAAGAAAGGGTCTTGTTGGTTGAGCCAGACTAGGAAAATGTCAGCCTCTTGTTCATTCCCTTCCCAGATCAACAACACATCGTCTATGTACCTTTTCCATAGTTTTATATGTTTGATATGTGGGTTGTGATGGTGGAGAATGTTCTGCTTCTCCAAATGGTGTACATATAACCCTGCCACACTCGGCGCAAAAGTGCTTCCCATACTGGTACCGTAGGTTTGTTTGTACAGGGAATCGTTAAACTGGAAGAAATTCTCAGTCAATGCCAGGCGACAACACTCCAGGACCACATGTCTGGGTGTATGGTAACCCCAATTATTTAGAAAGAGTACTTCCTCCAGGATGTCTAAAGTATCCTTGTGTGGGAGACTGGTGTAAAGGCTCTCTACATCCAAACTAATCAGTATGTTAGTTTTAGGGTTGAATTCAAGGTCCTGGATTAGACAAAGGACTGCCTTAGTGTCTTGTAGGTAGGTTTCGGTAGCCTGGACCAAGGGTCTTAAGAATGCGTCTGCGAACTTAGATAAGGGTTCTAAGATGGAACCGATTCCTGATACTATGGGTCTTCCTGGGGGTGCCTCCATGGATTTATGTATTTTTGGGATCGTGTAAAAATAGGGGATTACAGGTTTCTTGTTTTCTAAGAAATCCGCTTCTTTTTTACTGATCCAGTCATTGGTCAAGGATTCTTCCACTAGGCTCGCGATCTCTATCCGTAGGCGTTCAGTGGGATCCAGTTGTATTGCCAGATAGTTCCGTTCGTCACCCAACAGGCGTAGGCATTCTTGTTGGTAGTCAGTCGTATTTTGTAAAACGATAGCTCCGCCTTTGTCGGCTGGGTTTATAGTGAGGTCTTTGTTGTTTGATAGTTGGTGAATCGCCTCTAATTCGACTTTGCTCGTATTGTGGAAGACTTTTATAGTTTTGGGGTCTATTTCAGTCACCTCTTTCATAACCGCTTTCTCAAAAGCTAATAGCTCAATTGGAAGGTTATGTGGTGGAGGGGTGAAATTAGATTTTTTGTGTAGTCCCGTATCAGTGGAGGTGTTACCGCTGGGCTCTTTGTCTTTAAAGAAGATTTCCAGTTTCATCTTGCGAATAAACTCTTTTAATTCGCACATCAGCTTGAATTTGTCCAAGGATGCTGTGGGGACAAATCCTAATCCTTTTTCCCAAATTTTTTTTGTATGGGTGTGATGGTTATACTGGACAAATTTACTGCTAGGCTTGGTTGTGACTCGTTGAGGGCATGTTCGGTGGTCCCATGCTCCGTGTATGGCTCCTCTTCATCTCTAGTGGTTGGGCCCACTGTACTTGTTGACCTTGTCTGGTTTTTCCTCTTCTTGGAGTCTTTCCTCTCCCTAAAAAAGACTGATTTTGTTCCTGATTTTGTGGTCCATCCCAGTATGGGTATGGTTGAGGTGGGAAGGATTGATGGAAAGGAGGTGGTCCATAGAAAAACTGCGGAGGTGGGGCATATGGTGGCATGTTTTGATAAGGAGACCAGCCAAATCTTGGACCGCCTCTACTTCTCTGTCCGTGAGGTTTGGTTCCAATTAGGTATCAAAGAGTGTGGTGTTCCACGTACAAGTAAGTGTTTTCTGAGGGGCTAGATCTCCATACCCTCACGCTACGAGGTGATCATCATTTTTTCATCTCTCCTCCCCGTAGGGCGAACCTTCACTACGGAGCACGCCATTACCCTAACGATCTCAATTACTATCCTTCCCTAGATGTATGAGATCGCCGCACCCCCTCCGTTGACCATGAAGCACATTGTTGCTTTGTACTAAGTATGTAATGTCTTTTTCTTTGTTTATTGTATGTTTGTGTGTATGTTATGTCAGACATGTCAGTATTACGAATTTCGATTCACTATTTTCAGCACAACGCCGGCATGGAGTGAATAATTATATTTCTCTTCATTTTAAATCACATAGCGGCACATCAGAAAGGAAAGTGTGCGAACACTTGGGTGTAGTGTGCTCACAATTAACATTGACTACAGTACTTATTATCAGACATTTTTCCTTATTAACTTTTGTTTTATATCCTACAGACTATTTGCTGACGTACATTACGTATGTATTTTAAAACGCATGCCTTATAATTGCGGCATCACACTTATTGCACCTTATTCAGGTTAACTAGGAGTGGCAAGTTTCTCGGCACTGGGCTGGTCCCAGTGTAGTCCTGAAGAAGAGCTGGGGAAGCTCGAAACTAGTTGACCAGATCATATGCTAGGCACACCTTTCCATTATAGTGAGGGTTTTCTAGCATATTACCCCGTTTTTAATCTTTTCAGCTTAGAGCACTAATAAAGTTTATTCTTGGCCCACTAGCTGATTATTTTAATTATCCCACTCCACCACATTTTCACTTACACTACACATACTCTATTTTTTAGTGCTCCTACGTAACTTCGCAAGTTGTAGCACGCCTCAGTCCGTAGAGGACTGGGAGGAACCCTATGATGAAGGATGTCACCGTGGGGAAACCCTGGTGAGTGAGGGGACTCAAGGAAGAGATAATCCTTCCCTTTCTTTCCAATCGGTGTTCTTCAGGATCAAGTTGACTTCTGACACCACCTGTTTACCCTGGTTAGGTTCTTGTTTACTTGACTTGTTCAGGTAGTTGTTTTGAGACATGATTTTGAGGAATCATTGGGTGGGTCAAGAGAAGTATTAGAGACTCCTGATATCACACCTGAAGGGTACACGAGAGATCCCCTCCCCCTGGTGGGCATGTTGAACAGCTACATTGATTTCAAAGGGAGGACCACAAAGGGGAGCGTGTACATTGTAGAGCATGGTGCCAATCTCCTTGGGTGGCAGCATCAAAGAGAATTAGGTATCATGTTAGATCCCAACAGAGAGAATCAGGTGATTATGGTTGACAGAGCTAGCGATGAAGAAGGTCTACAGATGAGGTTCCCCAAACTCTTCAGTGAGGAATTGGGTAAACTACGTGAGTTTCAGCACAAAATTAAAATCAGACTTGGAGCCAAACCAGTGGTTCACAAGACACGGTCAGTACCTTTCCATCTGAGAGAGACACTCAAGAAGGAGTTAGATAAACTGTGTGAAATAGGGGTCATACAACCTCTCGAGGCTACTGAGTGGCTTGCGCCCTTAGTTTTGGCATCTAAAGGTAATGGAAAAGGCATTCGCCTATGTGTGGACCTACGCTCCTTAAATGAGAACATTTGGGTGGAGAGATTCCCTCTCCCCAACATAAATGAGATGATAAGCACCATGGGCAAGGCATGTTATTTTTCAGTAATCGATCTGTCCAGGGCTTATCATCAAGTGGAGCTGCATCCCGAGTCGAGACCGTTGACAGCGTTCACGTCGCCGTTTGGGGCGTTTATGTTTGTAAGAATGCCTTTCGGTCTCGCCTCAGCAGCCTCAATATTCCAGAAAATAATGCAGCAGGTACTAAAAGGGGTCAAGAACACACTCTGCTTCCAAGATGACATCCTGATGTACGGGGAGACGGAGGAAGCACATTATGCCACCCTTCATGCAGTGTGTCGCAGACTAGTTGATGCAGGGTTAACAGTACAGCTGGACAAGTGTAGGATAAAGGTAACATCTGTGGACAATCTAGGGCACACCATCACTAAAGAGGGGTTCAGACCCAAGCACAGTTTAATTCAGGCCGTCAGTGAGGCCCCACACCCAACGAATAAGGAGGAGCTTAAATCGTTTTTGGGTTTAGTGGAGTACATGTCTAAATTTGTCAGGAATTTTGCTGATTTGTGTGTGGGCCTACGTGAGCTCCTGAAGAAGAACACTGCATTTGTGTGGGAGGAAGAACACAGTGGAATGGTTGAGATGATAAAAAAACGCATTTTAGAGTCACCAGCATTGGGATCTTTTGATCCCAAAAAGAGAACCATTTTAACCACTGACGCCTCAAACAAGGGATTGGGGGCCATGTTGTCCCAAAAAGGTGATGGGGAAGAAAGAGTAATAGCGTTTGCTTCCCGCACTCTGAGTGAGCCAGAACGTAACTACTCAGTTATCGAGAGGGAAGCGTTGGCCTGTTTTTGGGCGGTACACCATTTCAAAATTTTTTTGTGGGGTACCAAGGTTACCATTCACACAGACCACAAACCCCTTACCTTCATGTTTTCGCCGAAACAGGCACAAAACATGTCCCCAAGGATAAGTAAGTGGGTGCTAGGGTTGGAAAACTTTTGTTTCAAAATTGAGTACTTACCAGGGCCAGAAAACGTGATTGCAGATTGTTTGTCGAGGTTACTAATCAAGGGCAATCAGAGTGAGGAAGTGCTAGACGTACCCATTTGCGCGGTGCATCTCCCCTCGCTAACCGATGCAGAATGGGACAAGGGCATGGAGGAAGACAAGGCCATGGGTATGTTAAAAGAACTCATTGTCAAGGGGTGGCCGGACAAGTTGTCGGAAGTCCCTGACATGGTTAAAGACTTCTGGGAAGTCAGATTTGAACTCTCGATCATAGCTGGTCGCTTGCAAAGGGGGGAGAAAATTGTTCCACCAGAAGGGTTGAGGAAAAGGATTATAGACCTGGCCCATGAAGGGCATCTGGGCAGGAGCCTTATAAAGAACAAAGTGCGGAGTTGTTTTTGGTTCCCCAGAATGGATTCTGAGGTGGAAAGCACAGTAAAAGAGTGTATCAGCTGTGCGAGAAGTGACAAGAGCAAAATCATTCACAGGGCTCCTTTAGCCCCTGTCAACGTGCCAATGACTCCGTGGACTAAACTGGCCATGGACATAGTGGGTCCCATGGACATCCTGGGGCCACAGAAGAGATTTATGTTTGTGTTGGTGGATTACACTTCCCATTGGGTGAATTTTAAGTTCACAGCGTCCACCACAACAAGCAATCTCATTGCATTCCTAAAAAACATCTTTGTATATGAAGGAATCCCGGCCACCCTGGTAACGGACAATGGAGTGCAGTTCGTCTCTGAAACAATGAGAGAGTTTTTGGAGGAACACAACATAAAGCATGAGAGGACTGCTCTCTATTGTCCAAAAGCCAATGGATTGGTGGAAAGGGTGAATCGTTTGATCAAGGAACACATACAACTAGCCACCGCCAACGGGTTGAATGTGGAAGAAGCATTGAGAGAAGCCATGTGGGCATATCACACCACGCCCAACGTGGTCACAGGGTTATCCCCATTTGTGTTTCTCAGAGGAAGGGAACCCAGCACCAAAATGAACCCGAGGTGGTTGGGTGGGGGAAGGAGTGTTGTACCAGACTTAGGTTGTGTGGAGGGACGAGTAGAGTCTCATCAACAGAAGTACAAGTCTTGGTATGATGGGAAACATGGAGCTAAAGAGGTGGAGGTAAAACCCAACGACCCGGTGTGGGTTAGGAAACCTGGTAGGGTGCAACCTGGAACGAGCAAATTCGGAGTACCTCAAAGGGTGGAAAGTACAAGTAAAAGTGTAGTTCGTCTGGACAACGGACAAACATGGAGCAAAGACAGAGTTGTAAACACTGTGTGAATTAATGTTTTGTTGTAATCCCTTCAAGGGGAGATGTGTTATAATCTTAGTATCTTAAGTATGAGTTGGTATGTTCCAAACCCCCCTCCCCCTAACTAGTAGATGGTATGACCCTCGGGAGCTCACCTTAGAATGTTCATGTGGGCTCCATCACTGCTGTGAGAGCGGATGGTCAGAGAATAAAGAGTGAGCACTTCTACTCGTGTGGTTTCATCCTTATTACAACACTAGTATATGTGACTATTGGTGTATATAAGTGAGTATATGTGAGAGTGAGAGATTGAAAGAGTTCCTGTATGAATAAGTATGTGTTTCTATAAGTGATTGTTTAAAAGACTAAGTATGTGTAAGTTTCCGTAGAAGTAAGTGTGGTGGTGTGTGTATAACTGTATATGCAAATAAATGTATGTTTGATTCTTTATTAGCATGAGTGACTATGTGTGTGAGTAACTCTATGGATGAGTGGCATTGTGTAACAGGATGTATAGGTGTATGAGTACATATGATGAGTGAATACATGTATGAGTGACTGTATAGGACTGCTGGTGAATGAGTGGATGTGTATGTGGATCTTAGAATTACTGAAGAGGTTGTTGTAACTGGTATTGGTATGTCCATTGTTTTGAAAAGTTTAGTCTCTATTTTTGAATGTGTGTATCAAAGGTTATATTAGGGTGAGAGGAGGTCTGCCACTCTATCACAAGGATGATGTCATCAGTGATGTCATGAGTGATGTCATTTGAGATGTCATCAGTGATGTCATGAGTGATGTCACTGACCATGTCATGAGTGATGTAATATGTGACGTCATCAGCAGTGCATTGCGGGCGCGCGAGTTATAGTTAGCTGAACTAACTATAACGGGGGAATTTCAATGGTTTTGTACAAGTGAAAAGTCCAGCTAACTATAACACCCCTGAAACCTATGGTTTTTTCAGTGAATTTCTGAGGTTTTTAAAATGCTAATTCCTAACTATAACGTGCCTGAAACCTATGGTTTTTTCTGTGAATTTCAAAGGTTTTTTAAATGCTAATTTCTAACTATGCCTACAGAGATAGGACATGTGAAGAAAGAAGAAAAAATGCACAGAAAGAAAAAAAAGAAGTGCAGAAAGAAGCAACAGAAGTCCTCAAAGACGAAGAAAAGTGCAGGAAGAAGGATAACGTGCAGAAAGAACAAAAAGAAGAGCAGAAAGAAGCCTTGTTGCAAAATCATCCTGTACCCTCAACTTTTTCAGACGGATACTGGTGGTAACTGAGTCTGACTAACCAGTCCTAGAGCCAGTGCTATGTTAAAAGACACTTAGAATACAGTGAAAACACCTACATACACTAGGGAACATTATGCGTTGGGGTCCCCCTGTGATTAGCATGACCTCCTCTGTAAGCCCCTAGTATATAATAGGGCAGGGGGATTAAGACTACCTCTTAAAACAGGCCACAGGGCGTTTTTGCACACGTTAACTCAGGCCCCGTCCCCTCCCTTCACCACTGTGTAAACACGCCCTTTGTCCGTTTTTAGTTGGGAGATTAAGTTCATTTGAATCCTGAGGGTCCCTAGGGTCCAACTAGCCCACTAGGTACCTCCAGTAAGTGCCACAGAGCTGCGTTGCAGAGAGGTGTAAAAAGTGGCACGGCCTGGACCACCTCTCTGCAATGCAGCTCAGTGGCGCTTACTTGAAGCACTTGGTGGGCTAGTTAGCTCCCAGGGGCCCTCAGTATTGAAGGAAAATTATATCCCCAATTTAAAACGTGCCATAGTGCGTGTTTGCACACGTCACCTCAGGCCCCGTCCCCTCCATTCACCACTGTGTAAACGCACCCTGTGGCTGTTCTAAGTTGAGAGATTAAGTCCCCTTGAATCCTAAGGGTCCCTAGGGTCAAACTAGACCACTAGGTACCTCCAGTAAGCGCCACAGAGCTGCGTTGCAGAGAGGTGTAAAAAGGGGCTTGGCCTCAGAACACCTGTCTGCAGCGCAGCTCCCTGGTGCATACTGGAGATGCCTGTTGGGCTAGTTGGCCCTCAGGGACCCTCAGTATTGAAGAGGAATTAATTCCCCAACTTACAACTCGCCAGGGGGCGCGTTTGCAGAGTGATGCAAGGAGGGGGCGTGGCCTCCGGCACGATGCCAGTCTTTTATTTATTTTAATTTTTTAAGAAGGGGGGCTGTGTGGTTCCCCTTCTTATTCTAATGTATTGGCCCTGATGACCCCATCCCCCAGGGCCTGTCTCCTAATTATATTTTTTTGACCCCAATCCCCAAGGCCGGCCACTGTTTTTTATTATTTTAAAAAAATATATATTTATAGACACACCTAGGACATGCTGGACAAACCGTACGTACCTATCACCATGACGATTTGCGTGATATTCATTAAAAGGCGACTATGCATACAATGAATCCACGTGGAATGTATTTACACCACTAGTGAAGCTCTGACATGTCTGATGCCCTACCGTGCCTAATCCCGGTAGACACCCTTGTCGTTTATTTATACAAACATGGGTAGCTATTGGCGGGCACATTTAATACACATGCACACCAAGCCATTCAAAGGGAATTCGACAAAAATTCGACCAAAACTATGCAAGAAACCCCCCTCACGGTTAATAAAACACACATCCACTGCCGGATGTGTAATACTTTTTATTTTACTCTCCGGAAAGGGGACGAACATCACTTGAGAGTCACAGCGCGCTCCTGGCAGAGCCCAATGCTGTGTTACACCCACCATTGCCTGCTGAGTGCCACACACCTCTGTGTTGTATTCCACTAGCTAGTGCATATGCTATGACAATCTCTAGCCCATGTGCACTGTAACACCACCCCGTGAATATGCCATGCCACACTTGTCTTCGCACGGGTTATATTGCCCCATCTATCGTGCCTTCCTCGATGCCTATGTTATCACGCACAGTGCTATGCCATACATATTACAATCTGGGATCCATATCTTTGTCACAGTGCATATGCAACGTTACACTCCCCAGCACATATTTTATATTACAACTTTAGAGACTAGTTAGGTTACACAACACTGCCCTGTGCATATTACACTCCAAGGCGCATATCGCATAGCACGCGCTAGTGCCTGTGCTATCTCGCGCTCTCCAATGAATCTGTCATTGTGCACAATGTATTGCATATTATATTTCACACCCTGTTCATCTTATATCACACTTTTTGGTGCATAGTTTATACCATACACTATATCTAGTTTTCATTTTCAATCGTGCTCTCAGGACTATGTTCTATATAACACTGTGTTCACCTACCCTTTTCACGGGCATTACATTTTGTGATAGGGGTGGAGGGTCAGGGGGTGTTTCTGCCAAGTGAGCCCGGAGTCACAGTCACAAACGTCCTCTTCTTCCTGAATAAAAGTGAGATTATGCTGCATACTTGTTCATATTTTAAGTAGTTCGCACAGACACACGTTTTAAAAACAATAAAGTTCCTAATACCCGCCTTCTCTGAACAGTTAGCTTGCTGCCCCATCCCCCTCCTCCCTATCCTCTGTTGTGTGAATCCATGGACTAGCCTCCTCCCTCCTGCCATGCATGGTCTGATTTGCTGCCACTGCCCTCAATTTAGTATGATGTACCAGTCCACTCCTCCTGCCCTCCATTGCCCAATTCTATGCCCCATCATTGACCTCCTGCTTAAAATTCTGTGCTTAGCTTGCTGCCCCTATTCTCCTTCCCCCTGCCCTCCGATGTCTTTGTGTATGCCCCTGCTCCATCCTTTTTGCCCACCATGTTCCATGGACCTGCCACTCCTATCTACTCTGAGTGTTCTGTTGAGTTGCCACTCCCCTCCCACCTGCCTAGCATTGTCAGATGACTGTAACCTGTCCCTGCCACCTCCACCCTGCCTGTCCACATGCCATGCCCCTATCCTCTTCCTCCTGTCCTACATGGTCCATTGTACTGCCACACCCTTCTGCCCTCCCTGGTCTGTTGTGCTGCAACTGATCCTCCTGCCTGCCCCGTGCGGTCTGTCGTGAGGCCCCTTCCCCTGAACTTTCTTGTCTGTGCACAGGTCCTGACCCTCCCTTCTATCCTCCATCATCCTTTGTGCATGCCCCTGCACCCTCCTTCTTGCCAATCATAGCCATTGTGCTACCACTAACCCTCCCACTTGCCATGCATGGTCTTCTGTGCTGCCATGGCCCCTCCCACCTTCCCTGTGTGGTCAGTTAGCTGCCCCTGAACCCCTCCCACCTTCCCTCAATGGTCTGTGTGTATGCCATCACAGTCTCACTGTTGCTCTTCATGGTGTGTCTTGCTTCTAGTGCCCATCCTGCCTGACCTCCATGGCTATCTTGCTGCTCCTGCCCTGCCCCCTTGCCCCCAGCCCTCTGTTTACATGTGCAGACCCCTACTCCGTCCCTCCTGGCTTGTCTGTTCCATTGTAATGCCCCTGATCAATCCCTCCTGCCCTTTATGGTCTGTTATGCTGCAGCTTTCTCTCCTGTCTGTCCATTATGGTCCTGCCTCTTGCCCCTCTGTTCTCTGTTGTCCATGTGCATGGTCCTGTCCCCTCCCTCTTGCTTTCTATGGATTGTTGTGCTGCACTCAGGTCCCGCATGCCCTGTGTGGTGTATTGTGCTGCTGCAAACCCTGATGCCTGCCCTGCAGGGTCAGTTTGGTGCACCTCTCCATGTCCCTCCTGTCCTCTGTTATCCAAGTCCATGTCCCTACCCCATTTCCTTCCATGATCCAATGTACCATACTTGCGAACATTTTGAACTTGGTAAGAGGGAGATTTTGAAAAAAAACTGGGGTATTGATTTTCCCCTTTGAGTTACATTGAAAAAGAGGAGATTGTAGACAGGAGACAGATAAAATAAATCCCATTTGAGCTTAAAAATATTGGACGTTTCCTGGCTGAATCGGGTCTGTTCGCATGTATGGTTGTACTACCATTGCCTCTTCCTTCTTCGCGGCACTTGAGAGGACCGAGGACCACACAGGCTGAGAACCACACGCCCCAGGAGCCCTCAGGGCAGCGCAACGCTCAGAGGTCCCGCCCCCTGACACCGGGACTGTTTTAAAGCACCTCGCGCCTCCCGCTTCGCGGGAGACGCTTCGCGGCACTTGAGAGGACCGAGGACCACACAGGCTGAGAACCACACACCCCAGGAGCCCTCAGGGCAGCGCAACGCTCAGAGGTCCCGCCCCCTGACACCGGGACTGTTTTAAAGCACCTCGCGCCTCCCGCTTCGCGGGAGATGCTTCGCGGCACTTGAGAGGACCGAGGACCACACAGGCTGAGAACCACACGCCCCAGGAGCCCTCAGGGCAGCGCAACGCTCAGAGGTCCCGCCCCCTGACACCGGGACTGTTTTAAAGCACCTCGCGCCTCCCGCTTCGCGGGAGACGCTTCGCGGCACTTGAGAGGACCGAGGACCACACAGGCTGAGAACCACACGCCCCAGGAGCCCTCAGGGCAGCGCAACGCTCAGAGGTCCCGCCCCCTGACACCGGGACTGTTTTAAAGCACCTCGCGCCTCCCGCTTCGCGGGAGACGCTTCGCGGCACTTGAGAGGACCGAGGACCACACAGGCTGAGAACCACACGCCCCAGGAGCCCTCAGGGCAGCGCAACGCTCAGAGGTCCCGCCCCCTGACACCGGGACTGTTTTAAAGCACCTCGCGCCTCCCGCCTCGCGGGACGCGCACGGGAGTGCGCCGGGCTAAGCCCGGGCAAAGGGCGGGCCGTCTGTGGCCGTCAGGGGCAGAAGGAGGCAGGGCGGGGCCATCCCCCTGACATCGGATTCCAGGACATCGGCCCCACTTCAGGTACTGCTGCTGTTCGTTACATTTACTTTCTTGTCCCATGAGCGTTGCTGTGGAGGTGTTCAGCTTTAGTATACTTTGGCTGTAATCTGGGTCTAGTTGTAGGGGACAGTCAATTTCGGCCATATTCTATGATGTCTGGCCCTAAGAAAAATAAGGTGGTCACGGGGGCTGGCTCCATGAATAATTTTCTTGTTAAGAGGGTGACCAAAATCAACGAGGATAGAAGAGCTTCCTTGGGCAAAGTAGACGCTCTGGATTATGCCCCCTCCCCAGCTACAGCTACTACACTGGAGGATTTCCTAGATGGCGATAGAATCTTGGACTGTACGCCAGAAGACCATAACGCTACTGAACCAACCTGTAATACAGTAGTTCCTATTCACCAGGAGCATGATAATGCATTAATGGTCTCTACAATGAATGATACGTTATGCCCTGACTCTGAGGAAGAGACAGAAATATTGGAAGAAACTAGGGGAAAGAGACCTTTTAGATCATGCAGAAGGCAACAAAGCAAGAGGGGGGGTAAGACCATCCACAGGAGAAGAGTGGAAAATCACCGGCCGGATAGTTACATTTCCCCCAAATCCAAACCAAACGCAGGGATCACGAAGGAACCCAATATTACACTGAGCCCAGAGCAGTTTGATTTGCTAATTAAACGTATTGAGGCAGCGGTAGACCTAAGACTTAAGGCTTCCATTGACTGTCTTACAGTCAAATTGGACACCGCAAATGCGGAGATTAAAAGACTTGGAGGTCTACTGGATCAACAGCTGGTTAAATTCTCTCAGGTGAATCCCTTACCCCCTCAAATCAGTTTAGCAATACCTAAAGTGACGGGAGGTAGTGCTACAAAAGCCCCCAACTCTCTTTCCTTGATCCCTCCTGTTATTAGCCCGGTCCGCAATCCTACTGTTCCCCTAGCAATCCACCCTCCACCAGCAGATTTGGATGCTGATCAGGCGAGGGGATTGCTGAGACCTGGCCCCTTATATAACAATAACGTTGTACAAAGTAGATGCGTCAATACTATTAATTTGCCCCCGGATTGCGCTCCTTATGTCATCGTACTTGCAAATGTTCCGCTGTTTTGCTCAGGTAATACTGAGCCGCAAGTGGAAGCGCATGATTCTCTTAAAAACAAAGTGGTGGCCTGGTTAGGCGCTAAATGCGGTTTCCCTTCCAAACATGCTGGAGATATTATTACGACGAGGAGAGTGAATTGGATTGGCCCATCAAGGAAATCTTGTAGAGGGGATTGCGTGGTTGTGAATTTTAAATACCCACAACATGTGGCCACTGTCCTCCTGCGGGCAGCATCCCTGTTGGAGGACAGTAATAGTATCCGAGTTCGTCCACTGGGGTATTTCTACAACAAGGCCAATTTTCCCTCCTTGTCTAGACCAAGACCTTATCCATTTACCCCGGTAGGGCCCAGTCGGGCTCAGCAATGTTCTTTGCAGGGCCGTGATAATTCTAGTTCATTGGGTCCCCCCACTACAACGTATAACAGGTTTAATGTGCTCTCAGGCCTCGACCTCTGTGATTGACGGGGAGAGGGAGAGGGTACAGAGGACGCCGCTGCAGCGGCCCCAACATCAATGGTCCACGTACCTTCTTCTGAGGCGGTCAAGAACAACTCACCAGAGATTATTACTAGTGACAATGGGGACACGGTTAGGCTGTTATCTTGGAACATTGCTGGGTTGCGGGCTAAGAAGGGAGATCCCAATTGGGAAAACTTTGTAAAGAGTTATGACGTTATTGCCTTGCAAGAGACTTGGGACTTGGAGTGTGACTACTGGATAGATGGCTTTACATCCTTCTTTGTCCCTGCCTTCCCCAGCTGGACGGAACAAAGGCGGCCTCATGATGCTGGTTTCGGTGAATTTAAAAGGCAAATTGATTATGTTAGACTGCGCTTCCAAAAATTTTATCATTCTGGAGTTAACCTTAGAGGATGGTGGTAAATTATTGTTGGTTAACTGTTACAATGCTCCCAATAGTAATCCAGAATCCTCGCATTTTAATTGGTTATCAGATTTTTTAATTCTCTACGGAGACAAGCAAACCACTCTGTTTCGATTTATTTTAATGGGTGATTTTAATGTTCATTTGTGTTCAAAATGTGTTATGGTGGAATCGGAGGGGCCAGGCAGCGTGTCACCCCCTCATTTAGAACACACACAGAAGGGTCGAGCACTTGAACATGTACTGCAGGAAAATGAGTTATTTGAACCTGAATTTTATGACAATACTACACGGGTTGCCACCTACACGGGAAGGGCTAGCGATTCGATAATTGACTTTATTTTTATCTCGAGATATTTTCTTAATTATGTGATTACATATAATGCAATTGCTATGCCCATGAGTGATCATAATCCGGTTGGTTTGATGTTAACAAATAGTGCCTTCTTGTCAAAATCTGTTGGTCTCCAGCGGACTATATTGCCTGTAAAGGAAAAGGATCAGGGGAGAAGACTTAAATGGGAGTCGGTTGTACCGGAATTTTTTTTTATAACTTTATCCAATTCAGTCGCGGAAGAGTTAATGGTGTGTGCCACCCCATCAGCTGGGCACAATGATATTATATCTTCCTTTGAAGATATTTGCCGGTTTGTGTCTAGCAGTCTTTTAGCCAAAGGGCAGGGGGCTAAACAATATCCGGCGAAAGGTTGGTTTGATAAAAATTGCAGTAAAGCTCATAACCGCCTTAAAAAAGCCCTCAACATCCGCCCAAGGGATAAGGAGCTTGTGGCGCGATTAAGAAAGGATTATAACACGGCCATCACTCTGCGTAAAAATTAACTAAAAAGCAAAGCTTGGGAGGATTTAAGGGATAAAGCTACTCTAAAAAATAGTGCTGAGTTTTGGACAATAATAAATTCTCCATTTCTTACAGGCGCTCAAAACTCAGCACAGGAATTAAACATCTCAGAGGTCGATTGGCTATCCCATTTTGAAAAAATTTATGACAGTCACAGGGAGCCGGACCCTTTTATAACCCCCGTAAATGGTAGCCCCATGGAGCCTGTGAGTTTTGAAACCTGTGAGGTACTTAGAGCCATAGAGGAGACAGCAGGGCGCAAGGCCCCTGGCCCCGACGGAGTGCCAGCGGACATGTACAGGGCAAATCCACTGTTTTGGGCAAACATTTTAACTAGAGTTTTTAACGCTGCCGCAATAGTGGGTTTCCCTGAGTCCTGGTCTCTAGCTACAATCGTCCCAATATTTAAAAAAGGGCAGAGAGGAGATCCAAAATGCTATCGACCTATATCGCTTCTGGACTCCTCGGTAAAAATTTTAGGCAAGGTTGTCCTGGCGAGGATCTCCGCGTGGGCCAAGGGAAATAACATCCTATCCGAGGCACAATTCGGCTTTAGGTCAGGGAGGAGTACTGAGGACCAATGCCTCAACCTCCACCTCATACTGTCCAAATACACCAAAGCAAAAGGGGGCAGCTTATTCCTTGGTTTCATGGACCTGTCCACAGCTTTTGATCTTGTTAATAGATCTAAGCTGTGGGCAATGTTGCTGGAGATGGGCCTCGACAGTTCCTTGGTACACTTTCTGGCGGAGCTCCACAAAGATCTGAGGGCCCGTATTAGAATGACCACCGACGGAAAGTGTACCGAGAGCTTTAGATCCACTAGAGGGGTCCGCCAGGGATGCATCCTGGCGCCAATGTTGTTCACGCTCTACGTGAACTCTTTGGAGGGTTACCTAACGTCTGCCACAAAAGATTTCCCGAGCATGGGGGGTGCACCAATTCCGGTGCTCCTCTATGCCGATGACGCGGTACTCATAGCTAGGACCCCAGTTGCCCTACAAAAGTTACTTGATGCCTTTTGTAACTTTATGACTAGTCTCGACCTGGTGATCAACAAAAGTAAATCACATACCATGTCTGTAGGATGTGGTATGCGTAAAGAAAAATCCTTTTTCTGTGACGGAGAGGTGATTACTAGTGTCAAGGTCTTTACCTACTTGGGTGTGATTTTTGATCAGAGGGGAACCTGGACACCGCAGCTAACATCTAAAATGAATGCGGTAAGAAGCTCATATGCTGCAATTCTGGGTTTTGCTAAGAGATTGGGGGGAAACCTATGGAGGCTATTATGGCCATCTATAAAGCCAAGACAATTGCAATTGCTAGATATGGTGCAGCAGTCTGGGGTTACGTTAATTCTAAAGATATCCAGACTGAGGAAAACAAATTTTTTCGCTCACTGCTGGGTTTACCCCAGTCAACTGCTACCTTCTCAGTACACCTAGAGCTGGGAATGGATTACATCCTAGACATAATAAATCTAGCTCCACTATTGATGTGGATAAAGCTTTGGCTTAACCCAAACCTTAGCCTTAATCATCGGATCATCAAAGATTGTCTCCAACTTGATCACAGAAGGGACATTCAGTGGCTGTCTTACATTGAAACTATGACAGCACTTTTGGGACGCCCTGAAATTTTTAGTAGACCTGAAGCCTTGTGTAGAGCTGACCTGCCGTGGGTGAAAACAAATTTTCTGAGAATTCGCATGGCCGAGCGCGAAGCCCACGATTTATGTAAACCCTCTGTGAGGGCTCATGTTCTGATATCTCCATCCTGTGTGCTGGCTCCTTATTTAATAACGGTAACCAACCCTTTTCATAGATGGCTTTTATCCAAATTTCGGTTTAACCAAATTTATACGGTGCTGTGGGATGTGAAAGACTGGTGCAAGCTGGAGGAATCGGCCCCATGCAAATGTGATGGTTTCTCTATTCAGGATAATGCCCATTTTTTGTTCTTTTGTTCCTTCTATCATGAACCTCGCACAAGATACTTAAAATCTATTTTGAAGGACCTGGGCTTTACCCAGTATAAGCCTGCACTGTTATATTTACAGATGTTGCTCTCTCCTCTAATTATGTACTGCACTGCTAGTTTTTTAGCCGCATCTGTGAGATGCAAGAGAGTAAGGCTAAGATTGGAAGAACAATAGAAATTTGGATCCATCTATATTGCTCATTCGAGTACTTTTTTTTTTTTTTTTTTTATTTTTTTTATGTATTTTATGCAATTATCGCCCTTTTAACCTGCTTTTTAAATTTATCAACTGTTTAATACTGTATTAAATTTATCAACTGTTTTATAGATGAACTTTTGATATTTGCTGTAGAATGCTTTTATGATTTTAATTAATCGAATAAAGTGGAATTTGACTGACTGGCCTCTTCCTTCTGCCCACAATGGTCTATTACATTGCTACAGCCTCTCTTGCAAGTCCTGTATTGTTGGTTTGTTGCCCCTGCCCCCCTTTCCACTGCCCTCCATAGTCTGTTGTGCTGCCACGGCCCTTCCTGCCTGCTCAGTGTGGTTAAATTGTTGCCTTTGCACCCTCCTACCTGCCTTCAATTTTCAGAGTCCGTGCCCCTGGCCTCTGCCTCTCAACAGTATCCTAATGAACAACTAGATTGCTAACATTCTATATTTATTACAAAAGTGTGGAACGCCTGACGTCATCTTGATGTAATCAAAACTGTAACACCTAGAGCATTTCCTTTAGAAATTACATATATGAGAGGGTCTTATTGGCATCAAAATTATGGTTAGTGCTCTAAAAGACTAAAATAAGGACATATTTTCTGAGTTTTCAAATAGCGAGAAAGCACTTTTAAATTATTTGTTACCTTTATGTTTTTTTATCCAGTTGACCACTTGATTAAATGTTGCACTTAGGGGAGAGGATGTGGTGTTACTCCCAGAACTGCAGACTTTGCTACTGGGGAACCAGGTTGGAGTTTCTGCTTCAGCTCGACATTCTGTGATTCTGGTCAAATCACTTAGTCTCCCCATGTCTACAACCATAATGAATTTGTTCTTGTGTGATGTAACCAATGCTCATGTAAAGCACTCCAATACCTGACAAGTCTGCACTATATAACACTGCAAAAACACAAAATAATAAGTGTTTTGCACACTTCTGTCATTGGGCTATATTTGGGCTACATCTGGGTGATTTTGGGCTACATTTGGGCTCTTTTGTCTCCGGTGGCCATCTTGGGAGATTTATTTGTTATGAAGTTTCCTAATTTCCTCATGTACTGCAGTCTCCTCAGTAGGAAATGCTTTCAGTTTTTTACTTTGATTCCATCATGAAGGTAGTCAGATATGTCACACATTTGCTATAAATTCTGAATGTTAGCACTCTAGTTGCTCATTAGATCACTGTAGTAAAACTACTGTTCACCATGGAAGTCTGCTCCTGGTATTAAAAGTGCATGTTTCAGTCTGCATGTCAGAATTTTTTAATGAAATAGAAGAGGATTTGAGAAGTCACTCAAAATGTGCCCTCATTTTCTTTCTTCAGCATTAATCATAATTTCTATGGCAAAATGAACCCCCTCATTGTGTTCCTTTTTAAATTAAATGTTTTAACTGTTACCAGTTTATTCCAATCAAGATGGCTTCAGGTGTGCCATACTTTTGTCATAATGAAGACAGTAAGCGCTCTAGTTGTTTATAAGAACACTCTGGGACATTCTGTCATTGGACTATACTTGGGCTACATTTGGGTGATATTTGGGCTACATTTGGGCTCTTTTGTCTCTGGTGGCCATCTTGGCAGACTTATTTGTTATGAAGTTTCCTAATTTCCTCATTTACTGCAGTCTCCTCAGTAGGAAATACTTTCAGTTTTTTACTTTGATTCCAAAGGCATTCAGATGTGTCACACATTTGCCATAAATTCAGAATGTTAGCACACTTTTTGCTCATTAGATCACTGTAGTAAAGCTACTGCTCACCAGGGAAAACTGCTGCTGGTATTGAAAGTGCATGTTTCAGTCTACATGTCAGAATTTTTTAATGAAATAGAAGAGGATTTGAGAAGTCACTCAAAATGTGCCCTAATTTTTCTTTCTGCAGCACTAATAATAATTTTTATGGAAAAATGAACCCCCTCATTTTGTTCCTTTTTAAATTAAATGTTTTAAGAGTTACCACTTTAATCCAAGCAAGATGGCTTCAGGTGTGCCATACGTTTATCATAAGTAGGACTGTTAGCGCTCTAGTTGTTCTTTGGAACACTCTGGGAAGCTGCAGTAGAACACAAAGGAATCAACTGACAGTCTCTGCCCTTGTTGGATGTACAGGTTTTACTGAGAATATCAGACTTCATTCTCACATGACTGAGAAAGATAATGTGAATTTACAGAAAATAAGCTCTCAGTTTAGCTTATAGATCACCTTCCAAACCTCTGTGGGAAAAGCATGAGAAAATATTTTTCTCTCAATCATGATATCCCAGCAGAAGGCTTTTTCACATGGTGAAATCACCTTAGAACATACCACAATTCCTAAAATGAGTATGGTACCATCAACAAATGATTTATAATGTAACTAAAGTCTTAAAACCTTCTATTAACTGCAATGCTTTTTAATGAGGTGCTATCATGTATATTGGTCCCAAGATGGCTGCCAACACTTCTTGGATGAAGTGCTGACAGCCAATCAGATCTCAGGATGAGATGTGTGGTTAGGCTCCGCCCACATATATATATGATTTTACTTTTGATTTTCTCAGGAACTACTGAACAGATTGACACCAGACCTGCAAAAGGCACATCCCTGACCTGAGGACTACCTCTCTGCCAAATTTCAAGTAATTCTGTTCAGCCGTTCGGGCTGTACCTTGGACTAAAGGTCCCTATGGAAAATTGCATGGGGAAAACGCGTTTTGGGACCCCCCTTTTTTCTCAGCCCCCGCTTGACGAATCCCCCCGAGACTTTCAGGGTAAGAGCGGAGCAGAGCGCCCCACCTATTTTGAAAATTTCGCGAGGATTCGTCAACTGGCGCCAAATTATTCCAAATAGAATGCTGCGGATTTCCTATGGAAACACGGTCCTAACTATAACTATCTACTGGCGACCGCCAGTAGATAATATATATATATTATATTATATTATATATGAACAAAAATGAACACAGTTTCTTAAAAATTGAGTTTCCAACTACTGCAGTTCTTTATTTCATTCCAAAGGTGCATAAACAACAAGAGCCCATCCCTGGGAGACCCATCATCTCAGCTCAAAAAAGTTTATGTGAGAACATATCTAAATATGTTGATTTTTTCTTGAGGGGTTTTGTGGAAGAACTTCCGTTCTATATCAAGGATACGGGACATTTTCTTGCTAATATATATGAGACTGTGTGGCAAGAAGGTTACTGTTTCATTGTCATGGATATTTGTTCTCTCTACACAAGCATACGTCACAATGACGGTTTACGAGCAGTTAAATTTTATTTAGAGAAAAGAGAGATCATTTTTTATCAACACAATAGTATGCTACTACGTATGATTGAATTATGCCTATGTAACAACAATTTCATGTTCAACCAAGAAGTGTTCCAGCAACCACAAGGTGTGGCTATGGGGGCATTCTTCTCCCCCAGTTACGCGTGTTTACACGTGGGCTGGTGGGAGGAGCATGTCCTCAGAGGCACACATGATGAATTATATCAGACTCATGTCGTACGTTGGTGGAGATTCATCGACGACATTTGTATAATTTGGAAAGAATCAATAGAATCGGCAAATGAATTTGTGAAACTGATCAATACAAACGATGTGAATTTGCAATTCACTGCCCATATCAGTGCTAAACACGTTGAATTTCTTGATGTTGAACTATATATCCATGAAAACAATATACAGACTAAGATACACCGCAAAACCACAGCGGGCAATTCAGTGCTCCATGCGCAGAGCTCCCACCAACATCATTTACTTAAAAGTATACCATATGGTGAGTTCCTACGCATTAAGCGCATTTGTAGTACTGACTATGATTGTCAAAATTGTCAAAATGACTCATTTAAAAGATTTTTAGCTCGCGGTTATACCAGAGTTGATTTGGAAACAGCACTAGTGAAAGCTAACAATACTAACCGCGCTGATTATCTCAGATCAGTAACCAGAACTACCACCAGCAAATCCACCCCAATAAATGAGAGTGAGTGTAGTGAACCTGGTTGCATCAGATTCATTACAACCTTTAGTAATCAGGACAAGGAATTGAGAAAACCGATCTATAAAAACTGGCCCATAGTGAAAACTGACCTGACTATGTCCCAATTAGTACCTGAGCTACCGCAAATCACATTCAGGAGAGCACCCTCAATGAGGGATGCCATAGTTAGGACTAGCCCAGAGGCTACTAATAAGAGCACATGGCTATCTAATCGTAAGGGTTTCTTCAAATGCAGTTCATGCCGAGCGTGCAAGTTTGGCACAAACACTAATGAATTTATGGGTGCGTTTGATCTAACCCCTACTGCTCTTAAAGGTTTTTTCACGTGTAAAACTGACCATGCAGTTTATGTGCTTGAATGCTCATGCAACTTAAAATATGTCGGCAGCACGAAACTACAGGCATCAGTCAGAATTTTACAGCATTTAAGGGCCATTGTTAATTCGGATTCAAGCTACCCTGTTGCCCGACATTTTAAACTAGTCCACAAGAACAACTTGAACGACTTAAAGTATTTTGTTATCGATGCAGTGCCTAAAATGATTAGAGGAGGGAATAGAGAGAAGCGCCTTAGGCAATTGGAAACCCAATATATTCTTTTATTAGACACAAAGATGCCTAATGGCCTAAATACAGGGGAAGATATGCATACTTTCCTTTGAAGAAAACTTTAGACTATATAACAAATACTTTATCTTTTGTATGCTAGGAAAACTCTGTTAACAACCCCATTATTTAACTCTATTTTTCACTGCATTGAACATTGTTTTACACAATACATATTCTTTTACAACACTTTTCTACAATCCTTTTATCTTTGGGGTATAGTTTGAATCCTCATCCTTGATCCTGACATTGTGCTGAGATGATATGTTTATTTAATGAATTACTATTATAGGAACTATTTAATGGACAGCCCTAATATGGGAGGTGATTTTAATTATTGTGTAATTTGTCCAGTCAAGTCTAGTATCTTTCCTTGATTTCTCCTAATTCTTTGCTGCTATACTATCCTGCTACCTGCTATTTGCACATGTGTTTCTTATTTTTGCACTAATGCACTTGCACTTTATTTTTAATACTGCTGTCTCTATGAGACATTATCAGCAGTATGGCTATTGAGGCCAGAGATATACAAAGTGCTTAGTCTTTGCATTTGCATACTAAATGATATATGCCATACATGTTTATATGTGCACTGATGCACTTGCACTTTATCTATGATATATCTATATAATATCTAGATTAACGCATTTGCACTTTAGATATTTGAACTGGTTTTATTAATTGTGCGCACAAAATTCATATATTTATATATTTATATATTTATTTTTATATGTATTTATATTCTCATGTGCACATTAATGCCAGTATGTAATCTGCAGCTCTATTTCTATGAAAGGAAAAAATAACATACTTCTAGACTGTTAATACTATAGGATGATCCACACTAAAAGAAAGTTATTTATGTATAATACAAGGTTATATATGAGTAGGTTGAAGTGGGTGATCCGCATGAAAAGACTTTATCTATTTAGGATTTTAAATAATGTGATATGTTGATCCTTTCTGATTGTCCCATATAAATGAAAATTAAAATGGGATATGTGAGCTTAACATTTCACGTCAGGGTGAATTTTAGTTGAACAACCACTATGGTTGAATGAGATATGTTTTCTGACATTCAATATTTCTTCTATGTCTATATTCACCCAGAATGTGAATCTGAAAATTTACTGTCAAGTAAGCCACTATTTCATTGGTTTATACATGAGGGAGGTATCAACATTTTACTATATATACACTGTATGGTTGATTTGGTGTCATGTGATCAAGGCCGTGGCAACGCGGCCGAAACGCGTCATACTGACTGACTAAGAAAATAAACCTGCCTTAAAAACTATCTCAGCGTGTGGTGGTCTGTACCTGCTCCAGTTATCTGCTGGAATCTGGGAACTCTTCACGATATATATATATATATATATATATATATATATATATATATATATATATATATATATATATATATATATATATAAGTCAAGAACATGACTGTGATCGATCTCTCCCAGCGAACTCTTTCCGTCCAGGAAACGGAGGTCCTCGCACTAGGTTTGTCCTTTTGTCTATCTATGAATTTGAACTATACTCTGACTAGAATTTACCTTTTCTACTTTGCTAGAAAATTAAAGTTAAAGAAATGGTTTGATACCCAGGCTAATGGAAATGTGGCAGCAAGTGAGGTGAATGAATTGAGCAGTCTCAATATTGGTGACAGAGAAGCCCTTCATACTTTATCCATTCTGAGAGGGGGGGATATGTCGAGAGAGGAAGCACTACAAAATTGTGGAACTGATCTGTGGATAAACACAGGGAGTAACTTTAAAACCAAGTCTAGATTCTTGCCCAATATCAACTGTGAGGTTGTTGACATTTTTGAGAAGGGAGTTCTTAAAGGTCTAAAAAAAATCCAGATATAAGAAAATTCCAACTAATAGAAAGAATCTCCCACTTGAACAGACTAGAGCAGTTGAAAATTTGAAGAATGACAACAAGATTGTAATTCGACAATCTGATACAGGCAGGAACGTGGTGGTCTTAGAGAAACAGAAGTACCTAGCGGAAGGCTCAAGGCAACTGGGTGACACCACATGTTATAACATCTCGAACATGACTGACATCGGTGAGTCCAATAAGAGATTTGGGGAAATGTTGATGGAATGGAGAGAGAAGGGTTTACTGAAGTGGGAGGAGTATAACTACCTTAGATGTGCCAATCCTAGGATCCCTATTCTTTATCTACTCCCTAAACTTCACAAAGATGCGATGAACCCTCCAGGGAGACCGATAGTGTCCTCTATGGGATCTCTTTTGGAAAATACATCCCAGTACATCGATCATTACCTAAGACCTTTTGTAGTTGCTCTCCCCGCCTACTTAAAAGATACCACACATTTTTCAACGATTATCGATGGTACACATTGGGAGGAGAAGTATACTCTTGTTACACATTATTGTGTGTGCAGTCTCTACATCAGTATTCAGCATGAACTGGGTATACAGGCCATTAGGCATTTTCTTAAGACACGCTCCATCTCCTTACTACATCATTCAGAAATGTTAGCTGAGATGATTCTATTCTGTCTTACTAACAATTTCTTTATCTTTTATGATTCGGTGCATAGGCAGTCACAGGGCCCAGCGATGGGCACCTGCTTCCCCCCAGCTATGCCAATCTGTTCATGGGCTGGTGGGAGGAGCAGGTGTCCTTGCAAATGTCAGAATTCGAAAACAACGTGGTCGTGTGGCTGTGATACATCGATGTTATTTTTCTGATTTGGAGTGGGGATGTTGAAGAAGCTAGGAACTTGAGCAAATTGAATGTAAACAGTTGTAATTCTAAGTTTACGGAACAGATCAGCAATACATCTATTGCATTTTTAGTTATTGTTGAGATCAAGGGAGAAACACTGACAAATAGTTTGTTTCGGAAGAAAACATCAGGAAATAGCATTTTGACTGCTAGGAGCTCACACCCACGAAATCTTATCGCCAGCATCCCCTAAACGTAATTGTAGCACTAAGACAGCGTATGAAGCAGAAAAAGAGGTTATGTGTAACCACTTCAAAGAAAGGGGCAATAATGCTAAAACGATCAGTGAGGCCTGTAAGAGAGCAGAAAAAGCTATGCGTAATCAGTTACTCCATCCCAATAAGCAAGATGAAAAAGAAGGGACAGTGAGGTTCATAACCACCTTTTCAGGACAGGCACAGGAGATCCGAAGGGTATTCAATAAACATTGGCATGTGCTGTCCACAGATGTGCATCTCAAATCCCACATTTCGAGCAATCCACAAATTACTTTTAAAAAAAGCCGGTCTTTGAGAGATGATCTTTGCCATAATCATGTTACCAACCAAGATCATAACAAAGATCTGAACCATCCAGGCTTTAAATGTTGCAGAAATTGCAAAGCATATAATATCAACCGTGATCATGCCAGGCTAACCATCCCTAATACTGAGATAGAGACTTCATGATTTGAAAATCTTTAACATGTAACTCCATGTATTGTGTATATGTTCTGATATGTCCCTGCAACAAATGGCATGTGGGTAGCACCATACATCGTGCTAAGAAGAGGGTAATAGAGCACGTTCGTGCTATCAGACACAATAACAGACAGTACCCAGTAGCACGCCACTTCCAGGAGTTTCACTTTCAGAATGAAAAACTATTGGAAATGGTGGTGATTGATTCTGTTGCCATGGGGGTCAGGGGAGGCAATCGTGAATTGTCTCTCCAAAAACTAGAGTCAAAATACAGTATTGATTTTGAAATTTTGGCACCCAATGGGTTAAATTCAAGTGAGGAACTGGCGGTCCACTTGATTGATTGAATGTAATGTGTTAGTAATTTTATGCGGTTTAAGACCTTATAGTCATTTTAATTATTTTTAATGTTTTAGGTATGGGCACTACGTCTTTTCAACTGTGGCAGAAATGAAAAAAGCATTTGACAGTTTAAACCAGTGGTTCCAGTGGTTGCAGGTATTTTGATTGAGGCAAAATCAATGTGATGAATCAGGGTTTTATGCTATATAAATGGCAGTATGTTCGCCCACTGGGGCGGGACATTCCCGGGCAGATTCGTGGGATATTGAAATCTGAATTGGGCTCACAGTAGAGATGTCTTACATCATTAAAGGACATGCCCACTAGGGCGGTAATGTGCGTGAGCGGTAATCCGGTCTGTCATTGCATTGCTAATACTCATTGGAGAATAGGGCGTGCGTACTGGAACCCATATGAATTAACCCCTTGTGTGCCCCGCCCTTTCCACGCCCTGTGCCGGGCGTTTCATTAGCGGGCAGGGCTCATGACGAGATAGTCTCGTCATGGGCACAGCGCAACCGCGGCCCATGACGAGACCATCTCGTCATGGGCACTCAAGGGGTTAATTGGGATACAGTTTTGGGACTGTGATGAAGACTATTATAATTTTGCCGCACCGTTATGCAAATTACGCTATAAATGTGCATTATGAAATCTGTTGGAACCAATGTATGAATTTTTGTATTTATTGCTATAATATGAAACAATAATTATCATTCCTATATTTTTTGAATATTTGTCACAATACGAATGATGAAATCTTTATTTGCATAAGGGTATATATATCTGAAAGACCATTCCAAAATGGCTGCCTAATATTGATAAGAATTTTGTATGCACTATGGGTGTTTAGTTCTTTGTCAATGTTTGACACAGGATAAATGCAGATGAATTTCAAATGTGCATTGAAACGTGAACAAGGCGGAAGCCGAAACACGTCGTTTTGTCTGAGATTAAATATTTCACAGCAAACCTGGGTGTCCAAGTATTCTTCTGTGGAGGAGCAGAGAAGTCTGGAAAAAAAATAATATATATATATATATAAATATATATATTCAAAGTTCACAGTTCAAAGTGCGCCTTGCTTTGGGGCAACTGTGAACTTTGAATATTGCCGGCCGGCCCGGCCGGGAGGCGCACCGCCGCATATGCTAGCGGCTCCGCAGCTGTTCATCGGATGGCATTGCGGGACAAACGGGCAAGTGGCTGAATGTGGGAAGGTGTTGGCGGCACTCCTGTTTATAAAGTACTTTGATATTTTGCATTTAAGACACCAGCAGCCCACATGGGTATTAGTTTTGTGACTTCCAGTCCCAGGATGCACTTTGTCTATATACTCACCTGAGTTGTATTAAAGGGAGATATCTGGAAAAGTCAGTTTGCTGGTTCCTTTATGCAGCAGCGTACCTATGAAGAAGGGCGGAAGCCCGAAATGCGCCAGGTGCTGCAGACGCTGGGCGTGCCTGCTCCCCCTCCCTGACCCTATGTAATGCCGACTGTGAGTGCGCCTTGCTTTGGGGCAACTGTGAACTTTGAATATTGATGGCCGGCCCGGCCGGGAGGTGCACCGCCGCATATGCTAGCGGCTCCGCAGCTGTTCATCGGATGGCATTGCGGGACAAATGGGCAAGTGGCTGAATGTGGGAAGGTGTAGGCGGCACTCCTGTTTATAAAGTACTTTGATATTTTGCATTTAAGACGCCAGCAGCCCACATTGGTATTAGTTTTGTGACTTCCAGTCCCAGGATGTACTTTGTCTATATACTCACCTGAGTTGTATTAAAGGGAGAAATCTGGAAAAGTCAGTTTGCTGGTTTCTTTATGCAGCAGCGTACCTATGAAGAAGGGCGGAAGCCCGAAACGCGTCAGGTGCTGCAGATGCTGGGCGTGCCTGCTCCCCCTCCCTGACCCTATGTAATGCCGACTGTGAGTGCGCCTTGCTTTGGGGCAACTGTGAACTTTGAATATTGATGGCCGGCCCGGCCGGGAGGCGCACCGCCGCATATGCTAGCGGCTCCGCAGCTGTTCATCGGATGGCATTGCGGGACAAACGGGCAAGTGGCTGAATGTGGGAAGGTGTTGGCGGCACTCCTGTTTATAAAGTACTTTGATATTTTGCATTTAAGACGCCAGCAGCCCACATGGGTATTAGTTTTGTGACTTCCAGTCCCAGGATGCACTTTGTCTATATACTCACCTGAGTTGTATTAAAGGGAGAAATCTGGAAAAGTCAGTTTGCTGGTTTCTGTATGCAGCAGCGTACCTATGAAGAAGGGCGGAAGCCCGAAATGCGTCAGGTGCTGCAGACGCTGGGCGTGCCTGCTCCCCCTCCCTGACCCTATGTAATGCCGACTGTGAGTGCGCCTTGCTTTGGGGCAACTGTGAACTTTGAATATATATATATATATATACACTCCACAGATGGATGGGAACACCCGTTGCCTCCAAACCAAAGGGCGCGTCGAAGTAAAGACCTCCCAAACACGTCCATAAGTAATTCGCCAAACTTTCTCAACAAAAGCAATCGACGCCGTGTCTGTGCGCAAAAAAATATTTAATGCCAGCTGAAAGTGCTAGACGCGTTTCGCCTGTCCTGCAGGCTTGTTCACTAGCAATTCAATAAAGTTTCCATGGCTTTTTTAACTGTGAATGTGAACAAGTCACATGGTGAACTACAACAATAAAACTGGACAACAGACTAGTAGTTTCATGTAGTGTGTCATACGGGTTGAAATAATTAAAGGTGAATACCAAATTGACAAACATAATTAGTCAGAATTGTTGCAAAATAAAACAACATAAATTCCTTACACTATATTTTGAAATTCAATTTGATTTGTACAATCTATTATAATCGTACAATTGTTGGTAGAACAAGGCTAACCGAAATTTTGACCCTGGTGGTCCATTCTCAGCATGTACTTATTGCATTCAACAAAATTGTTTGTAAAATCAGTATTAGATCAACATGGATTGACCTAAACATTATATTGGTTTGACCAAATAGTCAATTACCCAATACGATAATTAGCCAAGTAAACAATGCATATAATTCTGCCCCAGTGGGCAAAATGTACAACATGAATTAAATTGAAAACCCATATGCACAACATATCGTCTGTAGTTTTTCATTGTCCACTAAGTGCCAAAATAAAAAATTATAATAAAAAACCTAAAAAAGGTTGAACAAAGACGGGAGGAACCTACAGATGAGTATGTAGATCTTCTTCCATATTTAGACCATGTGGGATCTTAGTGTTAAGTCTAATAATGTAGCAAGATTCTAACTTGCGCAATTTCTTCTCCCGGTTCCCTCCCCTGCTATTGACTAGAATAGCGTCAATAACAAAATAGAAGAGACCCTTAGCATTTTTGGTGTGGTACTGGTCGAAATGTCGGGCCACGGGGATTTATCCCCATTTTGATGGCACGCAAATGTTGCAGCACTCTCTTGTGTACAGGAAGGATGGTAGAGCCCACGTATTTCAAGCCACATGGGCATTGGAGCACGTAGACAGCATAATCGGTCTTACAAGAAAATTGTCCCTTAATTTGTTGTTCAGACTTCTGAGCAAAGCCTACTGGGAAACTGGTAGTGTTTTTTCCAAACACACATGCCTTGCACTTAAGGCATTTGATGAAACCATCCCTTCTACTCAACCATGAGCTGATCGGTCTCTTTTGAATGTTACTGGGTAGCATGTTGCTGACCAGAGCTTGATGGAGAGATCTAGCTTTTCTGAAGGTGAACTGAGGTCTCCTTTGCATAAGTTTACCTAGCACAGGATCATTACGGATAATGTGCCAGTGTCTATAGATGATAGTTCTGAGTTCATTTTGTTGGTTGTTGTAAGTGGTGATAAACCTACATTGGATAGTATCTGATTGTAAGGCTTTGGCTGATTTGCTGTCTTTGTTAAAGAGTATCTGTTCTCTATTTGTCTTTTTTACTTTAAAGACAGCTTGGTTCAGGCATGTTTCAGAGTAGCCTCTTGCTCGAAAGCGGGATTTAAGGCATGATAGTTCCTTGTCTAAATCCCGCTCATTGCTGCAATTGCGCATAGCTCTGAGGCATTCCCCATAGGGGATACTTTTAACTAGTTTAGCTGGATGGAAACTCGTAGCATGTAATAACGTGTTTCCATCCGTAGACTTCCGATGCAATTTAGTCTGTAATTTACCATCACTCACACACACTGTAAGATATGAAAAGTTAATCTCAGAAGCACTGATTACACTGGTCAGTTTTAAGTTCAAATCATTTGTTTGGAGTTTTTTAAACAAATTCCTGGGCACTTTTCATAGTACCTTTCCAAATAATGAAAAGGTCGTCAATATAACGACTCCAGTGTATTACATTATTCTGCCACTCAGCATGCCATAGCGTCTGGACCACCTGCTCCTCCCACCAGCCCATATGCAAATTAGCATAGTTGGGGGCGAAGCGGGTGCCCATCACTGTCCCGCATATTTGGTGATATAACTCACCATTAAACAAAAAGAAATTGTTCTTAAGACAGATGGTAATCATTTTGAGTAACATTTGTGTATGGTGCCAAAACTTTGCTGGACGAGTTCCTAAAAAATATTTACATGCATTTATGCCATCCTTCTGGCGAATACTAGTGTACAGAGTGGCAGCGTCTATGGTCATCAATAGTCAGTCAGTCAGTCAAATACTCTTTATTCGAATCGTTAGACTCATAAAAGACATATTAAAAACAACAATACAAATATACAATCACAAAATACATATAAAAGCATTCAATGACAGTTTTACATAAAAATAATGGACAAACCCTAAAAAGTTCCGGGCGAGTTGATTAATTATTTTTTAAAAACTGTTTAAAACCTCACTTATTTCATTATTGCCATTGAGGGGAGTTTGCTTTTTGATCCTAAGGGCTGCCACTAAAAAGCTTGCCACACAAAAAATAATACGAGGGGACCCCAGGTGTTGGAGATAAACCAAAGCAGGCCTGACCTGTATGAAGCCAGCCTCTTTCAGTAATGGGACCAAATAACTTTTCCTTATGTTCCTGAAATTCTCACAAAACATAATGAAATGTAAAGTGTCTTGTTGCGAAAAATTATCGCAATTACAGGGGGGGCCTGATTCAGGTTTTATCCAGGAGGGATGAGTACCTAGGAGCTGGTGGATCATGTTAAATCTGAATTTAGTCAACAGAAACCTGTGTAAAGGTTTCGTGACAATTTTAAGGTAGGGCTCCAAAGAAGGGGAAGAGGTTAACATAAAATGAGCCCTAACCATGGGTTTCTCCAGTTCCGTAACCTCCCGCTCCAATCTGGCCCTCTCCATGAAATTAATTTTAATACACTTAACATCCTCCTTCTTGATAGAGGCTGGTAGTTTAAAAAGGTCAATACGGCCAAGTAGATAAAAAGATTTTTCCAAATAGGACAGCCAGGCAATTTTATGAGCTCTGTCCAGACCCATGACATCAGTCAAAATAGTATGGTTTAGTGTTAACTCTGGGTTGAGCCAGGTTTTTAGCCAGAGAATCAGGGGGGCCAGTTTCACCCTATCCGTAAGATAGTCCAGTCCCACCTCCGTGTGTAAGGCGAAGGTGGGAGAAGATTTAGGGAGAGAGAGAAGTTGTCTAATAAAACTATTCTCCACTCTTTGGATCCTGTCCAGCTGTGCATAACCCCATAAAGATGCGCCATAAGAGGCAATTGATAGGCACTTAGTATTATAGATTTTCAATAGGGCCTCCATGGGCCGAGACCCTAATCTCCGTGAAAAGCCCATAAGGGCTGAGGAAGAGCGAGCCATAGACACGCTCTTCGCCTTAATCTGGGGGCCCGAAGATCCCTTGTCGTCAAAAAGGACGCCCAGATAAGGGAACACCGAGACCCTAGAGACTAGCTCCCCTTCGCAGGAAAACGTCTTAAGTTTTTTCCTCCTCCTGCAGTTGCCTACCACCATCGTATGAGATTTTTTAGCATTAATTTTTAGATCTAGCTGGCCCATAAACGCCCCAAATTGGTCCAAAAGTCTTTGAAGCCCAACTCCCGTCCGTGCTAATAGGACTGCGTCGTCCGCGTATAGGAGTGCTGGTACCAGTATATCTCCCACACGCGGAACGTCCGTCCCCACATTCGCTAGGCTAGTTCCAAGTCCATTAATATAAATAGTAAAAAGAAGGGGAGCCAGGATACAACCTTGGCGCACCCCCCTTTCGGACTTGAAGCGATTAGTGCACCTGCCCTCCCTAGTGACCCTTACCATTGCGAACAACTCCTGGTGAAGGGAAGCAATGAAATGTGCAAGGGCTGGATCAACACCAAACTCCAATAGAATAGCCCAAAGCTTGGACCTGTTTACCATGTCGAAGGCCGAGGAGAGGTCCATGAAAGCCAAAAATAAGGACCCCTCCTTGGCCACCGTGTACTTGGAAATCAACAAATGGAGATTTAGGCATTAGTCAACAGTTCCTCTTTTTTCTCTGAAGCCATATTGGATGTTAGCAAGACCCCCCTTCTGCTCGATATTTTCACTCAGTCTTTTCAGCAAGACTCTGCCCAAGATCTTAATCGCGGAGTCAAGCAAAGAGATGGGTCTATAACACCCCGGGTCATCTCTCTGCCCCTTCTTGAAAATCGGCACTATGATGGAAGTGACCCAGGAAGAAGGGAGGGTGTTGCCATTTGCCGCACAGAAAATGTTTGTTAAGATCTTGGCCCAAAATTTCGGAAAGTGGGAGTACAGGTCTGCGGGCACTCCATCGGGACCCGGGGCTTTGTTTCTTGAGGACTCTAAAATTGCATTCTCCACCTCCGAACAGGAGAAAACGAGAGGGGCATGCTCGACAACCACTGTGGGGTTATGTGTCCTATCAGAGGCTATATTTCCATAAACTCTCTGGAAGTGAAGCATCCAGTCCGAATCAGAAATTACGTTGTCCATAACCGTGTTCTCGGTTTCGGAAAAAAAGGGTAATTAATAATAGACCAAAAATGACTGCTGTCACGCAAAACATCCACATTAAGAAGGCTCTCCCATGCCTCTTGTTTGATTGCATTCTTCCTACTAGCAGTTATAGCCTTATACTCCTTCCTGAGATTGGCAATAAGAACCCTGTCTCTTGGGGAAGTTAGAAGAGCCTGCTTTAAGGCCCTATGAGCTTTAGAACAGTTTGAATCAAACCATTTACAATGATTGGTACCAACCCTATGTGATGTGGATGACAAATCATAAGATATTTGGGCACATATGCTTTCGAATGCCCCCATCTTATCTGCGTTAATAGCAGCTGGGTCATGGCAAATAACTACACTAGCCTCAATTTTAGGAAAAAGGTTATCAAAACATTTTTCTGGGACAACCTTTACCCACTTAATTCTTCTGCCTTGATCCTTAGGTAACATGGCAATTTCTCCTCTCGGTGTTGGCGTACCATTAGCCTTAAGATCACTCCATATTAGCTCAAGTAGCACCGGGTTGTGGTCACTATAGGGGGAGCTAATAACTCTATAGGTCACGGCCCTATGTAAAATACCCGGTGTCAAGAAGATATAATCAATTATTGAGCCATGCTCATGCCCCTTATATGTGCATGTGCGCTCCCCCCCCTCTGTATTCATAAATTCCAACATATTAAAATTGGCCAGCAAAGCTTCAAGAGCCTCCCCTGCTTTTGTGTGTTCAAAATGGGGAGCCAAAAACCCTGGTGGACCCTCGAATTCTTCACCACAGGGATGTATATTAAAATCGCCCATTAAAATTAGATCGAACTGAGTATCGTTGTTCAGACTGAAACTATCCAAGAAATTTTCCAGTAAGGAAATATGGTCAGTACCGGATTCCCTATCCCAGGCATTATAGAAATTAATCAATAGTACCTTGTGAGATGTAGAAACTGACCATTCCACAATTAAAAGGTTTGGGGAACCCGACTTAATCATTTTAAAATCACCTTTCAAAGAAATTGAAAAAAGTAAAATAAGGCCTCCTTTAGCTCTCCCCATGCTGCTAGTAATTGCTGGCACAACAAAGCTGGTATAACCATCCATCCAAAACGTGGGGGAGGAATCCCATGACTCCTGCAGAGCTATAATGTCATGTTTGGTAACAAAATCAACCCACGGTGGA
The DNA here is from genome assembly GCF_964204655.1 of Triturus cristatus. Lineage (NCBI taxonomy): Eukaryota > Metazoa > Chordata > Amphibia > Caudata > Salamandridae > Triturus > Triturus cristatus. The sequence goes on from NC_140587.1 coordinate 759,072,213, forward strand.
TCTGGTCTTTTGGCTCTAATACCGGCTGTATTCCAGGAAATGAGTTTACAGGAAGGTAATGGGTCGGTCTTAGGGGTATCCTTTAGTTCTGGAGTTGACGCTAAAGATAACCGTCAATCCAGTTCCTCAATATCTGAGAGGGGAGAAAAACGGTTACTCGTCACTAGTCTCGGGTCTACGAGTACTGTTTGTGCGGGTCTCAATAAGGGGCTGGGAGTGGGTGCGTTTTGACCCCCTTGAGCAAAATGTAAGGGGTTACTTCTGGCCGAGCCACTCCCTCCTGGCTTTAGGTTATGATTCCTACCCACCCTATCTCTGAAGTGCAAAGTCTGCTGAAATAGGTGAGGGCGATGTGTTATATCAGGGGGAGGGTAAAAGAAACCAAGCGGAACAGGCCTCATACAGCCTTGGTGCGCAATTGGGGAACCATCCCAGAACAATCTATCAGCCAGATCCGCAGCATTAAAATTAGCAATGACACAATCCCCCTGAATATGTTTTGCAGAGTTGCCGATCCACCCCACCCGTCTTGCCATAATTAAATTATCAGAAATATCTAACCCACCACTGGAACGCTCCACACACCATCGTTTTGCCTTATATATTAGATCTGAGGTGAGTTCTGATTTACCCGAGCCAAGTGGGGGAACTCCTACAAAGACGCCCACGAGGGGTGCGGCTTCCGGTGGCAGGATTATGGACAATTGGGAGCCTAACGGTGGAAAGCTGGCCAAGGGGGGCTTGGGTTTTATTAAATTATTTGGGGGCCCTGAAATAAGGTGAGTGAGATCCATATGGTTAGCTGGTACACCAGACTCACTTGACACTAGGGACTTTGTATTTACATCCCTATTAGTTGACATAGCGCTAGCCTGACTTGCTGGTACAATAACTTTTTTATCTGGCACCTCTCCGGAGACTATGTAAGGATCCTTAATTACCGCAAGTTTGTTAGCCACAGATTCTATTAGTGAGCACTTCTTTAATAGGCTCGCTATGCAAGAGTTCAATGTGTCCACAATGTCCTTAGCCACTTCCATTAAAAGGGGTTCTATACGATCAATAAAAAGTTTTTCTAAAATATCCTCCACATTGTTATCCTTGGAGTGGGAAGCAGTAATTTGCACACCCACGCCCTTCTTCTTCTTGCTTTTAGTGTTCGCCCTTGTCTTGCTAATAGGTACATGCAACTGCTGTGCCGTAGGGTGGGCCTCAGTAGCAACGTCAGCTGGAACGATAACCTCTGCCATCAAATTGAATTTCAAAATAAAGTGTAAGGAATTTATATTGTTTTATTTTGCAACAATTCTGACTAATTATGTTTGTCAATTTGGTATTCACCTTTAATTATTTCAACCAGTATGACCCACTACATGAAACTACTAGTCTGTTGTCCAGTTTTATTGTTGTAGTTCACCATGTGACTTGTTCACATTCACAGTTAAAAAAGCCATGGAAACTTTATTGAATTGCTAGTGAACAAGCCTGCAGGACAGGCGAAACGCGTCTAGCACTTTCAGCTGGCATTAAACAGTTTTTTTGCGCACAGACACAGCGTCGATTGCTTTTGTTGAGAAAGTTTGGCGAATATATATATATATATATATATATATATATATATATATATATATATATATTTCACCAGATGTAAATCCACAAGAAAAAAGAAGGATCCACACGAGCCCGCTCGATCAGTGTAGCAGTTTATTTTCAGTTAGGCAGAGAAGAACGACACGTTTCGACCATGTCCGTGGTCTTGGTCACATGACCATTGCCTCCATTACACATTTTTTAAAGGGTAAGTGCACATTTACAGCTCATGAACATAAAAGAAATCTTTGTTTGTACATTGAAATAATCATAATGCAACAGAAATTGAGTTAAATTAAATTAACAGGTGCATTTGTATAAAAAAGGTTATTTTATCACAATTCAATTATTCTCATTGATTGAATGTGCTGGTTTTGAGCAAAATCTGAATGTTGTGTTCGTTAACTCAGTATTGGAATAGTCAGTGGCTACTTGGTGGTGCATAAGTGGCTGTGTTTGCTGCAATTGAGGGACTAGTGCCCTTCTTATAAGTGGAAGCTATATGCTAGAGTGCGGTTAGAGGGATGACCCTCGTGAGTAGGATGGCAGTAGGGCCTGAGTAGGTCACTATGTTGTACAACCGGTGTGATCGAGGGTATAGTACCCATGGCATGCATTCAGTAATGACTAGGAGTAAAGGTGGAGGATCCGCCAATAAACTCCGGTGCTCGTAATCCTATCACTGATGTGAAATTCAAGGTGATTCACGGCAATGTTCCGGTACAAATCAAAATACAGAAATAGTTAGCGACATAGCTTATCAAAATCAATATTGCAAACATTTACAGCACTTATTTACTCAAGTCAGTTACATATGATTACAGTTTGGAACGGATAAAATTGAGCCTGTGTGTTAAAAAGGGGTGCAACTAAAGTGGATTAAAAATTGAGAGGGGGAGGAAAAGGTCGGGTGTAAGTAGTCCACCAAGGCCATGGTGTTTCTATGGGTGGTTGTATCTATTTACAGGTGAGAATACAATTCCTCATCCTGATTCAGGCCATCAGGGAATTTGGTACCTGCTAAAAGGATGAAACGCGACTCAAGTTTGCGTAAAGCAGCTACGCGGTTACCTCCTCTTGGGTAGGGTTTGACTGTATCCAGTTCAAAAATTTGGCTTTGGTCCAGTCAGCTCCATGTTCCCTTGAGAAGTGTCTCGCTGTGCTGTAACTTTGGTCGCAATTTGTAATTACTTGCTAGTGTTCTAAGATGCGTTTTTTAATTGGGAAGGTAGTAGACCCGATGTACCACAACTGGCAAGGACATAATACTATTGCATATACCACGAAGTCTGTGTTACATGTGATGAGTTTGGGGATTTTCCAGGTAGTTTTGGTTCTCTCTAGTGTGACTTCAAATATGTTACTGCTGTTTTTACATGCTTTGCAGTTCCCGCATTTGCGGAAACCCTTTGCTTGCTTGAGCCAGCTGCCTTCCGTAGTTTGGAGATGGCTATGTACTAGCATATCTCTCAAAGATGGGCTTCTCATGTATGTTACAGACAGTGTGGCGCCTATCTAATTTCTCAGGATTGGGTCCTGTCTCAGGATGTCCCACCTGTTTCTTAGAATGCTACGTATCTGGTTCGATTGACTGCAGTATTTGGTTATGTTATGTTATGTTATGGGCATTTATGGGCATTTATAGAGCACAACTGTTACCAAAAAGGTGTCCTGGCGCTTAGAAAAGGCCTAGAGAGGGATTGAGTTAAAAAATTGGGAATGTGAAGGATCAATAGTTGAAAAGAAATGTTTTTAATGTCTTTCGGAATGGAAGAAGATCAGTCATACTTCTCAGAGAAAAAGGAAGAGCATTCCATGCCCTGGCTGCGTTGGCCTCTGCCACCCCAATTGGCCTTCTTCACCCTAGGAACTATAGCCAATTTGGCGTCCGAGGATCGTAGGGTTCTGGTAGGGGAATACCAGTGGAGTTGTTGTATAAGGAATTCAGGCCCCATTCCATGAAGGGCCCTAAAGACCAGTGTCAAAGCCTTAAATTGAATGCGTTGCCTCACAGGCAACCAATGTAGATTTTTGATTTGAGCAGAAATGGAGCCAGTCCTAGGCGTGCCTGTGAGCAGTCTGGCTGCCGCATTCTGCAAAATCTGTAGTTTATTTAGGGATCCTTCATGTATCCTCAGATATAGACTATTGCAATAGTCCACTCTTGGCATAATAAGAGCAGTAACAACTGTTTGCTGTACTGCCTTCGGGAGTAGTGGCATCATTTTTTTACAAGATTTGAGAATATAAGTAGTAGTGGAGACAACTTTGTTCACCTGATCCCTGCCACTCAATTTGTCATCCAACCACACTCCAAGATTTTTTACTTTCCCTACAGGAGCGGGGAGTTGGCCAAGCTCTGTCGGCCAACAGCTTGGTGTCCATAAATTGGGATTATTGCCAAATAGAATGACCTCCATTTTGTTGGAGTTAAGCTTTAGGCAGTTTTTTGCCATCCAGTCTCCCACGGCAGACATACAATTTTGTAATCTTGAAGAAGTTTGCACAGAATTTCCTCGGAGCAGGTTGACCACTATTTGGGTATCATCAGCATATGAGGTTAGAGTGAACCCAAATGACTCAACAAGCGGTGCCAAAGAGGAGACATACACATTAAAAAGAGTCGGGCTCAATGAAGATCCCTGGGGAACTCCATAAGGCAGGGAGAATGATTCAGACTGGAACTCCTCCAATGTTACAGTTTGTACTCTATCCGTAAGAAAGGATTTGAGGAGATTCCAAGCCGAGCCCTTAACTCCTATCTCCATGAGGCGTTTCATCAGTATACCGTGATGCACGGTATCGAATGCCACTGAAAGATCTAGCATGATTAAGGCGGCATTCCCTCCCTGATCCAAAATTTTCCTGATCTCTCCAGTGGACTTCAGCAACGCAGTTTCAGTGCTGTGACCCCCTCTAAATCCAAACTGTGTTGGGTCCAAGACTTGAGATGCTTGTAGGAATTTATTTAGTTGGGCATTAATGTTCCTCTCTATGACCGTTGCCGGAAGTGGAATTCTTGATATAGGTCTAAAATTGTTTGGGTCATTGATATCCAAATTGGGTTTCTTTAAAAGAAGCAGAATTGACGCGTGTTTCCAATCTTTTGGGAAGTATCCGTCTAAATACATGGTGTTGAAAATGGGAGTCAGTATTTTTGAGATTGATCTACAGTTAGTAGGACGACCATACTTGGACATGGGTCATAGGGAGAAGCTGACTTAATCTTCAACATTACCTTAGATATATCAAGCTCTGTTAGAGGGGCAAAATTCTGTAAGAGAGGACTATTAGCTATAGAATCAAATTGGGAAAATGCTAGACTCTGATTATTTCCTTGAACAGAATTAGAAAAGGTAACAAAAACATTATTTACCTTTTCAAAAAGATTTTTGGCTATCTTGTTACACAGTTCTTGACTGGCCTGAACTGATGGAGCACACGGGTGGGCTAAGGTTTTTACTATTTTAAAAATCTCTTTAGAAGAGGTTTTAGCTGAGTTAATTTTATCAGTGAAATAGTTTTGTTTTATTTTTTGCAATAGGTGTTTATACTTTGACAGGCTAGCTTTATAAATCGTTTTGTCATTTTCCTTATAGCCCACAGTCCATTTTCTTTCCAAGTGCTTACACACCAGTTTCTGGTCTCTAAGTTCAGAAGAGTACCAGGGAGCCAAAGGTTGTTGTCTGTTAAAGCGAAGAAATTTCAAAGGTGCCAATTTATCCCTGCAGCTGTTAGCCACTTTGTATAGGCATTGGTGGCCTCATCTAAATTTCTCGGCACCGATGGTAGTGTTAGAGTAAGATGTTGCTGTATTTCTTTAGAATCTATCTTACTCCAGGCTCTGGTTACTGAGCTTTTTTTTCTCAATACTTTTGGGGCCCCACGGGCAGGCAAATTAAATTCACTAATGACCGCCAGGTGGTCTGACCATATCAGAGGTAGAGTATTTAAAATGGTTATGTTCTGATTATTTGAAAAGATACCATCTAGTGTATGGCCTGCTTTGTGAGTTGCGTCACTCACCAATTGTTCTAATTTGGCGCCTCTCATTAACTCTATTAGCTGAGTTGTTTCAGACAATGAGGATTCCAGATGGTAATTAAAATCTCCTAGACGAGTATAGGAGTCAAGACTAATACCTCTTTCAATTAGGTTACCAGCTTGAGTAAGGAAGCATCCTCTGGGACCCGGGGGTCTATAGATGAGAGAGCCTCTGAACGAGCAGTGATGTGAAAGATTGAGACAAAACTCTAAGGTTTCACATTCCTCCATAAATATAGGGGTGAATGAAGCCGAAATTGAATTATGATATATAATAGCCAGTCCCCCTCCTTTTTTGTGGCATCTATTTAGTGTGTAGCAAAGGTAGTTGGGAGGTGTTGCTTTAACCAGATCATGTACGGAAGCATCATCTGTCCAGGACTCTGTAATGAATGCGGCAAATAACCCTTCGTCTTTGATAAGGGAAGCGCATTCCTGACTATGTTTAAGCAATGATCTAGCATTTAGTAGGGCAAATTTCCGAACGGAATGGGAACCATCAGCCAGAGTTATTTAGTTCTGTGCCTGTATGGTCTTTATAGGTTTTATCAGGAACTCTGGCAGCATAGCGTCACAGCCTGGACAAAGCGACCGCCCCCTGCCTGGAAGCTCCGCGACCGCCAGTAGATAATATATATATATATATATATATATATATAATATATGTATATATATATATATGCCAAGGTGTATTGAAGAATGAGTGGGTGTATAAATGTCTGAATGGATGTTTTAGTAGGTGCGTGATTGACTGTATAAGTGAGTGATTAAATGTGTCTTACTGAATGTAAATGTAAATGTTGTAGACTTGTAAAGCGCACAGCCGCCCCAGCAATGGGGCGTCCCGGCGCTGTAAACCGCTGGGGAACCCATCCTGGCTTTCCCTGTGAGATGGTCCCTACTGGGCATCTCCAAGGTGAAGACAAGCATCCCCGGCGCTGATGGGGCAGTAAGTGGAGATTAAGCAAGCTGTTGCCCAGAGTTGCTGAGTGGGATCCATGGTTAGAGTAGGCAGCGAGGCGAGAATTGTCGAGTCCGCTGACCTTGGTCCAAGACCCTGCCGCGTCGGGAATCGAACCCTGGTCCCGGGCCGACTTCTGCTCCCGGGTCTGCCGCCTCTAACCAGTGAGCCACACCACTCCACATGGGTTAGTGACTGATACAGATATTCACACAGTTTAGTTTGTCAGTTGGTGGGTAAGCGGTTGCATTGGTTTGTGAGTAGCTAAATGAGGGTCTATATGGGTTATTGATTGGTTGTCTGAGTATCTGTAAGGGTGCCTGAGTGTCTGTGTGGGTTGGTGGGGGGTGTGACTCTGTGCATAGATGTGTGAGTGATTCACTGGGTGTATGGGTTGAAGAGTGCATCTGTGAAGGGCTGTATGGATGGGTGAGTGTGTGTATGGGTGTGTTGGTGAGTGAATGGATGCCTCCATGGTACATGTGTGAGTAACTGCATATGTGAAAGGCAGTATATGTGAGTGTTTGTGTACATAAATGACTATATGTGAAAGTGATTGATTGTGAGAGTGACTGTATAGATGAGTGTGTGCTTGTATTAGTTATTATGTAAGAGTCTAAGTATGTGTTAGTATATGTTTGAATAAGCAAGGTGTTGTGTGTATAACTGTATAGGTGAGTAAATGGGAGTGTGATTGATTCTTTGCATGACTGACTAGGTGTGTGAGTAACTCTATGGATGAGTGGTGGTGTGTGAGTGTCTGTATAGATATGTGAGTGCATATGATAATGCCGTATTGATAGTTGACTGCATGTATGAGTGACTGTATGGGTCAATGAGGGGATGTGTGTGTAGACCTAGGAATTAGTGAGTGGGTATGTACTAACTGGTATTGGTGTGTCTATGGTTTCGAAAATGGCAGTCTGTATTTTAGAGTGAGTGTATCAAAGGTTATATTAGGGTATGATGAGGTGCATCAGATTATTATGTGGATGATGTCATCAGTGATGTCATTTGAGATGTCATCACTGATGTCATCACTGATGTCAGTGACCATGTCATGAATGATGTAATATGTGACATCATCAGCAGTGCATTGCGGGGGCACGAGTTATAGTTAGCTGAACTAACTATAACGGCCACATTTTTCTGGTTTTATATGAGTAAAATGTCCAACTAACTATAACGTCCCTGCAACCTGTGGTTTTTTTCAGTGAATTTCTAAGGTTTTTTAAATGCTAATTTCTAACTATAACGTCCCTGAAACCTATGGTTTTTTCAGTGAATTTCAAAGGATTTTTAAATGCTAATTTCTAACTATGCCTACAAAGGTAGGACATGTGCAGAAAGAGGAACAAATGCGCAGAAAGAAGCAAGAGAAATACAGAAAGAGGCAATAGAAGTCCAGAAAGTTGATGAAAGGTGCAGAAAGAAGCAAAAGATGTGCACAAAGAAACAAAAGAGGAGCAGAAAGAGTCTGTTGCAAAGTCATCCTGTGTCCCCAACATTTTGCTGATCGGTACGGTTGATAACTGACTCTGACTAACCAGGCCCGGAGCCAGTGCTATGCTGAAAGACACAAAGTGGCTGATTCCAATCCAGGTTGGAAGGGCACCGAACGCGATCCAGCCGGAAAAACTACGTGCCGTACGCGTGTTTTCTGCCCGACTCTTACAGCTGTACGAGGGAGCAAGTACGATGCGAGCTTCATGGAATTCACCGACCGACTCGTTTCCAGGTCCGAACCGCTCCGTACGTCACGGTTGTAAGCTAACCGTGGCATGCAATGGATGCGATTCACGACCGAGCCAGTACGATGCACGCGTCAGACAGCCTGTGTGAGCCAGAGTGCCCGGCTCACAAATTGTCCGGGTGGTTGCTTTTGGGGGTCCGTGTCGGACCCCCGGTCACCCACAGCCCTACGACTCGGACACAGGGGGAGACCCATGGGTCTCTCCAACACAGGCATGTATGGTGCGGATGGCACCAATGTGTACTCACTGTAGGGGGTGCCCTTGTCCGCGACGTACCCATTCAGTCAATGGGTGCCCATGTACGCGTCGTACGACCGGCTCCCATTGACTTCTATGGGAGTCCAACCGAACCGAGTCCGACAGCATACGGCCGCATCGTGCTCACTCGGTTGGAAAACACTCCGGATCCGGCTTGGTCGGAGTGCTTTCCAACCCAGATCGGAATCAGCCCCTTAGAATACAGTGAAAACACCTACATACACTAGGGTACACTATGGGTTGGTGTGACCTCCCCTATATGGCCCCAGTATATAATAGGAGAGGGGGATTAAAACTACCTCTAACTAAGAGGTACAGAAGGAGGCAAGAGAAGTACAGAAAGAAGCAACACAGGTGCCGAAAGAGGCAAGAGAGGTGCAGAAAAAAGCAAGTGAAGTGCAGAAAGAGGCAAGTGGGGTGCAGAAGGAAGCAAGAGCAGTGCAGAAAGAGCCAACAGAAGTGTAAAAAGAAGCAAACGGGGTGCAGAAAGGGGTAGGAGAGGTGCACAAATAGGTAAGAGAGATACAGAAAGAGGCAGGAGGGGTGCAGAAAGACAGAAGAGAAGTGCAGAAAGAGGCAAGAGAAGTGTAGAAAGAAGCAAGAGAAATACAGAAAGAGGTAGGTAAGGTGCAGATAGAAGCAAGAGCAGAGAGGAAAGAACCAACAGAGGTGCAGAAAGAGGGAAGAGGGGTGGAGAGAGAGGCAAGAGGGGTGCAGAAAAAGGTAGGATGGGTACACAAAGAGGTAAGAGAGGTACAGAAAAAGGCAGGAGGGGTGCAGAAAGAAGGAAGAGAAGTGCAGAAGAAGCCAAGACAAGTACAGAAAAAGAGGTGCAGAAAGAGCCAACAGAAGTGCAAAAAGAGGCCAGAGAGGTGCAGAAACAGGCAGGAAAAGTGCACAAAGAGGCAAGAGAATTGCTTAAAGAAGCGACAGAGGTGTAGAAAGAAGCAAAAAAAGTGCAGAAAGAGGCAAATGAGATGCAAAAACAGACAGGAAAGGTACAGAAAGACAGAAGACGAGTGCAGAAAGAGACAACAGGGGTGCAGAAAGAAGCAAATTAGGTGCAGAAAGAGGCAACAGATGTGCAGAAAGAAGGAAGAGAGGTGCAGAAAAAGGCAAGAAAAGTGCACAAAGCGGCAAAAGAGGTACATAAAGAGACAACAGGGGTGCAGTAAGAAGCAAGACGGGTGCAGAAAAAAGCATGGAAAGTGCAGAAGGAAGCAACAGGGGTGCAGGGAGAGGCTAGAGAAGTACACAAAAGAGGTGCAAAAAGAGGCAAGAGAACTGCAGAAAAAAGGCAAGAGAGGTGTAGAAAGAGGTAGGAGAGGTGCACAAAGAAGGAAGAGAAGAGCAGAAAGAAGCAACAGAGGTACAGAAAGAGGCAAGAGAGGTGCAGAAACAGGCAGAAAAGGTGCAGACAGGAAACAGGGCTACAGAAAGAGGCAACAGAGGTGTAGAAAGAGGAAAGAGGAGTGCAGAAAGAGGCAAGAGGGGTGCAGAAAGAAGCACATGAGGTGCAGAAAGAGGCAGCAGAGGTGCAGAAAGACGCAAGAGAGGTGTAGAAACAAGCAAGAGAAGTGCCAAAAGAGGAAAGAGAATTGCTGAAAGAAGCAACAGAGGTGTAGAAAGAAGCAAGAAGAGTGCATAAAGAGGCAAGTGAGGAGAAAAAAGAGGCAGGAAAGGTACAGAAAGAGGGAAGAAGAGTGCATAAAGAGACAACAGGGGTGCAGAAAGAAGAAATTGAGGTGCAGAAAGAGGCAGGCAACATACCTACAGAAAGAGGGACAAGAGTTGCAGAAAAAGGCAAGAAAAGTGTAGAAAGAGGCAACTCTACCTGCCAACCTCCCATGCTCTTCCTGTGTGTTATATACTACAATTTTACATTAATGGTGAAAAATCTATTCATCACCTCATGGAGAACTTTTTGTTGGAAGCCCAAGTTTTACATACGGATGGTTAAACATATCAGTGGGTTGAGCACCTGCTGTAGAAATCTGTAAGCAAAGCTGCGGGTCAGAGGATGCTGGCAGCTCCCCCACTCCTGCTATTTTTTCCCCCTTTTCATTCTGGTACTTGTAGTCATGCCTTTATACTGGGTGAATTGAAGCTGCATGCTACAGAGAGAACTCAGGGGTGATTACATTTTCAGTCTGGAGACGTGTGAGCTCTGTCTCCTCACCCTATGAAGGAACCACCAAAGATGAATACTGTTCAGTCGGGTGAACTACCAAGTTTCCCACGTCCAAGCGTGACTAGTTAGACCACGTCTGCTTTTTTTTCTCACAAATTCTGGGACTTGTAGCCTTGGTTTTATGCTGAGATAACCACGACTGCGAGTCCCAGATTCTAACACAAAAGCCCGGACGGGCCTAAATAGACCTGGGAAACTTGGCAGCTATGACTTAAATTGGTACTTTCAGAGCAGGTCAGTCTGTGGTCTGCAGAACAGTTAATCCTGTTAATTTAAAGTTTTAAGGTGTAATCCTGCTGTCCCCTCCCCTCCCCCCTTGTGGACATGTTCACTGTCGAGGCACAGAAACAAACAGAGAATAAATCCGAAACCGACTCCAGAGAATGAGAAAGAATAACAAACTGAGGCTGCAGAGAGGGGGCCCTGAAAGAGCAGGAACTTGACACAGCAACGAGCTGGAAGAACAAGGAACCCGTCTGAAAGAAAACCCAATGTAAACACTACAGAAACGGGAAGCAGCAGCACGGCTGGGAAATGACATTCAAACACACATGGAACTCATACATTGAATGATATCACTTTCAGGGACGATGACACGTTATGTTTGTGGGGCATACCTTCGAAGAGTCTGGGTCGTGCTGGGGAGCATTCTAACGTAGCGCTTGGAGCACCGTTTTGTTTACCATTTTGTAGCTCTCTAAATAGCAAGCAGGGTTGCCAGATCGCTACATAAACAACCTGATTACTTTCATTTAATAAATCAGTGCATGCTGGGAGTTGTAGTCCAATCCAGTCTAGTTGACAACCCCCACTGTACTCTTAACCTGAATGGTGCACGTGTACCCCCTCATATCAATGACTTACACCACATCAAAAAGCCAGAACGTCTACAAAACTTTCCTCAACCCTAAAAACCTGGACATCCCATGACGTCGACATGACTCTGAAGCCCAAGCTGATAGGGCTGGGGAAGATAGGAAAGTCTGCCAGGTCGAAGCCATTGAAGATCAGGTTAACAGCAGGACAGGGGCGGAGTCACAACAGGTCAAGGCTGAGGTCATGGTGGCAGGTAGGGGTCAAGACTGAGGTCATGGTGACAGGTAGGGGTCAAGGCTGAGGTCATGGCGGCAGGTAGGGTTCAAGGCTGAGGTCACGGTGGCAGCTAGGGGTCAAGCCAGATGCCGATCGTGGCAGATCAGGGCAGGCAGAACTCCCATGTGTCCCCGGGTCATGCATACCTAACTCACTCACGCCAGGTTCTTGCTTTGACTCCTGGGACATGTAGTTATGATTTTGTAAAAGGAAACTGAACTACAAATCCCATAATTGAAAGCAGAAAGATGGACAAAATGTGTTTACTTGGGACTGCAAGGGAAACTGTAAGCTCAAGGCAGGTCACAGCAGGTCAAGGACAGGTCATTGCCTTGTCCCTATCAAGCTGATCTTGATGTACTGTGTTTACAAGAATAACACATACCCAAAAATCGCAATCTGTGTGCAATGCAGCGCCAAAGGTTGGAGCCTAATGTCAGACACGTGTGGAGTGATCTGGCCTCAGGTGGTGGCGTTACCTACATCAATAGTGCACTAACTGCAGACCTCAGACAGATGAAGGGCTGAGTCAGCCCCTACGAGAGTCCATTCACATCTAGATCCCCACAGCGCTCACTTTACTCGCCGAGCTATCCTAGCAACGTCAGTCCAAGGGCTGCTGTAAACATCTGTGCCAAAACATGTGAGCAGCGTCAATTGCGTGCTGCGGAAAAACTTCTGTGTCAAGGGTTCAAGTCAAGGTACCCAGACATGGGCTGGCTAAGCCTTCCAATGACTGCACAATGAGGAATAACAGGGGAATACAAACACTTTGTATAAAAGTGCGCACCCAGTGTATAGTGATCTGTAAAGAGTTCATTATTTTAACGTAAATTAAATTAATTTGAGAACCAGAAAAAAAAACTTGAATTAAAAGGGTGTAAGATGGAAATTTGCTAAGATCTAAGGGATTGAAAAGGGTGGATGATGTTTTTTCAGTTTTACATGTCGCCCTGATATTGTAAAGCGCTCTGATACCTGCAAGGGTCATGCTCGCGCTATATAACACATAAAAAAAAACCAAATACAAATACTTGTGTCCCACCCATCGGTGTCAGAGAAAGCGGGCGGGGGCACAGTCTCTTCACTGTCAGATGAAGGTGAAGACCCACTTAGAAGAGAACATTTCACCCATGCCAGGGTCAAACATGTGTTCAGCACCTCAGGGGAGCGAATAGCTCCTCGGGCACTCTTTGTTCTTCTAGGCGGAAGGTAGTCCGGTTCCGTTTGCGTCAGTCGAGCCCGTAGAACAGCACTGGCTTGCAATGCTAAACTATCACAGTGTAACAATTAAACAAAATAATTGGGGGAGGGTGTTGTTTTAACTTTCCTCACTGGGATTAGAATAGTAAAGGAGCCTCCAGAATATTTTGTGGAGTGCTGCACTTTCCCCAAGTGCCCTTCGTTCAATAGGTGCCACGAGTACCAGCTCAGGGGGCGCACATTTCTGGTTTTGGGGTTACACGGGGCCCTTCCTCAGATGTAAAACAATAAACACAATACAATACCACAGCCTGTGCCCAGCACTAAACACCGCTACCTATGGCTTTCCGCACTGAGGAAGGCAGAAGCCAGAAACGTATCTGCGGATATTAAAAAACCTTCATATGCCGTGAGTGCACCAAATCTTTTTTAAAGTCTGTGAAATAAGTGGGTTCCACCCCAGCTCTCTGGTTGCCCCCGCCGTGAGTTTGGTGGCCCTAGGTGGAATGCTGGTTTGGGAATTCATTGAGGGGCTGCCAAGAACCGCCATTGACGGACTCTGTTGACCCATGCAGGCCGCGGCTTATTTAAAGCCAGGGTACCTCACCATATGTAGGATACCCACAGAAACTCATAAAAACATGCAGCGGCAGGCGAGGGATATGCCGGGGCACAGTGACTGTATTTTTCAAGGTGGTGGGAGTGATACAGCAACTCACCTTTAACACCGGATCAAACAATGGAGTGGAGCATTGAGGCTCATATAACATCAAATAGTATTGGAAATGGTGATGCCCCACTACCGACTTTGAAAAGTTGCAGTCCTCTCATTGGCTGAAGATCTACCAATTAGACTGCAGGACTGTTTGAATGTTTGTCACTGTGCTTCGCTACTTATGGCTTTCCATGCTGAGGAAGGCAGAAGCCAGAAGCCAGAAACACGTCTGCAGATATTAAAAAGCCTTCATACCCCGTAAGTGCAACAAATCTTCAAAAAAAAAAACACATATATATATATATATTACCTACTGGTGGTCACCAGTAGGTTGTTATAGTTAGGTCCATGTTTCCGTAGGAAGAGCATTTTTTGTTTTGCTTATAACTTTGGCGTCGTTTGATGAATCTTCATGAAATTTTCCAAACTAATTCTTTGTTCATATCAGCTCCTATGTTGAAAGTTGGGGGTGATTCGTCAAGGGGGGGCTGAGAAAAAAGGGGGGTCCCAAACCATGTTTTCTCCATGTTAATTTCCATAGGAAACTTTAGACAAGGCTACAGGTCGAACGGGTGAACGGAATTACCCCAAATTTGGCAGGGAGAAGGGTCTTGGTCTAGAAAGTACGCTTTTGTTGTCAATACGTTAAGTAGATTGGGAGCAATATCAAAATTTACAGATATCGATATTTGGGAATTCTGCCATCTGATTGACTGAGGCGTTACGAGCATGAGCTTGATGCTTATTGGCTGCAAGCGGAGCGAGCGGTTGCAACTAGGAAGTGTTGGCAGCCATTTTCTGATTCCGTTGAAATGAGTAAGGGGGAAAAAGGGCAAAAAGAGTAGGAAACAGGAGGATAGGAGCACTGTAACCTCTCTGGGGGAGTGTGAAGCACAGTAGTCATTCCTACCGGACAGAAACTGCAGTGTTGCTCAGAGTGACATGGTGCTGAGATGAGATGCTGCTACACTCGGGTATGAAACCGAAAGCCTAAACCGTGAGGTAATTGCTCTAAGGTGATGTGCTCTGGTCTTTGTAGCATACCTGTGGAAGTAGTGTTAGTAGGCGTTTATACCTTACAGGGAGTGGGAAGCGAATTACTGACCTCTACCATGCGTTTATACTATACCAGAAGAGGGAAGCGAAGTACTCACACCTACCGGTGTGAAAACTCGGGGATCAAACCGAGCTGATTGTTGTAAAGTGATGGGCTCTGGGCACTGTAGCATACTGGGCGCTGTAGTATAACTGTGTAAGTAGTGTTAGTATGCATTTATACTATACAGGGATCTGGAAGCAAACTACTCACCCCTACTGGTCTGAAGACTTGAGGATTGAACCGTGAGCTCGTTGCTGTAAAGTGATGTGGTATGGGCGCTGTAGCATACCTGTGGAAGTAGTGTTAGTTTGTGTTTAAACAATACAGGGAGTGGGAAGCGAACTACTCACCCCTACCGGTCTCAAGACTCGTGGATGAAACCATGAGCTCATTGCTGTAAAGTCATGTGCTATGTGTAGTATTCCAATGTAAGTCATAGTAGAATGCTAGTATGTAATGCTACAATAATGTAAGTATGTAATGTTAGAATGTAGGGCTGTCAAGAGGGGAATCTTGGGGAGTTTGTACATGATGCTGGAGAAGACGGTTGCCTTGCTGTCTGGTCCAGTTGGTGGCTGTTTAAGCTGTCTTCTTTTCCTGCAATAAATCTACATATCGGATCCACTGCTGTCTTCCTCTTCACTACATAAATTTGGTGACGAGTGGGAGAAGGTAAAACGAAGGCAGCACTCACCAAGATTTTGAGCTTGCTTGCGTTCTGCTGAAGACCTGTTTTCTTGGTGAAGCTGTTTCTACTCATCCCAGGGTCATCGGTTGATGGAACTATGTGATCCTACCTCTGGTAGGATTTATATTTTTTGATTTTGGGCTTCCTCTGCCTCTTCACCACACTCTGGTTGCTGTACTACACGTGTGCAAGTAGTGTTAGTATGCGTTTATACTAATTCTGTAGTTATGCATTAACCAATGCATCATGGCCCTATGGAGCGCCACCTCCCAGGTGCAGGTCATACAATGTTCCGGGGTGTGCATCCGCGGGACATTTATGTTTGCTATTACAGGGTGAGAGCATGACTTCCACCCTGTGATAGTAAATTCTTGTTTGCCTCGTTGAAATAAGAGTAGGAAAACCACGTATCGCTTCAATAAAGCGGATCCGGATGGTAAAAATGGAGAAAAAAGGAAGCGGGGTCTCACCCGTTCATTTAAATGAGTCCACTGGTGGCTAATGTTCCGGGGCCAATCCTATTATTATATTGCAGGGTCTCTGCAGCACTGGGGAACTTAATCTCATATGTAAATTAGGCGCAGGAGGGCACAGAAACATTTCGCAGACACCTCCCCGGGTATTGTTTCTGAATTGTTCGGGGGCTTCGAGGCCAACTCAAGACCGGGGATCGGCAACCTCCGGGGCTTTACTTAAATATGCAGGGTGGGCCTTGCCAGTCCTTGAAGACTCGGTGACCCTAGGCAGTGCATTATTGGTTCTGTAATCACACGGGCAGTACTCATGGTGTTATAAAGTGATACACTCATAGAACCCTTGCCGTTGTAGGCTTCATTTATGTAATAGTCTGTTGGTTTATATTTGGTAGGTGCACCGCAAACTTACAAATGTTTTCCCTTATAACCTCCTATCAATCGCCGATTTTCACAATAAACTACAGACAATTGTTGTCAGAAAAAGAAGACCCATACACTCACTTATTTATTGGTAAAAAAAATAACTTTTATTAAAACAACACAAAAAATGGAAACATCACTTTATTCGAACAACAGTAAAACATGAAAGAAGTGGTTGGGACTCCTCCGGAAGCAGCGTACAAAACCTGCAAGAGAAAAAAGAAACATAAGTATGTGTGCCATGTCCAAGACAAAAAGAAAGGTAGTCAGGATGAAAGGAAGAAAGTGAGATTGGGATAGTGATCGAGTGGGTGGAAGGGAGAAGGGGAGGGAGAGTCAAAAGAACAGAGGGAGGAGGAGACAGAGCGTCGGCCTACTGCACCCAGCCCTCACTGTTCACCTCCCGTCACCCGTGTGTCTGGGATGCTGGGGTCCACGAGAAACACTGCGGTCCAACAAGTCTTTAAAATGAAACAGAGATATGAATGAGGCCAGAGAATATATTATTATCTACGGCAACATCGCTTGCCTGCACCTGTGCACTCAGGCTGCTGGACCCCAGGCCCTTCCCCTGGACTGTGCTCAAATGCAGCTCCTGCGCACCGAGGCTTCACTGCCCATCTGCCACAACCGGTGTGTCCACTCCGAGGGCCTCTCAGGGTGGCACAGCAGGTCTCTGGTCTGGGACGGTGTCTTGATACCACAATGGACGGTGTCAGAAAGGCCAGAGCATCAGCACCGGTTGAGCACCTGCTCCGTGCTTTTTTGTGCAACTAACTGTGTCTGAAAAGGGAGAAATAATATAATGGTGGAAACGTCTTAAGGTAAATGAAGAGTGAATGTGAGTGTAGACCTAGGAAATAGTGGGTGGTATGTAGTATCTGGCATTGTTGTGTGTATGGTTTCAAAAATAGTAGTTTGTATTTTACAGTGCATGTATAAAAGTTTATATTAGGCCATCAGTATGTGCATCAGATTATCACGTGGATGATGTCATCAGTGATGTCATCAGTGATGTAACTTGAGATGTCATCAGTGATGTCATCAGTGATGTCACTGACCATGTCATGAGTGATGTAATATGTGACGTCATCACCAGTGCATTTCGGGCGCGCGAGTTATAGTTAGCTCAACTAACTATAACGGGTGAATTTCTCTGGTTTTATATGAGTCAAATGTCCAACTAACTATAATGTCCCTGAAACCTATGGTTTTTCAGTGACTATATATATATATATATATATATATATATATATATATATATATATATATATATATATATATATAAATATTTCATAGAAATTGCTTTTTATTTTCACAGATGCGTGTTCAATTTGAGAAATCTTTTTTTATTGTCACAGATAAATTTCCAATTCTGCATGAATATTCATGCAAAATAATACATGGAACAATGATTTTGCATACAATTGACAACAGTCAAAATGTGCTCTACAAATAATCACTTCTTAGGGCTGTGCAGAAATATAAAAAAAATGGACAGAAAACAAAAGAGAAAACACAAGAACATCTCATTAATTACGACCACATTATTGTTCGGAAAATACAGTTAGGAAAAATTAATATTGGAACAATATACCATCATTCTGTTGAACTGACATCACTCTAAAAAACCCACCAAATGGCTCCTTCAAGATAATCTAAACAATATAGCACTGATTAAACAGGGAACAATATAGGAAGCAGTCTCCACATCATAATGTACTAGGAGTCTCTCCTTTATATAGTACAGTTCAGAAAAGTCTTTTGTGCAGCCCCGAAGGTCTCTAGTAGCTACTCAACCTTTTCTTATCACCAGTATTTAAAGAATTAGTCAATAGAGTTTAAATTATGGTACATTTATTTCAAATGTATGAATCCCTATGGGTCTCCTTCTCATTTGCTTTGAGATAAAACCAGTAAATATAGCATTCTATCTGATCTTTAGTCTTCACTGGTACAACAATGTGTAATAGACAACATTACCTTCCTGATATTCATTATCAAACATTGCACACACATATACTATTGGATTAATACTGACTTTGAGACATGTCACATTTCAGCCAAGTTAATCCCTTTATTCTCAAAATTGTGTGATATTGGTGCTCTGGTGAATCACGTAGGAACATCACCAACCCCTCCTATGAATTTTAGCTTCACCTACAACTCAAGATTCAATCTTTCCTTTCTCTAAGTGGCATTCACTTCACCTAAACTGTGTTATGATCACTTTATAAAAATAAATAAAATAAAGTCTCTCACTCATGTGCCTTGCAGTAAAAATATGTCCCTCTTTATAAGGCATTCATTTCCCACTTCAGATGTCTCTCATCTACTCACTCCAACTACCAAATTCTGAAATAATTAGTTACCCTGCTTGTTAGACTTGGCATCTTTTGGCGTGTTTCCCCTGACTTTTTGCTTTCTGACCTCCCGTTATTGACTCTGTTTTTGCTGGTGTAATGATTCTGCACACTTTCCTCACTGCTGTCCAGTGGTAAAGTGCAAGTGCTCCTATATAAACTGTGTTATGGATTGGTGTGTCCATGATTGGCCTATTTGATTTATGTGTCAGTCCCTAGTAAAGTGCACTGCAAGTGCTAGGGCCTATAAATCAAATGCTGTTGGAGGGCTGCAGCACTGGATTGTGCCACCAACGCCAACAGCCCGTCAAGTGTAACTCTGGCCTGCCATTGCAGAGCCTGTGCGCAGCCTGGGGCTGCCATGTCGACTTGGCAAGTGCACACACTTGCAAGTCCCTAAACCTTTCCTTTTCTACATGTGAGTCACCCCTCTGGTAGGCTCAAGGTACCCCCATGGGCAGGGTGCATTGTATGTGAAATATAGGACATGCCCTGGTATGTGTGGCATGTCCTGATAGTGAATTACAGCCTACTTCGTTTTTCACTATTGCAAGGCTAGCTCTTCCCCATAGGCCAGAATGGGCAGTTTGATTATTACAGCCTATAATCCTAACTGACCCAGGGAATATGGTAGAAATTAGAGTTTAGTATGCCTGAACTCATAATGATAAAATGCATCTTTTTGTGAAGTTGGTTTTAACATTCTGTGTTTGAAAATACCACTTTTAGAAAATAGGTATTTTCTTGTCCTCTGCTAGGTCGTGTATTCCTTGTCTGGAGTTTGAGTGACAGGGCGCTGGGGGATTCCAGGAGACAGGGTGAGTCAGCACAGGGCTGAATAGCAAGATCTACATGTAGATGGGTGGGAGGAGTTGCACCTGGGACCTGAATAGTGCTGTGCCTCCCCTCCACAATGCTGGCTCCACCTCCTGTGGTGCGTCTGATGTCCCTGGCCTACACTGTGAAAGGAAAGAAGGAGTCTTGTCAACAAAGTGCTCCGCCGTGTGATCAGAAGCTCAACGAGAGGTCATCCACGCCCTGCATTTCTGAAAGGTTCTGTTTGCAGGTCTTCCTGACACCGTGGCTGGCCTGCAACGCCGCGGTCAGGCAGAACTGTTTGGATTTGTTTGCTCACGACGCCATGATAGCCCCGGACGGAGCTATCGACATCAAGGAACTGTTTTACAAGGTTATTTTGAGATCTGAAGATTTTTAAGTACTGTATTGTGGATTTTTATCGTTTTGGTCTTGTCTTACGTATATAAAAATACTGGATAGTTTTCTAAACCTGTGTGGTGTCCTTTTGTAGTGCTTACACTGTATTACTGTTTGTTATGTGCAAATGCTTTACACACTGCCTCTAAGATAAGCCTGTCTGCTCGTGCCAAGCTACCAAGGGGATGAGCAGGGGTTATGTGTAACTCCCTTATCCTGACTGGGAAGAAGGGTCCCTACTTGGACAAAGGTGCAAGCCCTTGCCAACTAGAGACCCTAATTTCTAACATTTGTGGCAGCGGTGGGATAGGACTTGTGTTTGCACTTGACTTTTAGTGATTGGTGTGCACTACTACCATATCGGAGACCATTACATACCACATACAGGTTCTTTTTCTCCTTTGCCAATTTGTGATCTTGCTAGTTTGAACTTGCTACTTCAACATGCCTGAATCAATTGCATCATCAGTGGAAATTGCGTTTGAGGAGGATCGATTGGAAGAATACAATGTAAAGGAGTTAAAATCGATTTGCAAGAACCTGAAAGTCCAGGTCAGAGGCCTCACCAGGAAGGATGAGCTCCAAATGTGCTGAGGGCCTGGGTAGCAGCCAGACATGCCAGTGGGCAATCTGGTGTTCTCAGTGGAGAGGTGGTAGAGCCTGTCCCTAGGGTGGATGTGCTTTTGGGAGGGGGGGAAGCCTCCAGGAAAGGCAGCAGTAGCTTGTCCCCAGAGGAGCTGGAGGACAGGCGTGAAGCCAGGAAGTTTGAGTTGGAGAAACTAAGAATAGAAAGTGAGAGGGAAGACAAGAGGATAGCCATGGAGGAAAGAAAGATGATACTAGATCATGAGAGACTGAACAAGGAGCTGGAGCTAAAGAGTAGAACCGGCTCAGATGGTGGGAGCAACCCTTCAGCACACACAGACAGGATTGTACACATCCCCAAGAATGTAGGTAAAAAGTACAAAAAGGGTGATGACATACAAAGGTGGTTTCAAGGGTACGAGTCGTCTATTCATATGAATGGGGTCCCTGAGAGGAACTGGGGGACAGGGTTGTGGCCTCACTTTCCAGAAGAAACTAGGGATACTCTGATAGCTTTGGGTAAGGGGCAGGACCTCACCTATGCTGACATGAAAGAAGCTCTCCTCACTAGGTATGGACTCACTCCTGAAACGTACAGGGATCAGGTTAGGTCCAGTAAAAAGTCTGAGGCCAACACTTGGTTGGAATGTGTAGATATGTTCTGTAGGTCGCTGGATGGCTGGGTGAAGGGCAGTAATGTAACAGATTTTCAGGGGCTCTACAATTTGATTGCGTGGGAGCACTTGTCTAGTCTATGTTTTGCAGATCTGCGCCAGCACCTATTTGATGGTAAGCTGACTGACCCCAGGAAGCTTGCTATGAAGGCGGACCGCTGGATGAGTACTAGGGTCCACAAGAAAGCGTTTGAGGAGACTCAGCCAAAGGTGGGCAGGGTCCCCAGCAGAAAAGTGGGGGGGACAAGTGTAAAACACAGGAGTTCTCTAAAGGGTCCCAAACTAGTACCCAGGGTAAAGGTTCCCATCTCCCAGGTGATAAGAAGAAATGGATCTCTACAGGAAAGCCTGTTGAGACCGGCCCCCGCAAGTGTTTTGCATGTGACCAGGTAGGTCACTTAAAGGGGGACCCCAGATGCCCAAAGGGGACACAGCCACCCACCGGTGGACAGTCCAAGGTGTTGGCTAGTGTAGCGCTTGAGGAGGAGGGGTGACCATAGGAGGGTTGGGATCCCGCAGAAATGACCCTCATCTTGTTAGGGGACAGTGAGATGGTCCCAGGAAACCAGGTTCCCTCTAAAACAAAGAAATATAGCACCTGGGTGACCATCAATGGGAAAAGGGTAGATGCTCTCAGTGATACAGGAGCCAGTGTGACCTCAGTCCGGTGTCAACTGGTCTCTGAGAAGCAGGTAGTCCCAGGGGCATTCCACCAAGTAGTTGCTGTAGACACTTCTGAGCGCCAGTGCATGGTGGCGCAGGTTCCCTTTGAGTGGGGGGTCTCAGGTCCCTTGAGGGTGATTGTGAGCCCTACCACACCTGTAGATTGTCAGCTAGGTAACGACCTGGATCAGTCCTTATGTAAGGATGTTGAGCTCAGGTCTCACTTGGACATGCTTGGGTTGCCAGAGTGGGCATGCGTGTCTACTCGGTCAATGGCAGCCAGAAAGGGTGATCAAGAGGACTTGGAGCCTGAAACAGTAGCCCTAGTCCCTGCCAAGAGAAAGGGCAGGGGGCATGGGAAACCGGCTCCTGAAGTTCCCACGGACTGGGAGGAGGCGGACCTCGAGGGGGACGCCCCGGTGCCTACAGGGGAGCAGGTAGCCGAACTGGGAGACATCTCTGAGCTGACCCATTGGCAGCAAGAAGGGGGTCCCACCAGGGAGGAATTCTGCAAGGAGCAGAAAGAGTGCCCTACCCTGGAGGGTCTGCGGTGGCAGGCAGCTGGTAATCAGTCTGGGTCACATCTACTCTACTGGGAGAATGGTCTCCTATACAGTGAGCCTAAGGTTGCTGAGCCTGGGTAAGCCTGTGTGCTGGTGGTACCCCAGTGCTTCAGGACCTTCCTACTGGGTCTGGCTCATGACGTGCCTTTGGCAGGACATTTGGGGCAGGACAAGTCCTTTGACAGGCTTGTCACCCACTTTTTTTGGCCCCAAAGAGAAGGCAGTCAGATGCACACTGCAGGTCTTGCCAAACTTGCCAGGCAAGTGTTAAGAGTGGGAGGAAGGTCAAAGCTCCTCTCCAACCTTTTCCTGTGGTTGGAACACCCTTTGAAAGGGTAGGGATGGATATTGTGGGGCCACTGGATCCCAAGACAGCCATGGGCAACAGGTACATCCTGGTCTTGGTGGACTATGCCACCCGGTACCCGGAGACAATCCCTCTCAGGACAACAACGGTGCCAGTGGTGGGCCGGGCGTTAATGGGAATCTTTTCCCATGTGGGATTCCCCAGAGAGGTGGTTTCTGACAGGGGGACCAATTTCATATCCAAGTATAAGACATCCCTGAGGAAGGAATGTGGTGTAACCTACAAGTTCACCACTCCTTTCCACACACAAGGAAACGGTCTGGTGGAGACATTCAACCAGACCTTGAAAGGCATGATCAAGGGTCTAACAGAACCCATGAGGCGTAAGTGGGACGTCCTCTTGCCATGCCTGCTCTTTGCATACAGGTAGGTGCCTCAGAAGTCTCTTGGGTACAGCCCCTTTGAGCTCATGTGTGGCCACCCTGTCAGAGGACCTCTGAGTTTGGTAAAGGAAGGCTGGGAGGCAGCTCCCAGGAAAACTCCCCAGGATGTGTTTAGTTACATGCTGGCCTTCAGAAACCAAACTGCCCGCTTCAGGAAACTCGCTCAGGCGAACCTAGAAGCAAGCCAGGAAGAAATGATGAGATGGTATGACCAGAATGCCACTCTGGTCGAATTTCAACCTGGGCAAAAAGTGTGGGTCGTGGCCCCAGTGGAACCTTGTGCCATGCAGGACAAGTGGACTGGGCCATATGAGGTGGTGGAGCGCAAAAGTAACATCACATACCTAGTGGATTTGCAGACTCCAAGGAACCCTTTGAGGGTCCTTCACGTGAACGGCCTCAAGCCCCACTTCGAGAGGTCCGAAGTGAGTATGCTCTTGGCGACAGATGATGGGGTGGAAAAGGAGTGTGAACCTCTCCCTGACCTCCTGTCTACCAAGGAGCATGATGGGTCAGTGGAAGGTGTGATCCTCTCCCCTACACTGACTCAAGAGCAGCAGGGGGACTGTTGCCAGTTGTTGGGACAGTTCGCCCCACTGTTCTCTCTGACCCACGGTGTTACTCACTGGTGTACCCATGACGTGTACACTGGTGACAGCCCTCCTGTAAAGCACAAAATGTATAGGTTGACTGACCGGGTCAGGGCCAGCATCAAGGAGGAGGTCTCTAAGATGTTGGTGTTAGGGGTGATTGAGCCCTCCAACAGTCCTTGGGCCAGCCCAGTGGTCTTTGTCCCAAAGGCTGCTGCACCCGGTGCCACTCCAGAACTCCAGTTTGTGTGGACTACCATGGGCTCAATGCCATCACCAGGACTGACACGCACCCCATCCCCCGAGCTAATGAGATCATTGATCGGTTGGGAGCTGCCCGGTTCCGCAGCAAATTTGATTTAACGTCTGGGTACTGGCAGATTGCCTTAACCAATGGGGCCAAGGAGAGATCAGCATTCTCAGCCCCAGAAGGTCATTGCCAGTTTGGGGTGATGCCCTTTGGGTTGAAGAATGCCCCTACCACCTTTCAGAGGTTGGTCAATCAGGTGTTGGCTGGACTGGAGGATTTCAGTGCCGCCTACCTGGATGACATTGCTGTGTTCAGTGCCAGCTGGGAAGAACATTTACACCACCTTGAGAAAGTGTTGAGGGCTCTGAAAGGTACAGGCCTCCCGATCAAGGCCAGTAAGTGCCAGATCGGACAGGGTTCTGTGGTGTATTTGGGACACCAGGTAGAAAGCGGCCAGGTGGCACCCCTACAACCCAAGATTGACACCATTCTGGGTTGGGAGCCCCCCAAGACCCAGACAGAGGTGAGAGCCTTCTAAGGTCTCACCGGCTACTATAGGAGATTTGTTAAGGGCTATGGCACTATTGTTGCCCCCTTAACAGAGCTGACTTCTAAGAAGCAGCCCAGGAAGGGGATCTGGACTGAGTCCTGCCAGAAAGCTTTTGATATCCTGAAGGCAGCCATGTGCACGGCGCCCGTGCTCAAGGCACCTGACTTCTCCAAAGAATTTGTCATGCAGACTGACGCTTCAGAGCATGGTGTGGGAGTGGTGCTCTCACAACTGAATGAAGAGGGCCTAGATCAGCCTGTAGTCTTCCTTAGCAGGAGACTACTCCCCAGGGAACAGAGGTGGAGTGCCATAGAAAGGGAAGCTTTTGCTGTGGTCTGGGCACTGACGAAGCTGAGACCATACCTGTTTGGGACTCACTTCCGGGTTCACGTAGACCACAGACCCGTCAGATGGTTGATGCAAATGAGGGGTGAGAATCCAAAACTGCTGAGCTGGTCCATCTCCCTACAGGGAATGGACTTTACGGTAGAACACCGCCCTGGCACAGAACACGCTAACGCAGATGGTCTGTCCAGGTTCTTCCTCCCTAGTGAAGAGAACTCCCAGGAGGTTGGGTAGTTCTCCCTACTTTCAGCTGGAGGGGACATGTGTTAGACTTGGCATCTTTTGACATATTTCCCTTGACTTTTTGCTTTCTGACCTCCTGTTTTTGACTCTGTTTTTGCTAGTGTAATGATTCTGCGCACTTTCCTCATTGCTGTCCAGTGGTAAAGTGCAAGTGCTCCTATATAAACTGTGTTATGGATTGGTGTTTCCATGATTGGCCTATTTGATTTATGTGTCAGTTCCTAGAAAAGTGCACTGCGAGTGCCAGGGCCTATAAATCAAATGCTGTTTGTGGGCTGCAGCACTGGATTGTGCCACCCACAGAAACAGCCCATAAAGTGTAACTCTGGCCTGCCATTGCAGAGCCTGTGCGCAGCCTGGGGCTGCCATGTCGACTTGGCAAGTGCACACACTTGCAAGTCCCTAAACCTTCCCTTTTCTACATGTGAGTCGCCCCTCTGGTAGGCCCAAGGTACCTCCATGGGCAGGGTGCATTGTATGTGAAAGGTAGTGAATTACAGCCTATTTCGTTTTTCACTATTGCAAGGCTACCTGTTCCCCATATGCCAGATTGGGTGGTTTAATTATTACATACTATAATCCTAACTTACCCAGGGAACATGGTAGACATTCGAGTTTAGTATGCCTGAACTCAGAATTATAAAATGCATATTTTCGTGAAGTTGGTTTTAATATTCTGTGTTTGAAAATACCACTTTTAGAAAGTAGGTATTTTCTTGTCTAACCATCCAAGCCTGCCTCTTCTAGTTTGTGTATTCCTTGTCTGGAGTTTGAGTGACAGAGGCTGGGGAATTCCAGGAGACATGGTGAGTCAGCACAGGGCTGAATAGCAAGATCTACATGTAGATGGGTGGGAGGAGTTGCACCTGGGACCTGAATAGGGCAGTGCCTTCCCTCCACAATGCTGGCCCCCCCTCCTGTGGTGCGTCTGATGTCCCTGGCCTACACTGTGAAAGGGAAGAAGGAGTCTTGTCAACAAAATGCTCCAGGAGTGACCAGAGCTGGTTTGGACTAGTCAAAGGCCTCTCTGCCTTCAGAGAACAAAGAGAAATTGAGGATAAAAAGGGGGACCCAAACCCCAGAACTTCAGAACTCTTTTGGATCAAGAAGACTGCCAAGAAGAAGAGCTGGAGAAGCTGTGGCGAGGAACTACCACTTTGCTGTGTGATTTTCTGTGTTGGCCTGCAGTGGCTGCTTCTGGCTTGGGCAGTGAAAGGACTGGACTGACCCTTCTGCAATCTACTTTTGTGAGTTTCTCCAAGGACTTGAGGTAGAGATTTTCCCCTGTTCAAGAAGTCTCAGGAACAGCAAAGACTCCAAGCTCGATGCTGTCTATGACGCCGCTGCCGACTCCGTGTCCTGAAGGCACCACTGCAATGCCGCACCGCGACCCTGGTCTCACCGACGATGCCCGCTGATGCCGCTACCGAGCTGCTGCTCGCACCGTGACCTCTTGGCCCCGCACTCCGCACCACCTCGCTTCACAACGACGCCTTGGTTGCCCGATGACTTCGCTCCATGCTGGACTCGACGCCGCTGCTTGTGCTGGAGCAGAGTTTTCTATTGAAAATCTATTGGGTTTTTAAAGCTCTGGTTTGTCTATTTGTCGAGAATAAAAATATTAATTCATAATTACTAATTATTTGTTTTGTGTAAATGTTCTGACTAACCAATACGAATTAACAAGAGAAAACGACACGTGGGAAGGCTTTCGTATTGCTTATTAATAATGTGCATGTTTTATTAAATAAACATTGCTAAGTGCTGTTTATTTTAAAGCACAAAATGCTTTTGAATTGTCGTGTACTAATGCTTTTCTGTGTTGCAAAGGCTAGATGATTACATACACATAAGGGTATTAGTGGGGTTAACACTGTTTAATCATTATGCTGTGGTAATGTTGTTTTTGTCTCTTTTAATTAAGATGGTACGTTTTGGCCTAGTATAAAATGGCTGCCGTTTGCAGCCTGGGCTCGAGTGAATGATTTGTGATGAGAAGGCCTTGCTGAACATTGTCGAGAGTCATCTGACCACAGTCTTCGCCTGGTTTAAAGTTTTCCGTGAGGACAGCAGTTCTGGGCGAATATCCAAGTACATCTGAGCGACCTTGGAGGACAAAGGAGCCATAATGAATGAACTCTGAGATCATAATGCTGGTTCCGAGGAAATATGAACATGAAAAGATACTTTTTCAAATTCTAGTTCCGTGTTCCGTCTTTTTATTTTTGTGATTTTTCTGAGCGGAGATTTTCCAAATGTAGCGATGCTACATCCTTTCCTGCTCGCTTTGCTCAGCGGTTCAGCGGATATCTAAAACATTTTATGTTGCTTTCTTTTGTTAAAATTATTATAAATATTGTTAGCCTAGAGAGGGTTTTTGCCACTTTGCCACTTCTTCCCAAACCTGCGTTGGTGAGGATCTATGCTGTGAGGACGGCGACTCGGGAGACTTCTACTGAGAGACCTGTCCTGACCCATTCTGACATTTAGCTAGAATAGGTAATTATGAGAAAAATGATTTACTCTGATTGATTTTCTTTGACTAATTTTAGATAAAGTACCATAATTTTAAATACAGTGTTGGTGGTTATTTCTTGTCAATTATTGAGTACTCTATTTTGATTATTGTTGTATAGATTGTTTAGATCATGACTCAGGACAGTCACAATTAGGTCTTATCGACCTCAGTGTAGATGCAGGGTGTTTAGGAGGGTTTCTTTCCACAGGTTTAGTGTTGGTAGAGTATTTGAGCGTATGTTAGTAAAATGGGCCCAAGCGTATGATGAGTGCATGTGCGTGTATCTGTGAAATTACTCTATCCGTGGAAGTAGGGAGAATTTGTACACCCCGATCTGCACCACTTGCACCGTGGTTCGAGGGCACCGCTCATAAAGTTACACAACGCACTGCCCTCATCCCGCACCGGAGCCTTGGCCTACCGACGCCGATGCCATTGACTCCAGTTTGTCAGCCGACGACAGCGCTTCAGCAATGACGACGCCGCTGCTTGCACCGTGACCTGCCAGCACCGTGATGAGCATCGCCTTCTTCTCACACCGCAACCCTGGTCTCACCGACTCCATCATCTGACGCTGCCACGAGTTGCTGCTTGCACCTCGACCTGAGGGCACAACACGCGGCACCGCTGCACTTCGCACCGCAGCACCCGACGCCTGCCGACACCAGTGCTCCTGACTTCAACAAAGAGGAGTTCGATCTGCAACACGTGTGACTTCGAGGGCCCCGACGACTCCTGCACCGACCTCCGGAACAGACACCTGCAGACGCTGTGTGTTCAGAAGATCAATGAGAGGTCATCAACGCCCTGCATTTCTGAAAGGTACTGTTTGCGGGTCTTCCTGACACCATAGCTGGCCCGCGACGTCACGGTCAGCCAGAATTGTTTGGATTTGTTTGCTCACGACGCAGTGATAGCCCCGGACAGAGCTATCGACATCAAGGAACTGTTTCACAAGGTTATTTTGAGATCTGAAGATTTTTAAGTACTTTATTGTGGATTTTTATCATTTTGGTCTTGTCTTAAGTATATAAAATATTACATATTTTTCTAAACTGGTGTGGTGTCCTTTTGTAGTCCTTACACTGTATTACTGTTTGTTATGTGCAAATGCTTTACACACTACCTCTAAGATAAGCCTGACTGCTCGTGCCAAGCTACCAAGGGGGTGAGCAGGGGTTATTTTAGGAGTGTAACTCCCTTATCCTGACTGGGAAGAAGGGTCCCTACTTGGACAAAGGTGCAAGCCCTTGCCAATTAGAGACCCCCATTTCTAACACTGCTCAATAATTTGATCTTCCAATTGAAGATGCCTAAAATAAAAGTTATAATTGACTAATATCACTAACTAATTAGCATTTCTGATTTCATTAACTCATCTTACTTAATACCATAGAACTATCTTGAGTGCCTTACTCCACTATCTATATCCCTCTTAATAAGGGTATCTGCTGTCAAAAAACAAATAGACCGATTTAAGAGAAAAAGGAAAATGTTTTCTGTATAACCTGACCCCAATTCTCAGTTCTTACCTCACTCTTTAAAGTTAAGTGCCCTGATCTGACTGGTACAGTTAACAGTCTGCAGCTACCTTGTCCCCTCCTTAAATACCCTAATAAAGTCCCGCCTGTTCTCAACCATGCGGTTCGATCTAGGAAGTAGAAACAACTTCTTCTGGATCAGTAGCACATGATCAACAATAAAAAGATTCCTTAGACAATCAAATTGAATGCTGAATTTCTGCATTACCCCTCACAGAATAAACTCTTGTGCCACTAGCCGATGTCATCTATTTTAACTAAAACACAAATATATCCTTTATCTAAACAATACTGTGAGGCATTATCATTCAATAGTGCTTCCAAAGTAGATGGGGATCTAATATGAAAATATGGCATGATTTCCTCATTATTTATAGTTATGAAACACCATGGTTAGCACATGAAATTTACAAAAATATTTTTATATGTTATAAAATGCAGTTATTTACATAAAAAAGTTTCATTCAGGAAACAAACCCCAAATTTCTGCTTTACTTTTTCACAGAATAATTGACTGTGCTATAGACCAATGTCTTTAATTTTAGATACACAACAAATCTATTTTTATTTTTACAAAACAGCAGCTTGTTCCCTTACTTCTGCACTCAGTCGCATCCCAAAGTCCGAAAGTGGTGCAATCACTAAGGAATTAGAACATTTAAACACCCATATTATGCCAAAATGGGAGGTTTTCAATTTATTTACAATATTTCGTTTTCCCCCAGTAATGGTTATAAAATCATACTACAAATCCATTTCTTGTATGGCATCAGATTGAAAGGAAAAATGTTTTTCCAGTCGGGATGTCTTTTTTAACTTTCAAATGTCCTTTATTTATGATCATTAGCGGGTGCAAACTAAATATTGTAAACAAATCTACCTTTTAATAAAATCATTTAAAGAGGTACTATCATTTAATAGCGAGGCAAAGATCGGAATACAACTTGCAACCATCACGTAATTTTCCTACGATTTCAACTATACAGCACACCATAATAACTACATGTATCTTACAAAAATATATTTTTATGTGCTATAAAATGCCAGTATTAAGGTTTAATTAACATTTCTACTAGCGTCTGTTATCAGAAACTGTGGCTTTGAGGCAATCTCCTATGCTGATGACACGCAGCTGATTATAAATTTTGGAAAAGATCCTGCAACTATCAAAGTAAAATTTGCAGCCTGTATGATCGATATTGCCGACTGGATGAGAAATCATTTTTTGCAACTGAACTCATCTAAGACGGAGATTCTTCTGTTCGGCAAAGCTGCAGATTTTTGGACCCCTGACTGGTGGCCATTAAAGTTGGGTCCAGCCCCTATTCCTAGAAGTTGTGCGAGAAATCTGGGGATCCTTTTAGATAATCAGCTCTCAATGGAGACCCAAGTTAAAACCCTGGTGTCATCGTGTTTTGGTACCCTGCGGATGTTAAGGAAGATTTTTCCTTGGATTCCGCTGAGTGCCAGAAAAACTCTTATTCAGGCCCTGTTAATGAGTCGACTTGACTATGGAAATTCTCTTTTGGTTGGAATCAGGGAGGATCTTTTTTCCCATTTGCAGGTGGTAAAAAATACAGCTGCCCGCCTTGCTCTTGATAAGCCTGCGCGAACCCCCTCCATGCCGCTTCTGCGCCAACTACATTGGTTGCCAGTCAGAAAAAGGGCCACTTTCAAAATGTTATATTTGGTCTTTAGATCCCTATATGGATTGGGACCTGTTTATCTCAAGGATAAACTTAAATGGTATCGGCCTGTAAGACAGCTCAGATCCTGCAATCGCAAAATCCTGTGCGAATATAAAATCAGGAAAGTAAGGTCAGGGGGTCATGCTTTTTCTTATTTAGCACCCAAGCTATGGAATAGCCTCCCTGAATCTATTCGCCAATGTTCAAATTTGGCTCTTTTTAAAAAGATGCTTAAAACTTGGCTCTTCTAATTTGTTTCTTTCCTGCTCCGACTGCTGATCATTTTTGCCAGCGCCGAGAGATCCCCATTGGGGATGATTCGTGCGCGATATAAGTGATCCAAATAAATAAATAAATACTCATTTTCGGGATCAAACCCTGGAATTTTTGCATGATTCATCCTGGATTAATTTCTTATGCTATAGAATAATATATCTTACTTTACATAAAAAACACATCTAACTTCTGTAAAATATACCCTGAGGCATATTCTAAAAACATTTCATTATCATATTTTTAACGCTATACAAGATCAACTGATTGCTTAAAACTTTGGCGCCGTTTAACAAATCTTCACAAAACTTTCCCCAAAAAGTGACCTCCTGATTCCAGATGAGCATGAAAAGTTTTATGGTGACCTGTCAAGCGTGGGCAGGGAAAAAAGGAGGGTCAAAAAAGTGTGTTTTCCATGTTAATTCCCATAGAGATTTTAGACATGACTACACCCCGAACCGCTAGATGGAATTACTTCAAGTTTGGCCGAAAGCTAGCTCTTAGTCCAGAAAGAGCCCTTTTGTAAATTGGTGTAAATCTATTCAGTAGTTTTTGAGATATTAATGGGAAAAGAAATTAAGGGGCATATTATCAAGCCAGGAGATAAAATTATCGCCGCTTTAGCGGCAGAAAACTGCCGCTAAAACTTCGATAATGGGCTTGATAATATGCCCTATGGAATTCCAATTGAAGCCCATGTTAGATGTGAAGGACATCTAACATGGGTTTCAATTGGAATTCCATAGAGCATATTAGCAAGCCCATTATCGCCGTTTTAGCGGCAGTTTTCTGCCGCTAAAGCAGCGATAATTTTATCGCCTGGCTTGATAATATGTCCCATAGATATCTAGAGGCGCGGACTCTCCTTGAATCCAACAGATCTCTGGCTGAGATGTGATTGGCCGGCAACACTTCAACCAGGAAGTGACGGCAGCCATTTTGGAACTCAGACTCAGCTGGGACCCCAAAAAAACAGTACAAAAAAGAGAAGGAGTCAGGATAATAATATCCAGAACCCCAAGGCCCCTGCCAGGGCCAATAAGCATTTTGTTGTGGTGAAAGTTATGAAGATTTGTGAATTTCCTGCAAAAAAAGAAAAACAACTCAAGCACAGTCTCCCGCTTTTGTTTGATTTTGAGCCTCTGGGTGGGCCAGGTCCTGGGAGCTTATTTTATATATATATAATGGGGTGGGGGCACATGCAGACCCCCTCCCTATTGCGAATATAGGCCCCATGGCCAGGCAAATGTAAAAAGATGAGGAGGGGGAGCATGCGCCTCCCCTTCGTGGGCCTTTTATGGCATCAAAGCCACCACCTCACTGGGGCTTCATTGTAAAATGAGAGGGGGCCGCGTGGACCCCTTTCCTTACTTTTATATTGCCCCAGTGACCACTACATCTTCTCTTATCCAAGAGGGGAGGAGGGCCGTGTGGCCCTCCCTCGCAGGACATACTGGGGCAAGGAGACCACCACCTCCCAGGGGCATGGCCACATTTTCCTGGGAGGTGGTCTGTTGGGACGTTTTTGGCCCCGGGAACCACCATCTCCCCAGGGCTGGCCCTAAATAAACAAAGGAGAGGGGCTGCATTGCCCACCTCCCGGATCCATTGATGGCCCTGGGGATAACCACCCACAAGGCTCTATATCAGCCGCGGTCGGTAGTAGGAGTAACTGCAGGGCGGTGACGTGGGGAGGGGGAGGGGTAGGGTGGGGGGTAGTAAACTATGGATTACGGAGGTTTACAGGTAAGTTAACATATAAATTAATAAAACTAATTTTGTTGCATGCACAGCATCGCATTTGGGGATGCAGTGCACGCAACGAAATTCATTTTATTAATTTATATGTTAATTTACCTGTAAACCTCTGTAATCCATAGTTTACTACCCCACACCCTGCCCCTCTCCCTCCCCATGTCACCACCCTGAAGTTACTCCTGCTACTGACCGCGGCTGCTCTATGTTCCGCAGTGCCCACCCCAGGACATAGCTGTTTGCTCTTGCATGGCGGAAGCTTTGACAGCTCCCGCCTAGCAAGAGCAAACTGTAAATGCATTCCCAGCAAGGAAGAGGAGGAAAACTGCTCCCACTCCCTGGGTGCAAACTTTTTATCTTTTGTCCTCCCTGCTGTCAAGCAGGCAGGAAAACAGATGAAAGAAATTGCTCCTGCATGGAGGGAGCAGCATTTTTGCTGCTCCCTGTGTGCAGAAACAATGCTGGCTCCCGCTGGAGAGAGGGAGCCGACAGAGACCACGGGGACATTGGTCCTACCCCAAGAGCCCCATTTTGTGTAATACAGTAGACTCTTGATGAGTAAGCAGGCCGATGAGGTTCTGTTATGGCCCTGATGCTCATTTCACAGAAACTAAACCTCTATGGCAAGCACTTACAAATATAGACATAGCAGCTGCCCCAGGTGAAGCTCAGCTTCTGTAAAGGACAAATGATCCTAACTTCCTGGGCTTGATGAAGGCAAAGCAAGTGTGTTTTTTCTACAAATCCACATTGAAAAATGATCTGAAACCTTTGCTAGAGGTGAATGCATTGTTGATTTATTAGAGCACATAATTCATGACATCACTGATTTTGGCCCAGAGGATCCCATCCCCCAGGGCCCGCCTCTTCATTGTGGGTGCCCTGGAGCCCACCCAGGGCTTCCAGTCACCTCTGGGAATCCACAAGAAGAGCTATGGGATTAGGGTATTCCTATGCTTCCCCCTTTACAATTCTTTTATGTCTTTTCTGGGACTGAAGCCAAGTACCAAGATGGCTGCCAAATTACCTGCCTTAAGAAGCAAACTCCTGAATTATGCAGATGTATTTGACGTATGCTGGGGTGGCATTTCAGGGGAGAAGTTTATTTTTCAACTTTCTAGAGCTGAGAGATGTGTGCTTTGGTGGACTTATTCCATAGGGGGCAGTGGATGTCTAGAGATGATGCAAAGGCGGAAACATATCGGACATGGACAGCTTCAGTTACAAGGCATAGGCTACTTTACCGCTCCCCAGGGAGGGATGATCTGGGTTGTAGGGACACACTTCACATGTACTGTGCTCAGATGCTTGTTTGGAGTGCTCTGTGCATTTGAGAGCAACTTATCTTGCAGCGCATTATGCACTCATCCAAAAAGAACACTGCAGCTGCTCTACTCTGGTGTGCACTTGACCTTAGACCTGGTTTTCAGTGCTTAGAAGGAGTCCTCTGGTGCCTCAGTTGCTATACAACAGAATCTACCTTAATATAAATGAGCATGCCAGCACTATGCAGAGATGGCATTCTGTACCTTTCCAGCACAGGTGGTTATTTACGGACAGCTGCAGAGGGGGACTGAAAAGATGCCTGTTGTACAGTGGTTGCAGTGAGAAAGAATGTGCAGGGTTTCACAGGGTTTGCATCTTCATAAACATTGGTGCGTGCTCTTTAAAAGTTATATCCTGTGCACCGCCTTGAAGAGGTTCAGGAACCAACTCTCAGTATAGGAGACAGATGTCATGACATTATACTGATTGACAGGCCATGAATGGTCCTCTAGCTGGGGTGGCCGGGTGCAGAGGTGTCCTCAGGGATTAGGTTTTTGTCACCGGAGAAATTTGCATTAGAGGGGGCCTGCACAAAGATGCTGCAGGTGGTGTCACAAAGTTCATTCTTGGCAAACCCAAGGTGGGCATAGGCTCTCGAGGGGCTGGAGACTACGCTGGCACCATTGGCCATTTCAACTCGGGTTATGGGTACGGGTGCTGTGGTGCTTTCCGGTGGCAGGTATTTGGTGGTCCAGGGTCTTCACAGCTCTTCTGGGGTGCCTGCAGGATGCAGAGGAGCAGCTCTGCTACTCCACAGGAGTTTCTGAGTCTTGTGTGAAGGCTGGCATTCCTCTCAGGCTTTTGGAGGTACCGGCAGCCGCAGGATGAGTCCTCTTTGCCGCAGCTGTCGGGACAGCTGGCAGGGTTGGTGGCAAGTCAGTCGCTGGTCATCTGTTCCTGCTTTTGCTGCTCTTCAGTGTAATTTTTCATATTTCAGGTCATCAGAATCTGAATTACTGGTGCCAGGGGCTTCCCAAAATACTTCGTTAGGGGAGTACAGGGTAGGAGCCAATGGGCTACTTACCCCTGGGGTCACTACACCCCGTATATGACCACTTCCTGGGGGAAGTGGGCATAACCCTGTCCCAGAGATCCTACATTTGCTATTACCACAATGGTCACTTCTGAAAAGACACATCACTTCAGGTAGCCCAGTTCAGGTGTGGTGCTCACCGGATGATGGACACCCCGGTCTTGACTACCTAATTTTCCTGCCAGGCAAGGTGCCAAGGGCTCTGGACAAAGTGGGATGGTTTCCTTTCCTGTGAGAGAAGCCAGATTCACATACCAAGGGTGATGGGCCTCTTTGAAGCACCCTGGCCTTGGAATGCTAATCTGCAGGTCATCATGTGGTTGGGGGCGGGGGGCAAAAGCACCCCATGTTTGAGCAAGCCTGGTTTATGCCCCGTGGAGAGCAAAGGCTCTCAGCCCTGGGGATCAACTCATTTCTGGTGGCAGGCTGGTTAGAACCAGTCAGTCAGCACAGCAGTGGCTGGTAAGTTTTCAGGGGACACCTCTAAAGTGCCCTCTCTGTGCATATATTGCCCAATCTGACACTGGCATCAGCGCCGGTTTATAATTTAATAACGAAACATCCTTTTTGTCAGTGAACTCATCATGTGGCTGGGGGATCTCATTTCTACCAGTGTCCAGCACATGCTTGTAAAGTGGCTTCCCTGTTCACTTGTACAGGCAGCAATGGAACTAACCAGCACAGGGGCATACCTGCTTGTGCGGTGATGCTCTCAGATGTATCATAGTGCACCCTGCCTTAGGGCTGTCAAGTACTGCTGTAGTGGTGACTTACCTATACTGCATGCAGTGTCGGTATCCATGGCGCACAGGCTGTGTGCCATGTTGTATTTTCACTTGTATCTGCACCAAGACACGCAGCCTGCAGTTGTTGTTTGCATGAGCTCGGTGCAGGGCCTGTAGGGTGGCACAATTCATGTTGCCACTTTTAGGGACTCTCTGTAGTACCTCATGCTCTAGGTACCAGATGAACTATTTACCAGAGACTTTGAAGGGGCACCTAAGGTTTTGTCAATTGGGGAAACAATTGTATGGTTTTGGAAATGAGATCTAGCACGGGGCGACTGGTTAGCAGGAGCCTAGTGCACTTCCAGTCGAAACCACATCAAATACCAGGCAAAAAGTGGGGGCGACCATGTCGAAAAGGGCACTTTCCTACATGGCCCAACAGAAAACATGATGTACTATCCATGTTGGGTCCCAGCAAGACTTTTCAATGCTAATGTTTAAAATCTATAGTCTCATAGGTGTTTATGAATCATGCTAAGCAGTTCAAAACGAGTCTTATATTTCTCAGTTTATAAAAAAGAGATTTTTTTAAAGAAAAAATTCCTATAAAACCCCAATAAATAGAAGAGTGCGAGTTGTGGATAAAAACGATAACATGCTGACATTTTCAACAAAACACTGAGTACTCCCATTCTGCACGAGAAATTCCACCCCGTTTGGGCAAAATGCATCACTCACCAGTAGTTGGGATAAAAAGAGAAAGGTGTGACATGCTTCAGAAAATGTTGGAGAGAGTCCTAAAAGTAGATGAGGCAAAGATATCTCCTCCGATAGTAGGTGTAACTAGCAGGCAAAACTGCATTTGGATATTTGTATATCTAGCTGCAATATGATGTATTCTGATTCTTTTGACATATTCGAAATGGAATGAAAAACTACAGAATTTTAATTCGCAATCTGAGTTTAAGATATGAAATGAATAGTTAAATAGCTAGTTACAATGCTTATCCTGATTTTTTGACATCTCAGAATTGTCCGGATATGCCCAGAATATATATCCACCATTTGATAAAAGGGCACAGCA
Organism: Triturus cristatus; assembly: GCF_964204655.1. NCBI lineage: Eukaryota > Metazoa > Chordata > Amphibia > Caudata > Salamandridae > Triturus > Triturus cristatus. The sequence continues at coordinate 759,109,441 of NC_140587.1, forward strand.
ATTAAAGAGATTGCTTGGCAGTACAAATAACCTCTATTATAAATCAGTGAAGTCTGACCTCTGCTCCTTAATAATTCTAAATGTCACGTCAGATACTTCATTTTTACTGGTTTCAGTGTAAAATAAAATTGAACAGAAGGACAGGGCTGTCGTAATGAGCATCAACACGCGTTTCAACATGTTCTATCATTTTTTGCCACTTTTGAGCAATTTACACTCTTTATATTCACCTCACATCTATATATATATATATATATATATATATATATATATATTACCTACTGGCGGTCGCCAGTAGGTAGTTATAGTTAGGACCACGTTTCCATAGGAAATCCGCAACATTCTATTTTGAATAACTTTGGCGCCGGTCGACGAATCCTCGCGAATTTTTCTAGGTGGGGCGCTACGCTCCGCTCCTTCCCTGAAAGTCTCGGGGGGATTCGTCAAGCGGGGGCTGAGATAAAAGGGGGGTCCCAAAACACGTTTTTCCCATGCATTTTTCCATAGGACCTTTAGACAGGGCTACAGCCCGAACGGCTGAACAGAATTACTAGAAATTTGGCAGAGAGGTAGTCCTCAGGTCAAGGAAGTGCCTTTTGTAGGTTTGGTGTAAATCTGTTCAGTAGATTCTGAGAAAATAGCCTTTAAATCAATATATATATCTGAGCCAGCTTACGGTGCGCTTAAGGTACGCTTACCGTATGCGTACGGTGGCGTGCGCAAGCGCGATTCTGATTGGCTCTTAGATCTTAGTAAACATTCGAATCGGCCGAAACCAGGAAGCGGCGGCCGCCATTTTCTCTCTCGCACTGAGAGTGATGTTTAAAATATAAAGCACAAAAACATGTAAAGGGGCTGTTTAGACAGCTCCCACACACATAGCAATGTTGAGGGAGTCCCCAAAGATCCCCCAAGGCCAAAAATGGAATTTTTATTTTTTCGCTAATTTCGCCGATTACGCTTACCGTACGCATACGGTACAAAATTATTTAAAAAAAAAAAATTTCCACACTCTCCCCACCCCGTGTGCAATTGGTGCCCGAAGGGCACCAATTGTGCTTGGCTTATTAAAAATGAGTTAAACTAAAATATTTAAAAAAAAAATTATAAAAAAAAAAATTATCCACACTCTCTCCACCCCGTGTGCAAATGGTGCCCGAAGGGCACCATTTGTGCATGGCTTATAACATATACGAAAAATTAAAATATTACCTTTTAAAACGAAGTGCATCATATGTCCTCCATGTGCGCACGGTGCGCGAAGCGCATTGTGCGTACATGGCCCATCTAGCGTAACGTGGGCATGCGGTGCACGTAGCGCACCGCGTGCCCACCGTGCATGCACGTCACTAACTGCGTAAAGTGGGCGCGCGGTGCGCGAAGCGCACCGCGTGCTCACTGTGCGCGCACGGTGCGCGAAGCGCACCGTGCGCGCACGGAACGAACTGCGTTAAGTGGGCGCGCACGCCACGAATGGCGTAAAGTAACTTAGCATTTAAAAAACCGTACAAATTCACTGAAAAAAACCATAGGTTTCACACACGTTATAGTTAGGAATTAGCATTTAAAAAACCTTGCAAATTCACTGAAAAAAACATAGGTTTCACACATGTTATAGTTAGCGGAAATTTTACTGATAAAAAACCAATGAAATTCCCCCGTTATAGTTAGTGCAGGCAACTATAACTCACGCGACTGCAATCTTCTGCTGATGACATATGTGTCTTTATGAAAAAAAAATATTTGTAATATATGTATAGCTAAAAATGTATGGAAGAAGACATGGGCAAATAAGTGTCTAAATACAGTATTAGCATCAGCAGAGGATTGCGGTCGCGTGAGTTATAGTTGCCTGCACTAACTATAACGGGGGAATTTCATTGGTTTTTTATCAGTAAAATTTCCGCTAACTATAACATGTGTGAAACCTATGGTTTTTTCAGTGATATATATATCTATATATATATTTACTGAAAAAACCATGGGTTTCACACACGTTATAGTTAGGAATTAGCATTTAAAAAACCTTAGAAATTCAATGAAAAAACCAAAGGTTTCACACATGTTATAGTTAGCTGGACATTTCACTCGTAAAAAACCAATGAAATTCCCCCGTTATAGTTAGTTCAGCTAACTATAACTCGCGTACCCGCAATGCACTACTGATGACGTCACATATTACATCACTCATGACATGGTCACTGACATCACTCATGACATCACTGATGACATCTCAAATGACATTACTGATGACATCACTGATGACATCATCCTTGTGATAGAGTGGCAGACCTCCTCTTCCCCTAATATTACATCCAGTGAATGTGTGTTTGTCTAAAAATTAAATATGTTTTATATATGTATATCTCAAGGTCAATGGAAGAATAAATGGGTATATAAGTGTCTAAATGGATGATTTGTTTTTGAAAAATTGATAGTGTAACTGACTGATTAAGTGTATCATAGTGAATACATGGCTTACTGAGTAATGTTTAAATATGTAAATATCTGTATCAGTCTCTCACTTTGTGTATAAGTGGCTGCATGGGTTGGTAAGTAGCTTCATGGGTGTCTATATAGGTTATTGGTTGTTTTTTTGCGTATCAGTCTGAGTGTCTGCATGGTTTGGTGGGGGGTATTACGTAGTGCATAGGTGCATGAATGAGTGATTCACTCTTTGTATGTGTTGAAGACAGCATGTGTGCAGGATTGTATGGGTGGATGAGTGTGTGTATGGGTGTGTTAGTGAGTGAATGACTGTCGCAATAGTGTCTTTATGAGTAACTACATATCTTTTAAACTAGTATATGTGACTATTGGTGTATATAAGTGAGTATATGTGAGAGTGAGAGATTGAAAGAGTTCCTGTATGAATAAGTATGTGTTTCTATAAGTGATTGTTAAAAAGACTAAGTATGTGTAAGTTTCTGTAGAAGTAAGTGTGGTGGTGTGTGTATAACTGTATATGCAGGTAAACAGATGTTTGATTCTGTATTAGCATGAGTGACTATGTGTGTGAGTAACTCTATGGATGAGTGGCGTTGTGTAACAGGATGTATAGGTGTATGAGTACATATGATGAGTGAGTACATGTATGAGTGACTGTATAGGACTGTTGGTGAATGAGAGGATGTGTATGTGGTTCTTAGAATTACTGAAGAGGTGGTTGTAACTGGTATTGGTATGTCCATTGTTTTGAAAATTTTAGTCTCTATTTTTGAATGTGTGTTTCAAAGGTAATATTAGGGGAAGAGGAGGTCTGCCACTCTATCACAAGGATGATGTCATCAGTGATGTCATCAGTGATGTCATTTGAGATGTCATCAGTGATGTCATGAGTGATGTCAGTGACCATGTCATGAGTGATGTAATATGTGACGTCATCAGTAGTGCATTGCGGGTGCGCGAGTTATAGTTAGATGAACTAACTATAACGGGGGAATTTCATTGGTTTTTTACGAGTGAAATGTCCAGCTAACTATAACATGTGTGAAACCTTTGGTTTTTTCATTGAATTTCTAAGGTTTTTTAAATGCTAATTCCTAACTATAACGTGTGTGAAACCCATGGTTTTTTCAGTGAATTTGCAAGGTTTTTTAAATGCTAATTCTTATATTTACTTTTTTTTTTTTTTTTTTTTTTGCAATGTTTTATACATATTTTTATTTTATTTTCTATCATTTTTTAAAGACTATGGTTAAATTTTAAAAATTCTACAATATATTTTTTATTTTTACCTTTTTTTTAAACTAAACTGGTAAGATTTATTAGTATAACATAGTGTTTTTTAAATTCCCCTTTTTTTTTTTTTAGTATTTTTTTAACGTGCGCGTACGGTAAGCGCACGGCTTGCTTTTATTACGTTAGATTTCTACGCTGTTTGCGTTCAATTACGCAATTTGCGTAGACTTACGTCACGCGTACGCAGCGCGTAACGCGTACGCTGCACGCGGATGTTACGCGGAAGTGAAGGGGCGTGCCTGTTTTGCGCATGCGCGCGTGCGCGTGTCTTTTTTACGCGCATGCGCACTTTTGCCGTAAGCGCACCGTAAGCGTAACGTACGCGCACGGTGGGTCATGTGATCAAGAAACAACACTTTTGATTGGTTTTTACTACTTTCAGTTCTAGAACTCTCCTACACCACACCCATTCCCCTCATTTCTGCTTGTGATCCCTTAGGAGAAGGAGCTGGGTTGTCTTTGTGATACGATGGCAGAACAGCAGAGCTCTTCTGAGAGTGAGCCTAGCAGCACTACCTTGAGGCAGAGAAGGAGGAAACAAAAGACCTCTTTCATATGGGAGTATTTTTCTTTTCCAGAGGACAAGAAAAAGGTAAATGCACCCTTAGTGACTTGTAAGCTTTGTGGCCGTGTACTTTCAAGAGGGAATCCCAACAAGAAGTATTCCTTCGGGAATCACACCATGTTGAGACACCTTAAAGATGTACACGGTAGGACACATGCTCGACATACTGAAGGTAACCCTTCAGTAAGTCAACCAAGCACATCCACAGCAGCTCAGCCTGGTCCATCATCTGCAGGGCCGAGTCCATCTTCGGCAGGTCAGGTGAGCCCTTCATCTGTGGGGGGAGCATCTCCTTTTTCTACTCCTCTGGAAACAAACCATCGGTTTGTGAGGGTTGAAATACGGTGCGCCACTTGTCATGATCTAATTTGTCATAGGGAGACCAGTGTTTCCCTAGTGAACAATAAAATAGATCAGCACATTTGTCGTACCGACTAATATTCCCATTCTTTCTTTCCTCTGTCCCTGCATGAACACAACGGCTCTTGTAAGAGCCAACCTTACCTTTCAACTATTTTTTATATATGTTTTTAAAACTTTTTTTTGATTTTTTTTTTACCGTACGCGCACGGTATGCGTAATTTTATTTTATTTTTAAAAAAAAACACTAAAAATCAATTATCACATTACAAGATCCATGAGAGACTACAATGAAAAACTGAAAATGTGATTGTGGAGAACTGGAAAAAAGGGACCATGACATTTCTGACTTACCATACCCACTCAAAGATTTATTTATTAATTAAAATTTAATTTTAATTGCTATAAAAATGGTTCAAGTTTTCGTAAATTTTCTATCTCAATCTGAAAAAAAAGAAAAAAGTATTAATATTTAATAAAACATTTTATAATACAGTACACATATTTACATATTTTCAAAAAACAATTTTTTGCCTTTTTTTTGCTGTTTTCAGAATATATTGCATTTCACTATATATCGTGAAAGCAATTGCATTCATCACTTAACAGCGGGCAAAAAAAAAATAACAATCTCAAAGATTGTTTAAAAAAAGCCCAGAATCTCTTCTCAGTTAAACATAACATTATCGAAATGCAAAATATTATTCATTAAAAATATCATCTAATAACAAAAACAATTTCTAAAAAATACCGTCTGACAATTTTCTTACAGAAGCATAATCTCAAAAATAATATATCTCAAATAAATCCACAAAACATCTAGTTTCCTTTCTTTTAGGCCAAATGTTAATTTTAGAAATTAATTTTTGATTAAATTTCCAACGATAATCCAATAAAATTCCAAAATTTAAATTGTACAGATGTAACCGATTCTCAATAAAATTTTGGTTTCTGAAACATTAATTAGGATTTAATTAAGTCCACAATACAATTGGATACCTTTCCTTTAGGCCAAATGGTAATTTTAAAAATCTTTTTTGATTACATTTCCAACGGTAATCCAAGAAAATACAAAAATTTAAATTGTACAGATGTTACCGATTCACTCTAAAATGTTGTTTTCCAAAACATTAATTAAGAATTATATAAGTCCACAATATAATTGGTTACCTTTCCTTTAGGCCAAATGATAATTTTTAAAATCTTTTAATTTGAAAATTCCAATAGTAATCCAATAAAATGGTAAAATTGTTTTGTACAGATCTTGCCAAGTTTCTCTAAAATTTTGGTTTCAGGAAGATTAGATAGGAATTTGCTAAATCAAAAGGCAAACGTTGCTTGAAAATCAATTGTGAATCATTACACATTGTCCAGCCTTTTTCACATTTAAGATAAACTGTGTAATGTCCAGAAGTAACAGTAGGTCCATCATGGAAAATTATTGCAACTGTTACAAAAGTTTTTCCTGAAATTGATAATTGCTGTCCTGTAAACTTCTTTATTAAAGTATCTAATTTTGAACCATCAGCTTTACATCGTTGCATCATTAAAATTACATACTGTCCGTATTCCTTTAAAATTAACGTTGAAAACATTTCAGATTTACACTCACTGCATTCCATGCTATGATTAGCATCTTTAACTAATTTAGCAAAAGTGACTGTTTTACACTCTGGCAATGTTAAATAAATAAACCTTTCAGAATCCACATTAGAGCCACATGTATGGAAACAGTTTTCACAACTATGTTCCCATTTATAAGAGAGACCAAACAAATTATCAATGTGTATCCCTTCTTCTTCCAGTACCTGAAGAAAAAACATCAAAAATCCTGTGCATCTTGCTGTACATTTTGAGAAAACTGTGTTCATCCTGAACATACATCTAAAAGTTTTCTAATTTCAGTAGCACTTTCTATTTGAGTTTTATCATTACTCAGCTTTTGAAAAAGGAGACTCAACTCAGAACAGAATCTTTTTCCCTGATTTACTAATATCTGCTCTTGCAAACTTTCCAGATAAAATATAACATTCAGCACTACATTAGCGTAGCAGTTGACACCAGAGCTATTTTCAAAATGGCAACCTACAACCTCTTCAACATTTACCTTTTTCTTTTTGCTTGCAATTATATCACTCCTCTTTTTTTTCCTCCTCTCTACATCCTCATTACAGATATTCTCAATTCTCCTTTTTCGAGAAACTACACATTTCTCCAACACAGGATACTGACCTAAATGAGGAGCATAGGTTCTTCTTAATCTATTATACTCCTTTACACAGTTTGTATCTGCACTAACTTTTGAATCATCAAAGTCTATCATGAATAAACCAGATAATGTTTTCACTTGTGACAAAGCTACATAAGCCATACCTTCTTTGAACACAGTTGAACCAATGTTCACAAAAGCACAATCTACAGTCAATCCTTGAGACTTGTGAATAGTTACAGCATATGCTAGAGAAAACGGAAACTGTTTCCTTTGTACATATAAGTCTTTCACAAGCATAAAACGAACTGTACAACGACAACTGTCTATAACTTCTTCTATCTGATCAAATTTTATTTTTAAACATTCAATTCCATCTTTTTTCTGATAATTAATAAAACCTACAACTCTTCCCATAGCTCCATTAACTAAACCTTTTTCAACATCCAAATTTCTCCTTAAAAATACTCTACAGTTCATGCAAACATATAGATTTTTTTCTAATCCAGCAGTTTTGGAAATGTTCTTCTCTAGTGAATCCAATTTATTTTTCAGTTTGCCTGTTAATGTGATAGTAATTCTTCCATCCTGAATTTTGTCCACTGCTTCCAATTTCCTGATATCTTCCTTTTCCAATTTCAAAAGCTCCTCATTGAATATTGAGCATTCACGTAGAGTTGGCATTAAGCAGATGACACTTTTCTTTTCTGCAATGTTCTTGTATATCTTCTCTGCAACTATTTCTTCCTTTGGAAATAAATTATGTAGCAACCGACTCTGTAATGCTTTTTTACCAGCTTCAGCGAGTACTCCTATTCTCATATCTTTCAGAATACTTCCATATTCTTCATCGTTTGCTTGTCTCATATTAGTAGTAAGTTCCTTGTACTCAAAGAAGGACCAAATATTTGCATTACCGATGCTTCCCAATGACTTCTTTGTGTCTTCATGTGTCACAGTATTAAACACTGGTTGTCCTTTAACTGGAGTAAGCTGTAGAAGATCCCCAAAAACTATGACATGTTTTCCACCAAATAACACGTCATAGTCTCTCTTAAGAATTTGTTGCATTCTTAAATGCACAAAGGCAAGCATTAAGTTTGATACCATGCTCACCTCATCAATAATGAGAACTTGCATCTTCTTCAATACTCTTGAAACTTCCAAGCATGCTTCTCCAGTTAGCCTGTGGTATTGTATTTTGTTCTCATGCTCCACTGGTAACATTAGCAAACGATGTAAGGTGATTCCTTTTATGTTATATGCTGCTAACCCAGTTGGAGCAGTAACCACACAAGACAAAGTTGAATCCGTTTTTTGCTTTAGGTAGTTTCTGATGACTTTTATTAAGAAACTTTTTCCAGTTCCATCTTGTCCGCTTACATACATCCTGATTGGATGAAATGATGTGCATGAGCACTCTTTTTTTTCATGTAGTAATCCGTGATCAATTTTGTTTGTGATCTCTTCATAAATTTGTTGCTGCTCTTCATTCAGTTGTCTTTCCAAATTTGGTAAGTCTATAAATTCTTCTTGAGCTTGATTCATAGCCATTTCCACTTCATTCATGGCTATTGTAGCTTCATTTTCAACGATTGGTTGTCCTAGGGGATCTTGACTGAGTGTTTCTGAACTTTGGCTGTCTTGAGAACTGTCTCTAGCTACTTCAGCTGCAATTGTAGTTTCCTGTTCAATTTCTTCATTTAACATTTGCACATAAGTTGTGAATGTACTGCATTGTATGCTGTCTTTGCAAGCATTAAAGGAATCTTCATAGCTTTGAAATTCTCCCAGTAGTTCATCCTCTGTACGCCATGGTTTAAACAGCTGTAAAAGAGCCAAGTAGTAAAATTCCTTTTTCTCAGTAGTGTCGCAACTGAGCCTCCTGTGATTTATCAAACTTCCTTTTGTTTGCTTCACCAAACATCCTTCCTCACCAATGACCTTATACTTTCCATTGTTGATGTCTTCTGCGGCTTTCCGTGAATAAATGTAGTTCTGCAGCACTTCATAGAGACACATGTTCTCCAGATGATAACTTCTCTTGGGATAATATGTGTCCAACATGTTTGATTTCAAAATATCTGTACTTTCTGGGTCATTCTCGGCCAAATATTCAATTTCTCCAACAGATTTCAGTACCCGATTTCTCATTGCTGCAAGGCCTAAACTTGCCCAAATTATTCTTCTTGATTTAGAGTAGAGACTTGCAGAAGATAACCTATCTGAACATTCGTAGGATCCAATTTCTCGATGCGATAACATCTTTAAACTGAAACTGTACAGCTTCTTACTGACAGTCTTCTCGTGAGAAATCTCTTCCCACATTTCCTTCAATTCTGTTTTTTCTGATTTCGTAATGTAAGACGTTACATATCGAGCAACAGCAATGGAATTGTCAGCTACATACTGTATATCCATGTTAGCATTCCACACGGATAAAATGACTGGGTTGTAGTCATTTATATTTTTTGATTCTTCTTTTCTTTTAAGGTTGTAGGTATTCTTAGGTGATTTTCTTGTAATAGTATGTCTCACAGATGACATAAAACTGTTTACTCTTCCATTTGAAAGAACAGGTCTAGGAAATCCAAATCGACATTTAGTGTAGTATTTATCTGTGCTCTTGTATTTCCGTCGACAGTATTTTCCACACCGATGACTTTGGAAACGTAAAATTGCTCCTTTAACTTTTTATCTTCTGTGCTTTTTGGTATAGCACATGTTGCATATTCTTCAATGAAAGATAACACTGCTTCATCAGTATCTGTTCCAAACTTTGGGGCATCCTTAATCCACAACAGCATATGAATATGAGGAGCACCTCTTGCCTGGTACTCTTTTCTCCAAAAGAAATCCTCTACTTCTCCAAGAGGTGGATTTTTTTTATTGCAGATGAAGGACATCATAGCCTCAAATCTATGATTGAAATATCTGCAAACATTAACCGGATCCAATGAGCACAGTTCTCCTGCTGTCTTGTATTTGATGTTTTTAATGTTTGAATTTGCCTCTCGTAGAAAATCCAGTAAATCATCCCAAGCGTACTCAGCACAGCTTAGGGTAAGGAACCATGTTGGTGTTCCTAAATTCCGTAACATGCATTTTAATTCACCATGGCGTCGGTACCAATATTCATTTGTCCCACGCTGACAAGCCATCATATTGATCAGTTGTGTTTCCAAATGATCATCTCGGTGCTGCACTTTCTCCATAAAATCCTTAGCAGACACATTTTGTAAATGTACTCCACTTTTTAAAATGTGATTTACTGCATAAGACAATGCAGACAAGTCGCTTTCAAATAAAAGATGGAACAAATAAGGAATAATTTGTCGAAATCTGGGATCTTCTGCATATAGTCTTGTAGTTCGATACTCAGATGCTGGAATCTGTTCTGGACGTTCATCGTATCGTCCTCCTTTTCCTGTAGGAAACAGCTGGGGAAAACATCGAGCTTCCAAGCTCTCCTCCCATACACTCACAGGAGTTCCTTTTGCTTTCTTCATCTGAAACAGATCAATAGTGTCTCCCATAACTTCTTTTGAATGAAGAGGATGTATGCTAAAATGTTCATAAATTTCTTCTTCCTTTGACTTGTCCACTTTTTCAATTTGACCAGTTGGTGTTTCTGTGTCTTCTTGTAAATCTTCTTCTTCTTCTTCTTCTATATAAATTGATTCATACCATTTATTATTTTTTTTCAAATACAAATTTGCTCTTTGTACTTTTCGTACATCCACCAGCTCCTGCCAAATATTCTTATTCTTTGTAGGTACACCATTAACCAGAATAAGTAATGGTTCACTTTCCAAAGTATCTGCATCAATAGTTTCCATATTTTTTTTCAAATCCAAGGGCAAATACATCACTCTTCCTTTTAAACCTCTCAGTAAATCTGAAGGAGGTAATTTACCAGTTTTTGGCTCCATACGTACTATGGTCTGGAACGGATGAACACATTGAATAAGTATAGACTCATATGTATTTAATTCTGAAAGTTCGGCAGGAATAGCATCCAATTCTAAATTATTATGTACAGCTCTGGTCGGCATTCTATTTTCTTCTAATTTGTTGTAACAGTATTTACAAATACGCTGAACTTCACCCAATTCAAAACAATTTTCAAGAAATATATATGTGGCAAAATCCTTCCACTTATAATTATCTTCATTTTCACTTTTTCTATAGAGATCAACATACCTGGTTTGTTTTCTATAATGAGTTCTGCGGCAACAAATACAAGTAATATTTGGTCTTTCATTAGAGATTTTTTCAAATTTTGTTATGTGATCAATAAATGTCTTACTTACAAATGGTTCTACATTCTCTTCCACTTCTTCCTCATTTACTGTGTCCTTTTCTGCACTGTCTTGTTCAGGACCAAAGTAACAAAACTGAATTTCATCAATAACCTTCTCTACATCTGATACTGACCCACGGAACAGAGCCCTATTCAATTCATCTAACTTTATTGCTGGACTTTTAGCAAAATACAACCGTCTCACAAACTTTCTCATTTCAGTATGATGAACAGCCAGCATCCTAAAATGATGAAAAACACTTTTACACACTTTTCTAGATAGACAAGCCAGAGAATGACCCTGCAAACCAGTATTCTCTCTCACTCGGCATGGATCTAGACTTTGAAGCACCTTAATCTTCTGTTTTACACTTTTTTTACTATATTCTCTTAGAAACTCACGAAATTTATCAATAGATTCCTGACGCACAGTGCAAATACTACTACAATTCCAAGTGTGCACTGGGGCTTTAGGACGTCTCCCCATAGCCTCATCTGCCATCACTTGTACCTCATCTCTTGGAACCATTTTCTCCTTCTCCATTATACAACCATTTTTCACTTCGTAAGCACGACCTCTGGTGTCAACTGCATGCAGCAAACTATTACTTTGAAAATAACTCTCTTCATTAAAAAAAGGTTCACTACTTGAACTATGCATCCATTCTCCTAAAAACACTTTACAAAAGTTTGTTCTTTTCACTTCTCTTTTCCTTTTGCTTTGTGATTTCAGTACATTGACCATTTTATCTAATGTACGCATCCTATTCAAAATTAAAATTAATAGTTTCCTTTTTAATTCTAATGCCTTAGCTGCAATGGCTCCAATTTCTTTTTTTCTCTTAAAAAATGTTGCCTTTTGCTTATATTTCTTCACATCCTTTATCAAATTGGACATAACTCTTCTCTGAAACATTTTTCTACGTATCTCTTTAAACGCTGTTTTTCTGTTTCAAAAAATCTTTATAGTTTCTGAAGGTATATTTGCATTAACTAAATGCTCAATTTTTTCCTTTTCTTTCCTATTTAAAACATTCTTTCCAGTACAGACATTTTGTACATTTTTCCTTCTTTTGAAGATGTTCTTTAAAAAATCTTTTGTTTGCTTACCAGAAGACTTTCTTTTTTTCCCAACATGAGCATCTCCAAGTAACTTAGGTCCTCCAGTTGTCTTCAAATATATTTTTTTTTCTGGTTTTTCCTTACTCTTGATTTATTTTGTAGGCATCTTAAATTTTGTTCACTGCTCTTCAGCAATACCTGAAAAAAACTAAAAAAAAAAATCTTTATTTTATTTAAATATATTACTACATTTTTTATGATCTTTTCAAATCTTAAAATACTAAGTACCCCTTTCCTACAAGTGAAAATCACAATAACAACATCACAAATTAAATATCTAAAAACAATTCCTGTGTACACACAGAGTCATGATTTGATATTAGGCCGAAAACGAAATTTCTTTGCCAATTTGAAAGCACACTTCCTACTGTTTTTTTGGCAAGTGATAAGTACTTTTACAATCTGACACATTTCTAATCCACTTTTCAGATTCTCTAAAAAGCACATGTCCAAACAGCTTTTTTAGACCAGCAACATGTGTAACCTGGGTGACTGACTTCACTCCAGCAAGGGCAACCAGCCTTAGTGATGCTGAATGTATTTGCATTACTGACTGCAACCTCAAACCCCACTCGGTTGTGAATACTGTGCATGATTCTACAGGATAAGCAGCTGGCTGTGTGCTAAGAGTCTGCTTCTGCAGAAAAAAATAACACCCCCTTTCCATCTAATGCAAATGTAAAATCACCAGAGCAATACCAAACAGCTTTCTGAGACCAGCAACATGTGTAACCTGGGTGACTGACTACACTCCAGCAAGGGCAACCAGCCTTAGTGATGCTGAATGTATTTGCATTACTGACTGCAACCTCAAACCCCACTTGGTTGTGAATACTGTGCATGATTCCACAGGATAAGCAACTGGCTGTGTGCTAAGAGTCTGCTTCTGCACCAAAAAAATAGTTCCCCCTTTCCTACTTATGCAACTGTAAAATTACCAGAGCAATACGCAATAAATCTCTGCCTGTAATTCCTCTTTCCACACAGAGTCATGTTTTCATATTAGGCCGAAAACGAAATTTCTTTACCAAATTGAAAGCACACTTACTACTCTTTTTATTGGCAAGTGATAAGTACTTTTACAATCTGACACATTTCTAATCCACTTTTCAAATTCTCAACAAAGCACATGTCCAAACAGCTTTTTCAGACCAGCAACATGTGTAACCTGGGTGACTGACTTCACTCCAGCAAGGGCAACCAGCCTTAGTGACGCTGAATGTATTTGCATTACTGACTGCAGCCTCAAACCCCACTCGGTTGTGAATACTGTACATGATTCCACAGGATAAGTAGCTGGCTGTGTGCTAAGAGTCTGCTTCTGCACAAAAAAAAAGTTCCTCCTTTCCTACTAATGCAACTGTAAAATTACCAGAGCAATACGCAATAAATCTCTGCCTGTAATTCCTCTTTAAACACAGAGTCATGTTTTCATATTAGACAGAAAACGAAATTTCTTTGCCAATTTGAAAGCACACTTACTACTCTTTTTTTTGGCAAGTGATAAGTACTTTTACAATCTGACACATTTCTAATCCACTTTTCAGATTCTCAAAAAAGCACATGTCCAAACAGCTTTTTCAGACCAGAAACATGTGTAACCTGGGTGACTGACTTCACTCCAGCAAGGGCAACCAGCCTTAGTGATGCTGAATGTATTTGCATTACTGACTGCAACCTCAAACCCCACTCGGTTGTGAATACTGTGCATGATTCCACAGGATAAGCAGCTGGCTGTGTGCTAAGAGTCTGCTTCTGCACAAAAAAAATAGTTCCCCCTTTCCTACTAATGCAACAGTAAAATTACCAGAGCAATACGCAATAAATCTCTGCCTGTAATTCCTCTTTGCACACAGAGTCATGTTTTCATATTAGACAGAAAACGAAATTTCTTTGCCAATTTGAAAGCACACTTACTACTCTTTTTTTTGGCAAGTGATAAGTACTTTTACAGTCTGACACATTTCTAATCCACTTTTCAGATTCTCAACAAAGCACATGTCCAAACAGCTTTTTCAGACCAGCAACATGTGTAACCTGGGTGACTGACTACACTCCAGCAAGGGCAACCAGCCTCAGTGATGCTGAATGTATTTGCATTACTGACTGCAACCTCAAACCCCACTCGGTTGTGAATACTGTGCATGATTCCACAGGATAAGCAGCTGGCTGTGTGCTAAGAGTCTGCTTCTGCACAAAAAAAATAGCTCCCCCTTTCCTACTTATGCAACTGTAAAATTACCAGAGCAATACGCAATAAATCTCTGCCTGTAATTCCTCTTTGCACACAGAGTCATGTTTTCATATTAGACAGAAAACGAAATTTCTTTGCCAATTTGAAAGCACACTTACTACTCTTTTTTTTTAGCAAGTGATAAGTACTTTTACAATCTGACACATTTCTAATTCACTTTTCAAATTCTCAACAAAGCACATGTCCAAACAGCTTTTTCAGACCAGCAACATGTGTAACCTGGGTGACTGACTTCACTCCAGCAAGGGCAACCAGCCTTAGTGATGCTGAATTTATTTGCATTACTGACTGCAACCTCAAACCCCACTCGGTTGTGAATACTGTACATGATTCCACAGGATAAGCAGCTGGCTGTGTGCTAAGAGTCTGCTTCTGCACAAAAAAAATAGTTCCCCCTTTCCTAATTATGCAACTGTAAAATTACCAGAGCAATACGCAATAAATCTCTGCCTGTAATTCCTCTTTGCACACAGAGTCATGTTTTCATATTAGACAGAAAACGAAATTTCTTTGCCAATTTGAAAGCACACTTACTACTCTTTTTTTTGGCAAGTGATAAGTACTTTTACAATCTGACACATTTCTAATCCACTTTTCAGATTCTCAAAAAAGCACATGTCCAAACAGCTTTTTCAGACCAGAAACATGTGTAACCTGGGTGACTGACTTCACTCCAGCAAGGGCAACCAGCCTTAGTGATGCTGAATGTGTTTGCATTACTGACTGCAACCTCAAACCCCACTTGGTTGTGAATACTGTGCATGATTCCACAGGATAAGCAACTGGCTGTGTGCTAAGAGTCTGCTTCTGCACCAAAAAAATAGTTCCCCCTTTCCTACTTATGCAACTGTAAAATTACCAGAGCAATACGCAATAAATCTCTGCCTGTAATTCCTCTTTGCACACAGAGTCATGTTTTCATATTAGACAGAAAACGAAATTTCTTTGCCAATTTGAAAGCACACTTACTACTCTTTTTTTTTAGCAAGTGATAAGTACTTTTTCAATCTGACACATTTCTAATCCACTTTTCAGATTCTGAAAACAGCACATGTCCAAACAGCTTTTTCAGACCAGCAACATGTGTAACCTAGGTGACTGACTACACTCCAGCAAGGGCAACCAGCCTTAGTGACGCTGAATGTATTTGCATTACTGACTGGAACCTCAAACCCTAAAAGTATTCCTCATTTTTAATAATACACATTATTTTATGGTGAAAACATAGTCCATATTATTTTACATGTTCCTCACATTTAAATTTCTCCCAAAACACAAAATGATAAACACAACTTCAACAAAAGGAATTCCAATGCTTTTATTCATTTCTTAATTTACCATATACATCCCCTCTCAAACTCTTAACTCACCTTTATAATTAGTTAGTTGTGATAGAAATGTGGCACTCAAACAGCAGATTATCAGAGCCAGGATCTCTGTTCTCTACACCTCTCTCCTCTCAGCAGAACCAGATAATGGCAAAGTTTCCCTCTCTTTTTCCACACATATACATGTAAGTTTCAAATCTCAGTGCTTCCCCCTTTTTTTCAAATGTATTCACACATTTCTATTGGTTGAAAACCAACCCTTTTCCAAAAGTACCCTTCCCCCAACTTGACTTCTGCCTAGCACCCTTCCCCCAACTTGACTTCTGCCTGCTACCATAGCAACAGCTCATGGAACACTGCTGTCTACAGTCAGGTCAGAAGTTCGCCACACAATGTTTCATTTTCAAGGAGCAGGAGTGCTTCACTTTTCAAACCTAACAGCAAATCCATAGTACTGTTCTTTGATAACACATTTCTCTGTACCAATACAAAACATGCTTCTATTAATTGACACACACAGCCTAGTTTTTAGTGTAGAATGATGTGAAACAGCCAATGAGTTCTTTTTATTTTAAAAAAATATGTATGCCTCCATTTCCAAACTGTCTTTCATTTTTTTTTCCCATTCTACTGAGTGATCTGAGTGCATCCAGATCTCCTTTGAAGATGTTCACAGTGTGGATTGTAGGGCACAGCTATGTCTTCTGGAGTGAAAAGTATGCAGAGAAAACAGGTATGGTGAGAGACCTTGCTTTGCCAAATGTAGACATTAAATGGATTGGTCAGAGAGGGTTAAAGTGGCACCAATTGATGCCATTGGTGAAATCCTTCATGCAAATCCAACACCCTGACCTCATAATAGTGCACTGTGGTGGCAATGACCTAGGCACTTTGACTGGGGTAGGTCTGGAAATGCTTATGAAGGAGACCTTTGCACAACTGTTTTCACTTTTCCCAAAAACTGCCTTTGTGTTTTCTAACATATGCCAAAGGCAAAAATGGAACTGGTCCAATCATTTCTGTCCGCAGATTGACAAAGCAAGAAAGCACGTCAACAAATCTGTTTCTGCTTTCCTCCGTGACTATGGTATGGGTTCCATTTACCACAACAACTTGCGTTACGACATGCAAGACATTTATAGAGGAGATGGTGTACACTTCAGTGATGGAGGGAACAGAGTCTTCCTCTTGAACCTTAGACTCTGCATCGGTACTTACTTGTAGGTACCACTAAAAAATCACAATAAACACAACGGCTCTTTTTAGAGCCCCCTAATATCTAAACACTTAAATCTGCATTTAATTTAATTTAATTTTAAATTTTTTTTTTACCGTACGCTTACGGTGAGCTTACCGTACGCGTACCCCGCGATTTTTAAAAAAATTAATAAATGTTTTTTTTGTACTTTTCTGTCCTTCTTTGACCCCCTTTCAAATGTTAGGGGGTCTGTAACTCTCTTCCTTGCCCCCTTTTCAAGTTATCACCCTTTTTTTTCTGAGTGAAACACACAAAATGGCGGCCGCCGCTTCCTAGTTTCGACCGATTCGAATGTTTACTAGGATCTAACAGCCAATCAGAATCGCGCTCGCGCACGTCACCGTACGCGTACGGTAAGCGCACCGTAAGCGCACCGTACGCTGGCTCAGATATATATATTGATTTAAAGGCTATTTTCTCAGATTCTACTGAACAGATTTACACCAAACCTACAAAAGGCACTTCCTTGACCTGAGGACTACCTCTCTGCCAAATTTCAAGTAATTCAGTTCAGCCGTTCGGGCTGTAGCTCGGACTAAAGGTCCTATGGAAAAATGCATGGGAAAAACGCGTTTTGGGACCCCCCTTTTATCTCAGCCCCCGCTTGACGAATCCCCCCGAGACTTTCAGGGTAGGAGCAGAGCGTAGCGCCCCATTAGTTTTGAAAATTTCGCGAGGATTCGTCGACCGGCGCCAAAGTTATTCCAAATAGAATGTTACGGTTTTCCTATGGAAAGAGGGTCCTAACTATAACTACCTACTGGCGACCGCCAGTAGGTAATATATATATATATATATATGTATATATATATATATATGTATATATATATATATATATATTCACTGAAAAAACCATGGGTTTCACACACGTTATAGTTAGGAATTAGCATTTAAAAAACCTTAGAAATTCAATGAAAAAACCAAAGGTTTCACACATGTTATAGTTAGCTGGACATTTCACTCGTAAAAAACCATTGAAATTCCCCCGTTATAGTTAGTTCAGCTAACTATAACTCGCGCGCCCGCAATGCACTACTGATGACGTCACATATTACATCACTCATGACATGGTCACTGACATCACTCATGACATCACTGATGACATCTCAAATGACATCACTGATGACATCACTGATGACATCATCCTTGTGATAGAGTGGCAGACCTCCTCTCCCCCTAATATAACCATTGAAACACACATTCAAAAATAGAAACTAAAATGTTCAAAATAATGAACATATCAATATCAGTTACAACAACCTATTCAGTAATTCTAAGAACCACATACACATACAGTAATTCACCAACAGTCCTCTACAGTCACTCATACATGTACTCACTCATCATATGTACTCATACACCTGTACATCCCGTTACACAATGCCACTCATCCATAGAGTAACTCACACACATAGTCACTCATGCTAATAAAGAATCAATCATCCATTTACTTGCTACAGTTATACACACACCACCACACTTACTTCTACAGAAACTTACATATACTTACTCTTTTAAACAATCACTTATAGAAACACATACTTATTCATACAGGAACTCTTCCAATCTCTCACTCTCACATATACTCACTTATATACACCAATAGTCACATATACTAGTTTAAAACATATGTAGTTACTCATAAAGACACTATTGAGACAGTCATTCACTCACTAACACACCCATGCACACACTCATCCACCCATACAGTCCTGCACACATGCTGTATTCAACACATACAAACAGTGAGTCACTCATTCATGCACCTATGCACTAAGTAATACCCCCCACCGAACCATACAGAAACTCAGACACTCATAGTGATAAAAAACCAACTAATAACCTATATAGACACTCATGTAGCTACTCACCAACCCATGCAGCCACTTATACACAAAGTAAGAAACTGATACAGATATTTAAATATTTAAAGATTACTCAGTAAGCCATGTATTCACTATGATACACTTAAACAGTCAGTTACACAAAAAAAATTCCAAAAAAAGTATCCATTTAGACACTTATATACCCATTTATTCTTCCTTTGACCTTGAGATATACATAAATATAAAAAATATATAATTTTCATAAAAACACACAATCACTGGATGATGTCATCAGTGATGTCATCAGTGATGTCATTTGAGATGTCATCAGTGATGTCATGAGTGATGTCAGTGACCATGTCATGAGTGATGTAATATGTGACGTCATCAGTAGTGCATTGCGGGCGCGCGAGTTATAGTTAGCTGAACTAACTATAACGGGGGAATTTCAATGGTTTTTTACGAGTGAAATGTCCAGCTAACTATAACATGTGTGAAACCTTTGGTTTTTTCATTGAATTTCTAAGGTTTTTTAAATGCTAATTCCTAACTATAACGTGTGTGAAACCCATGGTTTTTTCAGTGAATTTCAAAGGTTTTTTAAATGCTAATTTCTAACTATGCCTACAGAGATAGGACATGTGAAGAAAGAAGAAAAAATGCACAGAAAGAAACAAAAGAAGTGCAGAAAGAAGCAACAGAAGTCCTCAAATACGAAGATAAGTGCAGGAAGAAGGATAACGTGCAGAAAGAACAAAAAGAAGAGCAGAAAGAAGCCTTGTTGCAAAATAATCCTGTACCCTCAACTTTTCCGACGGATACTGGTGGTAACTGAGTCTGACTAACCAGTCCTAGAGCCAGTGCTATGTTAAAAGACACTTAGAATACAGTGAAAACACCTACATACACTAGGGAACATTATGCGTTGGGGTCCCCCTGTGATTAGCATGACCTCCTCTGTAAGCCCCTAGTGTATAATAGGGCATGGGGATTAAAACTACCTCTTAAAACAGGCCACAGGGCGTTTTTGCACACATTAACTCAGGCCCCGTCCCCTCCCTTCACCACTGTGTAAACACGCCCTGTGTCCATTTTTAGTTGGGAGATTAAGTTCATTTGAATCCTGAGGGTCCCTAGGGTCCAACTAGCCCACTAGGTACCTCCAGTAAGTGCCACAGAGCTGCGTTGCAGAGAGGTGTAAAAAGTGGCACGGCCTGGACCACCTCTCTGCAATGCAGCTCAGTGGCGCTTACTGGAAGCACTTGGTGGGCTAGTTAGCCCCCAGGGGCCCTCAGTATTGAAGGGAAATTATATCCCCAATTTAAAACATGCCATAGTGCGTGTTTGCACACGTCACCTCAGGCCCCGTCCCCTCCCTTCACCACTGTGTAAACGCGCCCTGTGGCTGTTCTAAGTTGAGAGTCCCCCTGAATCCTAAGGGTCCCTAGGGTCAAACTAGACCACTAGGTACCTCCAGTAAGCGCCACAGAGCTGCGTTGCAGAGAGGTGTAAAAAGGGGCTTGGCCTCAGAACACCTGGCTGCAGCGCAGCTCCCTGGCGCATACTGGAGATGCCTGTTGGGGGCGCGTTTGCAGAGTGCTGCACGGAGGGGGCATGGCCTCCGGCACGATGCCAGTCTTTTATTTATTTTAGTTTTTTAAGAAGGGGGGCTGTTTGGTTCCCCTTCTTATTCTAATTTATTGGCCCTGATGACCCCATCCCCCAGGGCCAGTCTCCTAATTATATTTTTTTGACCCCAATCCCCAGGGCCGGCCACTGTTTTTTATTATTTTTAAAAAATATATATTTATAGACACACCTAGGACATGCTGGACAAACCGTACGTACCTATCACCATGACGATTTGCGTGATATTCATTAAAAGGCGACTATGCATGCAATGAATCCACGTGGAATGTATTTACACCACTAGTGAAGCTCTGACATGTCTGATGCCCTACCGTGCCTAATCCTGGTAGACACCCTTGTCGTTTATTTATACAAACATGGGTAGCTATTGACGGGCACATTTAATACACATGCACACCAAGCCATTCAAAGGGGATTCGACAAAAATTCGACCAAAACTATGCAAGAAACCCCCCTCACGGTTAATAAAACACACATCCACTGCCGGATGTGTAATACTTTTTATTTTACTCTCTGGAAAGGGGACGAACATCACTTGAGAGTCACAGCGTGCTCCTGACAGAGCCCAATGCTGTGTTACACCCACCATTGCCTGCCGAGTGCCACACACCTCTGTGTTGTATTCCACTAGCTAGTGCATATGCTATGACACTCTCTAGCCCATGTGCACTGTAACACCACCCCGTGAATATGTCATGCCACACTTGTCTTCGCACGGGTTATATTGCCCCATCTAACGTGCCTTTCTCGATGCCTATGTTATAACGCACAGTGCTATGCCATACATATTACAATCTGGGATCCATATATTTGTCACAGTGCATATGCAACGTTACACTCCCAAGCACATATTTTATATTACAACTTTAGAGACTAGTTAGGTTACACAACACTGCCCTGTGCATATTACACTCCAAGGCGCATATCGCATAGCACGCGCTAGTGCCTGTGCTATCTCGCGCTCTCCAATGAATCTGTCATTGCGCACAATGTATTGCAAATTATATTTCACGCCCGGTTCATCTTATATCACACTTTTTGGTGCATAGTTTATACCATACACTATATCTAGTTTTCATTTTCAATCGTGCTCTCAGGACTATGTTCTATATAACACTGTGTTCACCTACCCTTTTCACGGGCATTACATTTTGCGATAGGGGGTGGAGGGTCAGGGGGTGTTTCTGCCAAGTGAGCCCGGAGTCACAGTCACAAACGTCCTCTTCTTCCTGAATAAAAGTGAGATTATGCTGCATACTTGTTCATATTTTAAGTAGTTCGCACAGACACAATGTTTTAAAAACAATAAAGTTCCTAATACCCGCCTTCTCTGAACAGTTAGCTTGCTGCCCCATCCCCTTCCTCCCTATCCTCTGTTGTGTGAATCCATGGACTAGCCTCCTCCCTCCTGCCATGCATGGTCTGATGTGCTGCCACTGCCCTCAATTTAGTATGATGTACCAGTCCAGTCCTCCTGCCCTCCATTGCCCAATTCTATGCCCCATCATTGACCTCCTGCTTAAACTCTGTGCTTAGCTTGCTGCTCCTATTCTCCTTCCCCCTGCCCTCCGATGTCTTTGTGCATGCCCCTGCTCCATCCTTTTTGCCCACCATGTCCCATGGACCTGCCACTCCTATCTACTCTGAGTGTTCTGTTGAGCTGCCACTCCCCTCCCACCTGCCTAGCATTGTCAGATGACTGTAACCTGTCCCTGCCACCTCCACCCTGCCTGTCCACATGCCATGCCCCTATCCTCTTCCTCCTGTCCTACATGGTCCATTGTACTGCCACACCCTTCTGCCCTCCCTCGTCTGTTGTGCTGCAACTGCTCCTCCTGCCTGCCCCGTGTGGTCTGTTGTGAGGTCCCTTCCCCTGAACTTTCTTGTCTGTGCACAGGTCCTGACCCTCCCTTCTATCCTCCATTGTCCTTTGTGCATGCCCCTCCACCCTCCTTCTTGCCCATCATAGCCATTGTGCTGCCACTAACCCTCCCACTTGCCATGCATGGTCTTCTGTGCTGCCATGGCCCCTCCCACCTTCCCTGTGTGGTCAGTTAGCTGCCCCTGACCCCCTCCCACCTTCCCTCCATGGTCTGTGTGTATGCCATCACAGTCTCACTGTTGCTCTTCATGGTGTGTCTTGCTTCTAGTGCCCATCCTGCCTGACCTCCATGGCTATCTTGCTGCTCCTGCCCTGCCCCCTTACCCCCAGCCCTACTCCCTCCCTCCTGGCTTGTCTGTTCCATTGTAATGCCCCTGATCCGTCCCTCCTGCCCTTTATGGTCTGTTATGCTGCAGCTTTCTCTCCTGTCTGTCCATTATGGTCAGCTAGCTACCATTGCCTCTTGCCCCTCTGTTCTCTGTTGTCCATGTGCATGGTCCTGTCCCCTCCCTCTTGCTTTCTATGGATTGTTGTGCTGCACTCCCGTCCTGCATGCCCTGTGTGGTGTATTGTGCTGCTGCAAACCCTGATGCCTGCCCTGCAGGGTCAGTTTGGTGCACCTCTCCATGTCCCTCC
This sequence comes from Triturus cristatus, assembly GCF_964204655.1. NCBI lineage: Eukaryota > Metazoa > Chordata > Amphibia > Caudata > Salamandridae > Triturus > Triturus cristatus. The sequence goes on from NC_140587.1 coordinate 759,132,575, forward strand.
TGTCCTCTGTTATCCAAGTCCATGTCCCTATCCCATTTCCTTCCATGATCCAATGTACCATACTTGCGAACATTTTGAACTTGGTAAGAGGGAGATTTTGAAAAAAAACTGGGGTATTGATTTTCCCCTTTGAGTTACATTGAAAAAGAGGATATTGTAGACAGGAGACAGATCAAATAAAGCCCATTTGAGCTTAAAAACATTGGACGTTTCCTGGCTGAATCGGGTCTGTTGACATGTATGGTTGTACTACCATTGCCTCTTCCTTCTGCCCACAATGGTCTATTACATTGCCACAGCCTTGAAGGAGGGTAGATTTTGTATCACAGGGGGCCCCTGGCCCGTTCTGTCCACACCTGAAGTATGAGACCCTTGTCCTTGCCCTGCCAGCTGCATTTGTAGGCCGTATTAAATTGACCAGCGGGTCCTGTATTGCTATATAATTATCCTGAGACATCCTTACCACTCAGCCAGCATAAAACCCCTGTGTAGGCCCTTCTGTTCAATATGTAGGCCTCTTTGTTAAATTGACCATAGCTCTGCAATTTTAGTGTATAGCAGTCTGAAGGCAGGTCTGCGAGGCCTTCTGATCCAAACTAGTAGCCCCCACCCTACCCGAGTGCTCCGTGCTTGGTATCAAAGTTCAACATCCCCCTGAAGCTGTCGACATACAGTAGGCTGCATCCTGGACTGGTACTTGCTTCCTGGGCAGGTTTCCCGCTTTTAAGGAAGTGGCAACCGCAGAGCGTCAAGTTAGGATAACTGAGGAGATTTTATACATGAATATATTGAATTCCCGTACAATACCCATTATTTTCTGCTTGCTCTATGGAACTTACGATAAGCGATTGGCCTGAGAGACTGACCTTTTCACCCAGTCCATTGTCAGCATTAAGTGGGTAAATCACGAAATGTCTGGTAAAATCTGCAGTCGAAGCTTTTGGGTAGCATACGTAGGTAGATGTAGCGTGCAAAGGAGCCCACAAAATGATATAAAAAGGGAGCACCCACAGATATCGACGGACTACCTCGCCGTCTGTATGTAGGTTAACAGGCAGTGCAGGTTTTCCCCAAGAGCTGGGAGCTCTTGTCTTCCTTTGCTTAAAATGTCTTGCTCTGCTTTGCTTGAAGTATCTTATTCTATTTTACCTATATGAAATGTCATGTTATGTTTAACCATTGTTCTCTTTACTTTTGCATTTAAAAGATTTTGTATTGTAATTGCAGGAATGCTTGCTCTAAGAGTAAACGTGAGTGTTCCTAGGTAACATTTTCCTTGGTGTAACTTGTTTCTCATGATGCATTTATAGATGTGTTTTCTCTCTCTCTCTGTCAGTACATTAATTGAGATACAGAGAATATTATGACAGCTGTATGATTATCTGGATTCTGTTTTTTGTACTTTATGTCTCTATTCTGCGGTTTCTTTGAAGTTGCATCTTCTCATTAAACTGCCATTGTATTCTGCCTCCAATTCCATGTCTCATATGTCTGTTTTCTTCATTTTTGGAGCAAGCGTTCCTAGGCACCCCGGCTCAAATTAAGGTGCCCCTTTTGTCCCTGACTCACTCTCCTGCTCAGTTCTGTGGTGGCTCCCGGGGATCTGGGGACCGCCCCTAGCTTCCTTGACCCGTAATAGATCTTCCCTCCAACAGCCTCTCTTGCAAGTCCTGTATTGTTGGTTTGTTGCCCCTGCCCCCCTTTCCACTGCCCTCCATAGTCTGTTGTGCTTCCACGGCCCTTCCTGCCTGCTCAGTGTGGTTACATTGTTGCCTTTGCATTCTCCTACCTGCCTTCAATTTTCAGAGTCCGTGCCCCTGGCCTCTGCCTCTCAACAGTATCCTAATGAACAACTAGATTGCTAACATTCTATATTTATTACAAAAGTGTGGAACGCCTGACATCATCTTGATGTAATCAAAACTGTAATACCTAGAGCATTTCCTTTAGAAATTACATATATGAGAGGGTCTTATTGGCATCAAAATTATGGTTAGTGCTCTAAAAGACTAAAATAAGGACATATTTTCTGAGTTTTCAAATAGCGACAAAGCACTTTTAAATTATTTGTTATCTTTATGTTTTTTTATCCAGTTGACCACTTGATTAAATGTTGCACTTAGGGGAGAGGATGTGGTGTTACTTCCAGAACTGCAGACTTTGCAACTGGGGAACCAGGTTGAAGTTTCTGCTTCAGCTCGACATTCTGTGATTCTGGTCAAATCACTTAGTCTCCCCATGTCTACAACCAAAATGAATTTGTTCTTGTGTGATGTAACCAATGCTCATGTAAAGCACTCCAATACCTGACAAGTCTGCACTATATAACACTGCAAAAACACAAAATAATAAGTGTTTTGCACACTTCTGTCATTGGGCTATATTTGGGCTACATCTGGTTGATTTTGGGCTACATTTGGGCTCTTTTGTCTCCGGTGGCCATCTTGGGAGATTTATTTGTTATGAAGTTTCCTAATTTCCTCATGTACTGCAGTCTCCTCAGTAGGAAATGCTTTCAGTTTTTTACTTTGATTCCATCATGAAGGTATTCAGATATGTCACACATTTGCCATAAATTCTGAATGTTAGCACTCTAGTTGCTCATTAGATCACTGTAGTAAAACTACTCCACCATGGAAGTCTGCTCCTGGTATTAAAAGTGCATGTTTCAGTCTGCATGTCAGAATTTTTTAATGAAATAGAAGAGGATTTGAGAAGTCACTCAAAATGTGCCCTCATTTTCTTTCTTCAGTATTAATCATAATTTCTATGGCAAAATGAACCTCCTCATTGTGTTCCTTTTTAAATTAAATGTTTTAAGTGTTACCAGTTTATTCCAATCAAGATGGCTTCAGGTGTGCCATACTTTTGTCATAATGAAGACAGTAAGCGCTCTAGTTGTTTTTAAGAACATTCTGGGACATTCTGTCATTGGGCTATACTTGGGCTACATCTGGGTGATATTTGGGCTACATTTGGGCTCTTTTGTCTCTGGTGGCCATCTTGGGAGACTTATTTGTTATGAAGTTTCCTAATTTCCTCATTTACTGCAGTCTCCTCAGTAGGAAATACTTTCAGTTTTTTACTTTGATTCCATCAAGAAGGCATTCAGATGTGTCACACATTTGCCATAAATTCAGAATGTTAGCACTCTTTTTGCTCATTAGATCACTGTAGTAAAGCTACTGCTCACCAGGGGAAACTGCTGCTGGTATTGAAAGGGCATGTTTCAGTCTGCATGTCAGAATTTTTTAATGAAATAGAAGAGGATTTGAGAAGTCACTCAAAATGTGCCCTAATTTTTCTTTCTGCAGCACTAATCATACTTTTTATGGAAAAATGAACCCCCTCATTTTGTTCCTTTTTAAATTAAATGTTTTAAGAGTTACCACTTTAATCCAAGCAAGATGGCTTCAGGTGTGCCATACGTTTATCATAAGTAGGACTGTTAGCGCTCTAGTAGTTCTTTGGAACACTCTGGGAAGCTGCAGTAGAACACAAAGGAATCAACTGACAGTCTCTGCCCTTGTTGGATGTACATGTTTTACTGAGAATATCAGACTTCATTCTCACATGACTGAGAAAGATAATGTGAATTTACAGAAAATAAGCTCTCAGTTTAGCCTATAGATCACCTTCCAAACCTCTGTGGTAAAAGCATGAGAAAATATTTTTCTCTCAATCATGATATCCCAGCAGAAGGCTTTTTCACATGGTGAAATCACCTTAGAACATACCACAATTCCTAAAATGAGTATGGTACCATCAACAAATGATTTATAATGTAACTAAAGTCTTAAAACCTTCTATTAACTGCAATGCTTTTTAATGAGGTGCTATCATGTATATTTGTCCCAAGATGGCTGCCAACACTTCTTGGATGAAGTGCTGACAGCCAATCAGATCTCAGGATGAGATGTGTGGTTAGGCTCCGCCCACATATATATATGCTTTTAAATGCTATTTACTCAGGAAATACTGAACAGATTTACACCAGACCTGCAAAAGGCACTTCCTTGACCTTATGGCTACCTCTCTGCCAAATTTCTAGTAATTCTGTTCAGCCGTTCGGGCTGTAGCTCGTTCTAAAGGTCCTATGGAAAAATGCATGGGAAAAACGCGTTTTGGGACCCCCCTTTTATCTCAGCCCCCGCTTGACGAATCCCCCCGAGACTTTCAGGGTAGGAGCGGAGCGTAGCGCCCCACCTATTTTGAGAAATTCGCGAGGATTCATCGACCGGCGCCAAAGTTATTCAAAATAGAATGTTGCGGATTTCCTATGGAAAAGGGGTCCTAACTATAACTACCTACTGGCGACCGCCAGTAGGTAATATATATATATATATATCTATATATATATATATACATATACATATATATATACATATACTCTAATCCTTGCTAAATGATTGCTGGGACTTCATAATAATTAACAAACCATCCACAAAGAGGTTTTCAGTCATCATTCATTAAAACAACTAGAGCTGGAATGATAGTTTTCATTTTGAGACGGCTTTTTCCGAAAAGAATGGTAAGTGGTTGCGTTATTTTTTTCGTCATTTAGAAGAAATCAGTGCTTTATTTGTAAACTTATAAGTGCCAGGGTCCTGACCAGTAGGCAGGGGCGGCCTTAGGCATGTGCAAGCTGTGCACCTGCACAGGGCCGCCAAACCCCAGGGGCCGCCACGAGGAATCGGATACAATCAGTGGTCGAAGTGGGCGGGAACGGCAGGGCACGGCGTGCCCCTACTTCTTTAATTCTATAGATTATATCCGTGCCCCTACTTATTTATTTGCAACATGCGTCCCTGGACGTAAGAAATATCCAAGCACTGCAGAGAAGGCTGGCATTAGTGGCTGTTTGGGGACGGGCGGGGAGCAGAGAAGGAAAAGGTCTCCGTCTCTTGCTTCCTGCCCAGACAAGACAAGGAAGGTGTCTGCTTCTGCTCTGCTGTTGGCAGCTGCCCCCCTCTCTTTCTTACTCTTATTCCCTCTCTGTCTGTCTAACTCCTCCTCACTTACCGAAAACCGTGAATCAAGAAATGGTTCTCCCCCTCTCTTTCTTCCTGTCGTACATTTGTTCCCATGTGAAATGGATGAAAAAAGAAAAACACTTTTGCTGGAAATGCCGTTTTGACATTTTTCTATTCCAAAGTGCAGCCACGGAAATAAAAGGTTCAAAATGAAAAATCAATAAATAAAGCAAGACGGAATGTTCTTAAAGTGCCCAGATCGGTTTTATTCAAACCCCAAAAACATTAGCGTCGCTTTACTCAGTTTGCCAGTGAAGCGCTGTTTTCCCCCGGTGGGGAAGTGCGCCAAACCTGGAGGTACTGCGATACCTGGTTGATGGGTGGATTGGAAAACAAAATGTGTACGACGGCTTTGTGTTCACGAATGTGTTCTTTTTAAACCATACTGCTTACGTTTTGTAAGCATATAAGCAGTGGACATTGAAATGGGTCCTTTCTGGGCCCTGTAGTTTTCAGGCAGAAGCACTCACTGATTTCTGAATAGTGAGTGTAAAAGCGTTAAGTTCACCATGTTGTTCCTGCTTACATTTCACAAGCTTTATTTAATCTTTCATTCCCAATGAGTGTTTGCTTTTTCCAGGATGTTGTTACTTTTTCCTTTAGGGAGCATATTGCTCTTGCCAGTCCTTAATTTGAATTGAGTTGCATCCAGTTGTTTATAGCAGGTCAAATTGGATTGTAGTTGAAGGCAATGTGAATTTCTCTCAGTGGGGCAGTATGGTGTTCAGTGAGGGAGCGGATGTAGCACTGGGGGCAGAGCTGCCGAATTTAGAACTGAGGAACCAGGTTCAGCCTTCATGAGCAGTCCCCCAGACCACTCTCCTGAGGGAGCACATTTCCACGCTAGACCTTAGAAGACCCTGCAAATCCGGAAAAGCCCTGGTGTCTTAACTGTTAACACCAGCAGGTGGACCCTAGCAGTGGCGTGTGGGTTCACCTTGAAGGCTTGCCCACCACAATCCATACTGAAGTTCACCTCCAGTCTTGCTGGCAGGCCTAAGAAGTAGCAGACCCTAGAGCAACAGTGAGGTCACAGGACCCCTGAGAAGAGCTGGCACTAGGGTGATGCGACCGGTGTGACCGCAACGGGTGCTGACTTTGAGTGGGGGCATTGTATATTATGGTTTTAAAAGCACTTGCTGCCTCCTTCCTGGCCTACAGCAATTTTCGGCAATAATAAAAATGTCATGATAACTCCGGTGAATAAACGTCTTACTAGAGCGAGATCAGAGTTTTGTCTAGTGGAAGTTGTGACTCATGGAAAGATAGCGCAGAGGGTTAATGTGCCTGCTGCTAAGAACATGTACCATGCCCATCACAAAGTGCACATATTGTAAATAGGTTAGTGGGTTACTGCTTTTGACAGTAAGATCCTTTTGCTACTTGCAGTTTATAAGTTAAAATCCTAACAAAGAACAGTGAGCTATTAGCTTTCATCTTAGAGCTGCATACAAACTGCAAGGTATAAACTAGAGCTTTATGTTTTTTTTTCCCTAAGCCTTTGATTATCCTAATGTTGCAAAAAGTGTTCATTTGGATAGAAATAAATAATGATTATTAAAGGGAACCTCCTATCATAGTATTAAGTTTTAAATTCTGAGTTTGTGTTTCTCCAGATCAATCACTATTAAACTATACTGCCTACTAATATGGTTGTCATGTGACTCCTACACCTTGCAGTCCTTTGTCTGATGTAACATTTCCCATACAGTGATCTACACACGTAAAATTGATTGTCTCTGTGTATATTGTTGACAACAGAAAATCCATGGCTCAGAAACAAATGGCTTGTTCTTCCACTTTTAAGCATATTTGGGACATTCTGTGATTAGAAACATATCCCACTTTGTGAATTTATTTTAATGTCAATAACTCATATTAATCGTTAAAAAATCATGTGTATCCATTGGTTGAATTACATAACATAATAAGCTGTAAATGGTCAGTGAAATGCCAAACAAATACTAAAGATTGGGATGTTTTGCCAATCCGCCCACTGATCCAATCCTCAGGTTATTCCCAACCTCTGATTCTCCGCCCACAGTTCCCCTACTTTTTTCCCCCACTTCGACCACTGGATACAATACATATTCGTGGCGGCCCCTGGCAGGGATTTGGCGGCCTCCGGCTTCCACTAACTTGCAAACACCTTGACCGTCACCCCCCCCTTCTCGCACCTGTGTTCCTCATTCCTGATTCGCGCCTCCACCGCAACAGTCGCGCGGCACGCTCGCGGACGCCACCATCTTGCTCTGTCTGTCTGTCTGGCCTTCTATTGTCCGTCCGCGGCTCGGGATTAAGCCTTTTACTGCTGAGCTGGTGGCATCCGCGAGATCTGAGAGCCTCCACGTCTGGCTGAGCCCTGTCACAAGCTCTTATCGGCCTGAGGGCCGCATACCGGACCACGTCCGTCTGTCTGACCACTCGGGACAGCGGTGACTGGATGCAGGTGAGACATCTGCCTTCCAGGCGGATGAAGCGGGCAACAGGCATGTGTGTCTCTGAATGCAGGGTTCCTTTACTCCCTGTATTTTTCTGGATGTGTCAGTGCTATCTGTCATTTTGTCTTTCTTTTTGGGTCAGTAACGCTGCCTATTAGTGTTTCGGTCTCTGTGGGGATCGGAATGCTGGCTGTCATGGTGTTATTTTGTCTGTATTGATGCTACGTCCTCTTCCTGTGCCAGTTTCTGTTTTTCCTTGCATATCCCACCGAGTTTTCTGGTACCCAATCAGCAGAGACTGGTTCTTCTGACACCCCTCTCAGTGTTTGCCTCTGATCCTGATGAGGATAATGCAGTTTCTTCTGGTGTTTAGCTGGGGTGTCTAATACCGCCACAGGTGGTCCTCCGGGGAATCAGCTGCTGCATCTCCTGGCGTCTGCACCTCCGGTGTCAGAAAGCCTACTCTACTGTCTAGCATCAGTAATGCTGTGTTCTAGTGTCTGAAACCCTGTCGCCTCTTAGGGACCGTGTTAGTGATTGCTTTTGGTGTGTCCCACTGCTTGTCTCTACAGTCTCTTAGTTGAACCTAGACACCAGTGTCTCGATTATTGCGGCACCAGAGTCAGTATATGCTGCCTCTGGTGCCCCTGCTTGGCTAGTTGTTTCTACGCTGCCTCTGGCGCCCCTGCTTGGCTAGTTGTTTCTGAGATGATTTACATTAAAATCTCCCACATCTCATGGCGTCCTCGGTACCTCCAAGTTGATCTTTTAAGTTTCAGTCACTTTCTCCCCAGTTGTCTTTGTTCGTTATCGGTAATGCTCTTCTTTTAATTATTGTTCATTTCCCAGTGTTTGTCTTCGGTTTTGACAGTGTCACTCCTGGTGTCTGTCTCAGTGCCGCTGTCTCTTTGTTAGCAGCATTACTGTCACTTTAGTGTTTGTCAGTGTGCCTTTATTTGTTTGGGTGCTTTGCTGCTGTTTCTCATTTTTACTCGGCTTTCCCTCGATGTCCCTCTCATCAGTCTTCCACTTTCGCCTACGGTGTCCCTCTTTTAGTGTCTGTGTCTTGTGTCAGTGCTGAGTCACGACCACCCCCCGCCCCCAACGATTTATTTTTATGCCAGCGATGTGGTCTCCTATAATGTATTTGGTATCAATGCCATTGGCTCTCTGGCGGTCTCCCTCTCGTGTCAGTAATGCTGTCACTTCCGATGTTGCTGTATCTGTTCAGCTAGGTCTGTCTTTAACCATGGCAAACTTTTGTGCGCCACTGATTCTCTCTATTTCCATGCATACGATTGCTGTTGTACCTGCCAAGTGGAAAGCACAGTGTGATGTGTGATGCCCTCAAGGGGGTTGTGAGTTTTTTTAAGCCAGTAGTACTTCGCGTTTTGGAAGTTGTAGTTTAATTATCACGATAAGTATGCGCTTAAAATTTCAGTATGTGGTGTGTCAGTGATGACTTACTCTGCATCGTGCTTATGTCTGTGGTCCAGTTATCAGACTGTTGGTGTGCCTGTCTCTCAAATAGGCCTGGGCTAAAATGTAGTTCCGTTCGCGGAAATTGCGATAATTTGACATTTTCGCGTTCCGCGGAAAGCGCGAAAATGTCAAAATTTCCGCATTCCGCAGCTTAGCGATAATTTGGTTCTTGCTCGCGCTGTAAAATAATACATTCTCGCGCGCGCGCGATCGCCTTACCTGAATCCCTGCATTCGCCGACAAGTTTTCTTGATCCGGTCGCGTTCTCCATGAGATGTTGTATTGTTTTTAGCCATTTGCGCTGTCTCACGACAGTTCGCGCCCGCAGTGACGTCATGCGTCGCGCGATCATGTCTTTCTTCTCGCGATCATGCACCGCGAGACAACTGAAAACAAGATGGCCGCGCCCGCGAGCAACCGCATGAGTAAGTTGGCGAGCCGCAACCATGCAGAAAATCTCGCGAACATGCGGGAAAAAAACTTCCGCATCTTCGCGATATTTCCGTGTGTTTGCGATAATTTTTAACATTTTCACGATAATTTGCGAAAGTGGATTTCGCAAATTCCGCCCACCCTACTCTCAAACTGATGTGACAGCGATGTTGTCTCTTCCTCTGTTTCTTTTTCTTCCGCTTGGTGTACCTCTTTTGTCTGTTCAATGTTTGGGCTTGTGCATCAGTCATTGATGGTGTGTTTCTCAATGTGGTTGTTTGATGTAACTGACAGTTGGGCTCTCTTTGTGTGGTCTTTCATGGAATCTGCCTTTGGTGTTAGTAAATATTGTCTTTCAGTGTTTTTTATGTGTTATTTGTACAGCACAAATATAGCCGATCAGGAAGGTAGTGGAGCCCTATATAAGATCAAGGGGTAAATTTCAGTCGAAAAGTGATTGCAGGGGCACTTGTGTTCTGAGAGCAGAATTGGTCTTGTCAGCCCCGATGGTTACGGGTATGCTGTTTCAGATTCTTGCTGCATGGACAGAGCAGGCGTGTTGTCTTGGTTTTTCCATTTCTTCATTTCCCATCTGAATGTGTTCCTTCCGGTTGGTGGTTTGTAGAGAGTCAACAGACCTCATGAGCTTGTCAGCCAGATAGGCAGAGGTGGTGGTTGTGTGGTGAATTTTAGGGTCCAAAATCTTCTCTCAAGGCCAGTGTGTCACTGATTTTGGTTTTTAATTTCTTGCACGGGTGAGAGAGGTGCCATTTCTTCTCTAATATGTCACTGAAACCACTATGTGAGTTAAGCTGCCCTTCCCTTTGGATGGGATCATTGTGTATTACATCATCAGTTTTTGCTATGGTCTCTTTGTTGTCAATAATGCTGTCTCCTGGTGTTTGCCCCAGAGTTCACTGATAGTATTTCTAACGGATGCTTCTTCTGCATGTTTCTTGTATATAGAAATAATCTCAGGTGTCAAATTGGATCAATAAACTTTTAAGCCCTGCTTTCCTGGGACCAGATTTGCTACTACAGATGCACCACATTGGCACTGCCCACAACTCTGATGACATTCCCTTTTTCATATCTGTCCTAGAAGGTCAGTGGTTAGGAAGTATAGTTGAATATACTGCCTTTTGTTACCCCCGCCCCCTCTGTACTTCTACAGTAGCAGCGCTAACAGTTCTGTGGTCTGGGCTAAAACCACGTTTGAGTTGCATGCAACAAATGGCAGTTTTGCAGCTTCTGAAACCCTTTCCCGATCAAGTGTGCTTTCCTACTGTTGCTACACTGCTTCATCTGAAGTCCAGACTAATTCAAGCAATTGGCACTTGCGGGCTAGTTCTTATGCAGGTTATAGGTGTATGTACCGATGGTAAGCCAAAGGCCCTTCTTAAGGTGTGCCACTTAAAAAAAATATAGGTCCTAACACTCTAAAGCATATCAAGCATTCTTTGCAAGAACGGAGCTGGGCAGTATCAGATGTTCAAAGGGATCACGGATTAGAGAGAGTCTGTGGAGTCTACCTGATTGGAGTATTGTTTCTTATAGCCGGCTCTTGTTCCAACACAAAAGGAAAGTTGCAGGTGGCTACAGGGCATGTGAATTTGAGGGTGTGCAGTGCAAGTAATTCCACTTAGGGCTAAGCTATCGGGGACAAATCTAGAAACAAAGATGTCCAGCCTGATTGTCATATAGGATCAGTTCTTTTTTTCTTGCAGAGGTTTGTCCTGGTAAGAAGTAAATATGGATCTCTCCAGCCCTATGTCAAAGACTGGACGCAGTGAATGTCTGTCCAGTTTCTCTCTTAATTTCTTGAGGATAAGGCGGCTCCTCCCATATCCACAATATAGCTTTGCACTGTGTAACATGTTAAAGTAATCACATGTTCTCCTTAAGAGGGTCCCAGTTAAGATGAAAAAACACAAAGGTCAATAAAGTGGCAATTTGATAATCCTTGAGTGAAGATGGAGATATTGTTGTAGTAGATAAGTCAGGAACCAAACTTTCCGAAGCACATGGAACAGAGAAGAGCCAGACCAAAGAATCTAATGGAATTCAACTGCATGAAGCAAAAATAAAGAAAACATTGTACAATGAACGGGGTGAAAAATAGGGAAAAAATGTGTTTCAACTCATCTTCCTCTTGTGAATGCTTCACAGGAAAGATTTCTGCTTTATCTTGGAATAGGAACCTCTATTCGAGTTCTCTGGACAAACCAGAACCTTGGAAAGGGTAGTTTATGAGCATGACCTTGCCTCCTTCCTCAGAATTATGACCTTGACTAAACACTCAAATAAGACCAAGTTAGAAATCCTTTGCCGGCTGCTCCACTGCCGCCTGCGCAGACTAAAGCTTTTACCTCCCACAGTACATACACCTTTCTGGCTGAACGCGATCACTGACCGTCAGTACAGCCCAGGCAGTGAAGATGCGCAGTTGCAGGCTGGGTGTAGCGTCCAGCAACACACCGTCCGACTTTGGCAGTAAGTGGCACCGGGGTGTTTCAATCTAACCGAGGCGGGCGTTGCAGCTGGCAGACGTAGGAAGCTGAGGATAGAGTGATCTGCGCAGACTCAACCTCCTCAAACTGCTTCCCGCGTGCGGTGTGGCGTGTGTCATCAGTCTGCATTCTTTCTGGTGGTCGGACTCGGAACGTTACGACACGCACGGTGCCATCTAGCTGTCACACATTGCCAAACTGTGGTAGGAAGGTGTGTCTCAGTGAGTCTTACAATTTTTTAAATACAAAGAAAAAAAACATATTAGGTGAAAAAGGGAAGAAAGGGAAGCATGATAGGTTTTTGGTAAACAGTAGGTAAACATGAGTAGTGCGTCACGTGCTGAGGTTGCGGAAATTCGTTTCTTTTGCAGCTTTCCTGGTGTGCCTGGGTGAAAATGAACCCTTATTTACTACATCGCTGCCCGCGTATCCAGAGGACACAGGTCCTGTCATGGCCCTGCAGCCGTCTGTGCCAGTCCCTCACGTCGTGTGTCACAATGCCCTCCTCCTCCTCCTCCTAAATGTTATCGTTCTGAGGCGAATTCGGAAGGGTAGGAGCAGCCGCAGGTACTGGTCATCTAACGCCTTTTCTGGACGTTTTATTAAAACACCTTCCTGAGCTCCGCCCCGCCCGGACTCCCTCTTCCGGGGCCCCCTACCTACGCTCCCTGCACAGGGCCACCATGAGCCTAGAGCCGCCCCTGCAGTAGGCCACCGCATCTTAGACCACCCATCACCCCTGTCAGCACTGCCAAAACAACTGCTAACCATCTCTCTCACCTGCAAGTGCGACAGTTCAGATTATTGCAGGTCCCCAACGCTAAAGGAATGGCTGGGGAGGCAGGTATTATTTATATTTAATGTATATTGTATTCATAAACAACTGGTGTTCTGCTCATCTCTAAATAAGATGAGCAGCGCCACCATGTGGCTCACTGTCATAAGTGGGGTGTTGACAATTGAGTGCTGGTGTCTAGCATCTGAAACCAATTATGTGCTAGTACCCAGCACCAGAAATCCCCGGCTCAAATTAATCACTGAAAGAAATGCAGCTCCACACTTCAGTTCTAGCAATTTGTAATTTAGGTATCATTTGAACCAATACATATTATAAACTAGGTACACACCGCACATTTAGTGAAATAATGCACAGCAATTGTAGAGGAAAACGTACACACATCGTAAATGTAGAATTAAACACAATCGTTTTAAAATCAGGATTAGCAAGGCAACACCTATTTTTCGCGTGCTTTACATGTTACGAGCAACAGTGCTTCACTTCAGTCTCTATGAACCAATTGATTTTCATGGGTCTGTATGAAATTCTTTTTAATAAGTTAGCACTGCATGCCATATTACAGACGGTTTGCACTGGTACGAGAGCCCTAGTGCAACTATATTTTCAAAACAATTGGTGTGTGTTTAATACATGTAATACGGATTAAGCAAACTGACTTTACACTATTTTGCTGTTAACAAAATAGAATAATGATAACAATGCATTTAAATTGTAAAGTAAAGGTCTGTGTGTAAGACAATAGTCTTTTATGCAAGCAACAAATATTGTAGAAAATAAACTAAGCTTATTGTTAAAATGGTTTTCTATAAGTAAAATATCTACTACTCTGTGAGTCGTTAACATTGTTAATGAGCAATTCATAATTTGATTTGGTTTCACGACAAGTTATCTCAATTTTTATAATGGTGCAAAACCATTCCTTTGGCATTGAAGTATACTTTGTTTGCTCATTTAAAATATACACCAAAATTAAAAGTGGTACACATTTATCTGCGGCTTTTTTCCACCTGTGCACCATTTCTGTAATGTGAAAGCATGAACACATCCATCCAAAATAGGAATTCAGACAAAAAAGCCTTCCACTACTATCCCCAAATGAATTCAGCTACAAATCCCATGCTCTTTGCAGATGTCTAATTTTTATCGAAAGTCAGACAGGCAGCTCAGTAAACAACACATTTGTTAATGTGAGAAGACCACAGCTGTATCAGAACTCACATTCTTTGTATTAGATTTCCCATGATGTTCAACACCCAGAAATTGTGTAATCTGCACCGTTTGCAAGGTTCTGAAATGCATGTGGCTAAGATACAACAGCAAATAGGGCAACCAAAACCACTGTTGTGTCTGGTAAAGAGCTTGAAAAAATAGAGTCAAGGCCATATAGAACATATTAATTGAGAAATATGCACAATGCGGTAAATCGTATAGCTCAATGCATATTAATAAAACATGGAATCATGTGACCGACCGGATGCACATATTTGCGTTTTCATCCTTCAACAGCACAGGCCGCACTCTCTGTTTTTCATAGAAGATTTATTTTTCCGATGCAGGCTACGCTGTGCACAGCAGAGTGTGGGGCAGCTGGAGTGCAATATCTACTGCAGGAATTTTGTAACAACATAGTGCACCAACGGTGCAATGCCAGCTTGGTGTGAAAATGGGGAATAACAGGTCAGTGCAGCTATCGGCAGCCACACTGCCTTATGATTTTTGAAACCACCTCCACTCTAACAGAGCAAATAGGAGGAGTGTTGTTGTGGCTGCCATTGCTTTAGCTACTTACATTTTTAACCATTGACCATATATTTATACTTGTAAATATGTTGGCTACTAATAGGGGCGTGTAGTGTATCACACTGCAGTAAACGCAACGAGGATCCACATTTAGAATGGAATACAAGCATTGTAAGTAGTCTATCAGAGCTGTATTTCTACATCCCTGCCCAGTAGGGTGGCTAGTTTTTATCATACATTGGCAATGCCAATATCTCTGGCCTTGAAGGAATTTTGTATTTTAATTTGAAGCATTCAAGTACATTTAGCATGGGAATTGATATGTATTTGTGTGGAAGCAAAGAACCATAGAATAATATTGGAGTAGGTTAAATGATCAGGTGATAGTTTGCACCGTCAAGCCAGACCCAAAAATCCATGTAGGTTAATGACTGCTCCCCTCCCATCTGTGCTACTGCCAGCGAAAAAAACATGTAAATTATCTTGTTATCGAAGACACTTTAGTTGCATTACAATGTCAGGTGTGTGTCCCTCAACTTTCAAGCTCAGGCAGCTGAATAGATAAACAAAAGGATCACAGCTGTGTGGAGTACAAGCACTTTTTTGTGGAAGCACAAAGCTTCTGCCCAATCAATACATACTTCTATTTCCCAACATGTTGTTGGTGTCAAAGCCCCTCTTGAGTGTTGCTCACATAATTTTCTGGCAACAGCTACGCTGTCAAGCCAGATCATGAAATTCAAAAATTTGGAGAAGCGCTAGACATAGAAGTAGGACCGTACATGGCCATGAAAGTAGAAGGACTGTAATGACTGCATCCATCCACAGAGAAGAAAGATAACACTGACACATCACACAGAACAGTGATATGACCAAATATCAAAAAGAGAAAAATTGGAAAATCTGAATTTTGGAGCTTGTGCCCAGAAAGCTCTGCCCAGCCCAAAGGAGCAGGTAAACAGAACATAAGTGTCCCATTTCAAATAACTAGCTCATTAAGTCTGCTTTAGTTTGCAAGCGGGGACTTGCAGTCCTACAATTAATAAAGGTAATGTAATGTAATTTTAATTTATAAAGTGCGCAATTACCCAAAGGTGTCGCTTAGCACCAGCGGTTTACCACCAGAAGGTCAACAGAGACATCGCAGGTCACTAAGATGAACTAAGTGGCTCAGCAAAAAGCCAGGTTTTTAGCTGCTTCCTGAAGTGCAGCAGGTTGCCTTGGCAGCGCAAAGTTAGAGGCAGAGAGTTCCATAGTTTACTAGCACAGAAGGAAAAAGCCCTGCCTCCCCATCTAGCTTTGGTTATTCTCGGCACAGTTTCCATTCTAGCTGAACTAGATCTACGATTCCGGCTAGCAGAGTGCCAGGAGCAAACTTTCTGAAAAAACGCTGGTCCAGTCCGCTGAAGAGCTTTGTGGACCAGACATAATGCCTTAAAATTGATCCTGTTACTAACTGGGAGCCAGTGTAGACCCTGCAACGATTGAGAAATGGGAGCAAACGTAGGAATTTTCGGAAGCTGTCTCGCGCCTGCATTTTGTAGGGATTGAAGTTTTTTAACCAGAGCGCCCTAGTACAAAGCATTGCAATAGTCAAACGACTGCCACATTAACTGTCTTTTGTAGTTCCAGAGAAATGAACAGAAAGATCTTCTTTAAAGTCCTGAGGAAGAAAAAGCATGAAGAGGTGATTTGATTTATTTGCTCTGAGAAGCAGTTTGGTATCAAAGTTGACTCCCACATTTCTAGCTTTCTGATTAGGAGAAGGATGGGAGCTAAGGTCAGATGGCCACCATGATGGGTTCCAGAAGGTGGAATGATCCCCAAAAAGCTAAATCTCGGTTTTATCTGAGTTTACTTTCAAGCAGTTTCTTTGCTTCCAGTTTGCAATGTGAGACAAACAATTTTTGTCTCCTCTTCAACATCAGATGATATTGACACCAAGACTTGTGTGTTGTCGGCATAAGAAAAAACTGGGAAGCCAAATCTATAGATGAGATTGACTAGTGGGGTAACAAATACTGTAAAGCATGGGGCTAAGAGAGGACCCCTGAGGCACCCCACAAGGAAGTGAGAAGGGGGTTGAGCTAAAATCTCCCAGGTCCACTGCCTGCTTCCTGCCTCATAAGAACAAGCTTAGCTAGGCCAGTGCTGGATTCATAAAACCCAGTGTCTGGAGCCAGTTTAGGAAGAGTGAGTGGTGGACTGTATCCAAGGCGGCAGATAGGTCTAGTAAAATCAATGCCGCCGTTCCACCCTTGTCAACTCCCATTCTCAATTCTTCAGAGGCTACTACCAGGGCTGATTCAGTACAGTGGTTTGCTCTGAAACTGTACTGTTAGAATCAAGAAGCTGGATAGCGCCAAAAAAAGATAGAATTTCATCATTCATAGCTCTCTCTAATATCTTGGCTTGAAGGTAAAACATAAAACCAGGGCTGCATCTGCATCATTATGTTCCTGCTAATCAGAAGGGAAAGTAGTGGTGATATACACATGGCTCATTTATTAGAATTATTCTTATTCTCTTTATAGGAACTAAAAAGAACACAGACACTGTCCCATTTACAAATGTGTAATACAATGTAAATGATTCTAAACTTTACATGCTTAACAAAAAGAGTTAAGGGCCACACGTATCAAACGTTTTTCGCATTTGGCCCGTTTCCAAATGCAAAAAAATGCTTTTCACGTGTAACAAACCCTATTTTGTGATTCGGTAACCTGTTACCGAATCGCAAAATGGGTTTGCGATTCGGTATTTGGAAGGGTCGTGTTTAGGGAGTCCCTTTTCAAATAAAGGATCATAACGGTTATGTATTAATGTTTTGCGACCTTGAATGCGGTCGCAAAACATTCACAATTTACCACCAACTTCAAGACGGTGGTAACCCATTCGCAAATGGGAAGGGATCCTCAAGGGACCCCTTACCCTTTGCGAATGTATGCCAAAACGTGTTTAGGAGCAGGCAGTGGTCGCACGGACCGCTGCCTGCTCTTAAAGAATTAAAGTTAAACTTTCCATTTTTCATTTTGTAAAGCATCCCATTTTCCTTTAAGGAAAATGGGCTGCTTTACAAAAAAAGTATTATTATATTTAAAATCAATCATGGACATGGTGGTCTGCTGACCCAAGCAAGCCACCATCCCTGTGATTTTAGCGATCCCTAGGGGTAGCAAATTTCTTAATATTAATGAGGTAGGTCGCTTTGCAAACCCCTAGAATTTCTAAAAGAAACTCTTGGAGTTTCATACATTTGTAATAATGATTACCTAATTGCGATTCCCTGAAAATCACAATTGGGTAATCGCTATTGCAAATGTTGATACATGTGGGCCTAAATGTAGTGTTTTTTTGTAAATAACCCTCCCTTTTCCTCATTCTATGGTGAAGCCCAGAAGAAGAACGGGTAACCCCTGTCATAGCTAATAGTCTCAGTAAATGGAGATTCACACCTCTTCGCACCATGCTGTGCTGCATAAATGAGATAATACAGCACAGCAGGGGAGTCTTTATGGCAATTGATTACGGCCCATGATGGGATGTAAAGGGAGGAGGCAAGTGGAAAATAGGCACACACAACATACCTAAAGTTCACGCACACTCTCCAAACCCGGGCATTTATTTAATTTAGAGAAAGGTGTTGGGGCACTGAGAAAAATCTAACAAATTTGAAACTGTCCAGGCAAATCTAGGACATTTAGTCACTATTTCCCAGTGGTAGCTGGTGCATGAAGGTGCTAGAGTGCTGCCCCACCTGCACCTACATACAGAGTAGCTGATCTTTACATCCTGAAGTGGCATTAATGTTAACATACAAATTGACAGATCTATCAGTTCTTGTTCATTTATGAGGATTGTCATGCTAACAGTGCAAAGTGTGCATGCCAGCAGCATAGGCACTGGGCTAAGTCAGAGCTTCATGGATTGCACATGCATGAGGGCAGCTTTTTTGTCCAGCCCCTTTCACACATTCACTATCCATAAGCCTGCTGTGCATGTCCTGTACAAAGCAGCATGTCAAAAACAAGCATTGGCAAAGCCGGTAGGTCCCTGCTATACAGGAGTTATCAGCTTTGGCAAAGTGTTTTGCCATGTAGTACTCCAGTGTGGCTGCTGTTCAGCATGGCTAAACATTAGTAGTGTGGAGTGTCCTAGAGTGGAGAGGGGGGCAGAGTTTTGTAGACTGGATTTGTTGGAGTAGAGTGTGGGGCAGAGTGTAGAGTGTCATAGAGTTTAGTAGAGGGGAGCACAGTTCAGTGGTTCAGTGGCAGAGACTGTTAAATAATGCAGTGTCATAGAGGGAGTGCCGTAGATTGGAGTGGGGTGGAGCAGGGTGGAGTGGGTTGAAGTGGATTTGGGTAGTGGGGTGGATTGGAGTAGATTAGGATGGACTGGATTGGGGTGGAGTGGGTTGGATTGAGTAGAGTGTGGTGTGGTGGATTGGAGTGGGTGGACTGGATGGGGTGGTTTGGATTGGAATGGGGTGGAGTGGATGGGATTGGGTGAATTGGATTAGAGTAGGGTGTATAACAGTGGTGTGGAGAGGGTGGATTGGACTGGACTTGAGGGGGTGGATTTGATTGGAGTGGGGTGGATTGGAGAGGGATGGAGTGGATTGGATTGGAGTGGGGTGGATTGGACTTGAGGTGGGTCAATTGGAGTGTGGTGGGCTGGATAGATTGGATTAAGTGGGTGGACTGAACTGGAATAAGGTGGATTGGGGTAGAGTGGGGGTGGATTGGTGTAGAGTGGGGTAGATTGGACTGTAATGGAGTAGGGTGGATTGGAGTGGGTTGGATTGGATGGAGTGGATTAGTTTGCAGCAGGGTGGATTGAAATGGAGTGGGGTGGGAAGGAGTGGGGTGGAATGGAGTGGGGTGGAATGGAGTGGGGTGAATTGCATTGAGTGGGGTGGGATTGATTGGAGTGGAGTAGATTGGATTGCAGTGGGTGGTTTGGATTGGAGTGAGGTGACGTGAATTGGATTGAGTGGGGTGGTTTGGATTGGGGCGAATTGGATTGAGGTGGATTGGATTGGGGTAGGGTGAACTGGAGTGGGATGTGGTAGATTGGATTGAGGTGGATTGGATTGCGGTGGGGTGGGGTGGGTTGGAGTAGTGTGGATTGGAGCGGGGTGGACTGGAGTGGGGTAGAATAGAATGGGGTGAATTGGATTGGCATGGTTGGAATAGATTGGAATGGAGTAGATTGGATTGCAGTGCAATTTATTGAATTGGAGTGTGAAGGATAGGATGAATGCGATGGATTGGATTGGGGTGAATTGGATTGAGGTGGATTGGGTAGGGGTGGGGTGAATTAGATTTGGGGTAGGGTAGATTGGATTGAGGTGGGGTAGATTGGAGTGGGGTATGGTGGATTTGAGTGGGGTAGATTGGACATGGCTGGATTGGGGTGGGATGGTGTGGATTGGATTGGATTGTGATGAGGTGGATATGAATAGGGTGAGGTGGATTGAATTGGAGTGGGAGGGTTGGAGTAGGGCAGATTGGAGTGGAGCAGATTGTTTTGGATTGAAGTAGGGCAGATTAGAGTGGGGCAGATTTGTTTTGGATTGGAGTGGGGCAGACTGGAGTGTTGCAGAGATGGAGTGGGGAAGATTGTTTTGGATTGGAGCTGATTAGAGTGGGTGAGATTGGAGTGGGCAGATTGTTTTGGATCGGAGTGGGGAAGATTTTTCTGGATTAGCGTGGAGAAGATTGTTTTGCATTGAGTGGGGCAGATTGTTTTGGAGTGGGGCATATTGTTGCAGGGCAGAATGGAGTGGGGTAGATTGTTTTGGATTTGAGTGGGGTGGGGTGGATTGAAGTGCAATTGATTGGGGGAGTGGGGTGGATTGGATTGGATTGAAGTGGAGTATATTGGGTTGGCTTGGAATGGATAGATTGAATTTAGTTGGTTTGGGGTGGATTGGATTGGTGTGGGGTGGATTGGGTTGGAGTGGGATGGATTGTTGTGGATTGGAGTGGAGTAAATTGGGATAGAGTGGGTGTATTGGCCTGAGCTGGATTGGATTGGAGGAGAGTGGGGCAGATTGGAGTGGAGCAGATTGTTTTGAATTGGAGTGGGGCAGATTGAAGTGGGGGAGATTGCTTTGGTTTGAGTGGGACAGATTGTTTTGGATTGCAATGGGACACAATGGAGTGGGGCAAATTGTTTGGATTAGAGTGGGGCAGATTGTTTTGGATTGGAGTGGGGCATATTGGAGAAGGGTGCGTTCGAGTGTGGTGAATTGGAGTAGATTGGATTGGGGTGAGTTGTTTGGATTGGAGTTTGGTTGATTGGATTGGTCTCAGGTGGATTGTATTGAGAAGGCCAGATTGATATGGTGTGCTAGGGGTGCATTGGAGTGGGGTGGATTGGGATGTACTGCAAGATTATGTGTTAGAGAATCCTTTCAGAAATTACACATAAGAAAGAAACAATGTTGCGTTGCAATAAGATGATCCTCATCTGTTGAGAACAGTGCCCAAGAGGAAAAACAAAAGAAGACATGAGTGAAAAGTAAGGAATTAAGACTTGGCAAAATAAAAGTAACTTAACTATAGAAAATGAATCTTTGCAATTTTGTTTGTCATGCTGGACATGTTTTTGCAAGTTGCACGCCTTCTGTTTGCAATGCACTAAAAGTTGAACAAAATAATGCCTCAATCATGGAGGGAGCAGTTGATGGGCATTGATTACGTCTATTCAAATATTGCTTGGTTCCTGCTCCACCGAGAGGAACGGAAATGATGTTAGGCCTGCCTTGATGAATTACAAGACTGTGAAGAAGAGTGCCATGCAAGACAACAAATGGTGAGCAACGGGCGGGCTCCAAGTCCTTCATGTATACAACAGTGTCTCGCAAGTGAGATGCGTGAGCTAGCATATGCTCTTGCAGGCTCGTTCCTGAAAGCAGGCTGCGCGGGCGCTGATGAGTATTGAGGTTAGAGCATGTGTAAAGAAGGGTTAGCCAAATTCCTATCCTAGTTCCTGATAAGGCAGTCAAGCAGGATAACAGACCACCCCATCTTGAAGCACTCATAGACACTGGAAGCCTTCCTCCAATTCCCAGTGACACCAACAAGATCATGTGAAAGAAGCAAGTGTCCCACCAGTGCTAGCCTGTCCATTCTAGTTTTAAATAATCCACCAGTTCTGGGAGAACTTCCTAGTGCCATTACATGTGTGTTTGTGTGTGTACCAAATCTCACAGAGATCATTGTCTATCCTTGGGAAGATATCACATGTTTTATTCTGTGCATTCCAAGGCTTGCAGCCCTTATCTTTCAGACTTAAAAACACATTCTTTAATTCCATAAAGGAAGGTAAAACATGGCAAAGATCAGGAAACCTGATGGCTTTGAATAAACAGTGCTCAAAAATTATACTGCAATGCTAGTCTGCACCTATGGTGGCTAAAATAACACAACCACCACATTTAAACACATAGGGTGGCACTGAGATTATGGAATTTTAAACAAAAGCAGCAGATACATCAGTCCTTTAAAAGTGTCTGTTCACTTTCACAGCTGTTTAAAGAAATCTCTCAGTTCTTGGGCTGCACTTCTACAGCTGTGGGTAAGGGTTTGAATACTGCTAGTGCCCCAGAAGCTTCACCTTTTGATATTGCTTTAACATTTTCACTTAAAAAGGTGTGCCTTGTTGTTAGACCTCTCAGCCGTATTGTGGTCTTCCCCCAATGTTTTTGCTTTTGCCTCCACGTTTTGCTGAATCTTTTTGTTGGCCTGAGGACTCTGAGCATTTTACCACTGTTAACCAGTGCTAAAGTGCATGCATTTCTTCCCTAAACATGTGTGTAATTGGTGTACACCTGATTGATATATTTAATTTACGTGTAAGTCCCATGCAAGATAATCTACCATATACGCAAGGCCTGTAAGTGAAATAATACTAGTGGGCTGCCGTACTGATTGTGCCACTCACAGAAGTCGCCTTTCAAACTGGTCTTAGGCCTGCCACTGCAGTGCCTGTGTGTGCAGTTTATTACCACTTTGACTTGCGTTTTTAAACTACTTGCCAAGCCTTAAATCACTTTTTTTTCACATATAGGTCTCCTTTATGCTAGGCCTTAGGTAGCCCTACGGCGGGGTGCTATGTAAGTAAGACGGTGGACATGTTCTTTTATGTTTTGCATGTCCTAGTAGTTATAAACAGCCTATTTCACTACTGTAAGGCCCACTCCTCTGATAGGGTAACATTGGGAATTCCTTAATGCACTTTTAAGCGGTAGTTCCAGATCAGAGAGGAGTAGCTTTTTCATGTTCCAAATGTTTGGAATGGTAATGATAAATCCTCCTTACAAGTGAAGTTGGATTTAAGATTACTGTTTTAGAATGTCTCTTTTAGAAAGTGAACATGTATCTGCTCTTACTGCTCTGTGAACCTGACAGGCTGCCCCCAATACAGGTCTGGGATGGGTGACAGCTATAATTTGAGCATTCCCTCTAGACAGCCACAACACAGGAAGGATAGGTGAGTATGAGTACCCAACTACAATGTACATCTGCATTCTGATGGCTTTTCCTGGGCAGGATGGAAGGAAGGGGCTAACACTTTACTTGAATGGGTAGTGTCCTGTCCCCCACAAAGGGCTGATTTGCACCCAGTAGGTAGCCTGGCAGACATGCTGGGCTGAAAGAGGAACATGTGTACTTCAGAGAGTTGATTTAAAGTCACTCTCACACATCAAAGGTACTTTGGGGTTTATGTACAGGGTCTCTGACCCCATCAAAACAGACACCTCTGAACTGATCCTCTGTCAGAAGGACTATTGTGCTGGTTAAAGGTCTCAACTGTACTGCTGATCTGGAAGGCAACATTTCTGTTTGTTGCCTTGTGGCCTGCTGCTTTCTGACTTTGCTGAAAGAGAGCCAGACTCTGCGAACCCTCCAAGTGATCTGCAAGGGCTTGTTGGCTTGCCTCCTGTTGCTTGAGACTCAGGGATATCAAAATGTCTATCTCTGCTCCTGTGTCTGGCTCACTGAAAGTGGCCCAGATGCTTGCAGCATGGATTTCAACACATCTCCTGTCTGTGTGTAATAGAATGGGTACACGCATTGACCTGGTTGTGGGAGTAAAATCTGCTCATCGGAACCAACACTTGCTTCCAGAGATTTACTCATCAGAACAGTATATCGCTGCAGCTAGTTGAAATCAACACATCCCCTTGACTGCATAGCGGAACCCAGCACATTGCTCGATGCCTCTCAACTCCAGCACCCGTTTTTGGAACTGACGCAGTGCTTTCACTGTGTGGAGAAGATCAATGCATCTTGCTGTTTGTGACCAAGAAAGGTATTTTGTTAACCGGGTCCTGCGTGGGTCCTGTAGCTGGCCTGCACTTTCACAAGGTTGGCCGTACTTTGATGTTGTCCAGGTCCAAGCAGCTTAAAACTTGCTTCTAAGTGCTCTACTTTATTTATTCTTTAAAATTCAATATCTTAACTTCTATACATTGAATTTTTGTCGCGTTGGTCTTGTTTTGTTCAGAATATAATAATCTATTTTTCTAAACCTGTGTGGAGTATTTTTGTGGTGTATTCATTTTGTTACTGTGTGTGTGTCTGTTGCACAAATGCTTTACACATTGCCTCTTTAGATAAGCCTGACTATTCTGTGCCAAGCTATCAGTGGATGAGCACAGGGTATGCTTTAGTGTGTATCTAGGATCCTCTGACTCGGATTGTGGCTTAAGCTTAGACAGGGTGCATACCTTTGCCAACCAGATACCCAATTTCTAACACTTACACACACTCAAGCACAAAGAACAAGCATATTCTGCCACATTTCTATAAGAGTTTGGCCAGTTTTCAGGCTGAAGGCAATGGGAATTACGAGGTGATCGTATAGGGATTAGACTCACACACTCATAGGTAAATGGCTAGGTAAATTGAGTGAATGATATTGAACCTTTTTGACTGGTGTTGATTTGTGAATCCTCCTGAGTATGAGGATGAATGATTCACTTAATGCGCTGTCCCCAGGTTCTGGGGAGTTTCTCCAATTCACACTCAATTGTCCTTTTTGAATAAAGTAGTTCAAGAGTTGTGAAGTTTTATTTCAAATATTCTTTTATTTATTTCATTGTTGTTTTTATCCTTTATTTGCTTCTTTCTTTTAGCAACATCTATTCTAAATAATCAAACTCATATATTAAAAATGAAAATACACCCAATGCATTTCGGGCATTACCCTTCATTAGGGGCTTTATCCTGAAAACATAGAAGAAACTTGAGCTCAGTCCTAGTGGGTACATAACTGTAATTCCTGTAATTAATACACTCATATATGGTGCAAGTGATTCTTTGTATTCGCAATCATGCAAGGTTTGAAGTAAGACCTTCGGTATGGTACCTCATGGGTAACATGAACTAATCTATTTTGATTTGTGAGTTCACGGTGCTTCAGAACAAATGGTGGTTTGTGGCTTTTCAGAGTGATGTTAGAACTAGGGGTGGGCGGAATTTGCGAAATTCACTTTTGCAAATTATCGCGAAACTGTTAAAAATCTCCGCAAACACGCGGAAATATCGCGAAGATGCGGAAGTTTTTTTCCCGCCCGTTCGCAGTATTTTCTGCATGGTCGCGGTTCGCCAACTTACCCATGCGGTTACTCGCGGGCGCGGCCATCTTGTTTTCACTTGTCTCGCGGTGCATGATCGCGAGAAGAAAGACGTGATCGTGCGACGAATGACGTTACTGCGGGCGCGAACTGTCGCGAGACAGCGCAAATGGCTACCAACAATCCAACATCTCATGGAGAACGCGACCAGATCGGGAAAACTTGTTGGCGAACGCGGGGATTCAGGTAAGGTGATCGCGCGCACGCGAGAATGTATTATTTTACAGCGCGAGCAAGCAAAGAATTTCCGGTAAAATGCGGATTGCGGAAATTTTGACATTTTCGCGCTCTCCGCGGAACGCGAAAATGTCAAATTATCGCATTTTCCGCAAGCAGAGCGGAATTTTAGCCCAGGCCTAGTTAGAACCCTTTTTTTTGTCCGAAAAGATATTTCGTGTATATATTAATGTTGAAAAATATGATTTAGTTGTGCCGAAACTGTGAGAGATTAATCCTGCCCGTGAGGAACTTCGATTTCCGATAGCGATCGAATCGACCCGCCATTTTGTGCTCCGCCGCCATTTTGTGTTGCCATCACTCAGGCAGCACGGCGAACAAAGTCTATTCTGCTTTTTCTGCAGCTTCGTGTTAAAAACAGCCTTTCTGCCTCTATTTGCAAAGCTGGTGTTAGGACTGGCCGAGTACACTAATCCCTGTCTGGTTTTTCTAATCTCCGTCTCAACTATCTGTTGATTCACACTATTCTTTTATGACTTTATCTTATCGTCTGGCCTTCACTGTCCTCTGCTAGCATTCTCTCGTTTCACAGCTGTCCTCCAAGACACACAAACGTATCTCGCCACCTGCAAGTTAGTTACAAATCCGTTAATGAATTAGTTTGAGGGAGGGGTGACAAACATAGTTGGAGGAGAGGTTTCTTCGAGTCATCTGACACTTTTGTTTTCCAATCTCTCCTATTGGTTTTGTCCTGTTTTCCAACTTTCCTTATTGGCTCTTTCCTGTATGGTCTGGGTGTATATTGGGTTAATGTATATGTTATCTATATGGTATAAAAGATTGTACGCCACAGAGTGAAGTGGCAGTCTCCTGAGAACCTTCCTTGTGTACTTCTGGGATAACTGTACTAGCTGCAGCCAATAAATCTGATCTTCTAACGCCGCCAGAGTGTCCTGTGTCTCTGTGTAGCTGAGCAGGTGAATCCAGGAGATTAAGGCGTACCCTGCGCCGCCAGGCCCAAAAGTTTCTGGTTCTTCACTCGCGCTATGAAACTTGTGGCATAAATCAGAATACCAGTTGGTTTGGTGATTTTTATGAAATCTTTGGAATATAATCAGGGTGTCCCTAGGTAAGAAGAACCGTGTACTGAAAGATTGAAAAAAAAACTTGAATGGGCCCCGTGCTCGACAAACTTCTGCTGTTAAAAAGATTGTGAAAGCAAACAAAACGCGAGTGAAAAACTTACTGGAACGGTAGTGAAGGGTGGAATTCGAATATCCGTGTATTCACTTTCCAAGGTTTAACATGAAAATTGCATGAGTGTCTGTTGATACTGAGAGAAAAACTAACAAAACTTTTGACCGTTATTAACAGTCGTTGAACTCACCCCATAGGGTGCATGTCATTACAACCGCCGATTACCGCAATCCCGCTGTACGAATGTTCTGACGTGTATGAAATCAACTGGATACAAATGTACTTGCTCCGGAAGTGTGTAAATGTGTGTCTTGTATCGAAACTACTGTGTATATGGAAATGAAAAAAGGACTTATTCAAAAAGATGCTTTCATCGGAATTACTAGGTGACTAAAGATAGAAGAAACACTCTGCCAGAAGACACTCTCATGTGTCAATAATGATAATCCTGAAAAAAAATAGTAAGATAGTTGTGTTGCTGATCATATATGGCTGTAGTGTAGACCCTATTTCTGAAAAAGTAATGGTCACAATTAGAGTATATTGAATTTTAAAATGAGTTTCCAAATAGGACCCCCGCGCATGCGCAGTTTTCCAGAAGAAGTTGCGATGGAGAGGTAGGGAAGCCCAGGGACGCCGCCAATAAGGTAAGGTGAGTTAAATTGTTATTATAATGTTTTGTAAAGTTTTAATACTGCGGACAGGAGGCGGGCGGGAGGCCAACTCCGTTCCACCCGAGTGTGCGGAGATTTGCTTGTTTCTCCGCCTACATTGCGGAAGGCGGAAGAGGCAAATCTCCCCACATTCTGTGGGCGAAACAGAGTTGTCTGCCTACCCCTAACTCACACATCTATTCAAAGACCTACTCGGACACTCACACCCACTCATAGATCCTCATAGATCCACTCAGAGTCTCACTTACCCACTGATAGGTCCACTCAAACCCTTACTTATAGATCTATTCACTCATACACACTCACAGACGTATTCAGACTCTTTCATACCCAGGCATAGACCCACTCAGACACTCTCACATACACTCAAAGACCCACTCAGACACTCACATACCCACTGAAAAAGACCAATTTAGACAATCACACAACCCCTCACAGACCCTTTCAGACACTCATACCTACTTACAGATCTACTCAGGGAAAGAAATACACACTCAGACCCAATCAGATGATCACAAACCCACTCACAGACCCACTTAGATAGTCTCACATGTGTTCCCAGACCCATTTATACTCACACACCCACTCACAGACCCACTCAGATACTCGCCCACCCACTCACAGATACATTTAAAGACAAACCCATTTATAGACCCAGTTAGACATGCACACACCCACTCAAACAGTCTCATACCTTCTCACTGACTCAGTTATACTCACACACTCACTCACAGACCTATTCAGACACTCATATACCTACTCACAGACCCACTCAGACACATGTACACCCACTTATAGACCCATTCAGACAAAGACACACCCACTCAAAGACCCAGTCAGATACTCACAGACCCACTTAGATGGTCTCACACCCTCTCACATACCCAGTTACACTCATAAACCTACTCACAGATCCACACAGATACTCACATACACAATCAGATATCTACTCAAAGCCACACACACTCACAGACCCATTTAGACACTCACACCCACACTAATGAACCCATTCAGACACTAATTTACTGATCCACTAAGACACTCACATACCTACTCACACATCTACTCTGACACTTTTACACCCTCTCAAAGACCCACACAGACACTCACACACCCACTCACAGACCTATTCAGACACTCACACACCTGCTCAAAAATCTATTCAGACACTCAGACACCCACTCACAGACCTATTTAGAGAATCATACACCCCTCATAGACCCACCCAGACACTCTTGTACCCACTCAAAGACCCACTGAGGTTCACTCATATCAAATCATAGATCTACTGAGATACTCGCCACTCACTAAGACACCTTCTGATAGACCCACTCACAGATGCATACACCCACTCAAAAATCCATAGAAACACTCAAGTACCAACTCACAGACCCATGTAGACACTCTCACAATTAATCACAGACTCAATCAGCCACTCACATACCCACTATCAGACCTATTCAGACACTTTCACACCTTTTTACAGACCCATTCAGAAACTCACACGCCCACTTACAGACCCACACAAAGACATACCCATTTACAAAGTCAGACCCAGTCAAACACATACACCCACTCACATACTAACTCAGATAGTGTCACACCCACTCACTGGCCCAATGACACCCACACACCCATTTGCACACCCACTCAGACAATCACACACCTGCTCACAAACCCACTAAAACAGTCTCATACCCTAAAATACCCACTCTGACACTTTCACACCCTCTTAAAGAACCACTCAGACACATGCACACCAACTCATAGATCTATTCAGACACTCACACACCTATTCAAAAATATATTCAGACACTCATAAACTCACTCACTGACCTATTTAGAGACTCATACACCCACTCACTGACCTACTTAGATGCTCACACACACACACTCACAGATGTATTCAGACACTCACATACACATTCAGAGATTCACTCAAAGACACACTCATTCTCAGATCCACTCAAACAGTCTCACACCCTCCCACAGACTCAGCCACACTCACTCAGAGACCCACTCAGACACTCACACAACCACTCACAGACCCACTCAGGCACTCACATACCCACTCACACACCTAATCTGACACTTTCACACCCTCTCAAAGACCCACTCAGACACTTGTACAGCAACTCCTAGATCTATTTAGACACTCACACACCTACTCAAAAATCTATTCAGACACTCATACACCCACTCACAGACCTATTTAGAGACTGATACACCCACTCATAGACCCATTCAGACACTCTCACTCTTTGAGTGGTCAAAGACCCACTGAGGCTCTCTCATATCTAATCATAGATCTACTGAGATACTCACCACCCACTAAGACACCTTCTGATAGACCCACTCACAAATATATACACCCACTCACAAATCCATAGAAACACTCCCATACAAACTCACAGATCCATGTAGACACTCTCATAACTACTCACAGACTCAATCAGCCACTCAGATACCTACTCACAGACCTACTCAAACACTCACACCTACTTACAGACCCACTCAGACACTCATACACCCACTCACAGACTGACTCAAAGACACACCCATTCATAGACCAAGTCACTCACATATATGTTTGCAGACCTACTCAAATAGTCTCACACCTACTTACAGACCCACTTAGGCACTCATAAACCCATTTACAGATTACTCAGACAAAGACACACCCATTCACAGACCCAGTCAGACACTAACTCAGATAGTATAATACCCTCTTTCTGACCCAGTTACACTCACACACCTACTTACACTTACACTCAGATACTCACCCACCCACTCACAGACCCATTTAAAGACATACTGATTCACAGACCCAGTCAGACTCTCACACACCCACTCACAGACCCACTAAAACGGTCTCACCTCCTCATACAGACACAGTCACAGTCACACACTTACTCATAGACCAACTTAGATACTCATCCAACCACGAATAGACCCTTTGAGATACTCATTCACTGACACACTGAGATACTCACACATGCACTCATAGAGCCATTCAGTCACTCACACACCCATTCACAGACCCACTCTGACATTTTTACACCATCTCAAAACCGACTCACATGCTCACACACACACCCATCGACCTTATCAGACACTCTATTTACTCACAGACACATTTAGAGATTCATATACCCATTCACAGACCTACTCAGAAGCTTGCATACCCACTTACTGACCCACTCAAAAACTCACCCACCCACCCATTGGATCCACTTAGATTATGTCTATTCAAACATTCACCAACTCACACACCCACTCAGATATTCACCCACCCACTCACAGACCCATTGAAAGACACACTGATTAACAGACCCAGTTAGACACTCAGACACCAATTCACAGACCCACTTAAATAGTCTCACATCCTCACACAGACTCAGTCACACTCACCCACCCATTGGATCCACTTAGATATTCTCACATCCATTCAAAGATACACTGAGGCTCTCTTATATCAAATCACAGATCCACTGAGACACTCATTACCTACTAAGACATTCACTCATAGACCTACTCATAGACTCACATACCTACTCACAAACCCACTTAGGCACTCATACACCTATTTACAGATTATTCAAAGACACACCCACTTACAGACTGAGTCAGATACTTATACACGCACTCACACACCAACTCAGATAGTCTTATACCCTCTCAACAACACAGTTACACTCAAACACTAACTCACACACCCACTCAGATATTCACACACCCACTCACTGACCCATTTAAAGACACACTGATTAACAGACCCAGTTAGACACTCAGACACCCATTCACTGACCCACTTAAATAGTCTCACATCCTCACACAGACTCAGTCACACTCACACACTCACTCATAGGCCCACTTAGACACTCACCCATCCACTAATAGACCCACTCAGATACTCATTCATTGACCCACTGAGAGACTCATACATCTACTCACAGACCCTTTCAGATACTTACACATCATAGACCCACTCTGATATATTCATACCATATAAAACACACTCAGATGCTCACATGCCAACTCATAGATCTATTCAGACACTCTATTTACTCAAAGACCCTGTTGGACCCGGCCCCGTAGAATGGCCCTCCGTGCCCCCCGCACCCCGAAACCTGGTACCTACAGCCCAAGCACACGGCCCAGCCGAACCTCCCCACCCGGACCCACGCACCGACCCGGACATCCCCGTCCCTGGCCTCTCTCCTTTCGGCCACCCCGGGCCCGCGTGCCCACTTCATGCACCAAGATGGCCGCCCGGCCCCAGCGCGACCCGGGCCTAGAGGCGCCACTCCGGCTGGAGGACATCACGCTTCCAGGGGATGAGAGAGGGAGGAGCAGTTTCTATCGCACCTCTGAACTCCCCCGGGACGATGGGTTTCGATCGGCCCTCCGGCCTCCCTGAGGGCTGGCTCCATGCCTGCTGGGTGTCTGGGACTCCTCCCGACCCGGCCCTGAAAGGATCAAAAGACAATAGCAGGAAATCCCGACAAGCGACCCCCAGGTGACAAGACCCCTGCCTGCACAGACTCCGGACATCAAAGAGGGGTCGACCTATAACAAGGGGTGCTCTGGGTCTGGCCGGCAGATTCGACGCTGGAACCACGAGAGCCTGCCGACGTGGTCGCGGCTCCTGGAACTTGGACCCACCTGAGCCCTGCTGAGTGACTCGCGGCTCCCTGAAGATCGTAAGACCTCCGAACTTGTACCTGAGCCCTGCTGAGTGACTCGCGGCTCCCTGAAGATCGTAAGACCTCCGAACTTGTACCTGAGCCCTGCTGAGTGACTCGCGGCTCCCTGAAGATCGTAGGACCTCCGACCTTGTACCTGAGCCCTGCTGAGTGACTCGCGGCTCCCTGAAGATCATAAGACCTCCGACTTGTACCTGAGCCCTGCTGAGTGACTCGCGGCTCCCTGAAGATCGTAAGACCTCCGAGCCTGTACCTGAGCCCGCTGAGTGACTCGCGGCTCCAACCGACTCTCACGGTCCCGCCGGACCCCGACTACAACATCGTATCCCCCAGCTCGAGGATTGTGGGCTGTGCGCCGGATACGTCCCTGCTTCAACCTTTACCAGAGACTGTCCCGCTACCCCCTACCCCTTCCGAGACTCTTGAGCCCGTGCTCACCTTGTACATATTTGCAGTGATAACCTACTTGATAAAGATTGTTTTCTCAGAATACCCGGTGTGGTCACTCTGTGTCGTGTGGTGCCAGAAGTACGATCCTAGATACGAGATTCCTCCCCCTGGGGAATCTCCCGCCAGTGCCCGGCTACGATACCTTGAGAGTGGGACTCAGGGTGGTCAGGACCCCTTCCAGGCTCCTCTGAGGTCGCCGTCTAACATTGGTGGCAAGCGACGGGATTCGGGCCCATCACCTAGAGATCGTACCGTGAACAACGGAAGCCCTACCGACAAAGATGGCAGAAGGAAGCGCCGTGAGCCCCGCAGAAACCAGCGCCAACAGGGTGTTCCAGGTGGAGCAGCTAGAAGAATACACACACAAGGAGCTAAAGCAATTTTGCAAAGAACTTAAAATCGCTACCACTGGTCTCAACACTAAAGAGGATTTGCAGAAGGCACTGAAAACTTGGGTGGAGACCGGGGCCTCCCGCCCGGAAGGCACGGGGGAGCGCTCCGACGAAGCCGAACCCCCCCAAAGTGGAAGCAGTAGCAATCAGGTGCGAGGCACCGTACCAGACGGGGGCCTATCCCCGGAAGAGCTCGCGGACAGAGAGAGAAGCCGCAATCATGAACTCGAGTTAGCCAAACTCAAAATCGAGGGCGAATTGAAGTTAGCGGAAAAAAAGCTAGCAGTAGAGCAAATGCGTGTACAAGGCGAACTAGAAGAAAAGAAGCTCCAACGGGAGCACGAAGGAAGGAAGCTCCAACTAGAGCACGAACGCAGCGTGAAAGAAATCGAGCTCAAGGCCAGAAGCGAGGAAGGAAGGCCCCCGGGAAACCGAGAGACAGCCTCCCCAGCGGAACAGAAGGTCCACATCCCCAAGGATGTGGTCAAGGAATATTATAAAAACGATGACATTCAGCAATGGTTCAGGGCCTACGAGGTCGCCATGACCTCCCATCGGATCCCGCAGAAGGACTGGGGGGCGGGGTTGTGGGGGCGGTTTCTGAGCGAAGGAAGGGACACCCTGCTCGACCTACCCCTCTCCCTGCAGACCTCCTACAGCCACATGAAAGAGGCTCTACTCACAAGATACGGCCTCACCCCAGAAATGTACCGTCAGCGATTCCGGGACTGCCGGAAGATCCCGGGCACCACCTGGGTGGAGTATGTAAACTTTTTCAGTCGGGCCTTCGATGGGTGGATCAAGGGCAGCAAAGTCACCACCCTTGCCGAACTCACTGACCTCATGTTATGGGAACATCTGGCTGCGAACTGCTTCATAGAACTACGTCAGCATCTGCTTGACAGCAAGCTCACAGATCCCAGGAAGCTGGCTGTGGAGGCCGACCGCTGGACCAACACCCGGGTCTCCCGGGGCATGGTAGGAGAGTACCCCCGAGCCGGTCAGGGACCACCCCGCCAGAGAGGGGGAGGGAACCAGGGAGGACCGAGAGAGTCCCAGCCTAGCCCCCCGAAGACACAACCTCCACCTTTCCCGGCGCCCCCCCCACCGGTGACAGGGCCCCCTGGGAGACGGGGACACCGGGTGACCATCACATGTTTCCGTTGCCAGAAACCCGGGCACTACGCCAATGACCCAGAGTGCCCCATGGCCCCCCAAGTCTCCCCTACCACCCCTGCGAGACAGATAGCCAACGTAGCTCTGGGGGAGGAGGTTGAGGAAGCCGAGGAGTGGGAACCCGCAGCAATGGCCCTAGTATCCCTGGGAGATAGAGAGATGATCCCTGGAAGCCTCCTACCCTCCAACACACAGAAATACGGGCAGCTCGTCAAGATCAATGGCCACCAGGTAGAGGCCCTGCGGGACACCGGGGCCAGTATCACCGGTGTCCTCAGGCACCTAGTCCCCGAGGAGCAGATCCTCCCCAACGTCTTTTGCCCCGTAATATCCGCAGACAATAGAGAAAGTATGTGTCAGGTAGCCCTGGTGCCGTTTGAGTGGGGAGGGGTGATAGGTAAACTCAAGGTGGCCGTAAGAACCTCCCAGCCGGTCGACTGCCTCTTAGGGAACGACCTAGAGAATTCTCCCTGGAAGCACGTCGAGCGCAAGGCCCACCTAGGAATGATGGGACTCCCCGAGTGGGTGTGCGCCACCACCCGATCTATGTCAGCCCGGCTCCCTCCCCGGAGAGAAGTCGAGAACACCCCGATCGAAGAGACCAGTACAGTCCCCGCCGAGGGTCCTCCCGTCCCCCCAGCAGAAGGGTCCGTCGCCCGCGATGAACCCGCACCATCCGACCCCGCCCCGGTCCCCGAGTTGGGAGATCTACCCGAGTTGGCCCATTGGCGCCACGAGGGCGGGCCCACTCGGGAAGAGTTTTGCCGGGAGCAAGCCACTTGTCCTTCCCTGGTCGGACTGCGGCGCCAGGCCGAGGGCCAAGCCGCAGGTGACCAGACCGGGACACACCGAATCTATTGGGAAAATAGCATCTTGTACAGTGAGCAGAAGTCGGTGGAGCTGGGATCCGGACGGGTACTGGTGGTGCCCCTCCGCTTCCGAGATTTCCTCCTGGGCTTAGCCCACGACGTCCCCCTCGCCGGCCACCTGGGTCAGGACAAGACCTACAGCCGACTCGTGACCCATTTTTACTGGCCTAGAATGAGAGCAGCGGTAGAAGCCCACTGCAAGTCCTGCCCCACATGCCAGGCTAGTGGGAAGAGTGGGGGGAAGTGCAAGGCTCCCCTCCAACCCTTCCCGGTCGTCAGTACCCCTTTTGAACGAGTCGGAATCGACATCGTGGGACCACTGGACCCCCCCACCTCCCAAGGCCACCGTTTCATCTTGGTCCTCGTGGACCACGCCACCCGCTATCCTGAGGCTATTCCCCTACGCACCATTACGGCCCCCATGGTGGGCCGGGCCCTGATGGGGATCTTTTCCAGGGTGGGTTTTCCCCGCGAGGTCGTGAGCGATCGCGGCACTAATTTTATCTCGAAGTATATGACGTCCCTGTGGCAACAATGTGGGGTGTCCTATAAGTTCACCACCCCGTACCATCCCCAAGGGAACGACCTAGTAGAAAGGTTTAATAGGACTTTGAAAGGGATGATCGCTGGCCTAGAAGAGCCCCTCCGGCGTAAGTGGGACGTCCTGCTCCCCTGCCTCTTGTTCGCTTACCGGGAGGTCCCCCAGAAGTCCTTAGGGTTCAGCCCGTTTGAATTACTCTATGGACACCCCGTCCGAGGTCCCCTCAGTTTGGTTAAGGAAGGGTGGGAGGCAGCACCCCAGACCACCCCCCGAGATGTGTTCCAATACGTCCTGGCCCTCCGAAACCAGACCAGGAAGTTCCGAGAACTGGCTGAGGCCAACCTGGAGGCAAGTCAAGAGGAGATGAAGCGCTGGTACGACCAGAATGCCACTCTGGTCGAGTTCCAGCCGGGCCAGCAGGTGTGGGTCATGGCCCCCGTGAAGCCTGGCGCCCTCCAGGACCGATGGACTGGGCCCTACAAAGTGGTTGAGCGGAAGAGCGAAGTCACATACTTGGTGGACGTCCAGTCACCTCGGGATCCCCTCCGGGTCCTGCACGTGAACCGCCTCAAGCCTCACTTCCAGCGGACAGAACTGAGCCTCCTGCTGGCCACCGATGACGGGGCCGAAGATGAGTCGGATCCCCTCCCGGACCTCCTGTGTGTCAAGGAGCAGGATGGCTCCGTGGAAGGAGTGAACCTCTCCCCAGCCCTCACTGCCCAGCAACAAGCGGACTGCCGCCAGCTCCTAAGACAATTTTCCGACCTCTTCTCCCTGACCCCCCGGGTCACCCACTGGAGTGTTCATGACGTGGACACCGGGGACAGCCCACCGGTGAGACACCGAGCCTACCGGGTTCCTGACCGGGTCCGGTCCTGCATTCAAGCGGAAGTCTCGAAGATGTTGACCCTGGGGGTGATCGAGCCCTCTGACAGTCCCTGGGCCAGCCCCGTGGTCCTGGTCCCGAAGGCAGCGGCCCCCGGTGTCGCCCCCGAGCTCCGATTCTGCGTAGACTACCGGGGGCTCAATGACGTCACCCGAGCCGATGCCCACCCCATTCCACGAGCCGACGAACTCATTGACCGACTAGGGGCAGCCCGGTTCCTCAGCACATTCGACCTCACCTGCGGATACTGGCAGATTGCGCTCACCGAAGGGGCCAAGGAGCGGTCCGCTTTCTCCACCCCCGATGGGCACTACCACTTCCGCGTAATGCCCTTCGGGATGAAAAATGCCCCGGCCACTTTCCAGCGACTGGTGAATAGGGTCCTGGCCGGGCTAGAACAGTTCAGCGCGGCATATCTGGACGACATCGCTGTCTTCAGTTCAGAGTGGAGTGAGCACCTCCAGCACCTCCGGAGGGTGCTAACCGCCCTGCGCCAGGCAGGCCTCACAGTAAAAGCCAGCAAGTGCCAGATCGGGCAAGGATCCGTGGTCTACTTGGGGCACCAGGTCGGGAGTGGCCAGGTCGCCCCCCTACAGCCAAAGATCGACGCCATCCTGGCCTGGGAACCACCCATCACCCAGACGGAGGTCCGAGCCTTTCTGGGACTCACGGGCTACTACCGAAGATTCATTCGTGGGTATGGCAGCCTTGTCGGCCCTCTCACAGAACTCACGTCTAAAAGACAGCCAAAGAAAGTGCAGTGGACGGCTGCCTGCCAGGAAGCTTTCGATGCCCTAAAAAAGGCCATGTGTACTGCCCCCGTCCTCCAGGCTCCCGACTACGCCAAGGAGTTCATAGTCCAGACTGATGCCTCCGAGCATGGCATTGGGGCCGTCCTGTCCCAAGTAAATGGCCAAGGCCTAGACCAGCCCGTCGCCTTCCTCAGTCGGCGGCTGTTGCCCCGAGAACAGAGATGGAGCACCATAGAGCGCGAAGCCTTTGCCGTGGTCTGGGCACTCAAAAAGCTACGACCCTACCTGTTCGGCACCCATTTCAGAGTCCAAACTGACCATCGGCCCTTGCGATGGCTCATGCAGATGCGAGGAGAAAACCCCAAGCTACTGCGGTGGTCAATCTCCCTCCAGGGGATGGATTTCACCGTAGAACACCCCCCTGGTACGGACCACGCCAATGCTGACGGCCTCTCCCGGTTCTTCCGCCTCAGCGAAGAGAACCCCCCAAGCTGATGGGCAGTTCTCTCCGGCTTTCAGCTGGGGGGGACGCGTGTTGGACCCGGCCTCGTAGAATGGCCCTCCGTGCCCCCCCGCACCCCGAAACCTGGTACCTACAGCCCAAGCACACGGCCCAGCCGAACCTCCCCACCCGGACCCACGCACCGACCCGGACATCCCCGTCCCTGGCCTCTCTCCTTTCGGCCACCCCGGGCCCGCGTGCCCACTTCATGCACCAAGATGGCCGCTCGGCCCCAGCGCGACCCGGGCCTAGAGGCGCCACTCCGGCTGGAGGACATCACGCTTCCAGGG
The DNA here is from genome assembly GCF_964204655.1 of Triturus cristatus. Lineage (NCBI taxonomy): Eukaryota > Metazoa > Chordata > Amphibia > Caudata > Salamandridae > Triturus > Triturus cristatus. The sequence continues at coordinate 759,170,272 of NC_140587.1, forward strand.
GATGAGAGAGGGAGGAGCAGTTTCTATCGCACCTCTGAACTCCCCCGGGACGATGGGTTTCGATCGGCCCTCCGGCCTCCCTGAGGGCTGGCTCCATGCCTGCTGGGTGTCTGGGACTCCTCCCGACCCGGCCCTGAAAGGATCAAAAGACAATAGCAGGAAATCCCGACAAGCGACCCCCAGGTGACAAGACCCCTGCCTGCACAGACTCCGGACATCAAAGAGGGGTCGACCTATAACAAGGGGTGCTCTGGGTCTGGCCGGCAGATTCGACGCTGGAACCACGAGAGCCTGCCGACGTGGTCGCGGCTCCTGGAACTTGGACCCACCTGAGCCCTGCTGAGTGACTCGCGGCTCCCTGAAGATCGTAAGACCTCCGAACTTGTACCTGAGCCCTGCTGAGTGACTCGCGGCTCCCTGAAGATCGTAAGATCTCCGAACTTGTACCTGAGCCCTGCTGAGTGACTCGCGGCTCCCTGAAGATCGTAAGACCTCCGACCTTGTACCTGAGCCCTGCTGAGTGACTCGCGGCTCCCTGAAGATCATAAGACCTCCGACTTGTACCTGAGCCCTGCTGAGTGACTCGCGGCTCCCTGAAGATCGTAAGACCTCCGAGCCTGTACCTGAGCCCGCTGAGTGACTCGCGGCTCCAACCGACTCTCACGGTCCCGCCGGACCCCGACTACAACATCGTATCCCCCAGCTCGAGGATTGTGGGCTGTGCGCCGGATACGTCCCTGCTTCAACCTTTACCAGAGACTGTCCCGCTACCCCCTACCCCTTCCGAGACTCTTGAGCCCGTGCTCACCTTGTACATATTTGCAGTGATAACCTACTTGATAAAGATTGTTTTCTCAGAATACCCGGTGTGGTCACTCTGTGTCGTGTGGTGCCAGAAGTACGATCCTAGATACGAGATTCCTCCCCCTGGGGAATCTCCCGCCAGTGCCCGGCTACGATACCTTGAGGGTGGGACTCAGGGTGGTCAGGACCCCTTCCAGGCTCCTCTGAGGTCGCCGTCTAACAGACCCATATATAGATTTATATACCCATTCACAGACCCACTCAGAAGCTCACATATCCACTCACAGAACCACTCACATACCCATCAATTGATCCACTCAGACACTCTCACAACCATTCAAAGACCCACCGTGGCTCTCTTATATCCAATCACAGATCCACTGAGACACTCACTACCCACTAAGATACCTTCTCATAGACCTACTCATAGACTCACATGCCCACTCACAGACCTACTTAAATAGTCTCACACCCACTCACAGATGCACGTAGGCACTCATGCACCCGTTTATAGATTATTCAGACAAAGACACATCCACTCATAGACCCAGTCAGACACATACACCCACTCACATACCAACTCAGATAGTCTCAAACCCTCTCACTGACCCAGTGATACCCACACACCCATTCACACTCAGACAATCACACACTCACTCACAAACCCACTAAAACAGTCTCATACCCTCTTAAAGAAACACTCAGACACTTGTACACTAACTCATAGATCTATTCAGACACTCACACGCCTACTCAAAAATCTATCCAGACACTCATACTCCCACTCAATGACCTATTTAGAGACTTATACACCCACTCACAGACCCACTTAGATGCTCACACACCCACTCACAGATGTATTCACACACTCACATACACACTCATAGATCCACTCAAAGACATACTCATTCACAGACCCACTCAAACAGTCTCACACCCTCCCACAGACTCAGCCACACTCACTCAGAGACCCACTCAGACACTCACACAACCACTCACAGACCCACTCAGTCACTCACATACCCACTCACACACCCACTCTGAAACTTTCACACCCTCTCAAAGACCCACTCAGACACTCGCACAGACACTCATGGATCTATTTAGATACTCACACACCCACTCAAAAATCTATTCAGGCACTCAAACACCCATTCACAGACCTTTTTAGAGACTCATGCACACACTCATTGACCCATTCAGACACTCTTGAATTTACTCAAAGACCCACTGAGGCTCTCTCATATCTCATCATGAAATTACTGAAATACTCACCACCCACTAAGATACCTTTTCATGACCCACTTACAGATACAATCTCACAGATCCACTTAGACCCTCTCACAACTACTCACAGACTGAATCAGCCACTGACAAACCTACTGACAAACCTACTCTTACACCTAGTTACAGACACACTCAGACACTCATACACCCACTCACAGAACCACTCAACGATACACCCATTCAAAGACCCAGTCAGACACTCACATACCTACTCACAGACCTACTCAAATAGTCTCACACCCACTCCCAGATCCACTTAGGCACTCATAGACCCATTAACAGACTACTCATACAAATATACACCCACTCACAGACCCAGTCAGATACTCATAAGCCCACTCACACACCAACTCAGATAGTCTCATATCCTCTCACTGAACAAGTTACACTCACACACCTACTCACAAACCCACTCAGATACTCACACACCCATTTAAAGACACACTGATTCACAGACCCAGTCAGACACTCCCACTCCCACTCACAGATCCACTAAAACAGTCTCACACCCTCACACAGTCTCAGTCACACTCACACAATCACTCATAGACCCACTTAGACACTCAATCACCCAATAATAGATCCAATCAGATACTCATTCACTGACCTACTGAGAGACTCACATACCTACTCACAGACCCATTCAGATACTCACACACCCACTCATAGACCTACTCAGTCACTTGCACACCCTTTCACAGACCTACTCTGACACTTTCACACCATATCAAAACCTACTCAAACAGTCTCAAATCCACTCATGGACTCAGCCACACTCACTCACAGACCCACTCGGACACTCACACAGCCCCTCACACACCCACTCTGTCACTCGCATACCCACTCACACACCCACTCTGATACTTTCATACCCTCTCAAAGACCCACTCAGACACTCGAACACCCACTAATAGATCTATTCAAACACTCACACATCTACTAAAAATGTATTCAGACACTCACACACCCACTCACAGACCTATTTAGAGACTCATACACCCACTCATAGACCCATTCAGATGCTCTCATATCCACTCAAAGACCAACTGAGGCTCGCTCATATCTAATCATATATCTACTGAGAAACTCACCACCCACTAAGACACCTTCTGATAGACCCACTCACAAATCCATAGAAACACTCACATACAAACTTACAGATCCATGTAGACACTCTCACAACTACTTACAGACTCATTCAGCCACTCACATACTGACTCACAAACCTACTCAAACACTCACACCGACTTACAGACCCACTCAGACACTTACACACCTACTCAGACTGACTCAAAGACACACCCATTCATAGACCCAGTCACTCACATACATGTTCACAGGCCTACTCAAATAGTCTCACACCTACTTACAGACCCACTTAGGCACTCATATACCCATTTACAGATTACTCAGACAAAGACACACCCATTCACAGACCCAGTCAGACACTCATACAACCACTCATACACTAACTTAGATAGTAGCATACCCTCTCACTGATCCAGTTACACTCACACACCTACTTATACATCCACTCAGATACTCACCCACTCACGCACATACCCATTTAAAGACACACTGATTCACAGACCCAGTTAAACTCTCCCACAACCACTCACAGACCCACTAAAACAGTCTCACATTCTCACACAGACTCAGTCACACTCTCACACTTACTCACAGACCCACTTAGACACTAATCCAACCACTAATAGACCTACTCAGATACTCATTCTCTGACCCACTGAGACACTCACACATCTACTCATAGACCCATTCAGATATTCACACACCCACTCATAGATCCATTCAGTCATTCAGACACCCAATCACAGACCCCCTCTGACAGTTCCATACCATCTCAAAACCAACTCAGATGCTCGCACACCCTCATAGATCTTTTCAGACACTCTGTTTACTGACAGACCCATTTAGAGATTCATATACCCATTCACAGACTCACTCAGAAGCTTGCATACCCACTCACAGACCCACTCAAAAACTCACCCACCCACCCATTGGATCTACTCAGATACTCTAACATGCACACAAAGACCCACTGAGGCTCTCTCATATCCAATCACTAATTACTCAGACAAAGGCACACCCACTCACAGACCCAGTCAGAACCGTATACATGTACTCACACACCAACTCAGATAGTCTCATACCCTAGCACTGACAGTTATAATCACACAGCTACTCAAACACCCACTCAGATACTCACACACAAACTCACAGACCCACTTAAAGACAGACTGATTCACAGACCCAGTTAGACACTCACAGACTCACTAAAATAGTCTCACACCTTTACACAGACTCAGTCACACTCACACACTTACTCATAGGCCCACTTAGACACTCACCCACCCACTAATAGACCCCCTCACATACTCACACATCTCTTCACTGACCCATTCAGATACTTACACACCCACTCATAGACCCATTCAGTCACTCGCACACCCATTCACAGTCCCACTCTGACATTTTCACACCCTCTCAAAGACCCACTCAGACACTTGTACAGCAACTCCTAGATCTATTTAGACACTCACACACCTACTCAAAAATCTATTCAGACACTCATACACCCACTCACAGACCTATTTAGAGACTGATACACCCACTCATAGACCCATTCAGACACTCTCACTCTTTGAGTGGTCAAAGACCCACTGAGGCTCTCTCATATCTAATCATAGATCTACTGAGATACTCACCACCCACTAAGACACCTTCTGATAGACCCACTCACAAATATATACACCCACTCACAAATCCATAGAAACACTCCCATACAAACTCACAGATCCATGTAGACACTCTCATAACTACTCACAGACTCAATCAGCCACTCAGATACCTACTCACAGACCTACTCAAACACTCAAACCTACTTACAGACCCACTCAGACACTCATACACCCACTCACAGACTGACTCAAAGACACACCCATTCATAGACCAAGTCACTCACATATATGTTTGCAGACCTACTCAAATAGTCTCACACCTACTTACAGACCCACTTAGGCACTCATAAACCCATTTACAGATTACTCAGACAAAGACACACCCATTCACAGACCCAGTCAGACACTAACTCAGATAGTATAATACCCTCTTTCTGACCCAGTTACACTCACACACCTACTTACACTTACACTCAGATACTCACCCACCCACTCACAGACCCATTTAAAGACATACTGATTCACAGACCCAGTCAGACTCTCACACACCCACTCACAGACCCACTAAAACGGTCTCACCTCCTCATACAGACACAGTCACAGTCACACACTTACTCATAGACCAACTTAGATACTCATCCAACCACGAATAGACCCTCTGAGATACTCATTCACTGACACACTGAGATACTCACACATGCACTCATAGAGCCATTCAGTCACTCACACACCCATTCACAGACCCACTCTGACATTTTTACACCATCTCAAAACCAACTCACATGCTCACACACACACCCATCGACCTTATCAGACACTCTATTTACTCACAGACACATTTAGAGATTCATATACCCATTCACAGACCCACTCAGAAGCTTGCATACCCACTTACTGACCCACTCAAAAACTCACCCACCCACCCATTGGATCCACTTAGATTACGTCTATTCAAACATTCACCAACTCACACACCCACTCAGATATTCACCCACCCACTCACAGACCCATTGAAAGACACACTGATTAACAGACCCAGTTAGACACTCAGACACCAATTCACAGACCCACTTAAATAGTCTCACATCCTCACACAGACTCAGTCACACTCACCCACCCATTGGATCCACTTAGATATTCTCACATCCATTCAAAGATACACTGAGGCTCTCTTATATCAAATCACAGATCCACTGAGACACTCATTACCTACTAAGACATTCACTCATAGACCTACTCATAGACTCACACACCTACTCACAAACCCACTTAGGCACTCATACACCTATTTACAGATTATTCAGACAAAGACACACCCACTTACAGACTGAGTCAGATACTTATACACGCACTCACACACCAACTCAGATAGTCTTATACCCTCTCAACAACACAGTTACACTCAAACACTAACTCACACACCCACTCAGATATTCACACACCCACTCACTGACCCATTTAAAGACACACTGATTAACAGACCCAGTTAGACACTCAGACACCCATTCACTGACCCACTTAAATAGTGTTCACATCCTCACAGAGACTCAGTCACACTCACACACTCACTCATAGGCCCACTTAGACACTCACCCATCCACTAATAGACCCACTCAGATACTCATTCATTGACCCACTGAGAGACTCATACATCTACTTACAGACCCTTTCAGATACTTACACATCATAGACCCACTCTGATATATTCATACCTTATAAAACACACTCAGATGCTCACATGCCAACTCATAGATCTATTCAGACACTCTATTTACTCAAAGACCCATATATAGATTTATATACCCATTCACAGACCCACTCAGAAGCTCACATATCCACTCACAGAACCACTCACATACCCATCAATGGATCCACTCAGACACTCTCACAACCATTCAAAGACCCACTGTGGCTCTCTTATATCCAATCACAGATCCACTGAGACACTCACTACCCACTAAGATACCTTCTCATAGACCTACTCATAGACTCACATGCCCACTCACAGACCTACTTAAATAGTCTCACACCCACTCACAGATGCACGTAGGCACTCATGCACCCGTTTATAGATTATTCAGACAAAGACACATCCACTCATAGACCCAGTCAGACACATACACCCACTCACATACCAACTCAGATAGTCTCAAACCCTCTCACTGACCCAGTGATACCCACACACCCATTCACACTCAGACAATCACACACTCACTCACAAACCCACTAAAACAGTCTCATACCCTCTTAAAGAAACACTCAGACACTTGTACACCAACTCATAGATCTATTCAGACACTCACACGCCTACTCAAAAATCTATCCAGACACTCATACTCCCACTCAATGACCTATTTAGAGACTTATACACCCACTCACAGACCCACTTAGATGCTCACACACCCACTCACAGATGTATTCACACACTCACATACACACTCATAGATCCACTCAAAGACATACTCATTCACAGACCCACTCAAACAGTCTCACACCCTCCCACAGACTCAGCCACACTCACTCAGAGACCCACTCAGACACTCACACAACCACTCACAGACCCACTCAGTCACTCACATACCCACTCACACACCCACTCTGAAACTTTCACACCCTCTCAAAGACCCACTCAGACACTCGCACAGACACTCATGGATCTATTTAGATACTCACACACCCACTCAAAAATCTATTCAGGCACTCAAACACCCATTCACAGACCTTTTTAGAGACTCATGCACACACTCATTGACCCATTCAGACACTCTTGAATTTACTCAAAGACCCACTGAGGCTCTCTCATATCTCATCATGAAATTACTGAAATACTCACCACCCACTAAGATACCTTTTCATGACCCACTTACAGATACAATCTCACAGATCCACTTAGACCCTCTCACAACTACTCACAGACTGAATCAGCCACTGACAAACCTACTGACAAACCTACTCTTACACCTAGTTACAGACACACTCAGACACTCATGACCCAGTCAGACACTCACATACCTACTCACAGACCTACTCAAATAGTCTCACACCCACTCCCAGATCCACTTAGGCACTCATAGACCCATTAACAGACTACTCATACAAATATACACCCACTCACAGACCCAGTCAGATACTCATAAGCCCACTCACACACCAACTCAGATAGTCTCATATCCTCTCACTGACCCAGTTACACTCACACACCTACTCACAAACCCACTCAGATACTCACACACCCATTTAAAGACACACTGATTCACAGACCCAGTCAGACACTCCCACTCCCACTCACAGATCCACTAAAACAGTCTCACACCCTCACACAGTCTCAGTCACACTATCACTCATAGACCCACTTAGACACTCAATCACCCAATAATAGATCCAATCAGATACTCATTCACTGACGTACTGAGAGACTCACATACCTACTCACAGACCCATTCAGATACTCACACACCCACTCATAGACCTACTCAGTCACTTGCACACCCTTTCACAGACCTACTCTGACACTTTCACACCATATCAAAACCTACTCAAACAGTCTCAAATCCACTCATGGACTCAGCCACACTCACTCACAGACCCACTCGGACACTCACACAGCCCCTCACACACCCACTCTGTCACTCGCATACCCACTCACACACCCACTCTGATACTTTCATACCCTCTCAAAGACCCACTCAGACACTCGAACACCCACTAATAGATCTATTCAAACACTCACACATCTACTAAAAATGTATTCAGACACTCACACACCCACTCACAGACCTATTTAGAGACTCATACACCCACTCATAGACCCATTCAGATGCTCTCATATCCACTCAAAGACCAACTGAGGCTCGCTCATATCTAATCATATATCTACTGAGATACTCACCACCCACTAAGACACCTTCTGATAGACCCACTCACAAATCCATAGAAACACTCACATACAAACTTACAGATCCATGTAGACACTCTCACAACTACTTACAGACTCATTCAGCCACTCACATACTGACTCACAAACCTACTCAAACACTCACACCGACTTACAGACCCACTCAGACACTTACACACCTACTCAGACTGACTCAAAGACACACCCATTCATAGACCCAGTCACTCACATACATGTTCACAGGCCTACTCAAATAGTCTCACACCTACTTACAGACCCACTTAGGCACTCATATACCCCTTTACAGATTACTCAGACAAAGACACACCCATTCACAGACCCAGTCAGACACTCATACAACCACTCATACACTAACTTAGATAGTAGCATACCCTCTCACTGATCCAGTTACACTCACACACCTACTTATACATCCACTCAGATACTCACCCACTCACGCACATACCCATTTAAAGACACACTGATTCACAGACCCAGTTAAACTCTCCCACAACCACTCACAGACCCACTAAAACAGTCTCACATTCTCACACAGACTCAGTCACACTCTCACACTTACTCACAGACCCACTTAGACATTAATCCAACCACTAATAGACCTACTCAGATACTCATTCTCTGACCCACTGAGACACTCACACATCTACTCATAGACCCATTCAGATATTCACACACCCACTCATAGATCCATTCAGTCATTCAGACACCCAATCACAGACCCCCTCTGACAGTTCCATACCATCTCAAAACCAACTCAGATGCTCGCACACCCTCATAGATCTTTTCAGACACTCTGTTTACTGACAGACCCATTTAGAGATTCATATACCCATTCACAGACTCACTCAGAAGCTTGCATACCCACTCACAGACCCACTCAAAAACTCACCCACCCACCCATTGGATCTACTCAGATACTCTAACATGCACACAAAGACCCACTGAGGCTCTCTCATATCTAATCACTAATTACTCAGACAAAGGCACACCCACTCACAGACCCAGTCAGAACCGTATACATGTACTCACACACCAACTCAGATAGTCTCATACCCTAGCACTGACAGTTATAATCACACAGCTACTCAAACACCCACTCAGATACTCACACACAAACTCACAGACCCACTTAAAGACAGACTGATTCACAGACCCAGTTAGACACTCACAGACTCACTAAAATAGTCTCACACCTTTACACAGACTCAGTCACACTCACACACTCACTCATAGGCCCACTTAGACACTCACCCACCCACTAATAGACCCCCTCACATACTCACACATCTCTTCACTGACCCATTCAGATACTTACACACCCACTCATAGACCCATTCAGTCACTCGCACACCCATTCACAGTCCCACTCTGACATTTTCACACCATCTCAAAACCCACTCACTCATAGATCTTTTCAGACACTCTATTTACTCACAGACCTATTTAGAGATTCATATACCCATTCACAGACCCACTCAGAAGCTTGCATACTCACTCACAGATCCACTCAAAAACTCACACAGCCACCCATTGGATCTACTCAGATACTCTCACATCCACTCAAAGACCCATTGAGGCTCTCTTATATCCAATCACAGATCCACTGAGATACTCACTACCCACTAAGATACCTACTCATAGACCTAGTCATAGACCCACACACCCACTCATAGATCCACAGAGACACTCTGGCACCAATTCACAGATCCACTCAGACACTCTCTGAACCACTCAAGCCACAAAAACACTTTCAAACATATTCATAGACCCACTCTGGCACTCTAAAACCCTTTCACAGATCCATTTAGAAACTCACACATGCACTGTAAGACAAGCATTCATACAGCCACTGACAGATCTATTCAGGCACTCACACACTCACTGATAGACCCACTCAGACATTCATACATCCTACTCATAGATCTACTGAGACACTCTCATACCCACTCACAGATCCACTCGGACACTCACACACCCATTCACAAACCCACTCAAATACCCCCACTCATGGTCTAATTGAGATACTCTCACACCCACTCACACACCCACTCAGATAGTCTCACACCCACACAGAGTTCCACTTAGACACTCTCACAACTATGCATAGCCACTCACATACCTTCTCACAGGCCTACTCAGACACTCTCACACCTCCTTACAGACCCACTCAGACACGCATACACCTATTCACAGACCCACTTAGATACTCACTCACAGACCCAGACACTCACACAACTACTCACATATCCACTCATATACTCATACACCCACTCACAGACATACTCATGCCCATTCAGAGACCCAGTCAAATTCTCATACAGTCACTCTCAAACCTACTCAGAAACTCTCAACCCTACTGGTAATATACTCAGGCACTTGCACAAACACTCAAAGACCCACTCAGACACTTGTGCACCCACTCACAGACTCACTCACACTCTCACAGCTACTTATAGACCCAACCAGACACTCATACACCGATGTCACAGGCCCACTCAGAAACTCATACACATATTTGCAGACTCACTGAGACACTCAGACACTCACACAGCCACTCACAGACCTACTCAGGTGCTCATACATCTACTCACAGACTCACTCAGACACCCATACACATTCATAGATACACTCAAACACATGAACATCTACTCATAGACCTACTTAGACTCTGGTACACCCACATTCAGACACTTTCATATCCAGCCAAATACCCACTCAGACACCCACACATCCAGTTATAAACTCACTCAGACACTAGTACATCTATGCACAGACCTACTCATTTACCTATGTACCCACTCACAGGTCTACTTAGACACCATCACACCCGTTCACAGACTCACTCAGAAACTCTCACATCTACTCACAGACCCATTCAGACACATACATACGCAATCGCAGATCCACTCAGATACTCAAGCCCCCACTCACTTATACACCCACTCACAGGCCCACTCAGACACTCTCACACCCATTCACAGACCCACTCAGAGATGCACACACCTACTCACAGACCAACTCAGATACTCACATACCCACTCACAGACCCATTCAGACAGTCTCCCACCATCTCACACACCTAGTTATTTCCATACACCTACTCTTAGGTACTCATACCCATTCATAGAACCACTTAGAGACTCACATACCCAATCACAGGTCCACTCAGACATGCAAGCACCCACTTACTCATATACCCACTCATAGACCCACTCATTCTCTCACACCCACTCATAAACCCACTCAGACATTCACACACCCACTCACAGATCTACTGAGACACTTGTCTACTCACTCACAGACCTACTCAGACACTCACACACCCACTCACACACCCACCCAGATACCCACACACCCACTCACAGACCCACATAGACACTTTTACACCTACTCAAAGACCCACTCAGACACTCACATACCCACTCAAAGATCTACCCAGACACTCAAACACCTACTCATATATCAACTCAGACACTCATACAACTACTAAGAGACCTATTAAGAGACTCATACACCCACTCACAGACCCACTCAGATGCTCGCACACCCACTCAAAGATCCACTCAGACACTCATACACACACTCACACACCAACTCAGATACTCTTACATCCACTCGCAGACCCAATGAGGCACTCTCACACCTAATTACAGATCCACTCAGACACTCACCATCCACTCACAGACCCACTCAGATACTCAGGCACAGACCTATTTAGAGACTCATACACCCATTCACAGACCTACTCAGATGCTCACAAACCCACTTAAAGACCCATTCAGAAACTCACATGTCCATTCACAGACCCACTCAGACACGTTCACATCTATTCAGAGAACCACTGAGACTCTCTCACACCCAATCACTGATCTACTCGGCTACTCACCACCTACCCAGATACCCACTCAGACACTCTCACACCCAATCAAAGATCCTCTGAGGCTCTCCTACATCCAAAGATCCACTGAGACACTCACCATCCACTAAGACACCTCCTTATAGACCCACCCACAGACTTGCATACCAACTCACAGATCCACAGAGACACTCACATGCCAACTCACAGATCTACTCTGACACTCTCACAACCACTCACATGCCTAATTATCCGCTTGCCCACACACTCAACATCCAACTCAGATATTCTCACACCTACTCACAGACCCACTCAGACAATCGCAAACTCACTCACTGACCTACTCAGACACTCATACACATACTCACAGATCTACTTAGACACTCACACATGTACTGCAAGATACAAACATTTACACACCCACTAAGAGACCCACTCAGATACTCACTGACAGACCCACTCAGGCACTCATACACCCCACTCATAGATCTACTCAGACACTCCCATACCTACTCACAGCCTAATTGAGACTTTCTCATACCCACTCAGACAGTCTTACACCCACTCACAGTCCCGCTGAGATACTCACACCCACTCACAGACAAACTCTAACACTCGCATACCCACTCATTGACCTGCTCAGACACTCACACATTTACTCACATATCCATTCAGATGCTCATACACCCACTCCCAGATCTACGCAGACATGTGCACACTCACTCACAGATCTACTTACACACTCACTCAAAGACTTACTCACAGACAGACATATTCAGACACGAGCACACCTACTCACAGATCCACTCAGACACTCATACACCCATTCAGACCTACTCAGATACTTGTATACCCATGGACAGATCTATTGAAACACTCACAGACCCACTTAGATACTCATACACTCACTCACAGACCTACTAAGACACTCTCAAACCTACTCACATATATACTCAGACACTTGCACACCCACTCACAGACCTGCTCTGACACTCATGCTTCTACTCACACTCTCACATCTACTTATAGACCCAACCAGACACTCACACACCCAGTCACAGACCCACTCAGCAACTCATACATATATTTACACAATCATTCAGACACTTTCTCAGACACCCACAGACCCAGTCCCAGACCCATTCAAACACTTTCACACCCAGTCACAGATACAGTCAGACACTCACACACCCAGGTACAAATGCACTCAGACACTCACATACCTAAACACAGATCTACTCATGCACTTATGCACCCACTCACAGATCCACTCAGATACTCTCACACCCACTCACAGACTCATCCAGGTACCTACATATCTAATCACAGATCCACTCAGATACTCAAGCACCCCCTTCACTTATATACCCACTTATAGATCAACACAAACACTCTCACAGCCATTCATATACCCATATTTAGAGACTCATGCACCTACTCAAAGACCAACTCAGACACTCACAGACTGACTCACAAACTCACTTAGACACTCACAAACCCACTCAGACAAGGACACGCCAACTCACAGACCCAGTCAGACACTCACACACCTACTCACTAATCCACTCAGACAGTCTCACACCCTATCACAATCCTAGTTTTCTCACACATCCATTCTCAGACAGTCATACCCATTCACAGATCTACTTAGAGACTAACATACCCAATCAGAGATCCACTCAGACACACAAGCACCCACTCACTCATATACCCACTCATAGACTCACTCAGACTCTCTCACACACATTTATAGACTCACTCTGACCCCCACACATCTATTCACAGACCCACTCAGACACTCACACCCCCACTCACAGACCCACTCAGATTCTCAAACACTCACTTGCAGATTCACTCAGTCACTCACACACCCACTCACAGACCATCATAGACACTTTCACACCCACTCACAGACCCACTCAGTCATATACCCACTCACAGATCCACCCAGATACTCAAACACCTATTCACATATCTACTCAGAAACTCATACATCTTTTCATAGACCCATTCAGAGACTCATACACCCACTCACAGACCTATCCAGATGCTCACACCCCCACTCAAAGATCTACTCAGACACTTGTACACCAACATACAATCCCACTCAGATACTCTCACATCCACTCACAGACCCACTGAGGTACTCTCACACCCAATTATGGATCTACTTAGATACTCACCACCTACTTACAAACCCATTCAGATACCCACTCACAGACCTAGTTAGAGACTTATGCACCCACTCACAGACACATCAGATACTCACACACTGACTCACAGACCCACTCAAACACTCTCACATCTACTCACAGACCCACTGAGGCTCTCTCGTACCCAATCATAGATATGCTCAGACATTCCCCACCCACTCAGATACCTACTCATTGACTTACTCACAGACTCAGACACCCATTCACAGATCCACATATACACTCACACACCTACTCACAGATTCATTCAGATACTCTCACAAGTACTCACAGACTCAAATAGCCACTCACACACCCAGTCACAGACCCACTCAGATACTCTCATACCCATTCACAGACCTATTCAGACACTCTCACACCCACTTGAAGGCCCACTCAGAGACCCACACACACTTATATAGCAACTTAGACAGTCACACATTCTCACAGACCAACTCAGACACTCACATACCCACTCACAGACCTACTCACTCACACATATACTTGCAGACCCACTCAGACACTTATAGACCCACTCATAGATCTATTCAGACACTTTTATACCCACTCATGGACCCACGCAGATACTCACATACATACTCATAGTCCTACTAAGACACTCTCATACCCATTCACAGACAAACTCAAACACCCACATGCCCACTCTCTAATCATAGACCTACTCAGATACTCATACGACCACTCACAGTCCACTCAGACATGTGCACACCTACAAATAGATCTATTCACACACTTAAACACACACACCCACTCACAGACCCACTACCACACTCTAAAACCCACTCACAGACCCACTCAGACACATATCTACTCACAGACTCACTCAGATAAACACTCACACCCAGTCACAGACAAACTCAGACACTCACCCACCCACTCACTGACCCACTCAGACACTCACATGTCTACTCACTGACCCACTCAGACACTCATACATCCACTCACAGATCCACTCAGACACTTGCATACCTGCTACAGATCCACTCACACACCCACTCACAGACCCCCTCAGAAAGTCACATACTCACTCACAGGCCCACTCAAACACTAACACATACCTACTCAGAGACCCTTGCAGATACTCTCACACCCACTCACAGTCCCATTCAGACACTCTCACATCCACTCACAGACCCACTTGGACTCTCCCACATACACTCACATACTCACTTACACAGTTATACACCCACTCACATAGCTTTTGACACACATACAGAGTCACTCACACAGTCATAAATCATAAATGTGTTGATCTGTATTGAATGTGTGCTTTTGGTTTGTGAATCCATGAAAATTCCGCGGATTTGAGTAAGAATTTAAAAAAAGGGATTTAAAAATAAAATGCACCAGTGTTTGTGAAAAGAGGTGGCTCTGAGAAGAGCCTTTCTGTTTATGGTGTGTAGATGATAACTACACATAAAACAAGATACAGTCTTTCAAGTTGTTGAGGAACACCCTGTTGCCTTTCTCTGTGAAATGAACTCCATCAATTCTATGTATACTGTCCATCCCAAAAGTGTAAATTGCTGTGGCATATAGAGCCCATGTTGTGGTCTCTGAGGAATTCAGAAACAGTTTTATTGATACTTTTCCTGGATTTGTCTATCTCTGGACAAAATTCATTTGACTACTTCTACTTCTGCCTTTGACAAATGTTGGAGGCAGTGTGAGGTCAAAGTGCCATTAAATGGCCTAAGATATCCTTCATTGGGATATCCAGTCCTTCCCCATTAAGTGTACCTAGGTAATTCCTACTACAGTGCACAATCATGAGGCCTGAATGTTAACAATCTGCAATGCTTTCAACCAAATTCAGCAATTGATACCACTTTAACCCTCTCTGGCTAACGCAAATAATGTCTACAGTAGGTAAACCCAAGCCCCTGTCAATGCCACTCTTTCTAGCATTCTCGCTGGCCCAAAACACAAAACTATGAACTACAATTCACACTCTAACCATTTTGAAGGCAAGAAGGAGTAATGCTCAGGAGAAGGCTGCAGCTGTAAGAGACCATTTTCAAAATAAAAGGCAATTAAAATGGAGGGCAGCACCTTATTTTAAAAAGTACATGTTTGATTACTTGGTGTTAATATGCAGGTACCTAAAATTAGGTAGTGATTTTGAAAAAAAAGAGTCAACCACACCTGCTACAGTTGAATTTGAAGCTAAAATTTTGCTCCTAGAAAGTATTGAGTACTTTTGACCTACTAATACTGGAGAGTGTTCCAAAGATGGTTGCTATGAAAACTGGGCTAAAGAGTGTGGGGGAAGAGAAAAAATGAGACTGTGCTGTGAAAGTTATAAGGCGAGTGGTTTAGACACATTGCTTATTATGGAGTGTTTGCCTTTAATTAAGTAGTTTCTTACAAAGTAAATCATAAATGCAAAGTATTATCAGTACAATGTTAAATACATGTATGGGCTCCCATGTGGATTTTGTGGATCCATCATGAAGTTACATGAGGGTCGCACTGAGCATCACAGCAGATTTATGAATCGGCCCACAAACCCTACCAGATTGGACTTCTTAACAGAAGCCTAGGAAAGGGTTAATAAAGACTGACCATTGAGAAGCAGAAGAACAAAAATAAGATATGAACCAGGTTATGATTTGCTAACTATGTCAGTATCACTGAAAGCAGAGTGGGGAAGGTTGCCATTATTGGTTCTTTTGTACTGAGAGTGGTATACCGTTCTTGTATTTTTGACTTGATATTTTGACTGACAAGAAATTTTGAGTGATACTGAGTTGAAAAGCAAAGAGATTTCACAGGTATGTTAATAACGGTGTATTTTGAATAGTATATGTTTATACTAATTTATTAGTGTATGTAAAATGAAGGACAGAGTGAAGGTTACTTATACATCCAGTCTCATACCAAGAGAGGAACTGATATACTCAGTTATATATGTACTCAAGTACTGACACAAGTAGTCACCCATTTGTTCTGTAACCTATATATGCATCTATATAGCCAGTTGCTCAACCATTTGGACAACGAAACAGTCACTAAGAAACCCAGTGACATGCCAAGACAGTCAGTTGGTTTTAGGAGACTGAAGACTTTACTAGTGGTAGATTGTGGTAAAGTGCATGTTCTTCCCCCCTAAATATGGTTTCATTGACTTATCCCAAATTAGAATATTTAATTTATTTGTAAGTCCATAGTTCAGTCTTCTAGCTGTGCCCAGGGTGTATAAATTGGTAAATTAATTATGAGCATTGGGGCTGTAGCACTGATTGTGCTACCCAGAGAAGTAGCGCTTTAAACATGTGTTAGGCCTGCTAATGCAGAGCCTGTGGGCCCGATTCACAGAACTAACTTAAGACAAAATTCTAAACTTACTACTTTTGGTATTCACAGAAGTTAGGATTTTGTCTTAAGTTTGTCTTAAGACAAACTTAAGGCAGACTTAAGACTGTCTTAAGACAGACTTAAGACAGTCTTAAGACAGACTTAAGACAAATTTAAGACAGACTTAAGACAGACTTAAGACAGACTTAAGACAGACTTAAGTTAGGATTTTGTCTTAAGTTTGTCTTAAGTCTGTCTTAAGTCTGTCTTAAGTCTGTCTGAAGTTTGTCTTAAGTCTGTCTTAAGACTGTCTTAAGTCTGTCTTAAGACTGTCTTAAGTCTGTCTTAAGTTTGTCTTAAGACAAACTTAAGACAAAATCCTAACTTCTGTGAATACCAAAAGTAGTAAGTTTAGGATTTTGTCTTAAATTAGTTCTGTGAATCGGCCCCTGTGTGTGCAGTTTACACTGCTTTGTTGAATTGTAATTTATAATGCTTCGCAGTGTCTTAAGCTTTCCTTTTATTACATTTAATGTAACCATACGGTAAGCTCTAAGTAGCCAATATAGCAGGGTGGTATGTGCTTAAAAGGTAAAAAATTACGTTTGAAGTTTCAGTGAGTTAGAAATTCACTTACAGAGTTATATACCCAGTCATACACCCATTCAGCTTTCTAAGCAGCAACTGAGATTCCTACTAACAAAACCTTATATTCATTCAAATTCCCAGTCAGACTGCAACAGAGACTCTTACACCCACAGAACACGTTTGAATCCAGCAGTAACAAAGCAAACACAAGGAGATGATGAACAGAGTGCTGATACTTTTCAGACACTCACCCCCAGTCACAGATCTGGGTTGACTCCATCATCATTCTTTAGCTCACTTCGCCACCTCAGTTCAGACCCAGCTATATGCAAATCAGTCTTAACCCTGTGCCTCGTGGGAAGTCCAGCCTGAACTGCCAAGCCAGGTCTTCCCTGAACCGGAAACAAGCATCCTGGGCCTGGTTTCTGGGTAACACCATTCATCAGCCATGCTAGCTTGAATCCAGTGGCAAAGTGAGAAAGGGACCCACGCCTGGGCATTACTTTGTTCGCCCTAAGTCGGCAGGGTATTGCCAGACTTGGGTCCCTTGCTCACTTTGCCCCTGGATTCAAGCTAGCCTGGCTGATGAGGGCTGTTAGCCCAAAACTGGTCCCATGATGCTTGTTTCCAGTCCAGGGAAGACATGGCTTGGCAGTTCAGGCTGGACTTTTCCCATGAGGCACAGGTTCAAGACTGATTTGCTTATAGCTGTGTCTGAACTGGGGTGGTAAAGTGAGCTATAGAATGATGATGGATTCAGCCCAGATCTGTGACTGGGGGTGAGTGTCTCAAAAGTTTCAGTGCTCCGTCCATCATCTCCTTGTGTTTGCCCTCCAGCAGTAACAGAGCCAGTTCACACACATTTGCATAACCCTACTCTCACTAACACAGCCAGTAAGAAATCTGTACAGCCACTTACATATACGTATACAGACCCTTAGTGATACTGAGAGAGCCAGTCAGATGCTGACATAGTTACTTACACATCCAGAGACACATCCACAGAGGGACTGATACACCTATTTCAATATGTACACACATATTGACACTCCTAGACACCCATCCAGACAAGTAAACCTTTAACTATGCTTTGGATCTGCTAATGCAGAGTCTGTGTGTAGTTTTGCTTCTAGGTCAACTTGGCATTGATAACTCCTTTACAAGCCTTAAACTCCCCTTCTACTACATACTTAGAAAATTAAATGCTTATTTACATTAAAGCGTACCTTTACTGCATTCCAAATATCTAGTGATTTCTTTGAATTATGTCCTTAAGCATTGTTCAAATTGTAAGTTTATTTTTGTAGTTATATAAATTGCAATACTAATTAATATTTGTGTTTGCATTCATTTTCTACAGATCAATGGCACCATCTATTGGAGTAATGTACTTTACTAATTAGTTCTTGTACTGTTGTTCCATAACTTTACATATTTAGGGTACACATCCAAGCACACACTGTTGCAGCTACTAACACATCCAATCACCACCAGTCACTCACACACCCACCTACACACAGATACACTACTGACAGACACAGGCACACAATGATAAAGCCACTGACACATGCCAGCAGACATTGATATAGCCACTGATGTACCCAACTACACACTGACACAGGCATTGAGACACTCAGCCACACACGACACAGGCATTTATGCACTCAGGCGCAGACTAATATTGGCACTAACACACCGATACAGGCATTAAGACACCGAACCACACACTGATTCAGGCACTGATGCACTCAGGCACTCTCTAATATGCACTAACACACCCATGCACAAATCAATACACTCACTTATACAACCAGTCGCATACTGATACAGTCACTGACACACTAACTACACACCGATACATGCACTGACAGATCTAGCTGCAAACCAATACAGCCACTGACTCACCCAAGTACACACTTTTACAGGCACTGACACACCCCAGCACACACTAATAAAGCCACTGCTACACCTAGCCACACTAAGCTAGGGACACTGACAAATCCATGCACACACCAATACAGCTGCTGACAGATGCAGTCACATACCGATACAGACACTGACACACCCAGCTACACACTCATACAGGCACTAAAACATCCATGCAGACATCAATACACCTACTTAATTACCCAGTCACACACTGATACACTTACTCACATACCCAGCCACACAGTGCTAGGAGCACTAACACACCAAACTAAACACCGATTCAGACACTAACTGACCCAGCCACACACTGATACAGCCACTGACACACCCAGCGACACACCAATACAACCAGTGACACACTCCTGCACACAGAGATACAGCCACTCATTCACAGTCATTGAGACATCTACATCTCACCCATACAATCACTCTGATACCCACTCTCTCACTCATTTCGCCACTCATGCACCCATTCGCTCATCCATATAGCCAGTGACACACCGACTCACTTCCCCATACAGCCACACACATTTCCACTCACTCACTCATAAAACCACTCACACAACTGCTCAAACACCTACTAAACACCTAGTCAAACTAACATACACGAATACATATAGCTACAAATATCCACACATTCATGAACATATAACACAAAGATTTTCTTTCTTTAACCCAGAAAAGGTGGTTCTAACAAGAAGCATTTTTTTGTTTTGTTGTGTTTTTCAAACATTATTTGTATTTTTGTTGATTTTTTTCATTAAGTTTTTAACAAAAACTAAAAAACATGAAGTTGTGAAACTGAATGCTCTAAACATGTACTTCACTTGGTTAAAGAAAAAAAACATTTATGGCTACTTTTTGCCTCAATCACTGCTGGAATGTACTGCTACCCACCAGTGAGAACAAATGTACTTTTTGTGCAACAAGTGCCAATGTCCCTAAACTCAGGGATTGTAGAAGACATAATCTGCAGATGCAAATGGCAGCTGGTCACCAGACCCTAACTGTGCCTCAGTAGATGTTGATGCCTGTGAGGCCTCATTTTCTCACTGCGCTCTCCTGAAGTAGCGAGGATGAATGGTTCTCCGGTGTTCAATTATGCAGCTCCTGCCATGACTATATTTTTTAGTAGTGGCCCTTGATAGTTTCTTGTAGAAAGTGTGCGCTGGACCACCTTTGCCACAACTTTTTTCTCTTCAGAAGGAATATTGAAAAACGTTCTTACTATTGACTCTTTGCCTTTGGGTGGTTACTCTTCCTCAGATCAAACATTTCTATGTTCCTCCTCTGTATTTCCTGATGATTCCATTTTCAAGAAAATAAAATAGCAATGCAATTGCAGAAAGAACAATTCAAAACCAACTGTTCTGTCAAGTGTTCTATACAGGGCCTATTGTTTTTTCCTTATTTTAGACACAGGCCGCATTTGCTTTGTGCACGTTACTTCCTAATCACATTTGCTTCTGTTCCATACTATATTTTCAGGCAGAACCTGCAGTTGTTTTCTAGTTCTTTTCTTTCCTGGGATTTAGTCTGAACAGCAGACAAGATCAAACAACAGTGTCCCTGGTTATTTTGTTCTGGTCAGGCACTCGCACCTAGACACAACACCAAAATGCAGCTGTTATTCATGAACCTGTGAACCTTGTCATATAGGTAAGCACATCACAGTAACACAGAGAGAGAGACAGATATTTCCTGAGAGAAGATCACACCTGTATCTGAGATGTAGAACGGACATCTGTGTATGCTAAGTTACGGGGTCCCCTGCTGAACCCACAGATCTTTCCTGGATATCAGTTTTGCTTATGTAGAAGGGGGGGTTTATTGTTTCATAATATGACAGCTTTTTTTTTCAAATATACGGTTTCTTGACAATGCTGATGTTATTCTTGTTAGGCAGTTCAACTTTCTTCATGTCTATATCATTTCTTATTATGGACAAGTATGAGTGTGTGAGCAAAAGGGGTTGTCCTGTCACCGCGATCCCTTAGAGAGTCAGGAGAGTTTTGTTCTGGGGTGTCAATTCACTTATTCCTCTGGTTATGAGTAGTAGGCCAAGTGAGACACTATAGCTAGTCAGACTCGGGCTCATGGTACTGAGGTGGTATGGTGACTCAGTCCCTAACTACTGATGTTCTATGGTCCCAAGCACAGTTCTGTTCCTAAGCAGAATCCCTGCACCACGGCGCCACCAACGTTTGGTCTGGTAATTACTAGCCGGAACCCTGAGTAGCTTTGTCCACAATACCCTTGCACAATCTTGCGGGGACGTCTGTTGTGTTTGAAAGTTATCCTCCATAGTTTTTAGTGACCTCGTAGTTCTGTTGGTTTTTCAAGCTTGAATATTAAAGGGATTAAACCCACTTTTGCACTGCCATTTTTAAATCTTTTGCTTATATACTATAGCTGTAACCATTGCGGCTAATTGCCAGCCAGCTGTTACTTAACACTTACTTGCACATGGAGACCCTACTGTGGGAGCTCCTGTGGGTTTTGTGATTGAAGTGGACACAGCATACCTCTTTGAATTTTTTTATTCCTGGGTCACTTTTACGGCTGTCAACGCTAATGATAATATGTTTCATACTTATACTGTGTCTGTTACACCGAACGTTTATCGTACTTATGAACTTCTTGAAATTTCTCTCACATTCTGGGAACAAGAGACTTGGTTTAATGGTGCCTTTCTCCATGTCCACAACATTTGCCCCTCATAAGTTTTGACGGGGCCACCTGGCCTAATCTTTCAGGCTTTACACCTTACCCAAATTTGGCTGCTCCTAATTTGGATGACACTTTCATTTTATAACCAGATTGTTCTTTTATATAAACACTTAATAAAATGTTTTTCCCCTACCTTTCTAGCCAGTCCAGCAAGGTCTGGTGTGCCTGCTCAGGCACACCAGGCTCCAGGACTTGTTATTAGTCAGGTGATTGTAAATTCAGTTGTGGGAAAATGCCCGCCTAACCGTGAGGACATTCTTTTTTGGAATGAACAGAAAATTGATCAACTTTATGCGGTGTTTCCCCGTATTAGTCCAAAGGAAAAACTTTGAATTTTAGCCATATGTTGCCTAATGGTCTGGTTCCCCTCTAGCCTACTGCAACACCTGGTGGACTGTGTTTGCCACAGTGTATACTCTCTGTTATGGCACTCCCTCGATGGGCTTTATGCTGAATGTCCTCAAACATATACAGAATAAACATGGGGCAGGTCCTGCCCTAGATTAGGGGATAAAAGTGGTTGGATATTTCCTAGCTGTCTCTAAAATGATTCTTTCTGATGTTAAAGGTGAAGCCGCTTCCTTGGCTAAACACCATCGACTTGCTGGGGTGGTATTTGCAGCCTGTGAGCCGAATACCTATTATAATTTCACAGGTGTATACGTCCTTAAGACGTAATAATTTGGGGACCAGACCTTCAGTCTCAAACCTTGTCAAACCAGCTTCTGACAAAGGAGTTCGCCCTGCCAGTGAATTTCCTAAAAAATCACAGGACAAATCTAAAACAACAACAAAAGTGTATACCTCGTGGCAGACACCACCCCCAGAAAACTCTGAAGGACGTTACCATTTTTATGACCACTCTAAAATTAAAACTCATGATCACTTGCAGTTTCCTGACACCCGTTCTCATTGTTCCTTTCAGGACATTTCTGGTCAATAGTACGGCAGAGGAGGGTGATTTGATCATACACAAGTACTCGGAACCAAAATGGAACACAAAGCGCACTTTTGATGAGAAAATAAAGAAAGAGGATCAACCACCTTGTTCTAAGCCCCCTATCCAGAAAAAGAAAGTTGCTGCCTTAACAGCTAAATATGCCCCAGACGGTGAGAAACCTTCTCCTGGACAGGATGTGGGTTGTGACTCTCCTCAACAGTGTGGAAGAAATCACAATAGTATGCAAGACACTCTACCTGCTTCTGGAGGCGAAAGCAACTGACACGTTTGTCATGGTAGAAACCGCAGACACCTGCGTTGCACCCCCTGACAGACTCTATCACTTAGATATCCAGTTCACACCCTAAAGCTATTGTTTGGGACAATTTACCTTCTTTCTATAACAATCTTTTGGCGGAGGTGGATTGCCTTCCTCCTTTTTTTTCTTGCTTGCCCCAGGGTAAGAATTTTATCCTCTCTTCTTTTTTGCATCTGGTTCCAGGCTCAGTTAAACAGGCTTATGCTTCTGAATGGGCCCTTACTTTGGCCCCTCCTTTATATCACAATCAAGTTGGATGCAATAAAGATTTTCTTTCCCATGTAATTCCTCTACAGTCCACTCCACAACCTCAAACTCAGTATCCTATTAAACGTGACGCCAAAGTGTCCGTTAAAGACATTCTTACTCAATTGGAATATGAACGAGTAATTGAATTGTGTGTTTTACAGATGAATAATCCTCTTTTTCCAGTTTCTAAACCTGATCAGTCTTATTGTATTGTTTTAGACTATTGACATCTGAACAGTCACACTCCCACTTTTGCTGTCCAAAATACACCTAGTAGAGCTCCCTCTGATTAACAACATTGTTCATAAAAGTTTTTAAAACCACACTTGATATTTCAAATGTTTTTTTCAGTCACAATTTTGCACTAGAGATCCGTGATTGATCTGCATTTACTTCCCTGGGTTCCTAGCAGCGATGCACCTGTTTACCCATGGGGAACAAAATAGTCCTGGGGTTTTTGAACCTCGAATTTTGTCCGTTCTCCATAAGCTTGATCCCAATGCTTTGTCCTACGTCCATGACATCTACTTGACTGACGATTAACTAAATACTTATTTAGCTAGAGTAGATCACATCATTTTGCAGTTTGCTGATCTTGGGTTCAAGTATAATTTTGAACTAACCAATGAGGGTAAAGGTTTACCCCCACACTTGTTTTTTAGAAAAATGTGTGCAAATACTCTCAAAAAGCTACAATCTTTGCTTGTCTTTTTAAATTTTGGAAGAACTTGCATTCCAGGCTGAACGTATTAAATCTCTTTATGCTTTGATGCGACCACATTCCGGCTGCATGCCTGAACACACTGAGATTTATAGATCTTTACAATTTGATTTGCTTGAAACGCGACACTTACATACTCAAATTAATACCACACATTTGGTTAACCGGATTATTTTAGGGTTCTTTAGGATTTACCTATGTAACATTTAATGAGTGAGATACAGTTCCTATTGCATATAAATCGCACTTATATTCCCAGGCGTAAATGCGGTTTGCATCTGTTGAAATAAAACTACTAACCGCAGTCCTAATGGAGGTCCTTAAAGAATGACCTTTGGCTCAAGGTAAACAAGTTATTCTCGTTTCTCCTGTGCCTGCCTTAGAGGCTTTCACAAAAGCTGACATTCCCAATTCAAAAGCCTTTCATCCCTGGTGGATTCAATGGGCGACATTATTAACAGCAGTTGATGTGTCCTTCTTTACAGACGCAGGAATTCTTACAGTAGGATCATGTTTAATCTATTCCTTATTCTCTTCTTCCACTTCATGAATACAAGTGAATTATCTACACTGATGGTTCAGCACAGTCTGCTAAAGGTTCTAAGCAGCAATAGTCCCTGGCATGCGATATCATTCTAGGCACTATGCTGGATGGCGTTTTTCAACCGACTGTTGTTCACACTCAGTATCCAGGAGACAATACCGTGTGGTTAGCTGAACTCAAGGCTTTCCTTTTCACTTTTGAACATATGAATCCTGAATTCCCCACACTCATAGTGTGGGATTCATTTTACTGTGTACAATAATTTAATGATAATTTGCATTTTAGGCAACAAAATGATTTTAACGATTCCAAAGGTAGCACAATCAAGCATAACATGCTTTGGTTAAGGTGGCAGATTTTAAAGACAAATTGCCACATGAACATGTCATTCAATGATTGGGTCATCAACATGCAGGAGAGCATGCAGTTGGGAATTCTCTGGATAATTATGCAGCCAATAATACAGTAGCCACTTGTAAAATAGCAGCAGTTGTGCATTATAAAACTTGTATTGATAATGACATTTTGGCTTTCTATCCATACTTTTCAGGCCGGCAGTGGGCACCACTTTACCTAAAGGTTTTCCTAAGGCATACCATGATTCAATGAAGGTCATGAATGTGCAAGTGCATTATTCTTCTCAGTATAGGCCAGAGGGCAATTCTGTTGTGGAGACAGTAAATTGTGACTTAAAGCAATCCTTAATGGCTAGAGTATTAGGCACATGGTGTGGTTGACTGAAACATCTTTGCGGGATTCAATGGTAAGAAATACACAATGTTACAGACTATGGCATCGGGTTAGAGTAGATTTCCTCATTGAGCCATCTCACAGTAAACTTTGAAAGAATGTCCTTTGTATGTAGATAAACCTGCACAGAACAAATAAGTCAACATTTGCAGAAATACCAATTAATTATTACGATTTGCTAACGGGAAAATGACAGCTTAAGAAAGAATACATTTTTAAGCCTACAATGCATATATCAGCTTCAAATAAATCAAATCAAATTTTATGTATCAAATCATTATTTCATAAATAGAGGGAAATAATAATTGCTTCACTAAAGTATTATTACAAGAAATTGATTAACATTAGCTATGGCCTACTGTCACAATTTTCAACATCCATACATGAAAACTATTCTTAAAATCCATTTTACCAATATTGTTTCGTAATTTTCATAATCATTAGGGTCTTTACTATCACATCTGTAAGTTTCAATTTACTAACTAATTTTTATGTAATAATTCGACAACAATGCATATGCAATTAAAGGCAATAGAACTGTTAGGACTCATCATTAGATTCATTAGTTTCCATCAGTATGTGAACAGTAAATCATCATTTCATGAGTAATATTGTTATGAAAATCGATTAATAAGTGTTATAACTATTTAGCAATGTATTTTCTCAGTTTCTTACTCTTTCAAGCATGCTTTTACTGTGGTATTGCTTCACTTGTCTCTATTACTGTATAATTTAGTTCATCTTGTGCAATGTGCGCATTCAGGTCCAAATTGGTAAGAGTGTCATGTTAAGTGTTTTAGAAAAACTTGTGTAATCACAACTCTTCAGACAAGTGATAATTTGTAGTTGTGCTGTTAAGAACATACAATTTATTAATTGTGGGTTGCCTCTATCCAAAATTGTTTTGCAAATTAGTTCTCTAGAGTTAAAAATATCTCCCTTAAGCTTAGAATTGTGACTCAATCTGAAATAAAGGCAGAATTGCAGATTGAGTCTAAGGTCACATGAGTGGTGATTGTTATATCTTAGGAGAGAGGTTTTTTGAAAGGCATTCTTTAAAAGGGGCTTCGTAAGTGGACATAAGTTAATTTAATGGTCAAACCATGACAACAGACTTAACAATTATTTTGATTACATATATATTATAATAGAGCACTTTGATTACTATAAAATAGAATTAGCACTTTAAGAAATCAGGAATTAGGAAAATATATAAAAAGACTTAGAAAATTATAAAATTGAAAAATATAGAAAACCGTTTTTCTGTGTGAGCACTGGCAATTTAGATAAAGGAGACTAGCACTGTAAGATGCACTTAGACATTCTAGGTGGAAATTGGCAGCTATGGAACAGTAAGCACAGACGCACTTTAAAAATAGGAGCTTTCTTTTTAAAACATATCTCTCATTTAATTCATATATTGGTATGGAACTATCCAGGTATATAGTATTTAAATTAGGATAATTTGTATTGGCAAAGGGGCATAAGGAGTCATCTGGGCAAAACAAAAATGCTCCAAAATGGTATTATCTAAATAATCTGTCTCGTTTCACAATAGTAACTGTCCTCTTTCCATGTCCATGTTTGTTAGAAACATATGTGTCTTTAAATGAAAAATAAACTGGGACTCAGTATCGTGACCAAGGCTACAAGTAGCAGCCGAAATGCGTAGATGCCATCACTCAAAAAGAAATTAAACCAAATTGAAAACCCACGGAGTGCCGGTTCATCTTTGTTGTGAAATAAGGAGATGCTTTTTTTGAATATATATATATATTTATATATATTTGAAGTCAGTAGAATAACAAATAATCCAGACATAATAAAACTCCATTAGTGACAACACCCCTTTCTAGAGCATTAAAATATAATCTATATAGTGCTTCAATATGCAGATATTCGAGAAAGGATTTTATTTGGGGTAAATGAATTCTGTTTCAAGAGATCCTGCAAAAAGGCTTGCTGAGTCTGAGGTGAAACTTGTGCCAATTACTGTGTTAAACAGAAACTGACACCTCACTATTGGGTAGGCGGCCAGGAGTGATTGTATGCACCGCACTTTACTTCTCACCATCCCATCAATATTGTGCTAAGGGGCCTTCTCAGAAACATTTTGTGGTAATCTTTATGCCTAAGCGTCACCAAGACCTTTGTCAGAAGCCCTTGGTATTTACATATCCAGTTTCTTATTTTCAGAAGAACCGTGCCTATGGGGTGTATGAGAAAGTGATTACTTCTGATTACTATAGTACTACTATAGTACCAAAAACGCATTGCATCTTAGTAAGGTAGTAATTAATTC
Organism: Triturus cristatus; assembly: GCF_964204655.1. Lineage (NCBI taxonomy): Eukaryota > Metazoa > Chordata > Amphibia > Caudata > Salamandridae > Triturus > Triturus cristatus. The sequence continues at coordinate 759,199,416 of NC_140587.1, forward strand.
ACAAAAGACACTGAGGGGCATAGTTACAAGGGGATTACACCACTGGAACATCACTTTTTTTAATGTTCCGGTAGCGCAATGCCCTGCACCATATTTAAATTAACGCCATGTTGCAAATATGGCACCCTTTGACACAAGTATCTGCGTGAAAGGGGCGTAAGATGGGTGTTGCTGTGGGCATTCCACTGCAACACCCATTGCTTCTTGATGCTGCCCCAGATTTACAAGGAGGTGTAATTCTGAGGCAGCGCCAAAAACTAACACCATGCAATAGCAGGCGTTAGAATGGTGCAACGAGAAGAAATACTGTTGCTTCTTCTTGGTTTTTCTTTTTCTATGTGCAGCACACATAGAAAGAGCAAAATGCCATTAAGGATTGTTTATGTGCAGGAAAGGACACCTTCCTGCAAATAATCATTCCCTGCAATGCAGGTACCCTTGCATTATGGCGCAAGGGTGACTGTGTTGGCAATAAGCAGCTATTTTTAGTGCCAGCGCTAAGGAAACTAGTGGCAGAGCGTGGCACTGCAATATTTGCTGAAGCTCTGCGCTACTTCATTTCCTTGTAAATATGACCCTGAGTTCATACCAATGGAGTACATAGCAGAAAATGTAAAACATCAGAGTGCCTTGAACTGTAAAGTACATTAGTAGCTTATTGTAATACAAGGACCACAATCTGAGGAGCGCCTGGATGTCAAATACATTATTTTTGGGCCTTCCTAATGCATATTGCTTGTGTAAACCATCTAAAACTGTTAGAGGCTTGAATTGCAGAGAGTTCTGATGCAGATATATGCATAGATTTAAATTCAGAAGTGAATATAGTATGTTCTGTAGTATTTACTTCTGATGCTAGCCACAAAGAATATTTAGTATTATGTTATGCTATGCTATTTTTCAAAGCACGTAAATGCAATGAAGCTACAAAATGCTATAGGAGCACAACAAAGGCAATATGTAAAACATGAACAGTCAATTATGGAAATAAAATCAAATTCTTGGTTAAAAAGAAAGGTTTAAAACTGTTTTCTAAAAGATAGCAGATTGGTGGCGGCACGTTCAGACAGAGGACGTGTATTCCAATAGTTGGCGAAGCCGTGGAGAATGCTATGTTTCCATACTTTGCTTTTCTTGTTTTGAGGAAATATAGCAGGCCCGTTCACAGAAACATGTTCCCGTCTGTGCAGGTCAGTAATTAATCTTGCAGCTAAGTTTTGCACTAGTTGTAGCATCCTTCTCTAATTACGTCTGTGTGTAGCAATACTAACAGATGTTGTTTATTTCAAATTTAAACCAATCAAAAATATCATAAATTAAAATTCTTAAAGCAAATGCAACAACAAATGTTCCAAAATACATAAAGTCAGTAGAAAAACAAAAGTCATTTCGAACAGCTCACATATTACATATTCAAATTCCTTCCACATTCCATGAACTTTTAACTTAAAATATAAAAAATACAATACGCAGCAATTAAATGCGAAATCAAAGTATTAACTCCAGGAATAATTACATTTAACTCGACAAAATAAATCGCTTTAAAAGGTCATCAAGAAAGTGCAATTAAAGTGCGAAAGCGCAGACAGTGTCCACAGTAAACATATGATAGATAGACATTTTTTCACAGGATGCACTTGATAACGTCTTTCAGTTTGTGGATGATACATGCCAGAGAAGTGTATAAAGTTTTACAGGCACATGCATCAAAAACCAAAATTGCGAATCTTTAATTGCGAAAATTAAAGAATCGCAATCGAAAAATCGCTATCCGCAATGCATGAATCCATTAGCGAAATAATACCGACTTGCAAAAAATCACTAAAACGATTTGCGAGGACACAAATTCGAGGCGCAAAAACAGAAAATTCCAAATTGCGATATCGCTTTTAGCGAAATCGCTAATTGCAAAATCGCTATTAGCGAAAATCGCAAAAAGCGTGTCGCATTGGAAGCAGGCTGGTGACATCACAACCAGGAAGTCATCCAGTCCATGCTTCATTCAGTGCCCAGAGGAATTCAGAGGAGGAGGAAGAGTACTGGAGCTGAGGTGAAACACACCCAAGTCTGTATCCAGAAACTTTCTGTGAGACAGGATGGACAAAACAGCATCAGGGAAGAGTGCCACGCTCAGAAAGAGGAAGATGAAATTTAGTGAACGAGAACTAGAAAATCTCATTGAGGAGGTCAGCAAGAGCCATGACAAGCTCTTTGGAAAAATGTGTCTGAAAGTGCCAGAGGCAGAAAAAAGAAAGAAATGGCTGCGCATTAAGACAAAGGTGATTGCTGTGGGTGTCACACACCGCAGTATCGATGACTTGAAAAAACAGGGGGTACAACCTGAGGATACGTGCCAAAGAAAGCATTGCCGAAAGGCTGAAGGAGGCAGGTGGCACAGGAAGGGGACCATCAACTGTAGGCAACAACACAGCCCTGGAAGACCTTGTGGAGGCGACAATCCAGCCTGAGGCAGTGGTTGGAGTCACACAGCTGGACACATCCGGCGCAGCAAGTACCCCAGAAGGTAAGATACATGCAAGCATAATCCTCTACGTAATGTATAATCGTGCACATTCACCCAGGCAAAACACAGGGTACACATCAAACTTCAGTCCATGTTTTCCCTCATACACCCAATGCATCATGGGAGTTGTAGGCATGTCAGTCAAGTGGGCGTTCCAAAGCAACAATGGCAAGCAAAACACACCAACACTGCATGGTAGTCAGTGTTTTCAGTCAGTGATTTAATGTGAGCAAAGTATGCCAAATGTACAACAATAGTAGAATTAACAAAAATTAACATTGCACTGTTTCACATCACAGATGCAGCTGAGGCAGACTCCAAAGATAGTGACTGCCTCCACATCTCTGAGACACCTGCTGAGACCGATGTTGAGACTCCAGTTTCCCCAGCATGCACACCACCCGCACCACCAAAACGCAGGGCACAGATTCCCTCACTGCAGCCAATGGAATCCGAGCTGTCTCCTGCTCCCACTACAGGGACCAGCCAGCCTTGTGTTGCAACACCACCTACACCACAGGCACAGGTCCAACCGGGACGACGGTGCAGGTCAAGGGCCCGTATTGCTGCATGTGAAGAGCAGGCTCCCAATGTGTTTGGAGGCGTAGAGTACCAGATGTTATGCGTGCAGCGCCTGCAGGGAAGACACATGGTCTCAATTAATTTCCAGATATCCAAACTTGCAAAGAACATCAGCACAATAACAGACAGTGTGCGTGAGCTGACAAAGTGGTTCCTGAGGGTAATAGGCAGACAAACTCGAGCCTACAGGAGCTCACCCGGGTGCTGCTTGCGGGACAAAGCACGAAGAGGAGAAGGCATCGACAGAGCATGATCCGCATGTCAGCCAATAAAAGGGTCACCAACAAGCTCTGCAACACCACTGTGCTGCTGGCACGGTGCTCTGTGGCAATGCAAATAGATCTTGAACATTTCTGTGGGGATGTTGCCAGGGCCCTAGGACAAGTGACCACTGCTGTGGAACATATCCAGGCCGGGACTGTGGGTGGCATCAACTTGACAGGAGAGGAGGGGCGGAGGAGTCATCGAGCCTTAGTAGCCTGTCAGTGCCAGTGACCACAACCAGGAGGCGCAGTTCGCGCAGCACTACATCTTCAGTCACCCATCAGGGTGATGTAGCAGAGGAAGGCGAAAGGAGGCTGGGGGTGCATGGCAGGAGGCGCTAGCCAGGCATGTCCTCCTTTTTTGGCCATGGTGGTGTAGCCATGGTCAATTACAACTTAGTGATTGCTATCCAGTGCATGGAACTGTTCATTTGACTTTATACCTCAATGCAATCACAGTCATACTTTGCACTTATATCTTTTTGACTTAACATGGGCTCATGTTAATAAATAATTTTACGTTCACTATTTAATTGTTATGTCTCATTATTACCTACCTCAGAAATAATGTTGGGTGATGTGTGCATGTCTCCTTTGCCCTTCTGCTGAGTTCACCACATGCGCTTGTCGGTGTTGTGTGGGTGGTTGGTCATCCCCTTCAGACTCACTGTTGGACATCTCAATGTGTATGCCTCTTCTGGTGGCAATGGTGTGCAACATGGCACATGCAGCCACGATCCTGCAGCAGGTCTCTGGGCGGTACTGCAACGCTCCACCAGTTTTGTGTAGAATGTGAAAGCGACTTTTCAGTATTCCAAAGGTGCGTTCAATCACATTCCATGTGCTGATGTGTGCAGCATTGTACCTCTGCTCATGTGGTGTGGCTGGGGTGAGGTATGGTGTCAAGATGTATTCCCGCACGGCGTATGCGCTGTCACCTACAGGGTGGAAAGCAAGGGGTTAGCCACAGTTATGCAATAACATTTGTTTGATTGATGTTGCAAATAGGTATATGTGTGTACCAAGTAGATGTCCTTCGCCAAATTCACCCCTGAAAAGACGCGTGTGGATGCCACTGTGCCATGATGTCCGTTATGATATGCTTTGGATTGCACACTACTTGCACATTAATTGAGTGATAGGATTTCCTGTTCCTGAAGATGAATTAATTAGATGCTGGGGGACAGATAGGGACATGCGTACAGTCTATGCATCCGATCACATGAGGGAATTGTGCCACCTAGTAGAAGTCAAGTTTTGCCTTATTCAAATCCTGTGGGGTTGTGTGAAAGGTGATGTGGGTATGGATCCTTGTCATCATGGCGTCAAGGAAGCTTTTGAAGAAGCGTGAGAGTGAGCTTTGTGATACTCCTTCGGCTACGGCTACTACCCCCTGGAAACTGCCTGACGCAAGTGGGTGCAGGCAACATAGGACCTGTACATGTGCGGGGATAGCATGGGTCCTACGGGTCTGGCTCTGCAATAAGGGTTCCAATTCTGCAATTAGGTGCATGATCATTGCACGATTCAGCCTGTACTTATCATAGATTTCATCCTCTATTTGGCCCAGCAATGTTATGTGCACTTGGAAAATCCTCTCCTGTATTGTCCTTCTGCGCTGGGCTGCTGTATGGATCCTCATCCTACTCGCCATCACGTAGAGAGCTACCATTGTGAAAGGCTTCAGGGGTCTTCTGAGTCAGTTTTAAATGGTTTCTGATTAGTGGCACCTGTGCGAATTTTTATTTTTTAGCTTTACCACCTGATTGTGATTCCCCTTATTCTGCACTTGCTATTTCACGATTTTCATGGTATTCGCTAATTGCGAGTTACCATAAAATGCTTTGCAATTCTTTTTTTGCTAATCGCTATTTGCGGTTGCTGTTGTATGAGTCGCTGTTAAGGATTCGCAATGCTGCTTCTCGCTAATTTTGCGGTAGCTTTTTTGCGGTTTTCTTGTATTTTCGATATCTGGTTTCCTGCATTGGTAAGTGTTGTTTTGCGGTCGCTAACGGTCTATTTTAGCGATTCGCAATTTTTGCGAGAATATTTATGCTTGATGCATGTGCAAGTAAATCTTTTATTTGGATGACCGACTCGAGGATCCTTTTAGAGTAACAATGTTTGCTCTAGGTAGGGCCTGAGAGCATTATTTAAAAGGAAGATAAGCCCTTACACTCACTTTCTTTCACTACCTGTCCTCCTATAGATGGGAAACTCAGCTGTGATATTTATTGATTGCTCAAATCTTGGCCAACTTTGGAATATGTGACTATGAAACCAATCATCAGTTCAAGTTCTCGTTGCGATTTGAAATAGCCAGATTCTGCCAGAGACTGGCTAATCCGCACTCGCTTGACATCTTCCACTTCAACTGTAAGGCTGCCCTTATTACAAATTCTTGTGAGAGTTCTCACACGTTGTGCAGCCTGTACGTTTTCCCCACGTGGCTGCTGGTTCAACCTGTGTTATTGTTATTGCCTTTCTGGCTTTTTCAGCCCCACAACCACGGCTCTGACTCAGATAGGTCCTAATACGTGCCCTTCCTCAGACCATGAGCAGTGTTTTCCTATTGCTCCTTGTATCCAGACCATCGCTGATGGTTACAGCATTCTTGTCTCAGGCATAGGCTCTTACGTCTTGATGATGATCCCTACATCCTCTAAGGGGATCGAAACAACGTTGACCATAGTACCATGACTCAAATTGTTGATATAAAAGTGTTTATGTGAGCATAGATACTTTACAAATATTTCTGACATAAACACTGTGTTTTCATTATAGTCACATGGAGAAATGTCTGAGCCTAGAAGTTCATTAACTTCTATTATTGTTTATTTTCTCGTTCTATTTTAATGTGTGATGACATAATTGAATACATGTATGGATTTTCCAGATTGAACACCTAAAATGAACCTCATTGCATCTCTATGTATTAATTCCATTTCTTAGTTTGTGAGTAAGGGGCCTCTTGTACCCTCGGTCCCTTCATATCCTTGGGTTTCCCTTGTCCTTGAAAATATAAAGCATTTATGCAGCAGTACAAACAGTAATACTGTGAAAACACAACACAAAAAATCTCACACCAATTTCGAAAAGTAGAGCAAAATGTATGATGTATTCACGCGTGCTTTTACAACTCATGCCTTTACAATAATAATAATAATACAGGAGCTTATAGAGCGCGACAGCTACCCCAAACAGGGGTGTCCCGGCGCTGAGAACAGCAGGCAGAAATACGGCCAAGGAAGACGGTGGACATGATTACACCATATCAAACTGACGTGAAAAGCCACGTTTTTAAGGCTTTTCTAAAACCAGCCTCTGTACTAATCAGTCGTAAGAAGCCTGGACGGGCATTCCACATTGAGGCTGCACCAACCGAGAAGGCTCTGCCGCCCAGCCGAGCCTTTACAAAGCGGGGGGTGCATAGCAAGTTCTGAGAGTTTGAGCGCAGCGCACGGTTTTGCTTGTATGGACAGAATCTTTCTTTCAAATAACCAGGGCATTTCCCATTAATGGCCCGGAATGCCAGTGTCAGAGTCTTAAATTTAATTATTTTCTCCACGGGGAGCCAGTGAAGCTTCTGTAGATGCGGAGAGACATGGTGGCGGAAAGGAATTCGCCGAACCAATCTCGCAGCCGCATTCTGTACCATCTGAAGACGGCCAATGGCATATTTGGGAAGGCCAAGATAGAGGCTATTCGCATAGTCAAGCCTAGATGTTACTATGGCATGTACTATGGTTTTGCGGCAATCCTCCGGTACAAAATGTAAAACTTTCCGAAGGTTTTTTAATTTACTGAAGCAGATGGACGGCACCTGCTGTATTTGGGCTGAAAAGGAAAGGTCCGCCTCCCATCTCACTCCCAAATTACGGATGCGACAGGCAGGAGCGGGCGGTGAGCCCATTTCAGGCGGCCACCACAACTCTGGATCTGGTATGAGGCCCTTGCCAAAAAACAGCACTTCAGTTTTCCCCGCATTGAGTTTTAATTTGTTTGTATTCATCCACAGCGCTATGTCCCGAAAACAGCCCTTAAAGTTCTTAAAAGCATCCACTGTTCGTTCCTTAAATAGAAAAACCAACTGGGTGTCATCAGCATAGGAGATTGCTTTCACACCCCAGTTGGAGATAAGGGAGAACAGTGGAGCAAGGTAAAGATTAAAAAGTAAGGGGCTCAAAGCAGATCCCTGGGGGACGCCGCAGCTAAGCTGTTTCGGTTTAGCTGCAAATGGTTGAAGAGCAACTCTCTACGTGCGACCAGTCAGGTAGGAAGACAATGCGGGCATTACAACGAACGCGTCGTTACCACGCATTTTATTACAATGCAAGTCGTTACAACGACTTGCCTTAGGGAAGTGCTGGACTTTGGAATAGTATATTTTACTATTCCAAATCCAGTCCGTGCAACAGTAGGGAACGTGTTGGATTTAAAATCCAACAATAGGTTACCTAAAGCAAGTCGTTGTAACGACTTGCGTTTTAATGGAATGCATGGTAATGACTCGTTTGTTGTAGTGCCTGCATTGTAATGGCACTGCATAGTTCTGTCTGCGTTGTAAACGCTGTTTCTCAAAGTTAAATTATTGATTGACACCAAAACAACACAAATCCAATCAGTAGAACCAAAGATGTGCAATTTTAAAGATTTCAGGTAAGTAAAGCACCTTAAAACACAAAGCGTCAGTTGCGGCTATCTGGTCGTGCGAAACCGGGTGAAAGTCACAAGTTCCGTAAGGTTGTGATGGAGCATGGGCTGGGTACAGGGACCAGACTAGTCTTGCTGAAAGAGCTACATTCAAAGTCCAGCATGAAAAGTTCTATTTGCTGTGAAAGGGGTGGTGAGGAGCAGGCAGATTGGTGCAGATGGTTCTCGGTGTAGCGCGAAGAGCAGCCTGGGTATTTGCAGATGGTTCTTGGTGTAGCATGAAGATCCTGTCAGGGGTCGTGGATGGTCTTTTCTGGGGCTTCGCATTGGGGGGCTCCGCAAGGTGTTGATGCTGCAGCGTGAAGTGAAACTCTCTTGCTGCCGGGCATTGTTGGCGGTCTCTGTTCAGCTAAGAGTCGGGTTCATTGGAACTTCACATTGAGGGGGAGCTCAGGCAGCAAGATCTTGTTGCACACAGGCTTGTTCATGAAGAGCACAAAACTTCAGTAGAGCTCAACGAAAGCCCCACCAAGAGTCCAGGGCCTGAGGTGTACCACTTGGTTTTCAGGAACTCACTCCAGCAGAGGCCAGCAGGGCCCAGACAGATCCAGTTGCAGTTTCAGAAACCAGGTCAGCTGGTCATCTTGAGCCTGTTATGTCCATCTAGCTCAGAAATGGAGGTCAGCTTTCAGACCCTTGGAGTCACTTTAGACTGGGATGAAGGATTCAGGTCCAGTCTTCCTTCACAGCAAGCAAGGCAGCAGGCAGTAGAGCAGCAGAGTAGCAGGGCAGCAGAGTGGCAGACCTTCCGACAGCAAAGCAGTACAGCAGTCCTTCTTCAGGAGTATCCACAGGTCAAGGAGTATATTGAATAATGGGGTCTGAGGGTACAATATTTATACCTGGTGCCAACTTGGAAGTAGGAGAAGTTTCTAGAGAATTCTCTTTAAAGTCCGTGAAGTTGCCTGCAAGCTGATGCATGATCAATGCAGTGGTGACAAGTCCTTTGTGCAAAGGAAGAGCAAAGACTATTCGGTTGCAAGTGTCTCTGCGCCCAGCTCTGCCCCTCCATCCTGCCTGGTGAGCGCCCATCCAGGCACCTCTAATCCATCTATTGTTGGCTGTCTGAGAGGAATAGACAAATTCTAACTGTCAAATAAACCCAGTCATGTGACCCAGAAACAGGTTGAAGGCACCAAATGGTCAGAGCAGAAAAATTGCAACTTTCTAAAAGGGGCATTTCCAAAATTGTAACTTAAATTTTGACTTTACGATTCAGGGGGATTTTTAATTACAATTTCTCAGACACCAAATATAAAAGGTTAATCTGTTCACAATCAAAAGTTTGCACTTATTAAATGTAATAAAGCAACCCAATGGTATTCAATGGGCGATGTAGGCCAGACAGTAGTGAAAAATGAATGTAAGAGTTTTTCACTACCAGGAAATGTAAAAGTTAAAGGTATATGTCCAAATTTTTATCAACCAGAACTTGAATGTTCTATGCATCAAAATTCATTATGACATTCATCTGTAATGGCACCATGTTGAGAAAAAATAGTAGTTTGCAGCTATTGTATTTGTAAATCTACTTGTGTATCTTGTAGGCTAGGTGGACCAGTGCAAAAGCCACATTAACTCCAAGAAAGTGCCATTAGCAGTAGCAGGCGAGAAGTCATGATTTAAAACTTCATACTATTACTGGTTTGAATGTCAAAAATGTCCACACCACATTTAATCAGCCAGAAATACATTAGTGGGGAGCTCGGGCAGCAAGATCTTGTTGCAGACAGGCTCGTTCACGAAGAGCACCAAACTTCAGTAGAGCTCAACGAAAGCCCCACCAAGGGTCCAGGGCCTGAGGTGTACCACTTGGTGTTCAGGAACTCACTCAAGCAGAGGCCAGCAGAGATCCAGTTGCAGATCCAGTTGCAGGTCCAGAAAGCAGGTCAGCTGGGCATCTGGAGCCCTTTATGTCCCTCTAGCTCAGAAATAGAGGTCAGCTGGCTGACCTTGGAGTCACTTTAGCCTGGGATGAAGGGTGTAGGTCCAGTCTTCCTGCACAGCAAGCAAAGCCCGCATCAAGGACATAAGGAACAATTCACAGTAGACCTAACCTCTCCCTGTTTTCACCCCATGCTCCATCGCTGTCAGCCTGAAAGTGTGACTTTGTCCCAGTCAGAGGTGACCAGATAACCACAGTTGGCACTTTGTGCTTTTAAGTACTATTTATACCTGAATGTCTAAAATTGCATCTCTCTGGTTCTAAGGAATGACATTTTGTCATTTTTGTATTAGAAAAATGTACCTAATTTTTCTCTAAATTGGTGTGGGATTTTTCTTGTGTTGTGTGTTCACTTTAGTAGTGTTTGTGTTCTGCATAAATACTTTACACATTGCCTCTAAGTTAAGTCTGACTGCTTTTGTGACGGGCTACCGGAGGGTTAAGCACTGGTTAATTTAGTGACAGTTGTAGTTCACCTAGACAGATATTGTGGCTGCTGCTTGAGAGGGCCTCATACCCCTCTCAAACAACAACTCAGTTGTCCACAGGAGAAATCCCTCTGAAATACCCATCTAGTCAGGATGTTACGTCGGGGTATCTGTGATATTCTCAGTTTGGATTGTTGAGTACTGTTTTGTTGTAGCCTCTACTTAAAAACTGTTGTTCTACATCTTCCAGTTCCCTATAAAAAGGTATACCCTCACTACAATTACAGCTTAATCTTTAATTTCCCAATAAGGAACAGATTGTTTCTGAGTCATATGGTGTGTACTGGAAGCACGTAGGATTGCCCTACATACTGTAAGTTTTCTGTAAAGCTTGCTTGCTCCCCCTGGCAGTAAATTGTGACATTAAGGAATTCAACAGAGGTACAACTATACTGATAAGTAAATCTCAGATTGTAGTCTTTCAGATTGAAACATGCAAACAAGTTTGATAATGTATTGTAATCACCTATCCAAATCATAATGGTATCGCCAAAGTAACTTCCCTATTGGTAGATGTGGTCTGCAATGTATGGTGGGCAATATTTCCATAAGTAGTGTTCCTAAAAGTGGCCCATATACAAATTTGCATATGATGGAGAACATTTTGTCCCCATTGCTGCTCCCTTTGTTTGATGAAACTACTTGCCATTATGCGAAAACACATTATTATCTCAATGGTCATATTAGCATGTTCAAACAGCTTTTTGACATGACAAGAAGTGTCTTAGTGCTACAAATTCCCAGGCCTGGGCACTGAACTCCGCTCTGCTGGCGGAGGTTGTGGAATTTTGCATACTCCACGTTCCGCAGAGAACGCGAAGTTCCTAAAAAACTTCTGACTCCGCAGCGGAGTGCAGTTCAGCCCAGGACCCTCCCGCCTCCCACCCCTGCAATAAATATTTTTTAACTAGAAGTTACAATTAAAGTAAATTAAGAGCGCACTTACCTTACTGTGGTGTCCCGGGCTGCTCTCCTCCTCCTCGCCCTAATCACCTACTTAAGGCATACGTCATGGTAGGACTGCGCATGCGCAGGCATGTGTAGTCCTACCATGACATACGGGATAACAGGATTACGAGGAGGAGGAGGGGGATAGCAGCCCGGGACGTTGCGGTAAGGTAAGTGCGCTTTTAATTTACTTTAAGTGTAAATTTTTGTTATGAAATATTTATTGCCGGGGCGGTGGGAGGAGCAGAGCAGAGCTCCACTGAGTTTTTGGGCAACTCCGTGGAACTCCGCGTAGACCAATACCACCTGCTACGCCCGGGCCTACAAATCCCTTCTCTTTTGCTATACACATATACAAGGACAGGACATCTAGGATAACTAGGGTCATTTTATCTGTCCACCAGACATCTATACGTTTGTTCAACAGATAACTTATGTCCTGCATATAAAAGGTGGCCACATAAGGTTACGAGTAGGCCTGGGCGGTAAATTCCGTTCCGTTCGCGGAATTTGGGTAATTTCGCGTTCCGCGGAGAACGCGAAAGTGCCCAAAAATCTGCGTTCCGCAACTTCGCGAAATTTTTTGCTTGTTCAGCGATCGCGAACAGGGAAAAAGTATCGCGAACAAGCAATTCCGCGCGTTCGCGGAATTTCTGCGTGTTCGCGGAGATTTTTTACAGTTTCGCGGAGATTTGCGTAACGCGATTACGCAAATTCCGCCCACCCCTAGTTACGAGAAGTGATCAATATATTCCATGATTTTTTCAGTTTTGCACCCAATCTTCAAGATGATTATTCTACCCTAGGAAAAGGTACCCAGTTTATGTATTTTTGGGAAAATATAAATGCAAAAATAGGTAGGAATTGGTTGACTCAAATATTTGTATTCAAGATCTGAGATTAAACAAAAGTCCCCATATCTAGTTATGAAACTGATAATGGGGTTGGTAATCTGAGGTATGGGATTGGTCTTCAATCTAGCATTTACAAAGTCATCCTGAACTTGTCTGTCTATTTCTGCATTTAGACAAATCTATTCAGCAACAATGTTGTCTGGAGGTTATGGATCATTAAATACTGATCTGGGTTTAAGGCCACTATCAACTGTGAGGTACATAATAAGGTGACGATCCGGTAACAATTCCTAAAGGGATGGATCCTGGGTATCATTTAAGGACAAAAATTTGCATATATCTAGACCATCTTGTATAATCATGTCACAGGTTGTTGTGCATACAGATGTTGTGTCAGTTGTTATTCTCTTATCATGAAAATACTTTTGAAATGTTACCTTGCGAACAAACTTAAATATATGTATATGCAGTTGTGCAAAATCACATTTATTAGTAGGACAAAAATGCAGACCTTTGTTCAACAAGCCACATTCAGTCTGTGTTAATGATCTACTGGATAAATTAACAACAGTTATGTGAGACGTAGCTATATATGGGGGAAACCTGCAACTCTTAAGAAGCAAGAGATGAGCCATTTAAGATTTTCCTGATTTGATCCTTGTCCCTGATATTGTGACCACCCCACCCATTCTTTTTCCTGATCATCTTTTGAGGCCACAACAGGCATTTTTTTGTTTATAGTGATCTTTTTTGTTGCCTTGTTGCCTATTCTGTAGCGTTTGAATTCCTCTAAAAAAGTAGAATAGGTTGCACTTTAGAGTAACATTGACGGATTATCCTCAGAGGTCCCATGGGCTATGCTACATAAATCTGATTCAGAAGTAGATACATTGGAAAAAAATATAGGGCCTGTTGGACTTGGCCCTTTTTGCAGGTTCATCCCAGAACTTTTTGCCTTCCTCCTGTATTTTTTCTGACTTGTTTTTGTTGGTTTTATGACTTTGGGCACTTTACCACTGCTGATCAATGCTAAAGTACATATGGTCTCTGTGTAAATTGTCTTTATGGATGGGTGATTCCATGATTGGCATATTTGATTTACTTGTCAGACCTAGTATAGGGCACTGTGTGTGCCCAGGGCCTGTAAATCAAATGCTGCTAGTGGGCTGCAGCACCGATTGTGCCACCCACAGAAGCAGCCTGTAAAATGTGACTCTGGCCTGCAATTGCAGAGCCTGTGTACAGTCTGGACTTCCATGTCGACTTGGCAAGAGCACACTCTTGGCAGTACCTAACCTTCCCTTTTCTACATATTAGTCACTCCTAAGGTAGGCCCAAGGTACCCCGGTGGGCAGGGTGCATTGTATGTGAAAGGTAGGACATGCCCTGATGTGTGTGGCATGACCTGATACTGAATTACTGCCAATTTCATTCTTCACTATTGCAAGGCTTTCTGTTCACATAGGACAGAATGGGGAGCTTGTTTATAACATCTTATAAACATAACTGGCCCTGGGAACAAGGTAGAAAAATAAAGTATAGTATGCCTGAACACAGAATGTTAAAAGGCATCTTTTAGTGAGGGTGATTTTTACATTCTGTGTTTGAAAATACCACTTTTTGAAATTAGGTATTTTCTTACCTAACCATCCAGTGTGCCTCTGCTAGCTTTGTGTATTGCATGTTTGGCTTTTGGATGACACGGGCTGGAGAGGGGCAGCGGCTCCAGAAGTCTGATGAGTCAGGGCTGGGCTGAATAGACCTGGGCTGCATTTAGAGTAGGGGGAGGAGATTTCCTTTCACCTGAATGGGCCTGGTCTGCCTTCAACAATGCTGTCTCCACCTCCTGCCAGGAAACTGCACCAATGAAGACAGAACTGGTTTTGGTTGGGTAAAGACACTCTCTGCCTTCAGAGAACAAATGATTTGTGTGTATAAAAAGTGGGGCACAGACCCCAGACATTTAGATCACTTATGCGCATCAAGAGAAACCATTGCCAAGGAAAAGAGCTGGAGAAGCTGAGGAGGAATAATGGCTCTGTGCTGTTTGCTGTCCGGGGTTGGCCTGCAGTGGCTACTTGCTTCCAAGGAAAGGAGAAAAGGACCTTGGTGTTTGCTTTGCTATCTTGAGGAAGATCTCCAAGGGCTTGATACTAAGCTTGCCTCCTGTTCTGAAGTCTCAGGGACACAAAGACTTCATCACCAGCTCCACTGAACTTCATTGCTGGGGGTTCTGATCTGCTAGAGGTGCCTGCTGTTGCTTTGGACCTCTAGAGAGCAGTTTTTTGCTGGGAACTGGAAAATTGACTCAACATCGAAGATGCATGACGCATCCATACCTGTTTCCGATGTAACGGCAAAGAAACCATCGCAGCACCTGCCGTGGCTCCAAAAATCACTGCACGCCGCATCGAGTGCAACGACCTCCGAAGTCCAAGATCACAGCACCGAGCATGATGCAAGCCCTGCTGTGCGGCTGCAAGAATCCACGCATCATCCCAGTTCGTCACATCGCATCGAGGCGCCAAGTCTATCGCATTGTTGGGGACGCAGTAAGAAATAGGCGCATCAACTTCCCATGCAGTAAGAAATTGACCGATCAACTTGTCTCCGGTATGGAACAGACGCCTCAATTCCCCTGTGCTGCAGTAAGGAACCGATGCATCACCTCCCCCGGAGCAAGGAACTGACGCATCACCTTCCCTGAGTGTAAGGAACCGATGCATCGCCTTCCCTGCGACCCGTTTTGTTTGTTCGCTTGATACATCCAAGGTACTTTGGGGCAGATTTACAAGCCCCTTGCGTCACTTTGGCACCATTGTTACATCACTTTTGTGATGCAGCGGAAGCGTAAAAATTGTGGCCCATTTACAACGTGACAAATCTAGGGAGATGCGTCACTTTGTGAAGCCCTGCGCCACATTAAACCTGCGTCAGGTTTAATGTATGCAGGGTGGGCGTTCCGTCGCAGGAAGCCCCGTAAAAGTGACGCAGTGAAATCTACAAGATTTCACTGAGTTACTTTTATGTCCATGCTGTGTCAAAAGCCTGCGCCTACTTGAAGCAGGCGTAAGGAGTGACGCAGCATGTTAGGCATAGGGCACCCCTGAGCATTGCTGAAGTTGCGTCATGCTTGCGACACGACTCCAGCAATGCGTGACATTTCCGACAACAGATGCGTCAGAATTTCTGATGCATCTGTCAACCCTTGCCCCATGGTGCACCGTATTGTAAATACAGCGCATCCATGGTGACGCAAGGGTTTTGCATGTTGGCGCAGGGAAAGTGATGCATCTCTACAGATGCGTCACTTTCTTGTAAATCTGCCCCTTTGTGCGAAAGTATCACATCTGCAATTTGCTTTGAACTGAACTATTTCTACCATCTGAAAGTCATATTTTTAGTACTGTATTGTGGATGTTTGTCGTTTGGTCTTGTTTGGGTTTAGCCCCTTCAGTGCCCGCCCCTTTCCCCGCCCTGTGCCGGCCGTTCCATTAGCGGGTGGGGTCTATGACGAGCTGGACTCGTCATGGGCACAGCGCTACCGCGGCCCATGACGAGTCCAGCTCGTCATGGGCACTGAAGAGGTTAGATAAAGATTACTTATTTTTCTAAACTGGTGTGGTGTCCATTTGTAGTGTTTTCACTGTATTACTGTATGTGTTCACAAATGCTTTACACACTGCCTCTAAGATAAACCTGTCTGCTTGTGCCAAGCTACCAAGGGGGTGAGCAGAGGTTAGTTTAGAAGTGTATCTCCCTTACCCTGACTAGAACCATGGGTCCCTGTTTAATAACGATGGCGATAATTTGGGAGCAGCCTTGAGACCACTATTCGCCCTACACTCAAGTCTCCAATAGGCGGTTCTGTATTGCACATACAGAGACATTGTATGATGTATACGTTTGCTATCTAATTGTATACCCTTCTATATCTGCCACTTTGTTAAATGGAGGCAACACATCCTTACAGACATATCACGTAGATCACGTGATCAGTCTCCTTTTTAACACATTTTTTTCAATTAAGTAACTGCTGCTGATTTAATTCCTTCCCGGCATAAGCTCTTGATAATAAATGTTTAGTCGACAGGTTGGTGATTAATAACCAAATACGCCGACAGTTTAACAACTGTGAGCGTCCTTGGTTCCGGTTATTTTATTTTACTTTTGGTGCCCATCACGATCGTTTTACATACGCGTAACTACGTTGATCACGTAATCACGTGATTCGACTTCCAAACACTTCCGCATAAATACATACACACTCCATTACCGATTAACTCCCGGCAGAGTCTTTTGAAACAGCATTACGCGTCGATCAAGTAAGCCGTCTTTTTGTTTTCCTTGTCGTGTGTGTTTGCACTTTTAATTACACGATCGTGAACGATTGCTGGTACCATGGCTTTTCGATAAGTTGTCACTGTCTACTATAAGAGTCCCCACGATGGGGTTGGCTATTAGGGACGACACTTATCGCTCATGTTTTTGCATGGACCAGAAAACAAAAACTAAAAGTATGTTGCCAGTCGTGATAGAGTTTTTGGTTTTTGGATTCTACAAAGCCACTTGACATGTTGGGTTGGACATTTCACACTAGCAATACAATCAAGAAGGTGTGTTGTATATTTTGGTGTCTGTACTGTGAACTTGACCAAATAAGCACAAGAGAACATTCATTTTAATTTTAATAGCATATCAAGCGTGATGTAAGACTTTGAAGTTGGTCGAGTTGACACACACGAAGTATGCTTTAGGTAAGACATAAGTTCTTTACAATTACATTATCCTTACCACCGTTTGGGTTATGGTCACATGGGTGAATACTATTTGAAGAGTATTATGATAAGTTTTGTTGTTTTTCAGAGCCCGCTGACC
Source organism: Triturus cristatus (assembly GCF_964204655.1). NCBI lineage: Eukaryota > Metazoa > Chordata > Amphibia > Caudata > Salamandridae > Triturus > Triturus cristatus. Next base: position 759,216,611 of record NC_140587.1, read on the forward strand.
AATTACGTTGAACAATTGTCCGTGTGAAGGTCAAAAATTAGAGGCCTAAGTATACTATTTTATTATGATTTGAGCACTGATATCTCAGAGTGACTATCTTTTGATCCTGACGAATGCCTTGAACAGCCATGTCATTTGGGCAGAAACATGTTGATCAATAGATAGGGTATATTCAACCCTATACTCACTTGCTTTTTAATCACTATCATTTAGGCAGGAGGAATAAAATTGTTGACCCTGAATAGATAGTTTTTAACCACCACTGTTTTCCATTTTTTCAATTTTTGCACTCTGCCCCTCATTACCATTTCGAGTTGGTAGATCCAACGCGTGCTTCTGCACTCATGCTCCTTCCCTTTTGGGTTAAGTCGTAGCCCACACGGGGTACCTTGCGGTCCCCGTTTGTTGGAGGAACACTATGATGAAGCATGTCACCCTCGGGTGAATGAGGGTTTTCGTCCAAAACTGGCACGTGCCCATGTTAATGGTTGGTTCTAGTCTTTATTGTGCTACCCTATATCACATGTGAGATTTATTCTAGATGGAAGACATATAGGACAACAGTTGTTGTATGTAGCATAGTTCTTCCCTTAACGCCCCTTTTGTGTGAGCCGCACTCCTTGACATAAGAAATAATATGCTGTAACAATGGATACTAACCACCAATGGTCACTTGGGTTACCCGCGAACATCAGTAATTTTTAATGCCGTATATTCATTGTGGAGACAGTATTCAGCTCTTACTCTTCTTGTAGTGCACTTTCACGATCCCATTCATTTTCTTACGTTTGTTTATATATAATGGAATGTAATTTCCATTAGCGATGTAGACATTCTCATATGAATAAAGATATAATGTTGACTTTCAATGAACACGGCAATGTGAGGATAGCATTCACTAGATTGTTTACTTGCGTCATGATGCTTGCGTCCAATCATTTGACTTCCCGTTCCATCTGGAAGTATTTATTGTTAGCAGTTGCCTTGAGCGTTCGATTGAACTGGCAGCATGGGGGTGTTTCACGTTGAGATCTTGGATATCGGTAAGCGCGTCGGGTAACCGGGTTGTTTGATGTACCGGATGTTAGGCAAACGATGAGAGGAGTTAACAAGAGTTTTTCTGGGTTACAGAGATTGAGCCGTTCTAGTGCTTTTTACAGAGCTGGTGAATATCGGACAAGCAGTGAATTTGTGAAGTGAACACAGAATCATAAATCTTGTATCTTCAGGTATGTGTGGTAACTTGACGCTTATTACGGCGATAAGGTTGTGGACATTATGCTTATGTTCCGCATTTCGTTTTTCAGAGTAAGTTTAAGACACGCCATTCTGGGTATTGGAGACCTTGGATGCCTTTTAAGCATTGCCCGGGTATGAATAACAGCACATGTACCCCAGTTGATACCTTATATTCTCTAGGGATGTTCATTCCGCTAGATATGTGAACTGCGTTTCTATACACTAGGTCTTACTGAGAAGTTTTGTTGACTCAGCCTGGCTACTACATCATCAGTAAGTCTTGTCTTATGGCAAGATAATCACCACTTAGGGAACATCACAAAATGGTGAAGGGTGCATGACCACACTAACAACAGAATTTTCCTTGAAGCAATTTCTATACACATCAATTGAATCGTCTCCCGTTTATCATTACAGGTTCCCCCTGATGAAGGGACACGGAGTCCCGAAATGCATTGGGAATTGTTTTCTTTGTTAACTGCAGAGTGTAACATTTCAATTCATACAATATACATGAACTGAATAGATATGTTTCACATATTTGAACTATGTTATTTTGAAATGTGAAAACAAATTGAGTGAATATCTTGTTGTTATAAACTATTAAATTTGGTTGTATCTTGAGTATTTCACACACTGTTGTGCACGCTTGAGTCCAAGTCGCAGTTGGTGACCTGGCCACTTCACCATAGTGTCACGTTGACATTAGTAGAAATGTTATCATATTTCTTAGCATAAGCGAATATGTATTCACATCTGTAGTCATTGTCATCACGTACTATTGTCTTCAGTTTTTGGTCCTTCAGGTAGATTTGATGAGTTAAGAATATCTTCCAGAATTTGATCACTTTTAGCATGAGCCTCTGGTAAATCTAGGGTCTTGATCTCCTCCTCTATATTTAATATTTCGGCAAGGGTATCCTGCTGTTTTCTCTCTGCATGCCTAATCAATATATTAATCATACCATAAAAGGTAGAATTTAATAGATTGTCCCACTCTGTTAAAGGATCTGCATCCAGATATGCAAATAATGGGAAGATGAGGATTCTTAGTTCTTTGGATACTCTTTTCCGCCCTATGTATTTTTTAAGGTAACTGCATCCCACTATTGGTAAAGTTCCTGTTTCCTAAGGTGTTCTACTTTAATAAGCTTATGTTTGAGACCCTCCTTGCCAGGTGCATTAGTGTGTGGGTGGACTGTTAATGCTATCATTATCAAATAGTTTGCCAGTAGTTTGTCCTTCTTGTCCCCGAACTCGTTCATATATCAAACAACTTGACATATACTACACCAGAGTAACAATAGTAACAGCCTAGCACGGAGTGCAGGTTTCCTCACAATACAACATCTTGACATTTGGTAGCAGTGGATTATGCTAACCGCACATCTGCAGACTAGCATGGCGTTACCACACAAAACACAGAAAGAAGTAAGAAAGTACTGGTACAAAATGACCCCAGGGCTCCTGTATAATCTCATGAAAGTTCACTGTGAATCCAATAACTTGCAGCTTAACATCAGGGCCATGTTGTAGTTTAATTTGAGTTCCTTATTTCTATCATTTGTTTTGAAAGAGTGAGGCCAGAAGGACTGAAAGTTGTGTTGACGTTCCAACACAATTAACATAAAGAAGGCCAATATGCTGGAAAGGGAGAATCCGGAGTTCTACTAGTCAATCAAGACTATTAAGGAAAGATATGCATAATTAGGCTGTTTCCAGATCTGTGGCTGCATATTTAGTCAAATGTCATATTAATCCTTACAAAAAGTAAACATTTTGCTAGAGTCAGTCACCGATTAATTAATAAATGCAAAAATGCAAAAATGTCCCTTCAAGAAATTAAGTAGCCACTGCATATTAGTATATAATAAAATTAATAATAACAACCCTTAATTAAAAATGACCACATGGCAACTAGCCCTCTTTAGTAAGACATCAGAATCACTTAACTCCTTCCCTAATAGCACATCATTCCGGACAACAAAGGCAGAGATTTTCAAAGCATAACTTGTATGAAAATGTCCATTAAAATGTTACTTCCACAGTAAACCAATCACACTGTTAATTTCCCAAACACCTACTTTTAAATTATTTTCATTGTGCGGAAACATGAGAAATGCAATTTAATACAATGGGCTGTTCAGCACTGGGAACTTAACGATGGAGGTTTTAGCTCATAGCATTGAAATGCTTTAAAAAACACTCTCTTCAGTCAAGGAAGCTAAAGAAAATGTTACTTTACAGACAGGGACATACTGGTGCTGTGGCTGAATTTTGATGATTTTCTGTAAAGAAAAATGAAACCGATGCATCTGCACCCTTAAACATGCACTTTCAGTACTGTGCCCCGGTACGGGCTGGTTATGGTAAGTGAACCAACCCTATGTCAATTATTATTTCACTAGTAAAATTAATTTTTTACAGCTTACTTGAAAACAAAAGTTCTGCAGACTTACTCCGACATCTGCCTCTCATAGGTAAACAAATTGCAATGAACTTGGATGTGCGAGATGGGAACTATCACATAACGATAGCAAGCTATTAGTTAGACCCCAGATCAGTACCAACTCAAGTTAAAGAAAACTGAAAAAGACTTCCAAAGCAAGTGGGTCTTGGATGTAGGTTTTTGTGTAAAAAACATAGAGATGAATGGAATGATGGTAGTGACACTTGACAGGTGTATTAATCTTATGTTAGCCAAGCATCTATAGGAAAATTACTCTTATAATTTGTGACATAGATCAGACTGAGGAACACATGTATCTCAGGAAAAAATATTTCACTGGCTCGAGCTGGGTCTAACTTGCAGGAGCAATGTGAAAACACCTCACCCTATCTCCCCTTCATCTTCAGCAATGTAACATATATCCAAAGATAATAAATGAGTGGCAGGGAAGGGGAAAATCCAATGAAGAGAAATAGCCTTTGGTGCCTCTAATCCCTCTAAAAATTTGGAGGCTGTTTTTTTATTAAGGAGGAGAGGTGACTAGTCACTGACCGCTGAGAAAAATCATCGACGTCTTTTACCAGAGTCCTTTAATTCTATGGTTTTATGTAACAATGGTTACTGGAGGGGCCATCATTAGGAAAATCAGAAATATGAAGGAACGCAGCAAGAGGTGCTTTTTTGGGACATCCCAATAGCCGACTTCACAACGACAGCTACCACCAACCCCTTGAGATACATTATACAATAGAAATTCACTCTACAATAATGAATTACCTCAAAGTCCAATTGTTCACAGACTCGGTGACTAAATTGCCATGGACAGTTCGAAGCATTAAGTGTATGGATACTAAAACAAACACTCACAGAGCACCAAGAAAAAACAATATATGTATGTATGTATTTGTGTGTATATGTACATATGCATTTATATGGTAGTTTAATAGTGAGAGCATAGCCAAAAGGCAGTGGAGCACTCTACTTGGTCAAAGACAAGCTTAACGCTAATGAGTGATGAGACGGATAACTTTCTTTTGGACCACTAATGCTTTGTGATGTAGTGTTCTTTAAAGAGGTGAGTCTTCAAACCTTTCCTAAAATGGAGCAGCGTTTGGTCAGTCCTGATGGATACAGGGATATTGTTCCAGACTCTGGTTGCATAAAGGGTTGCTGCTTCCTTTATTCTTTTTCACACTTCTTAGTATTTAGTCTGATGGTGTCCATGCTGTGGAGGAGCTGTGAACCACTAGACATTGTGAGGTTGTCTGCATGATAACCGGGGGTATTGGTTTTGATGGCTTTGTATATTATGCAACTAAATTTGAAGGTGGTGCTGGCTGGCAAGGGGAGCCAATGGAGTTCCATCGGGATGACCCTGGATGAGAGAGGCTGAAGCATAGAAAGTGCTCCTAAAGGGTGCCAGTGTGAAGTTTAGGAGGCCACATTGGAGGCTATGGGGGCTTCAACAGCTGTCCTGAAGTCGCTTTCTGGATGAAACAGTTTGACATTTTGTAGGAGAGCTGGTACCAGGTCTTCTTTGTTTTGTTTTTGCAATGTGTTTCTTGTAGATGAGATTAGTGCCGAGAGTGAAGAAAAGTGGCTTTTGGCATTTGGTGAAAGTTGTGGTCAAGAAGCTGCCAAGGTTCATGTCATTGAGTCAGGGTTGTACTGTTTCTTGTCTTTTCTTCTTGGCACATACCTGGAATTCTGTCTTGGTGGGGTTGAGCTTCAGGCAGGCACATGATTTTCAAGTGTGGATGATGTTCAATCAGTGTTTGAGGCACTGGATATCTGAAGCTGAGGAGACCTTCAAGCAGAGTTATGTATGATCGGTATACTGATGAATCTCAATGCTGTTATCTGTAAATAGAGCCTCAAGTGGATCCATGTAGAGGTTGAAGATGATAGGAAACAGTATAAAACCCCGGGGGAATCTCCAGGTGATAGGGACCTTTTGGTAATCAGGGTCAAGAGGAGGTTTCTTTAGGAGTGGGAGGATCTAGCCTGTTTTGAGTGATTCTATGAAGATGCATTGAGTGAGAGAGGCAATGGCAATGGTGAGTAGGGGACAGAGAGCATTCCCAGAAAGATCTTTGAGGAAGGGCGAGAGTAGGACATCAACTTCATTAGAAGTGACTTTGAGGGAGTATGTCAATGCCAGAAAAGTATTCTCTGATTCTAAATGGAACAAAATATGTCTCACTTGGAGCTGTTATATGAACAATGTGAGGCCCAAAAAGCTCCAGAAATGTAATAAGCAACTACGCCTTACCAGGGGACAAAGTAAAAGCATAACTAGAGGCTAACCTGTAATTGTTAATAATTCACTGACACTAGTGAAGGCAAACAACGTATTTTGCCTGCTTCGCTTCTTTAATAGCAAATGCCAAAAAGCATGGCATCTGTCTTCAACAGTAAAAGGAGATGGAAACAGCAACTACTAAACTGAGAAAAATCCTAATTTTAAGGCTTTCGGTATTCACAGAAGGCATTTAGGAGTCCTAAATTTAGGACTACTAAATTGAGAAAAATCCTAATTTTAAGACTTTCGGTATTCACAGAAGGCATTTAGGAGTCCTAAAGTTAGGAGTCCTAACTATACTACTACTAAACTGAGAAAAATCCTAATTTTAAGACTTTCGGTATTCACAGAAGGCATTTAGGAGTCCTAAAGTTAGGAGTCCTAAATTTAGGACTACTAAATTGAGAAAAATCCTAATTTTAAGACTTTCGGTATTCACAGAAGGCATTTAGGAGTCCTAAAGTTAGGAGTCCTAACTATACTACTACTAAACTGAGAAAAATCCTAATTTTAAGACTTTCGGTATTCACAGAAGGCATTTAGGAGTCCTAAAGTTAGGACTCCTAACTTCTGTGAATACCGAAATGTGTAAGTGTCTTCTGTGAATACCAAAATGAGTAAGTGCCTTCTGTGAATACCAAAATGGTAGTAAGTTTAGGATTTTGTCTTAAGTTAGGTCTGTGAATCGGGCCCAGTGTTTTTACAGATGCACGTGATTAACCACCTGGGGGCAGTTGGGAGGGTTCATAAACAATGAACAGGCTCTCAACTATTGCTTCAGTTTTCACTGAAAGGGATATGTGCACGTCGGCATGCCATGAAACATGAATGTGACGCCATGGAATTCGTTATGTTGTTTTAAAAGAAGTTGGCATTTCGCAAGTTTTTTTTTTTTAACAAGGGATGCAATCCACCATATGCCACGATAAGCACGCCAAAGACTATAGCTGCTCAAGGGATAATGAAACGGTGATATGATGCAATATGGGAAAAGTGTTGGGTAAGCCCAGGAAGGTTCACCAGTTACACATAGTAGTTAACAACGGTATGGGTGCTGTTGAAAAGGGATAGTTGTCGTAATTCATGATCATCCAATGCAATTTTGATACAGTTGGCTTTAAAAGTATGCAGTGTTACATTGATTGTTTACACAAAAAATATTTTTGAAGTAAAAAAGATGCAATTTGTTGTTTAACCCCTTCAGTGCCCGCCCCTTTCCCCGCCCTGTGCCGGCCGTTGCATTAGCGGGCGGGGTTTATGACGAGCTGGTCTCGTCATGGGCACAGCGCAACCGCGGCCCATGACGAGACCAGCTCGTCACGGGCATTGAAGAGGTTAATCGAATTGGGAGTGTAATTATAATGCTGATATTGATATGTAAAATATTTTTTTGTATTGTAGATGCCCCTGATGAAGGGATTCTTCCCGAAATGCATTGGGCTATTTTTATTAAAATCGTGACATGTGGAACCCACCATTGCTCCTGAGCGTGTGTGAATATCTTCGTAAAGTATTGGAATGAGTAAAACGAATTAAGTATTGGAATGAGTAAAACGAATTAAGTATTGGAATGAGTAAAACAAATTGAAGGAATAATTAACAAAGAAAGAGTAAAAGTAATGGAGTAAAGTATGGCTAAATAGAAGATTAGACTATATGAATTTAATTCATTTGATTCATTCAGTCATGTGTCTGTGCAGCTTGAATAGGAACAAAATGAGGTTCCTTAGTTTTTGATAAACTTCATCAGGACATTCTGATTATAAAACCATTTAAGCCTGACTCTTAGAGGACAAGTGGACTGGACAATATATTGAGATTAGGGCGGCCAAAGTGCTGTATTGCACAAATTCATTAACTAGTTCAATCTCTACCATCACAGATGGAACTGCCATGAATGGGAGCACACCTATCCAAGATGTGCTGCACAGGGCCAGGCAAGATTGCTCATTGGAGGGACATCAAAACTCTCCCTATTCCAATCAAAAAGAGTGCAAGTATTCTTTTCTTCAACCTATGGTATGATGATATCGTACAACTACAATACTGATGCAAGTGAGAGCATGTCCAAGGGCAGTAACATTGTAGTGTAACTACACTGGTGACACGGATGAAAACCTGCCAAGTCCAATGCCAAGCAGAAGTCTGAACACATTAAGGTGCAAGCCACCAAGATGTTGAACTTGGGAATTACTAAACCTTCACAAACTCCCTGGGTCAGCCAGTGGTACTTGGACTGTATCAGGTGCTGAAGGACCTTTGCTTTTGTATAGACTGCCCTGAAAAATTATAATGCATCTCATTTGCAGAGCTGATGAGTTCATTGGCATGATACAATCTATTCACTTCCTTGGTGCCACTAACCTAACCAGCGTGTAACATCAGATCACTCTTAAAATTGGTTCCAAGACAAAGTTCCTTTATATCAAGACGGCCCCCTCTCTCCATGCATTCCGTAAATAATTCAAAACATGGTTGTTCAACCAATAACAGACAGCACCCATTCTGTCCCATCATCAACCGTCCGAAGCGCCGAGGTATTCAAGGGTATTTGTGCGCTTAACAAATTGCATAAATAAATAAATAAATAAATAAATAAAGCCTGAGGTCTCAGCCACAAAAAATGTGTTTAATTCCCATACATACCTTTTGGACTAACGAACAAAACAGATACTTTCTTAAGGTTGGTGAACCATGTGTTCCATTGCCTGGATGCATTCTATGTCACCTATTTTGATGGAGTAACTCTGCATAGCGACGCATGTATTGAGAACTTCAGTCACATTGAGAATGAGAAAGTGCTGCTGGCACCAAAAACAGATAAACGTATTTGAAAGCCACATTTGGCATTACTCGGTGGTCTACCTTGATCACCATTACCTAAATTATGTGTTGATCATAAAATTCAGACCTCTTTGAAAACCCCTGCTTGCACAGGGGTTAGAAAAATAAGTTGTACAGATGTTATCACACTCAGTGGGCCTCACTCACAAATGGTAAACTTACACTTACTACTTTTCAGTATTCACAAAGAGGAACTTAGACCAAAAGTGTAAATTAACTAATTTTCGGTATTCACAAAGGTAAGTTACTATTAGTAAATTTAGACTTTTAGCCTAAGTTTACGTTTGTGAATATCAAAAAGTAGTCAAGTTAGAATTTTGGTCTACGTTTAAGTTTACCTGTGTGAAAAGTTTACTTGTGCTGCTATAATGCTTTAATGCTGTACTGCTGCTGAATTCCTCACCTGTCCCTTAGTCCTTGGTCCGCCGCGGGGGCTCCCGGTTGTGCGGAGGGAGGTCTGGGCAAAATTCACTGCATTGGAGCGGACGCCATTTTGGGGGTAGAGGGTTGACGCTTCACTCGCTCTCCAGTTCCGGGGATACCGGATAAAAAGCAATGATGGCCCAGATGCACAGCTGTCAATAGCTGAGGTACGCGCAGGACCGCAGGGGAACATTGCTTGCCACAAAGATTGTAATTTGCACAGCTGCTGAATTGTATTTTGCACAGTCTGATTTTATTCATTTTAAAAAACATTTTACTTGTGCTGCTATAATACTTTAATGCTGTACTGCTGCTAAATTCCTCAACTGTCCCTTACTCCCTGGTCTGCTGTGGGGGCTCCCGATTGTGCAGAGGGAGGTCTGGGCTAAATTCACGACATTGACGCGGACACCATTCTGGGAGTAGAGGGGTAGAGGGTTGACGCTTCAGTCGCTCTCCACTTCCGGGGATACCGGATAAAACGCAATGATGGCCCAGCGGGCCAGGACCCCTGGAAAAGTCACTAGAATTAAATATACTAAAGAGGAATTGTATAGTCATAACATATTTAGACTAAATGACTGTGAAATGGGATGGGATTTTATGAAGGGCATACTAAGTGTAAGAGATTGGAGGCACTGCAAACAAAGATGGATTACTCCTCACATCACAGAGAGGATAAATAAGACACTGAACAGGCTAGAAATCCCTCAGAACTGGAATCATGGACTGATCAACAGCAGATCACTGCCCAAACACACAACTGAACTCCGATTACTGAAAGAGGACACTAAATTAGATGTCCTGTTTTTAAAGGAAAGTTGGCTTAAGGAGCACTTGTCCCCTGATACAGTTATGGCAGTGCCGCCAGACTATGACATACATAGGATGGATAGGATGGGCCAGATAGGAGGGGGATTAGCCATTCTCCAAAAAAAGAGTACAAATGTACAACAGAACCATTGGCTCGGAAAGGATGTGAATGTCTCTTTTTTTCAATACAGTTATCTCGCAACTTCACTCTATTTAGCCTCTTAATATATCGACCACCGGGTCCATATGGGGAGTTCCTAGAAGAACTGCCCGAAGTGATGGCTTGTCTCTTACTTAAGAAATCTCACATTACTATACTTGGAGACTTGAATCTTCACATGGAGGATAAAAGCCATCCAAGTGTAAAGGGAATACTATCAGACCTAGACCGCCTACAACTGATTCAGCTAGTAGCAACAGCCACACATGTTAAAAGACACACTTTGGATATGGTAATCTCAAATGACCCTGACCTGACAGCAGCTACTCCCATACGGGTACCTTGGTCGGACCATCATTGTATCCCTTTTAATGGATGAAATTCAGGAAATGGGCACAGAGACGCTACTCCTAAAGGTACGACAATGAAAAGGTGCTGGGATAAGATCAACACGAGAATTTGAGGGTACTTGTTAACAGACACCGCAATTCCGAATTCAGAGATGCCAGGGTCAGCTGAAGAAGGCTACTCGCGATGGGAATCCTGGATCACCCAATCCCTAGAGATAGTAGCCCCTAAGGTTGCCCACAAGCCCAAAACCAGAACTAGAGCAGAAGGATGGTTTAACCCTCAGTAACTGGCATTAAAGAAATCTGCTAAAATATTGAAAGGGAGTGGAGAAAAAGCTATGATCCCCAACTCAAAATGAAGTATAAATCAGCTATCAGAAAATATCACAATAATATTAAAAGGAACCAAGCTAAGTTCTTTGAGGAAAAAGTCATTGGTGCACAGAACTCAGCAAGGGAATTGTTCACAGTAATTAAGACCCTGACCAATCCACCCACTAATAGTGGTCCATCTGAAACTTCAGAGGAAAGGTGTAATAATCTGGCCTCATATTTCCTTTCTAAAGTAACAGACATCTACAGCTGTTTCAAAACGGATGGAGACCACACAACACAGTGGGAAAAAGACCATGAACTAGCTCCCTCACAACAGGTCGTCACTAACTTCCCGAGTATGGAACAGAAGGATCTAGAAACCTTATTAGATACGGTGAAGTCTGGTTCGCCCCTGGACCCAGCACCTCCACATATTCTTAAAACAGTAGCACCCATTTTTGCACCTATCTTAATGAAGATCATGAATCAGTCACTAGAAACAGGCACAGTCCCAATGGCCTGGAAGCATGCTGTGATAAAACCTCTACTGAAAAAAGCCAATGAGGATCAATCGCAACCAGGGCACTTTCACCCCATCTCCTTGCTACCATTTGTTGGCAAGCTATTAGAAAAACACGTCAATAGAAATCTGCCAGAATTTCTAGAGACTAATCAATGCCTTTACCCCACACAGATGGGTTTCAGGGCACAACACAGCACAGAAACTGCCCTGCTGGTTGTGGTGGAGGAGTTAAGACAACCATTAGACCAGGGAAAAGCAGCCGCATTGCTCTTATTAGATCTGAGCGCTGCTTTTGATACTGCGGATCATCGTATATTACGCAGAAGGCTCGCAGACACTGGGATCAGGGGCATGGCACTCAAATAGTTTACATCATTCCGAGTGATCAGACATTTCAAGTCCAGGAAAATACCACTCTTTCCAAAACCATGTCTCTGAAGTGTGGCAACTCACATGGCTCAACACACAAGATGATGGACGGAATATTGCACATTGGCAAAACATTCACCCCCAGTCACAGATCTGGGTTTAATCCATCGTTATTTTGCTCACCACGCCACCCCAGTTCATACATGGCCATATGCAAATCCATCTTCACCCTGTGCCTCATGGGAACAGTACAGCCCGAACAGCCAAGGCATGTCTTCCCTGGACCGGAATCAAGCATCCTAGGACCGGTTTCGGGGTTTCACCCCACTTCAGCCAGGATAGCTTCACTCTAGGGGCGTAGTGAGCACGGGAACCATGTCTGGGCATACCCTTCACACATAGGGTGAACAGCAAAACACACAAGATGATGGACGGAATGTTGCACATTGGCAAAACATTCACCCCCAGTCACAGATCTGGGTTTAATCCATCGTTATTTTGCTCACTACGCCACCCCAGTTCATACATGGTCATATGCAAATCAGTCTTGACCCTGTGCCTCATGGGAACAGTCCAGCCAGAACTGCCAAGCCATGTCTTCCCTGGACAGGAATCAAGCAACCTAGGACCGGTTTCGGGGTTTCACCGCTCTTCAGCCAGGATAGCTTGACTCCAGTGGCGTAGTGGGCACGGGACCCACGTCTGGGCATACCCTTCCCACAAAGGGCGAACAGCAAAACACAGAAGATGATGTACGGAATGTTGCACATTGGCAAAACATTATTATTATTATTATTATTAGACCGATTTGTAGCGCGCATGGCTGCCCCAGCAACGGGGCATCCCAGCGCGGCCCTGACCAAGACCAACAACCAGGAGACAGACGCAAGATGACAGCTAAACATATGAAGATTTAGCAGGGCCAGAGAAGAGCCAGGTTTTTATAGCTTTGCGAAAGGCCAAGTGCTTCTGAATAATTCTGATAGAGACCGGTAATGAGTTCCATAGTTTGGCGGCTAAAATCCGAAAGGAGCGGCCACCTGCTCTGGCTTTGAAGACGCGGGGGGCACAAACCAGGGCGCAGCCAGACGATCTTAAGGCGTCGTGGGGTGTAAGGCTTAAGTAGATTGGCCAAGCCCATAGGGGCCTGACCAGATTGGATTTTATGCGCCACACATAGAGCCTTAAACTGGATGCGCCTTTCCACAGGAAGCCAGTGCAATTTAGGAAGCAAAGCGGTCACTGAGCTCGACTTAGGAAGTCCTACCAGCAGCCGCGCAGCGGCATTCTGGACCCGCTGCAGACGCTTAATACTGGCCATATTAGCGCCCAGATAAAGTGCGTTACCATAGTTCAGCCTAGACAAAATTAGGGCCTGGACTATGGTTTGGCGCACTTTGGGGGGAAAAAAGACAATCACGGGTCTTAGGCCACGTAGATGCCCAAAACACACCCCAGCTACAGTTTTGGATTGCGCTTCAAACGTCAAACCCTGATCAAACCATATCCCAAGGTTCTTTACCACCTTTTTGGGAGAGGGCGCAGGTTTAAGACGCTCAGGCCAACACTGTTCGGACCATAGTTCCCGATCCTTCCCAAACAGTAAGATCTCTGATTTGCTGGCATTGAGCTGCAGAAAGTTACCCGCCATCCAGTCGGCCACTGCTAGAAGATCCTCCTTAAATTTCCCCAGGCTGACATCACAGTTCTTAGAGAAGGAGATCAGCAGTTGGGTGTCATCAGCATATGACACTTATACAAGCCCTCTGCTTTTAGCTACCGCAGCCAGGGGGCGAACATAGATATTAAACAAAAGTGGGCTCAAAACGGAGCCCTGCCGTACTCCCTGATGCAGGCCAAACTCCTGGGAATGAAACGGAGGCATAGAAACTTGGAAAGACCTTTCCTCCACGAAGGAGCGGAACCAGCCCAAGGTCTCGCCCTCAACACCAATTTCCTGCAAACGGGATAATAAAATTGCATGTGATATGGTGTCGAAGGCGGCGCTTAGATCAAGTAGGACCAGAGCCATGGAGTCACCCCTATCCAGACTATCCCTGATAGCTTCCGATACTGCCAACAGTGCAGACTCGGTCCCATGACGCACACGGAAGCCATGTTGCGAGGGGTCCAGAATGGCATTTTGATCTATATACTCCTATATACTCGCAAGAAATGCGCATGCACGGGCTTCCGCGCATGCGCATTTGTCAGAAGAAGTTTGAAATGGAAGAGGGAGCCCCGGAGACGCCGCGTTTCAGGTAAGTTTCTTTAATTTAGTATTTATTGTAAATGCGGAGGTTTGATTTAAAAGGAGGGCGGGCGGGAGGCGGGTGGCGCGTAGTGGGGCTACGCGAAGCACGTAGTGTGCGTAGATTTGGGCACACTACGTGCTGCTTCACGTAGCCCCACTACGCCCACTACGCCCACCCTTAGTTTAATCCTTCGTTATTTTGCTCACCACGCCACCCCAGTTCATACATGGCCATATGCAAATCAGTCTTGACCCTGTGCCTCATGGGAACAGTCCAGCCCGAACTGCCAAGCCATGTCCACTGCCCATCAACTGTTGTTTTTGCATTTGTCACCCCGAGTGGGACGGGTATGCTCAGACGTGAGTCCCGTGCTCTCCATGCCTCTGGAATCAAGCTATCCTGGCTGAAGAGGGGTGAAACCCCGAAACCGGTCCTAGGATGCTTGTTTCCAGTCCGGGGAGGACCTGGCTTGGCAGCTCGGGCTGGACTGTTCCCATGAGGCACAGGGTCAAGACTGATTTGCATATGGCTAAGTTTAAACTGGAATGGAATGGTGAGCAAAACAATGATGGATTTAGGCCCAGATCTCTGTACTGGGGTGAATGTATGACATTGTTTTGCATTCTGTCCATCAACTGTTGTTTTTGCATTTGTCACCCCGAGTGGGACGCGCATGCTCAGACGTGAGTCCCATGCTCTCCATGCCACTGGAATCAAGCTATCCTGGCTGAAGAGGGGTGAAACCCCGAAACTGGTCTTGGATGCTTGTTTCCAGTCCCGGGAGGACCTGGCTTGGCAGTTCGGGCTAGACTGTTCCCATGAGGCACAGGGTCAAGACTGATTTGAATATGGCTAGGTTCAAACTGGAATGGCATGGTGAGCAACAAACGATGGATTTAGACCCAGATCTCTGTACTGGGGTGAATGTATGACAATGTTCTGCATTCTGTCCATCAACTGTTGTTTTTGCATTTGTCACCCCGAGGGGGAAAGGTATGCTCAGGCGTGAGTCCCGTGCTCTCCATGCCACTGGAATCAAGCTATCCTGGCTGAAGAGGGGTGAAACCCCGAAACCGGTCCTAGGATGCTTGTTTCCAGTCCAGGGAGGACCTGGCTTGGCAGTTCGGGCTGGACTGTTCCCATGAGGCACAGGGTCAAGACTGATTTGCATATGGCTAGGTTCAAACTGGAAAGGCATGGTGAGCAAAAAAACTATGGATTTAGGCCCAGATCTCTGTACTGGGGTGAATGTATGACATTGTTCTGCATTCTGTCCATCAACTGTTGTTTTTGCATTTGTCACCCCGAGTGGAACGGGTATGCTCAGACGTGAGTCCCGTTGTCTCCATGCCACTGGAGTCAGCTATCCTGGCTGAAGAGGGGTGAAACCACGAAACCGGTCCTAGGATGCTTGTTTCCAGTCCAGGGAGGACCTGGCTTGGCAGTTCGGGCTGGACTGTTCCCATGAGGCACAGGGTCAAGACTAATTTGCATATGGCTAGGTTCAAACTGGAATGGCATTGTGAGCAAAAAAACGATGGATTTAGGCCCAGATCTCTGTACTGGGGTGAATGTATGACATTGTTCTGCATTCTGTCCATCAACTGTTGTATTTGCATTTGTCACCCCGAGTGGGACGGGTATGCTCAGACGTGAGTCCCGTGCTCTCCATGCCACTGGAATCAAGCTATCCTGGCTGAAGAGGGTGGAACCCCGAAACCGGTCTTAGGATGCTTGTTTCCAGTCCAGGGAGGACCTGGCTTGGCAGTTCGGGCTGGACTGTTCCCATGAGGCACAGGGTCAAGACTGATTAGCATATGGCTAGGTTCAAACTGAAATGGCATGGTAAGAAGAAAAAAAAACGATGGATTTAGGCCCAGATATCTGTACTGGGGTGAATGTATGACATTGTTCTGTATTCTGTCCATCAACTGTTGTTTTTGCAACCCACATGTCTCATCATTGAGTCCAACACTTTTTAATTTCTATGTTGGGCCGCTTGCCAAAATTGGACTGGAATTTGAAATATCCATGACTTTGTATGCCGATGACACACAGCTGATTATCTCCCTGGACCCAAAAAAGTGCAGGGATGGTGAGAGACTATCTTCCTGCGTGGTAAAAGTTAAAGAGTGGATGACAGCAAGTTCCTTAAAGTTAAACTGTGATACAACGGAGCTACTGCTCCTTGGAAATAAAGCAATACCCAGGCCCATCATAGACTGGACTGCATGCCTAAGTAAACCACCCATTCCGGCAGAAATAGTAAAAAACCTAGGATTCTGGCTAGAAACGGATCTCTCTATGGTTACAAAGGGCAAGAAGGTCAAAGCAACTTGCTTCGGACTTCTCGGAAGTCTGCGCAAAATCCTAGACAGAATTCCCATACAACTAAGGAAAACAGTGGTCCATTTTCTGGTCACTTCACGATTCGATTATGGAAACTCACTGTTCCTGGGGGCACCTAAATATGTTACTCAGAAACTGCAGGTGGCCCAGAATGCAGCCGCAAGACTGCTGTGTAACATCCCGGTACGGGAATCATTAAAAAAGCATCTACTTAGACTTCACTGGCTCCCGGTAGAAGCCAGAATAAAATTCAAGGCACCGGTTATTACACATAGAACACTGCATAAACGAGGCCCACAAGAAGTCAGGAGGCTAGTCTCCCTCTAAATCCCAAAGAGGCAGTTGCGATCTAGCATGGAAGAACGCCTAAAACAGACAAAGGTCAGGAGGGAGAAATGGGGAGGAAGATCGTTCTCCCACCTAGCTCCCAAACTTTGGAACTCTTAGCCATTGGAATACAGACTAATAGACAGAGAGCTACAGTTCCGCAAAGAGATCAAGACTTGGTTGTTTATGCAATATCTTTAAGGCATGGTTTGCCCATACTCAGTACCTGACCGCGCAGTGCTGGGAAGCCCTAGGGCAGCCATGCGCTTTACAAGTCCCAATAATAATAATACAGAAAAGTAGGAAAGTTAAACTTTTGGTCGAAGTTTACCTTTGTGAATACAGAAAAGTAGTAAACATACACAAAAGTGTAAGTTTTCCTTTGTGAATCGGGCCCATCAATTATAAGTTTGCAATAAATTTGGGTGTATGTGGGTCACACCCTAGATCTTACTGCACCGAGGCTTAATAGTAATACTTTAGGCAGATTTATTGGTGACGTTTGGTGCTTGGTTCCTTAAAAGCTCTGACCCTGTCCTCTGGTTAATAAGGTTGCATTAAAGCCTGAATCTACAACAAACTTCATATACTCTGTCCCATGTTTGAGGGCTCAACTCTAAGTAAATTCGAAAGATCACATTTTATCAAGTGTGATAATTATCGCTTCTCTCAAGGTGTGCTTGTAATCAAAGTCATAAAAACAGTCCCCTTTCGTTAGCTCCAAT
Source organism: Triturus cristatus (assembly GCF_964204655.1). Classification (NCBI taxonomy): domain Eukaryota; kingdom Metazoa; phylum Chordata; class Amphibia; order Caudata; family Salamandridae; genus Triturus; species Triturus cristatus. The sequence goes on from NC_140587.1 coordinate 759,234,054, forward strand.
CACATCACATTCATACTCAAATAAAAATTATTGATCACCAAAACATAATCAAAGTTAATCCCACAACTTTCAAAAACTAAATATGCGTCAATTGAACATTGAATATTTTATTCTCCATCCATTAAAAAACACATTGTAACACAAACATTTATAAAACAGAATTAATTCTACAATTTAAAAAAGGCATTTTTAAAAATTCATACAAATATCAATACATTGCTCAAATTTGCAAAGAGTAAAACACTTAATTACATTAAAAATTGTTATGCAGAGACCAAACAATACACTATGGGTGAACAAACAAGGAAGTTATTTCTAGTCAAAAAAGCACCACACCAATCTGACACAAATCACTTGTTATACAAAGAGGTAACTTGTTCTCTGATCATTTGTTCAGTATAACAATTGTCCCCAAAGATCTAAACTGGGCTTTTTCATCAAAGCATCAATGCGTTTCAGTGGGTACTTTTATTCGACCACCACCTTCATCAGGAAATTCTTATGGGGTTTCTACCTACGAAGCCATTGAAGATCCCGTGGTACTTGTGTGGGAGGGAGGTGAGACATATTTCATCCCTTGAACCATGAAATAACCCTATCTCGGACTCTAAATACTTCTGGAAGATTTTAAGCACAGATAAAGATTTGAATTTGGGGAGATATTGTCTTTTTCCTGATGAAGGTGGCGGTCAAAAAATAGTACCCACTGAAACGTGTCGATGCTTTGATGAAAAAGCCCACTTTAGATCAATGAGGACAATTGTTATACTGACTAAATGTTAAGAGAACAAGTTATCTCTTTGTATAACAAGTGATTTGTGGGTAAAAAAAACAAAAAACTATGGAAAAGATGGCGGCTAGCTGGCGAGCTCGATCGTGAGCTCCGTGCTCTCTGCATAATTTAACACAAAACGAGCAGTAAAAACAGAAAATAAGAAAGATCCTGGTACGCGTGTAATTGGTGATATGAAGTAAGTTGAAAATTGAAAATCGAAGCAACGAAGCAAACTATCTGAGAAGGTGGAGAGGTCGTGGAACACAGGGGGCAGAGCTCGCAGCAAAGCAGGAACCGTTCCGGAGCCGAGAGAGGAGCAGAGTGAGCAGGAGCCGTTCTGGGTCGACATAGGCGGCACGCACCAGCAGGCATCAGCGAGCTGCAATACACGCAGCGGACGAAAGTGGCAGTGGAAGGAGTCCCGCGCTGCTGCGCATTCCCAGTGTGGGCTGAGGCAGCCACGGCATGTAGGACCTGCTAAAAAGCCGCGGCAAGAGTGGTGTACAGGGGGGAAACGCTCAGACCGCATACCTCGCCCATAGAAGAAACAACATCCAGAGCCTAATACAAACAGGTGGAGGTGAGAAAAGTGAAAGCCATCTAACTTCTCGGGTAAGTGAAGAGGGGGGGTCTGAACAATACAGTGAGTGGGGGGCAGGGTACAGGGTGTCAAGATAAGTGCCAAATTAAGTGCAAATTAATTGCTAAATCTAGTGAGCAGAATAAAAGTATTTTTACGGCAAACTGCACAAACTGCACAAACTGCATAGATCAAGCTAAACCATAGGCTAGACCACAGGCCGTAGAGCTGGAGCAAGTGGGGGTAAAAGTAGCAAAAGTGGCAAACGCTAAAGGGAGCACAGAAACCAAGGCATCAATAGCCCCGTGGGGGTTAACTCAAACAGTACAAAAGAAGGAAATCGCAGGTTATTGTTCAAGGAGCAAACATTTTCCACTAGAAGAAGTGGAGCCAGAGCACCCTCCTGAGTTAGTAAACCTATGCACACAAATTAAAACCTCCACATCTACCTCCGATACATCCCCCCGTTGTCCCCAAAAGAACAAGGAAAAGAAGAGACAAACTACAGCAGGGAAATCGCAGCCCCCTGTATCTAGAACAAGTCAGGCCAAGCTAAAAACATTGGGCTCGATAAAACAAAAGATAACACCCTCCTTAAAGTCCTTATTTAAAGTACAGGAGTCTCAGAAGGCAGAAAAGTACCACAACAAAACCCAAACCGAAAGACAAGCAGAGACCACCAGAGAGGACGTACCAAAAATAATGTCAATGGTCAGCAACAGGTACAGTGCTCTAGAGGCATTCGACCACAGACTCTGTAAGCGCTAAGGTGCCCGATGACGGCCTACTTCCACAAGAAAATACGGAAAGTATGGAAAAAATGATGACCACCATGATGAGAGAAATGAGATCCAACTTCGCGATATCAGAGAAAAATCTGATGAAAATTCAGGAAGCATGTGAGGTAATGGATCAGAAAATAAATACGCTCATGGAGAGAGTACCTTCAGTGGAATTGGAAGTAGGGATGCTAAGCAAAAAGGTGGAGAAAAACAGAAGAGAAATAGACCAACTCAAATCCTCAGACAAAGATATATGTGACAGAATGGAATCAATGGAAAACCAGGCAAGGAGAAACAATCTTAGAATCTGTAATGTCCCTGAAGTTTTGGAAGGGGAGGAAATCAAAGCCTTCACGATCAAACTACTAGGAGAGATAATTCCCTGGACGAAGTCCATTGATCTCGCAGAAGACATCCAGAGAATTCATCGGAACCCATTTGGGAGAATCAAAGCTAGGAAAAACCCAAGGAAGATCCTCATGAACTTTAAGACTTACACACTTAAAGAAAGAATACTAAGTGAGGGCCTGAACGCAGGTTCATTCTCACAAAGCAATCGGACGTGTAGAATTAAATCCGATATTTCAAAAACAACGCAGGATAGGCAATGGCAGCTCGGCCAATACATACAACAACTGAAAACACTAGGAGCAACAGTTCAAATGCGGTTCCCAGCCACACTGAGAATAATGTGGCAAAATAAAATGCACAACATTAGAGACCCCAAGAAGGCAGAGTGCTTCGTAGAGCAAATTAAATCACAAATGTAGGATCAAACATCACAAAGCAAGAAGAATGCGACAGAAGAGCAAGGAGCTAAAAAAGGGGCTAAAGAATGCCCCAGAAGAGTTAGGGGAGGCTTCTCCTGGGAGGGGAAAGAGGGGGGGGGGGGCACACAGCAAAATTCGTAAAAACAAAAAAATGCAAAAGGTGGGGAGCAAAATGGGGATAAAAAGAAAACAAAAATGTCCAAATTAAGCAGTACGAGGGAGAAGGGGCCCAGACAAACTTTACAGAAAATAGGAAGGGTTCACCAACCAGATGGGCACAAAAGGAATTGGTCTAAATGTCTGTTAATGTCATGGAATGTTAACTGACTCAGGATAAGGAAAAGAAGGGCTAAAATATTGGAATACTTAAAAATAGTGGATTGTGATATAATGAGATTGCAAGAAAACACTTACTAAAAGAAGAATGGGAGAAAACCCTCAAAAACCAAAAAGGGATAGATACGTGGGTGTGTACAAACCAAGAGTGTGGTGTGAAAGGGGTGGCGGTACTCTTTAAGAAATCGCTAGGAGCTAGGAGCATGGATCGAAGCCACAGAGGTAGATAAGAAAGGCAGATGGGTGGTGGGGAAATTGAAGATACGTAATAATAATTCTGGACCTGAAGAAAGACAGGTTCCCACCCAAAAATGGCCCAAACCTACCAAAAATTAGGGAGTGGGTGAACCTTTGTATCAAAGATCTTGGGATCATGGATATATGGAGGGTGAAAGGTAATAAGTCTAATAAATTCACGTTGCAAAACAAGAGATTGGGCACGCATCAAGAATAGACTATTTCTTACTAGACAGGGGCCTATTAAACTCTATACTAAGAGTAGAACACGTACCAGCAGACCTGTCAGACCACTCCACAGTGATCTTACACCTTAACCTAAATTGTCCTGCACCCACCCACAGAGGGACGGTAGATAGGAGAATATTTTTAGACGAAAGTTGCATAGAAGCACTGGCAAACAATACTGAGGAGTTCTTCCAAACAAACAAAGAAGGGACTACGAAGCAAACCACCTGGGAGGCCTATAAGGCCTTTATCGGGGAAAGAATAGCCAGCCTCACAGCATATAAAAAAAAGCTTAAAAAAAACAAGATCCGAGAACTAGAAAAAGAGATAACAACTCTGGAGGCCGAACTAAACATGGTCTGTATCACCGAGCAAGAGAAAATCAGCAGAGAGAACCTTAAAAAAAATGGGACTGGCAGACTTTCTTGAAATAATTGTAAAAGATAAATGGGAAGCGAGCAAAATATCACACTACGAGTACGGGGAAGGATGTGGGAAACTACTAGCGTGGAAACTGAAAACAGAGGCAACACGTAATAGGATAGAAAAGATACAGTTAAAAGACCAACAGTACTCCGCAGAAGAGGAAGATATTAAAAAGGAGTTTGTGAATTCTTTAGCAAACTGTACTCAGAGGAAAAGGTAGTCACGGAAGACCAGATAGATACAATCAACGCTGGGAAAAACAACCCTCCCTGAATCTTCTCAAGAACAAAGAGCAGAGCTCAATCAAGGGATAGAAACCTTAAGAGATTAAAAAAAAGTAAGGCGGCAGGTCCGGATGCACTCCCAAATGAGTTATATTTATATCTGCGAGAAGTATTGGCTAGCCCCCTGACAGAACTCCTAAACAAAATATTTACATCAGAAGGGATGCTCCCAGCCTCCTAGAATGATGCAACTATTAATCTTATATTCAAACCAGGGAAAGACCCCACGAGAAGTGATTCCTACAGGCCAATCTCACTCCTAAATGCCAACTACAAGGCATATACACAAACTTTAGCAAAAAGACTCAGAAAGATTGCAGGCTCTGTGGTAGACACAAATCAAAAAGGCTTCATCAGAGGAAAGTACATACAAGAACTGACACATGAATTAATTACTGCAATAGATATCGCAACACACCATGCAACCCCACTATCGATTTTAACCCTGGAGGCGGCTAAAGCTTTAGACAGGGTAAGCTGGCCCTTCTTAAATGCAACTCTAGTGAAATTTAATTTAGGAGAGGCCTTCCAGAACGCAATCAAATAGATATACAAAAACCCGCCAGCAAAGGTGCTAGTGAACGGAGTATTAACAGAAAACATAATGATAAAAGTGGAACAAGGCAGGGGTGCCCACTATCCCCCCTATTATTCAACTTGTACATCAAACCACTAGCAGAATTAATAAGAATGTAGAAGGGAATAATACTGTTCAAACATCAGGGATGGGAGAAGAAGGTTGCCCTCTTTGCGGACGACCTGATGGTATTTACGAGCAACCTAGAGGCCTCCCTCTCAAAAATAGAAGAAATTCTAGAAGCATATGGAATAGTATCAGGGTACCTAGTAAATCAAGCAAAAACAGAAATCCTAGAGTGGAACAACAACTCTCAAGACCCTAGAGTAAAAGATAAAATAAAACACTTGGGCATAGACCTCACAGTGGACATAAAGGCAATTGCAAGCTTAAACTTCTAAAGAATCTATAAACAATTAAGAAAGCTGCTAAAAGTATGGGGAGGTCTCCCACTGTCTTTTATGGGAAGATCAAACATAATTAAAATGGCCATACCCCCAAAGTTCACCTACCTGTTCAGCACTATCCCACTGGAATTTAACCACGACCAAATAAAAAAACTGCAAGGAGAACTAAGCAGTTTTATCTGGGCTGAAAAAGGGGCAAGGATAGCCTGGAAAAAGATAAGGAGGGATCGCTACCCCAGACATCCTAAACTATTGTAGAGCGTTCCAATTCAAAAACATTGAGATACTTTTAGAAAGTTATGATCTGTATCCCCGACCACTTGAAAGCGGCAGTCAGTGAGAAAGGAAGCCACTACTTATACAAATTTGGTCATCCCAAGTACTTTAAGAAAATAAAATCAAAAAGCTTAAATGTGGCGGCATCACTCTGGCATCAAATGAGAAAGATACTCAAAATACCATACTACAGCATATGGGATTCCCCAGGAACCCCGGACTGTCTGAAAGACAGGTTAACAAACCCCCTGAAGGAAAATAATATCACAAAATGGGGTGAGCTAATGACACATAATTCTGTCATAGAGTGGGATGTACTGTGTGAAAGAACTAAGGGCACAATCTCTAGATTTAAGTACTATCAAATAAGCAGCTGGGTCAAGAACTTAAAAGATAGCGAGGTTGGAAGCAGGATAATAGAGGAAATGATGCAGAAAAACAAGATCACCAAAAGAGAAATAGCGTACTGGTACTGGGCACTGATTGAAGAAGGGGAGGAACACTATGAAATTCCAAACAAGATCTAGGAAGAGGTACTGAAGGAGCTGAACATCCTACATGAATGGCAAGTATCTATGGCTACTTGTTGGAAAATTGTAAAATCTGCACCATTGAGAAGGAACCACCTATTCACGTTCAGAGATGTTCATTAAATGGCTGCTGCCCAGAGTACACATTTCGAGGGTAATGAAAGAGTAATGCCTTGAAACTGAATTGGTGCTGGCCCTCATTTTACCATCCAGATTTATCATATACCACTGCAAGGATGTGTGTTAGAATGTATGTTTGTATATGCAGCATTGTATAGAGAAACCTTAGGCAAAAGGAAGCAGAATTATGTACAGGATTAAAGGCAGAGATACAATTTGAAAGTGTCTTCAGGTGGAGATGGTGAGCTCAGAGAGGCAAGGTGGATTATCTACTGTTTCACAATGCAAGGCATAAGGCAATATGTCTTCACTTCCTTCCTAATCTGAAGACAGATATGAGTGATCCTAATGTATACAGGATATTGTTTCTGTTCCTAGGCGTGTAGATGTGGGTCCCATGTTCTCCATGCAACTGGAGTCAAGCTAACCTGACTGATGAGGGGTGGTCCCCCGAAACCAGTCCCAGGATGCTTGTTTCCGGTCCAGGGAGGACCTGGCCTGGCAATTCAGGCTGGACTGTTCCCATGAGGAACAGGGTCAAGACTGATTTGCATATGGCTGGGTTTGAACTGGAATGGCATGGGGAGCAAAACAACTATGGATTTAGGCCAAGATCTCTATACTAGGGTGAATGTTTGATATTGTTCAGCATTCTGTCCATCAATTGTTCTTTTTGCAGTAGGTTTCAGGGAGTCATGGAAAGAGTGTCCCACATTTAGTTTTGAGGGGTATTTCCAGTGGTTGAATTCTGAGCTTAATCAGAATGGGAAGGGGTTGCGTGTTTGTCGAGATGATAGTGCTAATATGGAAAGTAATGAGCTGGAAGTTGTGGATGGAAGTGAGGAAGCTGTAGAGGGACAGACCTACGATGGGGTATTGGTGGTTGGAAGTAATGAGGTTGTGGATAATATAAACAGTTAGGAGGTTTCTGTAGATTAAAGTAGAGAGGATGCACAGAGTGAGATATTGAGAGCAAGGAGACCTCATAAATGGTGGGAACATTATGTAAGTGAAGGTGTAGATGTTTGTGGTTCTAAAGGATTCTTTCTTGTATCTTTGTTTCTGTAGATCTTTAAATATTATTTAAAATCCTTGTGTATATCATTGTTTTGATAAGTTTCCATTTCTTTTGTTATTCTATTGGAAGGATGGGATATGTCATATTCCTTCCTTGTTGTGGGGTTGCTAGGCAATGTACTAGGCTGTGTTCTAGCACTAGAATGTGGTCACTGCGGGTAGTCAGTTTTACTGCTGGCCACGGTGGTGTGTAGATGTTACTATTGGTGGCTCCAGACAATAAACTTGTGTACTTGAACCTATGTCCTGTTGTCAGTACAGAACACCCAATTTTCCTATTGAGGAGCAGCTTCAATGATCAGTATAATTCGAGAGGACATGCTGTAAAGATGAAAGTCCGCAGCACATTGTGTAGATGTGCCAACCGCTCCATTATTCGCTTTGGCCCTGAAGTTTCCACTGCATTTTTTGTGAATACCTTGTTTATTCAAATATCAGATGAAGAAATACAATTACTTAATTTGTAACACTTTTAATTGTATCTCTTTAATACTGACTGCTGCACTTCAAACTCCTTTACAAAATGTACTGCACACTAGCCCAGATGTATCTGTAAGACATTTGTTGTTGGTTGACTGGTTTGGAAGCTCTGGTCAAGCAGCAACCACAATCCTTTTCAGAGTAAGGTGCAAGAAAACCACAAATTAACCTGTGCTCACCCCCTTGGTAGCTTGATGCAGAGCAGTCAGGCTTAACTTAGAGGCTATGTGTAAAATACTTGTCCAGCACTTCAAACAGTAAAACAGAGAAGACACACCCCAAAAGGAGCCCACTTCAGCTTTAGAAAAATAGAGTGATTTGAGTAATTTGTAATAACTAAAACAATACCACAACAAGACAAATCCAATTTGTAGACCCGGAGATATTGAATTTGAACATTTTGTGAAAATAGTGACAACAATCACAAATCGCCAACTGTGAATATCTGGTCCCTCTGGTCTGACACAAAGTCACAGGTTCAGGCTGACCATGATGGAGCTCTGGCCAGCTACAGGGATCCAGTTAGGCATGCTGAACAGAGTACCTTACATCCTGCTTGCGGAGTGTTGCGTGGATCTGTGTAGAAGATATGCCATGCAGCCGAAGTGATGCATCTGTTCTGAGATGCGGTGAGGCTTCGGTGCGAGGTCCTGTTGCATCGTCATTGAGGATACTGTCGATGGTGCTTGAGATGCGAAGTCCAGCATCAGGGATGCAGTGAGCAGTTGTGTCGGTTCCAAAGAGCTACAAGCCTGCGATGCAGAATCCTATGTCATCGTCGAGGCTGCCGCCGCCACCGAGAGATGCGAGAACCTGGGCTATGGATGTGCCGCATCATCGGGGTGATATATCAGTCCCGAAGACTGCAGAGGCGATGCGTCAGGTGCAATCCACGCAGCTGCGAAGAGGCATCAATTCTGCTCAGGGATCCACTGTTCAATACAGGAGATGCATTGGTTCTGCTCGGGGATGCATCGTTCTGGTGGTGAGCACCTTAGACCCACTTCCTAGGGTACAGGACTGGGGTGGCACCACTTGGCAGGGTATGCTCACAGATGGCTGATTCCAGGTGCAAGTGCAAGATGGTTGGAATCCTGTTACATCCCAAAGGTTTCAGCTCAGGAGGCCAGCCAACTAGCCCTTGGAATCATTCTGGGTTCGAGAGATGTAGGTCCAGTCCTTCTCACCCAGGCAAGAGTGCAGCTGGCAGCAGGTCAGCACGCAGGGCAGCAGTTCCTTGAGAGCAGCAGTCCCACACAACGCTAATCTTTCAGCAGCACAGAAATTCTTCATACTGGCATGATATCCACAGGCCCAGAAGTGTACTGAAGTGGTGGTGTCCGAGGTCCTCCTTTTATACACAGCTGTGCCTTCGAAGTAGTGAGAAGCTTCTGTAAGCATGACTTTGAAGTGCACAGATGCCTTGTCTTCCCTACCCTGCTCCAGACTAACTACAGGGGGAATACAGTCCTTTGTGTGGTGACAGGGCACAGCTTATTCACACGTAAGTGAGGTTGGGCCCAGGTCCTCTTTTCCATTCGGCCAGTGATGGCCCATTCAGTCACACCTAAGCTCCCATTGTGTGCAGCTGCCTAGGAGGAATACAAAGAACCCAACTGCCAACTATAACAAGTTGTGTGACAAGGGACAGGTTGCATGGGTGGAAGGATTGTTATTGGCATATAGAAGCACTAAAACATAACTAGATTGCAGTAACCATAACAACCAAATGTGCACTGGAAGTGTTGCAGTGAGTGAAGGGCGCAGTGACACAGGTGATTAAGGAACAACGTGAGGCGGCGAAGAAACAATAAATAATGAGGGTAAACCAAAAGTATTAACAATTACAGGTACAATTTCATTGTTTGTAAATGACCCTTTGGTTGCCGCGAATGGCGTTGTGGAGTTGACGGTGTTTCAACATATTTAACTCAAGGTCATCATCAGGACGGTGGTTACATGATTCTTGAAAGTACTTTGAAGGCACTGGGGGTAGCGAGAATCCAGGGAGTGAAATTCGCTCATCTGGAACTGCTGTAAAGCATCACTTGATGGGAGGCAGCGTTGAGTGGCTGGTATGAGGTCTTGTAATAAAGATCCAAAGTCAAGGGAAGGCAGCATATGGGTAGCTGGGCTGCAGTCTGTGAGGTTAATTATCCCGGCTGCAGGGGAACGGAGCAATGAATCCCTGGAAATACACGGCCAGCTGTGTCGTGATCCAGAGTACCGGGGTTAATCCTATGGGAGCATTGCGCTAATTGTCTTTCATGTCAGCCGAAATCCAAATGGACCAAAATTGTTTTATCCCACCCCAGAACACATCATTTAATTTGCGCAGACTGTATTCGGTATTATACCACCCTGAGGCGCGATCCCCTCCATGAGCTGCTATTTTGTCCATTGACCTGGAAAAAGCTTTCCGTTCTATTGGATGGGAGTATCTATTCGCTGTGATGGTGCGCATTTGTTTTGGAGAGGGTTGGGTCAAATGGGTTAAAAATGCTATATGACTGTCCCACTGCCCAGGTTAGGATTGGGAAAATGGTATCTGCTCAATATGAGATATTATGGGGCACTACGCAGGGTTGCCTCCTGTCCCCTCTCTTATTTGCATTGTCTATTGAACCTTTGGCTACACTGTTTAGACAAGGGGCGAAAGGCTAGGCTTTACGGTAGATGGGCGAAACCACATAATATCTCTATATGTGGATGATCTCTTGATATACTTGGATGATGAGGTAGTTGGCTCTGATACAGGGCTGGTCCTGCTAAAATGATTTGAGCACTTTTCAGGCGTACGGTTCAACAAAGACAAGACCTATCTGTTCCCTGTGGCTGAAGCCATTCCACTCCCCCAGGACCTTCCAATAGACCTTAACTGGACACCTAATAATTTTACATATTTAGGGATTAACATCTTTCACTCCCTGGAAGAACTCAGGGAAGGAAACTTATAAAGAGCTCTCCAGTCCCTTAAGGCGTGTGACCCCTTTTGGTGCTAGCAATGTTTACTCCTTATGGCTAGGATTTTCCTGACCAAAATGGTCATGTTCCCGCACTTATTATATTTTTTCAACCTCCTGATTTCATTGCCAGACAGCTAATTTCCCTGCTGCGGGATTTAATCTGGGGGGAGGGATGACAGAGGGTCTTATTAAAGCCATTGCAGCACACCATGATGGAGGGTGGACTGGGGGTGCCGAATTTTGAATTCTGCTTTCTGGTCACCCAGATGCAACGGCTAGCACAATGGTTGGAGGGGATGAATCCGGAGGGGACTTTCATGATGGCAGCCGAAACACCCCCGCCCTATTATTGACTAAAATACTTGACCTGACCTTGCCTGTCCCCAATAGATCAGTATTGCAAACCACAGCCTTACAGTGTTGGAAACGATGGATGGCTAAAACAGCAGGGACGTCACAGTGTACACCAACACTACCATTGGCCGCCCTACCCCTTGGCAAACCCCAGAAAATATTTACTGCCAATCAATTAGCAACATTGCTGGAGGCAGGGTGGAGACAGTGGGGGAGTGCTACCAGGAGAAGGTCTTAACGTCATTTGAGGACCTAGTTGAAGGACACAACCTTCCACCGGGCAGTTCCTACAATATGAAGCCCTGTCCTGCAGCTTTGGAGTGTTGTGGGGAAAAGGCCAGGAGGAACCCTAGACGCATGCAGTACTACACTCATTACTTACACTAGGTACAGCTAGTCATCAGGTGAAGGGGTTTTATGCATCACTGAAGGGAGCATCCCTTACCCCCCTACATAAACTACGGAGATTCTGGGAGACAGTCCTGAGCAGTGAATTGACTGACTCGGAATGGCACAGAAATCTGTCCTCCCATAAAGGGATCTCCCGTAACATTAGGTTGAAGTATATTCAGTTCAATTACATACATATGACATACATGACCCCACACCGACTCCCGGTTATGTATGAGGGGGAACCACATAGATGTCCAAGATGCAATTATAATGATGTAGTATTTATACACATGACCTGCATATGTACCGGACTGCGCCCATTCTGGGACGGGGTGTTATTATGATCAATGCTTCCGTGGGACGCTCTCTTTCCCTGACCACCTAAATGAAAAGTGGGCAATAGATTAATAAACCTCACCATGATAATAGCTAAAAAGAGGATAGCCATGTCCTGGAAGTCCCCTGCTGGGCCATCGGTGGGCCTCTGGAAATGTGGTCACTCATTGGGCGGTAGTTGTGGGCAGAGTCTTGGCCCAGAAAGAGTCTAGAGCCCCTAAATGCCACCCCCTGGTGGAGTAATGGAGGGAAGTGTTGTCCACTTGGGAGCACCTGACACAGGCCCAGAAAGATGGTGATGAGACTGTAAATGAGAACGAACCACAGGGCAGGGACGCTGACGTGACTTAAATAATAAATAGTGGGAAGTGGGAAGCTAATAGCCTCCAGAGTTGTGAGTGGCAGACGGGGCAATAACTAAAGGAAATGCTCCACAGCACACTCCTACCGGTAACTCTCCCTCCCTCCCCCATGCATTAAAATGCATTAAAAAGAGTGGTTGTGACGTGGTGAGCTAAGCATAGGCTTAACAGGAAACCAATGAGGTAACCCTGGCCCCCCTAGCCCATATAACCCAATCCTTCTGACTGAAAGCTGGAATTATAGTAGTGACTGCCCCACTGCAAGTTTCCAAGTGTTTTAGGTCATTTGGCTAATCTTAGATATAATAAGCATCAAACAGAATGTACTCCTTTGGACATCCCCAAGTAGTGGGTTGATTAAATACATGAGGGCAATTGCACGCAAAACATAAGTCGTAGACTATATGGTTGCTACACTGGAGATATCGAAAGATGGCACCAGGAGACATCGCTGTATGCTATAAGATGTAAGTGATGAAGATGCAGGTGCAAGTTTTGTGTGGCGAGCACAGATATCTCTGTACATAATTGTCTCTTGTGATACAACAAAGCAATGACGATAGAGTGAACATGTGACTCTTTCAATAACCTAAATAGCAATAAAAATATATTTGAAAAAAAATATCTCTATTACATATATAGATGTAAGAATAGACAAACAAACCCCCAATGAAATATGTAAATAAACACTGAGAGCACTGTCACTTTAACACAGACCGGAAGGTGAAATAATTGCAAGTGAAAAAAATGTATTTATACGATCAGGTGACTTCATGGCTTGTCATGTGATCAAGGCTCCACGGAGTCGAAACGCGTCATGGCTGGCATACCTTGAGTGAATAAAACCAACTATCGTATGCACCGAATTGTGGTCCGTGCTCCTTTCTGTTGACGTGCAGGCGCTTTCCAAGGCGTAGGTGAAGGAGTGCTTTGGATATTTCAAACCGGTTTTTGCCTTCTCCGGTTTCACACAGACTCCCCCTCGCTTTTGGGCTGACAGTACACAAAGAAGACGTCGTCTGGCAACGGACAACAAGAAGTGAATCCGGGAGGATTATCGTCGGTTCAGCCCCCCAGTAACGGACAACCAGTGGACAGCATAACCTACGAAGCAAGGCGAAGCAGGACAGCACTAACTCGAGCCGGAAGACCCGAGGAGTGCCGACAGCAGCCGGGAGGTAGGAGCTGTATCCCACAACGTATTCACACTGGGTAGAGGGGTGTGCTTATGACTTGGACAGTGAGACCACTAAGTATTAACTAATAGTCCCACGGATCCTAAAGTCTATACATATAACATACTTTATCAATCTCAAGGACATGTCAGCCGACACGCTGAGAGATCGCGAGGCTGCCGCTTCGGCGATATTTGACGATTCAAAATCGCCAGACATAAACTACATAGCCCATAATGCACCAGCAACAACAAGAAATACAAGTCTCCGTGACAAATACCGGAGCTTAGAGAAGCTCATGAAAGGCGAACAAAGCAAGTGGTGGGAGGGCCGCTCTCTTCAGCGTTATCTGGATGTTGGAAGAATCCCCCGGGGGCTACGCATACTAATTGCCCCCAGCTACGAAACACCAGATCCCCAGATGCTTAAAGAGTGGGCAGAAATCAATTTGGAATCTTCCAAAAGATTGGTGATGTTGCTAGTTAAATATGCAGAGTCAGACCGCCTCAAGTTACAAGCACAAATAGACATTCTGAACGCTGAAATAGAAGATATGGACCAGAAAGAGGAATCCAAAAAATTAAAAGAGGAAATGCAACTACGTTTAAAAAAGAGGAGGATAAAATCAGAGAATGCAAAACATATAAATATCATCGTGACAAAGCGGATTATGAATGTGGCCGCATTTTCACTTTTGCAAAAAAATATGAAAATATGAAAATATCCAAATTAAGTGCAAGTTCTCACATAAGACCCACAAACAACAAGGGATTACAACAAGCCAACTCATCCACCTCAGACCTGAGTTCAGCAATCGAAAGTGAAACAGAGGCAGACATTCGAGATAAAAAGAGTTCCAGTGACAATATCTCTTGCGGAAGAACTGGATTTTTTAGTCGAAGAGAGAAAGCAAATACTTAGACCAAAAAAATAGCAACAACAAACAACAACAAAAAAACAGTCACACGAAGTGAAAGGAGAAGGGCACAACAAAGGAGATTCAACCAGGCGGTATCAAACTCGCCGGTGGAACCGAAAATAGATGATGAACAAACACACAGCAATAGCATCACGGTGACCAACTTAACATCTTTGGCCCTCAACACTGCTGAATTACAACTGTTGTCACTAGGACTATCTTTCTGCCCAGAAAGTTCATTCAACTATGCTGCAACCAGAGTCGATGTATATAAAACCATTCGAAAACTAAAACTTCGAAAATACCATTTGATGAAAGGGATAAATCCCAAAGACACAGTAGCATTATCACCTCCTCCCAGTGGGTCCCCCTCAATTTATGGCCTAACACATGAGGACATGCCACTACTAAAAGACTTACAATCACTGGCACTATCCACACATGCCCAGGTTGAAGCAGTAACATCAACGACATCGGTTACTGAACAATCAAGATCAACATCAAAGTTCAAACCTCGTTCAGTTTTTGTACCCATTATGCCAAGGGATGCCATAGATGTATACCACGAACAAATAATCATGGGATTAAAAAATCTGAACCTAAAGATCAACAAACCAAACAAAGAGACCACTAAAACCAAGATGAAAAAACACAATATCAAATACAATCAGCTTATGAAAAAGTTGTCTAGCAATCAAGATATCGTTATAAGAAATGCCGATAAGGGCGGAAATCTAGTAATCTGGTCCAAAGAAGATTACAATGCAGAAGCCCTTAGCCAACTCACTGATACACAATGTTATCGGAGAAGTGATCCTCTAAGACTAAAATCGACATATGAGACCTATTACAGCAAACTTATGGCATGGAGAAGCTTGGGACTTCTAAACAAAGATGAATATGGTTTCCTGCGAAACAACACTCCTACAAATCCAGAAATTTATTTTATACCAAAATTGCACAAAAACCCTACCAAACCACCAGGGCGCCCCATTATTTCGGCGAGAAATAGTCTGACTGAAAACACGTCTCAATACATTGACTATTTCCTTCAGGAGTTTGTACAGGCACTTCCTTCATATCTTAGAGATACTGGCGATTTTTTAACCAAAATCCACAACTTTGAGTGGAAAAAAGGATACCTATTAATAACTATGGACATCACAGCATTGTACACGAGCATCAACCACATGGATGGTCTTAAAGCAGTACAATACTACCTCGGCAAAAGGTC
This sequence comes from Triturus cristatus, assembly GCF_964204655.1. NCBI lineage: Eukaryota > Metazoa > Chordata > Amphibia > Caudata > Salamandridae > Triturus > Triturus cristatus. The sequence goes on from NC_140587.1 coordinate 759,249,678, forward strand.
AGTGATCCACCAAGCCCACAACAAGATGCTCGTTGACATGATTGACTTTTGTCTTCATAACAATTTATTTTTATTTCAGAACACTGTCTATCAGTAACTACGAGGCGTGGCAATGGGCGCAAGCTTTTCACCAAGCTACGCCTGCCTCCACATGGGGTGGTGGGAAGAACTGGTCCTACACAGAAATTTTATGGACATTCTAGATAACAATGTAAAATGTTGGTGGCGTTACATAGACGATCTGTTTTTAATATGGGATGGAACTGAGTTGGGGGCAAAAACATTTGTTGATAAGCTCAATACAAACGACATTAATTTGAATTTCACATACGAAATTAGTGCTGTAACAGTCACTTTTTTAGATGTTGAAGTTTATATACACAATGAGAGTATTGAAACCAAAATCCACCGAAAACCCACGGCAGTCAACTCAGTATTTCACGCAACTAGTTTACATCCCAAGCATTTGGTACAGAGTATCCCATATGGAGAAATGATCCGGCTAAAGAGAATATGTAGTACAAAGGAGGAACTACTAAAAGCCCAACACAATAGCCGGACAAGATTCCTCCAACGAGGGTATTCCAAAAAATGCATTGAAGCAGCCATCTCCAAATGTGCCATGTTAGATAGAGAAACTCTTCTAAAAATGCATACCAAAGAATCGTCTAACCAAACACCCAACATAACATCCAGTCCCAAAATTGATGAATTCCGGATGATATTAGGTTTCAGCAAGCAAAGCCTTGAAATAAACAGGATTGTACAGAGAAGTTGGCCTCTAATAAGAAATGACCCCATCCTAGGCCCTACTTTACCTGCAAAATTGTCCATAACTAACAGAAGGGCACCTAACATGGGCTACAAACTAGTGCAGAACAATCCAATGGCAAAACCCAAAGGCAACTGGCTTAGTCAGAGAAAGGGCTTTTTCAAATGCAGCAGTTGTAAAGCTTGCCAATGTGGTATCAACACATTGACATATAAGACTGCATTTAGTGACCGAGATCAAATTATTAATAAAGCCCTTTCCTGCAAAACAGAATATGTAGTGTATGTCCTCGAGTGCCCTTGCAGGCTTAGATACGTGGGAAGTACCAAGCTGCAGGGGCACAAAAGGATACTACAACACATCCGAGCAATATCAAACAAAGACTCCACGTATCCAGTGGCTCGCCACTTTGCTGAGCATCACCAATCAGATCCTAAACTTCTCAAATACTACATAATTGATTGTGCACCATTTAACCAACGTGGTGGCAATAGAGAGAAGATTCTTAGACAAATGGAGACTCGTTTTATTTTAGAACTAGACTCCAAAAGCCCCAATGGCCTAAACGCAACTGAAGATATGTACACTTATTTGTGAATCAGTTGCAAACAATCAAAAAGTATATGTCAGTACTCCAATACCACATGACTTTTCCGCCTTTCAGTAATCTTCCTATGATAAAGTATCATAAGTTCACAACAGACACTCCCTGTTGGATTTCTAGTCTATCTTATTCTTGCCAAACACAGATTCCATACTTGACGAGTCCAACCAAGACAAGATAACAATAAGCAGCCTCACTGTCCAAAGAAGTCTCCTTTTAACAAGGATATTAACCACACACATCCCCTTTTTTTATCTTACACATACTATTTTTATGGTCTGTTTTTTAGGTGTCCTTTAAAATCATAAAATTATTGTCAAAGGTTTTTTTCAATAATTTGGATAATTTGCACCAATTTGCACATAATTTTTGCACTGTTTTTTAATCACTTTCATTGTGTACTAGGGGTTAGATATCACGTCACAAAGTTACAACACAGTACCATCACTTACTATCATAAAATCAACACATGCAGAGATAAAAAGACACAGACATGATATTGAAATCAGTATTGTGAATTCAGTAATATCTGGATTTAAAAACTTTTTTGCAAACAAAATCTGGAAGTTTTTATCTACTTTTATCTTTATTTATATTTTTTAAAACTGAAATTACAGGTTTTATAAGTATTTAAATGTGTGATAAATGTTATTTATACATATTTATTTATTTATGTATTTATATATTTATTCGGATTCATCAAATAAGAGATCAATATTCACCAATAGTCGGATGCTCAACAAACATGTAAACAATTCTACATGTATACATATAATGTGTTGTACCCATGATCTCCAACTTGTGGCCGCGGTATTTTACCGAGATGTAAGAATAGACAAACAAACCCCCAATGAAATATGTAAATAAACACTGAGAGCACTGTCACTTTAACACAGACCTGAAGGTGAAATAATTGCAAGTGAAAAAAATGTATTTATACGATCAGGTGACTTCATGGCGTGTCATGTGATCAAGGCTCCACGGAGTCGAAACGCGTCATGGCTGGCATATCTTGAGTGAATAAAACCAACTATCGTATGCACCGAATTGTGGTCCGTGCTCCTTTCTGTTGACGTGCAGGCGCTTTCCAAGGCGTAGGTGAAGGAGTGCTTTGGATATATATATATATATATTACCTACTGGCGGTCGCCAGTAGGTAGTTATAGTTAGGACCACGTTTCCATAGGAAAACCTCAACATTCTATTTTGAATAACTTTGGCACCGGTCGACGAATCCTCGCGAATTTCTCAAAATAGGTGGGGCGCTACGCTCCGCTCCTACCCTGAAAGTCTCGGGGGGATTCGTCAAGCGGGGGCTGAGATAAAAGGGGGGTCCCAAAACGCGTTTTTCCCATGCATTTTTCCATAGGACCTTTAGAACGAGCTACAGCCCGAACGGCTGAACAGAATTACTACAAATTTGGCAGAGAGGTAGTCCCTAGGTCAAGGAAGTGCCTTTTGTAGGTTTGGTGTAAATCTGTTCAGTAGATTCTGAGAAAATAGCCTTTAAATCAATATATATATCTGAGCCCGCTTACGGTACGCTTACCGTACGCTTACCGTACGCTTACCGTAAGCTTACGGTGGCGTGCGCGAGCGCGATTCTGATTGGCTCTTAGATCTTAGTAAACATTCGAATCGGCCGAAACCAGGAAGCGGCGTCCGCCATTTTGTCTCTCGCACTGAGTGTTGTTTATCAAACATGATGGCCAAAAACATGTTACGGGGCTGTTTTGACAACTCCCTCCCACATAGTCATGTTGAGGGAGTCCCCAAACATCCCCCAAGAGCAAAAACGGTTTTATTTTTTTTTCGGCAATTTCGCGGGGTACGCTTACCGTACGCTTACCGTACGCTTACCGTAAGCTTACCGTACGCTTACGGTAAAAAAATAAAAATAAAAAAAACACTATCCACACTTACCCCACCCCCAGTGCTTTTGGTGGCCGCAGGCCACCAAATGTGCAGGGCTTATTAATAGAGAAAAAAAACGTAATTTTGGCAACATGAAATTATAAAATCGAAATAAAAAAAACACTATCCACATTGACCTCACCCCCTGTGCTTTTGGTGGCCGAAGGCCACCAAATGTACAGGGCTTATTAAAGTTGATAAAAACCGTGCACGGAACGAACTGCGTTAAGTGGGCGCGCACGCCACAAATGGCGTAAAGTAACTTAGCATTTAAAAAACCGTACAAATTCACTGAAAAAACCATAGGTTTCACACACGTTATAGTTAGGAAATAGCATTTAAAAAACCTTGCTAATTCACTGAAAAAACCATAGGTTTCACACATGTTATAGTTAGCTGGACATTTTACTGATAAAAAAACCAATGAAATTCCCCCGTTATAGTTACTGTAGGCAACTATAACTCACGCGACCGTAATCCTCTGCTGATGACATATGTGTCTTTATGAAAAAAAAATATTTGTAATATATGTATAGCTAAAATTTAATGGAAGAAGATATGGGCAAATAAGTGTCTAAATACAGTATTAGCATCAGCAGAGGATTGCGGTCGCGTGAGTTATAGTTGCCTACAGTAACTATAACGGGGGAATTTCATTGGTTTTTTTATCAGTAAAATGTCCAGCTAACTATAACATGTGTGAAACCTATGGTTTTTTCAGTGAATATATATATATATATATATATATTCACTTAAAAAACCATAGGTTTCACACAAGTTATAGTTAGCTGTACATTTCACTCGTAAAAAACCAATGAAATTCCACGTTATAGTTAGATCAGGTAACTATAACTTGTGCGCCCACAATAAACTGCTGATGACGTCACATATTACATCACTAATGACATGGTCAGTGACATCACTCATGACATCAATGATGACATCTGAAATGACACATTGTGCATTGCGGTCGCGGATTTCCTATGGAAACACGGTCCTAACTATAACTATCTACTGGCGACCGCCAGTAGATAATTATAGTTACAACCTAGTTTCCATAGGAAATCTCAAAATTCTATTTTGAATAACTTTGGCGCCGGTTGACGAATCCTCGCGAAATTTTCAAAACTAATGGGGCGTTCCGTTCAGCTCCTACCCTGAAAGTCTCGGCGTGATTCGTCAAGCGGGGGCCGAGAAAAAAGGGGGGTCCCAAAATGCGTTTTCCCCATGCATTTTTCCATAGGACCTTTAGACTCAGCTACAGCCAGAGCGGCTGAACAGAATTACTTGAAATTTGGCAAAGAGGTAGTCCTCAGGTCAGGCATGTGCCTTTTGCATATATGGTGTAAATCCGTTCAGTAGTTCCTGAGAAAATCAAAAGAAAAATCATATACATATCTGGGCGGAGCCTAACCACACATCTCATTGTGAGATCTGATTGGCTGTCAGCACTTCATCCAAGAAGTGTTGGCAGCCATCTTGGGGCCAATATACATGATAGCACCTCATTAAAAAGCATTGCAGTTAATAGAAGGTTTTAAGACTTTAGTTACATTATAAATCATTTGTTGATGGTACCATACTCATTTTAGGAATTGTAGTATGTTCTAAGGTGATTTTACCATGTGAAAAAGCCTTCTGCTGGGATATCATGAATCATGTTTGAGAGAAAACTATTTACACATGCTTTTCCCACAGAGGTTTGGAAGGTGATCTATAAGCTAAACTGAGAGCATATTTTCTGTAAATTCACATTATCTTTCTCAGTCATGTGAGAATGAAGTCTGACATTCTCAGTAAAACATGTACATCCAACAAGGGCAGAGACTGTCAGTTGATTCCTTTGTGTTCTACTGCAGCTTCCCAGAGTGTTCCAAAGAACAACTAGAGTGCTAACAGTCTTACTTATGACAAAGTTATGGCACACCTGAAGCCATCTTGATTGGAATAAAGTGGTAACATTTAAAACATTTAATTTAAAAAGGAACAAAATGCGAGGGTTCATTTTGCCATAGAATGTATGATTAGTGCTGCAGAAAGAAAAATTAGGGCACATTTTGAGTGACTTCTCAAATCCTCTGCTATTTCATTAAAGAATTCTGACATGCAGACTGAAACATGCACTTTCAATACCAGCAGCAGACTTCCCTGGTGAGCAGTAGCTTTACTACAGTGATCTAATGAGCAACTAGAGTGCTAACATTCTGAATTTATGGCAAATGTGTGACACATCTGAATGCCTTCTTCATTGAATCAAAGTAAAAAAACTGACAATATGCCTACTGAGGAGACTGCAGTAAATGAGGAAATTAGGAAACTTCATAACAAGTCTCCCAAGATGGCCACCAGAGACAAAAGAGCCCAAATGTAGCACAAATATCACAGAGATGTAGCCCAAGTATAGCCCAATGACAGAAATCCCAGAGTGTTTTAAAGAACAACTAGAGCGCTAACAGTCTTACTTATGACAAAGGTATGGCACACCTGCAGCCATCTTGATTGGAATAAAGTGGTAACATTTAAAACATTTAGTTTGCAAAGGAACAAAATGAGGGGGTTCATTTTGCCATAGAAATTATGACTAGTGCTGCACATTTTGACTTCTCAAATCCTCTTCTATTTCATTAAAAAGTTCTGACATGCAGACTGAAACATGCACTTTGAATACCAGCAGCAGACTTCCCTGGTGAGCAGTAGCTTTACTACAGTGATCTAATGAGGAACTAGAGTGCTACCATTCAGAATTTATGGCAAATGTGTCACATCTGAATGCCTTCTTGATTGAACCAAAGTAAACAAGCATTGAAAATGCAATAGGTCTCGCCCTCGTTTAAGTTAAAGCAATTCTGTTTGTAATTAGGTGGCTTTTTAGCTTTGCTTTTATTAGTGTTTTTCAAAATTTCATGTAAATAACATGCATATCTGTATATGTATGCATGCATTTATATTTGTATTTATATAGATATGCAGATTATATATATGTTTATATATGTATGTGTATACATATATATACACATACATATATATAAATGCATATATGTGCATATGTGTGCGTGTAGAGAGAGGTAGAGAGGTAGAGATGTAGAGGTAGAGACGTAGAGGTAGAGAGGTAGAGGTAGAGAGGTAGAGGTAGAGAGGTAGAGGTAGAGAGGTAGAGGTAGAGAGGTAGAGAGTAGTAGAGAGAGAGGTAGAGAAAGGTAGAGAGGTAGAGAGTAGAGGATGAGTAATAGAGAGTAGAGAGTATAGAGAGAGTAGTAGAGAGAGTAATAGAGAGTAGTAGAGAGAGTAGCAGAGAGTGAGTAGGAGAGAGTAGTAGTGAGTAGTAGAGAGTGAGTAGTAGAGAGTAGTAGCGAGTGAGAAGTAGAGAGTAGTAGAGAGTAGTAGAGAGTGAGTAGTAGAGGGTGTAGTAGAGAGTAGTAGAGAGTGAGTAGTAGAGGGAGTAGTAGAGAGTGAGTATTAGAGAGTGTGTAGTAGAGAGTAGTAGAGAGTGAGTAGTGGAGACTGAGTAGCAGAGAGAGAGTAGTAGAGAATGAGTAGTAGAGAATGAGTAGTAGAGTGAGTAGTAGAGAGAAGTAGAGAGTGAGTAGTAGAGAGTAGTAGAGAGTGAGTGGATATTTCACTCGTAAAAAACCAATGAAATTCCCCCGTTATAGTTAGTTGAAATAACTATAACTCCCGCGCCCGCAATCTTCTGCTCATGACGTCACATATTACATCACTCATGACATGGTCAGTGGCATCACTCATGACATCACTGATGACATCATCCTTGTGATAGAGTGGCGGTCGCGCGAGTTATAGTTATCTCAACTAACTATAACGGGGGAATTTCATTGGTTTTTTACGAGTGAAATATCCACCTAACTATAACATGTGTGAAACCTATGGTTTTTGAAGTGAATTTGCAAGGTTTTTTAAATGCTAATTCCTAACTATAACGTGTGTGAAACCTATGGTTTTTTCAGTGAATTTGTACGTTTTTTTAAATGCTAAGTTATGTATGTATTATCATTTTTTTTATATATTTATTTTTCAATAAACTACGTATTAAATGTATTAATTTTTGTATGGTTTTTCACTGTGCGTGCATCGTGCGCGCACCTCCGCGATTTTTTAAAAAAAAATGTAAATGTTTATTTCTGCCTTCGGGGTCCTTCAGGGACCCCCTGACCAAGGCTAGGGGGTCAGGAACTCTCTACCCTGCCCCCTTTTCACGTTCGCCACCTTCCTTTTCCACTCTTGCACTGAAAACAAACAAAATGGCGGCCGACACTTCCTGATTTCGACCGATTCGAACGTTGACTGACATGTAACCACCAATCAGAATTACGCTCGCGCACGTTAGGGTGCGCGCACGGTGCACGGCTATAGATATGTATGTGCTTTTAACTGCAATTTTCTCAGGAACTACTGAACAGATTGACTCCATATATGCAAAAGGCACATCCCTGAGCTGAGGACTACCTCTCTGCCAAATTTCAAGTAATTCTGTTCAGCCGTTCGGGCTGTACCTTCGACTAAAGGTCCTATGGGAAAATGCATGGGGAAAACGCGTTTTGGGACCCCCTTTTTTCTCGGCCCCTGCTTGACGAATCCCCCCGAGACTTTCAGGGTAGGAGCTGAGCGGAGTGCCCCATTAGTTTTGAAAATTTCGCGAAGATTCGTCAACCGGCGCCAAAGTTATTCAAAATAGAATTTTGAGATTTCCTATGGAAACACGGTCCTAACTATAACTATCTACTGGCGACCGCCAGTAGATAATATATATATATATATGTATATATATATATATATTTATATATATAATTATATATATATATATATATATATATATATATATATATATATATATATATATATATTTTACCTACTGGCAGTCACCAGTAGGCAGTTATAGGTAGGACCAAGTTTCCATAGGAAGAGCACTTTTTGTTTTGCTTATAACTTTGGCGTCGTTTGATGAATCTTCATGAAATTTTCCAAACTAATTCTTTGTTCATATCAGCTCCTATTTCGGAAGTTTGGGGGTTATTCGTCAAGGGGGGCTGAGAAAAAAGGGGTGTCTCAAAATGTGTTTTCTCCATGTTCATTTCCATAGGAACCTTTAGACAAGGCTACAGGTCGAACGGGTGAACGGAATTACCCCAAATTTGGCAGGGAGAAGGGTCTTGGTCTAGAAAGCATGCTTTTGTTTATTTGGTGTAAATCCGTTCAGTAGTTTTTGAGAAATATCCAAATTTACAGATATCGATATTTGGGAATTCTGCCATCTGATTGGCTGAGGCGTTACAAGCACGAGCTTGCTGCTTATTGGTTGTGAGCGCTGCGAGCGTTTGCAACTAGGAAGGGTTGGCCGCCATTTTGTGATTCCATTGAAGCGAGTAAGGGGAAAAAAGGGCAAAAAGAGTAGGAAAGAGGAGGGTAAGAGCGCTGTAAGGTCTGTGGGGTCGTTAGGGTGAGCTACACAGGGAGTGTGAAGTGAAGTATTCACCCCTGGCGGTGTGAAAGTGCTGTTTTGCCCAGAGTAAGATGGTGCTGAGGTGAGGTGCCGGTACACTTGGGGATGAAACTGTGAGCTGATTGCTGTAAACTGATGTGCTCTGGGCGCTGTAGCATACTGGCTGCTGTAGCATAGCTGTGAAAGTGGTGTTAGTATGGGTTTAGACTATAGTGGGAGTGGGAAGCAGACTACTCACCCCTACCGGTCTGAAGACTCGAATGGAGTGTTTTAGCAAGCAGTAATAAAGAAATAATAGCGAAGAATATAATGCAGAATGTTGCAATGCCACAGAAGACAAATGGTGAAATCAGGTGTGTTTAAGAAATTGGTTGTGTGGGATAAAGTGATGGAGCTTGCAAGTTAAATAAAAAGTGTCTTTATGTGAGTGCCATAAATGGAACCACTGGTGCAAGAGCTAAGGCATCCAGCTGAGGCAAACTCCAACCGCTTCTGTTGTATTCAAACATAAGCTCCTGTATCAGTCAATAGTACATTACATGTTACAGTTCCATGTGACATAAACAATACCTATTAGACATGAATGACTCAATTCTATAATGAAAATAAAGGTAGGATACGATTAACACACTGTGCCAACCAGTTCCTAAACAATGCTGTGTTTTTTGATCTTGATCGCAAGTTCGTGAGCAGAGGCTGAGGATGAGCTAATTTGTGTGAAAGGGCTTTGTGGATAATAGGCAGGCAGAGAGACGTGTGTACAAAGAATAGATATGGTTTCAAAATGGATGTCGTGTTTAGGCTAATTTAGCAAGTAAATAGCGTATTTGCTTAGGCCATACATCATCCATTCCTGGATAGTGTGGAGAGGTAAGGGCCAATAATGAAAACAGAGTTCAAACGGGGGCAGCATACTTAGAAAGTTATTATATGAAAATAGTTCAATTGAAGTGTATTAAGAAATTTAATAGGAAAAAGTCAAAAAAGTTGGAAAAAATCCATCCAAGAATAAAGTGAATTTCTTACAAGTCTTGGAGATTGCAGTCCGGAAGTTCTTCAGTGGATTGAGATGCGTAATGTTCCAAGAGGCGATTGTTGCCATCGTGTGAGAAAAGCGAAGTGATCCAATTCATATCCTCGAAGGGACAGTAATGTTCCTCGAATGTTGGAGCGGCAATTTGAATTGCCAGGCAATCTGCGATGTTGTCAAAGGTCGCACATTGCAGGAGATCTTTCATGGCTGAGCAGAAATCCCATTCTGCCAGGATACCTTTTTGCATTGCATCCGCCGTTGCTCCACTGCCCGAACAATAAAGTTCATGGTTTTCAAGATACTCCATTACCTACTGGATATCGGGAGCGTTTGCTGGGATGTTGGCAAGGCATAGATCCATTCGCCAGTCGATTGGGCAAAATTTGCAATAAAAAGATGGTTGCATGCATATTGTACATGTGTAAATAAATGTCATGTTGTAGCTGACTCCGATAATAGATAGAGGCAGGCAGCCGAAAAGTTGTTCCAGTTTTTTCACGGTATTGATGTAGCTTCGCGTAGAGGCATATTCTGTCAGACATGCTTGTTACCACAGGAAGAGTAGCCATTTTTAACAAGCTAAAGTAGTAATAGGATGGCTGCAAACAGAGCGAGAATTATGGGCACCGTTGCTGTTATTCCAGAGATGATCGAATTAATGAAGTCTGGTATTAGACAAAAAATAGTTTGAAAGCCTGTGAGAAGGCCGGAGGAGACAATGTTAAAAAAGTGTGCCAGTCCTTAAATGTCAGATGTGTTGAAAATTGTGTAACAATTCTCAAAGTGTAATGGGAAGTTCGTATTTAAAAGGGAGTGTATTTTACTTGACGTTCATGCTATCTGCAGTCGATAAATTACTTTTGGAGAAGTGAGGGACACTTCTGTTTGAAACAAAAGCGCTTTCAGTTTGCTCCGTTTAATAAAATCAGTTTTCAAAGTAGGTATTGAAGGCCAAGTTGAACTTTGGGAGTTACTTTGTTTGGGTGGGAATAGAGATTGCCAGAGGAAGTTATCCGGTTTGAAACAGTAAGGACATATGGTATACCAGCTCACATTGCGTAGCAGTCCATGTTATTAAGAAGCAGATAACTGCCGTTTGAAAGCTGTGTGAATGTTGGTCTGATTGTGGAAGTTGTCGTGCTTTTAAGAAAGCACGCAAGATTGAGGGCTGTAATCTTAGAAGCGTCGCGCAGTTGGACATTCTTGCATAGTAATGAATGACTGCCATTGTGGCGCACTTTTCCCCTGTGACAAAAACTTCTGTATACTCTTTAAGGCAGCGATATGTAAATGGGAGAAACCAATGCTCATGAATAAACACGCTACCTTCTATAATCACATACAACATGACAAACAACATGTACACCTAGCAGACACAACAACACTACGTACTGTGGGAACCATGGCTAGCCATGTACACAAACCAAACATGGCATGGCACCTCTGCCACAAAATGTAGAATGCGGGGAGAGATGGTAGCAAAGTATGTTCGAAGGTTGCAAGTTATTCTCGATTATAAAAGTATACAATACAAAGTGTTGAGGGGATGTGCCAGAGAGACTTGAGTATGCAGAGCACAGACATTTACATGTCAACATACACTGATGGTCAATTGAGTGAAGTCGACAGTGGACGCAACCATGATACTACAGTCAGTAGGGAAGATTATGAAAACATAGCGGGTACATGCCCCCTCCCCCCCAGGTGTTAATTCAGTGATTGAGGATGTCAGAAGTTAAAGTTTGTGATGATTTCTCTGTACCCACTCCGATCAGGTACAACCAACTGCGTGCTTCCGAATCCAACAGCACGTGGCTGTGAGGCGTTAATGACAACTGCCTCTGGCCTACAGTGCGGTCAGCAGGGCTCACAATTTAGATGGAGTGGTGATTGATTAATTACAGAATCCAGTAGGCAACTAACTACAACGTCTATTGAAATATATACAATAGCCTTTTAGTATACTTGCTTGAAGAATTTTTTTAAGATGACTTATAGGTCTAGTACAACGACCAAATTCTTCTTGGTAGCAGTAAAGAACACGGAATAACAGTGTACACAGTGGACAGCAGAGATCGTAATTCCAATTGTTTTGATTTATTTATTGCAGAGTTTTGTGTAATTTCTGTTGTTGTATTTTGTGAAGAGGAAGTGAGAAAACGTATTCATGGAAGACTGTGCTCACTATTGCCTTCAATTTACACTGCAGACAGCAGTGTTCACAATTCAGATCGAGTTGCTATTGTAGATAACACAGTCCTGTAGGCAAAACACATTGCTCCAGTGCGCTCTGTCCGCACCACGCATACGCATCATCACAGGGTGAGCACACGGTTTTTGTTGCTTTGCGTATGGCAAACAGGACAGCTCAAGTCAACGCCACGTGTCTGTGGGCCCTTGCTGACCGCTCTCTGGCCTACACTGCAGAAAGCAGTGTTTACAATTCAGATCGAGTCGCTATTGCAGGTGATGTAGTGTTGTAGGCAACAGACATTGCTCCTAGTACGGCCCACCCACAGCACGCATCATCACTGGCTGTGCACATGCTGAATGCTTTTGATGTGGCTATCTAAGTGCACTAGACCTGATGGACCCTTTATGATACAATCTTTTTGTGTATTATTTCAGATCTACTGCCTGTATCTTAGTATACCACAAGTTATGGTTGTTTTACGATAGAATCTTTTCTGTATTATTTCACATCTAGTGTCCCTACCTTACTGCAGTACAAACTATTGACCCTTTTATTATTGAATCTCTGTCTGTGATCCAATGATTACTGTTGTAGTTGATGCTCGCAGCAACCATTCCCTGAGGGCTGCTTTACACTCACCCCACAAGCATCCAGCACAGACGTCACTGGATATTTAACCCTGGTAATAAAAAGCAGTCGAGCGCACATGCCCGTACCCACTTCCACTATCTATCTGTGTCCGTGTGTTCATTATGGACCCGATTCACAGAACTAACTTAAGACAAAATCCTAAACTTACTACCATTTTGGTATTCACAGCAGGCACTTACTCATTTTGGTATTCACAGAAGGCACTTACTCATTTCGGTATTCACAGAAGTTTGGAGTTCTAACTTGAGGACTCCTAAATGCCTTCTGTGAATACCAAAAGTCTTAAAATTAGGATTTTTCTCAGTTTAGTAGTAGTATAGTTAGGACTCCTAACTTTAGGACTCCTAAATGCCTTCTGTGAATACCGAAAGTCTTAAAATTAGGATTGTTCTCAATTTAGTAGTAGTAAAGTTAGGACTCCTAACTTTAGGACTCCTAAATGCCTTCTGTCAATACCGAAAGCCTTAAAATTAGGATTTTTCTCAGTTTTGTAATAGTATAGTTAGGACTCATAACTTTGGGACTCCTAAATGCCTTCTGTGAATACCGTAAGTCTTAAAATTAGGATTTTTCTCAATTTAGTAGTAGTAAAGTTAGGACTCCCACCTTTAGAACTCCTAAATGCCTTCTGTGAATACCGAAAGCCTTAAAATTAGGATTTTTCTCAGTTTAGTAGTAGTAAAGTTAGGAGTCCTAACTTTAGGACTCCTAAACTGAGAAAAATCCTAATTTTAAGACTTTCGGTATTCACAGAAGGCATTTAGGAGTCCTAAAGTTAGGACTCCTAACTTCTGTGAATACCGAAGTGAGTAAGTGTACCGTAAGGCACGGCTTGGTACTGGGTACCCGTCGCATACCAAAGTAGCAGCTGGCGCGACCACATATGTATATGATGTTACGTGGGATGCGGTGCCACGAACCCGTCGGATACTAAATGCGCGTCCTTTACGAGTTTAGCAATATGGCGGATAGGATTGGCGTGCTGATGGAGCTTGGTACACCACTGGTACGGGACTTCAGTTTTCTCAAACAAAAAAAAGAGATGCATACTTTTTTTTAAAGATATAAAACATTACATATTTTTCAAATTAAAATCAAAAACGGTTTATAGAGTTTCAAAATTTTACACAAAAAATAGAAAAAATACAGTTTTTTTAAATATTAAAATATGAAATTAACATTTAAAACACCTTCAAAATTCACTGAAAAACCATGGGTTTTACAGATGATATAGTTAGGAATTAGCATTTAAAAAACCTTAGAAATTCACTGAAAAAAACATAGGTTTCAGGGACGTTATAGTTAGTTGGACATTTAACTCATATAAAACCAGAGAAATTCGCCCGTTATAATTAGTTGAGCTAACTATAACTTGCGCGCCCGCAATGCACTGGTGATGATGTCACATATGACATCACTCATGACATGGTCAGTGACATCACTGATCACATCACTGATGACATCTCAAATGACATCACTGATGACATCATCCACCTGATAATCTGATGCACATAGTGATGGCCTAATATAAACTTTGATACACGCACTCTAAAATACAGAGTACTATTTTTGAAACCATACACACAACAATGCCAGATACTACATACCACCGACTATTTCCTAGGTCTACACTCACATCCACTCACTTATACATGCAGTTACTCATCAATACAGTACTATAATATTCACTCATACACCTATACATACAGTCACAGTCCGCCACTCATCCATAGAGTTGCTCACACACCTAGTCAGTCATGCAAAGAATCAATCACATACCCATTTACTCATGTATACAGTTATACACACCAACTGCATTATTTATACACACACCATATCACTTATTTATGCAGATACTAACACATACTTACTGTCTTATACAATCACTGATACAAGCAGACACTTTTATACACCCACTTCTTCAAATAACTTACTCTCACGTATAATCATTTATATATTTCAGCACTCACATATACTGGCTTAAAACATAGGTAGTTACTCACACATATACCAGTGAGACATTCATTCACTCACCAACACACCCATACACACACTAACTCACCCATACAGCCCTTCCCAGATGTACTTTTTAATCCATACAACCAGTGAATCACCCATTCAGACATGTATGCAGAGAGTCACACCCCCCACCCACCCACAGAGATACTCTGGCACTCATACAGATACTCAGACAACAAATCAGTAACCCAAATAGACACTCATGTAGCTACTCACCAACCCATGCAGCTGCTTATACACCAACTGAGAAACTAATACAGACTTTCACACAGTTTAGTCACTAACCCATACATTCAGTAACACATGTTCAATCACTCAGTCATACAGTCAGTCATGCACCTACTAAATAATCCCTTCAGGGACTTGTAAATTCACTCTTTCTTCAATACACCTTGGCATAGATATACATGAAAAATATTTAAACTTTACAGAAATACACATTCACTGGATGATGTCATCAGTGATGTCATGTGAGATGTCATCAGTAATGTCATCAGCGATGTCACTGACCATGTCATGAGTGATGTAATATGTGATGTCATCACCAGTGCATTGCGGGTGCGCGAGTTAAAGTTAGCTCAACTAACAGTAACGGGCAAATTTCTCTGGTTTTATATGAGTCAAATGTCCAACTAACTATAACGTCCCTGAAACCTATGTTTTTTCCAGTGAATATATATATATATTTTGTGGAGTTGACGGTGTTTCAACCTATTTAACTCAAGGTCATCATCAAGACGGTGGTTACATGATTCTTGAAAAGTGCTCTGAAGGCACTAAGGGTAGCGAGACTCCAGGGAGTGAAATTCGCTCATCTGGAACTGCTGTAAAGCATTACTTGATGGGAGGCAGCGTTGAGTGGCTGGTATGAGGTCTTGTAATAAAGATCCAAAGTCAAAGGATGGCAGCGTATGGGTAGCTGGGCTGCAGTCTGTGAGGTTAATTATCCCGGCTGCAGGGGAACGGAGCAATGAATCCCTGGAAATACACGGCCAGCTGTGTCGTGATCCAGAGTACCGGGGTTAATCCGGGGGAGCATTGTGCTAATTGCCTTTCATGTCAGCCGTAATCCAAATGGACCAAAATTGTTTTATCCCACCCCAGAACACATCATTTAATTTGCGCAGACTGCATTCGGTATTATACCACCCTGAGGCGCGATCCCCTCCATGACCTGCTATTTTGTCCATTGACCTGGAAAAAGCTTTCCGTTCTATTGGATGGGAGTATCTATTCGCTGTGATGGTGCGCATTGGTTTTGGAGAGGGTTGGGTCAAATGGGTTAAAAATGCTATATGACTGTCCCACTGCCCAGGTTAGGACTGGGAAAATGGTATCTGCTCAATATGAGATATTACGGGGCACTAGGCAGGGTTGCCTCCTGTCCCCTCTCTTATTTGCATTGTCTATTGAACCTCTGGCTACACTTTTTAGACAAGGGGCGAAAGGCTAGGCTTTACGGTAGATGGGCGAAACCACAAATATCTCTATATGTGGATGATCTCTTGATATACTTGGATGATGAGGTAGTTGGCTCTGATACAGGGCTGGTCCTGCTAAAATGATTTGAGCACTTTTCAGACGTACGGTTCAACAAAGACAAGACCTATCTGTTCCCTGTGGATGAAGCCATTCCACTCTCCCAGGACCTTCCAATAGACCTTAACTGGACACCTAATAATTTTACATATTTAGGGATTAACATCTTTCACTCCCTGGAAGAACTCAGGGAAGGAAACTTATAAAGAGCTCTCCAGTCCCTTAAGGCGTGTGACCCCTTTTGATGCTAGCAATGTTTACTCCTTATGGCTAGGATTTTCGTGACCAAAATGGTCATGTTACCGCACTTATTATATTTTTTCAACCTCCTGATGTCATTGCCAGACAGCTAATTTCCCTGCTGCGGGATTTAATCTGGGGGAGGGATGACAGAGGGTCTTATTAAAGCCGTTGCAGGACACCATGATGGAGGGTGGACTGGGGGTGCCGAATTTTAAATTCTGCTTTCTGGTCACCCAGATGCAACGGCTAGCACAATGGTTGGAGGGGATGAATCCGGAGGGGACTTTCATGATGGCAGTCGAAACACCCCCGCCCTATTATTGACTAAAATACTTGACCTGACCTTGCCTGTCTCCAATAGATCAGTATTGCAAACCACAGCCTTACAGTGTTGGAAACGATGTATGGCTAAAACAGCAGGGACGTCACAGTGTACACCGACAATACCATTGGTCGCCCTACCCCTTGGCAAACCACAGACAATATTCACTGCCAATCAATTAGCAACATTGCTGGAGGCAGGGTGGAGACAGTGGGGGAGTGCTACCAGGAGAAGGTCTTAACGTCATTTGAGGACATAGTTGAAGGACACAACCTTCCACCGGGGCAGTTCCTACAGTATGAAGCCCTGGCCTGCACCTTTGGAGTGTTGTGGGGAAAGGGCCAGGAGGAACCCTAGACGCATGCAGTACTACACTCATTACTTACACTAGGTACAGCTAGTCATCAGGTGAAGTGGTTTTATGCATCACTGAAGGGAGCATCCCTTATCCCCCTACATAAACTACGGAGTTGCTGGGAGACAGTCCTGAGCAGTGAATTGACTGACTCAGAATGGCACAGAACTCTGTCCTCCCATAAAGGGATCTCCCATAACATTAGGTTGAAGTATATTCAGTTCAATTACATACACATTACATACATGACCCCACACCGACTCCCGGTTATATATGAGGGGGAACCACGTAAATGCCCAAGATGCAATTATAATGATGTAGTTTTTATACACATGACCTGTATATGTACCGGACTGCGCCCATTCTGGGACAGGGTCTTATTATGATCAATGCTTCCGTGGGCTGCTCTCTTTCCCTGACCACCTAAACGAAAAGTGGGCAATAGATTTATAGACCTGACCATGATAATAGCTAAAAAGAGGATAGCCATGTCCTGGAAGTCCCCTACTGGGCCATCGGTGGGCATCTGGAAATGAGGTCACTCATTGGGCGGTAGTTGTGGGCAGAGTCTTGGCCCAGAAAGAGTCTAGAACCCCTAAATGCCACCCCCTGGTGGAGTAATGGAGGGAAGTGTTGTCCACTTGGGAGCACCCGACACAGGCCCAGAAGGATGATGATGAGACTGAAAATGAGAACGAACCACAGGGCAGGGACGCTGACGTGACTTAAAGAATAAATAGTGTAAAGTGGGAAGCTAATAGCCTCCAGAGTTGTGAGGGGCAGACGGGGCAATAACTAAAGGAAATGCTCCACAGCACACTCCTACCGGTAACTCTCCCTCCCTCCCCCATGCATTAAAATGCATTAAAAAGAGTGGATGTGGCGTGGCGAGCTAAGCATAGGCTTAACAGGAAACCAATGAGGTAACCCTGGCCCCCGTAGCCCATATAACCCAATCCTTCTGACTGAAAGCTGGAATTATAGTAGTGACTGCCTCACTGCAAGTTCCCAAGTGTTTTAGGTCATTTGGTTAATCTAAGATATAATAAGCATCAAACAGAATGTACTCCTGTGGACATCCCCAAGTAGTGGGTTGATTAAATACATGAGGGCAATTGCACGCAAAACATAAGTCGTAGACTATATGGTTGCTACACTGGAGATATCGAAAGATGGCACCAGGAGACATCGCTGTATGCTATAAGATGTAAGTGAGGAAGATGCAGGTACAAGTTTTGTGTGGCGAGCACAAATATCTCTGTACATAATATATATATATATATATATGTATATATATATATATATATATATATATATATATATATATTCACTTAAAAAACCATAGGTTTCACACATGTTATAGTTAGGTGGATATTTCACTCGTAAAAAACCAATGAAATTCCCCCGTTATAGTTAGTTCAGATAACTATAACTCGCGCGACCGCAGTCCACTGCTGATGACGTCACATATTACATCACTCATGACATGGTCAGTGGCATCACTCATGACATCACTGATGACATCATCCTTGTCATAGAGTGGCGGCCGCGCAAGTTATAGTTATCTGAACTAACTATAACGGGGGAATTTCATTGTTTTTTTACGAGTGAAATATCCACCTAACTATAACATGTGTGAAACCTATGGTTTTTTAAGTGAATTTGCAAGGTTTTTTAAATGCTAATTCCTAACTATAACGTGTGTGAAACCTATGGTTTTTTCAGTGAATTTGTACGGTTTTTTAAATGCTAAGTTATGTATGTATTATTATTTTTTTATATATTTATTGTGCAATAAACTACGTATTAAAAAAAAAAATTGTAATTTTTTAAAAAATTTTTTGGTTTTTCACCGTGCGCGCACGGAGCGCGCACCCCGCGATTTTGTTTTTAAAAAAAAAATTAAAATGTTTTTTTTTGCCTTCGGGGTCCTTCAGGGACCCCCTGACAAAGGCTAGGGGGTCAGGAACTCTCTACCCTGCCCCCTTTTCACGTTCGCAACCTTCCTTTTTCACTCTCGCACTGAAAACAAACAAAATGGCGGCCGACACTTCCTGATTTCGACTGATTCGAACGTTGACTAACATGTAACCACCAATCAGAATTACGCTCGCGCACGTTAGGGTGCTCGCACGGTGCTCGCACGGTGCGCGCACGGTGCGCAGCTATAGATATGTATGTGCTTTTAACTGCAATTTTCTCAGGAACTACTGAACAGATTGACTCCATATATGCAAAAGGCACATCCTCGAGCTGAGGACTACCTCTCTGCCAAATTTCAAGTAATTCTGTTCAGCCGTTCGGGCTGTACCTTGGACTAAAGGTCCGTATGGAAAATTGCATGGGGAAAACGTGTTTTGGGACCCCCCTTTTTTCTCAGCCCCCGCTTGACGAATCCCCCCGAGACTTCCAGGGTAGGAGCGGAGCGGAGCGCCCCTCCTATTTTGAACATTTCGAGAGCATTCGTCAACCGGCGCCAAAGTTATTCCAAATAGAATGTTGCGGATTTCCTATGGAAACACGGTACTAACTATAACAATCTACTGGCGGCCGCCAGTAGATTATATATATATATATATATATATATATCCACAGAAAAGGCTGCTCCCAGCATTGAGGCGCCACACACTTTGTGTGTCAATATCCTTTATTGGAGCTTTCACAGGGATGCAAACAGCGTGCAGCAAAACTTATTCTTCAGCCTTCATTCCGACGCGTTTCGGGAGCCATCTCCCTTGATCACAGGCATAGGCAGTATTGGAGCGCGGCAACCATGTTCACAGCGCAGCTGCGCTGATTTTGAACGTTTCCGCCCTGTACAAAGTACAAGTGCATGATGGTACCTGGAGTCCTTTTATAGTAATATTGCCGTGGGTTGTTCGTGCTGACACCCTATTCACAGCCCTGAAATTTCAAACGCCAAATGGACACAGAGTTCCTGCAATGCTGGGAGCAGCCTTTTCTGTGGATATATTTCGGTCTTGCTCGGACCGAGAGGTGCCCCACGGCGGAAGAGCCGGTCCACAACGTAAGAGATGAAGAGACGTTGCAGGAACTCTGTGTCCATTTGGCGTTTGAAATTTCAGGGCTGTGAATAGGGTGTCAGCACGAACAACCCACTGTGGATTATTAATGACTTACGGAGATTCACGGCAATATTACTATAAAAGGACTCCAGGTACCATCATGCACTTGTACTTTGTACAGGGCGGAAACGTTCAAAATCAGCGCAGCTGCGCTGTGAACATGGTTGCCGCGCTCCAATACTGCCTATGCCTGTGATCAAGGGAGATGGCTCCCGAAACGCGTCGGAATGAAGGCTGAAGAATAAGTTTTGCTGCACGCTGTTTGCATCCCTGTGAAAGCTCCAATAAAGGATATTGAAACACAAAGTGTGTGGCACCTCAATGCTGGGAGCAGCCTTTTCTGTGGATATATATATATATATATATATATATATATATATATATATATATATATATATATATATATATATATATATATATATATATATATTACCTACTGGCGGTCGCCAGTAGGTAGTTATAGTTAGGACCCTGTTTCCATAGGAAATCCGCAACATTCTATTTTGAATAACTTTGGCGCCGGTCGACGAATCCTCCCGAATTTCTCAAAATAGGTGGGGCGCTACGCTCCGCTCCTACCCTGAAAGTCTCGGGGGGATTCGTCAAGCGGGGGCTGAGATAAAAGGGGGTCCCAAAACGCGTTTTTCCCATGCATTTTTCCATAGGACCTTTAGACAGGGCTACAGCCCGAACGGCTGAACAGAATTACTAGAAATTTGGCAGAGAGGTAGTCCTCAGGTCAAGGAAGTGCCTTTTGTAGGTTTGGTGTAAATCTGTTCAGTAGATTCTGAGAAAATAGCCTTTAAATCAATATATATATCTGAGCCAGCTTACGGTACGCTTACCGTAAGCTTACCGTACGCGTACGGTGGCGTGCGCGAGCGCGATTCTGATTGGCTGTTAGATCTTAGTAAACATTCGAATCGGCCGAAACCAGGAAGCGGCGGCCGCCATTTTGTGTATTTCACTCCGGTAAAAAAGAGTGATATCTTGAAAAGGGGGCAACGGAGAGAGTTACAGACCCCCTAACATTTGTAAGGGGGTCAAAGAAGGACAGAAAAGTACAAAGAAAACATTTATTGATTTTTTAAAAAAATCACGGGGTACGCGTACGGTAAGCTTACGGTAAGCGTACGGTAAAAAAAAAAAGAAAAAAAGAAATGAAATTCAGATTTAAGTGTTTAGATATTAGGGGGCTCTAAAAAGAGCCGTTGTGTTTATTAAGTGATTTTTTAGTGGTACCTACAAGTAAGTACCGATGCAGAGTCTAAGGTTCAAGAGGAAGACTCTGTTCCCTTCATCATTGAAGTGCACACCATCTCCTCTATAAATGTCTTGCATGTCGTAACGCAAGTTGTTGTGGTAAATGGAACCCATACCATAGTCACGGAGGAAAGCAGAAACAGATTTGTTGACGTGCTTTCTTGCTTTGTCAATCTGCGGACAGAAATGATTGGACCAGTTCCATTTTTGCCTTTGGCATATGTTAGAAAACACAAAGGCAGTTTTAGGGAAAAGTGAAAACAGTTGTGCAAAGGTGTCCTTCATAAGCATTTCCAGACCTACCCCAGTCAAAGTGCCTAGGTCATTGCCACCACAGTGCACTATTATGAGGTCAGGGTGTTGGATTTGCATGAAGGATTTCACCAATGGCCTCAATTGGTGCCACTTTAACCCTCTCTGACCAATCCATTTAATGTCTACATTTGGCAAAGCAAGGTCTCTCACCATACCTGTTTTCTCTGCAAACTTTTCACTCCAGAAGACATAGCTGTGCCCTACAATCCACACTGTGAACATCTTCAAAGGAGAACTGGATGCACTCAGGAGGTGTCTTTCAGTAGAATGGCAATATGAAAAGAAAGACAGTTTGGAAATAGAGGCATACATATTTTTTTTTTTTTTTTAAAAACTGATTGGCTGTTTCATACCATTCTAGAATAAAAACTAGGCTGTATGTGTAAATTAATAGAAGCATGTTTTGTATTGGTACAGAAAAATGTGTTACCAAAGAACAGTACTATGGATTTGCTGTTAGGTTTGAAAAGTCAAGCACTCTTGCTCTGTGGAATTGAAACATTGTTTGGCGAACTTCTGACCTGACTCCACACAGCAGTGTTCCATGAGCTGTTGCTATGGTAGCAGGCAGAAGTCAAGTTGGGGGAAGGGTACTAGGCAGAAGTCAAGTTGGGGGCAGGGTACTTTTGGAAAAGGGTTGGTTTTCAACCAATAGAAATGTGTGATTACATTTGAAAAAAAGGGGCAAGCACTGAGATTTGAAACTTACATGTATATGTGTGGAAAAATAGAGGGAAACTTTGCCATTATCTGGTTCTGCTGAGAGGAGAGAGGTGTAGAGAACAGAGATCCTGGCTCTGATAATCTGCTGTTTGAGTGCCACATTTCTTTCACAACTAACTAATTTTAAAGGTGAGGTTAGAGTTTGAGAGGGGATGTATATGGTAAATTAAGAAATGAATAATAGAAATGTAATTCTTTTTGTTGAAGTTGCGTTTATTATTTTCTGTTTTGGGAGAAATTTAAATGTGAGGAACATGTAAAATAATATGGACTATGTTTTCACGATAAATTAAGGTGTATTGGTATAAAAAATGAATAGTTTAAGGGTTTGAGGTTGGACTCAGTAATGCAAATACATTCAGCATCACTAAGGCTGGTTGCCCTTGGTGGAATGTAGGCAGTCACCCAGGTTACACATGTTGGGAAATATAGGCAGAGATTTATTGTGTACAACTCTGGTAATTTTATATTTGCATTAGTAGGAAAAAGGGGGAGCGATTTTTTGGTGCAGAAGCAGACTCTTAGCACACACCCAGCTCCTTTCCATGTATAATCATGCACAGTATTTACAAGCGAGTGGGGTTTGAGGTTTCAGTCTGTAATGCAAATACATTCAGCATCACTAAGGCTGGTTGCCCTTGTTGGAGTGTAGGCAGTCACCCAGGATACACATGGTGGTGGTCTGAAAAAGCAGTTTGGACATGTGCATTTAAAAAAATCTGAAAAGTGGATTCATAATGTGTCAGTCTGTAAAAGTGATTATCACTTGCCAAAAAAAAGAGCAGTAAGTGTGCATTCAAATTGGCAAAGAAATTTCGTTTTGTGACTAATGTGAAAACATGACTCTGTGTGCAAATAGGAATTACAGGCAGAGATTTATTGCGTTTTGCTCTGGTTATTTCACAGTTGCATTAGTAGGAAAAAGGGGGAGCGAGTTTTTGGTGCAGAAGCAGACTCTTAGCACACACCCAGCTCCTTTCCATGTATAATCATGCACAGTATTTACAAGCGAGTGGGGTTTGAGGTTTCAGTCTGTAATGCAAATACATTCAGCATCACTAAGGCTGGTTGCCCTTGCTGGAGTGTAGGCAGTCACCCAGGATACACATGGTGGTGGTCTGAAAAAGCAGTTTGGACATGTGCATTTAAAAAAATCTGAAAAGTGGATTCATAATGTGTCAGTCTGTAAAAGTGATTATCACTTGCCAAAAAAGAAGAGCAGTAAGTGTGCATTCAAATTGGCAAAGAAATTTCGTTTTGTGACTAATGTGAAAACATGACTCTGTGTGCAAATAGGAATTACAGGCAGAGATTTATTGCGTTTTGCTCTGGTGATTTCACAGTTGCATTAGTAGGAAAAAGGGGGAGCGATTTTTTGGTGCAGAAGCAGACTCTTAGCACACACCCAGCTCCTTTCCATGTATAATCATGCACAGTATTTACAAGCGAGTGGGGTTTGAGGTTTCAGTCTGTAATGCAAATACATTCAGCATCACTAAGGCTGGTTGCCCTTGCTGGAGTGTAGGCAGTCACCCAGGATACACATGGTGGTGGTCTGAAAAAGCAGTCTGGACATGGGCATTTAAAAAAATCTGAAAAGTGGATTCATAATGTGTCAGTCTGTAAAAGTGATTATCACTTGCCAAAAAAAAAGAGCAGTAAGTGTGCATTCAAATTGGCAAAGAAATTTTGTTTTGTGACTAATTCGAAAACATGACTCTGTGTGCAAATAGGAATTACAGGCAGAGATTTATTGCGTTTTGCTCTGGTGATTTCACAGTTGCATTAGTAGGAAAAAGGGGGAGCGATTTTTTGGTGCAGAAGCAGACTCTTAGCACACACCCAGCTCCTTTCCATGTATAATCATGCACAGTATTTACAAGCGAGTGGGGTTTGAGGTTTCAGTCTGTAATGCAAATACATTCAGCATCACTAAGGCTGGTTGCCCTTGCTGGAGTGTAGGCAGTCACCCAGGATACACATGGTGGTGGTCTGAAAAAGCAGTCTGGACATGGGCATTTAAAAAAATCTGAAAAGTGGATTCATAATGTGTCAGTCTGTAAAAGTGATTATCACTTGCCAAAAAAAAAGAGCAGTAAGTGTGCATTCAAATTGGCAAAGAAATTTCGTTTTGTGACTAATGTGAAAACATGACTCTGTGTGCAAATAGGAATTACAGGCAGAGATTTATTGCGTTTTGCTCTGGTGATTTCACAGTTGCATTAGTAGGAAAAAGGGGGAGCGATTTTTTGGTGCAGAAGCAGACTCTTAGCACACACCCAGCTCCTTTCCATGTATAATCATGCACAGTATTTACAAGCGAGTGGGGTTTGAGGTTTCAGTCTGTAATGCAAATACATTCAGCATCACTAAGGCTGGTTGCCCTTGCTGGAGTGTAGGCAGTCACCCAGGATACACATGGTGGTGGTCTGAAAAAGCAGTTTGGACATGTGCATTTAAAAAAATCTGAAAAGTGGATTCATAATATGTCAGTCTGTAAAAGTGATTATCACTTGCCAAAAAAAAAGAGCAGTAAGTGTGCATTCAAATTGGCAAAGAAATTTCGTTTTGTGACTAATGTGAAAACATGACTCTGTGTGCAAATAGGAATTACAGGCAGAGATTTATTGCGTTTTGCTCTGGTGATTTCACAGTTGCATTAGTAGGAAAAAGGGGGAGCGATTTTTTGGTGCAGAAGCAGACTCTTAGCACACACCCAGCTCCTTTCCATGTATAATCATGCACAGTATTTACAAGCGAGTGGGGTTTGAGGTTTCAGTCTGTAATGCAAATACATTCAGCATCACTAAGGCTGGTTGCCCTTGATGGAGTGTAGGCAGTCACCCAGGATACACATGGTGGTGGTCTGAAAAAGCAGTTTGGACATGTGCATTTAAAAAAATCTGAAAAGTGGATTCATAATGTGTCAGTCTGTAAAAGTGATTATCACTTGCCAAAAAAAAAGAGCAGTAAGTGTGCATTCAAATTGGCAAAGAAATTTCGTTTTGTGACTAATGTGAATACATGACTCTGTGTGCAAATAGGAATTACAGGCAGAGATTTATTGCGTTTTGCACTGGTGATTTCACAGTTGCATTAGTAGGAAAAAGGGGGAGCGATTTTTTGGTGCAGAAGCAGACTCTTAGCACACACCCAGCTCCTTTCCATGTATAATCATGCACAGTATTTACAAGCGAGTGGGGTTTGAGGTTTCAGTCTGTAATGCAAATACATTCAGCATCACTAAGGCTGGTTGCCCTTGCTGGAGTGTAGGCAGTCACCCAGGATACACATGGTGGTGGTCTGAAAAAGCAGTTTGGACATGTGCATTTAAAAAAATCTGAAAAGTGGATTCATAATGTGTCAGTCTGTAAAAGTGATTATCACTTGCCAAAAAAAAAGAGCAGTAAGTGTGCATTCAAATTGGCAAAGAAATTTCGTTTTGTGACTAATGTGAAAACATGACTCTGTGTGCAAATAGGAATTACAGGCAGAGATTTATTGCGTTTTGCTCTGGTGATTTCACAGTTGCATTAGTAGGAAAAAGGGGGAGCGATTTTTTGGTGCAGAAGCAGACTCTTAGCACACACCCAGCTCCTTTCCATGTATAATCATGCACAGTATTTACAAGCGAGTGGGGTTTGAGGTTTCAGTCTGTAATGCAAATACATTCAGCATCACTAAGGCTGGTTGCCCTTGCTGGAGTGTAGGCAGTCACCCAGGATACACATGGTGGTGGTCTGAAAAAGCAGTCTGGACATGGGCATTTAAAAAAATCTGAAAAGTGGATTCATAATGTGTCAGTCTGTAAAAGTGATTATCACTTGCCAAAAAAAAAGAGCAGTAAGTGTGCATTCAAATTGGCAAAGAAATTTCGTTTTGTGACTAATGTGAAAACATGACTCTGTGTGCAAATAGGAATTACAGGCAGAGATTTATTGCGTTTTGCTCTGGTGATTTCACAGTTGCATTAGTAGGAAAAAGGGGGAGCGATTTTTTGGTGCAGAAGCAGACTCTTAGCACACACCCAGCTCCTTTCCATGTATAATCATGCACAGTATTTACAAGCGAGTGGGGTTTGAGGTTTCAGTCTGTTATGCAAATACATTCAGCATCACTAAGGCTGGTTGCCCTTGCTGGAGTGTAGGCAGTCACCCAGGATACACATGGTGGTGGTCTGAAAAAGCAGTTTGGACATGTGCATTTAAATAAATCTGAAAAGTGGATTCATAATGTGTCAGTCTGTAAAAGTGATTATCACTTGCCAAAAAAAAAGAGCAGTAAGTGTGCATTCAAATTGGCAAAGAAATTTCGTTTTGTGACTAATGTGAAAACATGACTCTGTGTGCAAATAGGAATTACAGGCAGAGATTTATTGCGTTTTGCTCTGGTGATTTCACAGTTGCATTAGTAGGAAAAAGGGGGAGCGATTTTTTGGTGCAGAAGCAGACTCTTAGCACACACCCAGCTCCTTTCCATGTATAATCATGCACAGTATTTACAAGCGAGTGGGGTTTGAGGTTTCAGTCTGTAATGCAAATACATTCAGCCTCACTAAGGCTGGTTGCCCTTGCTGGAGTGTAGGCAGTCACCCAGGATACACATGGTGGTGGTCTGAAAAAGCAGTTTGGACATGTGCATTTAAAAAAATCTGAAAAGTGGATTCATAATGTGTCAGTCTGTAAAAGTGATTATCACTTGCCAAAAAAAAGAGCAGTAAGTGTGCATTCAAATTGGCAAAGACATTTCGTTTTGTGACTAATGTGAAAACATGACTCTGTGTGCAAATAGGAATTACAGGCAGAGATTTATTGCGTTTTGCTCTGGTGATTTCACAGTTGCATTAGTAGGAAAAAGGGGGAGCGATTTTTTGGTGCAGAAGCAGACTCTTAGCACACACCCAGCTCCTTTCCATGTATAATCATGCACAGTATTTACAAGCGAGTGGGGTTTGAGGTTGCAGTCTGTAATGCAAAGACATTCAGCATCACTAAGGCTGGTTGCCCTTGCTGGAGTGTAGGCAGTCACCCAGGATACACATGGTGGTGGTCTGAAAAAGCAGTCTGGACATGTGCATTTAAAAAAATCTGAAAAGTGGATTTATAATGTGTCAGTCTGTAAAAGTGATTATCACTTGCCAAAAAAAAAGAGCAGTAAGTGTGCATTCAAATTGGCAAAGAAATTTCGTTTTGTGACTATTGTGAAAAGAAATGTAGTAATATATTTAAATAAAATAAAGGAATTTTTTTTTAGTTTTTTTCAGGTATTGCTGAAGAGCAGTGAACAAAATTTAAGATGCCTACAAAATCCAGAGTTCAAAAAACTCACAAAAAAAACCTATATTTGAAGACAACTGGAGGACCAAAGTTAGTAGAAGATGCTCATGTTGGGAAAAAGAAAAAATCTTCTGGTAAGCAGAAAAAACAATTTCTAAAAAATATATTCAAAAGAATGAAAAATGTACAAAATGTCTGTACTGGAAAGAATGTTTTGAAAAGAAAAGGACAGGAAAAAATTGAGAATTTAGTTAATGCAAATATACCTTCTGCAACTGAAAAGATTTACATAAATAGAAAAACAGCGTTTAAAGAGATACGTAGAAAAATGTTTCAGAGAAGAGTTATGTCCAATTTGATAAAGGATGTGAAGAAATATAAGCAAAAGACTAAGTTTTATAAAAGAAAAAAAGAAATTGAAGCCATTGCAGCAAAGGCATTAGAATTAAAAAGGAAACTATTCATTTTAATTTTGAATAGGATGCGTACATTGGACAAAATGGTTAATGTACTGAAATCACATAGCAAAAGGAAAAGAGTAGTGAACAGAACAAACTTTTGTAAAGTGTTTTTAGGAAAGTGGATGCATAGTTCAAGTAGTGAACCTTTTTTTAATGAAGAGAGCTATTTTCAAAGTAATAGTTTGCTGCATGCAGTTGACACCAGAGGTCGTGCTTACGAAGTAAAAAATGGTTGCATGATGGAGAAGGAGATAATGGTTCCAAGAGATGAGGTACAAGTGATGGCAGATGAGGCTATGGGGAGACGTCCTAAAGCCCCAGTGTACACTTGGAATTGTAGTAGTATTTGCACTGTGCGTCAGGAATCTATTGACAAATTTCGTGAGTTTCTAAGAGAATATAGTAAAAAAAGTATAAAACAGAAGATTAAGGTGCTTCAAAGTCTAGATCCATGCAGAGTGAGAGAGAATACTGGTTTGCAGGGTCATTCTCTGGCTTGTCTATCTAGAAAAGTGTGTAATAGTGTTTTCCATCATTTTAGGATGCTGGCTGTTCATCATACTGAAATGAGAAAGTTTGTGAGACGGTTGTATTTTGCCAAAAGTCCAGCAATAAAGTTAAATGAATTGAATAGGGCTCTGTTCCGAGGAACGGTATCAGATGTAGAGAAGGTTGTTGATGAAATTCAGTTTTGTTACTTTGGTCCTGAACAAAACAGTGCAGAGAAGGACACAGTAAATGAGGAAGAAGTGGAAGAGAATGTAGAACCCTCTGTAAGTAACACATTTAATGATCACATAACAAAATTTGCAATAATCTGTAATGAAAGACCAAATTTTACTTGTATTTGTTGCCGCAGAACTCATTATAGAAAACAAACTAGGAATGTTGATCTCTACAGAAAGAGTGAAAATGAAGATAATTATAAGTGGAAGGATTTTGCCACATATATATTTCTTGAAAATTGTTTTGATTTGGGTGAAGATCAGCGTATTTGTAAATACTGTTACAACAAGTTAGAGGAAAATAGAATGCCGACCAGAGCTGTACATAATAATTTAGAATTGGATGCTATTCCTGCTGAACTTTCTGAATTAAATACATATGAGTCTATACTCATTCAATGTGTTCATCCGTTCCAGACCATAGTACGTATGGAGCCCAAAACTGGTAAATTACCTCCTTCCGATTTACTGAGAGGTTTAAAAGGTAGAGTGGTGTATTTGCCCTTGGATTTGAAAAAAAATATGGAAACTATTGATGCGGATACTTTGGAAACTGAACCATTAATTATTCTGGTTAATGGTGTACCTACAAAGAATAAGAAGATTTGGCAGGAGCTGGTAGATGTGCGGAAAGTACAAAGAGCAAATTTGTATTTGAAAAGGAATAACAAATGGTATGAATCAATTTATATAGAAGAAGAAGAAGAAGAAGAAGAAGATTTACAAGAAGACACAGAAACACCAACTGGACAAATTGAAAAAGTGGACAAGTCAAAGGAAGAAGAAATTTATGAACATTTTAGCATACATCCTCTTAATTCAAAAGAAGTTATGGGAGACAATATTGATCTCTTTCAGATGAAGAAAGCAAAAGGAAGTCCCGTGAGTGTATGGGAGGAGAGCTTGGAAGCTCGATGTTTTCCCCAGCTGTTTCCTAAAGGAAAAGGAGGACGATACGATGAACGTCCGGAACAGATTCCAGCTTCTGAGTATCGGACTACAAGACTATATGCTGAAGATCCCAGATTTCGACAAAGTATTCCTTATTTTTTCCATCTTTTATTTGAAAGCGACTTGTCTGCACTGTCTTATGCAGTAAATCACATTTTAAAAAGTGGAGTACATTTACAAAATGTGTCTGCTAAGGATTTTATGGAGAAAGTGCAGCACCGAGATGATCATTTGGAAACACAACTGATCAATCTGATGGCTTGTCAGCGTGGGACAAATGAATATTGGTACCGACGCCATGGTGAATTAAAATGCATGTTACGGAATTTAGGAACACCAACATGGTTCGTTACACTAAGCTGTGCCGAGTACGCTTGGGATGATTTACTGGATTTTCTACGAGAGGCAAATTCAAACATTAAAAACATCGAATACAAGACAGCAGGAGAACTGTGCTCATTGGATCCGGTTAATGTTTGCAGATATTTCAATCATAGATTTGAGGCTATGATGTCCTTCATCTGCAATAAAAAAAATCCACCTCTTGGAGAAGTAGTAGATTTCTTTTGGAGAAAAGAGTACCAGGCAAGAGGTGCTCCTCATATTCATATGCTGTTGTGGATCAAAGATGCCCCAAAGTTTGGAACAGATACTGATGAAGCAGTGTTATCTTACATTGAAGAATATGCAACATGTGCTATACCAAAAAGCACAGAAGAGAAAAAGTTAAAGGAGCAAGTTTTACGTTTCCAAAGTCATCGGTGTGGAAAATACTGTCGACGGAAATACAAGAGCAAAGATAAATACTACACTAAATGTCGATTTGGATTTCCTAGACCTGTTCTTTCAAATGGAAGAGTAAACAGTTTTATGTCAGCTGTGAGACATACTATCACAAGAAAATCACCTAAGAATACCTACAACCTTAAAAGAAAAGAAGAATCAAAAAATATAAATGACTACAACCCAGTCATTTTATCCATGTGGAACGCTAACATGGATATACAGTATGTAGCTGACAATTCCATTGCTGTTGCTCGATATGTAACGTCTTACATTACGAAATCAGAAAAAACAGAATTGAAGGAAATGTGGGAAGAGATTTCTCACGAGAAGACTGTCAGTAAGAAGCTGTACGTTTCAGTTTGAAGATGTTATCGCATCGAGAAATTGGATCCTACGAATGTTCAGATAGGTTATCTTCTGCAAGTCTCTACTCGAAGTCAAGAAGAATAATTTGGGCAAGTTTAGGCCTTGCAGCAATGAGAAATCGGGTACTAAAATCTGTTGGAGAAATTGAATATTTGGCCGAGAATGACCCAGAAAGTACAGATATTTTGAAATCAAACATGTTGGACACATATTATCCCAAGAGAAGTCAACATCTGGAGAACATGTGTCTCTATGAAGTGCTGCAGAACTACATTTATTCACGGAAAGCCGCAGAAGACATCAACAATGGAAAATATAAAGTCATTGGTGAGGAAGGATGTTTGGTGAAGCAAACAAAAGGAAGTTTGATAAATCACAGGAAGCTGAGTTGCGACACTACTGACAAGAAGGAATTTTACTACTTGGCTCTTTTACAGTTGTTTAAACCATGGCGTACAGAGGATGAACTACTGGGAGAATTTCAAAGCTATGAAGATTCTTTTAATGCTTGCAAAGACAGCATACAATGCAGTACATTCTCAAGTTATCTGCAAATGTTAAATGAAGAAATTGAACAGGGAACTACAATTGCAGCAGAAATAGCTAGAGACAGTTCTCAGGACAGCCAAAGTTCAGAAACACTCAGTCAAGATCCCCTAGGACAACCAATCGTTGAAAATGAAGCATCAATAGCCATGAATGAAGTGGAAACGGCTATGAATCAAGCTCAAGAAGAATTTATAGACTTACAAAATTTGGAAAGACAACTGAACGAAGAGCAGCAACAAATTTATGAAGAGATCAGAAACAAAATTGATCACGGATTTCTACATGAAAAAAAAGAGTGCTCATGCACATCATTTCATCCAATCAGGATGTATGTAAGCGGACAAGCTGGAACTGGAAAAAGTTTCCTAATTAAAGTCATCAGAAGCTACCTTCAGCAAAAAACGGATTCTACTTTGTCTTGTGTGGTTACTGCTCCAACTGGGTTAGCAGCATATAACATAAAAGGAATCACTTTACATCGTTTGCTAATGTTACCAGTGGAGCATGAGAACAAAATACAATACAACAAGCTAACTGGAGAAGCATCCTTGGAAGTTTCAAGAGTCTTGAAGAAGATGCAAGTTCTCATTATTGATGAGGTGAGCATGGTTTCAAACTTAATGCTTGCCTTTGTGCATTTAAGAATGCAGCAAATTCTGAAGACAGACTATGACATGTTATTTGGTGGAAAACACGTCATAGTTTTTGGAGATCTTTTGCAACTTACTCCAGTTAAAGGACAACCAGTGTTTAATACTGTCACACATGAAGACACGAAGAAGTCATTGGGAAGCATCGGAAATACAAATATTTGGTCCTTCTTTGAGTACAAGGAACTTACTACTAATATGAGGCAAGCAAGCGATGAAGAATATGGAAGTATTCTGAAAGATATCAGAATTGGACTACTCACAGAAGTTGGCAAAAAAGCATTACAGAGTCGGCTGCTACATAATTTATTTCCAAAGGAAGAAATAGTTGCAGAGAAGATATACAAGAACATTGCAGAAAACAAAAGTATCATCTGCTTAATGCCAACTCTACGTGAATGCTCAATATTCAATGAGGAGCTTTTGAAATTGGAAAAGGAAGAGATCAGGAAATTAGAAGCAGTGGACAAAATTGAGGATGGAAGAATTACTGTCACAGTAACAGGCACACTGAAAAATAAATTGGATTCACTAGAGAAGAACATTTCCAAAACAGCTGGATTAGAAAAAAATCTATATGTTTGCATGAACTGTAGAGTATTTTTAAGGAGAAATTTGGATGTTGAAAAAGGTTTAGTTAATGGAGCTATGGGAAGAGTTGTGGGTTTTATTAATTATCAGAAAAAAGATGGAATTGAATGTTTAAAAATAAAATTTGATCAGATAGAAGAAGTTAAAGACATTTGTCGTTGTACAGTTCGTTTCATGCTTGTGAAAGACTTATATGTACGTAGGAAGCAGTTTCCGTTTTCGCTAGCATATGCTGTAACTATTCACAAGTCTCAAGGATTGACTGTAGATTGTGCATTTGTGAACATTGGTTCAACTGTGTTCAAAGAAGGTATGGCATATGTTGCTTTGTCACGAGTGAAAACATTATCAGGTTTATTCATGATAGACTTTGATGACTCAAAAGTTAGTGCTGATACAAATTGTGTAAAGGAGTATAATAGATTAAGAAGAAGCTATGCTCCTCATTTAGGTCAGTATCCTGTGTTGGAGAAACGTGTAGTTTCTCGTAAAAGGAGAAATGAGAATATCTGTGATGAAGATGTACAGAGGAGGAAAAAAAAGAGGAGTGATGTAATTGCAAGCAAAAAGAGTAAGGAAAAAGAAGAACAGGTTGTAGGATGTCATTTTGAAAATAGATCTGGTGTCAACTGCTACGCAAATGTAGTGCTGAATGTTGCATTTTATCTGGAAAGTTTGCAAGAGCAGATAATAGTAAATCAGGGAAAAAGATTCTGTTCAGAGCTGAGTCTCCTTTTTCAAAAGCTGAGTAATGATAAAACTCAAATAGAAAGTGCTACTGAAATTAGAAAACTTTTAGATGTATGTTCAGGACGAACACAGTTTTCTCAAAATGAACAGCAAGATGCACACGAATTTTTGATGTTTTTTCTTCAGGTACTGGAAGAAGAAGAAGTTGCAATTGATAATTTATTTGGTCTCTCTTATAAATGGGAACATAGTTGTGAAAACTGTTATAATATATGTGGCTCTAATGTTGATAATGAAAGGTTTATTTTTTTGACATTGCCAGAGACTAAAACAGTCACTTTTGCTAAATTAGTTAAAGATGCTAATCATAGCATGCAATGCGGTGAGTGTCAATCTGACATGTTTTCAACATTAATTTTAAAGGAATACGGACAGTATGTAATTTTAATGATGCAACGATGTAGAGCTGATGGTTCAAAATTGGATACTTTAATAAAGAAGTTTACAGGACAGCAATTATCAATTTCAGGAAAAACTTTTGTAACTGTTGCAATAATTTTCCATGAAGGACCTACTGTTACTTCTGGACATTACACAGTTTATCTTAAATGTGAAAAAGGCTGGACACTGTGTAATGATTCCCAATTGGTTTTTAAGCAACGTTTGCCTTTTGATTTAGCAAATTCCTATCTAATCTTCCTGAAACCTAAATTTTAGAGAGACTTGGCAAGATCTGGACAAAACAATTTTACCATTTGATTGGATTACCATTGGAATTTTCAAAAATAAAGATTTTTTAAATTATCATTTGGCCTAATGGAAATATAACCAATTGTAATGTGGACTTTTTAAATTTTTAATGAAACTTTCGAAAACCAAAAATTTAGAGAAAATCGGTAACATCTGCACAATTTAAATTTTGGAATGTTATTGGAGTGCCATTGGAAATTTTTTCAAAAAAGATTTTTTAAATTACTATTTGGCCATGTGGAAAGGTAACCAATTCTATTGTGGACTTAATAAATTATTAATAAATATTTAGGGAACCAATATGTTACAGAGAATCGGTGAGATCTGTACAAATAAAACTTTAGAATTTTATTGGATTACCATTGGAAATTTAATCAAAAAAGAATTTTAAAATTACTATTTGGCCTAAAGGAAATGGAACCAGATGTAATGTGGAGTTATTTGAGATATAATATTGTGATTATACTTCTGAAACAAACATATCAGACGGTATTTTAAAGAAATAAGTATTGATATTAGATGATATTTTTTTAGAATATTATGCATTTCTATAATGTTAAGTTTAAGTAAAAAGAGATTCTGGGCTTTTTTAATCCAATCTTTGTGATTGTTATTTTTTTTTGCCCGCTGTAAAATGATGAATGCAATTGCTTTCACAATTTATAGTGAAATGCAATATATTCTGAAAACAGCAAAAATAAGGCAAAAATATTTTTTGATAAATATGTAAATATGTGTACTGTATTATAAAATGTTTTAAAAATATTAATACTTTTTTCTTTTTTTTCAGATTGATATAGAAAATTTTCGAAAACTAGAACCATTTTTAAAGCAATTTTTTTAAAAAACAAATGAATAAATATTTTTTTGAGTGGGTATGGTAAGTCAATAATAATAATTGTAGTCTCTCAAGGACCTTGTAATGTGATAATTGATTTTTAGTGTTTTTAAAAAAAAAAAAAAAAAAATTACGCATATTTGAGATGTCATCAGTGATGTCATGAGTGATGTCACTGACCATGTCATGAGTGATGTAATATGTGACGTCATCAGCAGTGCATTGCGGGCGCGCGAGTTATAGTTAGCTGAACTAACTATAACGGGGGAATTTCATTGGTTTTTTACGAGTGAAATGTCCAGCAAACTATAACATGTGTGAAACCTTTGGTTTTTTCATTGAATTTCTAAGGTTTTTTAAATGCTAATTCCTAACTATAACGTGTGTGAAACCCATGGTTTTTTCAGTGAATTTGCAAGGTTTTTTAAATGCTAATTCCTAACTATAACGTGTGTGAAACCCATGGTTTTTTCAGTGAATATATATATATATATATATATAGATATAGATATAGAT
Organism: Triturus cristatus; assembly: GCF_964204655.1. Taxonomy (NCBI): domain Eukaryota; kingdom Metazoa; phylum Chordata; class Amphibia; order Caudata; family Salamandridae; genus Triturus; species Triturus cristatus. Next base: position 759,285,318 of record NC_140587.1, read on the forward strand.
ATAGATATATAGATATAGATATATATATATATATGTATATATATATTACCTACTGGCAGTCACCAGTAGGTAGTTATAGTTAGGACCAAGTTTCCATAGGAAGAACACTTTTTGTTTTGCTTATAACTTTGGCGTCGTTTGATGAATCTTCATGCAATTTTCCAAACTAATTCTTTGTTCATATCATCTCCTATGTCAGAAGTTTGGGGGTGATTCGTAAAGGGGGGCCAAGAAAAAAGGGGTGTCTCAAAATGTGGTTTCTCCATGTTCATTTCCATAGGAAACTTTAGACAAGGCAACAGGTCGAACGGGTGAACGGAATTACCCCAAATTTGGCAGGGAGAAGGGTCTTGGTCTAGAAAGCATGCTTTTGTTTATTTGGTGAAAATCCGTTCAGTAGTTTTTGAGAAATATCCAAATTTACAGATATCGATATTTGGGAATTCTGCCATCTGATTGGCTGAGGCGTTACAAGCACGAGCTTGCTGCTTATTGGTTGTGAGCGCTGCGAGCGGTTGCAACTAGGAAGGGTTGGCCGCCATTTTGTGATTCCGTTGAAGTGAGTAAGGGGAAAAAAGGGCGAAAATAGTAGGAAAGAGGAGGGTAAGAGCTCTGTGAGGTCTGTGGGGTGGTTAGGGTGAGCTACACAGGAAGTGTAAAGCGATATATTCACCCCTACCGAGTGCTGTTTTGCCCAGAGTGAGATGGTGCTGAGGTGAGGTGCCGGTACACTCGGGGATGAAACCGTGAGCTGATTGCTGTAAACTGATGTGCTCTGGGCGCTGTAGGATACTGGTCACTGTAGCATAGCTGTGAAAGTGGTGTTAGTATAGGTTTAGAGAATAGCGGTGTGAGCTCTGTGGGGTGGTTAGGGTGTGCTATACAGGGAGTATGAAGTGAAGTATTCACCCCTGTCGGTGTGAAAGTGCTGTTTTGCCCAGAGTAAGATGGTGCTGAGGTGAGGTGCCGGTACACTTGGGGATGAAACCGTGAGCTGATTGCTGTAAACTGATGTGCTTTGGGCGCTGTAGCATACTGGCCACTGTAGCATAGTTGTGAAAGTGGTGTTAGTATGGGTTTAGACTATAGTGGGAGTGGGAAGCAAACTACTCACCCCTACCGGTCTGAAGACTCGAATGGAGTGTTTTAGCAAGCAGTAATAAAGAAATAATCGTGAAGAATATAATGCAGAATGTTGCAATGCCTCAGAAGACAAATGGTGAAATTTTGAATTTTGAATTTAAAAACATTTATTGAGCGCACGTATACCATGCGGTTTCATGGCGCTTTAAGTGATGCAGTAGCGGTCGGCAGTAGGGCTAGACAGTGTAAGCTTGCTCAAATGACAGGGTTTTAAGATCTTTCCGAAACTGTATAAATGAAGGAGAAGTTCGGAGAGCAGGAGGGAGAGAATTCCAGAAAAGCGAGAACAGCAAATTTCGCTCCGCCAGATTTCTTTTTCTTGAAACGAGGAGTGGTCAGAAGAGCCATGTGGGCAGAGCGGAGCTCGCGACCTGGGAGGTACGGTTTTATGGCGGCGCAAATAAACTCGGGGGCTGTACCCGATCTAGCCTGAAAAGTGAGGCAACCGAGTTTAAAAAGGGCACGCTCCCTCACCGGGAGCCAGTGCAGAGCTTTAAGCAGGGGAGTGGCACGATGGTATTTGGGTAAGCCATGAATCAAACGAGCCGCTTGATTCTGAATGAGCTGCAAGCGATGGAACGCATATGCTGGAGCTCCATTGTAAATGATGTTACCATAATCAACTCTCGACAGTACCATGGCCAGCACAATAATTTTTAAAGCAGGAAGGGAGAAAAAGCGGGATACTTTCCTAATTAGTCTTAGAGAAAAGAAACAAGCAGAGACCACTGAACCCACATGTGAGTGGATAGAGAGTTGTGTGTTAAGAAAAATCCCAAGGGTTTTGACCTTAGAGACAGGAAGAGGGGGAGCACCGAGTGACAAGGGCCAGTGGGAGGAGGTCCATGGACTGCAACCACCTCTGGTCAGGACTAGCTCAGTCTTGTCCGGATTGAGTTTGAGGTGGTTGCAGTTCATCCAGTCCTGAATGAATGTCATTACAGTCTGAACATTGGGGGCAGATGAGGGGGAATTAGAGAGATTAAAGATTAGCTGGAGATCATCGGCGTAATTAAACACCGTGACCTCCATCTGCTGTAAAGAAAAGATGAGGGGATAGATGTATAAATTAAATAGAAGTGGGGAAAGTGATGAGCCTTGAGGGACTCCGCACTCCACCTTACGAAAGTCTGCGGTGAAATTGGCCAGATGGACGGCTTGGGCCCTCCCTGTGAGGAAAGACTCAATCCACGAGAAGGCAAGACCTTCTATGCCCGCCGCCCTGACACGATTGAGAAGAATGGAATGATCCACCGTGTCAAAGGCGGCGGACAGATCTAATAAAATCAAGGCTTGCGGAAGGTTGGTGTCAATGCCTTCACGTAGCACGTCCATAACCGAGATCACCACTTTCTCGGTGGAGTGCAATGGGCGAAAGCCGGCTTGACGGGAGGAAAGACAGTGATTGATTTCAACATGAGTGCTTAAGGTGGTTGTGACGTGAGTTTCCAGAATTTTTGCTAGGTAAGGCAGTAGGGATATGGGACGGTAGTTGGAGGGGGAGGAAGGATCAGCGTCAGATTTTTTAATAATAGGTATTACAACCGCTGATTTGTGTATGCCAGGAACATTTCCTTTCTTTAACGAGTCATTGAGGAGGGTCAAAGGGGGAGTGGGGGAGGTTAAATAGATTTCCCTAAGGATATGGGCGGGGGCAAAATCTAAGGGAGAACCGGATTTGACTCGATGAAGTAATGAGAAGAAAGTGTCCTCAGTTAATGGTGGAATGAGATTGAGTTTGGGGACAGTGGGCGGAGGGGAAGGATTAACGAATGCAAGGGAGGGTGGGGGAATGTTAAGTTTAATTTTGACTACTTTATCAATAAAAAACTCATTGAGCGAGTTACAGAGGGACTGAGATGGGGGAATGGTAGCCGTGGTTCTACTGGATAATGCTAGTTCATGGACCGCGGTAAAGATTTCCTTTGAACGAGACTCAGCTGCCATAATCCTGCTAGTATAGAATTCAGTTTTAGCCGCCAGAATGCCCGCTTTATAAGTTTTTAAAACAGACAAATATATAGTCTTTAGCTCTGGGCTATAGTTTTTCCTCCAGGCTCGCTCGGCTCTTCTAGCTGCTAGTTTCTGTTCTTTTAGCTCTAAAGTGAACCATCGATTGGCTGCGTGGGCCCGCTTAACAGTGAGTCGCCTCATGGGGGCGAATTCGTCGCCCGCCAGAGTCAGCCAATTGTCAATGGCGGCCAGTTGCGAGGTAGCAGTGAGGCCTATAAGGTCAGGGGCGGTTTTGGCCAAGGTTGAACAAAAGGAGGGCATGTCGGTTTTTCCCCAGGTGTGTTTAAGAAGTTGGTTGTGTGGGATAAAGCGATGGAGCTTGCAAGTTAAATAAAAAGTGTCTTTATGTGAGTGCCATAAATGGAACCACTCGTGCAAGAGCTAAGGCATCCAGTTGAGGCAAACTCCAACCGCTTCTGTTGTATTCAAACATAAGCTCCTGTATCAGTCAATTCCACATTACATGTTACAGTTCCATGTGACATAAACAATACCTATTAGACATGAATGACTCAATTCTATAATGAAAATAAAGGTAGGATACGATTACTACACTGTGCCAACCAGTTCCTAAACAATGCTGTGTTTTTTGATCTTGATCGCAAGTTCGTGAGCAGAGGATGAGCTAATTTGTGTGAAAGGGCTTTGTGGATAATAGGCAGGCAGAGAGACGTGTGTAAAAAGAATAGATATGGTTTCAAAATGGATGTCGTATTTAGGCTAATTTAGCAAGTAAATAGCGTATTTGCTTAGGCCATACATCATCCATTCCTGGATAGTGTGGAGAGGTAAGGGCCAATAATGAAAACAGAGTTCAAACAGCTAAGCATACTTAGAAAGTTATTATATGAAAATAGTTCAATTGAAGTGTATTAAGAAATGTAATAGGAAAAAGTAAAAAAAATTGGAAAAAATCAATCCAAGAATAAAGTGAATTTCTTACAAGTCTTGGAGATTGCAGTCCGGAAGTTCTTCAGTGGATTGAGATGCGTAATGTTCCAAGAGGCGATTGTTGCCATTGTGTGAGAAAAGCGAAGTGATCCAATTCACATCCTCGAAGGGACAGTAATGTTCCTCGAATGTTGGAGCGGCAATTTGAATTGACAGGCAATCTGCGATGTTGTCAAAGGTCGCACATTGCAGGAGATCTTTCACGGCTGAGCAGAAATCCCATTCTGCCAGGATACCTTTTTGCATTGCATCCGCCATTGCTCCACTGCCCAAACAATAAAGTTCATGGTTTTCAAGATACTCCATTACCTACTGGATATCGGGAGCGTTTGCTGGGATGTTGGCAAGGCATAGATCCATTCGCCAGTCGATTGGGCAAATTTTGCAACAAAAAGATGGTTGCATGCAACATATCATGTTGTAGCTGACTCCGATAATAGATATCACGGTATTGATGTAGCTTCGCGTAGAGGCATATTCTGTCGGACATGCTTGTTACCACAGGAAGAGTATCCATTTTTAACAAGCTAAAGTAGTAGTAGGATGGCTGCAAACAGAGTGAGAATTATGGGCAATGTTGCTGTTATTCCAGAGATGATCGAATTAATGAAGTCTGGTATTAGACTAAAAATAGTTTGAAAGCCTGTGAGAAGGCCGGAGGAGACAATGTTAAAAAAGTGTACCAGTCCTTAAATGTCAGATGTGTTGAAAATTGTGTAACAATTCACAAAGTGTAATGGGACGTTCATATTTAAAAGGGAATGTATTTTACTTGACGTTCATGCTATCTGCAGTCGATAAATTACTTTTGGAGAAGTGAGGGACACTTCTGTTTGAAACAAAAGCGCTTTCAGTTTGCTCCGTTTAATAAAATCAGTTTTCAAAGTAGGTATTGAAGGCCAAGTTGAACTTTGGGAGTTACTTTGTTTGGGTGGGAATAGAGATTGCCAGAGGAAGTTATCCGGTTTGAAACAGTAAGGACATATGGTATGCCAGCTCACATTGCGTAGCAGTCCATGTTATTAAGAAGCAGATAACTGCCGTTTGAAAGCTGTGTGAATGTTGGTCTGATTGTGGAAGTTGTCGTGCTTTTAAGAAAGCACGCAAGATTGAGGGCTGTAAGCTTAGAAGCGTCGTGCAGTTGGACATTCTTGCATAGTAATGTATGACTGCCATTGTGGCGCACTTTTCACCTGTGACAAAAACTTCTGTATCCTCTTTAAGACAGCGATATGTAAATGGGAGAAACCAATGCTCATGAATAAACGCGCTACCTTCTATAATCACATACAACATGACAAACAACATGTACACCTAGCAGACACAACAACACTACGTACTGTGGGAACCATGGCTATCCATGTACACAAAACAAACATGGCATGGCACCTCCGCCACAAAATGCAGAATGCGGGGAGAGATGGTAGCAAAGTACGTTCGAAGGTTGCAAGTTATTCTCGATTATAAAAGTATACAATACAAAGTGTTGAGAGGATGTGCCAGAGAGACTTGAGTATGCAGAGCACAGACATTTACATGTCAACATACACTAATGGTCTATTGAGTGAAGTCGACAGTGGACGCAACCATGATAGTACAGTCAGTAGGGAAGATTATGAAAACATAGCGTGTACGTGCCCCCTCCCCCCCAGGTGTTGATTCAGTGATTGAGGATGTCAGAAGTTAAAGTTTGTGATGATTTCTCTGTACCCACTCCGATCAGGTACAACCAACTGCGTGCTTCTGAATCCAACAGCACGTGGCTGTGAGGCGTTAATGACAACTGCCTCTGGCCTACAGTGCGGTCAGCAGGGCTCACAATTTAGATGGAGTGGTGATTGATTAATTACAGAATCCAGTAGGCAACTAACTACAACGTCTATTGAAATATATACAATAGCCTTTTAGTATACTTGCTTGAAGAAGTTTTTTAAGATGACTTATAGGTCTAGTACAACGACCAAATTCTTCTTGGTATCGGTAAAGAACGCGGAATAACAGTGTACACAGTGGACAGCAGAGATCGTAATTCCAATTGTTTTGATTTATTTATTGCAGAGTTTTGTGTAATTTCTGTTGTTGTATTTTGTGAAGAGGAAGTGAGAAAAAGTATTCATGGAAGACTGTGCTCACTATTGCCTTCAATTTACACTGCAGACAGCAGTGTTCGCAATTCAGATCGAGTTGCTATTGTAGATAACGCAGTCCTGTAGGCAAAAGACATTGCTCCAGTGCGCTCTGTCCGCACCACGCATACGCATCATCACAGGGTGAGCACACAGTTTTTGTTGCTTCTCGTATGGCAAACAGGACAGCTCAAGTCAATGCCACGTGTCTGTGGGCCCTTGCTGACCGCTCTCTGGCCTACACTGCAGAAAGCAGTGTTTACAATTCAGATCGAGTCGCTATTGCAGATGATGTAGTGTTGTAGGCAACAGACATTGCTCCTAGTACGGCCCGCCCAGAGCACGCATCATCGCTGGCTGTGCACATGCTGAATGCTTTTGATGTGGCTATCTAAGTGCACTAGACCTGATGGACCCTTTATGATACAATCTTTTTGTGTATTATTTCAGATCTACTGCCTGTATCTTAGTATACCACAAGTTATGGTTGTTTTACGATAGAATCTTTTCTGTATTATTTCACATCTAGTGTCCCTACCTTACTGCAGCATAAACTATTGACCCTTTTATTATTGAATCTCTGTCTGTGATCCAATGATTACTGTTGTAGTTGATGCTAGCAGCAACCATTCCCTGAGGGCTGCTTTACACTCACCCCACAAGCATCCAGCACAGACGTCACTGGATATTTAACCCTGGTAATAAATAGGCCTGGGCTAAAATTTCGTTCCGTTCGCGGAAAATGCGATAATTTGACATTTTCGCGTTCCACGGAAAGCGTGAAAATGGCAAAATTTCCGCATTCCGCAGCTTAGCGATAATTTGGTTCTTGCTCGCGCTGTAAAATAATACAATCTCGTGCGCGCGCGATCGCCTTACCTGAATCCCTGCATTCGCCAACAAGTTTTCTTGATCCGGTCGCGTTCTCCATGAGATGTTGTATTGTTTTTAGCCATTTGCGCTGTCTCGCGACAGTTCATGCCCGCAGTGACGTCATGCGTCGCGCGATCTCGTCTTTCTTCTCGCGATCATGCACTACGAGACAACTGCAAAACAAGATGGCCACGCCCGCGAGCAACAACATGGGTAAGCTGGCGAGCCTCAACCATGCAGAAAATCCCGCGAACATGCGGGAAAAAAACTTCTGCATCTTCGCGATATTTCCGCGTATTTGCGATAATTTTTAACATTTTTGCGATAATTTGCGAAAGTGTATTTTGCAAATTCCGCCCACCCCTAGTAATAAAAAGCAGTCGAGCACACGTGCACGTACCCACGTCCACTATCTATCTTTGTCCGTGTGTTCATTAAGGGCCCGATTTACAGAACTAACTTAAGACAAAATCCTAAATCCTAATTTTAAGACTTTTGGTATTCACAGAAGGCATTTAGGAGTCCTAAACTTAGGACTCCTAACTTCTGTGAATACCGAAGTGAGTAAGTGTACCGTAAGGCATGGCTTGGTACTGGGTACCCGTCGCATACCAAAGTAGCAGCTGGCGCGACTACATATGTATATGATGTTACGCGGGATGCGGTGCCACGAACCCGTCGGATACGAAATGCACGTCCTTTACGAGTTTAGCAATATGGCGGATAGGATTAGCGTGCTGATGGAGCTTGGTATACCACTGGGACGGGACTTCAGTTTTCTCAAACAAAAAAACAAGATACATACTTTTTTTGGGAGATATAAAACATTACATATTTTTCAAATTAAAATCAAAAAAAGTTTATAGAGTTTCAAAATTTTACACAAAAAATAGAAAAAATACAGGTTTTTTAAATATTAAAATATGAAATTAACATTTAAAACACCTTCAAAATTCACTGAAAAACCATGGCTTTTACAGACGTTATAGTTAGGAATTAGCATTTAAAAAACCTTAGAAAGTCACCGACTAAACCATAGGGTTCAGGGACGCTATAGTTAGTTGGACATTTAACTCATATAAAACCAGAGAAATTCGCCCGTTATAGTTAGTTGAGCTAACTATAACTCGCGCGCCCGCAATGCACTGGTGATGACGTCACATATGACATCACTCATGACATGGACAGTGACATCACTGATGACATCACTGATGACATCCCAAATGACATCACTGATGACATCACTGATGACATCATCCACCTGATAATCTGATGCACATAGTGATGGCCTAATATAAACTTTGATACACGCACTCTAAAATACAGAGTACTATTTTTGAAACCATACACACAACAATGCCAGATACTACATACCACCCACTATTTCCTAGGTCTACACTCACATCCACTCACTTATACATGCATTTACTCATCAATACAGTACTATAATATGCACTCATACACCTATACATACAGTCACAGTCCACCACTCATCGATAGAGTTGCTCACACACCTAGTCAATCATGCAAAGAATCAATCACATACCCATTTACTCATGTATACAGTTATACACACCAACTGCATTATTTATACACACACCATATCACTTATTTATGCAGATACTAACACATACTTACTGTCTTATACAATCACTGATACAAGCAGACACTTGTATACACCCACTTCTTCAAATAACTTACTCTCACGTATAGTCATTTATATATATTTCAACACTCACATATACTGGCTTAAAACATATGTAGTTACTCACACATATACCAGTGAGACATTCATTCACTCACCAACACACCCATACACACACTAACTCACCCATACAGCCCTTCCCAGATGTACTTTTTAATCCATACAACCAGTGTATCACCCATTCAGACATGTATGCAGAGAGTCACACCCCCCCACCCACCCACACCGATACTCTGGCACTCATACAGATACTCAGACAACAAATCAGTAACCCAAATAGACACTCATGTAGCTACTCACCAACCCATGCAGCTGCTTATACACCAACTGAGAAACTAATACAGACTTTCACACAGTTTAGTCACTAACCCATACATTCAGTAACACTTGTTCAATCAATCAGTCATACAGTCAGTCATGCACCTACTAAAGAATCCCTTCAGGGACTTGTAAATTCACTCTTTCTTCAATTCACCTTGGCATAGATATATATGAAAAATATTTAAACTTTACAGAAATACACATTCACTGGATGATGTCATCAGTGATGTCATCAGTGATGTCATGTGAGATGTCATCAGTAATGTCATCAGCGATGTCACTGACCATGTCATGAGTGATGTAATATGTGATGTCATCACCAGTGCATTGGCGGCGCGCGAGTTAAAGTTAGCTTAACTAACTGTAACAGGCGAATTTCTCTGGTTTTATATGAGTCAAATGTCCAACTAACTATAACGTCCCTGAAACCTATGTTTTTTTCAGAGAATATATATATATATTTATATATATATACATATATATATGGTACTTGGTAATTTTTAAAGCCTAAACATACATGAATATTGTATATGTTATGTGCGCCGGAGTCCACGCACATGGGCAGGACTATTAAGTGCTTATGACTATTGATGGGTATCCCCTGGAAGAGAAATACATTTATTACTCCTTGTTACTTCCTCTTTCCATGTACGCCGCATTCTGCAGCTTACATAGAAAGAGGAATATGCCTCTTTGGATTGTTTTTTTGCAGGAAGGTATTCCTTTGCGCACAAAAACAACCCTGCCTGTCATGCAGACAGTCTTGAACTATGGTGCAAGGGTGCCTACATTGGCACTAGACAGCACACAGTGTGCCAGCGCAAGGAGAGAAAATAAATGTTCCATATCTTTGTAAATGGGGAGCATTTCTGCTCTCTCCCTTTCACACAATGCAGCGCAGCAAGCTTCATTGCTGTGCCGCATTGTGTGAAATAATAGCAAATGTGCGCCCCTTGCTATAGATTTAGAGAATCATATTTACAAGTGTTCATATCCAGGAATGACAGTGTTAGGGCCTTCAGATTTCACCTATGTGAGCTTAAAGGCATGTTAAAACAGAGTATAGCCATGAAATCATTCCATGTGTTCTTAGCTTTTAGCTAAGTGCTGGTTTCAAAGACAGCACTCCTTTACCTGATCGTTTCAAAGGTTTCGATGAAAAAAAAACCGTCACAGTGTGTGTATTTTGTTTTGAAGCAGGAAGGGCTCCCAGCTGTGTTCTTTTCAGTGGACACTCTGCTGTGTTTTTTCTTTCCTTTGGTTACTGGTCCTTATTCAACTCTGTAAATGTAAAACGACAGATAGTGAAAAGAGAGGGGTTTTGCTGGGAGTGAATTTTCTTGGAACCCAATTGGTGGGAATAAGTGTTCGGTTTACTTAAAAATACCTTGAATGCGCATCTGGCTAATGTTGAAAAGTAACAATTTTACAAAAGCCTTCATTATGTCTTTAAAGCTCATTTAGTGATGTGTGGTGCTTTTCTCTGAAGAAATGTTTACCCATGGTAAGTTACTGTGGGGCCGAGTGAATAGCCTTGAAGCACTGAACAGCAAGGAGTGTGATTGGTATGGCTTGGTTGTGCAGCCAAATTCCGGGGAAAATATGTTGATAGTTTAGAGTAATGTAAAATCAAGGAATTTCTTAGAATGTAATTATGTTTAATTTATTTCCTCTTACAATCTGTTGAGACTCGTAATATGTGCCCTTTATGTATCATCCGTTAATACCTATATTGTTCTGGGTCCACTGTGTCTGCTGCCATTAACACTGGGGACCTGGAAAAAGCGACCGAGGTGCCAGCAGGAGCCCTTTGACTTTAAAAGTGGCCTCCAATGGCTGTAGATGCTAGGGAAATGCCTGATGGGATAAACAGCCAATCATCCCTCGGCACACCCCCACGCTGTCATTGGAATATTACAGCATAGAGCTCATGCAGGCCAGAGCTCTCCCTGATCTCTCATCATTTTGTGAAGTGCTCATCTGTAGCTGATGGGTCTGTCACCTAAAGTCAGCTATCATTGGCTATTGTAAGGTAAAATCAGTTTTTTCATGTTTCTGTGATACACATGGGATTCGTCATTATATGCTCTCATTTTTCCCATAGAGAATAGGTACAACATGGGGGCATTCGTTATCGGAATATAATAATGCATGCACACCCATTCACACATATACACTTACACACACAAACACACACATACCCACACACGTAGACTAGATATAAGGGAGCAGCAACAGTGTAACGTATCCCTCACCAGATTCAGTGGCGGCTGGTATTTGAAGGTGATGTGGGGGCGGATCGTGGGGATGCAGGTCGGGGGGAGGGAATGAAATAAAATGAATCACACTTACCTGTCTGCCGCTGCCACCCACCACCGCCATTGCCTCTCGGTCCTCTTCCCGGCTTCCGGGATAAGAAGCAGGATGCACCCAGCTCTCAGCCTCCCGATAGCCAATGGGCAACCAAGATTGGCGCTCAGCCATAGAATGGGAGGATGGGAATGTTCTCCATGCAGGCTGTAATGACAGAGGGCCGGCCAAACGTTCATGCGCACTTTAGGTAGTGCAAACCACTCCTCCCCTCCCCTGCTCTGTCATCAGAGCAGCCCCACTCTGTCCCTGCCGCAACAAGGAAAAAATTAAATAATAATAACCTGGAGTTATTATCATTTTCTTTTTCTTTTAGTGACACAGCCTAAAAGCAGTGGGGCGACGCTCCTCTGCTTTAGCGGAGGAGCCGCCACTCTCCAGATCCATAGTTGCAGAAGAAATGCAAGTTTCCCTCACAACACTGGTAGATTGGGATTGTAGCAGTGCAAGTTTCCTTCACATTCACAAAACACTTACAGCAAAGTTAGCAGCAACTAGCAGGCAGACACATCCAGTAAGGTTGAGTTTGACATTACATTCACTGCACTCATAGCAACACCCAGGAGGTAGTGTAAGACATTTCTTATCAGAGAAGAGATATCCAGTCAGGATCAGCACAAGTCAACATGAACCTGTATACACAAGGGGTGATTTGCAGTACCACAAGGTAAAGCCTGGGACAGATGGTAAGCCACACAGCTCTAGAGCAGAGGGATGGACGGCCAAATAGGGTTACAGGAGGTGATGCACTTGGGCAGAGGGAAAGAAATACTGCTGGAGGACTGAATACAGTGAACATGAGCCTTGAAAATACCCTACTCACCAGCACTGATCCAATTCACATTTATGTAACAATAGGAAGGACCAAATTAGTGAACACTCGCTTTGAAGTAATGTGTAATATTACAGTACAGTAAAGAAAGAAATGTTGGATTGATGTCAATTTTACTACAATGTAAGTGGTAAGCCCCCTATGCTGCAATGTGCCTGACACAAATCATCACAAATACAGTTTATGAACCCCTCCAATACAAAATATAACAGCTGTTTGCAGTTTTGCAGGTATTGAATGCAATGACATTTTGCAGAATTCTGATTTCTTTATATTTGTTATTTAAAAGGTTCAGCCAACACATATTTCACCTTATTTTATCAGGGCTAAAATTTTATGTATCAAAAGTTGGTCGCACTCTGCTCGTCACACCAGCAAGTTGCCCCAAGGAACTGTGGTTAATGTAGTGGCGACGGCGAGTACGCCTATGCCACGGTGTATGTAGAAAAGTATGTGTCTCCTTAGCCATCCCTGGACACGTGTTTCGAGGTAGTTGCCTCTCGTCAGCAGGGAGCAGGTCAGTGTAAAGGGGTGCCGCGTGGACTGCCAAAATGTAATTAAAACAGGTAGAGTACCTCTCATGGCGCACAGGTGCAGGTCCAAGGCTCGTCTGCCCGTTGGCTCAAGGGAGCCGTAATAAATGAATCAAAAGTTGGTCGCACTCTGCTAGTCACACCAGCAAGTTGCCCCAAGGAACTGTGGTCAATGTAGTGGCGACGGCGAGTACGCCTATGCCACGGTGTATGTAGAAAAGTATGTGTCGCATTAGCCATCCCTGGACACGTGTTTCGAGGTAGTTGCCTCTCGTCAGCAGGGAGCAGGTCAGTGTAAAGGGGTGCCGCGTGGACTGCCAAAATGTAATTAAAACAGGTAGAGTACCTCTCATGGCGCGCAGGTGCAGGTCCAAGGCTCGTCAGCCCGTTGGCTCAAGGGAGCCGTAATAAATGAATCAAAAGTTGGTCGCACTCTGCTCGTCACACCAGCAAGTTGCCCCAAGGAACTGTGGTCAATGTAGTGGCGACGGCGAGTACGCCTATGCCACGGTGTATGTAGAAAAGTATGTGTCACATTAGCCATCCCTGGACACGTGTTTCGAGGTAGTTGCCTCTCGTCAGCAGGGAGCAGGTCAGTGTAAAGGGGTGCCGCGTGGACTGCCAAAATGTAATTAAAACAGGTAGAGTACCTCTCATGGCGCGCAGGTGCAGGTCCAAGGCTCGTCAGCCCGTTGGCTCAAGGGAGCCGTAATAAATGAATCAAAAGTTGGTCGCACTCTGCTCGTCACACCAGCAAGTTGCCCCAAGGAACTGTGGTCAATGTAGTGGCGACGGCGAGTACGCCTATGCCACGGTGTATGTAGAAAAGTATGTGTCGCATTAGCCATCCCTGGACACGTGTTTCGAGGTAGTTGCCTCTCGTCAGCAGGAAGCAGGTCAGTGTAAAGGGGTGCCGCGTGGACTGCCAAAATGTAAGTAAAACAGGTAGAGTACCTCTCATGGCGCGCAGGTGCAGGTCCAAGGCTCGTCAGCCCGTTGGCTCAAGGGAGCAGTAATAAATGAATCAAAAGTTGGTCACACTCTGCTCGTCACACCAGCAAGTTGCCCCAAGGAACTGTGGTCAATGTAGTGGCGACGGCGAGTACGCCTATGCCACGGTGTATGTAGAAAAGTATGTGTCGCATTAGCCATCCCTGGACACGTGTTTCGAGGTAGTTGCCTCTCGTCAGCAGGGAGCAGGTCAGTGTAAAGGGGTGCCGCGTGGACTGCCAAAATGTAATTAAAACAGGTAGAGTACCTCTCATGGCGCGCAGGTGCAGGTCCAAGGCTCATCAGCCCGTTGGCTCAAGGGAGCCGTAATAAATGAATCAAAAGTTGGTCGCTCTCTGCTCGTCACACCAGCAAGTTGCCCCAAGGAACTGTGGTCAATGTAGTGGCGACGGCGAGTACGCCTATGCCACGGTGTATGTAGAAAAGTATGTGTCACATTAGCCATCCCTGGACACCTGTTTCGAGGTAGTTGCCTCTCGTCAGCAGGGAGCAGGTCAGTGTAAAGGGGTGCCGCGTGGACTGCCAAAATGTAATTAAAACAGGTAGAGTACCTCTCATGGCGCGCAGGTGCAGGTCCAAGGCTCGTCAGCCCGTTGGCTCAAGGGAGCCGTAATAAATGAATCAAAAGTTGGTCGCACTCTGCTCGTCACACCAGCAATTTGCCCCAAGGAACTGTGGTCAATGTAGTGGCGACGGCGAGTACGCCTATGCCACGGTGTATGTAGAAAAGTATGTGTCGCATTAGCCATCCCTGGACACGTGTTTCAAGGTAGTTGCCTCTCGTCAGCAGGGAGCAGGTCAGTGTAAAGGGGTGCCGCGTGGACTGCCAAAATGTAAGTAAAACAGGTAGAGTACCTCTCATGGCGCGCAGGTGCAGGTCCAAGGCTCGTCAGCCCGTTGGCTCAAGGGAGCCGTAATAAATGAATCAAAAGTTGGTCACACTCTGCTCGTCACACCAGCAAGTTGCCCCAAGGAACTGTGGTCAATGTAGTGGCGACGGCGAGTACGCCTATGCCACGGTGTATGTAGAAAAGTATGTGTCGCATTAGCCATCCCTGGACACGTGTTTCGAGGTAGTTGCCTCTCGTCAGCAGGGAGCAGGTCAGTGTAAAGGGGTGCCGCGTGGACTGCCAAAATGTAATTAAAACAGGTAGAGTACCTCTCATGGCGCGCAGGTGCAGGTCCAAGGCTCGTCAGCCCGTTGGCTCAAGGGAGCCGTAATAAATGAATCAAAAGTTGGTCGCACTCTGCTCGTCACACCAGCAAGTTGCCCCAAGGAACTGTGGTCAATGTAGTGGCGACGGCGAGTACGCCTATGCCACGGTGTATGTAGAAAAGTATGTGTCGCATTAGCCATCCCTGGACACGTGTTTCGAGGTAGTTGCCTCTCGTCAGCAGGGAGCAGGTCAGTGTAAAGGGGTGCCGCGTCGACTGCCAAAATGTAATTAAAACAGGTAGAGTACCTCTCATGGCGCGCAGGTGCAGGTCCAAGGCTCGTCAGCCCGTTGGCTCAAGGGAGCCGTAATAAATGAATCAAAAGTTGGCCGCACTCTGCTCGTCACACCTGCAAGTTTCCCCAAGGAACTGTGGTCAATGTAGTGGCGACGACGAGTACGCCTATGCCACGGTGTATGTAGAAAAGTATGTGTCGCATTAGCCATCCCTGGACACGTGTTTCGAGGTAGTTGCCTCTCGTCAGCAGGGAGCAGGTCAGTGTAAAGGGGTGCCGCGTGGACTGCCAAAATGTATTTAAAACAGGTAGAGTACCTCTCATGGCGCGCAGGTGCAGGTCCAAGGCTCGTCAGCCCGTTGGCTCAAGGGAGCCGTAATAAATGAATCAAAAGTTGGTCGCACTCTGCTCGTCACACCAGCAAGTTGCCCCAAGGAACTGTGGTCAATGTAGTGGCGACGGCGAGTACGCCTATGCCACGGTGTATGTAGAAAAGTATGTGTCGCATTAGCCATCCCTGGACACGTGTTTCGAGGTAGTTGCCTCTCGTCAGCAGAGAGCAGGTCAGTGTAAAGGGGTGCCGAGTGGACTGCCAAAATGTTATTAAAACAGGTAGAGTACCTCTCATGGCGCGCAGGTGCAGGTCCAAGGCTCGTCAGCCCGTTGGCTCAAGGGAGCCGTAATAAATGAATCAAAAGTTGGTCGCACTCTGCTCGTCACACCAGCAAGTTGCCCCAAGGAACTGTGGTCAATGTAGTGGCGACGGCGAGTACGCCTATGCCACGGTGTATGTAGAAAAGTATGTGTCGCATTAGCCATCCCTGGACACGTGTTTCGAGGTAGTTGCCTCTCGTCAGCAGGGAGCAGGTCAGTGTAAAGGGGTGCCGCGTGGACTGCCAAAATGTAATTAAAACAGGTAGAGTACCTCTCATGGCGCGCAGGTGCAGGTCCTAGGCTCGTCAGCCCATTGGCTCAAGGGAGCCGTAATAAATGAATCAAAAGTTGGTCGCACTCTGCTAGTCACACCAGCAAGTTGCCCCAAGGAACTGTGGTCAATGTAGTGGCGACGGCGAGTACGCCTATGCCACGGTGTATGTAGAAAAGTATGTGTCGCATTAGCCATCCCTGGACACTTGTTTCGAGGTAGTTGCCTCTCGTCAGCAGGGAGCAGGTCAGTGTAAAGGGGTGCCGCGTGGACTTGCAAAATGTAATTAAAACAGGTAGAGTACCTCTCATGGCCCGCAGGTGCAGGTCCAAGGCTCGTCAGCCCGTTGGGTCAAGGGAGCCGTAATAAATGAATCAAAAGTTGGTCGCACTCTGCTCGTCACACCAGCAAGTTGCCCCAAGGAACTGTGGTCAATGTAGTGGCGACGGCGAGTACGCCTATGCCACGGTGTATGTAGAAAAGTATGTGTCGCATTAGCCATCCCTGGACACGTGTTTCGAGGTAGTTGCCTCTCGTCAGCAGGGAGCAGGTCAGTGTAAAGGGGTGCCGCGTGGACTGCCAAAATGTAATTAAAACAGGTAGAGTACCTCTCATGGCGCGCAGGTGCAGGTCCAAGGCTCGTCAGCCCGTTGGCTTAAGGGAGCCGTAATAAATGAATCAAAAGTTGGTCGCACTCTGCTCGTCACACCAGCAAGTTGCCCCAAGGAACTGTGGTCAATGTTGTGGCGACGGCGAGTACGCCTATGCCACGGTGTATGTAGAAAAGTATGTGTCGCATTAGCCATCCCTGGACACGTGTTTCGAGGTAGTTGCCTCTCGTCAGCAGGGAGCAGGTCAGTGTAAAGGGGTGCCGCGTGGACTGCCAAAATGTAATTAAAACAGGTAGAGTACCTCTCATGGCGCGCAGGTGCAGGTCCAAGGCTCGTCAGCCCGTTGGCTCAAGGGAGCCGTAATAAATGAGTCAAAAGTTGGTCGTACTCTGCTCGTCACACCAGCAAGTTGCCCCAAGGAACTGTGGTCAATGTAGTGGCGACGGCGAGTACGCCTATGCCACGGTGTATGTAGAAAAGTATGTGTCGCATTAGCCATCCCTGGACACGTGTTTCGAGGTAGTTGCCTCTCGTCAGCAGGGAGCAGGTCAGTGTAAAGGGGTGCCGCGTGGACTGCCAAAACGTAATTAAAACAGGTAGAGTACCTCTCATGGCGTGCAGGTGCAGGTCCAAGGCTCGTCAGCCCGTTGGCTCAAGGGAGCCGTAATAAATGAATCAAAAGTTGGTCGCACTCTGCTAGTCACACCAGCAAGTTGCCCCAAGGAACTGTGGTCAATGTAGTGGTGACGGCAAGTACGCCTATGCCACGGTGTATGTAGAAAAGTATGTGTCGCATTAGCCATCCCTGGACACGTGTTTCGAGGTAGTTGCCTCTCGTCAGCAGGGAGCAGGTCAGTGTAAAGGGGTGCCGCGTGGACTGCCAAAATGTAATTAAAACAGGTAGAGTACCTCTCATGGCGCGCAGGTGCAGGTCCAAGGCTCGTCAGCCCGTTGGCTCAAGGGAGCCTTAATAAATGAATCAAACGTTGGTCGCACTCTGCTCGTCACACCAGCAAGTTGCCCCAAGGAACTGTGGTCAATGTAGTGGCGACGGCGAGTACGCCTATGCCACGGTGTATGTAGAAAAGTATGTGTCGCATTAGCCATCCCTGGACACGTGTTTCGAGGTAGTTGCCTCTCGTCAGCAGGGAGCAGGTCAGTGTAAAGGGGTGCCGCGTGGACTGCCAAAATGTAATTACAACAGGTAGAGTACCTCTCATGGCGCGCAGGTGCAGGTCCAAGGCTCGTCAGCCCGTTGGCTCAAGGGAGCCGTAATAAATGAATCAAAAGTTGGTCGCACTCTGCTCGTCACACCAGCAAGTTGCCCCAAGGAACTGTGGTCAATGTAGTGGCGACGGCGAGTACGCCTATGCCACGGTGTATGTAGAAAAGTATGTGTCGCATTAGCCATCCCTGGACACGTGTTTCGAGGTAGTTGCCTCTCGTCAGCAGGGAGCAGGTCAGTGTAAAGGGGTGCCGCGTGGACTGCCAAAATGTAATTAAAACAGGTAGAGTACCTCTCATGGCGCGCAGGTGCAGGTCCAAGGCTCGTCAGCCCGTTGGCTCAAGGGAGCCGTAATAAATTAATCAAAAGTTGGTCGCACTCTGCTCGTCACACCAGCAAGTTGCCCCAAGGAACTATGGTCAATGTAGTGGCGACGGCGAGTACGCCTATGCCACGGTGTATGTAGAAAAGTATGTGTCACATTAGCCATCCCTGGACACGTGTTTCGAGGTAGTTGCCTCTCGTCAGCAGGGAGCAGATCAGTGTAAAGGGGTGCCGCGTGGACTGCCATAATGTAACTAAAACAGGTAGAGTACCTCTCATGGCGCGCAGGTGCAGGTCCAAGGCTCGTCAGCCCGTTGGCTCAAGGGAGCCGTAATAAATGAATCAAAAGTTGGTCGCACTCTGCTCGTCACACCAGCAAGTTGCCCCAAGGAACTGTGGTCAATGTAGTGGCGACGGCGAGTACGCCTATGCCACGGTGTATGTAGAAAAGTATGTGTCGCATTAGCCATCCCTGGACACGTGTTTCGAGGTAGTTGCCTCTCGTCAGCAGGGAGCAGGTCAGTGTAAAGGGGTGCCGCGTGGACTGCCAAAATGTAATTAAAACAGGTAGAGTACCTCTCATGGCGCGCAGGTGCAGGTCCAAGGCTCGTCAGCCCGTTGGCTCAAGGGAGCCGTAATAAATGAATCAAAAGTTGGTCGCACTCTGCACTTTTAGCAGCCTACACAGCAACCCTACACACTCACCTACTCCCTGCTGACGAGAGGCAACTACCTCGAAACACGTGTCCAGGGATGGCTAACGCTACACACACTTGCACTCAAGACTCGGGCATAGGCATACCCACCGAAGCTGACTTCAGGGACCACAATTCTTTGGGGCAACACGCTGGTAGGTGGAGCAGTGTGCGACCAATTGGACTTTTGTTAATATTCAGGCTCCTTGAGCCGGTGGAGCTGACGAGCTCATGGTTACGCACCTGCGCGCTACGAGATGTACTTTACCTGAGAACACTTATTTTAGCAGCCTACACAGCAACCCTACACACTCACCTACTCCCTGCTGACGAGAGGCAACTACCTCGAAACACGTGTCCAGGGATGGCTAACGCTACACACACTTGCACTCAAGACTCGGGCATAGGCGTACCCGCCGAAGCTGACTTCAGGGACCACAATTCTTTGGGGCAACACGCTGGTAGGTGGAGCAGTGTGCGACCAATTGGACTTTTGTTAATATCCAGGCTCCTTGAGCCGGTGGAGCTGACGAGCTCATGGTTACGCACCTGCGCGCTACGAGAGGTACTTTACCTGAGAACACTTATTTTAGCAGCCTACACAGCAACCCTACACACTCACCTACTCCCTGCTGACGAGAGGCAACTACCTCGAAACACGTGTCCAGGGATGGCTAACGCTACACACACTTGCACTCAAGACTCGGGCATAGGCGTACCCGCCGAAGCTGACATCAGGGACCACAATTCTTTGGGGCAACACGCTGGTAGGTGGAGCAGTGTGCGACCAATTGGACTTTTGTTAATATTCAGGCTCCTTGAGCCGGTGGAGCTGACGAGCTCATGGTTACGCACCTGCGCGCTACGAGAGGTACTTTACCTGAGAACACTTATTTTAGCAGCCTACACAGCAACCCTACACACTCACCTACTCCCTGCTGACGAGAGGCAACTACCTCGAAACACGTGTCCAGGGATGGCTAACGCTACACACACTTGCACTCAAGACTCGGGCATAGGCGTACCCGCCGAAGCTGACTTCAGGGACCACAATTCTTTGGGGCAACACGCTGGTAGGTGGAGCAGTGTGCGACCAATTGGACTTTTGTTAATATTCAGGCTCCTTGAGCCGGTGGAGCTGACGAGCTCATGGTTACGCACCTGCGCACTACGAGAGGTACTTTACCTGAGAACACTTATTTTAGCAGCCTACACAGCAACCCAACACACTCACCTACTCCCTGCTGACGAGAGGCAACTACCTCGAAACACGTGTCCAGGGATGGCTAACGCTACACACACTTGCACTCAAGACTCAGGCATAGGCGTACCCGCCGAAGCTGACTTCAGGGACCACAATTCTTTGGGGCAACACGCTGGTAGGTGGAGCAGTGTGCGACCAATTGGACTTTTGTTAATATTCAGGCTCCTTGAGCCGGTGGAGCTGACGAGCTCATGGTTACGCACCTGCGAGCTACGAGAGGTACTTTACCTGAGAACACTTATTTTAGCAGCCTACACAGCAACCCTACACACTCACCTACTCCCTGCTGACGAGAGGCAACTACCTCGAAACACGTGTCCAGGGATGGCTAACGCTACACACACTTGCACTCAAGACTCAGGCATAGGCATACCCGCCGAAGCTGACTTCAGGGACCACAATTCTTTGGGGCAACACGCTGGTAGGTGGAGCAGTGTGCGACCAATTGGACTTTTGCTAAAATTTTATGTACATAACATAAGCTAGAGTAACATTTGGTAACAATATTTCTGTGGTATATAGTTGTGCCAAACCTCCTTTTTCACATTGTGCCTTCAATCTAGAGATAAGTCCTCTATTTTTAGAACTGCAAAGATTCTTACTTTTCATTTTTGTGATTTGAAATCAACATTGTCATCCTTGCAAACGCCACCCAGCCTGCAGTAAGTTATGCAGCCTAACTTGCAAAAAAGATCACTACTACGAAATTAATTGACTGGGCTTGTCTCACTAATTATGAACTCATGATTAATAGTACTTGAACCAATTTTAGGTGGGAAATTTGCTGAAAATGCATTAGTCACTTGAGTAATACACAGGGATACCTTTCCCATCAAGCAAAAGGTGACAGCTACCCCGTTACCGGGACTTTCAGGCCTCTTGAGGACCTCCCTGGAAGTGACATCACTTCCGGGGGTCTTGTGACCATGTTGGGTCACATGAATTGTGACATCACCATGGTCACGTGCTAGTCACGTGCTCATGGATCTACCACGTGTTTAGGGCTATTCAGGCAGCCCTCAATGAATTAGAGCCCCTGGAGTTCAGATGACCATGATGTGATTTAGAAGAGTACGCCCCTTTTTTGATG
This sequence comes from Triturus cristatus, assembly GCF_964204655.1. Lineage (NCBI taxonomy): Eukaryota > Metazoa > Chordata > Amphibia > Caudata > Salamandridae > Triturus > Triturus cristatus. The sequence continues at coordinate 759,306,780 of NC_140587.1, forward strand.
CTTAGAATACATATAAAGTGCCCCTAAGCAGTTTATGCCAAACTCAGGAGCTGTCCTCCAGAAAGAGATCGATTTGTCATTGTGAAGAGATACAGCCATCTCATCAAAAAGATGCCCTCTGATGGTTATTTGAACACTATTGACAGATATTATCATAGTCTGACACCAGCGGCAATGGAGATAAATGCACAGCAGAGCTACCTTAAAGAGAGTTGTCACAACGTCACTGGTTTTGACGAGGAGCTCCACTGGTGCTTGGAAACGCTACACCTCAAGGATTTGCTGAAACTATTATCCCCTAGTAAGGGCTCCAGCAGTGACAGCAAATCCTTGAGTAACAATTCAGTTGCTGGAAACATCTTCAGTGATATGGAACGGGGGTGAAGAATCCTAACTCACCAGTATTTGAACATATGGGGTTTCTGGAGGAATCTGCTCTGGAGGCTATTGTTGAGCAACAGCAGTGCGCAAATTCTGATGCCAGTTATGCCTCGATGGTCGTCAGCAACCCTCAAAATTTCAGGGCGCAGCCAAGTCCCACGAAAATGACGAGGTTAATAAAAATTGTTCTAGACACTAATATTGTATATACAGCTATATTTTATTTTTATCTAATAGTCCATCTTTCTGTCTTTTTTGAACCGTAGAAAGCATAAGTAAAAAGAGCTGTGGGAGAGGGGACACCGCCGAAGGTTAACACCGTAAATCTTTACTGTTTATGCTGCTCAAAGCCCACTAAAGGTTCCACAATCCAAAACAAAGAGCCATGTAACAAATGTGTTTGAACCTATATTATCCCAGATTTTGAAAAGGAAGCTCCAGGCGCACCCTACAACACCATATGGCCTTTTAAAGGTTTTGCTGTGATTGCTGTGAGTGTACCCGTCCAACTTGACTATTATAACCTCGGTTAAGGCCATAAAATGAATGATCTGCAGCAGGAGGCACTCAAGTGTCTACAATACATCATATATGTAGCTTGATAGACCCAAACAAACGATATATACTGTTAAAGTTGGTGTATGATTTGCTGAGGAAAAGAATAATGTCCACCTTGGTATGATTAAGGTTTTGTCGACCATGCCAGAATGTATGACGTTACAACGCATACATTTACAACGCATGCCTTTACCACACAGTTTTTACATCACAACATCCTTTACAATGCATTCTTTTACATCGCATGCCATTATATCGCATTTTCAGAAACTACCTTTACAGCGCATTCCATTACATCGCATTATACCTTTAAAACTCATACCATTACAATTCATACCATTACATCGCATTTAAGGTAAGTGTTGGATAGTGCAGGGGTAAAAATTACTATTCTAACTCCAGTAAGTGCAACAGTAGGGTAAGTGTTGGATAGTGTAGGGTTAAAATTACTATTCTAACTCCAGTGAGTGCAACAGTAGGGTAAGTGTTGGATAGTGTAAGGGTACTATGCCTTGTAATGGTATGCATTGTAATGACTTGCGATGTAATGCCTGCGTTGTAGTGACATGCATTGTAATGACATGCGTTGTAGTGACATGCAATGTAATGGCTGCATTGTAATGACATGCGATGTAAAGGATGTTGAGATGCGATGTAATGACTGCTATGCAAAGGTAATGTGATGTAATGACTGAGTTGTAAAGGTTGTTTTCCTGCTCAAAGAGATCCAATGCTCAAGTGAGCCAAGTTCAAATCTCTGTTGTATGCAAGGTTTGTTTACGTATTTTGGTAGAAAGATGGCAGAAATAACTATAGAAAGAAGTATGTGCGATATTTATTTTAAAAACAGACGAGTCATCTCTGTAGCCCCACGGAAACCTTTTTTTAAAATGATGAGTCCCCCGGTATCATGTCATTATTGTAATATTTAACTATACATAATTACTCACTTTTAGGACAAGCATCAGAGTGTCGGTGTGCAAGATGCTTCTGAGTTACGTCCAGGATGCTTATGTATTGCCAGATTGGTATATGTGTTGCTTAGAGAAAGAATAGCTGAAATACAACCTGTAACTCTGCACTATCTGAAGTTTGGTGAGCCACCCATGGTGATGCACTAGGACAGTCCTACATGCATAGCCAACTGGTGTATCAAGGCGCATACAATATTGGAGCGCATACAAATGTTGTATGAGGGAGTTCATACTACCACTGACGACCAGCTTACATATCGCCTTGGATCTTCTGACCAAATATTCTTTTAGAAATAAAGGTTTTGTATTGTATGACAAAGAACTGTACAATCTTTTGAATGGTGGCAGTATTTTGAGTGTACAAAGTTATCAAAGGGTTGAGTGGGATGTCCTGTCTAGAGCCATAGTGTGTATAGCTGTAAAAATATCAAAACTTGTGAGGAAAATTATTTGCCAGACTTCTAGTAATGTATGTAGCATGTGTTATATTATGAATAAGTAGTGAAAAGTCAGCAAACTGTCCAACACCAACGACAAGATGTGCACCATGAAACTGTAAAGTATGCCCTATTTATTTGTTGCTAATATTCTTTATTTTCAATAAAAATACCCTTACACACAATCATCATCTTTAATTAAATGAGATGCCGGGGTTGATAACATGTCGGGGGACAGGTTAAGGAAGCTATATTACAATAGAAGTGGAATCAGAAGCACCGAAGCTCTGTTTAGAAGGGCTCTAGTTGAAAAGGATTTGGTAAACAGAGTGCAGGTGAAGACCTGGTTATCTGGGGAAGAGGCGTATTCACTCCACAAGCCAGTCAGGAGGCTTTTAAAGAGGAGACTGACCATTGTTAAAGCGCAACCGGATTATCAATAGCATACGGATATAATTAGTCTTCAAGATCTAGCCAAGCATAATAATGGAGCTCAATATATATTAATGAGAATAGATGTGTTCTCCTAGCAGGCATTTGCAAAAGCGCTAAGCAATAAACCTGGTATTAGTGTCACCACAGCCTTTAAAGACATCTTCAGGAAAGTGTAAACCCCTCAAAAATTGCAAACTGATGCCGTAAAATAGTTTTTAAACAATTCATTTTTTAAATCACAGCACACTGTTCATTATTTTGTAAAACACACAGAGGTAAAAGCTGCTTTTAAAGAGCATTTTAACAGAACTTTAAAATCTAGGATGTGGAGATACTTCACGGTCCACAACACCTACCAATATGTGGATGTTCTACAGGTGTTCATAGAAGCTTATAACACTAGTTATCACAGAATCAGCAAAACGTCTCCCCTGGAGGTAATGACCAATAATTCCTGAGCCGTGTGGAGAAGGCATATGAGAGATGTTTCACTGCCAAGGTAAAGAAGCCTCTTTTAGAAGAAGTTGATCATGGTAGGGTTGAAAGGGGTCTTTACAAAGGGCTACCAGCAGACTTTTAGCAACTAAATATTTAGAGTGGAGAGTGTGGAGCTTAAAGAAGTCATATATATGTACAGGTTAAAGGACTACGATGGCAAAATGGTGTTGGTGCCTTTTATAACAAAGAGTTACAAAAATTACTGGACGATCCACAGTGGGTGACCAGGGTTGAAAAGATTCTAAAATGGAAAGGTAGTGGGGCTAAAAAACAGGCCTTTGTAAAATGGAGTAGGTGGCCAGAGAAATTTAACAGCTGAGAGCTGGCCAGCTCCCTTCAGGGGGCTCCCTGAATGTGACAATATGGAGACAATGTCATTTTATATTACCTTGCCATCCAACACCTCAAAGAACATGCTCCCCATGTTCAAATTTCAAATTATATCATGAAACTGGCCAAACCTGTGGACCTAAAAGGGAACTGGGAGGTTGCCCTAACCAAAATCCAATATCCAAGGGCAAAGAATACATTTACAATGCTCAAGGCTGAATTTACATTAAAGCGTGATCAAGACCCCTTGCGCATCCACGCCGGTTTTCTCACGGCTATTACCGCAGCATTGTGGTGGTTGTCGAGGCCATCAACAAATCCATTGCCAGCATCGAAACATATTTGAACATTCACCTAGTATTAGATAATGTTAGAAGGAAAGTATTTCTTAAAGCTCTAAATTGTGATACAGAGATTAGCTGTACGGGTCAATTAAAAAGTGTTTTAGGAACAGTACAACGTGTAAAAAGCCAGGTAGAGTTGAACCCTATGTGCCCCGATATTAATGGAGGGTTCTATACACTCTACATGTATAGTGACATTCTAGAACCACAGAGGTTCGGGGATAGTTATTCACCATTGTTAAGATGGGTACAGTTGAAGGGGGGAAAATAACAACATGATTACTATTTAAGATATCAAACCTGACTACGTAGCAATTTCTAAACATCATTTTGACACTATGTCGGTCATGATCTTTGACGATCAATCTGAACCGGTGTCGTTTAAAGGCAGGAAAGTTACTGTTAAGCATCATTTAAGGCCACAATGTGACAGCGAATATTAAGAAGTCATCATGGTGATCATGAAAACGTATGGCAACCCTGCTCTGTACAGGGACTATTACAGACACCAGGCCAGATATGGAGGGCCAACATTCTTTCAAGGGGCCCCTGTTATGTACAGGGCGGGACTTGGAGGTTTTTCCATCATTTGTGTAGAAGAGCTATGCCTTTCTTGAGAAGAAGCTATAAAGTTGAAAAACCCCACGATAAAGCGGCAGCCTCAAACATTGCCCAGGATGTGGTGGGATCTGTGACTTCTGCTATTGCAGAATGCATGAGCAAACAAATGCAAGAACAAGCGGGACTTGTGTGTAGGCAAAGGACAAGTATTAAAAGGAAGCAAACGTCTTTGAGGTGTACGGGTCCGCCGGCACCTATAAAAAAAAGGAGGCGTTCTTCAAAAAGTACTCACAAAAAAATATCCGAAAGGCGGACAAAAGCCTCAAAGAACAAGAGAACACCCACTAGCATAAATATTTTTTTAAATGCAACAACCTGAAACATGGCCTTCGTACATTGCGCATCTGAAGAATGCACCATATCAGATTTAGAAGTGTTTTTTCTAAACTAAGTATTGAAAGCAGTTTTTTCATGGAAGTATCGCCTTCAGCTGCTTTGACGCTGTTGGTGCCGATAGAGTTTTTCGTGTCAGGGTCCACAGATACCTATCTGGATCTCAACAATACTCTGCCGCATCTTGTTTGTAAAATTGTAAAAGCGGACGGTACCAATTTACTGGCTGCTACTAAAGTGATGACAATCACCTACCCCATCATGACCATGTTTAGTCAGGTGGACATAACACTCAATGCTCAACTTATCACGCAAAGTGATAACATGTATGCCTGCAGAGCCTTCTAAATTGCAGCCGATGTAACCTGGACACACAGCTTTCAGCTGGGCTCTTCTACAAGGATACTTGTGCACATTTTGAAGATAAGGAGATGGGCGATGACAATCAAGGTTTTGTAAAAAGACAAGCTTTACCGCTGGCAGTACACAGTTTGACCTCCTTGGGTGTATACATTCAGACCTCTTCTTCGAAGATAAACTGCTTATCAACGGTATTGATCTTAAGATAAAACTTAACTGCAACAAGGACTCATTCTGTCTCATCAGCGGGAATGCAGAACAGTGCAAACTGGTCATACCGTCCGCTATTTTGTTTGTCAAGAGAGTGAAAGTGTCTCCAAATGGCAGACTAGCTCATGCCAAAGCTTTACAGCTATCGAGTGCCAAGTACTCTGTTGATAGAGTCGCTCTGACGATATTTAGCATACCAGCCGGTACCATATTAACCAAGCAGTAAAATGTATTTTTGGGACAACTACCAAAACTTATCATAGGTTTTGTCAACACCACAGCACTTAGTGATGTCTATACCATAAACCCATTCAATTTCAAACACTACGACATCATCGACATGTCACTGTTAGATGAGGGAACACTAATTCCTGAAAAAGAATACACATCCAGCTTTGAAGACACTAATTTTATCAGGCAATATCCTGGCTTGGTTTTGATAACCGGAAAGCACCTGCATGACTCGGGAGTCCTCGTATCAAGAGAAGCATATGGGACAGGCTACACACTGTTCGCTTTCGATCTGACTCCTGACATAGAGGACTGCGACCACTACAGCTTGATCAAAAATGGAAATCTAAAAGCAGAAATGCATTTTAGTCAGCCATTGGCTATGAATGTGAACATGGTTGTGTTCTCTGTATTTAACAACTTCATTCAGATCAACCAGGCCCGGCATATTTTGTTTGATAATCTTTAAAATATTGTTAAATGGACACTTTTCAGTTTTGGGATGTCTTAAGCCACTTTAAATACGCTAAAAAATACTTTTCAGGTGTTTTTCCAAGCGACACTCTACCTGGAGAAATAGGGTCTGAAAGACACCACATGCTCGTCTTTAACACAGATCTGTACTACATATAAGCAACTCACTGGGCAGCCCTGTTTTTAGATAAAGACAAGGTTTCAATGTTTGACAGCTCTGCATTGTTCCCCGAGATTAGCATCTATACAAAGCCTATCTTCAAGTATATAAAAAAAGCTGCTGCGAGGCTGAGGTATAACAAAATACAGGTACAGGACTCTTTCACTGTCACATGCAGAGAGCATTGTACATATTTTTATAGGAAAATGTCTGAGGGTATGATATTTAGAAATGTTTAAAATCTATATTCAAATGACCTATTTAACAATAATAGTTTTGTTATGGAATATGTGAAAGAAAACTCTAGGTCTACATCAAGTGCTGTTAAAACAGAAGACGCAGTTTGTCAAAAATGTAAAAATGTAAAAAATGTAATGTCTTGTAACACCTCTTATGTGTAATGGTGACTGTGTAAAATAGAAGAATCAAAACTTGAATGTAGGCTCAGTATCTTTATTCTGACACAAGAATATACTTTAAAAATGTCTTTAAAAGATGACAGAAATACTTTGAAAAGTTAAAAGGTTCACTTACAAAACAGTGTTTTCATAGTACAAGCAAACTTACATAAGAAATAAAAGAAAATAGTGTAAAAATGTTAACTATCGCAAAATATACACACACAAACACAGGCACACATATACACAGGTTAAAAAGCCACTTGTTCATTTTGGACAATGAATTATTTTTAGATTCCAGAGGCAGAGCCTCCATTCTTCAAGAGAGGGATAGCCAGGTAAAGAAAGGGGATGCTGGCATCTTAGAGAGGGGGTTAAAAGCAACAGTGGCGTATGTAGAATCGTCGGGGACAGAGGAGACACGGACACGGGGTTAGCTCTGTCAGGTTCTTTATTCAACTCCTGCCTCGTCCAGGGCTAACGGCTAACTGCCATCCCTAGCCCTCTGCTCCTCCCTTTCCGCCCGCCCTGGTCTCCCCACTCAGGCCGGTCCTAGTGCCTGACATAGTGCCATCATTACATCTCCCCCCTCTGTAAATAAACAAAAACATAATATGACCAGCACAGCAGCTGTCTCTTCAAAGTTCCTCAATAAGGCGAGACGGTTTTCTGATGACCTGTCTGGGGCGTGCTTGCTGTTCAGGGTTGTCACGCTCGCTCTCGTCGGCCATTTCCATCAATGCCTGACTATGGTGCGGCAGTGTTTCTGGTTCTCTCTTCTCTATTTTTGGGTCAGTCAGTAGTTCCTTAATGGTGGGTCCGCACTTCTTAAAGTACGTCACGTTCCTGGTGAGCCTTCTTCCCTCGGTCTCTGCAGTAATCATGGTTCCTTTTTGTTGTGTCACTTTCAGCGGAACCTCATGATATTTGCTGTCGGTCTTCCGGTGTTGTTCTTGTCGGGCCAGCACCCAGTCTCCTTCTTGTATTTGAGGGGGCGTGGCATGTCGCCGTCCATCTGCATAGTCCTTCATTTTTTCTTTCTTTATCTTGTCTCTGGCTGCCATCTCCTCATGGTCAGAGTCGGAAAACTGTTTGTCCGCTGCCATCGTCATCATCGGTAGCCTGGTGCGCACTGGGCGTCGCAGCATGAGAGTGGCCGGACATTTGCCTGTGGTGGAGTGAGGCGTGTTTCGGTATGCTCGCAGTACCTCGTTGAGTGCCGTCTGAACGCTCTTTCCGGTGAGTTCTGCTTGCTGAATGGCTTTCTTTATTGTAGACATGAAGCGTTCGACCATTCCGTTGGCCTGCGGCCACAATGGTGTAATCTTGCGGTGTTTGAAGTTGAGGTGTTGAGCAAAATCAGCAAAGTCGTGGCTGTTGAATGGAGGCCCGTTGTATGACTTCACCACGAGGGGAATGCCCCATGCGGCAAAGACCTCCTCCAGTATGGGTATGGTACTCGATGCTTTCGTTGACGAGCACAGTTGCGCGATGGGGAATCTGGAGTACTCGTCCATGATGACTAGGACATATTGGCCGGATTTTATGGGCCCAAAGAAATCAATGGCAGTGTGTTGCCAGACACCCTCCGGTAGTGGAGACATTTGTAGCGGTGCAGGGGGATCCGAACGTCTCACCAGTTGACGCTGCGGGCAATCGTTCAGAGTTGTCTCTACCATCATGTCTAGTGTCGGAAACCAGACTCTCTCACGGAGTGCTCTTTTCGTGGCTACGATGCCCCGGTGCCCTTCATGCGCTAAGTTGATGACTCCTTGTCTGAGTTGTCGTGGTATCACTATTCTAGTGTCTCTTAACACAAGACCGTTTGTTGCTATTGACAGTTCGTCGTGGACATGTTTGAATGCCGCCATTTCTCGGTCGTTTTGTTCATTGTCTTGCGTGTGTCTCCAGCTGTTTGTTTGAATCCGACGTTTCACCTCTTGTAAGGTGGCATCTGTTTGTGTCGCTTCACAAATGGCTTCCAGTGGAACGGCCGGAGGTCTCGCTTGGTCTACTACGAAGTGGATGTATTCATCCGCAATTGATTGTTCTGATTCGTTTGATCTGATGGGGTGCCGGGGCATGTAGTCTGCTGGGTTTGCAGCTTTTCCTGGTTTGTGGATGATGGTGTAGGTGTATTCCTGGAGTCTGAGGCCCCATCGCTCTATTCTTGGTGGCATTTTTGCTCGTGGGTTACCAAAAATCGTGGTCAGTGCTTGATGGTCAGTCACTAGTGTAAAGTGTTTCCCAAATATGAAAATATGAAAATGTTCACAGGCCCAGACGACAGCCAGGCTTTCTTTCTCTGGCTGTGAATATGCTCTCTCCGTGTCTGTTAAACTTCTGCTGGCATACGCCACTATGTGTCGCTGATCTTCTTCTCGCTCATATTGTGCTAGGATGGCTCCTAGTCCTACGGGGCTGGCGTCCACTGTCATCTCTGTTTTCTTTTTCGGATTGAAGTACGGCAAATTTTTGTCCGACTCGACCGTTCTTTTGATTTCTCGGAATGCCCCTTCGCATTGAGTGGACCATTGGAAATGTTGTCCTTGCTTGGTGAGCATCCTCAGCGGGTAGCTTAGCGTGGCGTAGTCAGGTATGTACCTGGAGCAGTAGCTGGCCATACCTAGGAACGATCGTACGTCTCCCACGTCCTCCGGGCTCGGCGCATCGTTTAATGCTGCTACCTTTTCTGGGTCTGGTTTCATGCCACTTCCGGAGAATATGTGGCCGAAGAACTTCAGCGGCGGTTTGTGAAATTCACACTTGTCTCTGTTGAGTGTGAGATTGGCTTCCATGAGTGCATGGCAGACCTGATCTAGCGCTTTGTCATGTTCTTGAGTCGTTGCGCCATATACGAGGATGCCATCACTGTAATTTAGGACATGTGGAATGTGATGTATTGTTCTCCTGATTGCCTCTTGGAATATTTCCGCTGCTGATGATACTCCGAAGCTCAGTCTTCTATACCTGAATAGTCCAAGGTGTGTCGAGAATGTCGTGATATATCTTGATCTTTCATGCAATTCTAGCTGGTGGTACCCTTTGTTGAGGTCTAGTTTTGAAAATGTCTTGGCTCCGTTAAGGGACGTGAACATGTCGCTGATGTGAGGGCCTGGGTGTCTCTCTCTTTCTATCGCCATGTTAGGCGCTCTCATATCCACACATAGGCGTACTCTGTTAGTCTCCCCTTTCTTCGGGACTACCACTACCGGGGAGACCCATGGCGTTGGTCCCTCTGTTCTTTCTATGATCTCTGCTTCCAGTAGTTCCTGCAGCTCCTTCTCCACCGCTTCTTGCAGGTGGAATGGGATTTTCCGGTGATGCTGTGCTACCGGTGTGACTTGTTCGTTCGTTGTATCGCCCCGCACATGCTTTTAAAGTGGTTGTCTCTGCCACACTTTCGGCATTGTTGCCCCAGTGCCGGGCATGCGTCGGCGTGTGGGAAGTCGTATCCGCATCGGTAGTATTTGAGTTGTCTCTCCGATCGTTCCCTGGTGTGGGTTCTGCCTTTGTGTCCTTTGTTTGACTGGTGGTGATGTGTCTTGGATCGCGTTTGTGGTGGGGATCTTCCATGCATTTGCCGAGACTGCATCCTGAATGCTTGTTCCCGTCTCTCACCTTTCCCGGCTTCTATTTTCTTTGCATGTTCATCGGCTTGTTCATCTACTCTCGTCATCTCTACTACCTCTTCCAGCAAGTAGCTTCTCTTGAGCAATTTGCATCTCAGTGGTTCAGAGAGGCAGCCTTCTATGACCCTCAGCCGAAGGGCGTCTTCAGTTGAAAACTTGTCAAAGTCACAATATCTCGCCAGTCGTCTCAGACGTGTGACAAACGCCCCCATTTGTTCACCTTTCTCTTGCGCGGCCAGATTGAATGTGTACCGCTCGTAGTCCACGTTCCTTTTGTGTAGGAACTTGCCATTTAGTGCTTCGCGAACTTTGTCATAGGTACCAGATGAATCAGCAGGCAGTTCTTTTATGATTCGTCCCACTTCCTTGCCAATCAAGTTCTTGAGGGCAAACAGTTGTTCCTCGAGGTCCGTCACCTTGGACGCTTTCAGTCCTCGAAATCTTCTATCCATTCTTGCCATCGCGGGCCCATGCCCCCACCTGATTCAAGAACGAGGGGCTCAGGGCGGCGCAGGAATGAGGCTCCAAACATACTTGCGGGAGCTGGGTCGGGCATTGTTCAACTGTTATTGCTGATTTTTTTTTTTTGCGAACTTCGTTTGTTCTCCTTTACACTCGCCAGTGCTTGTTTCTGATATTTGTTGCAATCGCCAGTGCTTGTTTGTGGCGCCTGTTGCACTCACCAGTGTTTGTTTGTTGGTTTCGTTGCACTCGCCAGTGCTTGTTTGTTACTTCTGTTGCCTTTGTCAATGCTTGTTTGTTTGTTTTGTTGCACTCACCCGTGCTTGTTTGTTACTTATGTTGCATTTGCCAATGCTTGTTTGTTGCTTCTGTTGCATATACTAATGCTTGTTTGTTACTTCTGTTGCCTTTACCAATGCTTGTTTGTAGCTTCTATTGCATTTATCAATGCTTGTTTGTTGCTTCTATTGTATTTGCTAATGCTTGTTTGTTGCTTCCGTTTCATTTACCAATGTTTGTTTGCATTTTGATTCATCCGCCTGACTTAAAGATGGCCGCCGAGGGTCCCTGACAGGGAATTGGGCAAATCTTGTGCCTGACCTCAAAATGGCTGCCGCGAGAATCTCGTGTGCAACGAGATTTTCTCTTTCAAATCACCGGAGGCCCCGCGAACAGCAGCGCTTGAAGTCACTCACCGGGGCTCTTCTTTTGGGTACCGCTGCCGCTCCAGGTGAGATTATTTGCTTCCTTCGTGGGCACCTTTCACCATTGCCGCCGGGGTGGGCTCCCGGTAGGCTCTTATGAAATCGCGCTCCAGCCCCACACGCAGGGCGAGCAGCTCCGGGCCAGGCGCCGCCGGGGTGGGCTCCCGGTTGGCTCTTCTGTTGTCGCGCTCAAGCCTCCACACGCGGGGCGAGCTCCGGATATGTTGCCGCCGGGGTGGGCTCCCGGTGGGCACTTCTGTCGTCGCGCTCCAGCCCCACACGCGGGGCGAGCTCCAGTCTCTTGGTTTTTTTTCCGTTGCTTTACTTCTTCGTGTTGCTTCACGCACACGTGACGGTTCTTAAACCTTCGTTGCCAGTTGTAGAATCGTCGGGGACAGAGGAGACACGGACACGGGGTTAGCTCTGTCAGGTTCTTTATTCAACTCCTGCCTCGTCCAGGGCTAACGGCTAACTGCCGTCCCTAGCCCTCTGCTCCTCCCTTTCCGCCCGCCCTGGTCTCCCCACTCAGGCCGGTCCTAGTGCCTGACATAGTGCCGTCATTACAGCGTACTCAGATCTTTCAAACTTTCAAGCTGCCCCCTGTATTCAGAATTACTGACAATTGTCAAAGGAATGTTGAGTTCCGTAGAGGCCCACAAAAACTGTTCCCACCCTTTAGGCACTTTCTGGAGCGATAGTGTTTTGGGGAGCATAAAACCTTTGACTAGGTTGTACATGTGGGATCCAACAACCAGTTGACCTTTGTAGAGAAATTCACCTCTCTCATTCCATGAGGACATGTGTTTAGAAGCTGAAATTTTATTAAGCAACATTTCTGTGCACCCTCTGTATATTTTACTTATACTTATTTAAAGTTCATCAACAGAGATGTCTGAGGATGGTGGTGGTTCTTGAGGCATTGAAGGGGGTTGTGGAGGCTGTTCAAAGTCACGGGCATATAGCGTCAATCTGTTTCTTTTAGCAGCCCCCTGACTGTAAAAAATGTAAAAGTTTTGAAGAGCGCACTTGAGTAAAGCCCTGCTTTGTCATAAGGTTTTAAATCAGTACGGTTCAAATTGTGTTTAATCTCGACATCCAGGTGCTGCATCTCATTTTTCCGGATATCCCAGGCATTGTCTGTAGATATCCACAACTATTCTAGCTGCTGCTGTGGTACCAAGTACATCTTTTTGGCATATTCCATCAGTTCCCAAGTAGGTGACTGGTAATTAGCGGTATAGCTAAGCCTAACAAAGAACCTATAAAAACTCCCGACTGCTTTACCAGTATCTTCTGATAAATAAAGAAATCCCTTTCATTACTGAGCTTCTTGATAAGGTGGCACTTCTTCAGAACACGGAATTGGCTATCTGATATAGGGACATTACCTTTTAGGGTGTTTAGGGCGATTTCTGAAATGGCAGCCACAAACTCACCCTAAGCCGCACATAGTATTGCCTTTCTTTGCTGGGTGCTAGTTGTGACTAACATTTTTAGGATGGCTAGATTACAGCATAGACACACTGACATGGTCAATACTGGGTATTATAAGTCTAGAGTGTAAATGCTCCGGGGGACTCTTTAACAATTCTTTATATAGGCTTGGTCTTGGTTCTCGGTGGCATCGTTAAAGGCTTCCAAGAAAAACTGTGTGGTTCTTTTTAGCTATAATGTATATATGTTGTTTGTCATGGGGATTTTAAATAAAACCAGGTATGAGGTGTAGAGAGCTATAGAACAACTGCTCTTACCCTTGTAAAACAAGATCTGCACTATGTAACATATGCATAGTTTGCTATGGTGTAAATATTAAGTAAAAGCTTTTTCTATCTCAGGGTGATCCCCACCTTTGCTCATATGGTCCTCTACAATTACCATGTTTACAAAGCCTGTATGTAACAATGCATCGTTGTTGAGATTATTCGGTATCCCTTCTATAAATCTGATGTGTGGGAACCTTAGGGATAGTTTCGTATAAAGTTCTTGTCAGCACAAATAAAACCAAACAATATTGTTATGGGATTGAGATAAAACACTGGGAGCATTTTCTAATAGTTTCTTTATAAAAAAAACCATTTACTGTAATTAGACTCACATGCTAAAACTCAGGAGAATGGGTGCTGCAACCTTGTGTCCATAGTCGAGGTTGCCAGACTCCAATGCATCTTCCATAACATCACAATATGGTTTTGTAGCCTTCAGTCTGGACCCTTTTATCAAATACTACATGCAAGGTTTTATGCAATGGCTGGGTTGTAATTTCCAACCATTTTTTGGACCAGACTATGCTAGGTTGTTTTACAAATATTATTTAATCATTTTCATGTTAACTCGCGGAGGAGTTTTCATTCACCAGTTCCTTTAGACTGTCAAAATGATTTTGACAGTATTGTTAACATTTAAGGTAATTCCTTTGACTTTCGTACATACTGCATTGTTAGAAGTTCTATAAGAATAGGTTTTGGGACTGGATGTTGTGAGCTTGACAACATACTCTTCCTTTTTAGGTCGCTGGTCAAATGGCATAGAAAATCACTGATTTGGGAATCTTCATCCCCTAATTTGCACACAAAAATAACAGAGTCGGTATCATGATACAGACTCCGTTCCTGAAGTGTATCCATCACATTGTAAAGCTCTAAACGAGCCTCAGCGGTTGTGAAACAGGCTTTAAAGATGCTTATATTGTTAGAATTGGTGGGGTTCTCTCTTGTGTATTTCCAAAACAGCACTGCGGTGTTGTCATCGATAAACTCACAGCTGAACACCGTGTAATGTGGCATAAAAAGAAGTTTGTACACAGTGCAAACGTTACCCATGAGGCAGAGCATGGCTAGCTGTCATCTGGTGCGGTTGACTTCAATGAACTTGGGTCTCAAGCATATACCGTCATTAGTGTAGTAATTATCAATGTATTTTTGCTTTAAGGCCTCATTATTACACCAATCTGGAAGCCCTAAAGCCTCCTGCATGTCTCTGAGAAATAAGTTAATATACTCAGAAAAGCGTTTGGTTGTTGTCCTCTCAAAGGGCCAAATTTCGTGCAATTTTTCAAGTTGGTTTCTTTTCTCTAGGGCTACCTGTACCTCAATGCTACACCATGTCCCTGTGAGCACCCTTTACTCGTCAGTGTGTCTGCCCTCGCTAGTCTCTTTACTTTCAGCACATGTTTGACACAGAGGAAACATTAGCTTGCCATCGACTCTGTACAATAATCTGGAGAAGTAAAGCCTCTGTGTTAGGTAGTCTTGACATTTACCGAACCCAAAGTATTTGTCTATGAATTTAAAGTACTTATATATGATGCTGGGGTGACCTAAGGGATATAACTTCATCTTCTTCATAAATGGACACAGAGTCATGAAATTATAGTAATTTTCTCACCCTTTCCCATGGCCCTCTACAACTGTATAGCGTTTGAACGACCCCTGAATAAGATGTTGCGGGCTGCAAACGTTCGGGTAAAGCAACACTGTTAATGAAGGAACAGAGTTCTGCATCTGATGTTAACATAGCTAGCCACTCATGCTCCCAGCAAGATCTCGGAACAAAACTACTGTTTTCAACACATTGCGCCTTCAACAGAGTACGCCTGTGCAAGTGTTCAAAATTGGCACCCAACAGCTTATTACATTTGTGGGGTTTGTAGCAGCGGGGACAACCATGGAAAAATAAACCATTGTATTCACAGGCTGTTTGCATTCCGTTAATTACAGATTACCCATTTAGGAAATAAGAGCCCACACAGTATTCACCTCCCTGCTAGGCATGTTGGATCAAGACGTTTTCCTTGTCAGAGACATACATGAGCCATTAAAAAGAGGGGAGTAGAATAAAGCTTCTGGTTACCGCTATAGAGGTCTGGCAGCACTAAAGATATCTTTCAGGTTATAAAAGATGTGCTTATAGATGGACATACACATGGAAGCTAGCGTTACGTATTGAAAAGGGTTGATGTACTTCATGGATTTTGTCATCTTGGCGGTATTGGGTTTAAGAACCTTTTCTTGTTTTGTCATCTCTACAACAATGTCTATGAACAGATTGCAAACTTTTCTTAATATCATTACATCTGCCTAACAGTAAGCGTTCAACTAGGCTTGAAAATTAAACTTCTTTTTGAGGTTTTCACCATATCACTGTAGAAAACTCTCTTTCTCCTCAGGCGTCATATTCCCGACGCCGTAGCTGTCGGATGGAGGCATGGGACCCTCAAAATCTGATTCACCCAGGTGTTAAAAAAACTGGAGGAAATAACCTTTACTACCTGGAAAACCAAAGTGTTTGAGAAACTTGCTGAATTTCATGGGCAGAAAATTCTAAGTATCTGTAAGCCTTACATGTAAAGGTACAGCCATCAGCAGCCTCATTTTGGAGCCCTGGGTGAGGACTTCTACAGGCATCTTTTCACAAATCGCATTTTGCAAAATAAAGAACGAGTCAGATGTTTTTGAGTTATGGGCATCAGGGTATACCCTTTAAATTTTGTTTGCATGAATGTGCTAAGGAATTCATTCACACAAGAAGGGCCTTCAAGCTCCCAGTTTTCAATGAAAGTTTAATGGGGCGCAAAAATATAGTTAGGCTGGTGCACTCTGGTCTCTAGGGTATACTCTATATCGAACACTATGTAGCCTTCTATTTTGGTCTGGGGCTGACCTTTAGTCGTGTAACACATGTCTCCTGCTCCCGAAGAAAAAGATGCATTACACCAAGGGCATTTCAGACCTTTGCCTTTGTGAACGGTGGCTGTATAGCGCCACACCTCACAGTCTGTTTTAGGGATGCACTCAACAACCCCAGAGTGTATGCTCAAGCAGTATTACGAAGGACAGAACAGATTACATCTAGGAAATCTCACATTCTGATACGTGACTACCATGCAACTGTCCCTGTACACATTTTACAATGCATTTCACACTGATGACCTTTCTGTGTGATGTAGATTTAGGGTGTACACATACTTGGCTCGTTTAAAACTCTGCAGGTTCAAGATACTGTAAAAGTAACTTTCTTGATGGAGAATGTAAACCGTCTTACTTATCACAGGGATTTCGGGTGTGAAGTACTTCCACGATATGCCATAGTAAAGAACTTTTACCGTGACGACAAAAAAGTTCTCAAAAAAGACCCAGTTCCCCAAAGCCAATCAGTGTGTCGGGATGTATTTCAAGCTTAGCATGGGCTTCAACTATTCTGGACAGGACGACTGCATTGGTAGTGCTGTGATACATTATCAACCCAGCGATGCTAGCCATCAAGTATTGGTCGAGTTGGTGTTAAAGTTGGTGTTAAAGTTGAGCTGCCACAGCTGCTTTTTCAATGACTTTACTGTAAAAGATACTCTTGAAAGGTCTAGAAACAGCCCCTTTTGACCCCGGACAAGAAGGGTGACAATTCTGTAGGTCTGTAAAATGCTGCTATTTCGGATTTACTCTGTAAAAGATTAAAGAGGTTTTCTAAAAATTCCACAGCATCAATCACATTGCAGGGCATTAGTCTGGTGAGCAAGGGTTTGTCAATACCCTGCCAGTGCAAGTGGAGCTGAAAGAAATCATTCGGCCCCACGTCATGTAACAACCACTCTAAACATTTGCAGGGCCTGGTGAATAGCTAAAAGCCCATGATCAGATGAGTTTATGCATTCTAAGTCAACAAACCTGAATTCTTCGTAGAACTCTGTAGCGTTAAATCTCTCTATATTTCGCCGGTACCTTCTGAGGCTCTCTAAAAACATCATGTCTGAATCCTCAGATTGGGGATTTGTGTTAGATGTTGAGCTCTCCAGTGAATCATTGAGATGGGCTGACTCTGATTCTGAAGCAGTGTATTTTTAAGTCTCCCTTTAACTCAAATTCTGGCTTTCTTTAATTTACTGATAAAAAGCCTATGTTGCTTGGTGCTATTAGCCAAGTTTGGTTTCTTACCAATCCACCCGTTTTTAAGCAGCCCCCCCCAGAGTCAGTTTGAATGGTCTCAGGAGTATTTGCTGAAGATGCTCTCCCCAATTTCCTGGCTACATCCTTTATTTTGATACCGTCTTTGTGTTTGGTGTGTCTGGTTCTCACAGCTTTGCCCAATGAACGCTTGAACAATCTGGAGTGCCTGCCTCCCTCTCCTAAATTTGTGTTTAGGGGTCTAATCTATGCCATTTTAGGATGCGCTGTTATGTTATTTGGGACTATTAGGCTATGTCACGGGGTTTCCGACTTTATTTTGGCAGTGAGAACTTGGACAAACCGCCATGCTTTAGTAAGGATGGCTTGTACCTTCTTTTTATATTTGGAACTTTGGACTGAGTTATTAATAAAGCTGGAACCCCCACTCTTTAGGGAGCCCAGCAGACCTTGTTAAGATGAAATAACCTCTACGGCTGCAAAGGTAGATGCACAAGGTTCTAATACCTCTCTTCTATACCTTTGTATCCTCTGGAATATCTCCCTCTGTACATCCATCAAGGGTCGGTGCTCAATTTCTGTCTTCCTCGCTTTTATGGCCTTAGAGTTCAGATTGGATTTTAGTTTCTGACAACCTAGTGCATGTCCTTGATATATGACCCTAGCATAGCCTTTTGCGCTAGAAAACCATATTCCAGGGCATTATCTGTGACAGTAGGTGCGGAGCGTATATAACCCTGAATGTCTCCAAGCACCGCTCTCTGGCCTTCCCCGCTAATACCGTTCTGAAGGTCTGAAGTTAGGGGGATCAAAAAAGAGGTTCCCAATCCAAACTCCCAGCAGAGTTTCCGCCGGCTGCTTCTGTGGATGCCTTGTCGCTATACTGTGTCTCAAAGCTCTGATTATGACATCCGTTCAATCGTCTACCGGGGTATGTTGAGGCGGGTGATGGAGGTTTTACACTTGACGCAGGGCTGGTGGGATCATACATGCCTGGAGGTGTAACTGGTGACATAGGATATGGTGAATTTAATTGTTGGTTAAAATAGGTCTGTGCTGTAGAGGTGTAGGAACCTCTAGTGCTGGGAACAGATGGTTGCTGCTCCTCGGGTCAGCATTAGAAGGAACACTGTCAGTGGCTGCCCCTCCAGCTGGTGTTGCAGAACTCACTGGCACCAGTTGTAGGCCCTTGAGAAACCCTGTACCTACATAAGATGTGGCCAATTGGAAATTATCGTTTTCAAGCCATTAATCAACTAGGGTTCGTGAGATTTTTATATGTAGTAGTGGCTCACTGGTTAGTCCCCTGAGAAGCCCTATAAATGCAGACTACGGGTCCTGGTCTGGAAGATAATTTTCAATTCCTTCATCAAATAGAGTATGCGTGATCTTTTTTTAAGTGTGTCCGATTTGGGATGATCCTTTTCAAGCCCGTCATCCCAAAGCCTATTTGAGATATTTATTGTCAGTTTTGGGGATACTCTGGGGAGCACTCATACTGTGAACATGTACCTTCATGAGTGTTGCAGTCAGCGTTCTAGCGTCCGACGCTAGAGCCCGCAGATCAGAGACGTTATGCGTACGCCACGATGGTGGCGTACGTTAGTGCATAAATTAAGGGGGCGCGCCTTGCCGGGCATTCGCGCCAACACAGCATCGGAGTGTGGTCTCAATTATTAGCGCGCTGCCATCGCGCCTAAGCTGCTAGGCCCGCGCGCGCCTGTAACACTGGCGACGAGGGCGGCCGGAACCACAGCGTGCTCAATCACCCGTGCAGCTTCCCGCCAGCCCGCCCGCGGCAGTCCCGCGACCTCGCTCCTCCGGACCTCCTCCGCTCTGCTCTGCTGCTACCGGGAGCCAGGGACAACGCAGGCCTCTCTGTCACACGGTGAGCACATGTGTGCACCCAACTCACTGCCTACGATCAGCGGATGAATATTCCCGCTTGCACAGTCTCGCACCTGCCTCACGTCTGCTTCCCCTGGCCAGGCCCTCTGTGCCTTCTCCTGCTCAGACCTCTGTTTTCACCGGCGTGCGCCTCCACGTGCCCATCTGAGCCATCTCCAGCGAGGGCCTCGCGCAGCTAGCCGTCCCAGCCGCACAGCACCCCAGAACCCTCGCCACGCCATGGGGGACGACGCCCGTCCGGCGCCAGCCCCACCGTCTCACCCACCGACCGGCGTCCTGCCGCCTTTCAGCGAGACAGCTGACCCCACCACAGCCGCCCCACGCTGGCAGACGTGGATCGGCCGGCTCAACAATGACTTTATTGGCTCCAGGGAGACTGATGGTGCGGTGAAGCGGTCTCTCCTGCTTCACTACGCTGGAGAAGAGGTGTACCTGCTATTCAAACATCTCCCTAATACAGGGAGTGCGGATGACTACGACGCAGCCGTCACGGCCCTCAATACGCACTTTGACCCCCAGATGAATCCTGATTTTGAACACTTTAAGCTCCGCCAAGCGAAGCAGAAGGAAGGAGAGTCAGTAGATGCTTTTCATGCACGACTGAGGGTACTAGGGGACACACATCTTGTCGGAGACAGGGCGAAAGAGGAGATCAGAGCGCAGCTAATCTACGGCATCCGGAGCAAGAAACTGCGGAGTCTTATCCTTCGCCAACCAAACATTCCAATGGCTGACATCCTGGTGCTCGCACGTTCCCATGACCTGTCCGACGCACGAGCAGAAGAGATGGACCAAGCACTAACAAGGAGCACAGGGTCAGGCGTGACCGTCAAGACAGAACGGGCAGACTCAGTGCGGGCAAAGGAGAAGACACACCGTCCGGCAGCCAGGAGATCGCCTCAGGCCCAGTGTGGATACTGCGGGTACGATGAGCACCCGGGGAAGACCTGCCCGGCGAAAGGGAAGACGTGCACCAACTGCGGCACCCCGAACCATTTTGCCTCCGTCTGCAGGAAACGCACGTCCAGGAGAGACCAAAGAGGGAAGAGGCCCACAAGAAACATGGTGAGACAGTTGTCCCAGCTGTCCCTGTCCTCCCACACCGACGATGGGCACCGCCAAACGCAAGCCCTGAAAGAAGATGACTCCGAGTCCGATGATGAAGGGGAGACATATCTCGTCTCGTTCACCAGTGCCCTTAAAAGCACGAGAAGACCACAACCTCGGTGTGACGTCATGGTCGCAGGGTCAAGAGTCAACGCCGTGATCGATACCGGCGCATCGGTCACCGTCATGGGAGTGCACCAATATAACCGCCTCTGGCCAAAGCCAGAGCTCAAGGCATCGAAGGCCCGAATCTACGCCTATGGGAGTGATGTGCCCCTGCCCCTCTTAGGGAAAATGACAGTACCAGTGGGAACAGAAGACGTGGAAATAACAATTGACATACACATCATCAATCAAGAAGTGGACACGCTCCTGAGCGGACACGCCGCCGAAGACCTAGGCCTATTAGCATTTCTCCGGAAGGTGCAAGACACCCAAAAAGCCAACTTGCTGAACCAATTCCCAGAGCTGTTCACCGGACTAGGGAACATCAAGCGCCCGCCCGTCAAGCTCCACATTGACCACTCAGTCGCACCCACGGCACTGAGACACAGACGAATTCCTTTCCACTTACGCCCACTAGTGGAAGAGGAGCTTAAGAAACTGGAAGAGCAAGGCGTTATAGAAACAGTCACGGGACCCACCCCCTGGGTGTCCCCAATGGTGATCGCGGAGAAGCCCCATCAACCAGGCAAAATCCGGGTATGCATTGACATGAGGCTGCCCAACAAGGCCATCAAGAGAGAACGACACATCACGCCCACCATGGATGACATCATTGCTGACCTCAATGGAGCTCTCTGGTTTTCTAAGTTGGACCTAAACGCCGGCTACCACCAGCTAACACTAGCCAAGGAGAGTAGATATATCACTACTTTCAGCACACACCTCGGGCTGCGAAGATATCGGCGACTCAATTTTGGAATATCGTCCGCGGCGGAGATTTTCCAGAACACAATCAGGGACATCCTCCAAGGCCTACCCGGGGTCATGAATGTAAGCGACGACATACTGATACACTCCAAGACAGTGGACGAGCACTATCGGCGAGTCCGAGCCACGCTGGCACGACTCAAGGAGTATGGAGTCACACTCCACAAAGACAAGTGTCAACTGTTCCAGCAGCGAATCGAATTCTTCGGCTACACGTTCACCAACCACGCCATCCAGGTAGACCCAAGAAAGTCCCAGTCCATCAAGGGCGCCCCCGCACCAGCCTCCGCCTCCGAGGTACGCAGCTTCCTGGGAATGGCTACCTACTGCGGGCGTTTCATCCCAAACCTGGCAACGATCGCCGAGCCACTCAGACACCTCACGAAGAAGGACATCCCGTGGCAGTGGGGGCCTCGCGAAGACAACGCATTTCAAGCCATCAAAGCCGCGCTCCTCGACCAGGCCACCCTGGTCTACTTCGACCCAGCGAGAAAGACCGAGCTGCTAGTCGACGCCAGCCCGGTGGGGCTCGGAGCGGTTCTCACCCAGGAACAGGAGCCGGAGCAATGGGCAACGCTGGCATACGCGAGCAAGGCGCTCACACCAACCGAACAAAGGTACTCCCAAATTGAGCGGGAGGCACTAGCTATAAAGTGGGGCTGTCGACACTTTCACCTGTATGTCTGTGGACACCCGTTCACAGTCGTGACGGACCACCAGCCGCTAGTGCCCCTCTTCAAAGGGACAGCACCACACCCCCCGCAGCGGATAGAGCGATGGGCCATCGGGCTGCAACAATACCACATGGACATAACCTATCGACCAGGCGCCAAGAATCCGGCCGACTTTCTATCACGACACCCAGAAAGGTGTGAGCCCACCCCAACGGTGAAAGAGGAGGAAGACGACGCCGAAGCGCACCTCGACCTAGTAGCTGCCTTGACCTGCCCCCAAGTGCTGACACTCCAGGAGATCCTACGGGCAGCAGAACACGACACCGTAATGGCCAGGACCCGAGAGGCCCTCCAGAAGGGGTCGTGGACCAACTTCATGCAGTCTGCCAACACGTGGACGGAGGACGAAAGAAAAGACCTACAACAGATCTGGCGGATACGGAACGAGCTCAGTGCGACCAGGGAAGGAATCGTTTTGAGAGGAGCCAGGATCGTCATACCAACAGCGCTACGCCGCCAAGCTACCCTCCTCGCCCACAAAGGGCATCAGGGAACGGAGAAAATGAAGGCCCGGATGAGGGAAAAAGTATGGTTTCCAGGAAGGGACACCTTAGTGGAAGTCATCGTGAAGAGCTGCCCCGCGTGTCAGATAACGAGCGGGCCCGAACCCCCGGCCCCCATCGTAACTGAGGAACCAGGGAGGCACCCATGGGACAAAATCAGCGTAGACTTCGGGAGCCTCCCAGACGGAAGAGTGACACTAGTAGTCCTTGACAGTTTCTCCAAGTATCCCCTGGAAGAGGCGCTACCCTCCACGGCATTCATGTTTGTAGGGCCAGCCTTAGAGAAGATGTTCAACATGTTTGGGCGCCCCTCAGAACTGAAAAGTGACAACGGACCACCTTTCCAAGGCCACGAATTCCGAGAGTTCCTCGAGCTCCAAGGCATACGACACAGGCGGATCCCCCCTCAATGGCCCCAAGCCAACGGCGAGGTCGAACGCTTTATGCGAACACTGAATAAAGTCCTACGGATAGCAGTCACTGAGCAGCAAGACCCTGAGCGAGAGATCCAACGGTTCCTGGGGGAATATGGGAGCACCCCTCACTGCTCCACCAAACAAGCCCCCTGGGCCCTCATGCTAAAAGGGACTCGCCGCGATGGCCTACCCACGGCTCCAGGGTGGGCCCCTCCACCATTTGAGGAGGAACAGGCGCTACAACGGAGGACGCACCGAAACCAGCAAGTGAGCCAGTCGAGGGGCAGTCGAGAACGCGGCCTCCGACCAGGAGACAACCCGGAGGAAAATCCAAGTCACGGTATGAGCCCGGGAGCTGGACAGTGGAACTAAGACATGGGACAATGGTCACAGCAAGGAGAGGGACGGAGTCAGCCACACGCAACATCTCGTGGTTCAAACGGATTCCTGAGGCCACGGAACATCGACACGACACCGCAGAGGACGAGGAAGAAGACACCCAGATCCCCGAAATGGCACCCCAATCACCCCCGAGCAGGCACGAGTCGGCAGCTGAGCCAGAACACCCTGACCCCATGGCCGGTGGGGCTGAGCATGATGGCCCGTCACGCCCCAACACCCGAGCAACGGCCAGGTATGGACTGAGGGGGAATCCCCCGCCGAGCAGCCGCCTCAAAGACTTCGCCTGCCAAGTAAGTGAGTTACTGTTGGTATCCAAATCTGGGTTCGTCATCCAAGTTGGAGAGGGATGTTGCAGTCAGCGTTCTAGCGTCCGACGCTAGAGCGCGCAGATCAGAAATGTTATGCGTACGCCACGACGGTGGCATACGTTAGTGCATAAATAAAGGGGGCGCGCCTTGCCGGGCATTCGCGCCAACAGAGCATCGGAGTGTGGTCTCAATTATTAGCGCGCTGCCATCGCGCCTCAGCTGCTAGGCCCGCGCGCGCCTGTAACAATGAGGATTATGGGGACATGGCTGGGTGGTAACTGTGTTTTTTAAGGATGGATCTTAAGGGATGGTTTGTAGGTCCAGGACCATGGGTTTCTTCTTCTTTAATTGAGTTTTTGTTAGTGTGTGATCTACTTTCTGTTTTTCACATGACACTGGATGTTGAATGTCTGTGGCTGGAAGTGTGCACCCTTTGAGGTCTACACCCCTAGCCAGAAATGGTCTTCCTGTATGAAGCATGTTCTCTGCACTGATTGTGTATTTTACTGGTAAAGCACTGTAGGGGTTAGAGGAGCGAGTGTCTCTAAGGCGTGCGTTTGCAGAGCCTGCGCATGGTTTATGCCGCACATGGCATCTCCCCCCGGTTGCTGGCATTGGGTCATTTTGTACGGATCTGTGTAATGTCCTTTAGCGCAGTTGGCAAGCGCCTAACCTTTCATGGTACTCCAGTGCAGGTCTTTTGTGCTGGTCCACAATGGAAACAATAAATACGCATTAGGAAAAAAATTACATAAACAACTCTTTACAACCTTATGATTGTAACCGCCTGTCTAACTATTGCTTTACATTTTTTATATCCCTTACTAGATGCTGGAGGAACAGGATGCTTGAGACAAACATTCATTAGGGTTTTTTTGCCGCTACATTTTGTAAAACACACATACTTTTCTTCTTTGTGGAGCCTTTTTCTTTGTAGCCGGTCTTTCTATAGGCTTCCAAGACTTCCCTCTTCAGGCTCGTGACTGTTCGAGGACTTGTTGAGGCTCCAGCTACCTCTTTTGCTCAAAAGTCTAATCCTTGCTGAGGTTTGGTGTAATTATGCGCTTCCAGGGATAATGTGAAGAAATGGAAACACTGTCACATTACCAATATAATATATTGCTTTAGCACACTCTGAGGGCTCGAGGGAATTTTGGGCGTTTGTGGACTGTACGGGCTAAGCATTACACATCCTTTGTACAAGGACACCCTTT
Organism: Triturus cristatus; assembly: GCF_964204655.1. Classification (NCBI taxonomy): domain Eukaryota; kingdom Metazoa; phylum Chordata; class Amphibia; order Caudata; family Salamandridae; genus Triturus; species Triturus cristatus. Next base: position 759,331,744 of record NC_140587.1, read on the forward strand.
AATGACCTGTAATAGTAGGATTACGCTGTACACTCTCTGATGCATCTTTAGACTCTAAGATTGTTTTTAGCTCTTCAACAGCATGCTGTAATTCTGCCTCATAACCTGCAATAATAACACACGCACACAAGAATACTTATTAGAAAAAGTCTGTGATGCTGCGACAATGAAGTTAGCAATGGTCTCAGAACTGTAGCAATCTAAATATCTGTACCTTCTTGAAAGGCAACCATTTCCTCATGATTTGATGTTAATTGTGGGAGATCCTGTGTGCAGAGCAGGGAGATTTCCTTTAAATCAACTTTAACAAACAGCAGACGTCATTGTTGATTGAGTTATTTAACTAAAAAAAAGGTGTTGTTCACAATATAATAAAATTATTTATAGTTGTTGGAATCAGCATTCTTAACAAGCAGTGTAGCCATCAGGGCTAATTAACGCAGGGGCTTTGAAACAGCACTAAACAGTTCAGGCATCTAAGAACAGGGGCTGTGCTAGATCTTTAACATTAAACACTTACAAGTTAAATTAAAAGGCCTACATGCCTTTGCTCAAAAACATATAGAAAAGCACAGCCCTTTCATTTTTTAAATCTTTACAGTTGCAGGTGTTGAGGTATGGAATATACAGGATGCTGTTTCTCAACCACAGTTCTCCGACCCCATTACAGCTCTGACTATAGAGAGAGCAACCCCCCTCCTTCCCCTCCAGCCCATCCAAGCCCTCGGTGGCACACAAATCTTTTCTCCCTCACAGCCAGTACTGCCTGGCCTGTCGCTCAGAGCTTCGAAAACACATCCCAAAGCCTGCTGCTGACCTTTAACCCATGGTAAATTGTGGTTTAAACAGCAGATTTTATTTTATACATTTTGGAAACACAGATTTCCATGTGGCCTGCAGCCTCCTAAGCAAATGCAACACAATGAAACAAACAACATGGTTCAGCACCACTGCGCTAAACTACTGTACAACAAACCACACTGGAAGTCTTGAGACGTCTCAGTTAAAAAAGATCGAATAGAGAATACTGACAACCCGGGTTTTACACAGGCATTTTACAAATTGCACGGCATTACTAAGGCTGCCTTGTCAACATGTACACTTTTACATAAGATTAGTTCAGACCATCCTCGCATATTGAAAATAAACCCTTGTAAGCAGTGCTGGATTGCAAACATTAGCTTTTATTCTGAACTTTGCGGAGACCGGCTTTGGGGGACACTATAACACTGTTTTTTACAACTACAAGCTGACAAGCGCTTTTTTCTTCAAACCATATATATAAGGAGTCATTTCCAGACCTTGAAAAGCAGAAAATGGCTTTGCAATACAGCACAATGAATGGAATTTATTTTTTTTATTGTTGATACTGGCATTCTTAAAAAACTCTGTAGCCCTAAAGGCTAATTTACCCAAGGGCTTTGAAGCGGCATTAAATAGTTCAGGTGTCGAAGCCCAAGGGCTGCTGTGTCAACATTTACACTGAACCCCTCTTACAGAATTATGCAAACCATATTCAAATTCAACACATCCCTATTTAGCAGTGTATGAATATACACATTTTTACCTCAGAACAATTTGTACTATTTCACTGAACATTAAACAATTACAAATACATTTTCCTCCACGTATGCTGTTCTTTGTCCCATTGAGTATTTGCATAATTTGTAATCACCCGACCTGCTTTTCTCTGATATTATTCCCTTTCCTGCTCTTCCACAACTTTTTCCCAAATCTGTTAGGCTTCAGATTGCATGGGTCGAGGTGGTGGCTTCGTCTCATACAATTTTCCCCTCAAATGATCTAAAACTCTGGTATTAAAAGTTCAAAATCTAGAAAAATTAAATGCACCCTCATCTTCTGTAAATCTCATCCATTGTGTTAGCCATAAACATGTGTTCAATCTATTATCCGTAGTCATTATGTAAGCTGGAGACCCTCAGGAGGCGATTCCTTACCTTTTTGAACAAAAGTTCTTACCATCCTTAAAAAATCAATTTTTAATAATCCAATGTATTTATTTGTTTGTAAACTCAAATGTATTGATTTTGTTCAGTATTCATCAGAGTTTTCAATTGCCAATCAAATAACAGCTTAAACCTTTCTAAGTCCTTTATCCAATCCACAAACAAAGCTCATACCACCAATATCCAATAAGCATTGTGGCGCAGACCACCAATCAGCTAATTACAGAGCGAAACACACCAACCAACCAATCCCAGCGCGAAAACACCATGACGTAAACTTTTCACTCCTCGCAGCATTCACCCACCTTTACAATTTATTTTCTTTTTCACTATTCTAACACTTTATATGAACAATCTTGTTTGTTCAACTCTTTCAGATAAGGAGAAATTTCAGATTTACAAACATTTAAGAAGATTCTATAATCGCAAGTGACCTTTTGACCAGCAGAAATCCACACCAATGAATGCGGCTTCACCCTAGTTGTGTAATAAGATTTCACCAGCATTACCAAAGTTAATCAATCTCGAACATTTGTCCCTATAGTTATGAATGGAAGTGATGGGACCTCACACTCCACATCTACTAATCTCTTTGCAAAACATGATTAAAACCCCAGGATCTTTCGGCTGCTTGGAGCCTGAAATCAACTTCATTGCTTCTTCTTGTAATATTCGACTTAGTTACAAATTAAACACATTCACTCTATCTCACAACCACAACATTATTCTCCCTCTTGATACTCACAACTACAAACCGTGACTGCCAAGAACGTATCTGCTCGTCACTCCGTAGGGATTTGGACATGGAAACTGCAATCAGGAATATGTAAGTATTGATGGGTACTAATTCTAAGCTCTATTCTGTGTGTAAACCATCAATTCTACTACCAGAAACTGTGGGAGCCCAAGGATTTACCAGGATGGTTCTATCTTAATATACACCAATTTTCAAATCTAACCACATAGAATCCTTGTGGCTCCATAGAGGTTGACGGACCTTTTACACCGTAGGTTAATTAGAGCTTCCCAAATCTATTCAAAACATTAATGACATTATAATTGCATCAGTCAATGATGAGAGGTTTGTGAAAGTTTAAAAACATTTATTTATCATAAGGTTAGAATATCTATGTCTCTTTATTCAGATTAGTGAGTGTACAGAAATATAACATTGATTTGGTTAAGAATCAGCATTAGAAAAATATACCCAGTGTTCCATAAAGAAACGCCGTAAACTAACTAAGGACCTATTCTTGATAGAACCTATGAAGAGTTCCTCTGGAGAAGAGCGAATAAGAAAAGATCTTCTCATAAAGAGTAGTTCTTGAAACTCAGCTGAGTTCCCTACTACTGTTATAACAACTGTAAATAAGAATGCAATCTTTGCAGTAGCATTGATCACAAAAAATCCAAGTGTAGTCACCTTAGAGGAATAGCTAAAGAAATCAACTACCCATAAACAAGAGTTTCAGGATAAGGAGAGATCCAGCAGCGAGACCACTGGAAATAGGAGTCTGAGTCTAAGTCAGAGAAATCTGAAAACTCTGCCTAACTTCCTAGGAACACTCATTAATATAGATTCATACTTCCAGAACCTTTCAGTAGTCGTCTTCTCTTGATATTCAGTAGGAGTAGTTCATGAGGTGGTGTAATCACTCACACAATGCTCCTTCTTCCGATTCCCACAGTCTGTACCCTTGTTGCTATTAGTCGATACAATTCATTCAATACTTGTGCTGTAGCGTTTATTGGGCCCTAATTTTTCCCACTTTAATTTCTCTTACAATTTGAGCTGGAACTTTTAAAGTAGTTCATTCTCTTGATCCTCTGATGGACCAAGCTGTGTGCCGAGAGAGGGTGGATATAAAGAGTCCCAATGGTCATCCAATGAGGACCTGGAATTGGATAACCAAACTACAAATGGCAAATCAAACTCCTGTAAATTATCACAAAGACAATACCAAAAAAATAAAGAATTAGTGCGGCAGGCCCAAATCTCCTGAAGAAATGTAGGCGGACCAAAATCATGCATACCAAGAGTTCAGATAAAGCTACACGGAATAATAACATTAGTAACTGTTGTTCTGGGATTTCTCTCAACTTATCTTCTCTGGTCATTAGCAAAACCTAAATTGAAAATGCTCATTCACTTGATTGGAATAAAGCATGATAACTGAGTCAAATTAGTAAATTAAATGTAGTCTTTAGTAATTAAAGTGTATCAATAGATTTCATTAAGAAAGAAGACATTATTGAAGAATAAAATAATACCCAAAGCTAACAAGTTCAGGAAAGGTCACAAGTTGCCAGTGCGAGTAGTTATGTTATGTTATAGGGTATTTGTAAAGCGCAGCTTTCTCTCCGAGGAGCATCATGGTGCTGAGCAAATTGCTGACAGACAGAATGGCTGAGACGAGGAAAGAGAATTTAGATAAGTGCTTTGCATAGCACAACAGGGGCTGTAAAAATCCATTTTTTCAGAGCTTTCCTGAAAAGAGTTTCTGATTAAATGAAACGTATGTGGTTAGGCAGTTGGTTCTAGGCTTTGGTCCCTAGCACTGCAACTGATTTCCCCCCTTTTAAGACTTATCTGAAAAAAGGGGGTTTTAGTAGGTTAGCGTTCGGCAATCTGAGGGTACGGCATGGCAAATAGTGTGTAAACCAAGGCCAAAGATAGTAAGGGCCTGAGGAATGAAAAATTCGGAAGGTAATTATCAGGATCTTGAACAAGATTCTTTTATGGATGGGTAGCCAATGCAAAGCCTCTAGTGAGGCAGATGCTGATGAGATCCTGGGCCATTTTAGTACTAGTCAGGCTGCAGCGTGCTGTACCATTTGTAGCTTGTGTAAGACCGACTTATTGACTCCTGCGTAGAGGCTGTTGCAATAGTCCAATCTGGAAGTGATTATGGCCACTGCAACTGCCTGTCTTACCATACAGGGAAGTAGGTCAAATAACTTTTAAATGACTTTATTTGATGGAAACACAGGTTCCAGCTACTGCTAGGGATTGATGGTGAAAGGATAGATTCTAATTTGATCCCCAGATTCCTGGCTACCGTTACTGTAATGGGGGGAGGGGGTAATATCAGAGGGCCACCATAGGCTAGGAGAAAAGATGTTCTCTTTCCCTAGTGGCATTATTTCAGTTTTTTCTGAGTTGCATTTTAAGTGGTTTGTTTTCATCCAGCTAAAGACTGCTGTAAGGCATTGTTGGAGATTTTCCTCTGCCAGTGTGGTATTTTTTATCTAAGACCAGAATTAGCTGTGTATCGTCCACATAGGAGATAGTCAGGATGTTAAAGGGCAATATCAGACTAACCAGGGGGACAAATAGACAATAAAAAGTGCTGGACTGACAATAGACCCTTGTGATACCCCGGTAAGCAGAGGTTTTTCTGCTGACTGATAGTTTCCAAGAGTGATGACTTGTCTTCTGTTTTGTAGAAATAATTTCAGCCAGGCCAGGGCAAGATGAGAAATACCACATAACGTGAGACAGTCCAGGAGGATGACATGTGAGATCGTGTCAAAAGCAGCTGATCGGTCTAATGTGACCAGCACAGCATTTTCCCCCTGGTCTAACCCGGCTTTCAGGGATTCAGCGGTGTATAGGAGGGCGGATTCTGTAGAGTGTTGAGGTCTGAAACCTGATTGGTTGGGGTGTAAGATGTTGGCTCCTTCTAGATAGGTCATTACTTAGAGGTAATGGATTTTTCCGTAATCTTACTAAGACATAGGAGTAGAGCGATAGGTCAAAGATTGGTAAGGGTGGTGGGATAAGCAAGTTGTTTCTTTTGGAGAGGTTTGACGGCAGCACGTTTCCATTCGTTGGGGACTTCAGCTAGTAGTAGAGAGGCATTTATTTTTATTGATAACTGGGGTGACAGTATCTATAATAGCATGTAAAATTAAAGGGGGACAGGGGTCAAACGGAGAGCCTGATTTCACTACAAGAATAGCCTGACGGGATTGTTCTAGGCTAATAGCTTGAAAAGCTCTAAGTGATGGTCTATTTATATCTAGATTCGCAGGTGGAGTAACAATCTTGTTGTAGTGACAGAACTTTTTGTTAGAAGTTGTCGGCTATGCAGTCGCAAAGAGACTGTGATGGAGGAATATCTTGTTTAAGGGATGTGGGATTGGTAAAAGAGTTAACTATCTTAAAGATAGTTTTTTGATTTGCCTTGGCCAGTTTACGCATCTCAGAAAAATAAGATTTCTTAGTGGCCTTCATTTATTGATGATACTGTTTAAGGGCGATTTTAAACCTGATTTGGTCTTCCTGTTTATGTTTTTGTCGCCATCTGCGTTCCAGGATACTGCAGTGGCTGTGTAATTCTTTCAGGTTTTGGGTGTACCATGGGGCGGAGGGTTTTTAAACAGTTGGTTGTTCTTTAGGGCAGTAGCGGCAAAATGGTCCCTCAAAGTGGTCACCCACTGTGTGAAACGTTGGTTGTCTACAGCTGGATCTCCCCACAGCCTTGGCCTGCAAATTGAGGCTTATAAATTGAGGTTGGGAAGAGCTACCATATCATTCCATCTGGGCCTGACACTTTGGTCGATGGGGATGTGGCTCTTTAATTTTTTCTCATGCTGATATCTAATTTCTAGAGGAATAAACTTGAGATTGGACCAGGTGAAACTGACTGGGGTCTTGACTGTAAGATTAGAGCAGATACCATCAAAGGTGTGGTCTGCATTGTGAGTGGGTGTGGATATCCGCTGGTCAAGGCCAAGCATATCAAGGATTTCTAGGACGTTCACTGCAGCTGGGTCACTTTGTACATCTAGGTGGATGTTAAAGTCTCCTAATAAGGTAAAATTGGTAAATCTAAGAAAAAGTGAGCTTGCGGTGTCTCCAATGCTATCCATAAAGTTTTTTAACGGGCCAGGAGTGCAGTATAGCAGAGCCCCTGAGAAGGTAAAGGAGTCTTCTAATTGAAAGCAGAAGCAAATGCTTTCTGCACCTTTGAGATTAGACGTTTCTAACATTGAACATTTGAGAGTGTTGCTGTAAATATTCGCCAGTCCTCCTCTTTGCTACTGGCAATCCTGTCTATGAATAGGATGGCCAGGGGGTAATGCACAGAGGATACCTGGGTTACACCAGGCTTTAAGCCAGGTTTCTGTTATGAAGAGGCAATCTAGGTTGTCATCTAAAATGAGGTCGTGGATGCTTGGGGCATGTTTACATAATAAACGGGTATTTATGAGCCCTCCTCCTAAGTAGGTGGCATTAGGGTTATTTCCCACCGTTATGTTTTGTGGGGGACTAAAACCAGTTTTGCAATTTTTACAGCAGATGGGGCCCTTCCATTTGGTGACATCAAGGTTTTTTTTACAAATGTGAGAATTGCTCTTAAAAGCCAGAAGAGAGTCTATAGAAAAACACCTGCCTGAAGGAAATTAGGCAGCGTTTCTCTGCTAGTCACGTTCCGGACATGGTTGGGGGCAGACGGGCTTGCCTTTGGCGCACCGGCAGGGCGCCCGCTGCGCGTCAGCGCCATCCACCACTTGAGTATTTGGAGGCAGAAAGACTCTGGGGAAGACTAGAATGTCTCCCTTCTAAAGGTGGTCACCGTGAAATGGCAAACTGGAGGTAGGAAAGTCTGAAGCCAGTCCTCATTCCACTCAATTAGCCAGGTAGCTGCGGTGGACCGGTGAGAAATGGCAGGAGGGAGACAGAGAAAGCCAAAATGGAGCGAGTAACAGAAGGAAGCAAATAATAAGTGCGCAAGTGCAAACATAAAAACAATTCATTTAAAAACAGTATTAAAATCCAATACCAGCATAAACTGGAATTTGCACTAAATGTGGTGGGAGATTCCCTCAAAAATAGTCTGGCACCATGTACCTATATGCAGCAATTAACAGCTACGCGTCAGCGCCATCCACCACTTACGTATGAGGAGGCAGAAAGACTCGGGGGAAGATTAGAACGTCTCCCTTCTAAAGATGGCCGTAGTGAAATGGCAAACTGGAAGTAGTAAGGTTTGAAGCCAGTCCTCCCTCCACTCAATCAGCCAGGTAGCTGCAGTGGACTGGGGAGAAATGGTGGGAGGGAGACAGAGAAAGCCAAAATGGAGTGAGTACCAGAAGGAAGCAAATAATAAGTGTGCAAGTTCAAAGGTAAAAACAATTTATTTCAAAAAGGTATCAAGATCAAATAGCAGCGTAAACTGGAATTGCACTAAATGCGGTGGGAGATTCCTTCAAAAACAGTCTGGCACCAAGTACCTGTATGCAGCAATTAATAGCTGCGTGTCAGCACCATCCACCACTTCAGTATGTGGAGGCAGACTACTAGGCGCTAATAGAATATGTGTTGTTTTAGAAAGTAAGCCAAGTGAGTCCGCCTCAAAAGTTCTGCAAATCTCTGGAACCAGTTCGTAATCAGCATGTACGCAGAACAGCAGCTGTCCGTCACCACCCTCAGCAGCATAGACACACAGAAGTCTCTGTGTTCATCAATGTGCAAAAAACCAGAGCCCCTTGGTCATCAAATCAGGCAATACTATATTCTCATTGCTTCCGGGGATCTTGGTGTCACCTCATCTGATCAGACCACTCAGTCCATTGGTCAATGCACTTCACGTAGTATATGGATCAGGTGACATAAAGAAGACACAAAATGCTAAGGAAATAGGTGGAACAATTACACAGTCCTTAAGTCAGTTTGCAGGTGAAACGTTAGACAATGCCCCTGTAGCTACAGCATTAGACATGAGTTCGAAAGAACAGTTACTCAGACAGCTGTCTGGATTTGATAACACTTTTGTAGCAAAAACCTTTATACAATACATGAGAATTCTCAAGAGGGAAAAGAAACTTGTTGCAGTCAACTCTTACATCGAGTGATTCTCTCACACTCGGGCTCGATTCTGATGCAGTTAGGAAGTCTTCCTGATTGAATAGGTTTGGAAATGGTTTCTGACCGACTCGGATTGGGAGAGTCCGACCGACCGCGTATCATGCATCCAGATGCTTCTGGATACAATTTCGTTGGACTCCCATTGACTTCAATGGGAGCCTATGTTCCTAACCGCATTGTACTCTGGCCCTCAGTTGGGAAGACACATTCCCGATCCAAATTGGAAGGAGCAAATGCCATTAGGAGGCCTTCCTAACTGCATCATCATCAGGCCCTAGGTGGGAATGCTTTCCTAACCGCATTAGAATCGGGCCCTCAGTGTGCATAATGAAGCAGAAAACTTCATGAATACAGTTTGGCTTAGGCTAATATTATGTAGAATATATATATAGAATTTGTAAGCATACATTTACCAATACATAAAGAAGTTGAGATTATAGTATAGCTTCTGATGTATTTATGAACATTTAGTATAATTGAAAATAATTCAGTTAGAAGTACCAACTTGCGCTATGAGACCTTTGGGTGATATACGCGCCTTACAAATACAAATACATAGACATAAGTGCATTCTAAATTATAAAATAAAATCCTGTTTCAAGAAATTATTATTAGCACACATATAAAGAACATACTCAGAAAGTTTCACAAAAGCATCTTTTTGTAGAATGGTGTAGCACCTACTTTTCTTTTGTCATTTTCAGTGCACAAGTTATCGCAAATAAACATACATTTTTATAAAATTCACTATCAAAATCACACAATTTCATAAATCTCATTTGTAATTCTTTCATGTAAATGTAATTTAAGAATGATTAGAGGAAAATTCATTCACATGAGAATTTCATCATGTACATGATTTGTAACACGTTAAGTTAGTAAAATATAAATATTTTTCTCCAGTTAATCACAACTTATGTTACTTATATGTATGATATCATCTAAACTACTCTTTTTCTGCATGCTTTTATGATGCAGTAACTAAAATTCTTTGTTTTCGTCATCTTTTCTATAATGTGTATTTCAACACACCTCTATATATTTTCTCTCAAAAGTGGCATGTCCTGTTTTTTTATTTGCTCGTCTTTAAAATGTAAATTACATTTTCTACTCTATCACTTGTTACATGAGGGTAGGTTCTCATGAGAACCCTCTTACCTAAGCTAAAAAATGCTCTGTGAGCTCGATGAAATAAAATGAAATGAAACGTAGACTTATAAAGCGCGATTGCTGCCCTGAGGCGTCCAAGCGCTGACTAGAGAGTGGAGCCACTTGTCAGAGGCGGTCAGCTGGGGGATTAGTTATGAGCGTTAAAGAGAAAGGTATTTACTTGCTTACGGAAGGAGGGCAGATTAGGGTTGGACCTAAATTGGAGGGGAAGGGAGTTCCACAATTTGGCGGCATTATAGGAGAACATCCTGCCACCAGCTCTCGTTCTCTTGATTCTGGGAACTGTGGCTAAGAAGGCCTGGCTAGAGCGAAGGTGTTTTCTAGAGTGGTACTGTGTGATTAGTTCGCAGCTAATTGCCGGTCCTTTGTGCCAAAAGGCTTGATGAGATATGCACATTGCCTTAAAGGCAATTCTTTGCCGAACCGGGAGCCAGTGTAGGCTACTCAGCCCAGATTTGACTGACAGTCTGCGTGGCAACTGGAGCAATGTATGAGCCGCGCAGTTTTGGACAATCTGCAACTTGCGCAGTGTGTAGTCGGGGGCACCGAGATATAGGACATTGCTAAAGTCCAGTCGAGACTGGATCAGGCCTTGGACGGCAACTTGCTTGGCCTCCATAAGTAGAAGTGGAAGTACTTTTTTCAGCATCCTAAGGATGCATGAACAATAACTAGTCAGTAATATGAAAGCATTTATCAATGTTATTCAGGAACATTCAGAGTCATCATTTAACATAAATGGTTCTAATAAGTTCATTGTATTCTAACACATGATCTGACGTGTTGAGGAGCTAGGTAAACACGATGTTATAGTCAGCACATTTCTGAAAGATGTCACTAATACTAAGCAGTTTTTCTAAATATCTCATTCATGTAACTGTGAACAAGATTTCTAAATATCTCATTCATGTAACTGTGAACAAGAGTTGAGTGTAAAAACTTTTTGGGCCTTGTTAATATACCCATTGAGAAATGGTTGCTTAGTGCAAAAACATTTTTCTCTGCAACAAGCATTAATATTAGGCCTAGGCAGAACTCGCAGAGTTTCCCTCCCCTGGAAAACTTGGAAACATGCTGCGGAGTTCAACGAGCAGGCAGAGTAGGCAACCATAAATCTGCTATGATACACTAAGCATAGCAAACAATAACAACCAGGTGCTTTAGCTAAAACCTAACTCTTGAGGAAAACACTACAGCGGAAGGGAACCATGCAGCACTAAAAAATGGAGCACTGATCACTCAGCCAACATAAGAATCAGCTACCTTTAGTAGCAAGTCCATAGCCCGTTTAAAAATGTTACCTCATGCACCCGCCAACTAAAGGCAACTAGGCCTGGTCCAGTGAAACTCTAATTTCCTCTGTGCCCCGACAAACAAGAAAGATAACCTATTTAGTTGGCAACAGGCCCTCCGTACACCGAGCAGATATCATGAAAATGAGGCCCCAACGTGCCACCAAACAGAAACAGGGCAAGGAGGCTAGGCAGGATCCCAACCTCGACCACTAGAAAAGAATATCTGCCGTTGACAGGTCTGTGCTCTCCTGGGATCATGAGCATGGGAGCCAGGGAGAAAACAGTAACACCATCACACCAGTCCTCATCTAAAATGTGCACATCAATGGTTGGGAAAGCATTGTCAGTTGTCTCAGCGCTATGAGTGCTGAGTTACAATCAGTGCCTGTGTCACTCTCTACCCAGCCAACCTAGATTGCACTCAAGAGATGAGGCTTTATCCTACCCCTAAAAACACAGCCACATAACATACAAGGACACCCTATGTGAAGCTGGCTGGAGCACTCTATTTTCACCCCAAATAACTGTTGAAAAAGCCGAGAGTCTTCATGTCTTCGAGTGAGTGAGGAATGATAGATCCCTCATACGATACAACTCCACCTGCACTCCAGTTGTGCAAGCAGCCCTGTCTTGCTGCCACCAACAAAGTGTCACAAAAGGTACCCCCCTCACACTCACTGTGTCTGGCCGAGCCTCTCACACAGCAAGTCCCGCTTCATGCTAGCAGTTGGACTAGCTGTTAGACACAGAACAATATGACGGCCCTCCTTGCTCAGGGTCAATGGGAAATGAAAGGGAGTCACAAGTAATGTGTACGTTGAGTAGTTCGATTGCAAAACCGTTCTGCTTGTCTTTAGTGCACAAGAGGAAAGTATGTTGATTGGATTGCCTGCCTATTTTGTTGGCAAAGATCGCTGCATGGGTGAATGGTTTGGTGCTGAAAGGGGTGAGCGCACGCTCATTGAGTGTGCTGCTGAAAACACCTCTCCACTGTGGACAAGTGGCTACTAAGGAGTGCCAGACAGAAGTAATTACATATATATATATATATATTGTCAGGGTAAGTAGATGTGGAATTAGGAATAGTAAACCTACACTTACTTATGTACACTTACCTTGATGAGACAGTGGCAGTCAATATCTAGGGTATTATTATTTTACCTTGATCTTCTGACATTCAACGGTGTTCTGATATTGGACTTTTCCTGTGTCCATATGGATTCTCTTTGTCTTGCAACCAAACTGTGCTGTATAATTTGGGGAGATGATGTAGCAAACATGATTCATTGTGCTTTCTTCATGTCACAAGAAGAACACTGATCTGAGTTCTGGTCATTGTGTTCTGATTCCGAAGGAGCAATGTAGATTCCTTCCACCATTCTCTATCTGCTTCTGTTTCTGTGATAGGAACAAGATGGAATGAACACAAAGATAGGAGAAAGGGTAGGGCTGGTTGAAATTTCAATTCACCAGAGTAATTTTTGGTAATTCCATATTACTCTGACATGGAATTTCCGATAATAACCGATTATGACTGCTCATGTAGTAAAGAGTGGCTTCTGTTTAATAAAATCACAAGGCTTCTGAAAAATCTTGGTGTTGATACTAGTGCTTGTATAAAATTACTAGATACGGGGTCTGGAGTAAGGCCCAGATCCATTTTTGTGTTAAAACGAGGCCCAGTGGTGCATTTTGGACTTCACATATATATTTTTTACAGTTTGATATAGTGCGCACACAAGGGCTTGAAGCACTTTACATGAGCACTAGATTACATTGCACAAAGTCATTTTATTTCAATTACAGTAGATCCGGGCCCAGTTTTATGATTGTTCCACTCAATGCAATGCAACAAGACACCTTGCTGCACTGAACTGTATGAGAGGGCACAATGCACTATTTCAGGCATCAACTCAGGTGCCCTTGCACTGTGGTGCAAGGGTGCTTTTATGTTACAGGCAGGAATGTTTTTGTGCAGAAAATTAATCCTTAGAGTAATTTTCCCTTTATATTAAGTGTTCTGCAGAATGCAGCACCCTAAGAAAGAGGAACCATCAAGTAAAAATAAATATATTTCTCCTTGTTGTGCCTCTATCAAGAAGGCAAACAATTCTGACTCATCCACAGGTCTGCCAGCATTGGTAAATCTGGGAATCCTTCAGAATACATGAGTGGATGTGTGGAAACATTCACACTCCACCCAGGTAATGACTTCCGGATGCAGTGTAACACAAGACAGTGAGGTGTGCTGCCCTGTGTTACACCAGATTTACCAAGCAATGCAGGGTGCCTCTGCGTGACATTGTATATCTAATTCTACATTTTGTGTCACGCTACATCAACTTGTTACATTTGTGCCAGACTGATTTGCTCAGAACTAAAGGCTATTGAGTCAATACTGGGACTTCAATCAATCAATCCATGCTGTATTTCACATTAAAAAATGCTTAAAAGTTTATGCAATTACAAAACTAAACATCGGATAAAAAGAATTAAAGTGATTAAAAGCCAAATTAAAAAAAAGAAAATCAATAATAAACCCTTCTAGATGTAAAAAGGAATATACTATCTAAGTGGGTTAACTACAAAGCAAATAACAGTATACTTGTTACAAACATTAGGGGCCTCATGTAGGTAGCCTAATACCGGTCGGTAACGGCCGATTTTCGGTAAATATACCGTTACCGACCGGTATTTAGGCTTTTGCTATGTAGGGGGACAATTTCATGATTCGGTAATTTACCGAATCGGTAAAATTACCGAATCGGTAATTTTACCGATTCGGTAAATATCGATTCATGAAATGAGATGTAGGGGGAGTGTGTGGGTGTTGTGTGGATTCGTTATTTACCACCAACTAATAGTTGGTGGTAAATGACGAATAGGTGTGAAAAAGCATTTTTGTGCACTTTGCAGTGTGCAATGTGGCAGACATACATGCCCTTAGGGCATGTATGTGTGCCACATGTGCACACATGCAGGAATCCGGGGTGCAACAGGGTGTCAATGTGACACCCTGCCACCCATGATGATGCCTCCCCCATTACCGAATCGGTATTTACCGATTCGGTAATGGCAACTGGTTTCCCATTCATTCCTATGGGCCTCCAGGCCCATAGGAATGAATGGGAAAGCAGTTGCCATTACCGAATCGGTAAATACCGATTCTTAAATACCGACAATTACCGATTCTGTATTTTTCTACCTACATTACATTTACCGATTCATAAATACCGAATCGGTAAAATTCGGTATTTAAGAATCGGTAAATGTAATTTACCTACATATGGCCCTTGATCCCTACTAAAAGTAATCTATGTATGGGTTTTAAGCTAGATGTTATCTTTGTCTCATTAAGATATCATTGGGAAAGCGGCCCTTCTGGATTTTAAAACAGCCTGAAGTAAGAGGCAATCATAAAGCATATGAATGACGATTCATTCCAGTTGTTGTAGTACTGAAAGGGATAAACTATAGGATTGTAAATTGAATTTTACATTACAAGGACGGTGAACTTTTTCCTCTCAGTTTTATAAAAAGAACAACAATGCGAGCTAGTTTGTTATGACTTATAATCACAGGAACAATGTGGGAACTGATTTAGTGAATATACATTGGGAAGATGACCCAACATTAAAGAAATATAATTTAAACAAATTATCGTGTGTTGCCTAGAAATGAAAGATATGACGAGGGCCCTGACAACACAGAAAGGATCGTATGATACATTATTACTGAGGTTTTTGCTTCATTGTTTACTCATCTACTGTTACTACTTTTAGCTTGGAAAATATCTTTTGAACTGAATTTGGATAAGGTTACACAGTGATTCGGTGAGTCATAGAGTTCTATTACGCCCAAAGCACTAAAAGACTGCCTTACATAGGTTAGTCAGGGAATGGATGAAACCTGACCAAACTTCATGATGTCTTTTATGGTGTGCTGATTTAACTGGACCGGGTTTCTTTTCCATATTGAAGTCTATAATAATCGAGGGGCCATTTTAATAGTGTCAGTTATGTAAGGCAGGGATAATTCTTTATAGACAATAAAACTGGGGCATGACCCAGGGATAGACAATGAGCTTTTTGCAAATGTATCTTCTATAATTTGTAGAGTCTCAACTTTTACTGTATCCCAAATTGCTGCCCCATAGATAGCAACGGATATCATTTTTGCTAAATAGATTTTCAAGATTTCTTCAATGGGTTTATCTCCTAGATTTTAGCGAACTTAAAAATGACAGCTATGCTTTTATTCATGAGGTTAACTCTATTTCTCACCATCACAGTCCAATTTAATTTGGTGTCGAATAACACACTGAGATACATAAAATTATCCACTCTTTCCAGCTTTCTCCCACATATATGGCACCTCAGAAGTTTATTCTTCTTACTACCCATAGCCATAACAAAGGTCTTTGATTTATTTACATATAGGTCAAGATCCGCCATGTAAGCCGGATACGTCTCTATCGAGGTTTGCAAGGCCTTTGGGCTTCTGGCCAATAAGACTGCATCATCTGCATATAACATATAAGGCAGTGGTAACAATGCGGCAAAATGTGTATCTTTGCATTTTCTAATCAAAATCTTGTTTAGCTTATTGGTATATAAGGAGAATAAAAATGGGACAAGGTCTTTGAACATTCCCCTTGGTTCACATAACGGATCACTGCTCCTGCCTCTGGTAAAGCTGTCTAATAAATATAATTATAGCAGGATCCACGCCCATTGTATCCATGATAGAGTTTGCTGTGGGACACACAGTTAAAAGCCGATGACTAGTCCATGAAGGCCATGTAAAATTGCCCTTTCTTTGCAAGAGCATATTTAGATGGTATTAAAACTAAATTAAGACACTGGTCCTCCATCCCCTTTCCTTTCCTAAAACCATATTGTACTTCAGCGAGGACATTAGTTTCCATTGCCCATTCATCAAACCTATTTAGTAGCAATCTGCCCATTAGTTTGGCTGCATTATGTATTAGAGTAATTGGTCAAAAATTTACAGGATTTGAGCCATCACATTTCTTATAGATTGAAATTCTTAAAGATTGCTCCCAGGATACCAGTGGGCCAACTTTAGCTATTGTGTTAAAAACTATGGTCAGGAAGGGTACCAACAACTGTCGAGAAAATGTCCAGCGGGACTCCGAATGGGCCTGTCGCTTTCAGGGTAGAGGATTGTGACAAGGTCAGATCTATTTCTTCAATGGTGAACACTAGGGCGGGACTCTCACCACTTGGTGTGCCCAAAAATATATTCAGAAATTGTGTTAACCATGTATCATCATCTATATGGAGGTCCAGGGAAGGTCCGCACTCTTCCCGCAATAAAGGAGAATTAACCACTTTCCAAAAAGCCTTGCTGCTATTGCTAATCGATGCTTGCCTTAACTTCTCCCAGGCGTCTTCTTACAATTGCTTTTTCCTATTAGCCATAGCTGTTTTATATGTAGCCCTGAAGTTTATGATATGGTCTTTATTTCTCGGTCAGAGTTTTGGCGCTTTGCGAAGGTTAGCTGCGGCTTGGGAGCAGTTCTTCTCAAATCACTGTGTGGGAAAGGAATATTTCCATGACAATGGGTGAGTTAAATGACGTCTAATGTCCCCTAAGATCTTACAAAATACCTTGGTTATCTTAATTTCATTTGTTTGCGGTTCTAAACATAGGAAGAACTCCAAATAAATACAGAACACAGTCTCAGTGAGAAGTGTGTTTGAATCCTCTCTCTCCCATTTTGAAGCATTCCCATTATTCCTAGATACAATCGGTTTAGAAGCAACATTCACACGTGATTTCCTGGGTCACTCCAGCTAAAAATATATAAAATGATGGCATGATCGCTAAGCTCTGTCATCTTAACCCTAAAGTTTTTTAAATTACAACTTGAATTACTGCACATGATTATATAATCACTAGTTGAAAAGGATTCTGCCTGGAAAAAGGTAGGCTCCATTAGACCCGTTGAGATGTTTAATATATTTACAACTTCTAAGTCCCAGGACATCAGTAAGGTATTTAAAGCATTGCCATATAAAGAATGGATAAAATGACTATTTCTTTCTCCATTGTGGTCTGTTACACCACATACATTTGGATCAGTTCTTGTGCAGCTATGTATATTAAAGTCACCCGCCCAAATAATATGTAAGGGTTTAGGATGGTGATAGACCAAATCTTACAAGGTTCTTCCTAAGAATTCAACCACCACTGTTGGGTTAGCAAAGTTGGTATTATAATAATCAATTATAAATAGATCTTCCCTATTACATCCTTTTGCCACTATGATATGGAAATGGGATGATTTATTAAAAACAGATACCTTATCAAATGTAATGGTGTTAGCTATAAGTGTTAAGAGCCCTCCTCTTGCTCTACCCATACTAGAATGAAATGCTGAGGTTAAAAAAGGTTAAAAAAGTACGATAACCATTTAGAAAAACAGGACCCTGCATACAAATTATTTCAGACTTTAGCAGCTCTTTCTGCCAATCAGCACTATCTTTTTTTATTGTTATAGCCTGCTATGTTCCAGGAAAGGAGTAAATAATCAGCGGGACCTATCATAGGTAGATTTTACTCAGAATAATTCACAGGCAGTTCGCACCGTGGATTGTCAATGCTCTGAGCTATGGGTTCTATTTTATTTGTCCCTTCTCCATTTTCTACAATGGTATAACCATTGCAGTCCATGTTATTGAAAGGGAGCAATGACTTACTCGGGAAAATGAGTCAATCGCAGCTGTCCATGTTCTCCAATAGGGAGAACCTATTTGAGGTGGGTATTCCTGGCTTTTCCCTCTAAGAGACATAATTTATGTTTCTATATGCCTCATTTGGTAACGCTTGTATTTTACTTGTATGCAAGAATGATGGTTGATAGAAAAATCCTAATGGTACAGTGCACAGCTGCGTAGGCAATGAGGGAACTGCTGGTAATGTCATTAATAAATCCCCCACCATTTGTGGGTTATCAAAATTAAGTACAACACAGTCACTCAAAATTGTTTTTGGCACAGGACCAGCCCAAGAAATTCTTCTGGTAATAATCAAATGTTCATGTATAAAGCCACCCAGCCTGGAAAGTGTTGATAGCCAATGCCAGGCTTTTTCCAGTAATTGGAGCACAGATTCTTTTTGATTAGGTCTTAGAATTGAGAGTTTACCAGTATTTGGACAAGGGGTATGCAGCAGGTAGTAAATGCAGGATAAGGGGCTTTTTTTTCAAGGAATAGAAGTTTGTTGGTGAGGTGTATTGTTCCTAGTAGCCCACAATGGGTCTTCAATATACCATATATGTGATTTAGGTTATTGTCTGGAATTACCGGAACCGCTGCAATTTGAGTTGATACATTTTGAGAGCATTGGGTAAGGGGGACTATGTCACTCGTTCTTTGACAGCTTTGTGACTTATTTTAATCACCAGTAACAGGGGTATGGTTGTTTTAGCTATACCTTTAGGAATAATAATGAAGCCCCTTTCTTTCTACGGCAGTCACTTACTACCTTAACGGCAATGTCGATAGCATCTAGGCATAGCAGAATTGGTTGAAATAGCAATGATTATTTGTCATCCAATTCGGCCCAGTTCAAAGTCATTGACGTGGTCTCCTGTGACTGTGTTTGGGTGTCTGTTGTTCTCAATGTTGACTTAACCTTTTGAGCTCTTTTAGCATTGGTGGGTGGCAAAACTTTAGAGGGACCTCTTTTCCATTTAACAATAGAATCAGAAACAGGGAGAATTGTATTGCTCAGGAAAGACTGAGAGGGCAGGGACAAATCAGGAGGAGAGACAATACAAACGGCCTCTAGAGATGGCGATGACTGTGCTTCACAATCAACAGGCAATAAGGGCCCTCTATCATTACCCACAGGTCCAAATGAAAGCCTTCTTTTTGAGAAGGCAATCTCCTTTGCTAGCACAGGTGTCGCTTTAGCCAAGAAAGAATCCAAAGATGTTAAAGTTGCCTCCTCAGAAGGTGCATGGGATGTCTTCTTTCCCATTTTAATAAGATGATCTTTGTAGAGGCTTTAGATGGGGGCCCAGCTCCGCCTCCTCCAGGCTCTGAGGTGCGTGGATGGGCCTGCCCTTGGCCCGGACGAGTCCCAGTGTGTGTCCCGCACCGCAGGCCCATGGTGCCCTTTTATGCGTGGTAAGCAGGATCCAGAGTGGAGGTTGACAGAAGCAGTAGTCTCCCCAGCGGTCTGCCACAAAACACCAGTGCACGGCTTCACCCACTCCAAAGGTCAAGAGCAGCAGGAGCAGCAGGCAAGCGGGTATACCCCGAGGGAGAATGGTGCGCTTTTATACACAGTAGGCAGGATCCAGAGCCAGGGTTTACGGAAGCGGTAGTCTCCCCAGCAGTTTAGCGGAAAACACCAGAGCATGGCTTCACGCCCTCTAAAGGTCAAGAGCAGCAGGAGCAGTAGGCAAGTGGGTACTAAAAAATGGTTACCCAGATCAAAAGTCAGCAGCTCCTGCCATTAGGCCACACCCATATGTTAGGCCTGTCATCCACAGAGTGGTCTTTCTGCCAACTTTTTGCCTCCCATTTTTGCTGATTCTTTTTGATGGAGTTAGGACTCTGAGCACATTACCACAACTAACCAGTGCTAATGTGCATATGCTTCTCCCCTAAACATGATGACATTGGCATATTTGTTGTACTGGTTAGTCCCTTGTAAAGTGGTATACCATATACCCAGGGTCTGTACTTCAAATGCTACCAGTGTGCTTGCAGCACCCATTGTGCCACCCACAGAAAGAGCCTTTCAAACATATGTCAGGCAGGGGCGGATTCTCCTTTAGGGCTCGGGGGTACCCCCTGAAATTATTTCCTTCACATTCCTGTGCAAATATTAAATAGATTGATGTATTTAGTGATACAATTGTATCTCTAAACAAATCAAAGTATTTAAATCTGGGCTGTCTGTCCCAGGCTGCCTGCCCCACCTCGCCTTGAATTAGGAGACAGAAGCCAGGCAGTAAATCAACTTTCTGAACTGTGACGCATGACACAGGGCTTACTGTTCTAAAGCCCTTCATAATGAATCATTGCCATTGTAATCTATGGCAGTATTCTCTATAGGCCAGTGACACTGTCAGCTTCATGTTTTGGGGTGTTGGAGTCTCCCTCCCTGTGTGAGATCGGCCGTCTGTTATTCACAGGCCTAAATCCCACTCTTTCCCATTTGTCACATGGGAGTGGATGCAAGCACCGTGCAAGTGTGTTTTGGTGCCTTGTCCTCTGTAATGGTAAGTGTTAGAATGCTAATTTTCTATTATGTATTTTGTTATGAGACCCCTCATCTTGCTTACATCCCCCACTGTGACACCTCAGGCCTGGCTGCACGTTGCTGGCTCCTTTGGAAGGGGAGCAGCAGCATTTGTTCCCCCAAGAAATTGATGCAAAAGACGAGCAGGCCGGTATTCTTTTTCCATTGTGAAGTTGATACAAATATCCGAGTCAAGGGCAAAGATGAGATATGTGCTTACAAAATACAGTTATCTGCTGTATGACATTAAAACTGGCCCGATTGTGATGCCATTAACAACATAAGTGCCAAAAAAATGGATTGATTTATAAACAATGAGTCTGAAAATGTTAAGGCATTGCATGTCAGCGATTTAGTTCCTCTGTTATTTCAGGTTTTTCTTAATCGTTCCTCCCTCAAGAGTTAGCTATTTAATCATGTTGTGTTTTTTTCTGTATTTTCTTCCATACATACTTTGAGCTGCACAGATGTTTATCATTGATTGAGAGCTCTGACGCTGAAGCCAAAGCAAAGTGCCATTCAGTGAGTTGGCCTCTCTGCAGAGCACACATGCTCATGTATTCCAGTTATAATTGCAGTTTTGTGAAAAGAAGTGTGAAGTGGGTGCACAGATGGCAAAATATTTACAGGTCCAAAGCAAAAGTAAAAAAAATTGCTTAAATGTGAGTTAGTGCAGTGTATGTTTGTAAGTGGTGAAGAGAGGGAGATGCAAAGAAGTGCATTTGGGGAAATGAAAAGAGTAAAAAGAGGGTTCTGAAGAGGAAAGAGAGGCAGCAGATCTTTTTTCAATTTTATCTTCTGGAGGAGGATCCAGTCTGGACCCCAAATTTGTCCATTGAGCTTGCCCCCGTCGCTCACTACTGAAATATCATACCAAAAGTTTATGCCTCGCCACTTTCAAATGTCACCCACCACCACTGGTGTCAGGGCTGCCACTGCGGTACCTTTGTGTGCAATTTACTGCCACTTTGACTTCGCATTTAAAACTACTTGTTAAGCCTTAAGCTCTCCTTTTGTTACATTTAAGTCATCCCTATGGTAGTCCCTAAGTAGCCTAAGGGCATGGCGCTATGTAGGTAAATGGTAGGACACTGCTTTTGCCCTGCTGCCTGCTGCTCCCTGACTTTGCTGGAAGGACTCTGTCTTCTCTCCAAGTGATCTCTCATTCTCTCCAAGTGATCTCCAAGGGCTTGCTGGCTTGCCGTATGTTTTCTGAAGTCTCAGGGATGCAAAAGACTTCCAGCAATTAAGTTGGTGTTGCTTGACTCTGCCTTCTGTGAGTGCTATCCTTGCCTGATGTGCCACCTCCTGGGCCTCAGATGTGGGCTCTACCCTCCATCACAGTCTCCTTCACTTGTGGAACTGAGACCATTTGCTCAGTAGGCTTTGCTAGCCATAATCTCTGTGTGTCCTTCATGAGCCAGACTAATTACAGGTTTTGCTATGACAGTCCTACTTCATGAAGTAGAATTGTTTTTTCTGTCAGGATAGTTATTCAAGTAATGCCTAGATTTCTATCAGTGATGTGAACCTTATGAGTGTGGTACAAGCCTTTTTATTGCTGATAATGAATGGATTCTTTCACCACAGTCCTGGTACGAATGTCTTGTTAGGTTACAAAACGTTCCACCAGGTTTGGCTACTAAGATAGCTCAGCAAGTTGGCAGATGTAGTTCTCTGAAAGTCAAATTTAAGGGTTTCAACAAGTGACTCAGAGTTCCATCCTTCCACAAGTCAGAAAAATATGTTCTCCAAACTGAGTAACAGTGGCACATTTTTAAGTCAAGGGCCACCAGAATGGCTTGTATTGTTATATAGTAAGGGGATTTTCCTGCTAAAGAATATCTTGACATTACATGTGGTAAGACAAACCTTGAAAAGAGGTCTTCCTGGTTGTTCTCTTTTCCCAGTTGATGAATGATATGAAATCTATTGTGTTGCAGGCACAAATTCACCATCTCCATTCTCGAAGGCATTGTGGCCATGGGGTTTCTAAAAATGGAAATGAAAGCCTGATGATCAGTAATAACTGTCACGTCTTTGCCTTGAAAGTGAATATGAATATGTTTTCAGTCCCAGACAGCAGCCAGCCTCTCATTTGCAGGCTGAGAATAGGCTGTTATACATCTAGTTATGACCTAGTTGCCTTATGCAAGAAATGAATGAGGCAGTTTATTTTTCATGTTGAGCTAGAATAGCCATCAAGTAACCAGTGCCTGGTTTGTTTATTGAGCTCGATATGGGGATTAAGTGGATCATGTTTTCTGGTGCCATCTCAGAGATGAGAGCTTTTACATGGTCTGCAGTTGGTTTCATACCTTCACTCAAGAAAATGTGCCTGTAGAACTTAGTGAAGACATGCTTAAAGCATGCTCTTCCTTATTGAGGGTTGGGTTGACGTCTGCTAGAACACTGCAGTCTTAACAAGTATATCTTGTTTCATTTTAGTCTAGCCAAAGAACTCAATGTTGTCATTATAATTCAGGTAATATGTTAATTGGCAGATTGGTTTCCTGATATTTTCATAGAATAAAGATCTGTACCTGTTGTGTTCTAGGTATATGGAAAACATCTTATTGTGTTTTAAGGATGCTTCAAAACATCGGGCCTGATTCACAAAGGACTATTCTATCTTTTTATGTGTGAAGACTCCACAGTTGTTAAGAGACTACCAGTAAAATTCCTTAGTGAATAGCAAACATGTGTAAACTTACACAAAAGTGTAGGTTTACCTTTGTGAATCAGGCCCATAGATGGTAGTGTTGAGAAATTCGGTTGTTGGCTGACTGGCATGTGAGACTTGGTCAAGCAGCAACCACAATAACCTTCAGGGCGAAGCCCAAGTAAACTCTAAATTAAACTGTGCCTCAGGTAGCTTGGCACAGAGCAGCCAGGCTTAAGTTAGAGGCAATGTGTAAAGTATTGCTGTAAAACTCAAATAGAAATAAAGTGGGAATGCCATACAAAAAGAATCCCACTGCAAGTTAGAAAAATAGAGGTATATTTTTAAATATATAAAACAAGACCAAAATGACACAAATCCAATCA
Source organism: Triturus cristatus (assembly GCF_964204655.1). Classification (NCBI taxonomy): domain Eukaryota; kingdom Metazoa; phylum Chordata; class Amphibia; order Caudata; family Salamandridae; genus Triturus; species Triturus cristatus. The sequence continues at coordinate 759,355,380 of NC_140587.1, forward strand.
GTAGATACAGAGATTTGGAATTTTAAATGTTTTTAAGGAAAAAAGCTCCAAAAAGCACAAAGCGCCAACTGTTGATATCTGGTCACGCCGGACATGGATAAAGTCACATTTCAGACTGACCGCAAAGGAGCTCAGGCTGGCTACAGGGACCCAGTTAGGCCTGCTAAACAAAGGGGGCATTTGGAAACACTTACCTGACGCCGCAACAACTCCCTGGCACATCTCTCGTGGGACGGCAACGCTGTTGGTCTCCCCCGCCGCCATCGTTCCGCTGGCCGCTGTGGGGGGAGACTACAGCTCCCAGAGTCCTTTGCGCCACTTCCTGGTTCCGCAGAGCAGCGCGCCCGGAGGCGCATAAATTGGAGAGGCTCCCTCGGTGGAGCGGGGGCATTTGGAAACACTTACCTGACGCCGCAACAACTCCCTGGCACGTCTCTCATGGGACGGCAACGCTGTTGGTCTCCCCCGCTGCCATCGTTCCGCTGGCCGCTGTGGGGGGAGACTACAGCTCCCAGAGTCCTTTGCGCCACTTCCTGGTTCCGCAGAGCAGCGCGCCCGGAGGCGCATAAATTGGAGAGGCTCCCTCCGCTTCGCGGGATGCGCGCGGGACGCGCCGGGAGAAGCCCGGGACAAGGGCGGGACCGTCTGTGGCCGTCAGGGGCCGAAAGATGCCGGGCAGGGCCCCATCTCTTTGGTACAAGTTATCCCAAATTAATATTTTTATTACCACATTGTTTATGTACTGGATCGTGTGCATTGCAAATGTCATCCATGTAGACGTCATTCTCTTGTCTTATATTATACAAGGTGTCAACTAAGTCTGTTACTGTTGCACCGTTTTTGATCACGGTTATGGGGAAGCACAAAGCCCCACATCCACATATCGACACGAGGCAAAACAACACATCATTGCCAACCTTGACTGCTATTGATCGTATGCTTCAAAAAACAATTGGGGCGGTCGCATCGGCTATTGAGAGTACTGAAAGGCGTCTTTTGCTTCCTGCTGGCCTGCCCCCTTCTCTACCTGTAAATAATGCATCGATCTACACTACTATATCACAGGACTCTCTAATAATACCATCATTCATCGATCTTCCATTATCGAGAGCACGACAAGAATCAGGGAATGTAGTAATTTCTCAACAGCAGACAACTGAAGATTTGCTGCCTATTCATTCTAGGCTCTCCTTGTCCCCGGCTATTTTCTCTATTCATGAATCGCCTGAGATGTCATCTATGCACGATGACCCTTCAATACAGATGGGTTTAGAACCACCCTTAAGCCCAACCTCTACTATCGGCTCAGAGCAAAGCATTTCTATTGATATGCCGCAAATGAGAACCAGAGGCCAGAAGGCGAGGAATAAGCTAAAACTTTGTGATAAGGAAGGGCCGCAGTCAACAAAAGCTAAACAAAAGAGAACTACTAAACCCTGTAAATCTGTTATTAAAACCAACGTGGAACAAGGACAAAAGGAAAAGAATGTATCCTCAGTTGCCCTTCTTAACAACCCCATGAGCGATCTGTTTACAGGAGAGAACTTTTGGAAAACAATGGAGGACATGTTGGCTATTTTGATTGCACCCATTTTGACTAAATTAATAAATATCGAAGATAGGGTCAATAACATGGAAACTCATGTGGTGGGGGTTTTAAAAGTCCCAAAGGTAAATGTACTTTCTACCTCACAGTCTGTTGCACCCCAACTATCCGTATCTGATGCACATAGCAATCCTGCGAAAACTTCAGAGATGTCCGGTGGATGTCAGCAGAAGGAGTCTATTGGTATCAGTGTTATTGGTTCAGATGGAACTAATAGACAAGGTCCCTCTAATCCAGTTTCTAATATAGTTTCATCTACTGTTAGATCTGTTGTAGATACCAGGAAAAAAATTATCACATCTACTTTACCTACGCTAAACTTACCTCCCGAGGCTCGACCCTATACTGTGGTGCTAGCAAATATCCCACCTCTTGCCCCAGACACTCTTGAACATTGGTCAACTCTGAGGAACAAAGCCCTCCACTATCTGTCTATTAAATTTGGGTCGAATACTGCTCTCTTTTCAAACTTTAAGATGGTTAGAAGAGTTCGCTGGCTTGGTTCGTCAACAAAATCGCTGAGAGGGGACTGTGTGATCGTTTCGTTCCGGTCCCCTTTGTTGGTTAACCACATCTTGGAAAAATGTTATACTGGCCATTTAGCCGCTGACTATGTTAATATTGTTCCCCTTGACTTCTTTTATCCCTCTGTACGTTATGAAAGGTTGTGGGGCCGTGGCCCTCAACTTTATAATCCGGGATTCCCTGAAGGAGAAAGATATAACATACCAACATTTAATCATTTTGATATTTTAAGTGGCTTAGATAATAATGATTGACAGCAAACTTATCCCTTTCATACTACCCCTACTACCACCACAGAGCCTAGGTGTGACCCCAAGAATAATATTCTGTTTGAATCGGAGGTAGTCCAATGCCTACTAGAGTCTGATGATAATGTAGGATGTTTAGCTGCTCTGGAAATGGGATTAGTGGAAAGGTATGAGATTGGACCTATATCTTCTGTGGTAGATTCCACCATGGCTCCGACCGTTTGTCCCCCACCTGGATCTCTACCCTGTAGCATTTGTTCTTGGAACATTGCTGGTATTAGATCTAAAATTGGTAATCCACTTTGGCAAGACTTTATTAAATCACCAGATCTTATTTGTCTGCAAGAAACCTGGAGCAAAGACCCGGTACATCTAAATGGGTTTAAAACGTTCCATACTTCAGCTGTGGATACCCTTCATGGTAGAGCCAAGGGGGGTCTGACGATTTATATATCAAATAAACTGTATCTAATCAAGATAACGGAGCCAGTTAAAGATCCCCACTTCCAGGTTTTAACAATGATTTTGGACTCCGCCACCCCCATTGTTTTAATTAACTTCTATAATAATATCATTCCTGGGGAAGTTTCTAATGTTTGTAAGAAAATGGCTAGAGTAATTCTCTCACAGGAAAAAATCTTTGGATTTAACATGCTTATACTCCTTGTGGGAGATTTTAATTGCCCTTTATGTAATATGATGGCAGATAATAGATGTAGTATTGGTAGAGATGATGGTTTGATTTTGTCTCATTTTAACCACTCTATTTTGGGTGAACAATTGAATGAACTTATCGGTCAATTCGATCTGGGCTTTATAAATGAGGTCTGCCCAATACCATTTCATCTTCCCCCAACTTATAATGGGCGAGGCTGTACCTCTACGATTGACTTTGCACTTATTACAAATAGGCATGCTTGTGATATTGCTACTTTTACCGTATCTGATATCGCATGAAGCGATCATTTTCCACTTTGTATTTCCATTTTGATTCCAAAAAGGTCTGCCCCAAAAAAAGGTTCAGACCAAGACATACTTTGGAAAAATCTTGCCATTGGTTCTTGCAATGGCTTTACGCTCAAATGGGACAAGGTGGATCAAACTAATACGCTTAAAAGGTTATTTACTAACTGCGCCCCTGATTTCTTAGCATGCTTAACTGTGGATGCTACTTCAGATAATATATTAGCATCCTTTTTGTCAATTTGTAAAGAGATCAGATCCTCACTAACAAGACAATGTAGACCCAACAAAGCCCAGAAGGACGGTTGGTTTAATTCTAGGTGCACAAAGGCGTACTCTCTCTTAAAGAAGGCATTACATAAACAACCTAGGTGCTCAGAAGATGTACGCATACTTAGGATACAGTATAAACTTGCTATCAAAGATAGGAAAGAGGAGATAAGGAAGGAATCTTGGGAGGCACTGCATGAGGCCTCGACATGCAATGACAGTGCTAGTTTTTGGAAGATCATCAGGAATCCCTTATTCGCTGAAAAGTCCTGTCCCTCCCTTGAAATAGCAATCTCCGAGGACGAGTGGATTGATCACTTCTCAAAAGTCTATGAGGGGGATAGAACGTTTTCTTCCTCCTGTAATCCTTCCAACTATTCATCTTTGAGAAGTATGCAGTTCACCCTATCCGAGGTTGAAAAAGCGATCTGTGCAATTAAGGGTGGGAAGGCCCCTGGCCCTGACGGTGTACCCATCGATATATTTAAGGCAGATTTGCCTTTGTGGGCTCCCCTTCTGGTGCAGGTGCTAAATGCCTGTTGTGTGTCAAAATTCTTGCCCACTTGGGTGGAGTCCATAATTGTTCCTATTTTTAAAAAAGGGGATCGACATGATCCGGCCTCTTATAGACCGATTTCCCTTTTAGATTCCTTTACAAAAGTAGCTGGACGAATAATTCTGGACCGCCTACTTTTATGGGCTGAGGATAATTCAATTTTATCTGACCTACAATATGGTTTTCGTACTGGCCTAGGAACAGTGGAACAGGGCTTAAACTTTCTGATGTTGACTGGGAAATACACCAGGGCAAGGAGGGAGAACTTGTTCGTGGCATTTGTTGATCTCTCAGCCGCTTTTGATTGTGTGATTCATTCCAAACTGTGGATATTACTGGAACAAATTGGGGTTGAAGACAACATTATTTATTTTCTTAAATGTTTTTATAGTGAAGCTTCAGCGTCTGTACGCTATGGACAAAATGGGGAATGCACAGGCAAAATACCAATCAGGAGCGGGGTAAGACAAGGATGTGTCCTGGCCCCCTTCCTTTTTAATTTGTATATAAATGGTTTGGAGAAAGCTTTGTGCAAAAACAATTTTGATCCCCCACGCATCGCTGGCCGTCCGATTCCGCTATTAATGTACGCGGACGACGCTGTACTGATGTCCCGTACTCAATTGGGACTACAGCGCGTGGTTGCAAGTTTTGCCCTTTTTATGAAAGAACTGGGCCTCAAAGTAAACATTGCAAAAACATTTATCATGCACTGTGGTAGAAATGTAAAATCAAAGAAGTCTATTTTTATTGAAGGTCAACGATTGGTTTTTACACAACAATTCTCTTACCTTGGTATTTTATTTACTCAAAAGGACTCCTGGGGAGAGGCATTGGCTGCAAAAAAACAAGCAATGATTCGCTTGACTGCTGCCCTTAGGTCCTTTGCAGGGAAACTAGGTACCCGACCCCCCGCAGAGTTACTTAAAATTTATACAGCTAAATGCGTATCCGGCGCTATGTATGGCAGTGGGATATGGGGTTTTGTGGATCCTATTCAGCTCCAGGTAGTTGAGAACACTTTCCTGAGGTTTATCCTTGCGGTCCCTAAGAGTTCCTCTAATTTTAACTGTCACACAGAATTGGGGCTCTCTTTCATATCAGATCTTATTAAGCTAGAACCCATATTACTGTGGCACAGGATATGGTCTAAAGAAGAACCTAAGCTTAATCGAGATATTCTCTTAGATGTTTTAAGATTAGATGGCCATATGAGGATACCATGGCTGAGTTATGTTCGTAAATTTTTATCTGATATAGGTAAATTGGATTATTTTGTAAATCCTCTTACTATCTCAGTGATCTCACGGAAGGACCTCAAAAAAGAGGGTTTGTCATTTCTAGACTCAAGAAGATGCGCTGTGGAGGTCTTAAAACCCACTGTTTCTCAACATGAATTAATTTTAACTTCTTTTAACATTCAACCCTATTTGATATATGTTCCAGGTAATTATGATAGATTTTTATTGTGTCGTTTTAGATTTGGTGTTTTCCACAGATTGGTTAGTTTTCCCACGATCAATGATTGGTCCCATGATCTGTCTCCCTGTCCCTGTGATGAAATTTTCCTTCAAAGCACTATGCACGTTATATTATTTTGTAAATTTTATAATCATGATAGGCGAATCATATTACTGCCGCTCTTAAAGATGATAGGCCATCACCAATGCCGTCGTGCTTTTTACGAGATTCAACGCCTGGATAATCACCTTTGTGTTGCCACGCTTAATTTGTATTTGAAAAAAGTGATTTCTATTAGGAAAAGGATGACATTTTAATGTATTTTAATGTATTTTTTCTGTAAATGTTTGGGATTATGTATTTCATGCATAGTTTTATGTAATTATGTATGCATTATTTATTTTTATGTATACTTTTATGATTGTTTGATTTCAATCGAATAAAGTTTTTCTGAATCTGAATCTCCTAAACAAAGTACCTTAAATCTTAGTTTGCGGTACATTGCGCTGGTTCCTGTCTAACATGCCTCATGCCGCCTACCAATTTAGGCTTGCGATATGAAGGATGCGATGCGGAGTCCTTCATCGTCACCGAGGCTGCCATTGATGAGGGATGTGAGGGCCTGCACCAACAATGTGTTGACAGCAGCGGTTCAAACAGGCAACGTGTTGCAATGCGATGCAAGTCTTTGCGATGGTGGAGATCAACTCAGTGGCTATGATGCTTGGGTTTTGCTAAGGATTGTGCAGCAGAAGAGATGCGTCAGTTATGCTAGGTTCACAGAGGTCCGTAGACTACCTAAAGCACTGCAGTGGCGTCACTTGGGAGGGTAGACTCACAGATGGCAGTGGACAGGTGCTTGGTTCAAGGTTGTTGGAGCCTTCTGTACTTGGGATTTTAGTCAGGAGGCCAGCCAACTAGCTCTTGGATTTACTTTGGGGTCCTGGTTTCAGCAGATTCAAATCCTTCCTTCTCACTAGGGCAAGAGGATAGCAGACAGCAGGTCTCCACAGCAGGGCAGCAGGGCTTCAGAGCAGAAGTCCAGCAGAGTGGTGGTCCTTGCAGCAGCACAGCTGTCCTTCTTGGCAGAGTATCTACAGGTCCAGAAGTGAACTGAATAGTTGGTGTCTGAGGTTCAATATCTATACCTGGTGATCTTGCGAGAAGCTTCTTATATTCCATTTGAAGTCCTCATGCACCCTGCCCTCTCTGTCCTGATTCCAGACTAACTACAAGTTTGCAGCACTTAATGTAGATGCAGGACACAACCTTTTCAAGTGCAAATAGTGCTGTGGCAGCTCCACCCCCATCCATACGCACCTACGCTCTCATATGTGTGTGGCTGTCTAGGATGAATATACAAAGCACAACTGTCAACTACACCTAGTCATGTGACCCAGAGACAGGCTACAGGCACTAATAGGCTAAGGCAAGAAAATGCCAACTTTCTAAAAGTGGGAATTGTATTTTAAAATCCAACTTCACTAATATTGAGGATTTGTCCATTACAATTCCAAAGACACCAAACATGAACTGGTCACCTCTTCCTATATGGAAATTATTGTTTATTAAATGTAATAAGGTAACCCTAATGTTATCCTATTGGAGAGGCAGGCCTTGCTGCAGTAAAAAACTAATTTAAGAGTTTTTCACTACCTGCACATGTAAAACAAAGAAGTACACGGCCCACTTTTTAAGTACATTGCACCCCACACTCTGGGCTCTCTAGGGGCCTACGATAGGGGTGGGGTTTGGGCCTGGCAAAAGGTATAGTTTGCCAGGTCCACATGGCAGTTCAAAACTGCACACACATGCTGCATTGGCAAGTCTGAGACATGTTTAAAGGGGCTACCTGAGTGGTTGGCACAATCAGTGCTGTAGGCCCACTAGTAGTGTTTAATTGACAGGCCCTGGGTACATGTAGTACCACTTTACTGTGGAATTACAACTAAATTAAATATGCCAATTGGGTATTAGTCAATTATACCATGTTTTAAGGTGCAAGCCCAAGCACTTTAGCATTGCTTAGCAGTAGTAAATTATGCAGATTCCTAAAGCCAGCAAATATGAAGTCAGTAACCAGGATGGTTGAGGGCAAAACATTTAGATTTCAGGTCTAACAGTAGTACCCTTTGTTCAACTATCTCTTGGAAAACCTGTGCTCTCTTTAAATGGTAGATCAATTCTGTATGATTGGAACAAGGTGTCCTCTTCTTCATATCATCAGTTTGGAATGTCTCAAGTCGGTGCATCATCTTATCAATGTCCCTTTCACACACTGTCATTTGGGCACAGGAACAACTGGGAAGACACATGAGTGCGTCCAGTCACAAGATCCACGGAGTGCTGCTGTAACAGATAGTTGTTTTATTCTTCCAATTGTATTTTCGTGTTACATGGGATTTCTCTGTTGGGTTCTAACACCAGGTTAATGAACTTGTCAATGTGTAGCTCCACATGATGACCTTTCAGTTTCCATAGCCCCTCAACATCTCTACATTTTCCTCCATCAATCCAGCAGGGCATATTGTGAGATACCATATGATTTGTAGAAGTCCAAATCTGATGCCAGAACTGGCACTCTTCAAACATTTGGTATCTGTACCAGTCCAACTGATGTGGATGTAACATTTTCTGTGATAATAAGCCCTTTACAGGGCAGTTGTGTGACTCACTCAGGAGTAAAGATTCTCATGAATTCCCTGGCAGTTTTGCAGATTCACTCCTGTCATAACATTATTGATTGTCCCAATCTCCACTATAAAATGAATGGTTTCAACTTGTAATTGAATGTTCAAATTTAATGTGTTAATATATTCATCTCTCAGTAAAATGCAATTTACTGAGAAGTTGTTTTTGCTTGATGGCTTGGCATATCCTGTGGACGGTTATTTTTTTAAATCAACTCTTCTGGATTAATCCTTGTCTTATAGGTAGGTCCGAATTCCACCTCACTTTGCATCACAATGCAAACAAAGGAGGAGCAATGTCTCTCTGCTTTCCTCTTTTTGCTAAATCTGTGTACACTTTGAAATTGATCCTTCCATTTAAATAAAGGATGCTGATTGTGTAAAGCATGACACTCATTATCATGGGGGAAACTCAAAGCTTCAGCAATTGCATTCTCAGTGATGTGTCTTATGTATTGACAAAGCTTTGCTAATTCTGACCACACCTTCAATGGATATGGTGTGAACTGTACAAGACATATAAAGTTGTCCTCTAGTTTTTTATCACATGTGTAGGTGTTCTTCAGAAAAAGGTAATGCACAACATACAGTGACCTGAAACTTATGTTTTTCCTCATTACTGTTCTTATCAAACTCAAATTCATTCAAGTACACATTTAGCTGTGATAAATACATTATAGGTTTCACCTGGGCTCCAGTATGTAGAGTAAAAAAAATAACTAATAGTCACCATCTTTTGAATGCATGAAATAATGTTGTAAATTTATCTTGAGCTTTTTATAAATGTTGGCAACATCATCAGTAGTGCATCAGAAATCCTCTTTTTTGCTCCTTGTCCTAAGCTTGGGGACACAATTAATATGTTGAATTATTTTAACAGTATGTTCCACAGGGGTCCACAATTCCTGAATATTAACATATAATGTCTTTAGAAGATCGCCAAGCACTAGGGCCTTGGAGTATCCGGTGCTGACCAATAGTGCTTCTCCTTGCTTAGATCATTTCTAATTTCAGTTTCATAAGATGAGGATATTATTTATGTGCACTGTTCGTGCAGAAAATGCTACCCTTAAATCTTCTTTCTGCCTGTTTCAGCAATGTCCTCAGTTCAGCAGCATTTCAGCATGGTGTCTTCTTCTTCGTTGGTGTATAGTTTCCGAAAGACAGAACAAGCACCTCAATGGGTATATGTTGGACATGACATTCTTAACGCGTTTTCCCCTCAACTTTTTGCCTTCCATCCTCCTGTTTTCTGCTGACCTCATTCTTGCTGGCTTTAGGACTCAGCATACTTTAGCACTGCTAACTGGTGGTAAAGTGCATGTGCTCTCTCCTTTAAACATGGTAGCATTGACTTGCAGCCACTTGACACATTTAATTTTCTTACAGCTTCCTAGTAAAGTGGTAGTACATGTACCTAGGGCCTGTAAATTAAATGCTATTAGTGGGACCAGAGTATTTATCGTGTCATCCACTTAAGTAGCCTTTTAAAAATGTTGTAAGTAGCTAGTGTATACAGTTTTAAACTGCCATTTCAACCTAGCAAAGTAAATCTTTTGCCAGGTTTAAACCTTCCTTTTTAATACATATGTCACTCCTATGGTAGGCACTGAATAGTCCATTGGCCAGGATGTAGTGTATGTAAAGTTGGACATGTACTTTTAAGGTTTACATGTCTTGGTAGTGAAAAACTTTTACATAAATGTGTTACTACTGAAAAGCCTACCTCCCTCATAAAATAACATTGGGTTGCCTTACTGGATTTAATAAGTGCTAACTTTCAATTGGGAGCAAGTAGGAATTTCGAGTTTGGTGTCTAAGGAATTGTTATCTAAAAACCTCTTTAACAGTAAAGTCAGATTTTAAGTCGCAATTCCAAACATTTCACTTTTAGAAAGTTGGCATTTTCTTGTCCTAACCATTTAGTGCCTGTAGCCTGCATCCTCTATCACATGATTAGGTGTAGCTAGCAGTTGGTCTTTGTGTATTGCTCCTAGAAAGTGATACAATAGAGCATAGGTGTTGGAAGGAAGGGACATTTCTGACTTGATGAAGGAGAGAAACTGTCACCTACCACACTTCCACATTACAAAGTTTCTGCCTGAGCACTCTCACAAAGCGTTTGACAATAGTCTATTATGACCCCAGTCAAGCTGGGGCCAGGGCAGGGAGGCGGGACATTCCAATCATCTCTGGGGTGGAATCCTCTAGAACCTTCTTCTGCATCAAAATGGGCACCAGGTATAAATAATGGACCCTCAGACCCAACACTTCAATACACCCCTGGACCTATGGAAGACTCAGAATTACTGCTATACTGCTCTGAAAGAAGGACTGGTACTCTGTTGCCCTGCTGCCTTGATGCTCTGCTACCTAAGTACAAGGATTGGGCATGCATCTTGAACTACCAGAGTAACTTCTAGGGCTAATTGGCTGACCTCCTGATCAGAGTTTCAGAGACAAAAAAGGCTCCAACCCCCTTGAACCCAGCACCTGGACAGCGTCTGTTGTGAGTTCAACCACTAAGTGGTGCCACCCTAGTCCGGGACCCTTGGACATGGGCCTGTAGGTGCTCTGCCAGCTCATCTGTGGTCCTCTGGTCAGAACCGACACAGCATGACACAACTTCTCACAGTGTTGCATAGGAACTACTGCAGCATGATGCATCCCCAATGCCGAAATTCACATATCAGCCTGTAGTTTTCTTGGAACCGCTGCTATGCGGCAGATCCTCGCTGTAAGCCTTTTCATCGCAAGCCTCTCATCGATGGCATCCTCAACAACAACGCAGAACATCCCCATCACAGCCATGCTGCTTCTGCTGAACCACAGGTGAGCGACGCATCTTCAATGCAGGATCATAGTTGATACTTTGGAAAAGATGCCTTTGTGTTTCAAAAGAGACCCAAGAGAAATGGTGGGAAGGTGGTTGCTGATCCATTACCTCCTGTCTCCCACAGGAGCTGAGCAATTTTTCAAGGTTTTAATTATTTCTTTAATTCCCTCAGTTGTTATTGGAGAACATAAAATTTCAAATCTGTAAACCTCGAACCACGCCAGGGTTTCTCTACTGAGATAATTGTTTAGGTCCTAGGGTGTCAAGCCAGTCTTCGATGAGTATAAGTTAGCATAGAAAGCAGCAAATGCATGTAGAATATCCACATTATTATTACAAAGCGCCCCAGTCTGATTTTTATTTGGACTGTCTCCAATGCGGCCCAAGTAGACCTACTCATTCTGGCTAGAGAACAGCCTAGTCTATTGTCCTTGCCATATCTGTGAGACGTAGCATAGTTACATTCAAACTTTACCTCCCTCTCAACTGTGTTGCGAAAGTCTAACCTTTTTTCATTTAATTTTGTCTGCATTGTTGTGTCTGTTTGTATGTTAGGTGTGAGTTACAGTTCCAATATTTTTGCTTTCAATTTGCATAGTCAATTGCATAATAACCAAAGGATTATTATTATTATTAGTTTGTTAAGCATGCAATTACCCTAAGGTGTCCTGGAACTACGAAAGAAAGGACCCCATCTCCTTTAGACACGCACTCCCCTTTAGCAACTGTTTGAAGTACTTCTCGCAGAGGCATCTAAGTATCAATGGATCTTTGATTTTCATCAAAGTATGTCTGCATTGCTTGCCTAATCTCTATTTTAAAAACAGAATCCAGAAGCTGGGCATGCTGTAGGCATCAGAGGCTGTGAAGGTGTGCACCTCTGGGAATAGCAAAGGAGAGAACAAGGAGAGTGATCTGATAGAGTTCTAGGAAGGTAATATACAGCTGAATAAAATTGTATTCTCTGGAAGTTGGATGTGACATGTGTTGTAAGTCCAGCGGTTCACACTGATGGATTATGTCCAACATGATGTCCCATCTGTTTACATGCTGACCACCTTCACCCCCTGCTGTTAAGCCTGACCCTCAGCATGACAGCTAAATCCCCACCCCATAGAATGCTTTGTGGTCTAGCAGTATTAAGTCATTCACTATTCAGCCTCCATTTTCCACACAAAGGTCCGGCATCTTTCCAGCGAACTCTGCGCCTAACTGTTATATGCCTTTCCAAGATGCTTTATACAAAAGGTACCTGAGTACTTTGCGACCAAAGTGGTTCATACTGTTTTTATGTTAAATGTTCCCAAACTACTTCCCGGTATCCGTGAGGACAGAGATTCATTGAAGAAAATGGTCTTATATTAGATCAGAAATGTTAGGTATTGTTATTCGATTGCTTCCTCTGATATCGTCTATGTGAGACATTTTTCCTTGCAGGAGGGTCAAAGGGATTTTACCGAAATGAAACTCATAGCCCTAAATTTGGTTGAGGAGTTGATCACCCTGGATCAGATCAACCTCCCCCCTTTCAGCAGGATCTGAAATCTGTTTCAAAATGAGGCATCTAGGTATTGATAAAGATGGGGTAAACAAAGGTTTTGCAAGTACTAGCACAAGGCATAGTGAGGCCCCTAAATGTGGAGCTTTTCCAGGACACCGTGCCAACAGTGACCTGGCCGCTGTTGACTGACTGCATCATCTCCCTGTTTTCTCAGTGGTTGATAAGATCTTTGCAGCCTTCAATCGTGATACACAGTCTACCAACATTGCCCACCGTATCAGGGAGGAGGTCTCCTGTTATCCCCTTGTCCCTAAGAAATATGATAAGACTTCTGAAACACCTCTTGACAGATTGGATACTAACTCAAAAATAAACTCCTCACTACAACAATCGTCAAACAATATACAGCTAGTAAGTTGGAACATCGCTGGAATGAAATACAAACTGATCAATGGAGAGTGGGGAGGTTTAATTGACCAATTTAAAATCTACCTTTTTCAAGAGACCTGGGTGCCAAACATGGTTTACAGGCAGGGGTGTACCACATACGGTTTTGAAGATACAGTTTTGCAAATAGGTAGGCCCTCTGGAGGTCTTACCATATGGATTAAAACATCTCTAGAATGCTCAATTAAGGTCATTGATAACTACTCTCTAGACCTCCTTGCCCTCAAACTGATACCCAAAACAGGGACCGCTTGTTTTTTGGTCAATGTTTATAATAGGTCTTGTCCTTTCCCCAAATGCTCCAAAATGCTGAAATCCTTAAACACACTTATAGAAGTTCATGGTATAGGCCATCATCAGGTCATCGCAGGCGATTTCAATAACCTTTTTGAGCCCTATGCACCTTTACTAGAGCTGGCTAGGGTAGACGATGAATGCTGGGGGACTCCATCACATTCCAGTCTTAAGAAAAATGTTAGGGTGAGCTTGCCTGCTCTATAGTTAGCAAGCATACCTGTCTCACATTGATGAAGAGTGTGCAGTGGCCGCTCTAGCTTGGAGTTTCAAGCCAAATCAACCTTTAAGAGGGGGGATTATAAAAATAATATCAATTATGCAGTGCTAGATGTGAGGGTTTGGCATGAGATGGTCAATATGGAGGTCATTGATCACCAGGAAAGTGACCACTTCCCTCTTTTACTCAAACTGAAAGGTCCTACTCTGAGATGCTAACATATAGTGGGACAATTCTGACTAATAATAGGTGCAATGTGAGATAGGTGGACATTTTTGATTCAAAATACATCCAGAAAGAGATATATGAAATAGCCGGACAGCATTGACAGTATTTTCAAAATATAAGCTTTATTCGATTCAAGACATAAATCATAAAAGCACAATTTTATCAAATATGGTTATCAAAAATCCGATCACATCTGAAATTACATAATTAAGAAGACTATAAAATCATCAATTAAAAACCAAGTTCATATCCTGTATTAAACATCTTGACTTAATACATGTTACAAAAACATTACAATCAAGCTCTTACACCTTTCGTGACGTAAGAGTTATAGCTGTAAGAGACATGAATTATATATACAAACCATTATTCGATATCTAGCAAATATCATAAAAGGTACAAAAAGGACAAAAAACAATCCCACGTTCAGTTCAGTGCATTTACAGAGTAAAACATTTTCATTAAATACATTCAGCCCATTTTAATCCAAACTACTCTCTAGTGTTTCTTAATCTAAAAGCGACCCTTAAAAAATGTATTATACCTACAAGGGTCAGTGGGTTCTCAGCCCTTTGTAGATATAATAAGGCAACTTTGGCTTGTCTGAACTTGCCATTTTTTAATATTCTTACTAGGAAGCGACTCCTAGGAAAAGAATAAAAAGGGCATAATAAGACAAAATGAAGGGTATCCTGCGGAGATTTATAATCGCAGCCGCAGGTACCCTTCTGCTCAACTGTGGCGGTAAAACCAGAAGGTTTCGCCAATAAATGATGTATAAGGTTGAGCCTAAAATGAGTAAATAAAAACCTATTTTGTGCGTTATGCATAAGAGTAAGGTATGGTTCCATACCATCTACTGTCTTTACCATGCTGTAAGCGCAAACTGTGGGCTTTCTGCCTTCAGTGTAGGCTCTACGCTCAACAGCTTTTGCCAGGAACAAACTCTTGATTCTATTCTTGTCTTGGAAAATAATTGTGGTGGGGTTGGCGAAGAGATCCATGCATCCTATTCCCTCCAGGGTGGTTTTTACATATTTGAGCCACGGGATACACATCCCCTTGTCCCTACCTATGCAATCTCTGATAGTTTGCCTACTTAGGGCTGCATCAATATTGGTCCGGATCCTAAGCCAAGCCATAATAGGTCTGGCCTTGATCAGGTCCTCAATGTATGGCCTCCCTAGTTCGGCATGAATGATGTGAGCCAGAGAACTTTGAGGGGTTTTGAGTATCTTTCTCAAAAATGTATTTTCCTCAGTCTGTATTTGCCGAATCCTGGCAAAGCCCCAAACTTCTGCTTCATACATTACTTTAGAGCAGCAAATGGAGCCATACAGGTGCATGACCTGTTCTGGTGACCACCAACCCAGTCTACGTCCGTAATTCATTATGGCCCCAGATGACGAAACCAATTTTGTGCTCCGTTCTTCAATTAAAAATTTAAAATTTAAAAGCCCGTCAAATAAAAGACGTAGATAAGAGAAGGTTTTCACTTGTTCTAATGTATGTGTACCTATTCTATAGGTGAATTTTTTACAGGGTTTAGTTCCTGCTAGCAGAACATAAGATTTGGATAAATTGGCTGACAGGTCTAGTGTATCCATAAAATCAACAAAACCGTCTATTAGACACTGCAGGCATTTCGGTGTTCGTGCCAATAGGACCGCGTCATTGGCGTATAACAACACCTTGATAGAGCGGAGGCCCACCTTTGGGGTATCTACATTCAGCTTTCATAATGCCTGTTCCAATTCATTTTTATATAGAGAGAACAGGAACTGAGCCAATATACAGCCCTGTCGCACTCCACTGGTGCAACAAAAAGGTGCAGTTGTATCTCCAGCCAAGTTAAAACGTACTTTGGCGGAGGTGTTCCAGTGGAGTGCTCTCAAGATGTTTACTAGGTCTGGATCTACTCCTAATCTAATCATAAGGCCCCATAATTTCTCTCTGTTCACGCGATCAAATGCGGCCGAGAGATCCATAAACCCCAGATATACTGCTTGGTCGCTTGCTTGGGTATATTTGGCCACTAGTAAATAAAGATTCAGGCACTGGTCTGTTGTTGATCTACCAGTCCTGAATCCATATTGAAGGTCTGAGATAATGTGATGTTCTTCCACCCAGTCTAACAGACGGTTTAAAATTACTCTACCCAGAACTTTCGCCGTCACAACAATTAAAGATATGGGGCGGTAACACTGCGGGTCATCCTTTTTAAAAAATTGGCACTATTATTGCCGATGACCATGACCGTGGCATGCCCACTGCAATGGCTACATTAATAACCCGTGTCAGTATAGGAGCCCATAGTTCTATCTTATTTAAAAAAAGGTCTGGGGGAATCCCATCAGAACCTGGTGCTTTATTGTGTGTTAGCCCCTGAATACCCACTGTGACTTCTTCGAGGGTAAATTCAATCGCAGCCCGCCAAGGGCATAGCTCCTCTACCTGTGGGTTCTCCATAATGTAATTATATAAGCTTTTAAAATTATTAAACCAGTGCTCGGGGAGAATAGATGTACCAACTGCCGGGGCTGCAATATCCTGAAAACAGGGTTTATTTATGATTGTCCAGAAGGTCCCTCCTGTCCGCTGCTTCCCTTAAATCTCCCCAAGTTTGGAGCTGTATAGCAAATTTCCTGCATTTAATAGCCTTTTTATAAGCAATCCTACACTGTGCTATACGTGATTTATCTCTGGGTCTTGATTTCAGACTTTTTTTTAGATCTTTCTGTGCCCATGAACAATCTTTATTGAACCATCTGGGGGCATTATGTTGTTTCTGAGGCCGAGTAGATTTTAACAACCTGTCTATTAAGCTGGCCATTGTTTCAAAAGCTTTGGTCACGGCCAGGCCATCTGCAAGCGGGTCGGTGCACACCTCAATCTCTTTTTTGCCTTTCTCGATTAGGGACTTATAAAAGGCCTCTCCGTCTATTCTAGACCATCTTAGACGCCTCCCCTGGTCCGTTACCTTTTCCAAGCTACATGTTTGTATATCTCTCATTACTTCCTGGGAGGACCAATATTTTATCCATAATGCAAGCGGATTATGATCACTAAATATACACGAATGAATAGTGGCCCCTCTTATCCAGTCCCGGAATATATTGGAAACTAATATAAAATCTATGAAGGAGCTACACCCTCTTCCCTTAAATGTTGGAGTGACCCCACTTCCTTCTTCTAGGCCCACCAGATCAAGTGTGTGTCTTAATGTGTGGATTTTCATGAGTTTCTCTAATTGCCTCCCCTGCTCGGTGTGTTCGAGGTGCAATCCCTTTGTCACAGTGCACCCAGACCATTCACCCTTGCTAGGTTTTAGGTTTGGATACAGATGGCAATTTAAATCGCCTACTAGCACTACACATGGGGCCACTGTTGATTTACTTTCATCAATCTCAGTGGTCAGATGGTTATATAGATCACATATTATTGAACCTTCCCTGCTCGAAGCTGTGGCATTATAAAAGTTGATCAACATAATACTTAATCTGTTTATCTGAAGCCCTAGGGCTTGGAAATAGTCAGAGTTCCAATTCAGATTAGTCCATACTCCTTCCAGTTGCAGGTCTACTTAAATAATTAATCCTCCTTTTGCTCTACCTGATGCAAGTTTCTGTGCGGGGACGGCAAAACACCCATAAACTTCTAACTGGAAGGGGTCATGATCTACAACCCACGTTTCCTGCAGTCAAATAACATGAAACCTGGTTATGTATTCCCTCCATTCATGATTGTCAAACTTGGTGGACAGGCCGGCTATATTCCAGGACATTAAGCCAATTCCATCTGTCAGTAGTTTCTCCTTGGGGGTGTGTTTGCTGGTGAGTGGGGCAGAGGGTCAATCTACCCCCTCCAGTCCAGAGAGGGAGGCAAAGCGGTTGGAAGTAGCAATATTAAACATGGGGCCTACCGTTGTCCGGGTGTTTGTGTGTCCTGGCCTCAGAGGATTTCCTACTAGGGCCTTTGGGTAAAAATAACTTAAGTCATGAGTGGATATACCTCCCTCCTGGCCCTCAGAATACCAGTCTCTAATATGATTTGTCGCCCTGTAATCCCTAAAGTTGATAATGATAATGTCCCCATGTACATCCTTAGGTCTTTGTCCCACCCAGCCTAGCCTTCTAACGTGTAGAATTTCACCACCTATATTAGGGGGTAAAGGCCTATTCACTCTTAACCAGTGCATAACCTTAGTTTTGAGATTCTGATGACCTTCAAAATTCTACGTTAATAGCTCTGGGACCCCAGTCAAAACAATGACATAAGGTTCAGCCTCCGGTGGAAGATCTATATGCTGAGTGAATCCTTTTAGATTTTTGTTCGTATAGGATCTCACGCCAGTTTTACTATGTTCATTACTTTGCTTATTTGGAGGCCCACTGTCTCTTACCTCCCTGGGGACTATATTCGTACTCTGTGTAGCCAAGATGTTTTCATTGACAAAACTTAGTTGGTTTCAACACTGGCATCGACACCGGGCCCGGAGGGTTCGAGGTGCACCTTTTAACTGAGAGTTCCCTCAGTAAGTTTGTATTAACAGCACTAATGTCTTGAATGGACTCCAATTGCTCCGCCATTCTCTTTACCCTTTCAACAAGAGGTAATAGTATAGACTTAACCAGTTGCTCTATATTTCTCATTAGGTCTTGATGGAAGCGTATTGTCAGATTATCCAGATCAGATGTACATTCTGCTGAGTCTTTAATAATCCTGGGGCTTGTGACAACTTTTGGGGTTTTAACTCGACTTCCTTTTTGCTTGTTCCCACCACGCTTTCTTTTTGTTGGGAGGCCTGGCCCTAGTCCTTGTGTTTTGGCTATGCTGTTCTTCTTGGTAATAGACTTACTCTCTATCGCTGGTGACTGCCCCTCAATAGAGCTTTCAGTTTGTGATATACTGATGTCTATAGTGATAGGTTCCCTAGTTCTTTCTTGCGGGTCTAGTAGATCTAGTAATTGTGGGGGGATACCTATAGCATATATTTGTTCTATACCTGTGCCGTGATGGGATGGAGTAGTTGCTAGCTGGATGGCCCCCAAGGAGGAACGTTTCTTCTGTAATTCAGAGGATAGGCGCCGCTCAGTGAGTACAGTTTCATGTTCTAACATTGAGGCAGCCCTTGTAATAAACTGATCTAAAGTCCCTCTGACAGACCCCCTTGCCGCAGTTTTCCTACTCGTACTAAGTCTGGTACTCATTATTTACAATACGACAACACCAAAATAAACAAGTAAACATATATCTTTCTATTATCGCTTCTAAATTCAAGTAGCAGTAAGATAGTACCTAGGTGTCCGGGATCGCAAATAGGGACCAAAGGGAGTGGCCCAGTCCTGCCTCCTTCAGCCCCTTACGGCCACAGACGGCCCGTCCTTTGCCCGGGCATAGCCAAGCGCCGCCAGCGCGCGTTCCGCGGGACGAGGATCCGCCTTGACCTTTATGGGCCTCCTGGCACCCGGTTGCAGCACCTGCGGCGACCTCGCAGGTAGGAGGGCTGCTGGGGGATGTGGTCCTGGGAGAGGGCAGCGGGGCTAGCACAACCACAAGAAGAGTCAATGGAGCAAGGGTGCGGCGGAGCAAAGCCCGGCCGAAAATAAAAAATGATGCAAACAGCGTCCCACAGGATCCTCGGCCCCGCTCTGACCTTTATGGGCCTCCTGGCGCCCGGTTGCAGCGCCTGCGGCGTCCTCGCAGGTAGCAGGGCTGCTGGGGGATGTAGTCCTGGGAGAGGGCAGCGGGGCTAGCACAACCACAAGAAGAGTCAATGGAGCAAGGGTGCGGCGGAGCAAAGCCCGGACGAAAATAAAAAATGATGCAAACAGCGTCCCACAGGATCCTCGGCCCCGCCCTGACCTTTATGGGCCTCCTGGCGCCCGGTTGCAGCGCCTGCGGCGACCTCGCAGGTAGCAGGGCTGCTGGGGGATGTAGTCCTGGGAGAGGGCAGCGGGGCTAGCACAACCACAACCACAAGAAGAGTCAATGGAGCAAGGGTGCGGCAGAGCAAAGCCCGGCCGAAAATAAAAAATGATGCAAACAGCGTCCCACAGGATCCTCGGCCCCGCCCTGACCTTTATGGGCCTCCTGGCGCCCAGTTGCAGCGCTTGGGGCGACCTCGCAGGTAGCAGGGCTGCTGGGGGATGTAGTCCTGGGAGAGGGCAGCGGGGCTAGCACAACCACAAGAAGAGTCAATGGAGCAAGGGTGCGGCGGAGCAAAGCCCGGCCAAAAATAAGAAATTATGCAAACAGCATCCCACAGGATCCTCGGCCCAGCCCTAACCTTTATGGGCCTCCTGGCGCCCGGTTGCAGCGCCTGCCGTGACCTCGCAGGTAGAAGGGCTGCTGGGGGATGTAGTCCTGGGAGAGGGCAGCGGGGCTAGCACAACCACAAGAAGAGTCAATGGAGCAAGGGTGCGGCGGAGCAAAGCCCGGCCGAAAATAAAAAATGATGCAAACAGCATCCCACAGGATCCTCGGCCCCGCCCTGACCTTTATGGGCCTCCTGGCGCCCAGTTGCAGCGCTTGCGGCGACCTCGCAGGTAGCAGGGCTGCTGTGGGATGTAGTCCTGGGAGAGGGCAGCGGGGCTAGCACAACCACAAGAAGAGTCAATGGAGCAAGGGTGCGGCGGAGCAAAGCCTGGCCGAAAATAAGAAATGATGCAAACAGCATCCCACAGGATCCTCGGCCCAGCCCTGACCTTTATGGGCCTCCTGGCGCCCGGTTGCAGCGCCTGCGGTGACCTCGCAGGTAGAAGGGCTGCTGGGGGATGTAGTCCTGGGAGAGGGAAGCGGGGCTAGCACAACCACAAGAAGAGTCAATGGAGCAAGGGTGCGGCGGAGCAAAGCCCGGCCGAAAATAAAAAATGATGCAAACAGCATCCCACAGGATCCTCGGCCCCGCCCTGACCTTTATGGGCCTCCTGGCGCCCGGTTGCAGTGCCTGCGGCGACCTCGCAGGTAGCAGGGCTGCTGGGGGATGTAGTCCTGGGAGAGGGCAGCGGGGCTAGCACAACCACAAGAAGAGTCAATGGAGCAAGGGTGCGGCGGAGCAAAGCCCGGCCGAAAATAAAAAATATGCAATCAGCGTCCCACAGGATCCTCGGCCCCGCCCTGACCTTTATGGGCCTCCTGGCGCCCGGTTGCAGCGCCTGCGGCGACCTCGCAGGTAGCAGGGCTGCTGGGGGATGTAGTCCTGGAGAGGGCAGCGGGGCTAGCACAACCACAAGAAGAGTCAATGAAGCAAGGGTGCGGCGGAGCAAAGCCCGGACGAAAATAAAAAATGATGCAAACAGCGTCCCACCCAGTACTTAAAGAACAGGATTGCATATCCTTCCAGATTATGGTGGTTCATAAAGATTTGTTTTCTACATTGAAGACATTATTTGTGAAAGAGGTCAAAACTCGCAAGAGTGGCAAAAACTGATTTGGTGAAAGCCCTAAGAGGCAGTATAAGATAGGCCGTCATCAGTTCCAGAAGGAATTATGCCATGGTAATCAAGAATAGTAAGACCTAGTGGTAGGCAAAGATATGGGAGGATTTGCTGGCATCTGGAGACACAGAAGGGATGTAGGCACTATGCTCACCCTGAATGTCATGTTTATGTGGGGGTGGGTTAAGCACTTTACAGCTCTTTATGCTGAGCCAGAACTTGAGGATAGCAGTCCTGGAACTTTTCTTTCCACAATGGGTACAGGAAGTGAGCCAGTGGACTTCACATTAGAAGAAACCCTCAATGTGCTTTATGCTCATAAAAAGGGAAAAACCCCTGGCCTTGACAGAATTTTTGCTGATATGTTTTGTTCTGAACTTCTAATTTGTGGCTCTTACATTCATTTTCTGTCCAATGCAGCATGTGCCTCTATACCTAATTCATGGAAGGGGGTGGATATTATACCTATTTTAAAAAAGGGAGCTAGACAGGAGCCAGGCAATTATCACCCTACAAGAAGTCTCATTAACAAAATCCAAAAGATATAGTAAACAACTCCTGACAAAGCTATGGGATTGGACACGGACAAATAATGTGCTGTAACACTTCCAAGCAGGTTTTAAAACTAATATAAGTACAGTGGACAAGGTCCTACTGTTTTGATCATATAGCAGAAAACAATTGATATCGAACGGGGGTCATTATTTATTGCATATGTCGACTTGCATGCAGCATTCAATCTTGTTCCCAGGGCTAAACTGAGGGAGGTCCTTGGAAAGTTGGGGTTCCCACTGGTATATTTTGTCTGATTCAACAATTATATACAGGAAACTTTGCTTGGGTTAGATGAGGCCCAGATGGAGAAACAACTGGATACATCCCAAGCAGACGAGGTGTGAGTTCTGGCACCCACTTTATTTTTGTTGTTCATCAATAGATGTATTGCCTATCTTTTGGACTGTCTGAGCAACACCCCTAAATGGCTGTGTCAAAAGAGCTGGGTCTGCTTGTTGCAGATGATAGTCTTTACCTACCGAAACCTTCGAGGGGTTTAAATACAAAAAACAACAATAAAAATTAAGTTATAGTTATTACCTATCCGGAAGAAAATCAGGGGGAATCTTGTTCTAGAGTGTCAGTTTAGAAAGGGTCACTGAATTTTATTAGTAGAAGATTCAATGCCCCCCATAAGTGATCAACCTAAATCGAAAAAAGTTTATTGATTCTCAAACACAGAGCTGGGTCCAGAGTAGGGCATGCTAATAGGGCAGCTTCATGCCCAATCTCTCCAGCATTAGAGATATACAAGACCCAAGCATGTGGGGCAGCTCTATATGGGGCTGATTTGCGGGCCTATTGTAATCTCGATCCACTAGAGAGAAGAGAACATTCTGTAATTAAATCCTTATTGACCCACTACTACCGCTCAAGTTTGACTTAAATCTCAGACAAATTGCTCCCCTTTGCTGGCTTCTCAAGCTTGGAAATCGACATAGAGCCTTGAGAATCTTCAAATCAGACACTAGGTGCAGCATTGTATATTCGGCACCAATTACCTTCGATCAATTTGGCACATTAGATCAAAGGCCGTTGGGATAGACATTTTATCTTTAGAGTTATTTTTTATTGTTCTAACGATTTTACAGCTTTTCCTGTTGTATGCACTGTGCACTTTAAGTCTATCCACAATAGATAGTGCTTTTGAGTATCCCCGAATTAGTGTGTATTGCTAGACTTTACAGATGACTGCGTGGACCCTCTTAGAGCTTATTTGTAGGTTTCTTTGTGAGGTTTTTGTCCTCTGGAAATTGTTTTAGCATGGAGATACTCCACTGGACATTTCATTGTAAATGGATAGACTTTGGTTTTAAGTCATTTTAACTCACCTGCATTGCTATGAATTGTGTATTTTTCATCATATATTTTAAAATTGAGATTGTTACTGGGTGCTTTTATGGTTCTTTGAACCAAAATAAAGTTTTTTTATGATGATAATGATGAAGTAATTCACCAATCCTGGTAAAAAAAGCCAGGGTTGTTAGAGTTGGGACCGTATGTATTATTGATGGAAATGTGAGTAGAGAAAGGGAGTCCATGTACAAGCATGATTCTGTCCTCAGCATCTGCTAGCACACCCAGAGCAATGAATTTTACACTCTTTCTCACAAAAACTGCCACATTTCAGGAGAAGGAAGAAAAATATTTCTAAGTTGCCCATACATGCAAATTGATTACTGCTCTCAGTAGCACAATACGTTTTTTGAAGCATGACAACATAAATTTATGTTCATTAATGTACGCTAGTACCTGCCCAAACTTACGAAAAGTGTTTATAATTCTGATGTTCCACATCATAAATTTGGTGGTCTGATCAACCGTAGTGGTGTATCAATATATCAGCAAATATTACATCATTACTTAGCTATCTAGTGAGCACATAGTGCACATGTTGATTTGTTTTCCTTTGTGTAGACTTGTCACCTTAACATTCATCTGTCCCCACCTACATCAAACTGCATCATCTTGATCAACCCCATTGAGATAAGTCCATTACAACTCAAACATTGTTGAAAGAATTTACACTATACCAAAGCAGAGTCATTTAATAACACCCTTTGAACTTGGGGTCCAGATAGGCAATAATACTTTTAAGTTACTCAAATATCAATGAGAGCACTCCATATAAGATAGGTGATTTGCAACCGATAGCTAGCACATATATGTTAAATGAGACAGAGTCAAACAATCAGTTAGCCATTGTTGGACTTGGCCCTCTTTGTAGGGTCGTCCCCAAATCTTTTTTGCCTTCACCCTTCCTATTCTTCTGAATTAATTTAAGGTGGCCTTAGGACTCTGACTGTGCATTCACCCACTGCTAACCAGTGCTAAAGTGCTTGTGATCACTCCCTAAAGTATGGTAGAATTGGTGGACTCATAATTGACATATTTAATTTACTTGTAGGTCCCTACTACAGTCGTATACCATATACCCAGGGCTGATAAATTAAATGCTACTCATGGGCCTGCAGCACTTAGTTTGCCACCCACTTAAGCAGCCCCTTAAAACATGACCCAGGTCTGCAATTGCAGCCTGTATGCAGTTTTAGCAAAATAAACCCTTTTCAAGGCCTAAAACTAACTTTTTAATACATATAAGCCACCCCTAGGGCCGGTCCCATAGGCCAGTGTGCAGTGTATTTAAAATGTCTAACATGTACTTTCAAGTTTTACATGTTCTGGCAGCGAAATGCTCACAAATTCGTTTTTCACTACTGTGAGGCTGATCTCTCCCATAGGGTAACATTGGATTACACTTATTACATTTAATAAGTGATAACTTTTGATTGGGAGCAAGTAGGAAAGGCATGTATTATGTCTGAGGAATTGTAATTTAAAACCGTCTGTAATGATAAAGTGGGATTTTAAGTCACAATTCTGTAAATGTTACTTTTAAAAGGTTGGCATTTTCTTGTCCGAACCATTTGGTGCTGTAGCCTGTTCCTGAGTCACATGACTGAGTGTAATTGGCATTTGTCCTTAGTGTATTCCTCCAAGATAGACACCAATAGAAAGACTAGGTGGGCCAGGATGGGCCATTTCAGACAGAATGGGGGAATGGAGCTGTGCACTGCCCCACTTTCACTTCAATAGGGTGTGCTTACTCTCACAGAAGGAACTTCAAACTAGACTTTTGTGCCTGCAGACAGACTGGTGCCAGGGCAGGGAAGCAGGTAATTTCAGGAACTTCGGTGAGAAGAAGCCTCCAGATGTTTCTGCCACTTCAAATGAGGCACCAGGTATAAAAATGATACAATCAGATCAACACTTCAGTTGACTCCTGGACCCGTGGAAGGACTACCAGAGGACTACCTGCTGCTGTGGCCTGCTGTGTACTTCAGGAGGAATGGTTTTCTGCACCCTGAAGGACTGCAACACTGCACTGAGAAGAACTGCAATGCTGCCTAAAGCCTTCCCTGAGCTCCAGAGATCGGCCCTTCTGTTTGGGCCATGCTGATCTCATTGAACCCAGGACTTCCAGAAGTGACTCCAAGGGCTAGTTGAATGGCCCCCTGATCAGAACCTTAGGGACGGAAAAGGCTCCAGCCACCTTGAATCCACACCTGGTCCCTGCCTGAGTGAGTCAAGCTCCTCCAAATTGTGGCTTTCCAGTCCTGAACCCTTAGAAGTGGTGCTTAAAATGGCCAGGTAGCTCACATCCAAGACTTATCTCCAAAACATGCTCTAAGAATCAAGAGGAGACCGGGACATACCTGCTTGTTGATCCACAAAGGTGCATAGCTGGTCGGCCTGACTTTGCAGCAGCTCCCTCTACATTCTTCTACACAGCAGCTAATCATGTTCAGCAGCTACTTGCAGAAGGGGAATCCTGCCTCTTGGATTCCTCATCAGCTACAGCCTGCATCTTTGTCCAGTGAGAGATTTTTGGCTTTCAAAAAACAGACTAACTCCAAATGAAGGAATCTTTATCGCGACTTCATCCAATTGCTCCCTGACGACGACAACGCCTCTTCCTCGGACACCACCAGCTTCTTTGCCCCTCTGAAGTGTGTATACCTTCTCAGACTATTTCTTCTGAAATGTCTTTAAAGTCTGAAGGTCAGCAGTAACTAGCCCAGTCCACTTTGTGTCTGAACCACGACTAGCTGACTTTGCCCTGGTCTTGCGTGACTTAATGTTCATGATTGGCGCTTTGATCTTTCAGACACTATTTTATACTTCAAAATTTAAAAATTCATAACTCCGGTTCTACTGATTCGATTTTTATCATTTTGGTGTCAAATAATTTATTAAAAATGACCTTCTTTTTCTAAGTTGGTGTGGGATTTTTCTTGTGTTGTGCTTTAACTTTATAACTGTTCGCCTCTAAGTTAACCCTGACTGCTTTGTGCCACGCTACAAGAGGGTTAAGCACAGATTAATTTAGTGACTATTTGTGGTTCACCCTGACAAGGATTGTTGCTGTTGTTTGAGAAGGGTTTAACCCCCCCCCCCTTTAACAACCCAATTTCTCACAGTCATTCAATATTTAAAAGATACTTAATCAAGCTCATTGTGCTCTTGAACATGTAACCATCACAGTGAAGTAGTAGCATTCAACCCAGATTATATTTTCCAGTAGTCACACCCCAGCAAGGTACAAGTTTGCCCATGTCACTGAGAAGGCTTGAAGACAGCTGGATGGAGGCTTCACAAATTTCTTGACGGACCTCTGTAATTTATTGATTAAGTCACTGGCTTCCTCTGGAACCACAAACACATGGATTTTACGATTATGTGTGAAGCGTAATCTAGCTGAATACAGCATGGCATATTGTATGTTCATATCTCTCAGCTTCTGTTTAACAGGGATACATTTCCTTCTAGGATCTTACACAGATTGTGTAAAGTCAGGGTAGAACGTGATTCTGTTACCCTCATGCTGTACGCAATTACTGTCCCTTGCCGTCTGTAAATGTTATCACATTTGCTGTAATTAAGCAGTTTGGCACTGATTGGTCATGGTATGCACCAGGTTCTGGCCTCTGGGTGAGTGACCTATGAACACGTTCAATTTTAAAGACCTGAGAGAAGCTGTCTCTGCCGAAAATGGCTATTAGCAATTACTGTATGTAGTCCTTCACTGTTTGCGGATTCTAAAAGCCAAATTAAGGAATAGGTTACTTGGCCTAGAATGTGTTTCAAGATCTTTGTTTTTGGCTTTAACTTTTCAGCTCTGCCTTGTGAATCTTAGTTTGTCCCAGTGAGCCATGTTCAATATCAGAGCTGTGCCTTTCAGCCATATCTATTTTTGAATGCTGTTTTTCGAGTCAGTCTTTTATGTTGTCCAGTTGCCTAGTCAGAGAATCAATTTTGGCATCAATAGTCACCTGACGACCTCTCTTTTCCATTTGAAAAAACATCAAGTATGTTTTTCCCAAAAATGTATATACAGTGATGAAATGCAACTTTGAAACAATTCAGTTTTGAGTAGTAGTGCAATATAACATTTGTTCCAAAAACATTCAGCGTATAAATGTTATAATTTTTTAATAAAAGTTTTTTTATTGTAATACATAATTTTCCAAGGTCAGTCATGAGTTGCATCATGCAGAATATTTTAAGATTTTGGTGTTGAGATTGTCAATATGGTGTATACCAAACTATCCCGATCAGACTCTACCTCGTGGCTGTCGGACCGAGGACCAACACCAACACCTTACAACCACACCAAAAATATGGAGGTCATCGTAGACAAGCTCAAAATGATGGCACAAATCAACGCAGTGAGCACCTTCTGCTTCCACATCATGTGCACGCTACAAAAGATCTTCAAGTGGCTGCCACAGAACACCAGAAGGACCATCACACAACTACTCATTACAAGCGGACTCGATTATGACAATACAATCTACACCAGAATCTGCAAGTAAATCCTAAAAAGACTCCAGACCATCCAGAACACCGCTGCAAGACTCATACTCAACCTCCCACGCCACACCCACATCACACCTCACTTCAAGTAGCTTCACCAGCTCCAATTCATAAGAGCTGCCAATTAAAACTTCCCGCGTACGCATACAAACCCTTACACAACACTGGACCAGCATACCTGAACAATCACATACACTTCCACCAGCCTGCCAGACACCTACGCTCCAACTCACACTCACTAGTAAAAAACCCTGCATTCGGAAAAGCAGTGCAGGAGGCCTCCCAGTCTCCTGTATCACACCCAAACATGGAACAACCTCTCTCAATACTTCAGAGCCTCTTCCTCGCTTCTTGAGTTTTGAAAGAAGCTGATTTCTTGTGCTTCAAATAGCTCCACAGGGATTACATACTTACACACAAGCTCAAGGCACCTGGATACCCTTGCAGGTGATTAGTGTGCTATACAAATTGCAATAACATAATATAAAATAACATGCTTTGTTTGGCATTTAATTGTTCCCCCTTACCAATGTAGTGCATATATAAGCACCTGTTGCAATAAGACAGTGCTTCTCACTGTGGGTCTGGTCCTCCACAGGGTCATACGGCATTAAATTGTTGCCCATGGCATGACCAGGCCGTTCCCAGCAACCACCAGGGTGGCAGTCCCTTCAGCTTGGTTCTGTAGATGGGGTAGGTACTGCATCCATCGACAGTTGCAGCTTCAGGCCCAAGGAAATTTCTTTAGGGAAGTAGTGTGAGTACTGTGCTGCTCAGAAGGTATCTAGGAAGCTACGGCCAGGCTTCACCGGTGTGTGTGTGTTTATGTTCCCCAATGGTCGCTCGCCGCACAACTTCCTTCAGCTTGTCTTATGAGCAGCGCACCTCCGTTTTCCTCCCATGCTACACACTGGACTCCTTAATGTGCAGAGGACCTGGTGTATCAGTTTCAAAGTATGATGGAGCAAATAACCAGATAATTTAAGTAGCTAGTAGTTCCTGCCTTGGGAGCAGCAAAATCAAGTGAGGACATGGTTGCAGGCTGGCTGCAAAGTAAAAGAAGTGAAAAATAAGAATCATCTTTCACTATGGTTGGGTCAGAGCAATGAAAAACAAAATGATCTGATCTGGTATTATTAATATGGAAACTACATTCAAAAACATGTTTCAAAATTCCAAATCCAAGTTGATTAAAGTGTGACACATTAAAATATAGATAATGATTTAGTGCTTGCTGTTTCCCAGCATTCACTTAATTTGACCTGGTTTCCAGCCTCAATTACCATTTTCATTAAAGTTAGAGACCAATGGGTTCCTTTCAATATTTTTCTACGAAATTACGTATTTATTGCTTGAAACAGACTATAAATATGGGAAAATAGCCAATAATATTACTCTTTATGGTAATGTCTAATGAAGCATTGAAGGTGAATTATATAGTGAGATTAATATGTAGTTTCCAATGTTGAGTACATCAACCCACAACAGTTTTGTAAAACATTGCATGGGAGTTTG
Source organism: Triturus cristatus (assembly GCF_964204655.1). Lineage (NCBI taxonomy): Eukaryota > Metazoa > Chordata > Amphibia > Caudata > Salamandridae > Triturus > Triturus cristatus. Next base: position 759,384,611 of record NC_140587.1, read on the forward strand.
TGACTTAATCATATTTTAATCGGGTAGACATCAAGCAAATGAAGGTAGCTTCAGCAGTGGGAAGGGTGTTGTGCCTGCACTTAAACAGTGACTTGTTTTTCTACTGTGTAAAAATGGATTCTCGCTAATCTCTTTCAGGCAATTACTTACTTTCCCGTCAGGGGAACACCACCAGTGAATTAGTATAACCGCTAGATTGCTAACAGGTAACCATCATAAGACGTACCTCTCCTTTCCTTATCCTCTTATGTACGTGTATGAGGGAAGAGGGCTTCTCTCTTGATATGGCCCCACTTCCCTAGCATTTTCTTCTCTTTTGGTCTATGCACTTCAAGTTCTTACCTTCACCCAGCCCACTGGAGGGAATGCAAAGGGGGCTTGCTGTCACGCCACCACCAGTTGTGCCAAGACCACAATCCTATCACAGATAGGGCCATAGAACATAATTTATAGGACGAGGGAGGAAGACACAGAATAATGAAGATTGCAGAGAAGCAAACCAGATTTTGCTTTCTCATTCTCTTCCTCATCTCATTCTTTACATGTATGGAGATGTTCCAAAGTGGAATGGTGCATGATAGAACTTTGCCAGTAACTGAGGAAACTTTCCCGCACTTTTAGGGCAGTAAACGGGGACTGAAAATCTTTCAACAATAACTGCAAAGCATACAATGGCTACGTCTCAGCAAGCAAAGATAAACTTAATCCAGCAGAAGCCCTTTTCCAAGTGGATTCTGCCTTTTTGTCCATTGGATCTCCAAGGAACCTATTTTTCATGAGAACCACTGTCTGTTCTGCTAGGTTTGCAAGCAATGGGTCAAATCTAAATAACTGTTCATTCTAGTTACCCCTTCACAAGATGGTAGAGTCTTCACATAAATGAGGCAGCAACGTTTGCTGTTGGTCCTTCCTTTCTCTATTCACGGGACGCTGAACAGCAGAGTTCAGTGGACAGATAAATATAAGACAGCCCTTGAAACTGCTGCATCATGTCCCCACTAGGACAGAGCTGCTTCTCATCATGTGGCAACTTGAAGGCAGATACGGAAGCAACTGAGGCAGTTCAACCTTTTGGACCTACTTGTCTCTTGAAATAGACCTCAGTAAATCACCTCCTTTTCATCATACCCAGGGAGGGCCAGTATGAAGCTAAAGATGGCGGCGAAAAGAAAGACAGCTGAGAGACTTCGGAGGAACCTGACTGAGATGTAGGGCCCCTGCTGCTTGTTTACATCCTCAGGCAAGGATCTCACCAGAACCTTTAGCTGCTTCTGTGGAAGGAAGTTGACTGTTGGATACCCCTAGGGAAGGGAGGAGAGGTATGGTGTTGTTTGTGGGACTGATCTTTATAGCTAGATCTGCACGACCACAAATTAAAAATGCTTGAAGTTTTTCAAACAACCTCCTGTAAGGACTTCATAGAAGTTCCCATGCAATTGCATGACACCCACATACCCCTACAAAAGGATCCAGCACAGCACTGATCCAAAGGCAAGGCAGTACAGAGGTATTCTGACCTCTTACACATACTACAGACCCATGGTCCCCTGGTCGCCCACCAAAAGGGTAGAATGGGCCCTGTACCCCCTGTACCCGCTGAGGAAGTGCCATTTGTAAGCTGCAAAACATCAGCTAATGAAGGAACGGGCCATCCACTCCATCCTTCCTTACAGACTGCATGTGTTTTTCTCCGCACCGGCTAGGCAGTGGGCCTGCCAGACTGATCCTGAGGTCAGAACAGCATGCAGGATATAGAGGTAGGACTTACTTCAAGCCACCCTGCGGCCCAAACATAGAAGTACCAACAGCAACCCAGTGCCACCATCCCCTGCTGCAGACTTGAATATCTTTCTCAGAAGGAAGTGAGACTACATCATGGGTGTGTGCATACAGCAGCCCGTGTCAATGGCAGGACTTAAAGGGTGCTTCAACTGTCTTACTTTAGGTTGCCTGAAGAAAGTGTGATTCCCTTCATGATGATAACCACACTTTAAATGCATGTATAAATAATAGCTGTCTGATAGAAAAAATCGGTACAATGGGGAAAGCCAATTGGCAAAAAAAAGTCCAGCAAAGATACAGAAGTAACACAGCAGATTAAAGAATCACAAGGCACTAAACACTCCAAAGAAGGAGATGAATAGTTTCCTGGGTAGACTAAAGTACAATCCTGAAATCTTCAGGACACGGGGGAAAAGAATTCAAGGGACAAAAATGGTGCGGAATGGGTGCAAACCAACGCAAAATATAACTATTAACTGTTTTGTGGTTCGTTTTTTGTTTGCTCCCCTCCCTTCTAATAATTCTCAGACAGGAAGGATGATTCACAGGAAGAGAAAACACCTCAAAGGATATGAATCTGCCATCATCGACTGGGACGTTTCTCAGGCGTTTCTCAGTGTGGTTATGCAAAGGCAGTCATCTTGGAATGGGTACAATATCCACTTCTGAAAACTGGTCCAAGAGGAAAACCGTCCTGAAAGACACCTTTCCATTATGACCACAAACAGGCTTGCATCCATGACCTTGAAGCCTTGTGGACACGTTTTACCATGTCCCTCCATATGACCAGAACACGCTGATAGGACACAGTAAGCCATATCCTCTCTCTCTCTGTAGGTGGTGGTGCCAGGGAGCCAAAGAAGTAATACAGCTACAATCCATGAGATCAAAGCAGGCTGCAGTGATGCAACAACTGAGGATCCCAAACAAGCAACACCACTAACCCAACAAGTGAGTGAAGATGCTGGATTCTTCAAGTGGGGTGTTGTCAGTGAGTGCCGAAACAACTGGGCATGCTGGACTACAAAACCACGTCATCTCACCTCTCGCTAATAAAATTCAGACCTCTGAATGGCACCAAACCAAGGTCGGGCACAAGAAAACATGGAGGATGTGTGGGTACTGGTGCCCCTTGCAGTCTAAGCAGTGGGCAGGCTGATGGTAAGGGAAGTATAAATAAAAAGAGAAGCAACTGCTTGGGAAGCTGTGTCACATTGATGGTGTGGAGTTCTCTCCTCGTACATATAATGGATGGAACAAGGAAGAGGAGGTAATGAAAAGTCATGGGTTACATATGGGCCTGGATTTATATAGAAAACATTGAACACAGGACAACAAGGATGGTTGCTGGTGGGAAACAGCAGAGCACCACAATTTCTACTAAGATGTGGCACTGTTCTGCTCTCCCTAGGCTGATTTACTTTTGGCTGCCATGCACCAACGCAAACACCCTAAGCCATAGTGAAACGGTGTCTATGTTATGGGAAGCATGGGGTTTGTGCTGAAGGAGTCGTTCTGGTACAAAAAACATGCTTTAAGGCAATTTCACACTTTGTATGTGTGCTGTACAATCTGGGCCGGACTGGGAACCCAAACCAGCCCTGGCAAATCTTGTCAGACCTGCCCCTGTGAGCCATAGTGAGTGCAGCAAATGAGTCTGACCACTACAAGGAGCATTTGGGGGTTTTTTTTTCTCCCAAGAAAACTTGGGCAAAAATGTAATATTCTACAACACATTTTTCATTATATATTCAATTATATTCGCTTTTAAGGCAGTAAATGATGTAAATGTAAATGTCAAGGTACTTATAGAGCACACTGTCACCAGATGGCCACCTTGCGGTGTCGCCTTTTTTGCGGTTTCCTGGCGCTGATACTCATACCGCTGTGGAACCCCTCCTGGCTTTCCCTGTGAAGTGTCCACTCCTGGGCACCCCCAGGGTGAAGCCAGGCATCCTTAGCGCTGTTGGGGCTGGTGTGGAGGCTAAGCAAGCTATTGCCCAGAGTTGCAGTGTGGGGCCCGTGATTAGAATAGGCACTGAGGTGAGAATAGACAGGTCCGAGGAAATTGAGCCCGAGCCCCGGCGAGGCAGGAATCGAACCCTGGTCCCTGGCCAGAACTCTGCTTCAGGGTCGGCCGCTCTAACCATTGCGCCACACTCCTCCTCCTCTAATGTTGACCTTAGAGTGCACCAGGATTCAACAATTTTTGTTGGAACCTTTCCATGATTCCCTCACTATCACCCTCCAACAGTGCCCCCTCATCTCTCTATAGCCGCTCTTTCACATGTATTTCATTTGTTTTATAGCACCTTTCAAACTAGTATAGAGTGTCGTAGCACTTTACATCACACACAAATGCAGAGACAATGAATCATATGTGTGCCAATCAGTGTTTAGAAAATGTTACATAAGACAAAGGGGACTACAAGGTGTAGGATTCATGTCATTCATACAGATAGGTTATTTTAAGAGTGCTTGAGAAGCACAAGCTCAGGATTCAGAACGTAACACAGTGGTTAGGGTTGGCTTTACTAATACAAATGTATTTATACCCAAACAAACCCTCTTAGCAACATTAGGATGATGAAAGGTTACGGAAAAAAACGTAAAAACTTTCTAACCTGTACCATGTAGTTTGCATGCAGATCTTTGATGACACTTCATAGCTCACTGTGCTAGATTATGATTGCACCTTATGAACTGCACATTAACAATAGGGTCTCTATGACAAAAACTGTAACCCACTAAGCTATGCACATAAAACACTGTTCTGCGATCAGCATGGTACACATCCTTTGTAGCAGGCATATTAACCCTCTGCACTACCTTAGATAAGTCAAAACTGCCACTAGACAAAACTCGTATTTCTCTCCAGCAGGTACATTAATCGCAGAGTTAACTTGATACTTTTATTGTTGCCTGAAATCTACTGGATATACAAGGAACACTGCAGAGGGTGCTTTCAAAACTGCTACACTGCTACAAAAATGGCCCCCTGTAACAAAACCGTCCCGATTCTTCCAGCTTCCCAGGAAAACACCCAACACCTGGTACAATAAAGCACACATGTAAAGTGGGAAAAACAAGGAAAAATAAAACATTTCTCCTCGTTACTCTAGTCTTAAGGAGGCACAAGATTTTAGCACAAATCTCTGTCTCCAGTTCTTTGTGGGAAGGGATTTGTGTCAAAACCTAAAGGTGGTTGCCTGAGAACATGCATATGCTATCCATGGAACGCCCCTTGACCCAAAGCAATGCAAGGCAGTGGTATGGGTTACGATCCAACGCGATTTCTGTTGGACTGTAAACCCCACCACAACATTTTGTGGTAGGTTTCTGCTAAAAAAAAAGTGACACAAACCTGACGCATGGTTTTTGTAAAGCTGGGCCATGGCGCGGAGATACTTAAATTAGCTATCGAGTGTGGGTGTCCCTCATCACATTGAAGGCAGGAATTTTTGGTGTGCTCATGGTTTCGATCTACCTCTGGTTGTGAGAAGCAGATCTCAAAGTAATCCCTGCATCTTCGGTAGATTTAGTTAAACTTCTCACACGTACATATCTACCTGAGATTTAATACAGAACAGTCACCAATAAACACTGGAAACAAAGCAACCTGCACCTGGCCGACCACAAACATTTGGAATCACGTAGGGCTGATTCCTCTGTCCCATGAGTTCCAACCAAAGAGTGTATGCTTATGCTGAGTGATGCAAAAGGATGTGTCCTGCTTTTTAGATTATGTGCTGCTCTGCCAATTGTCATGGCAACAATGTACATCAAAAAGGTGTACAAAGAGGAAAGCTTTGTTTGATTTGAGGCATATAAAAACTCAGTTTGAAAGAACAGTATCTTTAGTCAACTGTGCATCCCTATCTTCGGGCATTATTTTCCAGCCAGTTTTGCGACGTCCTGTTGTTTTTGGTGCACAAAAGGTAGAAGATATGTGCTCATATCGCGATAACCTGACCACTTGTTCCAAATATGAGTATAAGACATGACTAACATTGAATCTGTTTTGAAAGACGGTATAAGCACCCATTTCCCAGAAATGTCCTGTTCCTAATCATGTGCAGGTGTGCCAGTCCCTGGGAACCCAACGCTGCCAGCACAACCTGCAGGCTCATCCTGTGCATTTCCGAGCACACTGGCAACACCGCTGGCAAAGTCCCCGCTCGCGCTCGAGACAAGGCCGGTGTCAGGTAAGGATACGTTTCACATTTGAACAAAGATTTATTTTTCCGAGTTAACAACAACGAGAGAGCCCTCTTCAACCATTAAAAAAAAATAATAATACGAGGAAAACAAATCCATCCCTGCCCAACTCACAACTTTAATTTGAAAATTGGAAATCTGCTTTGAGGTTTATTTTAACAAGATAAAATGGAGGCATGCATGGAAGACAACGGTGTCTAAAGCTGACAGTAATTGTGATTTGCAATACTGCTGCCGGAGCACCTACTGCTGTTTTCATATTTTTTTAATATAACTTGGTTTCGCGGAGTTCTGAGGTTGAGTTTTGAACATCATTACCTGGCGCACTTCGTCTTATTTCTCCAGACAGAAATTCTAGTCGCTCGAAGAGAATTCCGCTAACAGACGGCCTCCCCTTCAGAAAAGGTTACTGTTGTTTTTTTAGGCTTTGCGTTTTATGGAAGCTGATCTGTGTGATTAATCTTGATAAATATTCCTGTTATTTAATAGAGGCTTATTAAATGCTAGGCACTTGTCCGCCTCCCAGTTTCTTTTCTGAGGAGAGGGCAGAGAAACTCCCTTCCCGCCAAAAATGGAAAGGAAAGCACTGAGCGGTCACCTTTTCGTGAGTTATACAGCACTCCACGCACAGGCCCTTGATTTTAGAAAACACACTCCATTACTAGAGGGTCTGGAGGCTTACGGTTGTTTTCGCCTGCCAGGAGGCTATTTGAACGCATCCTGCAGCAACATATATTTAATGTGTGCCTTGCAAAGTATGCATGCGGGCTTATTAGCGACTTGTTGGCTTTTGTTCCTCAGCACCCTCTTACTCCATTACTAATTAAAATAGAATGAATTATTACATATGTTCAAAATGCTAAATAACCATGCCCTTTTAAGCTTGAACTGAATCCGGATCTTTATGGGAACCCGCTTTTCTAACTCTGCCTGGATAGTACTAATTGTCAGAAGGAGACAGAGTTTACCTAATTTATTGCGTGTTTTCTATTTGAGTACTACCAACAGTGGCTGTTTGTTTGGTGCCTAGAAGCTGGCTTCTCCTGTCTATTATTGCACTAAGCAATAAGTGCAATACAATATTAATGTGCGAAAAATTCAGCTGTGCCAGAACGAGGCTGAGCCTCCATTTTGGCAGACAGGAATAATTTTGATATCAAATGTATTGCTATGAGGTACTATTGGCTGTTCTCTTTTCACCACCTTTGAACATCGATTAGCTAAGTGGCTAAGGGGCATATCAGCAACAACCGGCGATAATTATCGCTAAGCGCACTTAGCACTAGGATAATTATCGCCGGCTAATGTGGATTTTTATCGCTGAGATAGCGTGCTATTAGCAACGCTTATCTCAAAAGCGATAAAAATCCTAACGCTAACTGCCTAACGTGAGATTATCGCTGGAAACCCAGCGATAATGTCACGAAATGTGGCGTTAGCTTGTTGATAGGGACTCACAAACTTAGCCATGATATCCACCTTCCCTAGGATATCATGGCTAAGTCAGCCCTGCGGCAGGCGTAAGGAAAGTAGCGATAACAGGGGTTATCGCTACTTTTCCTGCCGCTATGCTTCATAGCGTGGGGCTTGATGATAGGAGAATGTCAGGTCAGGAACGCCCACTTTGCATCTCATTAGAGATGCAAAGCTGGGCGTTAAGAATCCCGGCGCTAAAGCAAGGTTTCACGCGTTATCGTGACCTTGCTAATTAGGCGATAAAATTATCGCCGCTTTTCGGTCGAAAACGTCCACAAAAGCGGCAATAATTTATTATCGCCGCCTTGTAAATATGCCCCTTAGTAGGTTATATATTTTTTTTTCAATGCATCAAGTTGTTGCACCTTTTACTTTGAGTGAAATCCCAAATGTTAAGTGATAGAGATGTTTGATGCAAGAAATTTGCAGATAAATCCCTTTGCCTATGTCATTACTTTTTCATTTGCAGTGGATCCTATTCCAAGCTGATAACTATTTTCAATATCTGATGTATTGGATATATTTGCTAAGAAAAGGGTAAGGTACGATGACCGATACCTGCACCCTGCCCGCGTGTGCATGACTGTTGGAAAGGTCCACTGCATTATTAGTTCAGTGCATTGATCAATTGCCTTCTGCTGTCAAGGAAAAATGAACTTTGAACCAGTGCTTGCATTCTGGAACTGCGTATCCCGGTCTAACGTGTAAGGTGCTAGCCTGCAGCTTCCGTTGGGATTCTCCGGGAATGACTGCTACCAAGATTAGCCTTTGGCATGAAGCTGTGCCAAACCTTCCCATGCGTTGCCTTTGATCCGCCACCCCCTGTTGAACGTGGCCGTGGTGCTCCCAGGAAACGTCATTACCCTCCCCGAGTCCCCTCAGAGGTCAGCGTGACCTACTTCCAGAGCGCAGACTTGTTTAATTAGACGCGCTGTCCGCGCGGCTCAAAAGTGAAAGGTGTAAAAGACGCTCGAGACAGGGAACGCGACAAACGGACAAACGGCAAAGATTAGGAGCAGGTTACCTCACTAAACCTGTATTTGGCGGGAAAGCACCTGTGCAGAAGGAGGGTTTATTGCCGCTGTATCTGGATGCTGAATTTAGCATATGTGTAAATGCCGTTTCCGTGGACAGACATAGCGAGACAGAGCAGCAGCCCAGAGTCTTGAAAACAAAGGGTATAACAAAGGACACGACTGAAAAGCAAAGGACGAGGCGAAGCTCTTTGGCAGCAGCGCCGACGGGACCAGCAGGAGAAACAGCTGTAGCAAAGGAAAGGAGCTTGGGCTAGAACGTGTAAATAAATGCACTGCAAACAGTGTGTTTTCTTTTCATATGAAAGGAAGATGTACTGGACTTGGAGCAGAATGTCAGTTTCTCTGTTTTGGCGCAACACATTCCTGAGTTGTTCGCGGTTTCTGCTCTACTAAAAGTAACATTTAATTTGAAATCACAATACGCCATAACGATATTAACTTATGATATCGACTTAATGTATTTAAGTTCAGCATTCACGACAGGTAAATCATACTTTTTTATGTCTAGAAAAACTTCTAATTTACTTCTCAGTAAAGTCCACATGATTCCGCTGTGAGGATTTTATGGCAAGGCACAGAGGTAATTTTTCTGCAGTCCTTCCATACTCAGCAGCAATTATTATTGGGTTTCCCCGTGCATGGCAGAATAGTGGGGGTGCAGAAAGCTAAGTAAGTGGGTTAGAAGAGCCATGTCTTCAACAGGGCCGGACTGGCCATGGAAGGCACCAGGCATTTTCCCAGTGGGCCGGAAGTGTGGGGGACGTTTTTTGAGCGGTGGGGTCTGGTTTTGCTACAGGGGGCCGGATTTGCAGTAGTGCTGCAATATCGGCATCCTGTAACAAATACCGCAGGCAGCAGTGCTTCTCACTAGCACCCCACCCCCTGGGCTGGTCCAGCTGTATTGCCAGTGCTGGTTTGTGTTCCCTGTCCGGCCATGGTCATCAATCCCCTATGAAAAGCAGAGAGAGACACACAGTTCATCAATGAAACTGGAAGGGAGTGCCAAAGTTGGAGGCCTAGATAGGCAAAAGAATGGCCTTTTTTACGGTACAGACGAAATCTCGGTACAACGAACCAGGTCTGTTGGGAAGATCTCAGAGGGCAGGATGGGTGATAGGATGGACCAAATCTATAACATATTTGGGACCAACTCCGGCTTTTGCCTTTAACATGTAGCATAAAGCCTTAAACTTAATGCGGTTCGAGACAGTAAGCCAGTGCAACTCACAGAGAAGGTTAGAAAATGAGACAAATTTGGGTAATCGATAGAGAAGCCTAACAGCCGCATTCTCCACAAGTTGCAATCAATGGATAGTGGATTTATCGGCTCCCATGTATAGCTCATTGCCTTAATCAAATCTGGAGATTATGAGAGCTTGAATCACCATCCTTCATGCAGAAAAGGGGATCAGCCAAAGGATCTTTTTTAGCCATTTAAGTACCGCAAAGCAAGTAGCTGTCACTTTAGCCACTTGTGGTTTCATAGATAATGATTCGTTCACAATAAAGCCCAGGTTCTTAACCTTGTTTGAAGGTGAAGGTAGAACACCACATTGACAGGCCAATGACAAAGTCACCAAAGATAGGGCCTCTTGCCCAAAATCATGGCTTCTGTTTTCTCCCTGTTGAGTTTGAGTAGGTTGTTATGCATCCAGAAGGAAATCTTAGTCAAACCCAAACTAAGATTAGAAGACCCCTGCGCAGATGACAAAAAGAAGATAATCTGGGTGTCATCAGCATAGGAAAAGAGAGACAGTCCGTAGGTTTCTACCACCTCTGCTAGCGGGTGGATATAGATGTTAAATATCATCAGACTCAGTACCGAGCCCCGCAGAGCTCAAGAAAACAGGGCTTGGGAATTGGACCTGGCAGATGAAGAAAAAACCTGAAAGCATTGGTCCTTAAGAAAGGAGCGGAACCAATGCAGGGCCGCACCATCAAGACTGAGAGCCATCAGCCCATCCAGAAAGATGGGATGAGACACGGTGTCAAAGGCAGTGCTGAGATCTTATAGGATGAGTGTCGCTGTTTCTCCCTCATCAAAGCTCTGCCTTAGCAACTCAGTTACCCCCAAATGATTGGATTCTGTTGAGTAACTCACCCTAAAGCCAGACTGAGAAGGATGAAGGAAGGACTGGGTTTCCACAAAAGAGGTCATTTACATGTTTCTCCAGAATTTCAGAAAAGATGGGCAGGAAAGAAATAGGACAGAAATTGGACAAATTAGTGGGGTCCAGATTCGCTTTTCTTCAGAGAGGAAGGACCATCTTGTGTTTCCACTTCTGAGGAACCACCTCCTCATTAAGAGAAGCATTTGGGGGCATATCAACAACGAGGCGATAGAAAATTATCGCCGCTTTTGCAGCCGTTTTCGGCCGAAAAGCGGCGATAATTTTATCGCCTAATTAGCAAGGTCACGCTAACGCGTGAAACCTTGCTTTAGCGTACAAAATCTTAATGCCCAGCTTTGCATCTCTAATGAGATGCAAAGTGGGCATTCCTGACCTAATATGACAGGAGAAATGTCGCTAAGCGACATTTCTCCTATCTTCAAGCCCCATGCTATGAAGCATAGCGTCAGGAAAAGTAGCGATAACCCCTGTTATCGCTACTTTCCTTACGCCTGCTTCAGGACTGATTTAGCCATGATATCCTATGGAAGGTGGATATGATGGCTAAGTTTGTGAGTCAATATCAACAAGCTAACGCCACATTTCGGTAGATTATCGCTGGGTTTCCAGCGATAATCTCACGTTAGGCAGTTAGCGCTAGGATTTTTATCGCTTTTGAGATCCACGCTAGCCGGCGATAATTATCCTAGCGCTAAGTGCGCTTAGCGATAATTATCGCCGGTTGTTGTTGATATTTCTCTAAGAAGGTTCATAATCATGGATAGTGAGCTTGGGCGCAGCTGACAGGCAAATGGGAGGGAAGAGGGTCTAGCGGGGAACCCAATTTAATGGACTGGAGAATACAATTAAAATATGTAATATACAGAGGGGGCCACATATTAGGTTTAGATGAATGGCTAGCAATAAGATGAGGGATAAATCCATCGACAGGAGAGGGATTCTGAATGACGGCCAATATCTCAGCATCATTCGATTGTACTCTCTGTGAATGGTCGCTGGCCAATTGGAAATTAATATTTTAAACTTTTTTTGTGAAAAAGAGGGCAAGTTCCTCACATTGAGTGTGGGAGAGAGGAGAGGAAGCTGGTGACTAACAGGGATCAGATAATTCCTTCACCACCTTAAAAAGTGTTTTTGCACAGTTTTCCTCAACTGCAATTTTGTTGGAGCAGAAGTCAGCTCGAGCAGATTTACAGATCCCATGATATTTGTTTATTGCTGCTTTGTAGTTGGTTTTGTAGTCTTCTGCATAGAATTTACTCCAAAGACCTTCAAGGCACATACATTACAGCAATAAAATAGACCACTCATAAATAAATAATCTCAACATCCCAGAATATGCATGAACTCTGGAACCATCAGCCAACTTCCTACCTACTTGCTGCTCATGCACAGATAAGTACTGGACTTGTTGGCACAGAGTAGTGCAGGGCTATAAGGCTTTTTGAATGCTCTAGGGTCTGGTTACTGCAAGTAAGCAATGATATGGCTGTCTAGTTTCCGGAAGAAAGAGTTAACTTTAATGTTTATCAATGGGTTACACCGAATCAAGATCAAGATTGAGTGCACTTTCAAAACAAGGATATATAAGAGATATTTATGGAGTGTTATGTTTTTTAAGAGGCGGAGGTGTTCAGGTGGTTCAGAGGTTTGAAATGCACACTTTTAGACTGTAACTAATGAGGTAAAACATTAAAGTGTTAAAATGAAACACAGCATACTATCACATTACATTACATCACATAATTATCCTGAACCCTGCCTCCTAATTTGGTCCTCCCTTGCCGCATAATATTGACCCTGCTACACCACAAGGTTATTAAATCATATTGCGAAACTGTGAATAAAAGCACCTTATAAATAGCAATTGAGCGTAAGGAATCCCTACACCCCCTGCATTTAGATAAAGTCTCATATTCAGAATGCAAAGTTCTCCCTGACAAACACAATCGATCGCCATGTGACAATTTCCTTCCTTCTAATTTAAAAACCCCTTCAAGAAGGCCTCTGTCACAATTGCCACTCCAAGGCTTCCTAAACCCATCATTTAAGGCGGCATCAACACATAATGGAAACAACTGGATCTATCATCAATGAAAGGCCTGATCTCAGGACTTCACGCCTTGGAACCCACACATCTAATCACTTACCTAACACTATATGCAAGAAACAAACTGAATGGCACTGATAACATTTGTATTTATGTCAGACGGGTACAGCTTATCAGTTTAGCCTGGCAGCTTTGGTCAGAACGTTCGCAGTGTTTCTTTGAATTTAGCAGAGTAGATCGTATGGTCTGTTTTCTGTGTTTATGGAGAAGATTACCACTTGGGGGTAACCTCTTACATAAGAGTTTCGAAGGCATCCGATTAATTGCATGGCAGACTGCACAGTTACGTTTGATCAAGCAGAGGGTTTTCGGAAGTTAACACGAAGGTAATTACTTCAGCGGAGGTTTGGGAATCAGACAGAACCTTTTTTCGGGCGTGTTTTAAAGGCGGGCTTTTCTCATCGGAGCACATAATGGATATCTGATGAACCACGCGGTGTTGCGGCTGGTTGAGTGTCGACTCATTTTGTAAGTATCCATACATAGGTGGATACGATTTGGAGTGTGATGCATGTTTGACACTCCCTCATTGGTAATGTGGTGTATTTTTTACAATGCACAATGAACGTCTGCCATGCTTAGAGCTATGGTCTTGTTTACCACCATTGGATGAGCGACTTGCTTTCTCAGTAAGAGCGCAGAGTCAGTGCATGTTTGAATAATACGTGCAAATTTCGCTGCGTAGTTCTTGAATTTGTAGTTTTCATATGCATATTTTCAGAGCACTGGTTAGGCTTATATATATGGTCTGAACTTTGATTAGACACACTTAGGGCCCTACCGGCACTTTTGTGCCCCCAGAACGTCAATTTTTTGATGTTCCTTTGGAGCAGTGTGCCACCGCATATTTATAAGGCCACGTAAAGCCACTTTACGTGGCTTTTCATGGCCTCATAAATATGTGCCCCTTTCACACAGAACACTGCGTGAAAGGGGCATTCCATGGGTGTTGCTGTAGGTGTTCCCACACAAAACCCATGGAACCTGACACATTCCCAGATTTATGAGGCATCGTAAACATGGGAATGTGACGGAACCTAACGCCACCCCAGGGGTGGCCTTAGGGAGGCGCAAGGAAGAGAAATGAAAACATTTCTCCTTGTGCTTTCACAACGCAACACATTATAAACGAATTCATGTTTATGCTATGCAAACTTTGAAATTTTGAACACTTATGTAAAGCATTTGATTGTAATTTCAACAGTTTGGATATAAATGTAGACTATGGGCTCTTACAATTGTGCACTTTGATTCTAGGAAACCTCCTGGGTGGCTAGGTTTGTACGAATTTGCTTACGGAGACAGGCAGGGTTTGTTTCAAAGGAGAACACTTACTCAGATTACAAGGGTTGAACGAATAATTTTGATTGCATGGTACTATCTTGATTTCTTAGACTTAGGTTTTCTGCTCACACAGTACCATGCACCAACTTTAAACCTGTTATTTGAGGATACCGCTCCTACAACAGCCTACCTGACTGAAACTACAGCATACACAACAGAAGACTCAACAAACATATATGAACTAATGCAAGAAGTGAGAACTTTCAGTGCTACTTAGGGAACAGTGATGCAACTACTTAAACAACTGGAATACGTTATGAGAAGTAGGTGAATCAAAGACTTCACGTGACCACATTCGTCCAATATCACAAAGTGAAATGCATCCCACGCAGCATCAGAATTGCCTTAAAAGCAATGCTTTTTAAATTCAACAAGATCTTCATGGCCAGATGGTATGTGATATTGAACAAATGTTCATTGGACCTAATTTTTTTTAATTATCAAGTAATTGTCTCAAATATTGAAGGATCTGGCATCAGAAATTCATGACTTAAAGGTAGGGGTGGGCGGAATTTGCGAAATTAACTTTTGCAAATGATCGCGAAAATGCTAAAAATCTCCGCAAACATGCCGGAACTATCGCGAAGACGCAGAAGCTTTTTCCCGCCTGTTTGCGGTAATTTTTGCGTGATCGCGGGTCGCCAACTTAACCATGCGATTGCTCACGGGCGCAGCCATCTTGTTTTCACTTGTCCCGTCCTCTCGCGATGCTTACTTCCTGTTCCGGGTCGTGCAATGCATGTTCGCGCCCGTTCGTGGTAGATATTTCCTGTTCGCGAACGCTTTTACTTGATCGCGTTGCTTTTTGCTTGCTTGGGGAGAAAATATCGCGCGAACTTGCGCACGTGGTCGCAATGGGCGCGGCCATCTTGTTTTTCACTCTATTGCATGGTTCTGGGGCCTGATTTTGAATCCTCCCTACATCTTTTCAATCCTTTGTTTAAACCCACTTTTTTTTTATCTTTCTTATTTATTATTTCTCTAACTATTTTCCTGCTTCTATATTTTTGGTTTTTGTCTCCTTTTTTGTTGTTGTTTTTTAGCTACTTTTTCTCTTTCTATTGCCTGCTATTATTTATTTCCTTTACTTCTTTAATTTTATTACCTTTTCTTACCCCAGAACCATGTCTAAGGGTAGGGCTGGTCGCCGTCGCAGCCAGAGCCGCGACCGCCTTCCTTGCGGAAGTCGGCGCCCACAAGGGGTGCAGGCACGGGCCTTATTTGGGGAGGTGGAGTTGGCTGCACCCACTTTCTTTGTGCAGCGCCACCTCCCCTCAACCGTGGCAGCAGGTGGCAGGCCTGGGTCGGGGTACGGCCTCCGGGAGCGTCGGCAGCGTTGGGGGAAGGTGCGCCGGGCAGTGTCGCGCTTCTCTGGGGTCCGGCGCACCCAGGCGCAGCTGACGCACCGGTGGTCCGACATCCTGGACCGTGAGCAGGACCTGCTGGACCTGCTAGGAGTGGAGGTCCCGGGGCTTGGTGAGTAACTATTTAATTATTACTACTTTGTGTCTGTTCTTCTGCTCTGTGTTATATATTGCGAATATCTTTTTTTTCTTCCAACCAGCTAGAATGTTGCTGCGTACATTCCAGGTTAATAACGTTTAAAAGTCTTCTGTGATTATGACACAGGTGCTCTTCTGCGCTACTACTAATCTTACTTGTTTGCAACTTTGCATTTGCGCTCACTTAGCGTGATTCTGTACGAGTTTATTTTAGAAAAATTAAGTTACGTAATGCTACAGTGACTCTAGTCCACTCCTTACTTTGTCCTGTCACTAATAGATAGGGGCGGATTGATACTTAGGGTTTAGGTACTTTGTATGAGTTTCTAATTTGTTAGTGGTATGCGTGATGCCCCCTCAGTTACGTGACGTGCTGCTAGTACGGCAGTCTTTATTAGAACCTTTTCTAGTTTGTTCAATGAGTGGTGGTAATTGGCTTAGCACTAGCAGAACATCAGCATCAATCAACCCAAAATTTGGTGTATACAAAAAATGTAGTCATGTGTCCTCCATTTGACCATATGCATTGTTGAGGAATAAAAGAAGTGGAAATGCATACTTAATGTACAATTGGCATGCCTGGAATGGGTGGGCTAGGTTGGGTGGTACGTCGTACTTAGGCTTAGTTGTAACTTAGTATTCTGGAATCAGAATGGAAGACTGGATTACTGTTGATAAATAGTAACTTAAGTAGTCAATCCACGAACCCCCCGATACTACTTGTTGACCAGATGAGATCGGTCAATTTAGTTATTGCAATTGTTGTTTACATAAGTGTTTTTTGACCGTTGTTGAAAAATATTGTATTTGTTTGATACCATCCATCAATGTTTGTCTCTTTCTTATATCTTTCCTGTTCATCAGCACCCAGGGGCAGACAGACAGGGAGTGGGGAGTCGGCGGGACAACAGTCCGAACAGCACCACCAGGAGGACACCAATGAGGGCTCCTCTGCTGGCCCCAGTAAGTTTTCTTGTTTTTAATAATATTTCTTATTCCATAACTTTTACTGCACCATATTTTTCACGAACTATTGTTTCAGTTTCCAAATGCTATTTTTTTACCAACAATTATTCTTCGATCTGTACGGTTTCAAAAATCTTATCCCTGCCTCTGCTATGATGACTTCCAGTACTACTACTACTATCAGTCTGTCTGTACTGTAGTAGCTAAGCTTGCCCAGTTGACCAGTGCCACTCTTTATATGAAAGGTTGTAATATAAAACTCATTTTCACCAGTAGCTCTAGTCATTGAGTCCAATCCTTTGGGTCGTCCTCTTGTACTACTTTTAGTCTTATTGATCTTGAGTCTTTGTTAATCGTGAGGCTTTGAAAATTCACAGCAACAAAAGCCCAACCAGATTTATTACTATTTTGATAGGATAGCCTATAGGACATACTACTACTGTTGTAGGGATCTTGCACATACACAGACCTTTGCACAAGAAAATAGGATGTTGGTGATGGTAGGTTGGACCTTCCTCACACACCTCAATCAGAAATTCAGAACCCACCACAATCCCCTGCTCGACTATAGTACTGTCTTGTCATAACTATTAGGTCTCCGAACCATCCCCCCAAGATACCCAACAAGTAGACAACCCAGAACATAACACACCCAACCTCTCAGTCGTGGAAGCAATGCACATGCACACCCTTCCTTTAATTTGCTCACTCGTGTCAGTTAGTCCACACCAAATACCACCAAGTCTATGTAATTTCAAAATGTTTATTTTGAATTGAGAAGCTCTGTACATTGTTCTATTATAAAATGCAGCACCAACCGGAAAATCAATAACATTAAAACAATAAACATTGTTACACTTACTTACAGTTGGGATAACTGAACAGTGTTGGAAGGCAGCACCACCATCCCCTAGGAATTTAGTTTATATAAATTTATAAATGAAGATGTGAGTGAAGGGACCCCTCACCTTAGAAGAACCTAGTACTGGTTGCATCATTCAGAAGCTCTGCAAAGCTCTGGTTCGTAGAAGGGAATCTTCCGTCTGTAATGCGAAAAATGAAATGGTGCGCGTTAGTATATTGCAACTTGCAAACATTTCTCAGCCGTGCCAAAATGTGTAGCATTTATGGATAAGCAATATGAACTAACAGTACACCAGTACTTCCTAAAAAAGTGGCTTGTTATTGTTTTTGTTGACCGCTTGTACGCAGCGCGTAGACTAGACAGTAGTAGTGTGAGGCAGGTCATGTGGGCTCAAAGGTGTCTCATACAAAAAGCTGCAAGGTAACGTCACATGTGCAAAAATAAAAGAGACTAAGGTGAAATGGTTGCATGGCTCGGGCTAACTAAGCAAAGGCTAGAATGACCATATATAACAATTAGTGTCTACTCTACTACTACCTGATTTGTACTAGTGATGTATGTTAGCATTAACTCATTTTTCAACCTTGCTACTGATCAATAGGGGGGAGGTGTATATGACGCCTAATAAATGTGTAATGTTTTCTAGGCGCTCTACCGACCACCATTGCCGGGACCAGCGAAGGCAATGCGGAGGGAGAGGATGCGGCAGTTGCTGCAGATACCAACGGAGCGGTAGGGGGAGTGGCAGCACCAGTGGCGGGCAGTGGTAAGTTAGATTCATAATCCTTACTATTGTTGAACTTGACAGTACTGCAAGGGTGTACTGTATGTATATGTATACTGTACTGTTGAGACTTAGGGCCCCGCTGACACCGCAGGGGCAAACCACCCGCCATCCCTGTAGAAAAGAGTCAGACCCCCACATGTCGACCAGGCGGAAAAGGGTTCAATATGGCAGTGGTGTCTCTCTGAACACACCGCCAGCCATATAATCTGCATTTTGGAATGCTTTTGCATGGCGGCATTGCCGTCCGCCATGGAAAGGCATGCAGACATTGCAGAGTATGCTTGGGGGCCCCCATGGAGGGTACCTACCTATGCTATGGTACCCCCCTGCCTTTCAAAGCAAAACGTGACAGGCTCCGTGCGGGGCCCGTCATGTTGTGCTTGGAAAAGCAGCGCAACATGTATTTTTAGCATTGCTTTCGGCACCGCCAACCAGAATGTAAAAAAAACAGGATGCGCCCGCCACTGTGCCGGGCGCATCATCCTAATTAATTGTCCCCACGGGACACCCACCCTTTTTAGCGTGAGAATGGCGGGTGGACAAAGTCCGCCCGCAATCCGAAGTCGTAAGTAAGTATGAGTTGTTGTGAACGTTTGAAGAGTGAACTAGAAGACTAGAATCCCTTTAATTGGCATAGGAGCGGGAGTATTGAGTAACCAATGGCCTCATCTATCTGATTTCAACTCCGCTTTGAAAGTTTTATGGAGAAGAGCACCTGGTGCACTGTTCAACTAAAAAGTGAAAGACGGGTGGAAGGAAGAAGGACGGGCGAGATTTAAAATGTTATGTACTACTGTGCTTTATAGTGCTACTCTACCATGCCGCTATGTGTATAAATAATTAACTTGTCTTACTGTTTTTCTAAGAGTATATTTTACAATTGTCTTATTTTTTTCTTTTTGATACACAGCTACTCCTAAACTCAACCGAAAGGAGTTGGCCGCCAAGGCACGGCGCCGGAAGCTGGAGGCAATCCAGCGGGAATACCGGCGGCTGGTGGTCTTACAGAGGAGGAGGAGGAGACTGCGGCAGCAATTGAAGCCTCCTCCAGTGCCCGGGCCCCAGCCACCGCCCTCCAGCGGTACAGTGCCACTGTCTGGTGGCTGCCCGCTGCCACCGTTGTGCCATCTCTCGTGCCCCCTCACTATGGCTGCAACTGCCGCGCCCTCAGACGCCGTGTCGCCCGTTTAGAGGAGCAGATGCGTGTCCTCCTTGAGTCCCGCCCTACACCTTAGTCCCTGTCATCAAGTTCTGCCCCTTTTTTAATTCTTGTTTGGGTGGGTGGAAACTGGTTTGGGCGTTGGGTTTGAGTTTTTGCTTTACGGACTTTTTCTCCTGGACTTTCCTATGGACATTGGTTGGGGTTAGGGAGGTGGGTGGGTCAGCTTTTGTGGGTTTAGTTTATTTTTGTTAGGGTAAATTAAATATATTTTTCTATGTTACATGCAATGTTGTTAATGTTTTGTAGGTGGCGTAACTGTTTTGCATCACACTGTTTCCTTGCTGGTGCAGGGCCGCCCATAGCCTGTGTTTGATTTAAATAATTGGCTGACTGTGTAAGACACAAACAGATAGATGCGACACACCTCACTGATTGACTTGTCCTTCTAGTACTTTCAGTCTGTCCTCTAGTCTATGCATTCTTTATTTGGACTGGTGTGTGAAATTATAATCATTGACAACATGTCCATTATTAATTCTGCCTCCCCCAAACTTCTCTCTTACCTGCGCTTGATGTTTATGTTTAACTTTGACACAGCAATAGCTGCATGGTGAAGATGGTTTCCTTTTTCTAACATGCCATCATTGGGGTGGTGGTGGTAGTATAGTAGTAGTAGTAGACACTGGCAGGGTGGCAGCAATTGCAAAAAAGAAAAGGAGACAGTCAATCGCCTTTGAGAGACTGTTAGAGGAGTAGTAGAATGAAGTACAGTACAGAACTTACCGAGCAACAATAATATGCTAAAATATTTTACAACAAAACATAATGGTGGTTGGGATAGCCTACTAGACAGAGTTACAAACTATAGTTGTGTCGAGTCACTTTACTAGGCATACAGCCTAACAGTTAGTGCTGTATATGAGGAATGACAACAAACAAATCCAATCAATGCCGGCAATTACTGCTGAGGTATATGTTCCTTTGTTAAATAAAATAACCTCTAAAATATCCTACTCATGGGTGGGCAAGCAGAAGAAGATCATCGCTCTGCCTTGAAATTGAAGTACTTTTGCTTTCTCCACATCCGCCCCAGCAAGTGTGTGATTAAGTATTGGTGTACATTTAATTTAGTCACACCTCGACAATAAGTCACACAGCCCGGGGGAAGAGGGTTAGGGTTTGTTGAATGGATGGGAAGGGGTTTTTTGGGAAAGGTTTGACATAGAAAAACAGTATGCATGGACAAACAAACAACTACCATATCCATATGTTAAGGGAGAAAAAGGAAATGCATGCATGATGATGAGAGACCCGGATTACATACACTTCTAGTTCTTGTTCTGTTGTTCCGGCCTTAATACTTTTACAGATAGCAAATAGAAATGTTAAATATTGGTAGGGAAGAATCGTAAACAGAGAGCAAACCTAATGATGATAATAACAACTCCAAGAACACACTGTTGTAAAGATTGTATACAAAATATTAATCAAATTATTTAAAAGAAGATAAAAGTGGATACTGTTACTGTGGTATCCTGGTAAAAAATGCGGACTGGATTTGCATCTCAGCATTCCTCTTGGTCCTCTCGTCCATCAATCTTGGGTGTGTCGCCACGCCACTCACCACTGCCCGGCTGGAAAAAAAATGTCAATTTATTGGTAAGGTAAGTGTGCATTGTAATGTTTTCCAAAGTATAGGGCAAGGCCCAGCCTGTAATTGTAGATGGAAAACCAAAGGGGATATTGAGAAACAAAGTTGAAACAAATGCACAAGTTATGGTGTGGTGCAACAAGAACACTTTCCGAGGTGGCATGTATGCATCATCTCTACTCTAGTCTGTTTCCAGCATTGACCTTCAACAATAACAGGAGAGAGCAGGCCCACAGTGCATAGCAGTAGCACATCCTACGTTAAGACTTTAGAGTACTTTTTTTTTTTTTAAAGAGTTGGACAAACGCAAAGCACATTATCCATTCCAAACATAGCATTTTACAGTTTAAGTTAGTAAATCAATGCACCGCAGTCATCCTACCGCTACACTCTATTCCACTTCTACACAGACATTTGGGTCTGCTGTGGTTGTTTTTGACGTGTTTACCTTTAGGCTTTTAAGTTGTATGCCACTCATGAAATGTCCTCCTGACTTCATCATCATCTCTGATACTTTTACTGAATTGAAAGTGAAGATCGGCCTGCAGTAGAAGTAAAATTGTTATTACACAACAAGAGTAGAAATATTATTGACTTGAGTCAGTATTTAGTGTATACAGAAAGATAGATTACTAGTACACTTTGACTTTACTTTGTGCACAACAAACAAACAACGAAAACACAAAGACCAATCGCTCAGAGTCAGGTGTCCAATGCATGCCATTAATTGTCATTACCTGCTCCTTCTCATCTTAAGTTAACGGGCCGTCTATTTCGCCATCATCATGATGGACGGTGCTGTTGTGTCAATCATAATAATTGCGCAGATTGAGTGAGTCCCCTTCCTGTATTGAATTAAAAGCAATGTATCACCAAGCTGCAGGAGAAGTACAAATTTCTTATTTGCAAGAAGGGGAAAATTGAATTCACCTTGAGTTAAGTTTAGTGTGTTCTGTAGAAAGTTGATTAGTGGCAGTGCACAATTACATAAATTCATGCACAACAAACACATCAAAATCATTCAGTCTGCGACTCTGCGTCCAATGCATGGCATCAATCATTACCTGTTCCATCTTATTTTCAGCTAATGGCCAGTCTCTCTCAGCTCTGAAAGGAGGATAGCTATAGTAGTCATCTGATTCATGCTCCACTTCTTTTGGCAGGACTAGGAAAGTTTGAATTTGTTCTTGTAGTATTTTACCATCATCCAATCATCATTCATGAGAGCAATGGATTTGGGCGGGAGATTTAGTATGATGGAGCGGAGGAGCTGGATTCGGAGGACTGTACTGTCAAATTGCAGACACCTGAAAATTGTATATTAAATAAGAAGAGTAGAAGACGGTGGTAATGGATTTGTTGTGATTCACAAGTTTGTAACCGGAACGACAAACACACAAATAAAGTTGGGAAAAAAGGGAGGAAGACAGTAAGTGCAAGCCTAATTGTCAGGGAAGTATAGCTCGTCCTCAAACTCTGGGGGGTCAGCCAGTAGTAGGTAATAATCATTATGTGACACACTACTTCCGTCACCTGAGCCGCTGTCCTCATCTTCCTCCATTGCTTCATGTATTGTGTAATTTGGTGGTATGAAGTGCTGATTCATTTTGATCATTGTTAGCCTCTCCACATTTTTGGGCGAGAGACTGGTCCTTCTCAATGTTACAATGGAACCAGCAGCACTGAAAACACGTTCGGAAGAGACACTTGCAACAGGGCAAGCCAGATAGCTTATCGCCAGCCTGCTGAGCTGTGACCATTCAGACCTTTTCCTATACCAATACTGCAATGGGTTTTGATCAATGTACACCTCTGTTGGGTCGTCGGGATAGGCCTGGACCATCCGTTCAATGTTCAGGGTTGCTGCTGGTAAGCTTTTGTGCCCTTTTGTCTGTGCATCAGCACTGTGCTTATTAATGCCTAACTTTACACACCAATCGGCCTAATGATCCAGTTATTGTTTCTGTGGTCGATAGTGATGGTGAGTGTTGTGATCCAAACGCACTGCCCTCAGCAGACGAAGTTGCACTTGATCCTGCATGGCCTGCTGCAGTACTTCTTGTGGGTTGATCTTGCGGGCTTTTAATTAGCAGCCATTAGTTTCCCAACTTACTGGCTGCTTCAGCTATACAAGTTTTGAAGTGGGCAACATCAATCTCGGAAAAAGCAAAGAATGTCTTCAGTCCAAATTTTGCATGTGGATCCAGAATTGTGGCACAAATGTAATGTTCTTGTGACAAAATGTTATTTTGTATCCTTACATTTTCAGCTAAGCGACGGGATAAGCTCTCCACCAAGTCATGGGCTTGCCTTCTGTCCTCTACACCTTTGTATGATTCAGACACATTATTCAGCTGATGCTCTAGCATTTGCAATAATGGAATAGCTTGGCCCATTGTACAGTCCTCCTTGCTGACTTCACGTGTGAAGACCTCAAAAGGACAAAGCATCTCAGTCAGGCATTTAATTAGGCTCCATTGCTCCATCTCAAGGTTCATGCCTTTAACAGTAGCATCCCCTCTTCTTTTCCAGACATATTCATGGAGTGACCTGTTCTGCTCATACAGACGATCAAGCATGTAATACGTTGAGTTCCAACGTGTTGCCACCCTGGATGAGTGCCTTGACTGGCATCCTATGTTCACGTTGGATGATCCTCAGCTGCTTCCGAGCTTTAAAAGAATGGCTGAAATGAGTGCATATTCTTCGGCAGATGGCCAGTAAATTGCTGACTATGGGTTCTTTTTTCAGAAAGTCTTGAACTATAATGTTTATGCAGTGCGCCAAACACGGAACCCTGAAATAGGAACCAAGTTCCATGGCCTTAAGTACATTACTGCCATTGTCTGTGGCAACAAAACCAATACCAAGCCCTCTGGCCGCAGCCATTCCAAAACCTTGCTGCGAAACTCGTGTAAAATGTTTTCAGCCGTATGAGATTTCTCCATGGCGAACATGGCTGCAGTTGCATGTTTCCGAGTACCTTCAAAAATTGCAGCTGTGTCAACAGCACCTCGTGCAGATAGCTTATCTCTAACCCCCACAAAAGAGATCCAGTGTGCAGTGATGCACATGTAATCTGTGGCTTGGCAACTGGTCCACATGTCTGTTGTCAGGTGGATATTGTGAACAGCACTCTGCTGCAAAGCTTGTCCAACCAATTCCAGCACATCATGATGTAGTGCCGGAACAGCAATTCTTGCGAAATAGGACCGGCTGGGAACCTTCCATTTAGGGCAGATGGCAGACACAAATTCAAGGAAACCCACCCCTTCCACAAATGAAAAAGGAAGAAGGTCCAGCGCTAACATTTTAGCCAGCTTCGCATTGTACAACCGTGCCGTTGGGTGGTTGCGTTGGAACTGCCCCTCCAACCTAAACATGCTCTCAATGGTAGGCTGGATTTGTGGTGCTGTTTTCATTAACCCACTAAGGCTCAACGACACAGATTGTCTCATTGCGGTACTCGGTCGCCTTGGTTTCTCAGCCTGACTCAGAGTATGGCTCTTACTGCGGTGCCACTCTGATGTTACTGAGGAGGATGTGGGCGTTACCACTGCACTACTGGGACGTTTTTCTGGGACCTTCCTTTTCAGAAGCATTGTCTTGTGGCGTATATCACTCTCAGACTGAGCTGGTGGGAGCCAAGTGGCATCACGATCTTCAGAAGCGGGGCTTGAAGAAGAAGATGATGGACTAAGCCTCCTTTTCCTTGCTGGTGGTCTGGAAGACAATAGATCTTCTGAAACAGTGGTTTGACTTTGCTCCACTTTGTCTTCAGGAAGCTCGATTTCCTGAAATGCCCCTACGTCAGGAGCAACAACTACTATGGTGGGCTGTTGCGGCCGCTGCTGTTCTTGTTGCGGCCGCTGCTGTTCTTGTTGCGGCCGCTGCTGTTCTTGTTGCGGCTGCTGCTTTTCTTGTTGCGGCTGCTGCTGTTCTTGTTGCAGCTGCACACTTATCTGCTGAGTTTGCGCCTGCGTTGAACATGATTGTGTACTACTTTGCGGTAATGACATTTCTCCAACATCGCTGCTCGTTAGTAGACTGCCCTTGTGCCTAGGTTGGTGGGGGTGGACCGCTGTGCTGCTCCCAGCTTGGTTCCCGGACAACACTGCTGCAGGCGTAACTTTTTTGGGGCCCAAAAAAACATTGGCCGGCACACCACCAGTCGTGGTTAATGGCACTTCCTTTTTCTGTTCCTTCTTCTCACCGGCAACTTTCTTGGTACTGGACCTGTTACCTTTCTTTGGGGCCATCTTCTTCAGATGTCAGGCAGGATGCAGATGCACAACAAGTTCTGGTCACACGTGGACGTGATGCGCAGCAGGACTTCTGTCTGGCTGGCAGTACAACGGGTAGCTGGGTGATGCTGATGACACCTCCTCCTCTGTCTTTTGTGCACCTAAAAGCAAATAAGCCAGGAGAAGAACATCAGTGAAATGTTGCATTTGTTGTTGTGGTTCAGTTACTTAGTACTGTACTAGTGCAAACAAAAGATATAGTCTAGCCATTCATTACTTTTTTTTTAACAAGGGCTATGTTATACTACTGTGTACAGTCGCACACTACACTCCCAGGAAGGATAGGAAAGTTAATAATAACCACCAAAATAAAAATGTAATGGAAGTGGGGTGGACCCTATTTGCCATTAAATTATTTGAGCATCTCAGCATCCATGGAGCTGCTGCTGGCAAAGGGGGTGGACGGATGGAAGCAATAAGCCAAATAGCCAATAAGAAAACATTGCAGGCCTATGGCAAAAGCAGGACACTAATAACTCCCAGTCCAAACACAAAAAAGGCCACCAGCCACATGGACACTCACAAATCACAAACAAGCAGGGGGCCTGGGAAACACCAGGAGCTGACAAAAGGCCTATAAAAGGCAGGTAAAGGATGCATGCTAAAGCACACTGCTCTGCCTTTTTAATGCAACACAATGGAAATACGAACATTCACAGGCCCCAAAAAGGTCTGCAGGGTGCATGCATTGCACACCAACACACCAGACACATACAACAAAAGCATGTATTTAAGACAACCAACATCAGAAAGGCCACCACACAGAAAACACTTGATTAATAAAGCTGTGGCTACCTGCTCTGATCCTAGTGGATGAAAGCAGGCCTGTTGGAAGACAAGGCCAGGCAAGCTTGCAGGCCTAGGCTTCAAAATGGCCACCAGCCACATGGCCAGGCCCCATAACATCAGAAAGCCCACCCCCAAAAAAACACACTTCCTCAACTCAATCTAATGCCATCCATGCCATAAATGATGTCTAAATTCAACAGACCACACAGAAAACACTTGATTAATAAAGCTGTGGCTACCTGCTCTGATCCTAGTGGATGAAAAAGCAGGCCTGTTGGCAGACAAGGACAGGCAAGCTTGCATGCCTAGGCTTCAAAATGGCCACCAGCCACATGGCCAGGCCCAGCAACATCAGAAAGGCCACCCCAAAAAAACACTTCCCCAACTCAATCCAATGCCATCCATGCCCTAAATGATGTCTAAATTAAACAGACCACACAGAAAACACTTGATTAATAAAGCTGTGGCTACCTTCTCTGATCCTAGTGGATGAAAAAGCAGGCCTGTTGGCAGACAAGGCCAGGCAAGCTTGCAGGCTTAGGCTTCAAAATGGCCACCAGCCACATGGCCAGGCCCAACAACATCAGAAAGCCGACCCCCCAAAAAAAACACTTCCCCACAACTCAATCTAATGCCATCCATGCCATAAATGATGTCTAAATTCAACAGATCAAACAGAAAACACTTGATTAATAAAGCTGTGGCTACCTTCTCTGATCCTAGTGGATGAAAGCAGGCCTGTTGGCAGACAAGGCCAGGCAAGCTTGCGGGCCTAGGCTTCAAAATGGCCACCAGCCACATGGCCAGGCCCAACAACATCACAAAGGCCACCCCCAAAAAACACACTTCCCCAACTCAATCCAATGCCATCCATGCCCTAAATGATGTCTAAATTAAACAGACCACACAGAAAACACTTGATTAATAAAGCTGTGGCTACCTGCTCTGATCCTAGTGGATGAAAAAGTAGGCCTGTTGGCAGACAAGGCCAGACAAGCTTGCAGGCCTAGGCTTCAAAATGGCCACCAGCCACATGGCCAGGCCCAACAACATCACAAAGGCCATCCCCAAAACACACTTCTCCAACTCAATCCAATGCCATCCATGCCCTTAAATGATGCTTGAAAATAAAATAAATTCAAAAAACACTAAAGGAACAGTTGCTTCATCATGCACACACACACCCATAGGCCATGCCCATGCTGCTCGGGCCTACTACTGACTAGTACTACCCACAACATTTTAAAAAAAAAGGAATAATGATTGTTACCAAAAATAAATTGTAGTTACAAGAACTGCAATGCCCCCAATCAAACAGACACAACAACCACTTACTTGTAAAATATCCAAATCAAAAAATCCTCAAATCCAATTGCAATGATGCAGCAGACAAAAAGAGTGATCTTTCCAGCTCAAAATCCAAAGGTAGAATGAGCAGGAGATGGACTAAGCACTGGGAGGAGTCTGCTGGACAGGAACAGGAAGTTGGAGATTCTGTGTCACTTCCTCCCTCTCCCCACCTTTTTAAAAAAGGGCTCCTTGCACAAAAAAGGACAGCCAAATGTCAATCTGAGGAGTTGTTTTCATACAAAATCATCTTTTGCAGATGGTTTCATGCTGCTAGAGCTGATATTCTTCTCCAAATTGAAAATTTCACATGTTCGCGTTCTCGAGCTTCACATTACTTCCGCCGGATGTCGATTGCGTGTCGAAAATAACTTGATCGCGTTCTCTCGCTCCCTGTCGCGTTGGATATGATGTGTTTGGGGTCTCTTTCTCCTTTTCGCGTTCGATTAGACGTGCCCGCGTCCTCACTCTCTGGCTCGCGGTGGAGAATGACGTGTTCGAGATCTCAATCTTCTCATTCTCTCGCGGTGCATGATCGCGAGAAGAAAGACGTGATCGCGCGACAAATGACGTAAATGCAGGCGCGAACTGTCACGAGACAGCGCAAAATGGCTATCAACATCCAACATCTCGTGGAGAACGCGACCGGGTCGGGAAAACTTGTCAGCGAACGCGGGGATCCAGGTAAGGCGATCGCGCGCACGCGAGAATGTATTTTTTTACAGCACGAGCAAGAAACAAATTATCGCTAAGCTGCGGAATGCGGAAATTTTGACATTTTGCGCTTTCCGCGGAACGCGAAAATGCCAAATTATCGCAATTTCCGCAAACGGAACGGAATTTTGGCCCAGGCCTAATCAGAACCTTGCTCTCACCGCACGATAAAGGGTGTTTTTTGGATGGAGGTGCTTGAAAAGAAATCTGAGGCTAATGAGGACAAAAATAAATAAATAAATAAATAAGAAAAGATTTACGCAACTCCACACTTCAGCAATTTCATAGACAATATGAAAAACGTGGTTACCCAGTTGACATATTGGACACAGCTATACACCGAGTGATGAGGATGCATTGAACTACATTGCTTCAACAATCTAAGAAAGCAAACCTGTCACTGGAAGTTTTTGTGATGAAGTTTTCTATTAAATCTGATTAAATCAGCAGAGCATGTCTAGTCCATGGGAGTTACTTCAAACAGAACCCAATTTTTATGGGCTGTTCAAAGAGAAACCCCTTTTCACACATTCACGATCAAGGAACCTCAATGAGGTTTTAAAATCTCCTCCTGAACAACAAGGGCTAAACAATAAAGATATGTAATGTAATGTAATATAACTTATAAAGCACAGTCTCCTGCCCTGGGGCGTCTTAGCGCTATCGAAAATCTGATTACACTAAGAGGGTGATTTAGAGAAAAAGACTTCTATTCCTGATTGAAAAGCCAGCTTTCTAATTCTTCTCTAAAGGAGAGTAAGGAGGGGGCAGTTTTTAATGCTAATAGGAGATTGTTCCAAAGTGTAGCAGTAGCCCTAAAAAAGATTTTTCCACCCCAAGTAGCTTTTCTGAATGGGAGAGTCCTTGCTGGAACATACCATTTTAGTTTATTTTTTAAATGGTCTGGCCCAAGTACATGCAAGGATTTATAGGGCCAGCAGAAAGCCTTAAAGCTGCATCTTTGTTTGACTGGCAGCCAATGCAGTTTCCTAATTGCTTCTCTTGCTGAATTTTACAAAGGAAACAAGCTGCCGTGTTTTGCAATACCTGAAGCCTCTCAACGAGCGTGAGTTACATACTATTGCAGTAATCAATCCTCGTTAGAATTAGTGCCATTGTTACTGTTTTCAACAGTTCAGAGGGCAAAACATTTTCTAGTTTTTTTATTAACCTTAGGGAGCAAAAGGCCGCTAAGGTTATTTTATTTACTTGGTCCCTAAACTTTGGTTCATTGTCTACCACGGATCCTAAATTTCTGACTTTGTTTGAAGGTTCGGGTGGAGAGTCCATCTCAGGAGGCCACCAGTCTGGTGTACAGAGGGAAGGGTTCTTACCAAAAATGATGACCTCCGTTTTATTGGCATTCAGTTTGAGACAGTTATAATCTATCCAGAGGCTCACCTTACTTGTACAAGTGCTGAAATTCACCCCCAAGTTGGTTTCGCGTTGGTCAATGATCCTAAGATTTGGGTATCATCGGTGTATGAGACCAGGAAGAAACCTGCTTTTTTGATAATGGCAGCTAATGGGATAACATAAAGATTGAAAAAAGTTGGGCTTTGTGCTGAGCCCTGGGGGACTCCACAGGGCAAAGAAAAAGCTTTGGAGGTAAACTGACCCAACTTCACATTATTTTGTCTATTTGCCAGTAAAGATCGCAGGAGGTCAAAGTCAGTACCTTCTTTCCTAAGCCTACTCATACGGTCAGCCAAGATCTCATGGCTGACTGTATCAAAGGCTTCAGAAAGATCTAAAAGGATCAATGCAGCTGTCCCCCCCCCATCCAGTACTTCTCGTATTTCTTCTATGGCTATCACCAGAGCCGATTCTATGCTGCGATGCTTTCTAAAACCGTGTTGGGTATCATCCAGCCAGAAATATTCCTCTAAGTATTCCGATAGTTGTTGGTTCATAATTTTTTCTCCCAACTTGGCGGAGAAAGGGAGTCTGGATATTGGCTGATAGTTGTTTGGATCTTGGGCGTTCAGGTTATCTTTTTTTAATAAAGGGAGAATTGAGGCTTGTTTCCAGACAGAGGGAAAGTACCCGTTTGCAAACATGTTCTCAAAGATTGACCCAAGATTTTGTGCAACTTGAGCAGGGATCATATGCATAATGTTGGGGGACACAGGTCTTGCGGTGCGCCGGATTTGATGAGCCCGATAGAAGCTGAGTGACATTGTATCATTGCTCCTTAGCGCAGAGCACATTCCTTGAAAAATTGTGATTTTAGAAAAAAATTTTTAATCTTTTAAAACTTGACTTGTGTTTATTTGCTATTTGCACCACTCTTGATCCGCACTGCTCCCCGGTCCACCTCGGGCTTTCCCGTTGTTGTGGAGGGAGTACCAGCAACCTTAATTTCCCTCTTCCGGGTTGCAGACCGGAGGGGGAGGAGTTCTAATACCATATTTAAAGTTATGCCCATTCTCCCGTGCAGTGCACGCACGCAGCTGGCCAGGCAAGCTGAGTGACATTGTATCATTGCTCCTTAGCGCAGAGCACATTCCTTGAAAAATTGTGATTTTAGAAACATGTTTTTAATCTTTTAAAAATTGACTTGTGTTTACTTGCTACTTGCACTGCTCTTGACCAGCATTGCTCCCCAGTCCACCTCGGGCTTTCCCGCTGTTGTGGAGGGAGTACCGGCAACCTTCATTTGCCTCTTCTGGGTTGTGGACCAAAGGGGGAGGAGTTCTAATACCATATTTAAACTTATGCCCATTCTCCTGCGCAGCGGACATGCGCAGCTGGCCAGGCAAGCTGAGTGACATTGTATCATTGATCCTTAGCACAGAGCACATTCCTTGAAAAATTATGATTATAGAAACATTTTTTTAATCTTTTAAAAATTGACTTGTGTTTACCTGCTATTTGCACCGCTCTTGACCCACACTGCTCCCCGGTCCTCCTCGTGCTTTCTCGTTGTTGTGGAGGGAGTACTGGCAACCTTCATTTCCCTCTTCCGGGTTGCAGACCGGAGGGGGAGGAGTTCTAA
This sequence comes from Triturus cristatus, assembly GCF_964204655.1. Taxonomy (NCBI): domain Eukaryota; kingdom Metazoa; phylum Chordata; class Amphibia; order Caudata; family Salamandridae; genus Triturus; species Triturus cristatus. The sequence continues at coordinate 759,415,795 of NC_140587.1, forward strand.
TACCATATTTAAAGTCATGCCCATTCTCCCGTGAAGCGGACGCGCGCAGCATGTGTGGCAGCGGGCGTGCTGGCGGCGCGCCAAAGGCAAGCCCGCCTGCGCCCATCCACGCCCGGCCAGGACCAGGGGCCACAACCCCTGTTCGCCTCCAAGGAAAGGCTACATCCTATAGTGCCCAGTATCTTCTCTCACTCAGAGGTAAACTCAACATTCCATGCCAGCACTCTCTTAATATTATTAATGGCGACTCTCACTCCCCTTATTGCGGTTTTTCCTTCCAGCCGTCCCTCAAAGTGGCAAACCCTATGGGCAACTCATCCCCATTACAGATGTTTCTTCTGAACTGCAGATCTTTTTCTAAACATTCTACAGAATTGGCGATTCTATTGCAAGACCTAAAACCTGATGCTCTCTTCTTGACAGAGACATGGCTCCACAATGAATCCGACCCCATTCTTGCTCAAACCCTCCCTCCAGGCTACCTGATACAAAGGGTGGACCGTAGGAGTGGCAGAGGTGATGGAATAGCTATTGTTGTTAACTACAGATTTAACTGTTGCATCATAGCAGACTCATTGTCGGACTGCGAAAGTCTTGTCTTCTCAATCGACGTCTCCCCGACTAGTACTTTTTTGGGTCTCCTTATCTATCGCCCAACAGGCGCTCCCAGGCAATTACTCGAAACCTTCCCCACTACTGTCGCTAATCTAGCCTTTGCCCCCGCCAACTTCACGATGCTGGGTAATCTTAATCTCCACCCAGATGACCCATCTGATAAGATGGCCAATAAGCTGATCGGGAATCTCTTGGCACTTCAGTTTAGTGAGAAAGCATTGAAATCCACCCATGTTAAAGGTCATCTACTGGACCCAGTTTTTAGCAACTGTAATGAATTGAGCGTAGGTACTCCTGTCCCGCTCTCGTGGTCTGATCACTTTCTGATTCTCTTAATCTGGGAAATGTCCGGACCCGCCCCCCAATATTATTTCTGTTCAGGAACGGAACTGGTCTAAACTTCCCACTGATCAGTGGAAACATGTCATGGAAGTCACCAGACCAGCGAACGACCCGAATGACCCTAATCTCCGCCAGGCTATTGAAAACTTCCAACTCTGGATTCAAGGCTCATTGGATGTAGTACTCCCCAAAAAACTAAAGCACAAAATCAGCAGGCAGAACACCGCTCCATGGTTCTCCTCTAAGTTGAGAGAACTTAAACAATCCTGTAGATGGCTTGAGAGGAAATAGAGACGGGATTACTCAGACCTCACCAAATCCAAATACAGGGAAGCAATCAGATCCTATAAACTTGAAATTAAAGCAGCCCAAGCAGGTTTTTATGAAGATAAGATTAATTTATACGCCAACTCTCCCAAGGAAATCTTCCGTATTGCTAAGACCCTTACCAAACTGCCCGTGAAGCAGCCCTCGCTGGACGACGCTCTCACACGCTGTAATAGATTGGAGGAATTCTTTTCACAGAAAATTCAAAACATTTATCTGTCCTTTCCAACGGTATTGAACCACCATTCTATGTCACCCATGCCAGAACCGCAACCTGGAACCCAAACCTCATTAGAACAATTCCCCCCCTGGATTCTGTTATGACGAAATTTATGTCTGGCTCTCCAACAGACCCGGCCCCTCCTCAGATCCTCACATTAGCCACCAACATAATCTGCCCTGCTATCCTTGACCTTGTGAACTCCTCTATTTCATCTGGTACAGTTCCCATGGCCTGGAAATGTGCTATGGTCAAAGCCCTCCTAAAGAAACCCAATCTAAACCAGGACGATCTCTCTAACTACTGCCCTATTTCTCTTCTTCCATGGGTGAGTAAAATTCTTGAGAAACACATAAACAATAATATGGTGGACTTTCTGGAAATTAACTATTTACTCCATCCCTCTCAGACTGGCTTTCGCCCCCAATTTGGGACAGAGACCGCCCTCCTTGCAGCAACTGAGGAGGCTAGGAAGATCTTGGACCAAGGGGGTAATGCTGCGCTTATCCTCCTTGATCTCAGTGCCGCCTTCAACACTGTAAACCATAACACTCTGATTATCAGACTCAAAAATCTTCAAATATCCGGCACTGCTCTTACCTGGCTACAATCCTTTCTGAGTGAGCGTTCATTTAAGGTCTTTGAAGGAGACGTTGTCTCCAATCAGCTGCCTCTTAGTTGTGGGGTCCCCGAGGGCTCCTCGCTGAGCCCCACACTATTTAATATCTATATGAGACCCCTGGCAGAGATCGTCCATCCATTTGGTATAAAAATCATCACCTATACAGATGATACCCAGCTCGTGGTAGCATTGAACCACCCCGAGCAGGCATCTAGCACCCTAGGCTATTGCCTAGAGGAGGTTGCCAAGTGGATGGAGCTCTCATGCCTTACACTCAATGGGGACAAGACGGAGCTCATGCTCCTGGGTAACTCCCCCTAATTCAACTCTGCTCTGCTTTGGCCCAACTGTCTTGGGCCCGCCCCTGCCCCAAAAGACCAGATTAAGAGCCTGGGCATATGGCTTGACCGCTCCCTCACTTTTAACCATCAAGCCACAAAACTCTCAGCCACTTGCTTTGGCTTACTTAGGATGCTCCGTAAGATCCTTCCCCTTCTCCCTTTCCAGGCCAGAAGGATCATGGTCCAGGCCCTTATCCCGTCAGGATTATGAGAATGTCCTTTATCTGGGTGCCCCACAATATACCATCACTAAGCTCCAGATTATCCAAAATTGTGCTGCCCGCCTGCTGTTGCAGATCCCTCGCCGACAGTCTGCAAAACCAGCCCTCGAGACCTTGCATTGGCTGCCGATCAGGGAAAGGATTCAGTTTAAGGCCATGTGTTTGGCCCATAAAGCCTTCTGGAAGAACGGCCCATCTGTTATCCAATCCCTGATCACCCCATACCAACCTAGGAGGAATCTCTGCTCCACAACCTCCTTCCTCTCCTTGCACCCCAAAATAATAAAGGCCAGATGGGGCGGCCAGTCTTTCACCTACAGCACTCCCACTCTCTGGAACACTCTTCCACTTTCTCTTAGACAGGAGCCCAATCTGCTGGCCTTTAAAGGGCTTTTAAAAACATGGCTCTTTAGGAACCGTACCTAACTCTCATCTGCTCGGCTATCAGCCACACCGTCCGTAGCGCTGGGAGGTCTCAGGGTAGCCATCGCGCTTTATACATTTAATTTAATTTCATTTTATAAGTTGTTCTTCTGATGGAACTTTAAAACAGGAGAGACTGACTTCATCCAGCGGGCCTGTTGAAACATATTCCTCCTGAAGATTACCTGCTCTATGTGTAGTGAATTTGTCAAAGATATTTGCTACTTTCTCCTGAAAAAAAACAGCCAGCGTATGCATAAATGACACAACTGCATTCATTGTGGCAACGTGATCACCTGAATAACTTGATGACATCCTTCCACAGGAAAACCTATCTAACTACAACACACATCAGATTGTAATTCTGATGTACTCATCTATGCCATTGAATGTCCATGCAGCCTTCTGTATGTTGGAAAAACTGAACGAAAGGTGAAGGTCAGAATTACAGAACACATAACCATGATATGAACCAAAAATAGTAACTCTGGTTTAGTGGCCCATTGGTTAGATCATAATCATAATATAGCGTAGTTGCAATACACAGTGATCGAAAGGATCACTGTGCATCCCAACACAAGCATCCAGATGACCCTAGTTCAGAGAGAAACATACTGAATAAAGTACCTGGACAGGCTCTCACAAAAAGGGTTAAATGACAAGGAAGAAATACTCTGCTTCTTAAGAAGAACTTTGATCTCCTGTCCATTGTTGTACCGTAGTGTTTGTTATTTTGTGTGATGTATCATTACATTTGCTATATGATCCAGCTAAAATCGTGACTATTGTGAATCTGATCGTAATGGGAAAATCCAGGTCAGACGTATTTGTATTTTTCCAGACATGCGATCAGCTCATTCATTGTTTAATTTTCAGGCATGTCAAAACACCTTCCATTCAGTTCTGTAACACTGTATTCAATGTATCTGTGGCCTTGAAGTTTATGTTTATGTCTATATGTGTTCTCCATACACTGCACTGTCTAGGATTACCATTGCTAATTAATGTGAGGTCTGTCTAAATAGGTGCAGGTGATTGGTTGACACTAACGCAGAAATTAGGCACAGGATGCAGCCACGCACATTTTTTACTTTGTTAGGGGTTCACAAGACCTAGGTTTGAATATTTAGGAGAGCCACGTTTTTTCGTTTTTTTTGTCAGATGGTTACACATTATCAGTTTAGGTTGTCATCTTTGTTCAGAAGGCTTGCAGTGTTCCCTTGGACTTAGCAGAGCAGATCGTATGGTCTGTTTTCTGTGTCTATGGGCATCCGATAAGCTGCTCTGAATTTGCTAATGCCAAGTGTTTTGTGTATCACTTTCAAGATGCTTTCAGGCTCCGTCTCTTATTAAAACGTGCAATGTAATCCCTTCAAACAGTAAAAACATGTTTGCACTGCTTTGTTTGCATGGTGCACTTGATGTGGCTAATCATACATTTGTTTTCAGGAAACAGTGCTATGCTTCAACCAGTCAACACAGTGGGGAAACGTGGATGCGGCAGAACTAACATTGCTTTCTGTCTTGTCTGTGACTCCATACTCTGCTTCCTGAAACTGTTCTGGAAAGCGGGGGAGGTTGTCATGCTAATTGTCATTTCCGAATTAAAACTTCAATTCCCTCTAACTAGGGTGCCCCAGAATTAGATCTCTTTACTAGTTATTTCAGACAATGCTTTTGAGGCTGCAATCCAATTTTTCTTGCCTCCTCCCTCCTCATTTACCTGATTCGTCCTCACTTTTATGAAAAGTAAAAAAAACATTTGTTAAATTCTATGTGTTCTTTTACGTAGTGAAGAAGAGCTCAGAAGAAAAAGTCACCTATATTTGGGTCACCAAACCCTCTCGACACAGTTGCGTACGGTACTGCTGTCCAACAGTTCACGGTGGCAGGCTAAAATAATAGTGACACGTTGCCAGGATGGTTTTCAATCATTGCCGGCGAGTTGGGAGTTGCAGGAGCCAGGCTGTTAACTAATGAGGGCAGCCTGGGAGCGATCTCAGACCTCAACCTCAGCTTGTAGTCCCACCTGGAGACATCTACACAGACAAGTTACTTCATATCCGAATCCCTTAAACAATGGCAACGCTTTAGAGGCATTTTTCACACACTCCTTTTGTGCCTTTCCACATTTTAGACTACATACTAATTTCTGTCTAAATTTTCAAAGTCTGATGCATACTAGGTTTGAGGATAACAGCCAATTGTGCATGTTTGACAGATAGGCATTAAGAGCCTCATGTAGAGTTGGGCCTTCCTGTAGTTCAACTATCCAAAAAACTGTCTCACTATAACAGATTAACATAACTTTGCACCTTAAATAGAGAGTAAAATGCAAAAGTACTGTTTCCGCATTGTTCTCCTTATTGAATGATATCCTGATGGCACCAGCATTTTGCTTGTAATACACATAGGGGCATATTTACAAGCCCTGTGCACCACAGGTAGCGCACAGGGCGTAGCCATATCTACAAGGCCATGCAAAGCCACCCTGTGCGGCTTTTCATGGCCTTGTAGATATGGAGTAAGGCGAGGCAGCGCAAGTCGTCCGGCATACCTTACTTTGCATGATAGGGGCGTTCCATGGGTGTTGCTGTGGGTGTTCCCACTCAACACTCATGGAATTTGACGCTGCCCCAGATTTACAACATCAGGTAAACCTGGGGCAGCACCAAATTATTGCGCCTCCCTAGAGCAGGTGTAACAAGGAAAAAATATTTACATTTCTCCTAGTTCTTTCCTCGTTCAATGTGTGCTGCATTCTGCAGCACACATGCATAGAGGAAAATGCCTCTCGTGATTGCTTTTATGCACGAAGATGCCCCTTCCTGCACAAAAACAATTGTTCCAACAACACAGACACCCTTGCACTATGTTGCAAGGATGCCTGCATTGGCGAACAGATGCAAAATGTGAGCAGGCGCTGGCTGAAAGGACAGGAATACACTGTATCTTGCAAATACAGTGCATTCCTGTCCTTTCGAGTTGGCATAGGAAAGTGCAGCAAAATGATTTGCGACGCTGCCCTGCGTCAATTCCTTGTAGATACTTCCAACGGATTCTTGATGCATTAATAATAACTTTCGTAAAATACAAAAATGGAATTAATAGTTCCAAAAACAACTGTTCACACATTTAGCTTGAGTTTTCCCACCTCTCAACCATCACTGGTAAACTCAGTAAAATGAAAAGGATTGCCTATTAATGTAGATTGGGCAGTTTGCGTAGCTCAATTTCAATGACAAAATCAAGGAAAGCAAAACCATTGCACACACTGCAACCTACCTCATTAATATTCATGTGGTGCCACCCACTAGCAATCACATGCTAGAAGTTCTAAGGTTTCTTGATGTTTTTTTCCATTGTACTGGAATCTAGAAAAAAGAGAAGAAGAAAAAGTTCGAAAAACTGTACAAAATTGTTGTAAATACTCAAGACCTATGTTATTAAAGCAGTGTGGTGATGTTTTAGTGGGTGCTTGTATAAATGAATCGTGGAATGAATGCAGAAAGGATGGGGTATACATGAGGATTAATTGTAGGCTTTTAGATAGTATTGAGAAGTCTTTCATGTTGACCTGAATTATTAAAACATAAGATAAAAGCTAATGAGGCAATGAACAAGTTGTACGCACAAAGCAATACATGATGAATGAATAAATGGACAAAATGTTAAATAAATTATAATAAGCACAACCAGTTGAGCCGTACATTCTTGTGTGGATGAGAGACTAATGAGCTTTGAAATGATATATAAGGTTACCAGGAAAATTTGTTTCTAATGTGAGGTTTGCTCTGCCCTAGGAACCATAAAAGTTTGCAGGATGTCCTGGTTTGTATTTGACTCAGAATGGAGGTTCCACCACTTTTGACCAGCCAAATGTAATCAACTTATTTCAAGAGAGCCTCACTAAATCTGCAGGTAGACCCGAACCCGGTAGCAGCAATATCTGCCAGAGGGAAAGTGAACTCTTTGGAGAATGGTTGTAGTTTACTTTTATATGTGATGTCTCGAAAATGTAAGAAAATATATAAATATTGGAATGGTGAATGAATATTTGAATGTTATAACATTAAGGGGAATGAAGAATGCATGTATGAGATATTTACAAACAACCTGATCATATATATATTCACTGAAAAAACCATAGGTTTCACACATGTTATAGTTAGCTGGACATTTTACTGATAAAAAACCAATGAAATTCCCCCGTTATAGTTACTGTAGGCAACTATAACTCACGCGACCGTAATCCTCTGCTGATGCTAATACTGTATTTAGACACTTATTTGCCCATATCTTCTTCCATTAAATTTTAGCTATACATATATTACAAATATTTTTTTTTCATAAAGACACATATGTCATCAGCAGAGGATTACGGTCGCGTGAGTTATAGTTGCCTACAGTAACTATAACGGGGGAATTTCATTGGTTTTTTATCAGTAAAATGTCCAGCTAACTATAACATGTGTGAAACCTATGGTTTTTTCAGTGAATTAGCAAGGTTTTTTAAATGCTATTTCCTAACTATAACGTGTGTGAAACCTATGGTTTTTTCAGTGAATTTGTACGGTTTTTTAAATGCTAAGTTACTTTACGCCATTTGTGGCGTGCGCGCCCACTTAACGCAGTTCGTTCCATGCACGGTTTTTATCAACTTTAATAAGCCCTGTACATTTGGTGGCCTTCGGCCACCAAAAGCACAGGGGGTGAGGTCAATGTGGATAGTGTTTTTTTTATTTCGATTTTATAATTTCATGTTGCCAAAATTACGTTTTTTTTCTCTATTAATAAGCCCTGCACATTTGGTGGCCTGCGGCCACCAAAAGCACAGGGGGTGGGGTAAGTGTGGATAGTGTTTTTTTTATTTTTATTTTTTTACCGTAAGCGTACGGTAAGCTTACGGTAAGCGTACGGTAAGCGTACGGTAAGCGTACCCCGCGAAATTGCCGAAAAAAAAATAAAACCGTTTTTGCTCTTGGGGGATGTTTGGGGACTCCCTCAACATGACTATGTGGGAGGGAGTTGTCAAAACAGCCCCGTAACATGTTTTTGGCCATCATCTTTGATAAACAACACTCAGTGCGAGAGACAAAATGGCGGACGCCGCTTCCTGGTTTCGGCCGATTCGAATGTTTACTAAGATCTAAGAGCCAATCAGAATCGCGCTCGCGCACGCCACCGTAAGCTTACGGTAAGCGTACGGTAAGCGTACGGTAAGCGTACCGTAAGCGGGCTCAGATATATATATTGATTTAAAGGCTATTTTCTCAGAATCTACTGAACAGATTTACACCAAACCTACAAAAGGCACTTCCTTGACCTAGGGACTACCTCTCTGCCAAATTTCTAGTAATTCTGTTCAGCCGTTCGGGCTGTAGCTCGTTCTAAAGGTCCTATGGAAAAATGCATGGGAAAAACGCGTTTTGGGACCCCCCTTTTATCTCAGCCCCCGCTTGACGAATCCCCCCGAGACTTTCAGGGTAGGAGCGGAGCGTAGCGCCCCACCTATTTTGAGAAATTCGCGAGGATTCGTCGACCGGCGCCAAAGTTATTCAAAATAGAATGTTGAGGTTTTCCTATGGAAACGTGGTCCTAACTATAACTACCTACTGGCGACCGCCAGTAGGTAATATATATATATGTATATATATATATATATTACTATTAGTCGTAATAAAATAAGTAATTTTATCTGGTAAGAAGGAGGTAGATAGAGTACGTGCAACTGAGCCTGTGGGAAAAGTAGAAGACAGAGCTGGTTAATGTTAGAAAGAGGGGTTTCTAGTTGGCAACGGTTTGCACCTTTGCCAAGTAGGGACCCATCTTTCTAGTGAGGGTAAGGGAGATACACTTCTAAAATAAACCCTGCTCACTCCCTTGGTAGCTTGGCATGGGCAGACAGGCTTATCTCAGAGGCAATCTGTAAAGCATATGTGTGCACATATAGTAATACAGTGAAAACACAACAAATGGACACCACACCACTTTAGAAAAATAAGTAATCTTTATCTAAACCAAACAAGACCAAAATAACAAAAAGCCACAATGCAGTAATAAAAATATGACTTTCAAAAGGTAGAAATAGTTGTGTTCAAAGAAAATTGCAGATGTGACACATTTCATACAAAGTACTTTGGGTGCGTCACGCACACAAACAAACTGTTGCAGGGAAGGTGATGTGTTGGGAAAGTGATGCGTTGGTTCATTACTCCAGGGGAGGTGATGCATCAGTGCCTTGCTGCCACTCAGGGGCGGTGATGCGTTTGTTCCTTACTTAAGGGAGGTGATGCATCGGTTTCTTACTGTGCGGGGAGGTAATGCGTCAGTTTCTTACTGCAGCCCCTCGTTCTTACAGGCATGGTGCCCGGATGCGCTGCGTGAGGATCAGAGATGTCTCGGTTCTTGATGTGGCAGCGCCGACGGCACTGCATAGGCCTCTCCAGCCACGGTCCCATGATGCGTTGGTTCTTGCAGCCACACAGCAGGGCCTGCGTCGGAATCGGTGCGGGTATCTCCAAATTCAGAGATCGGTGCACGGGATTTGGTGTGCGGTGATTTCATGAGCCGTGGCAGGCACTGCGTCGATTTCTTTAGCTATGCATCGGAAACAGGTGTGGATGCGTTGCTCTTCTTGGAGTGGCCTTACTCCCAGCGGAAAAACAGCCTCCAAAGGTCCAATACAGCAACAGGTACCTCTTTGCAGGTCAGAACACCCAGCAAGGAAGTTTAAGGGAGCTTGTGGTGAAGTCTTTGTATGCCTGAGACTTCATAACAGGAGGCAAGCTCTACTTGAAGCCCTTGGAGATTTTCCTCAAGCAGGAGACACAGCACACAGCAAAGACTGTATACTCTCCTTGGCAGAAACAGCCACTGCAGGTCAACCCCAGAAAGCACACAGAAAAGGGGTAGTACTTCTCCTTCAGTTTTCCCAGCTCTTCTCCTTGGCAGAGGCTCCTCTTTAAGTACAGAAGTAACCTCAAGTTCAGTGGTCTGAGCCCTACTCTTTATAGCACAAATTCCATTGTTCTCTGGTGGCAGAGAAGCTCTTTGCCCATCCAAAACCAGTTCTGTCCTCTCTGGTGCAGGTTCCTGGCAGGAGGTGGAGACAGCATTGTCCAAGGCAGACCAGGCACATTCAGGTGTGAAAGAAATCTCCTCCCCTACTCTGAATGCAGCCTAGGTCTAGACAGCCCAGCCCTGACTCACCCTGGAAAAACATGACACACCTCAGCCCCCAAGTGGCTGTCTGAACAGAATGTACATCCCCAGCCCCTGTCACTCCAAAGCCAGACAGTCAATACACAAACATAGCAGAGGCACACTGGATGGCTATGCAAGAAAATGCCTTCTTTCTAAAAGTGGTATTTTCAAACCCAGAATGTAAAAAATACCCTTACTAAAAGATGTATCTTTACATTCTGAGTTCAGACATACTAAACTCTATTTTCCCATCTTGCTTCCATGGGCAGTTATACTTATAAGATGGTACAAGTAAACTCCCCATTCTATCCTATAGGACAGATAGCCTTTCAATAGTGAAAACAAAATTGGTAGTATTTCACTATCAGGATATGCCACACACATCAGGATATGTCCTACCTTTCACATACACTGCACCCTGCCCACAGGGGTACCTTGGGCCTTCCTTAGGGGGTGCCGTACATGTAAGAAAAGGGACAGTTAGGGCCTGGCAAGTGGGTGCACTTGCCAGGTCGACAAGGCAATACTAGACTGCACACAGACACTGCAATGGCAGGCCTGAGACCCTTTTGCAAGGCTGCTTGTGTGGGTGGCACAACCAGTGCTGCAAGCCCACCAGCAGCATTTGGTTTACAGGCCCTGGGCACACACAGTGCACTGTACTAAGGACTTAACTGTAAACCAGATAAACCAATCATGGAAACACTAATCCATCAGAACAATTTCCACAGAGAGCAAATGCACTTTAGCACTGATCAGCAGTGGTAAAGTACCCAGTCTCATAAAACCAACATCAACAGGGTCAAAAACAGGGGGCCAAAACCCAAAAGGTCTGGGGATAAACCCGCTGAAAATGGCAGGTCTAATAGTTAAATTAAAGCGTTGATCTATCCAAATGCTTATTTAGGAGATGTTTCAGGTCTGTCTCTTCCAATGAGAAGTTAACAATATTCATCCAATCAGGAACAAGATTGTCTGAAATTCCTTAGCTAAAGAGGCAGGAATGGGTGCAGAGAAATGGTTGATGGGTTCCAATTTAGCAATATTGTTGATCAGCTCAGTGTAAACAATGTCTGTTAAATATTTCCAGTTGTTAAGAGATTTTCTGCAAAATGGAAGTATGGCTATTTGATTTTTTGTAGAATTAAAGAGCGTGTGGATAATTTGAAGGTGAATGGGATGAACATTTGACAAGTTTAACACGGGTACCAACAAATAAGACAAATTCCTTACATTTTGTGTCAGGTCATGGAAAGTGATAGATGGAGGTGGATATCTTGCCAGTTTGACAATTTCACATAGGTTTTTTGGTTGGTTCCTGAGTGTGTCATTAATAAAAATATTTATTTTGTGTGCATTGTCTTGTGAGTAAAGGATTTCAAATTAATGACAGAAGAGTTTTAACACCATAAGAAAACAGTGACTTCTCATAATTAACAATTCAGTTTCAGAGGAAATCATTTTTTACTTCATTTTCATTCCGTCACTGAGGAAGTAATGTTGAATATCAATCTTCATCTTGCTGTAAAAGGAGGGAATGGAGTTTCCCTATTGGGAGTCGTGGAGCAAATGATTAGACTAAAAGAAATGTGATAGTTGTCTTTTTATTTTTTTCCCAAGCAGTTTGGCAACTGTTACTAAGAACCTTAGGTTCAGCCGATGGCTTCTTAAGCAGGGGCTGTAGCAAACCTTGTTTCCAGCTAAAACAAACCAGGGCCTAATCTATGGATTTATTTAGGATTTACAAACTGGATTTTAGGATTTACGACAGGGGCAGCAAGTTTAAGGATGGATGGTCAATGCACAAAGTATGGAAGTCATTCTGTTTAGTAGCACCAGTTTTGCACCAGAGAAGTTGCTGCAGCTGATCGCACTGCCGCTGGGGACTACCTGTCCCATAACCCCCTGCTAGACCCTCAACTGCCACTCATTTGCTGAGGAGCTACATTAGCATGTTGCAGTCCAGTGGAGTTGGGGGACTACTGAATTTTGCTGTGCCATTACTCTGGAGGGAGTCGCTTCTGTCAACAGGCAGCCTTGCCAAGTGGGGTCTGTAACGTCTTCGCTCTGTCATCATTTTTCACCAGCGGAGCCGCTGCAGCTGATCACTGCTACCCCTGGGGACTACCTGTCTCACAGCCCCAGCTGGACCCTCACCCACCTGCCACTCGTTTGCTGAAGCAGTACTTTAGAGTGCTGCAGTCCAGCTGTGTGGGACGTGCCTGGGCAAAGCCCAGGCGAAGGACGGGCCCATCGATGCCCGTCAGAACCCAGAGGAGGTTGGGCCCACTCTCTGACTTCATGATCTTGGGGCGATTGTCATGTATTAATTTCTCAAGGAAGGTAATTACTGTTAAGGTGTTCAACCATTTATGCAAGCTGTGCTGACTTGAATATTACTGTGTGCTTTTCGCCACCCTCTTCACTGTCCCAAGGAGCCCCAGACCTGATAAATAATGGGCAAAAGGAAACCAACAGGAGAATATCTCATAGCGTTGTCCCCCATAAATCAACCAGTATTGATAAATGTGGCAGAGGGTCATAGGGATTATTGCCACTGAAATTGCACTGACAGAGAGGAGATTGTCACTTGGAGCTGACACTAGCCTGAATTCTGATGGCCCTTTAATGTGCAGCCCTACTTGCTCTAACATTCCAGTTGATTAAAATGGGTTGGGCAGTGGTCAAGCTAGCTCTAAGGATTAAATTTCTGCTTTTGATGCAGCCGGGGCACGTCCAATAGACACTTCTCAGGCCTTGAGAGCTGCCAAACGGACTAGGCAAAACCGTATGTCCCAGTTATCATCAGCTCCAGCAAGCCCTAATGTAGATTTGGACCTTTTGGAGCCTACTAATTCCTATCCAGAGGTGTCTGTGCACAAAACATTATGGGCAGTGGACCTTTGGGAAAATTAAAGACTTTGTGCATAAGGAGCTAACCTTGTTAATAGTGCGGCTGGAAGTTATCTAAAAGGCACTTGATTCTGTTACATCACAGCAAGGGCAAGCATTACAATCACTAACCATAGCCCTTGAGCCAAACACCAGGCTATTTCAGCTTGTGAGGCACAAGTCGCCCCACAATTGTGATTCCAATCACTGTGCCTTGTGATGCTCCAATCAGCCTTGGTAAACGCATAGTCGAAGGTGATTAGTTAAGAAAAGCAAAGTGTTTAGTGACCAATGGAGCCACAATGATTCACAATGGAGTGACTGTGGGGAAGCTTCCTTCTCTGTCCAATGTCCTTGACTCCATACAGAGGGAGCCTGGCATAGACCTTCCCCTAGCTTCCTGCCCATATGTGACAATTCTGGTGGGAGTTCCTCTAGCTGCATGTGGTCCAGAGGGAGGGCCAGGAAGAGCTGACAAATAAATTGTTTGAATTGGTTGGTTCAAAATAGGATTTCTCCCTACTATATGGCTAATGAGATTCTGCTAACATGGAGGGTGGGATGGTTGGGGCTTGGGCTCAAGGATCGGTACAGTAACGGTACTATTATTAATTTTAAGTTTCCCAGGTAGTGCGAAGTTTCTTATATAGCTCCCCTAGTTGACCCAGGAGAGAGTAGTACATTTAAATACTACTGTTGGGGTATTTCTATAGACCCAGCTTTATTAGGGGATCTGATAATCATCTACACAGGATCATTAACCATTTACCCCCAGTGTCGCTGATAACTCTCACTGATTACACAAATAGACCTGATGTCATCAGAATCCTCACCACAAGTCATTTCGACAAGAAGGAGGTGGTCGAATGACTCGTATCTAGTAGGATCTGCATTTTTATGACCAGCTCTCTATTGGTAAAGGATGGGGGCAGGCCTGGGTGGTTAGCAAGGACTGTAGAGATACCGTAGACGGAACGTGGAGGACACCAATGAACTCCATAGTTAGAGTGTTGTAATAAGGGTTTCTTTAGTACTGGGTCTCACACCACTGTAGTGGCAAATGGGTATTTAGGGAAGGATACTAGCAGAACATTAAGGGGACCCTAGCCCCTAGAGGTAGTGGGGTTGCATCCCTGGGTATCCCAAAGTGAGATTAGACAGTCTCATTGTGAAATTCAAAGACGAAGGCCGTTAGATACCTGTGTTTCGACTACACCCCTGGTCAGGCGCGCAACACCCATTGGACTCACAGGGCTTCAGCCCCCCCCGTCGTGTGTGGCAGCCCGGGATGAAACAGCTCCCGGGCGCGCACACAGCCGCACCCGAGCACTTCACAGGTCTTTAAAAGACCATTTGCATGTTAATGACGCCTCGCTGTTGTTTCACCCCTTCTAAGAGCCCCTGCAGCTCCACTCTGCCATTTGCTTAAACATCCAGCCCCCCCGAAATTTTTTCTTAGCCCCCCCAAAAATGTGGCTCTAGTTGCGCCTCTGCCCCTGGTCCAGCCTTTAGGACTGGGAAACTATGTGGAGTCAAAACCAAAATGTTTGACTATTGCGGCTAACATGTTGTCTAGAAATATAGCAGGGCTAGCATCCAAACCTGACATTCCTGAATGGGCCAAGTTCAATGGGTCCTTATTTTATTTGTCTTTCTAAGAAAACCTGGTCAATAAGGCCCCTATATTGTGCGGGCTATGCCAATTTCCGTAAAGAGGCTGTATCTAATAGCAAGGGAAGACCCTCAGGGGGGTTTACAACCTGTCAGTACTGGGTTAAACTGTAGAGTCAAAGAAAATTCCGGTGTCTTCTCCTGATATTTTGAGGCTGGATGGAGCCTATCAAGATTTTCCCACTATTGAGTTGTTAATTTCACATATGGGAGCAGCCCCGGGGGGGAGTTTTGAAGATTGTGGGTGGAGATTTTAACTGCCAGTTTGAACACTTAGATGGTAGTACTGGAGCACTTACTCTAGAAGAAGATAACATCTGCTGCATTCCCAAGTTGCTAATGGCACTAATAAAAAAAATGGTCCCCACTGCACTACAGTTTAATCATGCTCCTGGTACTAGCCTTATTGATTATATTATTGTGGACATAAGGGCCTGGCCTCTTTTGATTGATATGATTGTTGTGCCATGACAAGACAGTGATTATACTGCTTTCGTTCTTGAGGTTGATCTCCCTGTCCTTTGTATGAAGGCTATCACTGGAGAACCATTTGACAGTAGATTGCAAGTGGCCACCAACATGTAGAGTGAAAGGGTCTACTATGGCCAACTTGAAGGGGCTGTTGGGAATAATCTACACTTTAGTTGCAGGCATCATTGAGGACCTCCTCATAGTGTATGGGATTCTGGCCAGGGAGCCTGTGGGGAAAAGATTGGTTCCATTCATAACAACCTTTTTGCTGGACTGAACAAACGTTTTTATGTGCCCACTAACAAGATCTTTGGGAAAAGGGCCAGACAGTCCTGGTACAATAGAGCATGAAGGGAAGCAAGGTTTGTTCTTCTTTCTGCAATTAAACAGCAGGATATGGAAGCAGTTAATGCCCAGATGGATTTCTTTAAGAAGGTTATTAAATCATCTAAAAGAGATTCGGAAGTGGAGAAGTGGGAAGACCTACTGGTCGCAGAAAGGAATGGGGTTCAGCGTGCTTTCTGGAACTTGGTTTCGACGGGAAGTAAGGAGGGTGCCCGCCCTGTGGTGACCAATGTTCCAGCAGCAGAATGGGTTACCCTCTTCTTGAACCTGTACTTAGTAAAAGGAGATGCAATCCCCACCCAGCAATCCTTGTTGGTTGATAATATTGCAGAAGGGGTGAATGAAGCAGTAATAGTAAGAACCTTGACCCAATCTTGTTGCAAGAAGCAAGAGTGGCATTTGCTAAGATAGCTCCTAATTAAGCTCTCGGGCTGGACAAAGTTCTAGGGGATCTGTGCTTACAGTGAAGTAGATATTTGGGTTCTCGATTTCATGTTAACATTAAATTCTACCATTGGGGGAGCACCAACCCCTCCATCCAGGGCTGGGTCTGCGATCATTCCAATATATTAGAAAGGCTCCCCAGCTGATCCACGTAATTACAGGCAGAAATTAGCTTAATTGATTGCTCCCAAAAGTTATTCTGTACCATACTCCTTAACTGGCTACAGTCACTATTTACAGGCAAGTGACAGAATTCCCCAGTAACCACCGGTATTTTTAAATACGGCACCGTATAAACAATCTGAACAGTTGATTATAAAGCACAGTGCTTAATGTTACGTTTTCCAATGTTTGAGCACCAGCCGTTACAAAACAGTGCACAAGCTTACTGAACGTACATTGTCTAATGTGTATTTATTAATATTTACACAACGCATGTGAAGGTTTCACGTGGCGGGCGATTTAACTTCCGAGGCGTGCTGCGAGCAAAGATAGAAGGCGCCGTGCGAGTTACATGCTTCATGCACAACCACACAGCAGTTCCTCTTGCTAGTCTAAATGTGTGTCATTCCATGTAAGTGGATTAGCCATAACAAGTCAGGACTCCCCAATACATACAAGATCTGTGCAAAACAGGCAATTCTATAAACCTTACGATTTCTAGCCAATGAACTAATAGTAAAAGGTCACTACAATTAAAGAATTTGTCATAAACCCTTTCCAGACAGAAGATGGGTGTGCTTTAAAAAATCAACCTCTGCATCTCACGTTGAAAAGTTGTTCAAGGCTGTCACTGAGTATCACCACAGCACCCCTGTACCTTCAAAAGATATAAGGTACCTTGTGCAATGGAATTAGTACAGTCAATGGAACAGGTTTCTTTACAGTTAGAAAAATACATGTTTTTTTATTAATTTTTTCAGTTGTTATGACCAAGTCCAGGTCCTGATGAGAACCCCCCAACAAGGTGAGGTTTGAAACGCATTGACACCAGCTCTTGGGATAAGGCACTCGTAGGGTGTGCCACGAGAGAATCCTTGCACCATCAACTCCCTCTTATTGACAACACCCTCCAAAAACTATAATTCCCAGAGCCAATAACACTGACAGGAACATAAAAGACATTCTTTGTTGAGTCATATTGTTTGCCTAGTCTTTTCAAATTTAGTAAGGGACTGGTCATATATTTTTCGCTATGTTCTTATATGTTTAAGCTGTCTACTGTGTTGTCTTATGATTTGTTTGTTATGTACTTTTCTACAGTGTTTGTCACATATGATCACAAAAATAAGTGTTGCCCGATAAGATGACATGATCTAAATGCAATAATTTTGGTTTTCTAAAAGAAAAAAAGAAATTGAAATAAATCACACAGGCTTCTGAATTAAGCACAAAGGCTTGTTTTATTTAGGACTTTGTTTAAATTGAGCTATCTAGATACTATGTGTGTTTACAAGAATTGTGGTGAGGCAGCATCGAATTGCACAATTGAGATAGGATCTGGAGATGTCTAACACCGGGGAACATGGTGAATGCGTGTTGAAGTAGCCGCGGGCGCCTTAGGGGGTAATTGCAGCGTTGCGCTGCTCCTTTGTTTTCCCAACTTACCAGGCATAACGTGGAGGTGTTGGCGGCCTCGGCTGCCAGAAATGGAAGCATCCTCCACCTTAGGAAAGCCCTGGGACTCACAGCAGATCATCCCTGCTGCGCTGGTTCTGGGATCATGCTGGGAGGAGGCAGCCAAGGAATCCCGACGTTGCAGATCGGCTGGCGTGAGGACAGGTGGCAGAGACAGCACAAGTCGGGCTGCAGGTTTGAGCTCCCCCGGTCCCCAGAGTGGGAGAGCAGCTGTTGGTCCTTTTCATTGAGGGATTTGAGGTGTGGAGAACAGAAGAACAACACAGAGGAAGAGCGGTTAAGAGGTATCCTGCACTAGCTTATGGAGAAAAGTGCTTCAGTTGACAGTAATGCTGGGGACAAGCCTTCAAAATACACATTTAGTATGAGGAATACTGAGGTTGGTAAGGTGGGTCAGGTGCCCGTTTCTCCTCCTATGGCCCCTTTGGGCATTGTAAAAGACCTAAGGGAAGTAAGGAAGGGTATGCAAGGTCAGCTTGGTGAAGGTACAGGGGTAGCGACTTGTGCCTTGCGGAATAGAACCATTTGTAAATCTCCTACCAAAAGATCAGGGGAAAGAGTTAAAAAACCAATAGCCCTACAGATTAAAATAACACCCTCACTTAAATCTTTCTTATGAGTTTCACCTGACTTGCAGAAGGGGGAGAGCTCTGAAGGAGCAATCTTAGTAAAGAGTGCTAGAATGGCGTCCCCTAATCCCAAAGAAGCCAGCACTGTAAGAGTACCTGTGCAATCCGTGTCTAACAAGGAACATATAAGTATGAGAAGATCTTCAACTAATGTAGACTCAGTCCCCCTTAAGAATAGGTTTTAAGCTCTGACAAAAGGGGAAGCACCGGAGAAGGCTGAGGATCCACCTATAAGGAACAAAAAGATAATGGTAATTGTGGAGAGGCGCCCAAAGAAAACGCAGAGGAATTGCTGGCAGGCATTCTATTGGGGTTTAAAAAAGAGATTCAGAGCCAGTTTGAAGTCTCAGAGGATAACCAGGCCAGAATCCAAGCATAATGCTCAGAGCTAGAGCAGAAATTGGATGAGGTTGCCTCCCAAACTAAAGTTTTGGAAGAGAAAGTTAGTTCTATAAGGCAAGATGTGGTAAAAAACGCTACTGAGATTGCTACGTTGGTGAAACAAAATCAATCAATAAGAGAGGACTTTTAGAGAGAGAAGAACCATTCTCGCAGGAACAACTTAAGACTCTTAAATATACCTGAGGCAGAAGAGAACATGGACATAAAGGTCTTCATAATCGGCCTGCTGCGATGTACAGTTCTAATGGACAGGAAGGATATCAATCTAGAACAGGAGATCCAAAGAGTACATAGGGAACCATTCAGGCGTAATCCTAAACGGACTAAACAAGGGAAGATTTTGGTGAATTTCCTCTCATATACAGTCAAGGCGGAAATCCTCAGTGTGGCCTTAAGAGATGGGCCTTATACAGTTAAGGGGTTATCTGTCACAATAAGATCTGATATATGCAAAGCTACAGAACAGAGGCAATGGGAGTTAGGAAACAGGATGGAGGATCTGAGGAAGCTGAGGGGAAAGGTGCAATTGAAATTTACTGCAATACTCCACCTAATGTGGGACAACCAAATGTATAATTAATGGGCAGTGGAGGGTGTGGATGTATTAATAGATTCAATAAAATAGAAAAATAAATAATAAGAGGAGATTTCTAAGATAGTAGAGTTGGGAGATAGGAAAATTGAATTTTGATGTGTTGCAGCATGGCTAGATTTGTCTTTTCTTTCTCAGAAACTCTCAACCAGTAGGCAGCTCAAGAGGCATATTAATGCCTATTAAGATAAGGAGGGTTCCCCAGTGAAGGACCAGTGGGAAGGGTGGGCATGGTGGTATTGGTGATGGTACACAGGTGAGGAGCAGATTGGTAAAAATAAAAAATAAAGTCCTCAGTATCAGCAAGTAAGGCATGTTCACTTAAACAGAATTTGGGTCAGGTGGTGTGGATAAGAGCAGGGGGATGATGGCTAGATGGTTCTCGCACTCAAGAGTCATGGTTTTGGGCTACGTTGATGACGGAGCTGTCCTTACGCGCTTATGGATTGGTCAGACCTTTCCTGAATGAAGAACCGATTTTAACGCAGAAGACGGATATTTTACCCAATGTGGGTTGGAATTATCACCACATAGGAAAGTAATATACCAAAGATTGTAGAGCCTTGAGAAAGTCGTGGGACGATTTCTCAGTGTATGCGACGAAACACGTGTCGGCTGAAGAAAAACTATTAGAATAAAGAAAGAAAGAAAAATAATGTGTTAATATTTATGCATACAATGTGCAGATAATTGTTTAGGTGCAAATCAGACGTGTGCTGAGGACTTCCTTTGTGTATTCAGTGGCCTCGGCCTCAATTTTGGGGGAGGTTGGTGGTACGCCTCACCTTACAGCACTGTCCAGAATTTAGGATCTATTGAAACTAATATATGTGCGGTTTTCATGAGTCGCGTCGTTTCACCTAGCTCAATACCACTGTCTGTTCAAAGGTCTTACTGAAAACGAAGGTCCATTAAAATTTCCACAATATGGTACATTCAATTTAAAGGTTATCGAACATTTGAGAGAGAAATTCTATAAGATGAAACCAATCCTAGACCTACACCATATGAAGCATTAAATGTGTAGGTAAGAGTAGCTCATGCTAAAGAAAAGGAGAAATATGAGAATAGGGTGAAGAAGGTTGTGTGAAATTACGCAGATGCACAATGGGATGAGGGACAGCAAAGATGGCAAAAATGTATAATCAATAAGCTAGAGTGTATCTATTTACAACCACAGAAAAGGTAAAAAAGAAACAGGGAAATGATGAAGAAGCTGCAAAGAAAACAGACACTGATAGTGGGGATGATATTTTAGATGCTTTATTGGCTTCATGTCCACCACAATATATGGGTGGCCCCTACAACATATACTGTTAGCAATACAAATTCTAATGTTACAGAGGCGACTGCCCCTGTTAAGCTGAATATAATACAGATTGAGAGACCATGTCCAGTACATCCAATGACACCAGCAGCTGTTGAAGTGGCTCATTCTGTAATAACTACATGTGTTACTGCTTCAATTGTGACTATTCCTGTACCAGTAACACAAGTTGTGACAGCACAGACATTGGCAATGTCAGTTGCGACTGCCCTAATGAATATTGTACCAAATCTTAAAACTGTAGGAGCTGTAGAAGGAGTAGCTGTGATTGGCTACATCCCAACATCACAGAATTCATAGATTGTTGCCTGGATACCACCGTAATATATTCAGTCATTGAGAGAAAGAATGACAAACTGTCTTTGTGGCACCTATTTCACAGGGAGAGACAGGACAATTTGAGGATGGGATTTTTCCCCATGGATTGAAGAGATTTCAGAGACTAAGGGCCTCATGTAGGTAGCCAAATACCGGTCGGTAACGGCCGATTTTCGGTAAATATGCCGTTACCGACCGGTATTTAGACAAGTGAGATGTAGGAGTGCAAAAACCACTTTTCGGTAAATATGAGGCGGTAAATACCGAATCATATTTACCGAATCCTAAAATACCGATTCATATTTACCGAATACATACTTAACGAATCGGTAAATATGAAGTGGTAAATATGAAGTGGTAAAAATGAAAATGACATGTAGGTACACTCGGTAATTAAGAAATCCATGAAAATCGGTAAATAAGAGTCGGTAATTAACACGGATTGAAAGCAGGTGGTAACCATCAACAATGCATATAAGCAATCCCAAAATGCAACAGCGTGGACAACATGGCCGCTCTGTATGTCATTGCAAGGCGCCTACGTCTACAGGCAGCAGGTCTGAGGATTTGGCGACGGGAGGAACGCATCTACAGACAGCGCATCACACTCTTCCAGCTGACTGATGCAGAGATACATGAGAGGTACAGGCTACACCCCGAAACCATCATGGACCTGATAAGGGACCTGCACCCACTCCTGGACCAGCCAATAAGAAGGGCGCACGCCATACCCCCACATGTGCAGGTGCTCTGCAGCCTACATCTACTGGCATCCGGCAGTTATCAGGTGGTGATAGCTGCGGTGGGTGGTGTATCCCAGAGTTGCCTGTCCCGTTTCTTCAGGAAGTTCCTGGATGCCATGATGCAGAGAATGCACCACTACATCAGCTTCCCAAACACACAGGCTGCACTGCAGAAAACCAAAACAGACTTTTATCACATGGCACAGTTCCCCCATGTCATTGGCTGCATTGATGGCACACACATCCCAATCTGCCCACCAGCTGACACAGAGCACATCTACAGGAACAGAAAGTCCACCCACTCCATCAATGTGCAGGTGATATGTGATGCAGGGAACATCATCACTGATATTGTTGCAAAGTTTCCTGGGAGCACCCACGACTCGTACATCTTCCAGAATAGTGGGATCTACACACGACTGAGTGCCGGAGAATTTGGAGAGGGATACCTGCTAGGTAAGTAACAGTGACGCCCCATGAAACCTGCAAATCATAGTGCATAGAGGCATGTGACTGATGTTTCCCTTTTACTCATCTAGGCGACAGTGCATATGCATGCCGGTCATTCATCCTCACTCCCTACCTACACCCATCAACCCAGAGTGAGAGACGATACAACGTGGCACACAAAACAACACGCAATGTGGTGGAGCGCACGTTTGGACTACTGAAGAGCAGGTTCCGCTGCCTCCACAAGAGCGGAGGCGCACGCCAGTACACACCCATCAACTGCTGCAAGATCATTGCCACTTGTGCAATGCTGCACAACCTTGCCACGAAAAAAGGTACAGATGTGGAACTAACATATTTTGAGGACAACGAGGATGAGTCAGGCCAGCCAGAGGGCAACGCAGCTAGAGTGCCAACTGCAATCGATGGGAGAGAGAGACGGGCAGAGATCACATGCAACTATTTCTGAGTAAGTAAGGGGACACAGCCAGTTGGGATAAGTCATGACGTAGTTTTAATGTGGCACCACGCCATGAACACATGAACAAGCCAATCTGGCAATATACCATCTATACAAGGAGTAAGTCCAGGGTTACGTCACCCATTGGGAAGTGGCTAAGCAGGGCTACATCAATGTTTGCGCATACGCGCTGCAGTGGTGGATGGCACGGCCTGTGCATCCTCACTAGAGCCAACCCCAAGCCGCCTGCTGCTCCTGCGTCCTTCTGGGACGGGGGGTGTGATGCTGCTCCTGCTGCTGGTGTCGATGCTCTCCGCAGCATCCCCTGCAGCAGTTGTCGACGGCTGACTAGTCAATAGCACCCCTAGTGCACTTGTCACCTGCACCATCCACCGAGACAGGTCGCTGCAGCAGTGTGTCAGGCCCTCCTGCATCGACACAGAGCGCCGGCAGAGTAGAGAAGTGGCAGTTGCCAGACGGTTGAGTGCCCTGTTGGTAGTGTCCCTCCTCTGCCGTTCCCGGCGCCGTGCTTCGATGTCAGCATCTAATTTGCTGCACAACTGCTGGATTGACTGGGACATGTCCCGAATGCCCGCTGCCATAGCGCTGATGTTATTGTCCATGTTGACTAATGTAGTTTTCATTACCCGCATGTGCCTCTGGACTGACATGACTGCCTTTGTTTGCAGGCGCTGTTGTTTCAACATTTGGCCCTCGAGCCCCGAGAAGACACCATGGCTGTCAATGGGTGCTGGTGGACTCTGGACACGCGACCTGCGGCGCCCTCTTGCTCCCGACTGTGCTGCCTGTGAGGTGTGGGGCACAGTGGCATGGCTCCCTTCCTGGGGCCTGGTGAGTTCTTCAGGGCCCATGCTGTCGTCAGACGAGGTGTCTAAGGCTCGTAGCCTGGCTGCTGGACGCCTCCTCATTCTCACACCTGCAAGCGGAGATGTGGCCGGTGACTCAAACATGAGTGGCGATGCTGGCTCTGGGTGAGGTGATGCTGGCTCTGGGTGAGGTGATGCTGGCTCTGGGTGCGGCGAGGCTGCCTGTGTTGGTGGTGCGGCTGCCAGTGGGCCTGCTCCCTGGTCTGAACTTGTGCTGGCCAGAGGTGATCTGTGTGGCCGGTGTGCCCTCTCTCCTGCAGCATGCCCTGTCCTGCATGATGTCACATCTGTGGACAGAAATACAACATTGGCTCAGTGTCCCCGAAGGGCTGCATTGCAAGCGTCACAATAAATCATTTCACATTCCAAAATGTCCTCTGCCTCCTTGTGCCTCATGTGCGTGACATGCCTTGTTGCCCTGTGCCATTTACTTCATGGTTGGTGTTTCCCTGACTACATCTCCCAGACTGCATTGCCTGTGTGCACTGACACATGTGGACTGCAGTGTGATTCTCGTTTCACAATGGGGGATGTGGGATAGGGGTAGGGGGGGCTACATTGCTGTGCTTTCGTCTTACCTTGTTGTGTGGCGGCTCTGGCAGAGCTGTCGGCGTCCCCAAGACCCACGACGCTCTCTTGCTCGATTGTGGCCCCCACCAGCTCCTCCAGTTCGGTGAGGGCAGGTGCCCTGTTGGTTCCACCTCCAGTCTGGCTGGCCTCCTTCTGGATTTCCCCCATCTTCCTCTTGGTTACAATCCTCAGGTCATACCAGCGCTTCTTTAGGACCTCTATGTCCCTGTGGGTCATTCCCACTGCATTGACCTGCGCCTGGATGGCCAGCCAAATGTTGCGCTTTTCAGCCTCAGGCACTTGCAGGGATTGCCTTCCAAACAGCTTCTGGTGCTGCTTCACCACCTCCTCCACCAGCACCTGGAGTTCCTTGGGGCTGAATTTCAGCTTCCTCCTCCTTTCCCCTCCATCTCTCTGTGTTCTCTGGCTGGACATGATGTTCGTTTTCCCGCTCGCACAGGCACCGGCTCCCTGCCTCTCCTCTGCACTCCAAGCCTCTCCGGGGTCGGCTAATTATGTACACCTGCCTGGGTGTGGCCACTTCCTGGTTGGGTGGGGTGTGGTTGCACAGGATTAGCTATTTCATCAAGTCATGTGATTTTACTTACCGATTCCGTACATACCGATTCGGTATTTACCGATTCGGTTAATACCACCTCGGTATTTACCGATTCGGTAAATCCCACCTCGGTATTTACCGATTCGGTGATTTCCGATTCTTGATTACCGAATGTTACCGATTCGGTAACTGTTACCGAATTTTTACCTACATATAACTTACCGATTCTTAAATACCGATTCGGCACGGCTCGGTATTTAAGAAACGGTAAAATGTATTTACCTACATGAGGCCCTAAGAGAGTGGAGAGATCATAGAGACTATCTGCTAGTGAAGAAAATGCAAGATATTTAGATGTGCCAAAATTAAAGGTAGAATTAAAATTAATTATTTGGGGTTGACATTTCGCATTTGGATCATTATCAGGAAAATGAACTGATATATTTGAGTTAGGAAATCACGAGGCATACAGCTGCCATCTGTGTGAGATAAACTGAATTGGTAGCAAAATATGAAGTGGATCTTTCAAAGGGTGCTCCATTTGAAAGAAGCTTTAGGGGACAATTAGATGAAGAAGCAATTTTGACAATGCGATTTTCAGGGATGAGGTTACACATTGTGGAATTGGTAAAATGAATCCGCAATCAGAATGAATTTGACAGATTAGAGAGTAAGTGGGCAAAGAAGCAGGAAAAAAAGGAAACCACTAGATGCAGCAGAAGTAAATTGTAAGCCACCTCCAGACAAAGGTGAGGCATTTACTGTTCCTATGAGGGAAATGCCAGGTGGAGGTTATGTGCATGTGCAATGGAGTATGGGTGATCTTACAAAATGCACGAATAATGTTCTGAAATTGATAGAGATCCAGTACAGTGGTATACCCAAGTTGATAGATTTGTTAAAAATGTCAAACTTTTTTGTAAGATTTGAATACTTTCTTTGACATTATAGTACTGAATGATTTGTCGTCTGAGTGTAAAATAGCTGTGCAATGGCCACATCCGGACAGCCCTACCTGTAGACCCCGCCATGCAGCCTCAGATCTCTGCCACCCTCCAATCTACACCACTAACCCATCCACCCCTACCCTCCCCCTAGACCAAACAATCAACACGCCTCCTACACCAGACCCTAGACTTGATGCAATCCTCCTCTCACTACAAATTATCAAGGATGACCTCCAAAAGCTCCGGAACTTGATCGGTCAACAACACATGATTAGTCGATATGCCAAAGATAAGACCTGGAACCATCACAGCAACAGCCCCACTCTCCAACACCAGAGGCATCTACAATCCCCTAAGTATCCACCCCTAAGATGGAGAACAGTACCTAACCGCAATTCCAATACCCGACCGTGCCGCAGGATAAATACTCTAACTGCTAATGATATACACTCCCTACTCCTTTCTTACGATCCCTCCAAACCCAGCCAATCGACTGCTGACCCGTTCAATCTGATTAAACCCTCCCAAATTGAAACCATACACCAAACGACACATAGAGGCCCTACTCACAACAACAGAGGGATTACCCTGGAGAATCGGCTGCAAGTTCCATTAACACTGGATACTCCTTCCACCACAAAGCTGCGTCTCAAATGCATTCTACTAAACTGCAGATCAGCCTCAAAACACGCAGCTGACATAGCGAACCTAATACTCACTCATGATCCCGACCTCCTATTCCTAACTGAAACATGGCTAAATGAGTCTTCCATGCCGATCCTGGACATTCTGGTTCCCCCAAACATGACATCGCCAGACTAGATAGACCCGATAGACCAGGAGGCGGCATTGCCTGCATTCACCGGAACACTCTTTCACCCTCACCGGATCTATCCTCCTGTGAATACCTCTGCTTAGAGGTCTAAAGTAATAACAAACCAATCTGCTCATTGCACATATTCTACCACCCGCCAGGCGATAACATCACCTTCATCGAGCAATTTATGGATATCGTGACCACTCACACTGGTCAACACAACACCCAACTATACCTTGGCGATTTCAATCTGCATTGGAACGACCCTAACGACCCGGCAGTAAATAGCCTCAAAACATTCCTTTCCGCCCTTGACCTCACCCAAATCTGCAATAGCCCCACCCATGTCAAGGGCTCAAGCCTTGACTTGGTTATGGCCAAACCAGAAGCTATACAGCTCAGCACAATCCTCCCATGTGATTGGTCCGATCACCATGCCATCACCTTCTTCATCAAGGAATCAGTAAAATTACGCTCAGAACAACCTGCGAGACCTAAAATATGGAAGAGGACTCTGAAAAAGCCCCATATAGACCTTTCCACATCTGCCAGCGCCAACATCCTGCTCCACCCGGAAGGCCTAACGGATGTTCAAGCATTGACACAAGACTACCTTAACTCCATGTCCTCGATCTTAGATACAACCGCACCTCTACAACTGAAAAGGATGTCCACAAAAGACTCCAAACCCTGGTATGACGGCAGACTCAATGAGGACAGACAAACCCTGAGATTAGCTGAAAGGCGCTGGAGGTCTTCACCCTCCGCGGCTCATCTCAATCTGCTCCGCTCCACCAGAAACTCGTACTATAGAAAGATCAGACACTCAAAAGCAAATGTTTTCAAAAATCAGCTAGATCAAGCCAAGAACCGACCCAAAAGACTATTTGAACTAGTCAAATCTCAATCCAGCGGTTTAGCTCGCCCTCATCAAGTTGGTCAAGGCTCGCCACCCAGCTCGGAAGAATTTTCCTCCTTCTTCAAAAAAAAAACCGAACTCCTGAAAACAGATCTCCTTAAGGCCTCCTTGGCTCAAGCTACCACTTCGAAGGATTTATCATCCCATATTCCAGCAACGCCACTCATTGGCTCATCTAAGCTCGCCCTAAAAAATAACGCATCCTGGACCACCTTCACAACCTATAGCGAAGAAGCTATTCTAAATACATTCGCGTCCTTGAACCCCTCCAACCCCTTCTCAGACCTTCTTCCTGCAAACTACTTCAAAGATCTCATCTGGCTTCCGGGCAGGACATAGTACTGAGTCGGCTATGACCCACATAGTAGATGACACACTAAGAATCCTAGACCAGAACGAAACCTGCCTACTTATCCTGCTTGACTTATCCTCGGCCTTCGACACCGTCAAACATGAAAATCTTCTAGCTCTCCTGCAATACAGAATGGGCTTATCGGGGTCAGTACTAAATTGGTTTACCTCTTTCCTCCTGAATAGATCCCAAAGGTTCAAGGTCAACCAATCTCTGTCCACGACCGACCCAGTCACATTAGGAGTTCCGCAGGGATCCTCCCTCTCACCTTCACTGTTTAATCTAGTCATTGAGCCACTCACTGAGATTCTCGTCTCATCAAATATCCACTTTCACATGTACGCAGACAACACACAAATATACTTAAAGATAAATTCTCCAGATGACATCAAATCTCTCAATCTAACTTTACAAAATACTCAGTCATGGTTGACTGAAAACCACCTCAAACTAAACGCCCTGAAAACTGAATTCTTACTAATCAGCCCACCTAATCAACCATCCAACATACATGAATGGCTTAAACAACTTACAGCATTCAACTGCCAACCTCTCATAATTGACTCAGCAAAGTCTCTGGGAGTAACTCTGGACGGTAACTTAAACATGCAAAAACACATCAACGCCGCAGCAAAAGGAGCTAACTTTCAGATGAGCACTCTGAGAAATTAAAACCCTTCCTCCCAGTAAACGACTTCAAGATGGCAGTTCAAGCACTAGTAATTCCCAGACTAGAATATGGTAGTGCAACTCTCTGTGGACTACCTACATCTACAACTGCCCCCCTAAGAGCATCACTCAGCTCAGCGGCCAGGCTCATCATAGGCTCTAAAAGAAATAGCCACATCTCCCCTGACTTCAAAGCGCTCAATTGGCTACCCTTCGAAGCAAAAATCCAACTAAAAATTGCCTGCATGACGCATAAGGCCATCCATCACAACACACCGAGTTATCTGGCCCAGAAACTGGAGCTTTCGTGTGGAAACAGATCATCCAGGAGCGCCAGTAACCTTCTTCTGAAGCCTCAAAGGTTTGCCAAAAAGAAAACATATAACCGCGCCTTCTCTGGTATTGCTCCAAGGATCTGGAATGCACTACCACCAGAAATCAGACTCAACCCCTCAATTGTCTATTTAAAAAAAGAAGTCAAATCTCTTCTCACGTCGAAATTTACTTAAATATTGATGCGGACTCTTAGAATAACCAGCTGGAACATAAGACTTTATTCCGAAACACTATGTTACCCTTACATATTGTCTCCTTTGCTAACTACTTCTCTTGTAAAGCGCTCTGATACCCGCAAGGGTCATGTTCGCGCTATATAAAACCTTCAAATAAATAAAAAAATTCTGATCCTTCGAGTGATGGACATACTCGTGCAACCTCACCTGTGGTAATGACAGGAAAAGTTCCAGCGAGAGTAATTGATTGTCTGAAAATCACTAGAACTACTCAAGTATGCATGCTTAATATGAACAATTGCAACAGGTGTTTAAACAGCTCAGTGGACAAAAAATCCTCAAAGAAGTGATTTGGGGAGTGTTGTGTCTGAGTTTGTTCTTGCGTTGCGACCAGAGATCAGTATGCACAAACAGCAAAATGTGATTTGTTGGCAGACAAAACCATTAGATGAGATCCTAAGGTATGCAAAATACTGTAGTGATGAACAAGAAATGAAGCAGAAAACACTCAAGGAGAAATGTATGCTTGGACAAACAAAGTTGGCCAAGAAAGGATTTCAGAATCAGTCAATTGGAGGGATAGTAATGGAATGCAAGGTGTTGGATTTGAAGCTGTAAGTCAAGTTGCTCAAGGAGCAGTTGGAGGTTCAAAGGTTAGAGGTAGAGGTACTCAATTGATTTGAATTCTGGGATATACATTGCAACTTTGAAAAAGTCTACTCCTTGTCATTATTGCAACCAGATTGAGCATTGGAACAGAGAGTTTAGACAGAATCCAAATAGAGTGAGTGGCGATGGGCAGATGCAGGGAACAAACCAAACACAGATGCAGAATATTCCAGTTCAGATACCAGCAAAACGAGTACGCCAGTACAGTCACAAGTTCCTATGAAACAGGTTCTGCAAGCTCCAATGGCCCAACAGGACATGGTAAATCCTAGATTTAGTATGAATCAGGTGACAAGAGAAAATCCTAACCCATTTCAAAACCATAACTTATTCCAACAATTCTCCATATTGGAAAATGAGAATTTTGACTCTGACAATGCACGATGAAGGTGCCTGGGGGGTAAGGGGGCTCAGTCTTAGAGGTTGACCAAAGTGGACCATTCATACAAGGAGAAGTTAATGTTCACCAAGTGTCATTTCTTATTGACACCATAGCTACCAGATCCACTGTAAGAACAGTGGAAGTCCCGGACCTACCCCTCTCGGGAAAGAAGATTCAATTTGAGGACTTATGAATAAACAGATAACAATCCTGTTTCAGAGAATGTGCCTGTAAAAATAGGTTCATTTGAAGAAAATCATCAATTTGTAATATGTGACTCGAGTCCTGTAAATCTGATAGAAAGGGATCACTTGTGCAAACTAAATTGTACCATTTATTGTACACCGGATAGTGTTGAATACCAAACACATAATGAAGATGTTGAATTCAAAAATGACCTGACACAAATCAGCTGTACAATTGTACCCAGTGAGAACAGTTCAGGATTTACCTCCTGATTTGAAAGATACAGAGAACCCAGAGGTATGGGATAGGAATGTATAGCAAACTTATCAAAGGGGTAAAACCTGTCGAAATTACAGTAAAACAAATTGCAATTTTCCCAAAAACTCCACTTTATAACTTGGCAACAGAGACAGTTGCAGGAATAACACCAGTGATTGAGAACATGCTAAAACAGAATTTGAAAAGAGATCGTCGGTAGCCCTTGTAATTTGCCTATTATGGATTTATAGAAACTCAGTGCTAAATATCGGTTTGTGCAGAATCTTCGAAAGATTAATAACATAATTGATCCACATTATCCTGTGGTGTCGAATCCAGTAACAAAACACTTTCAGATTCCTTCTGCGGAATGGTTTGCAGTTGTGATCTCTTTCAAGCATTGTTCTCTTTTCCAGTGGATGTGGACAGTCAATACTTGCTCTCATTTGTGTCTAGAGATAGAGGTTTGGTGTGGTACTGAGTAACAGAAGGGTATAAAGAGAGTTCCTAAATCTTTAATCAGATCTTGAAAAAGAGTCTTGAAACTCTACAGATGCCTTGCAACTCATTTCTTGTACAGTACATTGATGACTTACTTGTAGTATGTATTACACAAGAAGCTTGCTGATAGGATTCAATTACTCTATTGAATCATTTGGCTGAGAATGGACATAACGTGTCTCCGACAATATTGTCAAAAAGAAGTCCAATATTTGGGCAAAATAATTGCAAATGGAAACGAGAAAGGTGTCACGAGAGAATAGGAATTATTGTGGCAATGAATCCACCAATAACTCAGTGATAAGTCAGCATGTTCCTTAGAATGGTTAGCTACTGTAGACAGTGGATACCAAACTTTTCCACAGTGCCCAAGCCTTTACAAAGGCTGATGCACAAAGATGTGCCTGATCCACTTCCATGGGACAAAAATTGTTTGAAATATTTCCTAGAGCTGAGAGAAAGTTTCTGTCATGCCCTAGCCAAAAGAATGCCTGATTGCAGAACGATGTTCACATTGGTATGCATTGAAAGGTAGGGCTGTGCTCTTTTATTGCTTACTCAGATGCACGGAGATTCACAAAGACATGTGGCATTTTTTTTACTACTCCTTATCCTGTTGCTACAGGATTGCCCGGATGCCTTAAAGTATTTGTGGCAGTAGGTGGCAGTATTAAGAGATGTGAGAACATAGTGATGGGACATCCTCTTACAGTGATGGTTCCTCACTTGGTGGAGATTTTGCTCACTGAACAAAAACACAGTATTTGACAAAAAGCAGACTCACAAAATATGAACAAAAGATACTTGCAGTTTATAATGTCTTGCTCAGGAGATGACACATGCTGAATCCAGCAACCTTATTACACACTTCTGAAAGTGAAGTTGAAAATGATTGTCTAGATGTTATGGACTTCTGCACCAAGCCAAGACCATACAAAAGATGAACCTCTTGATGAGCCTGATTGTGTAATCTTTGTGGACGGCTCATGTTTAAGAAACAATGAGTGAACTCTGAGATCAGCCTATGCTGTTTGCAAAATTCAGGAAGTGATAGAAGGTTTATGGCTTCAAGGTGTTACCCCTGCACAAGTAGCAGAATTGATTGCCCTTATAAGAGCATGTTGCCTTTCAGCACAAATGAGAATGACTATATTTACAGATAGTAAGTATGACTTTGGACAGTTATGGTCAGAAAGGGGATTTATGACAGCTTCAGGATCCCCCATAGAAAATGGCAAATATGTGAAAGAATCGTTGGATGCACTGCAGTTTCGCCAAGAAATTGGAGTGGTGTTCACAGAACCGGAAAGGATTATGTTACCGTCGGAAATCGAATTTCAGATTTTTTTTTCAGATTAAGTTGCTTAGTGCACTTGTAGGTTACACATTTAATGGATATTACACAAATGAATCTTATAAGGACACTGCTTTTTCTACGTTGTTCTCAGTAGCTGATACTTGGAGGAAGAGATTAAAAGATTGCAAGAAGAGGTTTCAGAAGCAGAAAAACAAGGTTGGTCAGAGCAGGTTATGATAAGGATGAGAATGAGATTTGGGTTTCAGCTGATGGAAGACCTGTGTTGCCAGACAGTTTTTTGTGTTCAATGGCAAAACATTTTTCAGGTCCTGCACACACTGGAAGGGATGCAATGGTCATGTTTTTAGGCAGATTTGATTCAATCCCTGATTCTGGGAGCTAGCAGAAGAATTATGCCACAGATGTGTAACATGTCAACAGGTGAATGCAGGAAGAAAAACACCAGTAACCATGAGCCGTGTATGAAGATGAAGTGGACCATTAAATAGGATGCAGTTGTACTTCATCCTGATGCCTATATGTAAGAGACTGAGAAATGTCCTGGTTATAGTGTGGACAGTCTCAATGTAGCAAATCTGCTGTTACGTGAACTGATACCCAGCACTAGATTTCCGGTTTTTCTAGAGTCAGACCAGTAGACTTAATTTAATAATAAGGTCTTGAGACTGCTCTTTGGCTCTTTAAGTGAAACAGTAATTACACAGTAGCTATCATACTGAGGCGTCCTGAATACTGGAGCAAGTCAAAGGAACCTCAAAGACTGATTGGCTAAAGTTTGTGCTTCCACTTCTCTGAAATGGCTTGATGCATTTCCACTGGTTCTGATGAGTCTTCAAAGTACTCTTGACAGTAGAACAGGATTGTCGCCTCCTGAAATCCTCATGGGACGTGCAATGAGACTGCCTGCTGTACCTGCAAATGCACTTGTGAACATCAGAGGTAACATGATACTCAATTACTGCAAAGGACTGGCTGATGTGGTGCATTCGGTTTCTCACTAGGTTGGAACTGTTACTGCCAATCCACAACAGGAGATTTGCCATGACCTTAGCCCTGGTGACTGGGTTTTGGTGAAGAAGCATGTGCAAAAGTTCTGTTTGGAGCCAAAGTGGAAAGGCCCCTATCAAGTCATTCTGATCATAAACTCTGTTGTCAAATGTGCTGGAGTACCTAATTGGGTGCATGCATCCCACACTCAGAGAGTAAGGTTTCCACATGAAGAAATATTATTTTTTGAGCCAGTAGAGAGAGCACCAGGGACAGCACATTCAGATGAACAAGAAAGGGGTGAAGAACAACAGAGTCTCGACCAGTAAAACCTCCTGAAATATCACAGAGTGGTGTGGAAGTACCCTCTGAGGAAACTGTTCGAGTTTCACAAAGACAGTTGAATGACCCAGATAAAGGAACGAGTGAGAGAAAAGAAGGACAAATCTGGAGATTTGAATGGCCAAATGGTAAAAGGCAAGTGTGTCAATTAACTGTATATCCCCTACATTCATCGAATAAACAGACTTGGGTGATAAAAGTGACACAGAAAGGGATTAGCAGACACTAAGGAGATCCAAAAGAACAAGAGTACCTTGTCAAAGGTACCTGATTGTACCTAAAATTCAAGAATTGTGCCAAGCGGGTCAAAGCAAAGTCCAGATGAATTGTGCTCCGAATTGTTTAAGCCTCCATGATATGCGATGTTGGCAAACAGCATTGATTAAAACAACAATTATTGAAATAAATATTGTAATTGAGAACTTGACAAACATTATTATTTGAACTTGAGACAGAAAACATCTTCAGCAACAAATGATTAACTGCGTTAAAGTCAAGAAGTAAAATATCTCGAATTATGAGGGCTGGGCGATACATTCCGCTCTGCCAGTGGAGTACGCTTGTAAAGCGAAGTTCTGGAAAAACTCCCCCAATCGCCGTGTGACAGAGGGTTTACTTGAAAGCAGTTCGCCAACATTAAGTTGAGGAGCACAAGCGATAATTGGCATTCCTAGCATGATTTGTGGTGCTGGGACAGCACCTGGTGAGATTTTCTCAACGCAGGCAGTTGCGACTGTTAAGGTGAGAAAGCTTCCGCTTGAGTAGAAAATCTACTCGAGCGGCAGAAAAGAAACAGCACCCTCTGGCATGCTGCATGGTGCCGTTCTCACTGATTTTGCAGTATGGAACAAGCTCCCGACGCTTAAAATTGGCACAATGTGCCAATTCTGTTCAATCGCTGAACTCCACAGCATCTCACAGAGTTTTTATGTAACTTTCAAAACTATCTCTTCAGAAAAATTGTCAATGTCAAAATATATTTATTCAAAATTACATTAAAAAAAAACATAATGCAATTCAATTATCAAAAGATAAAATCTAATAAAAACTGATGAATAAAACTTGGAACATTTTGATACAAACCAGGGAGAATCAAATCTCTTTGCAATAGAAACCTCTGAAATAAAGTGCCTTTACAAGAAAGGAAAATGCCTCCCCTGATATAAAGGCTGCAGATCGATATACTATCCTGATAATCTTCCATCAATAGATTTCCTACAGCATGTAGATATTTTAAGGAAAACTTGTTGTGGCCAGTAAATTATGATCCGCTGGCGGATTTCAAGGAGTTTTGCCCACTCTACGTTCTGATTGGAGCACAGAGTTCAGCAAAAACTCTGCCAACCACCAGACATTAAGTTGGTGAACAAGAAAAAATGAGCACTACACCACCTCCTGGCGAGATTTCTCAACGTGGGCTGGTCACTAATCCTTGTGTTGAGAAATTTGCCACTCGAGTTGCAAGAGCTGCTGCTCAAGTAGAAAATCTACTTGAGTGGCAGAAAGAAGCAGCGCCATCTGGCACGCCACGTGGTGCCGTCGGGACAAGCTCCAGGTGCTAAAAATCAGCAGCAAATGGACCAAAATTCTTCTGCCTGTGGAACTCCATGAGATCTCATGGAGTTTTTCAGTAAATCCGCGGAATTCTGCGGAGTAAAACCCTCCTAGAAAGAACATACAAATGTATGGGCTGCATAACAGCTGAAGATACATTAAGGCATCTTTGCATATCTCAGCGGCAAGCGGTTTCAGGATCTGGTTGGGACAGGATAAAAATAATTGTCTCTCAAATTTACCCAATAATATCAAATGAAACAAATATTGCTCAATGAACCTATCACAAGGACATGCTGATGTACTACTTACCCAGAACTTTGCCACATCTGAAACACATACAATGTTCCTTACAGTGCCTGCCCTAAATCTAAAAAGAGGAGACCTCTCCCACCATGATAGTTTCAGAGATAAATAAAAGGTGTTTCTTCCAATGCTAGATAGATAAAATAATTTTAAAAAACAATATTTACTAAAAACTGCCTTCATTCTTTGGCAGAGACATACCTCTTCATGGTGGGACTTCACCAGCCTCTTATCAAATGTTCTTAAGGTACCCCGGGCAGTGAACATTTCAGGCAGACCAATGTCACTGAAGGACTTATAGTTGTAATTCACCCAAGGAGCTGACAGACCCATATCTAAACTATTACAATCTAAAAAGACCTTTCTATTAAAATTTCCTTCAGCACTTGACAACACACTAACTGAGAGCAGGAGAGGGGCCACCTCAACTAAATTGGTAACACATATTAAATTTCATTCTGAATGCAAGATGAAATGAGAGCTAGTCACAGAAGATTCATGATTCGCCTAAATATCCTATTTTCATCAACCTATATGGAACAGGCATTGTGAAACCCCCACATCACAGTTCCATAAGTAGGTTTTGGGATGGACTGCAGTTTGTTAATCTTAACGTAGGGGGAAATAAGGCCCCTACCAGTCCTCTGATTGAGAATAAATAAAGACCCAGCTGCGCCACCTAATTTCATATGAGCGACATTTACCTGGGTTTGCCATGAGACTGATGAGGTAACACCAAGATAACTAAAATTCTGCACAAAACTCAGAGGCTGGCCTTAATATTTAGGGTCATCATATTTCTCCTATCTGGACCACGCACCATGAAATGGGTTTCCCATAATTTGCTGATAAGTCTAAGCTACCCATTAATGAGACAGAGGACTATCTCAAGATACGTATACAACTGGGAGTCCTTGCCATTAAAACTGCATTGTTAGGGAATAATAATGCTGGGCTGAGTGAGTTATCAATTATCAGTACGTCAAAAGTAGCTGCAGACAAGTGGGTATTTAATTCATTGATATAAATAATAAAAAGCAAAGGTGCCAAAATGCACCCTTGTCACAGCCCACTAGCAAGAGGGAAAGTGTCTGAAGTTTTCCCTGTTTGACCGTACTGAACCTGGCCTCTAAATTCTCATGCAATGTATGCAAGAAATTCCCCACGGTAACTTCCATTCCCAGATCTATCAAAAACCAGTCATAGCTTGGTCCTATTCATAAAATCAAATGTGATGGATAAATTCATGAAGGCCAGGCACAGTGGACAGCACTTGGCGATGGTATACTTACCCACAATCAAGTGCAGGTTCATGCACTGTTCCACGGTACCAAGCTCTGGGCAAAAACCATACTAACACGAAGAAAAATTATTTATTAAGTCTGGCCTGTAGCTGATTGAAAATTACCCTCTGCAAAATCTTCACTGTGCTATCAATGAGAGAAATTGTCCAATAACATTAGGGGTACCCGCAGTCCCACAGATTGGGACAATTATTGAAAGTACTCAGGAGCTCAGGACCCTGCTGCAAAGGGAGTTATTAAAAAAAATTTTATGAGCAAAGGACTCCCACAATCAATATTACACTTAAATAGGTCGATGAGTATCCCATCTGGCCCAGGAGCTTTACTACCAGAGCTCTGCCTGAGAGCTTTCTCCACTTTGGAGAGGGAAGTCTGAAATAGACGAGAGGTTCCCAAATAAGCCCATAACAAATCATTTTGAATCTTATCCTCAGGCACCTTATAGATACTGGTAGGGTTCCCAAACCACTTCGAATAAGATATATTTCAAACTAAAAGCTGGTTGGGTGAGGCATCAGAAAAGTATGAATTTATACCCACAGGCAAAAAATAAAGGCACTGCATGGTATCTCTTTAGACCACCTACTGTTATAGACACTGTTAAGGTATGAAAAAATAATTTTACCTGTTTAATGAGACCCTTAGAAAAAACAGGAATTTTGACCTTAGAGGAAAGGAGGACTCAGATTTTTCATAGTAAAGACAAAGATGCCATTTTTAAGAATGTTTGGAGAAAAGAGGAAGATGATTATAAAAAGAAAATGGTATATAGAAAATTGAAATTAGATAGACGACAAAAAGAAGAAATCAATTTAGAAAAGGCAGATTGGAATCAGTAGTTGTGAACATGCATTTGAAGTTTTGGAAGGACCGGTTCAAATTTTTACAGGGAAAAAGGCAGTTTTTCCAGGGGATTATTTTGTTTGTGGACAAGATGTTTATTTCCAGTTACATGCTGTTTTGGAGGGTGTTTGCTACTTAGCCTTATTTTTCCTAAAATGTACCATGTAAATACCATAGATGCTTTAACCACAACACCATCTCATATATGTACACAAAGGGGCAGATCTATATTGGAGATGCGCCACTTTTACGCCGCCGTTGCGTCACTTTTGTGACGCAGCGGCGGTGTAAACCCTGCGCCACATTGCGCCATATTTACATCGTGACGCATCTATGGAGATGCGTCACGATGTAAAGCCCTGCGCCACGTAAAACCTGCGTCAGGTTTCACGTGGGCGTGTCGACAGAGGGGGGGGGCGTTCCGTCGCAGGAACGCCCCTGAAAAGTGACTCAGTCAAATCTATAAGATTTGACTGAGTCACTTTCCCAACGCTGATGCGCCAAAACCCTGCGCCTGCTTGAAGCAGGCGTAAGGCTTGACGCACCATGTTAGGGATAGGGTAGGTTGGAACAGTGCTGGAGTTGCGTCGCGCTTGCGACGCAACTGAAGCACTGCGCCAACCTTACGCCATCGGATGCGTCACGCATCTGTTTATTCCTGCGCCATGATGCGCCGCATTGTAAATGCGGCGCATCATGTGTGGCGCAAGGGTAAACTTGCGTGATGCATCATTCCTGGCGCATCCTTGCTGATTTGCAGGGATGCGCCAGGAAACATAAATCTGTCCCAAAGTGTTTATGATGGGACCCAGTTAGTAGGAGACATTTTTGGAGCAATCATACCACCTGCATCAGTAATTTAAATGATGAAAAGATTAGAAAGGTGACAGCAATAGTAGCAACTAGTACATATAGTGCTTTGCTGGCTGTTAACACAGAATTATTGGCTATCAGATCAATGGTTTAGCAAGATTGATTAGCTTTAGACATTTAGCTGGAAGAGAAAAGTGACGTCTCCAAGATGCTGAAAGCACATCTTTGCTGTTCATACATGCCAGATGAGAGTAAAAAGAGAGAAGAATTTGTAAAGAACATTTTTGATCTGAAACCTTATATAGAACCATTAGAAACTGCTAGTGTATTAGAAAATATAGGCAAAGGAGTTTCTGCTATTAGGCACTGGTTTGCAGCAGTAGAAGGAGGACTCTTTAGGATAATCTTTGAATCTGAACTTATTATAGGTGTTTGTTTGATAACGTTTGACGCTTTATACAAACTAGCTAAAAGCTGTCCAACCAGAAGAAAGAATAGTGGAAGAAACAGAGAATTCAGAATAGAATTAGAATTAGAATTAGAAGAGAAAAAGAATAGAGAATGCAAGAAACTGAGAGTACCTGGAAAACATAAGATTGAAAAAGTAGGCTCAAACAACAGGAAGTGAGAATGCACTTTAACGATTCATTTGTTAAGAAATTTTTATGGTTTTTCAGTCTTTCAGAAGGTGTAAACTGCTAATGCGAATTTAATTATTTACAAAATGCTTCATAAAAAATACAATGTGCATAATTTATGTTTCAAATTAAGTGTGTTTAATGCAAAGGTTGTAGTATGCAACCATACTAAAAACTTAGAGGCCTATAATATAAAAATAAAGCAC
This sequence comes from Triturus cristatus, assembly GCF_964204655.1. Classification (NCBI taxonomy): domain Eukaryota; kingdom Metazoa; phylum Chordata; class Amphibia; order Caudata; family Salamandridae; genus Triturus; species Triturus cristatus. Next base: position 759,455,033 of record NC_140587.1, read on the forward strand.
AGATTCGTAAACTGAGATGACTGAAGACACCATGATTTAACATGAAGATCCATTTATACTGAAATGCTTGTTTTTCACTTTAAACAACCGTTGTGCAAGTTGTTTTTCTTCTCTTTGCTGCAGAACTTGCAATTTCGTATGCTACCAACTCCCATCTCACCAGAATTGATACGAGCCAAGCTGGAGTTTAACAAAACTTCTACTGACAATGCGTCTTCAATACCCCTTCGCAGTAGTGCTCGCTTTTATGGTGGTCTTAACAAGGCAGGGAAACTTCTAGCAAATTACCTTAAAACACGTAAAGAGCGTACTTTTATTGATTCGATTTATTCCTCTGATAATTCCTTTCTGCATAAAGATCAGGAAATACTTGATGAATTTAAACTTTTTTATCAAAACCTCTACACACCAGAATCTCCGCCCACTCTCATTCAGACTTATCTTGACAAACTTCCTTCTCCTTCTTCTTCCCATCTTAACCTTCTTGATCTTGAAAATGATCTTTCCCTTAATGAACTTTCCAAAGCTTTAAATACCCTCACTAAAGGTAAATCACCTGGCCCAGACTGTTTTTCTGTTTAATTCTATTTGCACTTTTCTGATTTGTTACTCCCTAAACTTGTAATACTTTTCAATACATTTTACTCAACTGGTAAGACAGAAGGCACCTTTCAAGAGCCAACCATCTGCCTCATTCCACAAAGATGGCCGGGATCCTAAATTTTGTAAAAATTATCGCCCGATTTCTTTAGTTAATGTTGATTATAAATTATTTGCTTAACTGCTTGCTTTACGTTTGGATCCTATCATGCCCCATCTTATTGGTAAAGAGCAATGTGGTTTTGTTAAGGGTAGACTCACTTCCAATAATTCTCGTCTTTTTCTCAATGTTTTCAATAAAGTCTCTTCCCTCTCTATTCCCCTAGCTGCTATCTCTGTTGATGCAGAGAAAGCTTTCGATAGAGTGGATTGGTCCTTTTTGTTTGCATCGTTATGCTGGCACAGTTTTGGACCTAAATTCATATCACTTATTTCCTTATTATACTCTGCTCCTAAAGCCTCAGTTCTAGTTAATGGTTGCGTTTCATCTTCCTTTCCTCTCCAACGTGGCATTCGTTAAGGCTGTCCCTTATCCCCTCTTCTCTTCGTTTTAGCTCTTGAACCCTTTTTGACTTCTATCTGTAATAATAATTCTATTTACGGTTTTCCTTATGGTGATCACCAATTGAAACTTTCTGCTTATGCGGACAATATTCTTTTATTCATCTCTGCTCCCGAGATTTCTATTACTCCTTTACTTCCTGAATTTAATTCCTTTTTGCAGGTTTCTGGCTACAAGATTAACTCTGACAAGACTGAAATTCTCCCTCTTACGAAATTCTGTCTTCCTCATTTCTTCTCTTCCACCGGTTTTGCCTGGAATAGTTAAAAAATTAAGTACCTAGGCATATGGTTCTCCAATTCTATCACTTCTTCCATTAAACTGAATATGTCTGCTGCCCTTTCTCGAATTGAGAAATCATTCACCTCTTGGAACCCTCTTTTTCTCTCCTGGTGGGGCCGGTTGGATTCGATTAAGATGATGATCGCCCCAATTTTAATTTATATCCTCTCCATGCTCCCCATTCATATCCCCTCTATCTACTTTAAATGTATTGATTCGTGTCTCTCTAGATTACTCTGGAAGAATAAAAAATCCAGAATCGCCCTATCTTCTCTTCGGAATTCAAAATCTAATGGTGGTGTGAATTTCCCGGATTTTCGTCTTTATCATAAGTCCTTCTCTTTGCGACAGGCTTCAAGATGGCTTACATCGGACCCTTCCCCCTTTTCTCCTCTTTGGCTCTACATTGAACAAACCTTATTATTACCCTTTTCCTTCAAAGAAGTTATACGTTTTTCTGCTAAAAAGTCTCATACTTCCCTCCCCTTATTTCGACATACTTGTCTCCTCCTGAAACCTTTAGTCCATCCCACTACCATTTCCCGTGAATCTTTCTTAGACTCTCCTATTTGGCATAATTCACTTATCCTACTCAACAACAGACCCATTTTTTGGAACGCCTGGAGATCAAAAGGTATTTTATGGGTTAATCAGCTTTTTGATGGCGTTTCACCTTGCTCCTTTCCTTAATTTCAATCCTTGTTTCATTGTCCTAGTTCCTTTTTGCAGAGATTAACTACTCTTATGGTGATTATTCTTGACATATATTATTTCCTTCCTCATTCTTCTTCATCTGATATCCAAAACCCTCTTCTTAAAATACTTCTTACTCTCCCCAAAGGCTTTCTTATATACACATTTTTTTCTGCCCCTATTCCTGATCCCATTCTGGGATAAATTCTGGTCCAGATCTTTAAAATTTTCTCGCTCTGCTTCTCTTACCCAATCTATGTTCTTCCTTTAACACAGACTTTATCTCTCCCCTGTTTCCCTAGTTCGCTTTTCTTCCTCTGCTGACTCTTGGACTTGTGGTTCTTCTAATGCTGACCTTTTTTCATCTCTTCTTTCTCTGTCCTTCAGTCTCCAAATTTTGGGAGAAAGTTTGGTCTTACATCTCTCGTTTGTTTACAATTTCCATTCCTTATTCTGTACCTCTTCTCTTTGCTGGAAGTCTTACCAAATCTTTAGATCGTCTACCACATGACCATGGTCTTTTTGACCTCATGCTTGCTTTGGCCTTTCAACACATCTCCTTTAACTGGAAAAATCTTGCAAAACTGTCATACAGCATTGGTGGAATACTCTCTGTCATTTCCATAGACAACCCCCCTCTGCCCAGGTTCCCCATCATCACTTCGGCCTCCAGGGGGCTGAATTCTGGGAAGGATGTGGGGGATGGGATGTGAACTTGGAGGGCATGCCTCAGTTGTAAATATTTGTAGAATTTCGAGGAGTGGAGGGAGTAACGGTGTTGTAGGTCCGCAAATGATCTGACATGGTCACCCACCTAGACGTCTCCCAACAGCGAGATCCCTATGTGGTCCCATCTGCGAAAGTCCTGGAGAGATGAGACCTACGCCAGCCAGGTCCCACTCCACAGAGTTGTTTGTCTGGAGAGTTTCCGGTCCCACTTTACGTGTCTTAATGCAGCTCGCCATGCCATGAGTACCGTTCTGGTGACGGGGGAAGAGCCTGTGGCATTGGGCACCCGTACAGGTAGGCTTGGAGCTGCGCAAAGTCCAATGACCTGAGTTCCACCCGATACGCCGGTTCGGACCAGCTGCCCGCGAACCAATCGTGGATCTCGATAAGCTGTGTGGCCAGGTAGTAGAGGTGAAGATTGGTCACCCCTATGCCCCCGTCGTAGGGGTGTATGCGACAGTGTGCCAGGGACTTTCGCAGCCTCTTTTCTCCCCTCAAAAATCGGGTAAGGACCCTGTCCAGTTCCCGAAACAAGCTACCTGGGAGATGAATGGTAACGTTTAGTAAGATGTACAGGAAGCAGGGGAGGACCATCATTTTAAAAAGGGCACTCCTGCCAAGGGGGTTGAGAGGGAGAGATTGCCATTTTCTGAGATCTGCATTGGCCCTGGTGACCAGAGGGGTGATGTTCAGGGCCCATTCGAACTCCGGGAGAGGGCATCCACACCCCCAGGTACTTAAATGATTGCCTACGCAGGGGGATGGACGTTTGCCAGTCGAAGCACGCCTGAGAGGAGTGCAGGGGGACCAGTGTGGATTCTCCGGGTTGAGCCTGAGACCGGAAATCTGTTCGAAGGCAGAGAGGGCGTCCAAGCATCGCGGGCCGGAGCTCTTGGAATCTGCCAGGAAGAGGAGGACGTCATCAGCGTACAAGGCAATCTTGTCGATCTGGTTCGGATCCCAGGCCCAACCCCGTATGAGGGGGTCTTGGCGGATGAGGGAAGCCAGGGGTTCCACTGCTAATGGAAATAGAACCGGCGAGAGCGGGCAGCCCTGGCGAGTGCCGCTCTGGATAGGAAATGTCTCTGAGAAAACGCTGTTGATAAGGACCCTTGCCTTGGTAGTAGAGTAGAGGACCCGGATGAGGTGTCAGAACGCAGGCCGAGACCCATCCTTTCCAACACATCCTCGAGGTAACTCCAATCCACCGTATCAAAGGCTTTTTCAAAATCTATGAAGTGCAAGGCCAGATACGGGGTGAGGTGATGGCGATGTGCAAGAACGAGATGGAGGCGGCATATGCAATGTCGGGTACCCCGGGCAGGCATGAAGCCGCATTAATCAGGGTGAAACAGTGCTTGCAAGTGGGGGCAGAGTCGTTGTGCCACCACAGTGGCGAAGATTTTGACCTCCGTGTTGATAAGGGAGATGGGGCGGTAGTCTGCACAGGCAAGAGAGGGCGGCTGTGTCTTCGGGAGGACTACAATAGTGGCCACATCCATATCAGGCGGGAAGGACCCTTTGTCTATTACATAATTAAACAACTCCACCAAGTGCGGGACCAAAGAGTCCCGGTATATCACATAATATTCTTGGGGGTAACTGTCGGGCCCGGGCGTTTTGCCGGAGTGCAACAGTGAAATAGCCCCGTGTATCTCTTCCGGTGTGAAGGGAAGGTCTAGAGTCTCCGAATCCGTCTGGGAAAGGCAGGGCAGCTGAGTCCCAGTTTCGGCCAATAAGGTCGCCAGGTAAGACCGGTGTTTTGGGCTGCGTAGAGGGCCGCGTAATAGCCAGCGAATGTTCGGGTGATGGCTTGGGAAGTGACTTGGCGGGCTCCATTCTCGCCCCGAATCTCGGGAATGATGCGATTGACCTTGAAATAGGACACTAAGTTATGTAATAGTTTGCCATTTTTATCGCCCCAGCCATACACACGTGCCACAGAGGAGCACCAGAGCATTTTAGCGGACTCCAGCGAGATCTGGCAAATCTCGTCTCGGATCAGTGTGAGTTGTCGAGCGGAGTCATCATCATCATTGGTATCCTGGGAGCCTTCCAGCTGTGCCGCCTGGACCTCCAGCTGTGTGAGCCGGGCAGACTGTTCCATATGTTTCGCGTGGACCAGACCTCTACCCACCCCTCGTATCAAGGCCTTGCCGGCTTCCCATAGGGTTCCTGGCGAGGAGACTGAGCCTGCCTTGGTGGAGAAGTAATGTTTCAGTTCCTGCCCGAGGGACTCGACAAAGTCTGCATCCTGCAGGAACCAGGAGTTCATCCGCCATGCCGTAAGGGTGCCGTAAGGGTGCCATTAGGAGGGCTCCCGAGACAGAGGAAGACAGGGGAGTGATCTGAGATGCCCCTGGGTACGACCGTGGCCCCGGACATCAAATGACAGTCTGTGGCGGATAGCAGGAATAGGTCAATTCGAGAGTGAGTGTGGTGAGCTGCTGAAGTGTGTGTGTACTGTTCCTTGAGGGGGTTCCACACTCTCCAGGCGTCGCAGAGACCCAGGGTGGAGGACCAGTCAGACAGTCGCTTTGCAGATGTTAGGCGGGAAGCCGGTGGAATGCCGGTCGTGTTGCACGAGTGTTGCAGGACAGCGTTAAATTCGCCCCAACAACTGTCAGACCCTGTAGAAAGGAGGTGAGAACAAGTGTAAGGTGATGGAGGGCAGAGGCCATGGTAGCGGGGGGAATGTATGTACACAGAAGATTGAGGGGGTGTCCTTCGATCGTGCCCGTCAGGGCCACATAGCGGCCTTGTGTGTCTGTTTCGGCCTGTGTCAGGGTGAAGGGAAGCCCCTTCTGAAGTAGCATGGCCACCCCCCTGGAGCCCCGCATAAAACCGGAGTGCCAAACCCTGTCAAACCCATACCGGGCGAGGAAGTTACATTGTGAGCCCAGAAGGTGTGTCTCTTGCAAGAACAGAATATCTGGCGCGTGTCGCTGGGCGATATGAAGAACAGCTGTACATTTGATCTGTACGTTCCAGGAGAGGATGTGGAGGGCCCTATGTAAAGTAGATGCCATCCTGCTGGGTAGTGTGTGGGAGAGGGGACACAAGTGCAAGTAAGCCCGGGTCCCAAGGGAGACAATTTTCCGTATCTGGGGCCTCTGGGCAGAGGGCGCGCGAACTGGTGAGTCTCTTGTCGTCATCAAAGGCATGCGTGCATGTGTGGGTACCAATAAAAACAGGGAACAGCGGCCCGTGGGTGGCTAAAAACAACAAACATTCGGGAGACAATGGTTCCCCCTCCCTCGCCCCCCAACTCCCCCCACCCTACACTTCTGAAAATGAAGCATCTGTCGCCCTGAGAAAGAAAACAATTCAAAACAACAACCTTACAATATGACTAGGTGCTAAGCTAAAACGGTTAGCGGAACATAGACATGGCAGAGATGAATCCCCCTCCATGTGTTCGGATAAAGATTTGTCAACAGCTGCAGTTACACATAGGGCAGTTAGGCAACAGGGACTGCAAGTAAGTCCAGGGAGTGAAGTAGGAAGTAAGTCACAGAGCTTGAGGAAGCCATGATGTCAGATCGTCCCCCACATTGGACAAATACAGTTGGGACTAATATGCAACACGGACTGCCAGTGAGTCCAGGGACTGAATTAGGAAATAGATCACAAAACCGGTAGATGTACTGAAGTCGGATCGCCTCCAGCTTAGGGATTAAGAGAGCGGTCTTGCTGTGTGGGATTTTGAGAAGTGAAATGGAAAGTGTCTGATGCCGGCCTCTTTCAAGTATCCTCTTCTTCTTGACCGGATCCATGGAACGTAGGGCTCCTAGACAAGTCGGAGTCGGACACGGCCTGACACAAGGACTCCGAGGGTCCCAGAATACCGCTCAAGTCAGTCAGCAAGGTGGTCGGGCCGGGGGTGCCGGATCCCCGAGTTGAAGCCTGGGAGAGAGGGCGCTGGGGCAGTGCACCTGGTGATTGGGATGCCTCCCCCAATGGTAGTTTTTTTTGCGGGACCTAGTCCGGCATCTCTGGGGCTTAGGCAGAGTCAGGAGTGGCTGCGAGGGGACTTGGCGTACAGGGGGAGAACCTGTCCGGTTCATGAGGGGCCGTTCCTCTGTGAGCCAGGTCCATGCTGCCTGAGGGCTGTCAAAGAAGACTGCCTTGTTTTGAAAGATAACTTTGAGCCGGGCTGGGAAGAGAAGACTGTAGCGGAGACCCATGTTACGGAGCTTCTGTTTAACCTCATCGTATGTTCGACGCTGGGCCTGCACCTCCCTGGTGTAATCCGGGAAGACCATGATCCTGGCGTTCTGAAACTGCAACGGACCCTGTGCCCTGGCCGTCCCGAGGATGGTATCTCTGTTTCGAAAATTGAGGACCCTCAGGATTATGGGTCGGGCAGGGGTTCCGGGCAGAGTCTTGGGAGCCAAGGAGTGGTGAGCCCGTTCAACGGCGAACCAGGGTGAGAGGGAGTCTTTGGGCATCCAGGAGCGCACCCAGGTTTCCACGAATGTGTCGGCATGACCCTGCTCCACTCCCTCGGGAAAACCTACAAGGCATAGATTGTTTGTTCGTGACCTGTTTTCGGCGTCCTCAGCCATTCGGTGGAGCTCTGAGGTCTGGGTCTGGAGACGCCCCACCTGAGTCTTGAGTTGGTCAATGGCATCCTATGCCATGGAGATTCGGGCCTCCGCCTCCATGACCCGAGCCATCGTGTAGGTCCTGGCGAATGAGAGCCATATCTACCCTTACTTCTCCCATCTTGTTTTCGACCGATGCTTGCGACGCGCCTATCGCTTGAAGGATGGTGGTGAGATCACCCCCGGTGGTGCCAGGCATATTGGGCGTCCCAACACCAGCATCCCGGTCCGACGTGGTGAATTGGTCAATATTTTTTTTAGTTTGGGGTGCAGGATTCTGCAGGGTGCGGTTTCTGTCCATTGCCACCAGGGGCAGGATCCGGCCAGCACAGGCCGGGGCGAGCAATGGCCCCGCAGAGGAGGAGGGGGAACCTTCAACACCCAGACCGTCAATACTCAGGTCCGGGCGCCGGAGACCTCCCCCACAGGTCCAAGGAAGGCAAGATCAGCTCGATGACTGAGTCTGAACGGCTTTATTGACTAAACTATAGCAATAATAAATGATGATTTATATTGAGATTCAGTGCTTTATAACTCAGCTGACATCAAAGATCCATTGACCTGTATGTGGGGTTCATGGTGATGAGTAAGTGACAAGTGGAGCCCTGTGCTCCTTCGTGTTCAATGAATAGCTGAAAGTCCCTGAATGTTCCTAGCATATTAACCCCCTCCTGCCTTGCATCTACTTTTACCATTTCTGGTAGAGTGGGTGTGAACTCCTGTACAGGCGACTTGCACTGAGTTTCAGAGGCTCCACTTTGTTCTGCATTAGTTCCTCCCCAGCAGAGCACTTAAAATATGTGCTTTGTGTAATTTGTGCTACCACATAGAAGAAGTAAGAAAATCCCCAAATTTTTGTAAACATTTTTTTCTAGAATCTATAGCATTAATACTAGATTATGGAACCCAATAGAGCAGTAGTTCTTAACCTGTGGTCTGGGGACCGACCACTGGGGGTCCACGATGCCTACTCAGGTGATCAATGACTGCTTTAAAAACTAATATTATCAGGCTAATAAAGTGTGTATAAATAAAGAAGCAAAATGCAAAATTAAAGATTTTTAAATGTTCCATAAATGTGAACGAACTTGAAGGCTAAAATTAAAGCCATGCTACAAACAGACTAGAGCATGGATGTTGGGTTGCCTTAATTGAATTTAGAGAAACTCCAAACTTCCCATTAAAATTAAAAATTTGATGTTTTAGATTTGTCTGTGAATTAAATAAAACATTTCATAATTTCAGTATTTGCTTGATGAATGCTTGCTCCATATTTCGTGCATTGTTTTGTGGTTCAAATCATCAAAATGACATAGGCTGGGGTCCCCCGGGCAATAATAAAGTGAGGATTCCTGGAATCCAATAACGGTTACGAAGGGGTTTTCAGAAGTCAAAAGTTTAAGAACTAATGCAAAAGAGTATACTGTTTCTATTTCAAAGTTATACAGCTGGCTTGTCTATTTATTGTGTACTAATACTGAGTTGACCCTGGATAAGCCTCTAAATATGAATCAATCTCAAAGAATAAGCTTATCAGTTTGACATCACTACTTCCGGAAAATACAAGCCTAAATAGGAGGTAATTGACAATTGCTTATAGTAGTATCTAGTCTTTGATGTCACAGACGGAACTTACTATGATTGTCCCATTGCCCAGTGTCCCTACGCTGTGGCCTGGCAGCTAGAATCATAGATGAGCCAGGAGGTACATCATTCTTTCCTGTGCTAGTGTTTATTACTCACTCCAAATGCAAGATTCTGATTGCCAAGTGGCCGTGGAGTCAGAAACATTTGGAACTATTTACCTGCCAGTTAATGAGATTTTGAAAACATTAGACTGACGAGAAGCAGTGCATCTTGTTCTATTTTTGTTATTTCTGCTTTGAGTTGTAATGTTTCAAACATTTCAAACATACTTTCTGCACATGTTGCTTCGGAGAGGTGGAGATGTAATACTTTTTGAAAATTATAAACATTGGCAGTTGCAAACCTGGAAAGGTGAACCAATCACAGGTTTCAGGTGTATTACTGGGAATTTCATTTGACATGTTTACATTATTAATTTCTCAATCCTTAATTGTATATAGGATGAAAGTGTGCATCAAGGATAGGCAACCCCAGTGCACAATTGTCAGTTTTTTTCCCTTTTGATTTTTCTTTCCACAACGAAACACACACATGGAAAACCTCTTCCCCTGCACCCTCACAAATTTGGGGGGAAGTTCTATGCCCTTTTTATCCCCCTCCTAGAAGGAGATTTACTTTAGCTATTTGATGAAGCAAATTTCCAACCATTTCCTGGGTGGAAAATGGTCAGCAAGGAGTTTGCAAATGTTCACAAACCCTCAAGGCAAACCATGCCTCGATTTGCCCAGTTCTCAAGCTCTTGCATGGGGTTTAAACCCATATAAGTGAATGTAGTAGTAAACGAATTTACGCTTGCTAGGTATACATTTGTGGACACCCCATACTATGGGGCATCCAAGCTTAGGCTGTATACTCCTATCAGGTTAGAGAACTGTGGAGTGCAGATATGGCCCTGAACACTCCGGATTTCATGAAAAAAAGTGGTTATCTTTCTTGGTACGGGCTCCTCTGTCACGAATAACCTTCCATTGGATATTAGGCTGTCTTCCTCACTGTCTAGTGCCAAGAAAATGCTGAAGACTAGTATGTTTGGTTATGCAGGTATTCCTAGACCAGAACCAAGACACCAAAGAGGCATATTTATGAAATTATGGCGCAAGGCAGCACAAAGTCACCTTGCTACGCTGCCCTGTGTCACTGGGACAGGGCAGGAATGTGCTATATTTAAGGCCTATGGCACATTCATGTCCTTTCCCCCTTCGCTGGCACTCTCTTGGCAGCCTAGCACCACCGCACGCACCGTTCCACCATGGTGCAAGGGTGCCTACGTTGCATGCAGGATTGTTTTGCTCAGGAAGGGGCACCTTCCTGGACAAAACAATCCTTAGAGGCATATTCTTCTATCTATGTGCAGCACACATAGATGGAGGAAGTAACAAGGCGAAATAAAGAGATTTCTCCTTGTTACACCTCTCCTGGGGAAGCGCATACTTTTACCGCATTCCCAGGATTACCAGGTTTGGTACATCTGGAAATGCATCAAAAACCATAGGAGTTGCATGGGAACACCCACGCAATGCCCGTGCAACGCATGCCTTGCGTTGAGTAATGCAAAGCAGCAATTTGGCTGCTTTGATTACTCCAGATTTATGAAGCCATTCAAATCGACGCAAAGTAGCTTTGTGTGGCTTTATAAGTCTGACTTAGAGGTTTGCGTCACACATATACTATGTTGCGTGGTGCAAGTATGACGCAAATCTCTCATAAATATGCCCCCAGTCCTTTAATGTGCTTTTTAGGGGTACTATAAGACTTTCGGCCGGTTGGATGCTGCATTTTTGTAATGTAATAGAATGATTATATGGATGTGAATGAATGGATTAATTAGTGGCCATATAAATATACATCAGTATGGGAAATAATGATAAAGCAACATTAAGTATATCCATTCAAGGAGTCAGTTTTCAAGAGGATTGTAATTGTAGGGGCTTGTTTATGAGAGTCCTGTGTTACTTTTGCACTACGTAATGTGATACATGCATAACACGGGGCTCTCATAAAGATTCATGAAGCGACGCAAAGCCACCCTGCCTATCTTTGAGTGGCCTCATACATCATGAGTAAAGCGACGTAGCACAAATCGCTGCATCACCTTACTCTTAGCCCGGGAGGTGTTCCATGGGGATGGCGGTGGGTTTTCCCATGCAACAACCATGGAATTTGATGCTGCCCCAGATTTACAAAGTGATGTAAACCTGGGTAACCATTAAATCCTACGCCTCCCAAGGTGAGGCATAACGAGGAGAAATATGTTTATTTCTCCAAATTTTTCCCTCTTTCCATATGTGCTGTATTCACACATAGAAAGGAAATAATGCATTGCAGGATTGTTTTTGTGCAGGAAGGTTTTCCTTCCTGCACAAAAGCAATCCTTCCTGCAATGGAGGCACCCTTGCAGCATGGTGCAAGGGTGCCTACGCTGGCGCTAGGCTTCCAAAATAGCTCCAGCGCAGGCAGAAAGGATATGAATGCACCGCATTCTGTGTTTTGTCAACTATAATCTTGTAAATAAACCGTTAGAGTAAAAATAATGTTTTACCACAAAGCTGCTTGACAAACTGCTAGAGCAGGGTAGCTCTGCGTCCTCTTTCGTGAAAAGCACTGCACACAGGTGAGGATGCCGAGGATGCCGCTAGAAGTAACGGAGATGTAGAATTGGCAAAGGATGGCAGGGCAGTTAACGATTGGCAGCATAGGCAGGTGTCAGTGGTTCACCATCTAATTGGTCTAGCAACGCACCTTATAGATCCATGTTCAGACCTATCCTATTGAATAGTCTTATGGCGCGCAATGAAATAGAACAAACATGTGATCCCTGTGTACATCACTAGAAAGGTCATGGCAAGCCTTCACAATATGTATCTTTTAGCGCTGAAAGCCCCCTGAACAAAGAAGACGGCGTAGGCTGAGGTGGCATCTGCTTCTTTACGAAAGAGGACTGAGTTTGAGACTATCACGGCCACATCTCTTCAGCGAGAGTTAAAACACTTCCTAAATGCGCCATGCTGGTCTGTGTGATTTAAAACATGTCTTTCTTATCTAAGGATAAATATAGATTTATTTACCGCCTCAGCTAAAAGTCATACAATATATCATGTACAAAATGTAAGAAAGGTAACAAGTAGCAAGAATAAGAAAAATAAAACACACTTACAGCATTTAACGCAACAGTTAAGAAATCCAAAAAGCATCCACATTGGGGGGTGAATTGCGCCAGTATTTTTTGGCTGCCATGCGGGCTAAACATAAAGTGCCACATGGAGTAAAAATTAAGGCTCATCAGTCGTGTGGGATAATGGTAATGCGTCTTTACAACTCGCCATTCTATGCAGCTTAAGCAAAGGCAGAAGTTCTTTCCTCTTCAATGCAATGTTTTTGTGGAGAATAACATGAAGTGCCTGCTTCCATTCCTCCCCTCCCATGTTACCCACCAAGAATTTTCTTTTAGGAAAACCATTTTGCAGTGTAACCCTCCTACTGCTTGGCCCCAAATATGTACTTTACAGACCAAGACGGCTAAAGCTCATAAGAACCTATATGAAGTCAAGGTTCAAAACCAAAAGTGTCTTAACTGCCTGGTAATTGGCTAGTACAGGGCCCTCTCTGGCACTACCTGCAATCAGGCCTTGTTTCAGTTGCCAATAGCATACTTTGATGAACGAGGCGGTAAACAGATGTATTGTGTTGGGATAATTCAAATGTCCTCCCTTCAATTATTTTTCATGTTTTTTTCCCTATATTTATGAGCCATTAGCACTTCCTGGATTCTTTTACACTCCTAATATCATGGAAAGATTTCAAGTTAAACTCTGAAGAAGTATTCACGTGAAATGCGATGCAAAATAGGACAGCGCACATATGGATCATGTCTTCATTACGATTCCGACCTAATTCGCACCAAAAAGCCATTAAAGGGATCCATATCCTAAGTGTAAGACATCTCTGAGAGAACAATTTCCTACCTTTTGAACATCAACCATGCTATACAGACCGAATAGATCTGTGCCATAGATTTGCAGCTTCTACTACCTTAATTCTACTCATTTGTAGGATTGTTCTTAGTGCAACACCACCAATATTATATCACAACTCAGGACAGATATTTTGGCTCATGAAGTGTTCTGTTTTCTCTCTGGATAGGCTCATGACAGTTTATAAATAATCCTGACACTTACGTAATCTAAAAAAGGTACTCGTTAGAGGGACATCCTCAAGGATGAAGGTTATATTTCAATTAAACTTTTATGTTCATGAGCATACATTTAGCCGTAGCGGAGTTGATAGTCAACCTCCGTGAGCTACAACATGCCGTTTTAAAGGCAATGATCACAATGGAGCTCAGATATACCAAGTGCATTGGGCCCAGTTAAAATCTGGAAGTCAAAAAATTTAAAAAGTTTGCTTTATCACTTTCTTCATGAAAAGCATTGAGATTCCTTCTAAGTCCCAACACAGAAAGGGACATTATCACTTCTTGAGAATAAAAATACTCCTTGAGTGGGGTGCCCCTGAAACTGTAGCAGCCACATTGGAACTGAAGGTCGGATACCTGAAGCATGTTGGTCCCTCTGGCGCTGTGGAGCTTTGTCGATTTTTTTATGACAATTTTCCAAGTTCCAATACAGAATGGGACTTTGCCATTTTTTCAGAGGTGTGGTTTTCTCCACATGAGATTGAGCTGAAATTCAAACCAAGGATGTGGAACTGCCAGTCAGATTCTTTTCCCACAGGTACCGCTGATGCTTTTGAGAAACGTTTTTCAAATGTTTCCAAACATTCTTTTTTTATTTTTTTCCTCATTCACCTCAGAAAAAGAAAGGGTGTCCATTTTTTCTGCCCTTTTTATCGGGAGAGGTACTGACCACAGACGGGCATACCACAATAGGCACCAGCCTTTCTGCGGCTGTCTCTCTCACGTGGTGTAAACACCATCCTGCTTGAGATTTTCGAAGTGTGACAGGGCCCTGTAGCAGTCTAGGAGTTGTGAGCCGGTGTAATCATTGGACATATTTATGATCTTATTCAACAATGATTAACCTTAAAAAAAAAAAAAAAACTTTATAGCAACCGTTCCGGGTTCTCCAACCATAAAGATAACAGATTCCAAAAAGCTTTTTCCCAGATAGATCCATCTTAGACATATATCCAAGGGACTCCAGCCACTCTGAATGCTGTGGTGGTATATTACTAACCCATTTCCGACATATTTCTCTTCTGGCAAGTAGCACTGCATAAAACAGCATATCTCTGAAATTGCTCACGAGTTCATCGATCACGCCAAAGATTACCACAGAAAGGCTTACCTTTATACGCTGACCCAAAATACCTGACATTGTCGTTTTCACCTTGTTCCAAAAGTCGCTGATTTTGGGGCATTGATAAAACATATGTACATCCGTTGCTTTTTCTAGCCCACATTTGGCACAGCTGATTCGACTTCCTTTCCCCATCTTAGATAGTTTTTCGGCTGATATATATGCCCTATGAAGTGAAAAAAGGTGGTTCCTTCTTAAAAAAGTAGGTTTAACAATGTGGTAAAGTGTGCGCATAGATACTTGCCAAATATTCTGCAGCTGCTCCCTCGGCAAGTAATTCCCCCACAGCTCCTCAGCCAAAGTGAACTCTCCCTCCATGGTATCCTGAAGGTGCGAATACCAAAGTGCTACTTCCTTATTTCCTGATGTTTTTTTACCAGTTGATCTTCTAGGACATTACCTATGCCTAATGTCGATTTTCTTACTTTGCTCCCAACTTTTTATTGTAAATATGTGATCTTTGAGAGAGTCCCATCCAACACCCTGTTTAGATCATACCAGGGTAATAGATTACCTTCTCTTTTTATGTATCCCCAGACCCTACAGTCAGTTTCTTTAATCATAGCACCAACTTGTCCTTAAGACATTCTGGGGTTTCTGGTGAGTCCCAAATTGGGGCAAAGTGGGAGTAGTAGTCCAATTTCAAAAGGCGCCTAATGTGATACCACATTATCGCCATTGACTGTAGCACCTTCAGTTTAACTTTCTTACAAAATTTGGGATCACCAAATTTAAAAAGGAATCCATCTATATCTATTTTACACTTCTTTAACATTGCTGTATAAATTAGACCTATTTTGGATCCGTCCGGTGTCTTTGTAAGCATTCTGGAATTTTTTTATTGGAAAGACCGTGCATAGTATTGAATGTCTGGCAAGGTTAGTCCTCCCTTCTCTCTCCTCCTTCTCAGTTTTTTCCATGAGATCCTAACCCCTTTGTTAGCCCAAATGAATGAATTTATTGCCTGCTGTATATTGTGTATCATGGTTTTATCGAAATGTAAAGGTATGGAGTCGAATATGAAAGTTATCTTTGGTAGTATAGTCATCTTAACCAAACTAACTCTCCCTAAGATTGTTAGCGGGAGGTGTACCCAGTTCTTCATTCGTTGAACTATCTCTTTAAACACCATCCTTAGGTTCATTTCAGCAATTGCGTTGATATCCTGAACTATCCTTATCCCAAGATATCACATCTCCTTTTTAATTAATAGATTACTGCTTACTTGATTCCATATCATCACTTCCATCTTATGCTCATTTACAGAGTACCCCAACACTTCTCCAAATTCTGTTGCTATAGGTAGGATTATTGGTAAAGCAACGTCAACATTAGATGAGTATACCATATGGTCATCTGCGTATAACACAACTTTCCTGACCCAATCTCCCTGATAAAAGGGTGGAATGCCGATTGTATGTCTAATTCTAAAGGCCAAGGGCTCCATATAAAAATGAAAGAAAAGTGGGGATAGAGGGCAGCCCTGTCTTGTACCCCTTTGAATTTTGAAAAATGATATTAGTTTTCCATTTACCAGGACTCTTGGTACCGGCTCTTTATATATTAACCTTATAGCTCTGCAAAAGTTATCTAACAAATTGTATCTCTTTAGAACTAAAAATAGATAAGACCATCTCACCTTATCAAATGCTTTAGAAGCATCCAATGTTGTTATAACTAATGGGGTATCAATGGTTGTAGCAAAAACGATAGCCCCTATAAGCTCATACGTAAGCTCGTGTGGATATCTCCCTTTCACAAAACCCCTCTGATTTTCATGGATTGTACCGCCTGCAATTGTAGCTAGCCTATTGGCTAAGATTTTTGTGAAAAATGTGTAATCTGAATTTAAAAGAGAAATTGGTCTATACGACTCACATAATGTTGGATCTTCACCCGGTTTCAAAATAAGGGCGACTGCGGCCTCATTCTATGATTTTGGTAGTTGCATTCTATGACCCAGTATCTCACTCATCACTAATGTCAGTAGGGGGGATATCACCTCTGCTAAGATTTTGTATAGCTCTGTTGGTATGCCATCTGGCCCAGCCGCTTTACCCCCTTTACTGGTTTTAATGGCTTTAACCACTTCCTCCTGAGTGATCTCTTGATTTAGAATATTTTGTTGGTTAAAATCTATGGGTTGAGTGGATTCCGTCAACCAGCCCTCTATCTCAGTGGCTCCCACTTCTTCCATATCTTCCAAATATAGCTCACTAACAAACTAGTCTAAACCTGAGGGAATATGTTCTGGAAATTTCCTGTTTGACTGCCCACCTCTCAGATCACTCTGCGGACTCAATGGATCTAAAAACTAGTTGCTTATGAAAGAAATGGACTTTAGAGAGCACCATACTCTCTGGCATAGATGCAATGAACCACTTGAAAAATGAGGTAGATGAGCTTTTGAAATATAATATAGGCTCCACTTCTATCATAGTAGTCTGGGATATGCTTAAGGCTTATATAAGGGGTAAAAACACAAGCATTTTATGCTTTAGAAATAGGAACTATAGAGCTGAGATTAGTTGGTTAGAGACCAAAATGAAGGCTCTAGAGGTAAGTCTAATGAGGAGCAAGGATGAGGAGCATAGGCTTTGGGGGGGGGGGCCAAAGCTGCAAACATTGAGAGAACAACTAGAAATTATCTTACAGACCCGGATTAACAAACACTGGGAGGCTAGTAAGCTGGCTTACTTTGAATATGAGGAGGGTGCTGGGTAGCTACTGGCTTGGAAGGCAAAAGCAGATAAAAATAGGAATTTGATAAAAGAAATAGAGGGCATACAGAAAGGGGCCAAACTAACAGGCGAATCAGAAATAGGGGCAGCTTTTAATGAGTACTTTCGGAAACTCTATGCGGAAGAGCAGGTAGTGTCTGAGGACGAGGTTAATCATTGGTTGGGGTCAAATATAAGGTTAATCATTGGTTGGGGTCAAATATAATTAAACCTTTAGACTCAAACCAGCAAAATCTTCTTAACCAGGAAATTACTCAGGATGAGGTCAGGAAAGTGATGAAGACAAGTAAAAGTGGGAAAGCTGCCAGCCCGGATGGGTTGCCAATATAGTTATACAGAATCTTGGGAGAGGCTCTCATCTCATTCATGACACTGATTCTCAATGATATTTTGGTAAAAGGCCCATAGCTGCCCAAATCATGGGGTGAGGCAATACTCACACTGATATTAAAACCAGCAAAAAACTTGCTCGGCAAAAAACGGAGAAGGGGCCAGACATGAAATATTACGAATGGGCCTTCCATCTGATACACTCTAGAATGCTGCTAAACTCCCCAGATGGTTCTAATTTGGGTGCCCTGTTTAAGGTTATGCTAAAGGGAGATGAAGTCGGTAATGACCATTTTTTATGTAAGTTTGGAGATCCAAAGTACTTCAGGAAGGTTAAACTGAAAGTACCGCAAGCTATGTAAATAGTTTGGTCTAGAATTAGACAGTTGACAAGCTTAGGCTACTTTTCAAACTTAGCTCCTAGTTGGGACTCCCCAGGGCCACCGGAATGTCTAAGAGACAAGCTAGCTACCCCTATACGAGAGGCAGGTATTTGCTCTTGGGGAGAACTAGCTCAGAATGGTCAACTCTTATCCTGAGTGGAGTTGAACCAAAAGATCGGGGGGAAACTGTTGAAATTTAAATACAATCAATTGAAAAGTTGGGAGAAAAGTCGCAGGTCGCCATTGGGCAGCGGAAGTTATCTGGAGGATCAGTTGGTGGGAAAACCTCCTGGAAGCAAGGAAGTATCAATGTGGTACTGGGCAGTTCAAGAGGCCATTGATGGAGAGTTCACTGTGGCTGAGGATCTGTGGGATGAGTACTTGTCAAGGGAGCAGTTGCAACACATCTGGCAAGTATCGATGCACACACTATATTCAACTGTTAACTCCATAGGGCATATATAACTCCGGGAAAAGTTGTCTAAGATGGTGAGAGAAGGTTCGGTCAAATGCATGAAGTGTAGATTAGAAAAGGCATCCAATGTCCATATGTTTCAACAGTGTTTGGCCATTCTGAAATATCTGGGAGGAAGTGGGTAAGACTATCTCAAGTGTACTGGGGGTCCAGGTCAAGGCAAGCCTCTCATTGATCATTTTTGGAGTGGAGGGGGCTATTACATGCCCTGCCAGACATCTTTTGATTTATGCTATATTACTTGGGAGAAGAGAGATGTGCCGTAAATTGGTAGGAGAAATACTTCCTCAGCATGCAGAGTGGTTGGAGTATTTACATTGTGGGTCTAGACTGGATTTAATGGGGAACACTGCACGCAAAAAGAAGAAGTTTTGAAGTTTTCTATTTAGATGGTCTAGGGAAATGTTGGGCGATTAACTACAGAATGCAAAGAGCGTGTGTCTGCACGCCCAATGATTACACCTATGAAAATCTCTCCATGGTACAATGGTCTTCCCTCTTCTTTTCCTTCATATGCAGCTGTCGGGTATCCAAACAAAGCTGGGAGAGACTTACCCTTCTGGGGCAGTGTCCTTCTGTCCACATGCGTACCCGAAGGTGGGCCCGTCCCAACCATAGACTTGCGAACTCGGGGTACAGGCGATCGGAATGTACATTGAAGTCGAAGGTGGATAAGGACAAAAAAAACAAATAAATAAATAAAATAAAATAGTGTTTTCATTATTTTTCTAGTTGATCAATACCAGAGACAGCAATACTAATGTTTAGGGCCATATGTAGAAAGCAAAATTGCGATCGCAAATGCCGAAATTCGCCGAATTTCGGCGTTTGCGATCGCAATTTTGGTAAGTGGTATGTAGGAAGGCAAATCTGCGTGCAAAATAAGGATTCGCTAAATTTGTGATTCCTTATTTTGTAATTGCATTTAAGGAATCGCAAATTTTGCGATTCCTTAAATGCAATGTAAGAAGCACCAAAAAAGTGCAATTTGGCCTTAAGGAATCGCAAATTACCACTAACTACAGGTTGGTGGTAATTTGCGATTTCTTTCAAAAATGCATAGTTTTGCATTTTTCAAAGTGGCATGTGGTGCACACACATGTCCTTAGGGCATGTATGTGTGCCACATGTGCACCCATGCTCATTTCAGGGGTGCAACAGGGTGTCCTTTTGACACCATGGCACACTTGAAATTGCATTCTCAATTTGCGATTCTCTAATTGAGAATCGCAAATTGAGAATGTCTTCCCATTCCTTCCTATGGGCCTCTAGGCCCATAGGAATGAATGGGGAGGTATTCCTTAATTGCGAATTGCAATTTGCAATTCGTAATTAAGGAATATGTAGGATTCGCAAAATTATTTGCTAATCCTACCTACATTCCGTTTTGCAATTCTCTAATTGCGTTTCCCTAAAAATTGCAATTAGAGAATCACAAAACACGTTCTACCTACATATGGCCCTTAATCTGTACTCTTGTTTCTGTATAGAACAGCCAGGGCTGCCACAGTGAAAACTGCTTTTGGGTTCTTGTTACTGTGACGTGGTGACATATATTTTCCTTCATGTTCCACTTTTAAATGCCATAGACTCTACCTTGTGGGCAAAGATGATAATATAGTAGTGATCGAATACTTAAAAGGGCAGACTTTGCCTGACAAAAAAGAGTTAGTTTGACAGGTCGTGTTGCAGGTTTTACACTTCAGTAGTCAGGCTACAATGGTAGACATGAAGTCATGTTTTGCATGCTCAGTCTGTGGATGGCACAATAGGTACTGCATTCCACAGGGGCCATTTTACCTCCAGGACCTGTCACATTTTCTACACCATATGCTAGGGACCTATTGGCAAGACAAATGTGTCAATTACGAATAAGCCAATGTAACCATGTTTAAAGGGGGAGAATAGGCACTTTATTCTTGTTTAGCAGGGACAACAGTGCACAGAGTTCCTAATCAAGCAAAGATAGGATCAAGAACAGGAACATTTATAACAGTGATAGAAATGCAAAAACCTAAACCTCCCTTTGGCCTCAATTGTATGTAGTTGACCACTAGTATAGTTTAATGTGAACTCCATCCATAGGAATCTCCTCTGTGGTCCACAGTTCTTGGAAACAACATTTAACATTTTGTTTTATAAAAGCTAGCCATTCTTTACCCTCTTGAAACTCATTTTTGAAGACAGGATATTTAATAAGGAATTCTAGTGCATAGCACAGTGTCCAACTACTAGAGGTTCAGCTACTAAGCACCATTCTTCGTGTTTGTGCTGGCACTTTTTGTCTCTTGCTGATTTGTAACATCTGTGTTTTCATTTAGCAAATCACATTTCACCTTAAGGATAACCTGTTCTCTACTTTTCATAGGGCTCAGGCCCCACATTGATATAAATGCAACACTACTTGCATTTGGATAAGGTTTTTCTGTGCTTCAATAATTGGATAAACTTCCATCTCTGGGGCACTGATATTTGTACCCTAGTAAAAAAAGACAGCCTCATGTTTTAGCATCATTCTCACTACTGAATGTGAAGTCCACACTGATTGTATAGAAATTGTTATTTTAAGAGTAGCTTGTTTGTTTTCATATTGATTAAAGTGCTCGCAAGTCTGTACAAGACAGCGTGAAGAATGATGAAAGGATAAAATCTCACCTGGTGCACAAAAAGTGGGACTGCTGTATAGGATTCTTAACAATAAGCAGATGTTTACCAAAGTGATTATATATTAATCGCCCTGGGGCATGAAAAGAACGGCTGTATGTGAAGCTTGTTAGGCATGTTAAGCATCTGTCTTCTAGAGGTAAAGAGAATCCCATGAGCAAGCAAGACTGGAAAAGAGAAAATGAATTAAATGAAGTGCATATATATATATATATATATATATATATATATATATATATATATATATATATATATATATATATGTATATATATATATATATATATATATTATCTACTGGCGGTCGCTAGTAGATAGTTATAGTTAGGGCCGTGTTTCCATAGGAAATCCGCAACAACTATTTGGAATAACTTTGGCGCCGGTTGACGAATCCTCACAAAATTGTCAAAATAGGTGGGGCGCTCCGCTCCGCTCCTACCCTGAAAGTTTCGGGGGGATTCGTCAAGCAGGGGCTGAGAAAAAAGGGGGGTCCGAAAACACGTTTTCCCCATGCAATTTTCCATAGGGACCTTTAGTCCAAGGACAGAATTACTTCAAATTTGGCAAATAGGTAGTCCTCAGCTCAGGCATGTGCCTTTTGCATATATGGTGTCAATCTGTTCAGTAGTTCCTGAGAAAATCAAAAGTAAAATCATATATATATCTGGGCGGAGCCTAACCACACATCTCATCCTGAGATCTGATTGGCTGTCAGCACTTCATCCAAGAAGTGTTGGCAGCCATCTTGGGACCAATATACATGATAGCACCTCATTAAAAAGCATTGCAGTTAATAGAAGGTTTTAAGACTTTAGTTACATTATAAATCATTTGTTGATGGTACCATACTCATTTAAGGAATTGTGGTGTGTTCTAAGGTGATTTTACCATGTGAAAAAGCCTTCTACTGTGATATCATGAACCATGTTTTAGAGAAAACTATTTTCTCATGCTTTTCCCACAGAGGTTTGGAAGGTGATCTATAAGCTAAACTGAGAGCATATTTTCTGTAAATTCACATTATCTTTCTCAGTCATGTGAGAATGAAGTCTGACATTCTCAGTAAAACATGTACATCCAACAAGGGCAGAGACTGTCAGTTGATTCCTTTGTGTTCTACTGCAGCTTCCCAGAGTGTTCTAAAGAACAACTAGAGCGCTAACAGTCTTACTTATGACAAAAGTATGGCACACCTGAAGCCATCTTGATTGGAATAAAGTGGTAACATTTAATTTACAAAGGAGCAAAATGAGGGGGTTCATTTTGCCATATAAATTATGATTAGTGCTGTAGAAAGAAAAACACATTTTGACTTCTGAAATCCTCTTTTATTTCATAAAAAAATTCTGACATGCAGACTGAAACATGCACTTTCAATGCCAGCAGCAGATTTGCCTGGTGAGCAGTAGCTTTACTACAGTGATCTAATGAGCAACTAGAGTGCTAACATTCAGAATTTATGGAAAATGTGTGACACATCTGAATGCCTTCTTGATGGAATCAAAGTAAAAAACTGAAAGTATTTCCTACTGAGGAGACTGCAGTAACTGAGGAAATTAGGAAACTTCATAACAAATAAATCTCCCAAGATGGCCCCCAGAGACAAAAGAGCCCAAATGTAGCCCAAATATCACCCAGATGTAGCCCAAATGTAGCCCAATGACAGAACGTCCCAGAGTGTTCTCAAGATCAACTAGAGCGCTTACTGTCTTACTTGTGACAAAAGTATGGCATACCTGAAGCCATCTTGATTGGAATAAACTGGTAACACTTAAAACATTTAATTTAAAAAGGAACACAATGAGGGGGTGCATTTTGCCATAGAAATTATGATTAGTGCTGAAGAAAGAAACATTAGGGCATATTTTGAGTGACTTCTCAAATCCTCTTCTATTTCATTAAAAAATTCTGATATGCAGACTGAAACATGTACTTCTAATACTAGCAGCAGCCTTCCGCGGTGAGCAGTAGCTTTACTACAGTGATCTAATGAGCAACTAGAGTGCTAACATTCAGAATTTATGGCAAATGTTTGACATCTCTGAATACCTTCTTGATGGAATCAAAGTAAAAAACTGAAAGCATTTCCTACTGAGGAGACTGCAGTAAATGAGGAAATTAG
The DNA here is from genome assembly GCF_964204655.1 of Triturus cristatus. Taxonomy (NCBI): domain Eukaryota; kingdom Metazoa; phylum Chordata; class Amphibia; order Caudata; family Salamandridae; genus Triturus; species Triturus cristatus. The sequence continues at coordinate 759,478,181 of NC_140587.1, forward strand.
AAAACTTCATAACAAATTAATCTCCTAAAATGGCCACCAGAGACAAAAGAGCCCAAATATAGCCCAAATATCACCCAAATGTAGTCCAAATGTAGCCCAATGACAGAAGTGTGTATTTGCAGTTTTACATAGTGCAGACTTGTCAGGTATTGGAGTGCTTTACATGAGCATTGGTTACATCACACAAGATCAAATTCATTTTGGTTGTAGACATGGGGAGATTAAGTGATTTGACCAGAATCACAGAATGTTGTGCTGAAGCAGAAACTCCAACCTGGTTCCCCAGTTGCAAAGTCTGCAGCTCTGGAAGTAACACCACACCCTCTCCCCTTGGATGCAACATTTAATCAAGTGGTCAACTGGATAAAAAAACTAAGATTACAAATAATTTTAAAAGTTCTTTGTCGCTATTTGAAAACTCTGAAAATATGTCCTCATTTTAGTTTTTTAGAGCACTAACCATAATTTTGATGCAAATAAGACCATCTCATATATGTAATTTCTAAAGGAAATGCTCTAGGCATTACAGTTTTGATTACATCAAGATGACATCAGGCGTTCCACACTTTTGTAATAAATATAGAATGTTAGCAATCTAGTTGTTCATCGGGATACTGTTGAGAGGCAGAGGCCAGGGGCACGGACTCTGAAAATTGAAGGCAGGTAGGAGAGTGCAGAGGCAACAATTTGACCACACTAGGCAGGCAGGAAGGGCAGTGGCAGCACAACAGACTATGGAGGGCATTGGAAAGGGGGGCAGGGGCTACAAACCAACAATACAGGACTGGCAAGAGAGGCTGTGGTGATGTAATAGACCATTGTGGGCAGAAGGAAGAGGCAGTGGTCATACAAACATACATGCCAACAGACCCGTTTCAGCCAGGAAACGTCCAATGTTTTTAAGCTCAAATGGGCTTTACTTGAGCTGGTTCCTGTCTACAATCTTCTCTTTTTCAATGTAACTCAAAGGGGAAAATCAATACCCCAGTTTTATTTCAAAATCTCCCTCTTACCAAGTTCAAAATGTTCGCAAGTATAGTACATTGGATCATGGTAGGCAGGAGGAATTGGGGTAGGGACATGGACTCGGATAACAGAGGACAGGAGGGACATTGAGAGGTGCACCAAACTGACCCTACAGGGCAGGCATCAGGGTTTGCAGCAGCACAATACACCACACAGGGCATGCGGGACAGGAGTGCAGCACAACAATCCATAGAAAGCAATAGGGAGGGGACAGGACCATGCACATGGACAACAGACAACAGAGGGGAAAGAGGCAATGGTAGCTAGCTGACCATAATGGACAGACAGGAGAGAAAGCTGCAGCATAACAGACCATAAAGGGCAGGAGGGATGAATCAGGGGCATTACAATGGAACCGACAAGCCAGGAAGGAGGGAATAGGGGTATGCACATGGAAACAGAGGGCTGGGGTCAAGGGGGCAGGGCAGGAGCAGCAAGATGACCATGGAGGTCAGGCAGGATGGGCACTAGAAACAAGACACACCATGGAGAGCAACAGTGAGACTGATGGCATACACACAGACCATGGAGGGAAGGTGGGAGGGGGTCAGGAGCAGCTAGCTGACCACACAGGGAAGGTGGGAGGGGCCATGGCAGCACAGAAGACCATGCATGGCAAGCGGGAGGGTTAGTGGCAGCACAATGGCTATGATGGGCAAGAAGGAGGGTGCAGGGGCATGCACAAAGGACCATGGAGGATAGAAGGGAGGGTCAGGACCTGGGCACAGACAAGAGAGTTCAGGGGAAGGGGCCTCACAACAGACCGCGCGGGGCAGGCAGGAGGAGCAGTTGCAGCACAACAGACCAGGGAGGGCAGAAGGGTGTGGCAGTAAAATGGACCATGAAGGACAGGAGGAAGGGGATAGGGGCATGGCATGTGGACAGGCAGGGTGGAGGTGGCAGGGACAGGTTACAGTCATCTGACAATGCTAGGCCTGTGGGAGGGGAGTGGCAGCTCAACAGAACACTCAGAGTAGATAGGAGTGGCAGGTCCATGGAACATGGTGGTCAAAAAGGATGGAGCAGGGGCATGCACAAAGACATCAGAGGGCAGGGGGAAGGAGAATAGGGGCAGCAAGCTAAGCACAGAGGCTAAGCAGGAGGTCACTGATTGCCCATAGAATTGGGCAGTGGAGGGCAGGAGGAGTGGACTGGTACATCATGCTAAATGGAGGGCAGTGGCAGCACATCAGACCATGCATGGCAGGAGGGAGGAGGCCAGTCCATGGATTCAGACAACAGAGGATAGGGAGGAGGTGGATGGGTCAGCAAGCTAACTGTTCATAGAAGGTGGGTATTAGGAACTTTATTGTTTTTAAAATGTGTGTCTGTGCGAAATACTTAAAATATGAACAAGTATGCAGCATAATCTCACTTTTATTCAGGACGTTTGGGACTGTGACTCCGGGCTCACTTGGCAGAAACATCCCCTGACCCTCCACCCCCCATCGCAAAATGTAATGCTCGTGAAAAGGGTAGGTGGACGCAGTGTTATATAGAACATAGTCCTGAGAGCACGATTGAAAATGAAAACTAGATATAGTATATGGTATAAACTATGCACCAAAAAGTGTGATATAAGATGAACCGGGGCGTGAAATATAATATGCAATACATTGTGCGCAATGACAGATTCATTGGAGAGCGCGAGATAGCACAGGCACTAGCGCTTGCTATGTGATATGCGCCTTGGAGTGTAATATGCACAGGGCAGTGTTGTATAACCTAAGTAGTCTCTAAAGTTGTAATGTAAAATATGTGCTGGGTAGTGTAACATTGCATATGCACTGTGACAAAGATATGGATCCCAGATTGTAATAAGTATGGTATAGCGCTGTGCTTTATAACATAGGCATCGAGGAAGGCACGTTAGATGGGGCAATATAACCCGTGCGAAGGCAAGTGTGGCATGACATGTTCACGGGGTGGTGTTACAGTGCACATGGGCTAGAGAGTGTCATAGCATAAGCACTAGATGGTGGAATACAACACAGAGGTATGTGGCACTCGGCAGGCAATGGTGGGTGTAACACAGCATTGGGCTCAGCCAGGAGCACGTTGTGACTCTCAAGTAATGTTTGTCTCCTTTCCAGAGAGTAAAATAAAAAGTATTACACATCCGGGGGAGGATGTGTGTTTTATTTACCGTGAGGGGGTTTCTTGCATAGTTTGGTCGAATTTTTGTCGAATCCCCTTTGAATGGCTTGGTGTGCATGTGTATTAAATGTGCCCGTCAATAGCTACCCATGTTTGTATAAATAAACGACAAGGGTGTCTACTTGGAGAGTACCCACCAGCGGGGGCGCCGGGATTAGGCACTGTAGGGTGTCAGACATGTCAGAGCTTCACTAGCGGTGTGAATACATTCTACGTGGATTCATTGTATGCATAGTCGCCTTTTAATGAATATCACGCAAATCGTCATGGTGATAGGTACATACGGTTTGTCCAGCAACACAGCCCCCCTCCTAAAGAATAAAATAAAAAAATAAATAATAAAAAGGCCATGACCCGGGGGTTGGGGTCCCCGGGGCCGATTAAGGCCTTGGGAGGGCCAAATTAATTTTTTTCAACAAAACAAATTAGGGTGCAGGCCCTGGGGGATGGGGTCCCCAGGGCTAATAAATTAGAAAAAGAAAGGGGGCCACACAACCCTCCTTCTTAAAAATAAATAAATAAAAGACCGGCATCGCGCCGGAGGCCATGCCCCCTCCTTGCAGCACTCTGCAAACGCACCCCCAGGCCAGTTGTAAGTTGAGGAATTAATTCCCCTTCAATACTGAGGGTCCCTGAGGGCCAAGTAGCCCAACAGGTAACTCCAGTATGCGCCAGGGAGCTGCGTTGCAGCTCCCTGGTCTAGTTGGACCCTAGGGACCCTCAGGATTCAAGGGGACTTAATCTACCAACTTAAAATGGCTACAGAGTGTGTTTACACAGTGGGGAAGGGAGGGGACGGGGTATGAGGTGACGTGTTCAAACACGCCCTGTGGTGCGTTTTAAGAGGTAGTTTTAATCCCCTGCCCTATTATATACTAGAGGCTTACAGAGGAGGTCATGCTAATCACAGGGGGACCCCAACGCATAGTGTGCCCTAGTGTATGTAGGTGTTTTCACTGTATTCTGAGTGTCTTTTAACATAGCACTGGCTCTAGGACTGCTTAGGCAGACTCAGTTACCACCAGTATCCGTCTGAAAAAGTTGAGGGTACAGGATGATTTTGCAACAAGGCTTCTTTCTGCTCTTCTGTTTGTTCTTTCTGCACGTTATATTTCTTCCTGCACTTTTCTTCGTCTTTGAGGACTTCTGTTGCTTCTTTCTGCATTTCTTTTTTTTCTTTCTGTGCGTTTTTCCTTCTTTCTTCACATGTCTTATCTCTGTAGGCATAGTTAGAAATTAGCATTTAAAAAACCTTTGAAATTCACTGAAAAAACCATAGGTTTCAGGCACGTTATAGCTAGGAATTAGCATTTAAAAAACCTTAGAAATTCACTGAAAAAACCATAGGTTTCAGGGGCGATATAGTTAGCTGGACTTTTCACTCGTACAAAACCATAGAAATTCCCCCGTTATAGTTAGTTCAGCTAACTATAACTCGCGCGCCCGCAATGCACTGCTGATGACGTCACATATTACATCACTCATGACATGGTCAGTGACATCACTCATGACATCACTGATGACATCATCCTTGTGATAGAGTGGCACACCTCCTCTCCCCCTAATATAACCTTTCATACACACATTCAAAAATAGAAATTAAAATTTTCAAAACAATGGACATGCCAATACCAGTTACAACAACTTATTCAGTAATTGTAAGATCCACATACACATCCACTCATTCACCAACAGTCCTATACAGTCACTCATACATGCACTCACTCATCATATGTATTCATACACCTATACATTCTGTTACGCAACGCCACTCATCCATAAAGTTACTCACACACGTAGTCACTCATGCTAATAAAGAATCAAACATCCGTTTACCTGCATATTCAGTTATACACACACCACCACACTTACTTCTACAGAAACTTACACATACTAAGGTGCCGATTACGATCCGGTAGAAAAATTCCCCGTGCGACTCGTATCCGGTCTTTTTACCGTACGAACTGGCAATCACGATTCGCATGGTAAAAAGTACATACGAACCGCATTCGGAATTATTCCCCACACGTCCTCGGGTCGGAAAATGTGTCCGACACGTCCTCGGACGATTTACCGTACAAACGGGAAAAGTCAAGTCCGACCGAGGAATCACGATCCATCCCGTGCATCCGAACTCACAACCGTATGGTAAAAACACCGTCCGCACCGAACACCCATTGCAACCATGGAGATATGTGCCCGCATACGCGCCAAACACTCCCCCCAGCATCCATACGTTCGAGTCCTACTCCCCGTTAATGTACACCCCCCCTGTATGTACACCCGTGTACGTGTCGAACCCCCACCCGTGTATGTACACCCCAGTACGATCGAGTCGTACCCCCACCCCTGTACGTGTCATACCCCCGTGTACCTACACCCCAGTACGTTCGAGTCGTACCCCCACCCCTGTACATGTCGTACCACCGTGTACCCACACCCCAGTACGTTCGAGTCGTAGCCCCCACCCCTGTACGTGTCATACCCCCGTGTACCCACACCCCAGTACGTTCGAGTCGTACCCCCACCCCTGTACGTGTCATACCCCCGTGTACCCACACCCCAGTACGTTCGAGTCGTACCCCCACCCCTGTACGTGTCGTACCACCGTGTACCCACACCCCAGTACGTTCGAGTCGTACCCCCACCCCTGTACGTGTCATACCACCGTCTATGTACACCCCCCCACCCCTGTACGTGTCGTACCACCGTGTACCCACACCCCAGTACGTTAGAGTCGTACCCCCACCCCTGTACGTGTCGTACCACCATGTACCCACACCCCAGTACGTTCGAGTCGTACCCCCACCTCTGTACATGTCATACCACCGTCTATGTACACCCCCCCACCCCTGTACGTGTCGTACCACCGTGTACCCACACCCCAGTACGTTAGAGTCGTACCCCCACCCATGTACGTGTCGTACCACCGTGTACCCATACCCCAGTACGTTCGAGTCATACCCCCACCCCTGTACATGTCGTACCCCCGTGTACCTACACCCCAGTACGTTCGAGTCGTACCCCCACCCCTGTACGTGTCGTACCACCGTGTACCCACACCCCAGTACGTTCGAGTCGTACCCCCACCCCTGTACGTGTCGTACCACCGTGTACCCACACCCCAGTACGTTCGAGTCGTACCCCCACCCCTGTACATGTCGTACCACCATGTACCCACACCCCAGTACGTTCGAGTCGCACCCCCACCACAACCTCCTAAGTACGGAGCGCACCCCATGCCCCAACATCACAACCGCATGTACGAGTCGTGCCAAGCCACACACAAGGACAGCACCGTACAACCAAATGGCCCATCTACACACCGTACACACGCTCAAAACGCACGTACACAACCAGGACAAAACAAAACAACACAAGAATACACTATTCGAATGGCACAAAGCCACTAAACATGGCCAACAAACACTAAAAAAACACATACACTGACCTGCAACTGCCAAAAACAAACAGAGGCCTTAAACACCACCACTCCTTATAACACACCCACCCAAACTTCAAACACAGCCACACCCACCAATGGACCAATAAAAAGGGCCCACACACACAAACCATGAGCCTTTGCAACAGACTCACTGCTGCCAGACACCACAGACAACTTACAGCACCTTACTACAAGCTTCACCACACCTTACACTTGCACATCTCCACACAACCACCTTCACAAACACACCCTCATCACATTCACACACACACACACCTGCACAACCACACCCACACACCCACAACCATCCACACACCCCCCCCACCATCCACACACCCCCCCACCATCCACACCCACACCCCTCACCATGCCCACTACCAAGAATCCAAAGTTCAGTAACCGAGAGTTGGAGGTTCTTGTTGATGAAATCCTCAGAGTCAAGCCACAGCTCTTTGGAACATTGGTCAGAAACACCAGCATGGTAGCAAAAACAGCCATGTGGCAGACCATCATCGATGCTGTGAATGCTGTTGGGGACACCAGAAGGACCAGGCAGGAATGCCAGAACAGGTGGTACGATTTGCGGAGGAGGGTCCGAGCCAAGAGGCAGGAGGAACACGACCAGGCCAACGCCACCGGAGGAGGGCCCTCCCGCAGACCCGTACACTACCAGCCCTGAGAGGAGAGGGTGATGGCCATACTGCCGGTGGAGGCAGTCGAAGGATTAGAAGGACTCCGAGACCCGGGTGAGTACACAAACAACGCACCTCACATGGGGGGAACGGCATCCACAACCAAAATCACTAACAGGCACGCAACCACCCCAAGCCATCGCATGACTCAACCACACTCCATGAACACGCACATGCCACTGCTGCCACCATGCCCCATGCACCCAGCTGATCAATGTCAAGTCACAGGCCACAGAAGACACCAACACATGACACGGTAACCCGGATGGCGGGAGGGTGGGCCCCAAAAATCACATAGTGCAACTCCGAAGCAGACAACAATGCCCTCTGCCCATATGGCCCAGGTCACAGCCAGACAAACAGTGTGTCCCAACACAGGAATGACTTGCCAGCAAATGGCGGACGCCTTGCATCAACACATGGGGGTGAAGGCACTGTTTTGCACATGACAGCAGCTAATGAACAGTCAACATTGTGAAAGAGTGGCAGCACACACCACCACAGCAGCAGCGCACACACAGACACTACAACCAATGGGTGCCTGGAGACCAGAAACAAACTCACTTCAACAAGCCAAGGGCCATTCAAAGATCTGCTAAAAGTGTGTGCCCAGGAAGCTGGCCTGAGGTGACAGAGGGTGACACACAGAGGGAGGGAGAGGGGGACAGAGAGGGAGGGAGAGGGGGACAGAGAGGGAGGGAGACACAGGGACACGGACAGAGGGAGGAGGGTGACACACGGAGGGAGGGAGAGGGGGACAGAGAGGGAGGGAGACGGACAGAGGGAGGAGGCTGACACACGGAGGGAGGGAGAGGGGGACAGAGAGGGAGGGAGAGGGGGACAGAGAGGGAGGGAGAGGGGGACAGAGAGGGAGCGAGACACAGGGAGAGCAAATCAGCCGTGTGGCCTGTGCGAATGTCTGCTCGTCAGCAGGTAGACTGCGTGCATGTAGACAAGGGTGGCCAGTCCCAGAACCCCCCCTCTTCCCCATGGCAAAACACAGGGCCATGTCACAACCTGTTCACGAGCACAACGACAGCTACCTGGATCATATAAGTGTGTGGATCCACTCCATGTGCACATGTACAGTGCTACACGGAAGGCGCCAATGCATGGCTCGCCACACCTGCCCACTCCACTGCTGACTGCAGTCACACTTGACGCAGCAAGTAAGACCGTGCCACACATAGTTAAAGGGGCCAAAGTGGTGCCCAAGGGACACACCCATGCACAAGTGCACTGTGAGTGGAATGCAAGACAGATCCTAATTCCAAGAGGAAAAGTGCCAACTTTGAAACTGATGAAACATGGATGTTGCATGGACCAAAATTAACATTGTCTCTCTCACACACAGGTCAACGTCGTGGTTCACCCCCCAACACTGGGGGGGAAGACTCACAGGACCCGGATCTGCAGGAGCCCGATCCCACCGGCAGCGACCACTCTCACCACTCTGTGGACGACCCCGACCGACCTGGCCCCTCTGGTGTCCAACCACCTGCAGCACCTGCGTCAGGTACAACTGTGCCAACCACCACCCCCACTCCTGCCACATCCCAGGAGACACCCAGGATCCCTGCCCCAACACCACAATGCAGCCAGGCTGGCCAGGAGGGACACGGTGTCCCGGGCACCCAGGAGGAGGCAGGCAACAACGCCAATGCCACCCCTCAGGGGTCCCGGAGACCCGATGTACCCACAAGGGCAGGCCAGGTGCAAGTGGGCAGGGGTGGTGGGAGTGGAGGACGGCGGAGGCGTGAGCCTGACCAGTTGGCTGGGGAACCGGTATTTGCCCATGTCCGAAACATCATGGGCACATACCGGCAGGACACCACGGGCATGGCCCAGGTTGTGTCCACCCTCAATGAGATCAAGGGGACCCTCGATGAGATAAAGACCCAGCAGGCCCAGCAACATGCCTGTCTACTGCGACACCAACGGAGGATGGAGGACAGACAGGCTGAGCAAGTGACGGCGTTCCAGGGGATTCACGATACACTCCGTCGGATGGCCTACAACATGGCCGACCCTCCCTGTGCCAGAAGGCGGAGAACATCACCACCCACAGGGAGGGATCAGGAGGAGGAGGAGGAAACATCCGATGGAGCATCCCAGACGTCGTAACGGCCTGCTGCTGAGGGTCCCCGCAGGAGGCCGGGTCGTCCACGGAAAGGACCGTGAGGGTCGGCGCTACATCACCATCTCCCAGGACACCTGGCCTGGCACCTGGCCCACTGGAGCAACAGCATCACAGCATCAAGAGACATTCTCTGCCACATGGCCCTGCTGGTCACTGGCTGACCAATGTTGACAAAGACTGTGGCATGGACTCTGAGGATTTCAAATGGCAAGGACACCAACTCCCCTACTGAACTTTGGATTCCAAACTCCCGGAAAGCCCCTCACTTTGTCCCCCCCCCCAATAATAAATCACACTATGAAGAGTAGATGCCTGCTGGTTGCATTATTACCTAACATGTGTCTTGTAAAGTCTAAACATGCCTGAGTCATCTTTTGTCTCAACCATCCACACCCTGGGGCCTGAGTCTGGCACAGGACACATGGGTCACAGTGTATTAGGCAAGACAGACATGGAGCACCATACACACCCGTGATGGGCCCAACCAGCTGAGGGGGTGGCCGAACAACCGTGCTGACAGACACATTGAGTACAGCAACAGTCATGCGCAGAGGTCAGGGATCCAGTCCAGTGTCCTGGGGGGCACCCAGGTATGTGTAGACAGGTAACAGAACCATGTCCTGCAAGCTTGAGTCCGGTAGATGCAGAGAATGGGGTCCTGGCCAACGTTGGATGCATGGGGATGGCACATGTCACAATACCCACACAGTCATGGACATCATGCCCAATACACAGTCTCAGCCCACACACACAGCTTGCATCTTGCTACTCGACACATTGACACATAGCCACAATCAGGGAATACCATGCCAGACATGCTGGATGCACCGTGGCAACACACCAGCATTGACTGAGAAGAGGCACCTTGGAGGCATAGGGACACCTTTATTAGTCATGTTTTCGGGATTGCAGAGGCAACTTGAAGTACACATGAACACATCATGTGGAGTAACATGTGGGTCCAACACTGGCACCCCCCTTCTGCAGCACAAATGCGTGTTCGCCATGGAACTGGCACACAAGCGTCGGCTAACAGCTAAACACCCACAGCTGCTCATGGAGAGCCTGCCATACACCATAGATCCGCTGATGTGGAAGTCCCACACCATGTCAAGCCAATGCTAACCGTATGTGTCCGAGGGCAGTGTCACACACATTGATGCCATCATCACAATCCCCTATCCCATCACTGATGACTGTCAACCAGGCAGACCATCTATTCAGGTGTACACAGCTGCATGTCGTGTCCCATGGTGATGCTACATGGCTGCAGAGGAACCAAACATCGACAGGGGCAGTGTGCATACATCGTGAACACCTGCCACACCCAATACACCCCAGATGCATCCCTTACCCTATGGAGACTACCAAACGTGTCCATGCCTGTAACGCTGAGTCAGCCCACGATGTCATGTCCATGAGGAATAACAGTGCCACAACAATGCAAGCAGCAGACGTCAGGCGCAAGTACCTGGGGAAGAGAGACACACAAGAAGTCAGCCACAAAAAGCACAGCCACTTGCATGTGCATTTACTCGACACATGTATGGATGACAACATGCTAGGTCACAATTATGACTGGGGAAATACAACCATCACTGCCACCATCACTCCAGTGACACACCCACACACACCTCTGACTCACGTGCCATACATGCAGGTGGACACACACATCACAACACATGCCACACGGGGACCAATGCGTGCACACTCAGACACTGGTACTCACCACTAAGCAAAGAAGTCACGTATGAGCCGAGTCCAGATGTCCTCTTGCGGCTCCACATCCTCCACATCACTAGCCCCATTGCCAAGCCCTTCGTCCTCCACGGGTGGATGGTCCTCGTCATGTTGATTCAGGATGAGTGGCACAGCTCTTTCAACTGCCATGTTGTGCAGCATGCAGCAGACCATGAAGATCTTGCAGACCTTCGCCGGGGCATATGGGAGTGCGCCGCCGGTCTTGTGTAGGCACCTGAATCGGCTCTTCAGCAGGCCAAACGTCCTCTCGATCACTCGCCTTGTCCGGCCATGGGCGGTGTTGTAGCGGAGCTGGGCCGGCGTGATGGGGTTGCGGAGAGGTGTGAGCAGCCAAGGCATGTTGGGATAGCCAGCGTCCCCTACATGGGAAGCACATGGACATCGTTACAAGTGGTGAAGCGGTCGTGCTGGTAGGTTATGCAAAATACAGGACAGACAGACTGTACCCACCAACAACACATGCCCGTTCGTTGCACAGCTGCATCATCATTTCAGGCATCCTGCTACGCCTCATGATGTAGGCATCGTGTGCTGATCCTGGAAAACGAGCACAGACATGTGAAATCACCATGTTGGCCTGACACACCACAAGGGCATTAATGGAGTGGTAGTGCTTTCGATTGCGGTACACCACCTCCCGTGCGTGTGGTGGTACCAAAGCTACATGTGTCCCATCTATGGACCCAATGACATGGGGCATCCCTCCCGGGGCATAGAATCCACGCTTGACCGCAGTCATCTGTTCAGGGGTTGGGAACTTGATGAAGTCATCCAGGTGAATCAACATGGCCTCTAAGAAATCATGCAGCACACGGCAGAACATGCTCTGGGACATGCCACCAACATGAGCTATGGTATTTTGAAAGGTACCCGTGGCAAGAAAATGTAGGGCAGCCATTACCTTCAGCTGGGGTGTCAGTGCCGTAGGATACCTGTGCTGCGGTTGCAGGTGTGGTGCCAGTCTCGCCGTCAACTCCAGAATCAACGGTTGGGTGAAGCGGTAGAGCCGGATGCTGTCATTCTCCTGCATGGCAGCCAAGTCCGGAATTGGTCGGGCAAGAGGCGGCGCTCTGCAGTAATTTGGAAATGACAAGGAAGAGTGAGTGCACTACGACAACAAATCATATGTACTGAGCACATGTTAATCTGTCAATACACATATGCTACATAGGGAGTCAGGTATGTGCTACATGCCCAGGACACGTATGGATGCAAGGTGACACTCCTACCAAGACCCAGCTCCACACGGAGATTGAGAACCTCCCCATGCCACGCCATGGGAATAGCTGTGTCCCAGTGCAAGTGAACAGCCAGACGCAAGACAGGAGTGACATACGCCCACACATCAGCAGCAGTAGGATGCCGATTGCAGAGACTGGTAGCGGAACACTGGAGCCACAGGTCACATGACATTACACTAGGACAGCCCACACACCTTGCCATGAAGGTGCACATGTCATGACTCACCACACATTCCTTGTGAGGATGCTGACATGTCCTTGTCACGCTACTCCGTGTCCCATGCATACATGTGCACCTCACATCCGATACCACATGTGGCATGGTGTGCGGAACAGTGTGCAATGACAATCTACACACAGACACATGTTGGTTGCTGCAACGGCTGCAGCTTTTGAGGGTGCTCCAACATCAACCTGATGGGAAGCCCCCACACATACATGACATAGTCACAATGTGCACCGTGGGTAGTAACAAGTCAGGTGTGATAACCCCTGTACCGGTCATCAGGGGACACTTCCGTGTGTTGGTGTCCGTGCCATGCCAGTGACGCTCACCCCAAGTGTGCAGTACGACATGCACACATGTCAAAGGAGTCAAGGCCATGCCTGGCACACATTGCACCATCACACAGTACATCTGTACACATCTCATCATACATCTGGTGCCTTCTCGACTCAGGAGTCATGTGCCACATCACAGGCCGTCACACCTGTGCCCCACACATGTAGTAATGCACAGACGATGCCTTGATGTCAATTAATGGACAAGTATGTCCATCCATGGACAAGTATGTCCATCCATGGACAAGTATGTCCATCCATGGACAAGTATGTCCATCCATGGACAAGTATGTCCGCCCTATCCCTACCTGTGTGCCGCCTGTCACCACTGTGATGTGTGAAAACCGCTGTACTGCTGCGAAGAGGGCCTGTGTACGTTCCCATATCACTATGGGAGTGCTGCCGTATGTGTACCTATCGTGATGGCGAGCGTACAGGCATGTGTACGGCCCGTACCACTACGAGTAGGCATACGCAAGAACACCCATAGTGGTACGGGCCGTACACACGCATGTACGCTCCCTATCACTATGGGTGTCCTCGCGTATGCGTAGTCGTAGTGGTACGGGCCGTACACACGCCTGTACGCTCCCCATCACTATGGGTGGCCTCGCGTATGCGTAGTCGTAGTGGTACGGGCCGTACACACGCCTGTACGCTCCCCATCACCATGGGTGGCCTCGCGTATGCGTAGTCATAGTGGTACGGGCCGTACACACGCCTGTACGCTCCCCATCACTATGGGTGGCCTCGTGTATGCGTACTCGTTGTGGTACGGGCCGTACAGACGCATGTACGCTCACTATCACTACGAGTACGCATACGCGAGCAGACCCATACTGATTGTGAGCGTAGATGCGTGTGTACGGCCCGTACCACTACGAGTACGCATACACGAGGACACCCATAATGATAGTGAACGTAGGCACGCGTGTAGGGGCCGTTGCAATGCATTTGGGGTGCCCTAGGGCCCCGAAACGCACCGTACCTGTGTGTGACGCTGAATATTACATAGGGGACAAGTATTAAGGCCTACATGCATGCTGGTTGTCATGGAGACCAAGTTCAAATTTCGAAATTGTTCTGGAAGGTGCACAGCAGAAGTCAGTTGGAATACTTCTACTTTGTTGCAATGTGTTTGTGGGGCTGACATCATGCAGGAGAATGAAACCGATAGAGAACCCACAGACTGCTAGGTTTGAAGGGATTGGAGGAAACATAGGATGCAAATGTGAGTGACCAATCACTCTGTACTCCTGTGCATGAGATGGGCCAGCAAGGCAGATATAAGGCAGCCAGGTCCCATGAGGGTGCACTTGCCTGCACATCTCTGTATTCCACGACCCAGCTGCTGCTACTGATTCCCTGGAACCATGTCAAGGGCTGTGGAGAGGTCACAGCCATTCACCCTGGAGGAGAACATGGCTTTGGTGGATGTGATCCTCCCACGGTACCCCATGCTGTATGGGCGACCAGGTTATCAGGTGAGTGCAGTGTCCACTGCCACAGACTGTGTCCCTTTTTTGTGACTGTGACTTATGCAATTGTGTCCAGGTGTGACACACATGCTATGTACTGTAGGGTGGGTCACAAGGGGGGGGGGATGCCTGATGTCTCCCAGCAGTGCCCTGAGACAGGAGGGGTGGGTGCAGAGTCCTCCCAGCAGTGCCCTGAGACAGGAGGGGTGTGTGCAGAGTCCTCCCAGCAGTGCCCTGAGACAGGAGGGGTGTGTGCAGAGTCCTCCCAGCAGTGCCCTGAGACAGGAGGGGTGGGGGCCTATCACTCCCAGCAGTGCCCTGAGACAGGTGGGGTGGAGGCCTATCACTCCCAGCAGTGCCCTGAGACAGGAGGGGTGGGTGCAGAGTCCTCCCAGCAGTGCCCTGAGACAGGTGGGGTGGGGGCCTATCACTCCCAGCAGTGCCCTGAGACAGGTGGGGTGGGTGTGATGCACAGTGTGAGCCTGGATCATTGTTGTGTAGTTGCCCTCATTCCACCTGCTCCTTTCAATGGCACGTACTGCTTTTGGCCTTCCCCCAGAGGATCATGTCCCTATGACAAAGGTGCAATGCGTTGGATGCATACTAGGCCTTGTTGTAAACAGCGAATGTGTTCTAATCTGTGTCCCTGTGACATGTGCCAGGTGTACTGATGTAGTGTCACTTGTCCATCCTCACAGGTAGACGCCTCTGCCAAGGAGCAGATATGGCTGGACGCCGTCAGCGCCGTGAGGAGTGCGGAAGGTCGGAGGCGGCGCATGTCCCAGGTGAGGAAACGCTGGCAGGATATCCGGTGCTGGACGCGGAGGATCGCACGGGTCCTGCTGGGGGACTCACCTGAGAGCCACAAGAACCTCGGGCGCCGCCGTCTCTCCCACATCCAGAAACGTGTGCTGGCGGTGGTCTTTCCTGACTTGGACAGGCGTCTACAGGAGATGCAGCAGCCGGAAGGGGGTAGGTACATGTGTGTGTTTGTTGTGTTTCACCAGCATTTGTAAGTGCAATGTTCCATGGATACACTTCCAGGGTTTATGGTGCTGTGCTGATCCTATCCCCCACAGACTTGCTGTGCTCTCCTGCCTCCCTTCCCCTCCTTGCAATGTGTTCCCTGGTCTGTGTGTAGTCGCTCCATCACAAGGTCATGTAGCCTGACACCTTCTACAAGTGTACAATGCCTGCAGCATAATGTGTGGGGGTGGTGTGTAACAGGATTTGGGACCTTACCTGTGCCCTGTACAGTTCTGGACTTGTGGGTTCCATGTCAGTTGGCACTAATGCTGAGTCCAGACATGGGAGTTAGTCTCTCAAGTGTGAGGCCTTACAGTACGCATGTCCTATGTGGTGGCCTGTGACATGATGTGCATCAGTGTGCGTTACGCATAGTGCAGGGATGTTAGCGTGTGTTGCAGTCATTCCCATTCAGGAGCATGGAGTTGTGTGGCCACTACTGTCCCCAGGGGCATTTTTTCCTAGGTATCATGTGTGTAATCCGAATATGTTGACAATCTCTGTGTCTACAGCATAGGTTGTGCTCTGTGCCATTGTCCGCTGGCACCATGTATATTGACGTGCGATGTATTACAAGTGTCCGCTGTACAGCCTGACCGGATTTTCCCAGTACATACTCACGGTGGCCATTGCCTGTGTGTCTTGTAGCAATCATCAGATGATGCCCATTTGTACATGATTCTTTGGACAGGCGCACCTTGGGTATTTGGTGTGCAACCTTGATTAGTTGCATCCCATGTGTATTTCACCCAGACTAAGAGATGTACGTGCTTCATGTGTCTCCATAGATTTGTCTCATGTAGGGGGTGGGTGGTGCGGGCATGGCCTACATGTCAAGACCTGTCAACTCCTTGCTAGGACTGGCCAGTGTGTGATGTTTGGCTGGACATACACTCAAGGTGCAGTGTGCCAGTCAGGGTGGGCATGTTATCAGTATTACCTATGCTGCATGTGCCCCTTGTTCCTGCCTATGGTCCCTGCTCATCCCTATTTGCTGCCACGCTGTGTGGTGCTGATGCACTGCTGGATTGTCCCCAGGGCCTTGCTCCTCAGTCAAAATTCCATATCATCTCATTTGCTAGTGTGTCATGCTCTCCATAGTTATTCCATGGCATGGTGGGTAGAGGAACTGTGTCGTGCATGCCCTACATATGTACCTTGTTTTGTAGATGTAACTCTTCCTTTGTTTCAGGCTATGCACTGTAACCTTCGTAGATTTGACTCATGTGACATATGTATACAGGTGTATGATTACTTTCTGTCTCTTCACCCTGCCCACAGCATCGTCGGGGGACACGGAGGGAGACATGGACACAGACGGCGCGGAGGGACGGAGCACCAGTGCCAGCGGAGACATCGGGGATGGCACTTCGAGTGGGACTGAGGCGGTGGAGAGTGAACCCGGGGACCTGTCGACTGGCACAACAGAGTATGAAGCCGACGGGTCCGAGGAGGATCACTCCGAGTGGGCGGTGGCTGCACCACCATCTGACAGCAGCCCTACATCTGGCACCGCCCCCTCCATTGCCATCAGCCGCCTCCCACGCGCTCGTGTCCCTTCCCAGCGTGCCTGGTCCCCACATGTCTCCTTCCTGCCAGGCACCGCACCCCCTGCCCCTGTCTCCACTGCTGCCGCCAATGCTGAGTCTGTGGACATCCAGCGGCAGTTGCAGATTGGTCAGACTGCGATCCTTAATGTCCTCCATGGCCACAGCCAGGTCCTCAACAACATGGAGGCATACTTGGAGGGCATTCATTCATCGCAGGCTGACCAACGCAACTTGCTGAGGTCCATAGACTCCACACTGACTGCAGCAGTGGGACTCCTGCAGCGCTACGTCCCACCCCCTACCCCTGCTCCTTCCACAATTCCCACTCCCATGCCTGTCCCACATACACACAGACGTAAGCATGCACACACCACAACAGACAAAGGCACCACACCAGCAGGGAAGGTCCGCCGCACACCTCCTGACACGCACACACAGGGTGCAGTAGGCACACCCACTGGGTCTGGGGCCAAACGTGTGACACGCAGCCAGAGTGGGAGTCCGCATTCCACCCAATCCACTCCCTCCAAATCCCCTCCCCTCAGCTCTCCTGGCCACATCTCCCCCAAAGACTCCTTCATGGCCGCTCTGTCCCTGAGCCCCACAGTGACGCCACCACGCAAGCGGTCAAGGAAGTCCTCGGTCAGGGTGCTTGAGTCCCCCCCCCTGTCCACATCCTCCCCCAGTGGCGCTGCGACCCATCCCTCTGACCCCCCCCTCCTTGGGGCCTGTGGTTCCTTCGGGTGCAGGGGAGTCCCTGGAGGACCTTGCCAAGGTGTGCAGTGAGATCCTAGAATCCACCTTTGGCCCTGCCCCACCCCCTGTGGTGGAGTCCTACATCCCTGCACCCAATTCGCCTACCCTTTGCCCTCCTGTCCCTGCGGTGCCTGTTCCTTCCCCCCCACATGATGCCCTCACCCCTGTGGAAGACGACGACTCGTAACTGTGCAGGCAAGCTAGGGGACACGCATCCCACTGTGTCCCCCATCCAGCTCGGACTCCTGGACTGCCCTATGGCCTTTGTTAAGATGGGACTTACGTCATACTAGTTTTTTGCTCATGCTGAATAAAGCTATTTATTTTTTGCCCTTGGAACACTCCTGCATTGCTGGCATTGCTGTTGGTGGGGCTGCTACATGGTTGTGGGGGTTGGTCATGTGTTGGGTGTGTGGGAAATGTAGTGGTGTGCTGCTCATAGGGGGGACCCTGGGATCAGTGTGCCTCACACGGTGTTAGCTACCTTTCTCCATTCATGTAAGCAGTTGCTGCATGTTGCAATTGTCCCAAGGTGTTTTCCTTCCTCTGTGTACCCTGACTTCTTGCCTGCAGGGTGTTCCCAATATTTAGTGCAGAGCTGTGAGTACATTAACTGGGTGTGTGACGGACTCCTTCACCTTGGCACATGCATGCTGAGCCATTCTCCAGCTGCATCATTCGTGGCATCCTTGGTAGTCATTGTACTTGTGTATGTGGACTATTGACATGACTTCATGTGTAAATGTTTTGTTTTTGGCCCTATGCATGCGTATACTTCCATCCTCGCACACATGTGGTACATGTACGGCAGGGTCTTTGTGCACCTGACTGACATTTGTGGGCATGGTATCTGTGACTACTCCACCCTTTGCGTTCCATGGGCACTGCTGGGAGTGATGGGCCCCCACCCCTCCTGTCTCAGGGCACTGCTGGGAGGACTCTGCACACACCCCTCCTGTCTCAGGGCACTGCTGGGAGTGATAGGCACCCACCCCTCCTGTCTCAGGGCACTGCTGGGAGTGATAGGCCCCCACCCCTCCTGTCTCAGGGCACTGCTGGGAGGACTCTGCACCCACCTCTCCTGTGTCTGGGCACTGCTGGGAGGTCTCTGCACACACCCCTCCTGTGTCTGGGCACTGCTGGGAGTGATAGGCACCCACCCCTCCTGTCTTAGGGCACTGCTGGGAGTGATAGGCACCCACCCCTCCTGTCTCAGGGCACTGCTGGGAGTGATAGGCACCCACCCCTCCTGTCTCAGGGCACTGCTGGGAGTGATAGGCCCCCACCCCTCCTGTCTCAGGGCACTGCTGGGAGGACTCTGCACCCACCTCTCCTGTGTCTGGGCACTGCTGGGAGGTCTCTGCACACACCCCTCCTGTGTCTGGGCACTGCTGGGAGTGATAGGCACCCACCCCTCCTGTCTTAGGGCACTGCTGGGAGTGATAGGCACCCACCCCTCGTGTCTCAGGGCACTGCTGGGAGTGATAGGCACCCACCCCTCCTGTCTCAGGGCACTGCTGGGAGTGATAGGCCCCCACCCCTCCTGTCTCAGGGCACTGCTGGGAGGACTCTGCACCCACCTCTCCTGTGTCTGGGCACTGCTGGGAGGTCTCTGCACACACCCCTCCTGTGTCTGGGCACTGCTGGGAGTGATAGGCACCCACCCCTCCTGTCTTAGGGCACTGCTGGGAGTGATAGGCACCCACCCCGCCTGTCTCAGGGCACTGCTGGGAGTGATAGGCACCCACCCCTCCTGTCTCAGGGCACTGCTGGGAGTGATAGGCCCCCACCCCTCCTGTCTCAGGGCACTGCTGGGAGGACTCTGCACCCACCTCTCCTGTGTCTGGGCACTGCTGGGAGGTCTCTGCACACACCCCTCCTGTGTCTGGGCACTGCTGGGAGTGATAGGCACCCACCTCTCCTGTCTTAGGGCACTGCTGGGAGTGATAGGCACCCACCCCTCCTGTCTCAGGGCACTGCTGGGAGTGATAGGCACCCACCCCTCCTGTCTCAGGGCACTGCTGGGAGTGATAGGCCCCCACCCCTCCTGTCTCAGGGCACTGCTGGGAGGACTCTGCACCCACCTCTCCTGTGTCTGGGCACTGCTGGGAGGTCTCTGCACACACCCCTCCTGTGTCTGGGCACTGCTGGGAGTGATAGGCACCCACCCCTCCTGTCTTAGGGCACTGCTGGGAGTGATGGGCACCCACCCCTCCTGTCTCAGGGCACTGCTGGGAGTGATAGGCACCCACCCCTCCTGTCTCAGGGCACTGCTGGGAGTGATAGGCCCCCACCCCTCCTGTCTCAGGGCACTGCTGGGAGGACTCTGCACCCACCTCTCCTGTGTCTGGGCACTGCTGGGAGGTCTCTGCACACACCCCTCCTGTGTCTGGGCACTGCTGGGAGTGATAGGCACCCACCCCTCCTGTCTTAGGGCACTGCTGGGAGTGATAGGCACCCACCCCTCCTGTCTCAGGGCACTGCTGGGAGTGATAGGCGCCCACCCCTCCTGTCTCAGGGCACTACTGGGAGGACTCTGCACCCACCTCTCCTGTGTCTGGGCACTGCTGGGAGGTCTCTGCACACAGCCCTCCTGTGTCTGGGCACTGATGGGAGTGATAGGCACCCACCCCTCCTGTCTTAGGGCACTGCTGGGAGGACTCTGCACACACCCCTCCTGTCTCAGGGCACTGCTGGGAGGACTCTGCACACACCCCTCCTGTCTCAGGGCACTGCTGGGAGGACTCTGCACCCACCTCTCCAATTTCACAATATGTATGCTCATGACATACACGGATGTGGATACGCTCCATGCATTCGAGGTGGTGGTACGTGTCTTACTTACACTGTTGGGGTGGGGGTACGCTCCATGCATACGGGGTGGGGGTACGGGTCGTACTTACACTGTTGGGGTGGGGGTACGCTCCATACGTATGCGGGTGTGGGTACGGGTCGTACTTACACTGTTGGGGTGGGGGTACTCTCCATACGTACGCGGGTGGGTACGGGTCATACTTACACTGTTGGGGTGGGGGTACTTTCCATACGTACGCGGGTGGGTACGGGTCGTACTTACACTGTTGGGGTGGGGGTACGCTCCATACGTACGCGGGTGTGGGTACGGGTCGTACTTACACTGTTGGGGTGGGGGTACGCTCCATACGTACGTGGGTGGGTACGGGTCGTACTTACACTGTTGGGGTGGGGGTACGCTCCATACGTACGCGGGTGGGTACGGGTCGTACTTACACTGTTGGGGTGGGGGTACGCTCCATACGTACGCGGGTGGGTGCGGGTCGTACTTACACTGTTGGGTTGGGGGTATGCTCCATACGTACGCGGGTGGGTACGGGTCGTACTTACACTGTTGGGGTGGGGGTACGCTCCATACGTACGCGGGTGGGTACGGGTCGTACTTACACTGTTGGGGTGGGGGTATGCTCCATGCATACGGGGTGGGGGTAGGGTCCGTACATATCCGTCCCCACGCTGTGTGATGCTTGTGCGGGCCGTACCCAGGCCTTTGCCACGTGGGTACGAGCCATCCCGCCATTGTTGGGGTGACGTGGGTGTGGGCGTGGTTCGACTCGTACCCACGCTCTTCAGGCGTGGGTACGGGACGTACCTGTCTGGTTGTGTTGCCTGTTCGCGTTGTGACGGACTTCCGTTGTGGCGGTCGCTGGATTATCTGGACACGCCCCCACCCCCTTGTAGTGACCAGGGCATGGGAGTCAGGTATGTCCAGGGCATGTGTGCTGTGTGACTTTGGTGGGGGGTTTGTGGCCTGCCCTGGTCCTGCCACCCCCAACCCACCCCACTTTCCCCCCTCCCTTAGTTGTTCTGACCTTCTGCAGCGTCTGCGTCCGAACCTGTAGAGGAGGTCGATTGCTATGAGGGCCGGGATGACTCGTAGGTTCGGGTCCATGTCTGTCCGTCGCGTACTGGTCCTCCTTGTTGGCGTCGTCCTGTCGCGTACTGGTCCTCCTTGTTCGCGTCGTCCTGTCTGTCCGTCGCGTACTGGTCCTCCTTGTTCGCGTCGTCCTGTCGCGTACTGGTCCTCCTTGTTCGCGTCGTCCTGTCTGTCCGTCGCGTACTGGTAGTCCTTGTTCGCGTCGTCCTGATTTCCCAGCAGTTTTTGGCTGCCGGCAAATATTCACCGTGCGGGATGACGTCGGTGCGAATCGTAATTCCTGGTTCGTGAATGGCAGGCTGCGTGCGTCCCGACGTCAGGTCGGCGCTTTCCCGGTTGCCATTTGCATGTTTATTTTGTTCGGTCGGGGTTTTTTACGATTCGTACGGAAATGGTGTTCCCGTGCGAATCGTAATTCCATGTTGGTAGATTTTGACGACCGGGTACGCGTCAGACGGAGAATATGCTCCGTCCGACGGTTCGTACCCGGTTTTTACCGGATCGTAATTGGCACCTCAGTCTTTTAAACAATCACTTATAGAAACACATACTTATTCATACAGGAACTCTTTCAATCTCTCACTCTCACATATTCTCACTTATATACACCAATAGTCACATATACTAGTTTAAAACATATGTAGTTACTCATAGAGACACTATTGAGACAGTCATTGACTCACTAACACACCCATGCACACACTCATCCACCCATACAGTCCTGCACACATGCTGTCTTCAACACATACAAACAGTGAGTCACTCATTCATGCACCTATGCACTACGTAATACCCCCCACCGAACCATACAGACATCAGACACTCATACTGATACTCAAAAAATCAACTAATAACCTATATAGACACTCATGTAGCTACTCACCAACCCATGCAGCCACTTATACACAAAGTGAGAGACTGGTACAGATATGTACATATTTAAACATTACTCACTAAGATACACTTAATCAGTCAGTAATACAATACATTTTTCAAAAACAAATCATCCATTTAGACATTTATATACCCATTTATTCTTCCATCGACCTTGAGATATACATATATAAAACATATATAATTTTCAGAAAAACACACATTCACTGGATGTCATTTGAGATGTCATCAGTGATGTCATGAGTGATGTCACTGACCATGTCATGAGTGATGTAATATGTGACGTCATCATCAGTGCATTGCGGGCGCGTGAGTTATAGTTAGCTGAACTAACTATAACGGGGGAATTTCTATGGTTTTGTACGAGTGAAAAGTCCAGCTAACTATATCGCCCCTGAAACCTATGGTTTTTTCAGTGAATTTCTAAGGTTTTTTAAATGCTAATTCCTAGCTATAATGTGCCTGAAACCTATGGTTTTTTCAGTGAATATATATATATATATATATATATATATATATATTACCTACTGGCAGTCGCCAGTAGGTAGTTAGAGTTAGGACCACGTTTCCATAGGAAATCCGCAACATTCTATTTTGAATAACTTTGGCGCCGGTCGACGAATCCTCGCGAATTTTTCAAAATAGGTGGGAGTAAGGCCACTCCAAGAAGAGCAACGCATCCACACCTGTTTCCGATGCATAGCTAAAGAAATCGACGCAGTGCCTGCCACGGCTCATGAAATCACCGCACACCAAATCCCGTGCACCGATCTCTGAATTTGGAGATACCCGCACCGATTCCGACGCAGGCCCTGCTGTGTGGCTGCAAGAACCAACGCATCATGGGACCGTGGCTGGAGAGGCCTATGCAGTGCCGTCGGCGCTGCCACATCAAGAACCGAGACATCTCTGATCCTCACGCAGCGCATCCGGGCACCATGCCTGTAAGAACGAGGGGCTGCAGTAAGAAACTGACGCATTACCTCCCCGCACAGTAAGAAACCGATGCATCACCTCCCTTAAGTAAGGAACAAACGCATCACCGCCCCTGAGTGGCAGCAAGGCACTGATGCATCACCTCCCCTGGAGTAATGAACCAACGCATCACTTTCCCAACACATCACCTTCCCTGCAACAGTTTGTTTGTGTGCGTGACGCACCCAAAGTACTTTGTATGAAATGTGTCACATCTGCAATTTTCTTTGAACACAACTATTTCTACCTTTTGAAAGTCATATTTTTATTACTGCATTGTGGCTTTTTGTTATTTTGGTCTTGTTTGGTTTAGATAAAGATTACTTATTTTTCTAAAGTGGTGTGGTGTCCATTTGTTGTGTTTTCACTGTATTACTGTATGTGCACACATATGCTTTACAGATTGCCTCTGAGATAAGCCTGTCTGCCCATGCCAAGCTACCAAGGGAGTGAGCAGGGTTTATTTTAGAAGTGTATCTCCCTTACCCTCACTAGAAAGATGGGTCCCTACTTGGCAAAGGTGCAAACCGTTGCCAACTAGAAACCCCTCTTTCTAACATTACCCAGCTCTGTCTTCTACTTTTCCCACAGGCTCAGTTGCACGTACTCTATCTACCTCCTTCTTACCAGATAAAATTACTTATTTTATTACGACTAATAGTAATATATATATATATATATATATACATATATATATATTACCTACTGGCGGTCGCCAGTAGGTAGTTATAGTTAGGACCACGTTTCCATAGGAAAACCTCAACATTCTATTTTGAATAACTTTGGCGCCGGTCGACGAATCCTCGCGAATTTCTCAAAATAGGTGGGGCGCTACGCTCCGCTCCTACCCTGTAAGTCTCGGGGGGATTCGTCAAGCGGGGGCTGAGATAAAAGGGGGGTCCCAAAACGCGTTTTTCCCATGCATTTTTCCATAGGACCTTTAGACAGGGCTACAGCCCGAACGGCTGAACAGAATTACTACAAATTTGGCAGAGAGGTAGTCCTCAGGTCAAGGAAGTGCCTTTTGTAGGTTTGGTGTAAATCTGTTCAGTAGATTCTGAGAAAATAGCCTTTAAATCAATATATATATCTGAGCCAGCTTACGGTGCGCTTACGGTACGCTTACCGTACGCGTACGGTGGCGTGCGCGAGCGCGATTATGATTGGCTCTTAGATCTTAGTAAACATTCGAATCGGCCGAAACCAGGAAGCGGCGGCCGCCATTTTCTCTCTCGCACTGAGAGAGATGATTAACAAACAAAGCACAAAAACATTTAAAGGGGCTGTTTTGACAGCTCCCACACACATAGCCATGTACAGGGAGTCCCCAAAGATCCCCCAAGGCCAAAAACTGAATTTTTATTTTTTCGCTAATTTCGCCGATTACGCTTACCGTACGCGTACGGTAAAAAAATATATAAAAAAATAAAATATCCACACTAACCCCACCACGCGACCGCAATCTTCTGCTGATGACATATGTGTCTTTATGAAAAGAAAATATTTGTAATATATGTATAGCTAAAAATGTATGGAAGAAGACATGGGTAAATAAGTGTCTAAATACAGTATTAGCATCAGCAGAGGATTGCGGTCGCGTGAGTTATAGTTGCCTGCACTAACTATAACGGGGGAATTTCATTAGTTTTTTATCAGTAAAATTTCCGCTAACTATAACATGTGTGAAACCTATGGTTTTTTCAGTGAATTTGCAAGGTTTTTTAAATGCTAATTCCTAACTATAACGTGTGTGAAACCTATGGTTTTTTCAGTGAATATATATATATATATATATATATATATATATTCAGTGAAAAAAACCATAGGTTTCACACATGTTATAGTTAGCTGGACATTTTACTCGTAAAAAACCAATGAAATTGCCCCGTTATAGTTAGTTCAGCTAACTATAACTCGCGCGCCCGCAATGCACTGCTGATGACGTCACATATTACATCACTCATGACATGGTCAGTGACATCACTCATGACATCACTGATGACATCTCAAATGACATCACTGATGACATCACTGATGACATCATCCAGTGAATGTGTGTTTTTCTGAAAATTAAATATGTTTTATATATGTATATCTCAAGGTCGATGGAAGAATAAATGGGTATATAAGTGTCTAAATGGATGATTTGTTTTTGAAAAATTGATTGTGTAACTGACTGATTAAGTGTATCTCTCACTTTGTGTATAAGTGGCTGCATGGGTTGGTGAGTAGCTACATGGGTGTCTATATAGGTTATTAGTTGTTTTTTTGAGTATCAGTCTGAGTGTCTGTATGGTACGGTGGGGGGTATTACGTAGTGCATAGATGCGTGAATGAGTGACTCACTGTTTGTATGTGTTGAAGACAGTATGTGTGCAGGACTGTATGGGTGGATGAGTGTGTGTATGGGTGTGTTAGTGAGTGAATGACTGTCTCAATAGTGTCTTCAGGAGTAACTACATATGTTTTAAACTAGTATATGTGACTATTGGTGTATATATGTGAGTATATGTGAGAGGGAGAGATTGAAAGAGTTCCTGTATGAATAAGTATGTGTTTCTGTAAGTGATTGTTTAAAAGACTAAGTATGTGTAAGTTTCCGTAGAAGTAAGTATGGTGGTGTGTGTATTACTGTATATGCAAGTAAATGTATGTTTTATTCTTTATTAGCATGAGTGACTATGTGTGTGAGTAACTCTATGGATGAGTGGCATTGTGTAACAGGATGTATAGATGTATGAGTACATATGATGAGTGAGTACATGTATGAGTGACTGTATAGGACTGTTGGTGAATGAGTGGATGTGTATGTGGATCTTAGAATTACTGAAGAGGTTGTTGTAACTGGTATTGGTATGTCCATTGTTTTGAAATTTTTAGTCTCTATTTTTGAATGTGTGTATCAAAGCTTATATTAAGGTGAGAGGAGGTCTGCCACTCTATCACAAGGATGATGTCATCAGTGATGTCATCAGTGATGTCATTTGAGATGTCATCAGTGATGTCATGAGTGATGTCACTGACCATGTCATGAGTGATGTAATATGTGACGTCATCAGCAGTGCATTGCGGGCGCGCGAGTTATAGTTAGCTGAACTAACTATAACGGGGCAATTTCATTGGTTTTTTACGAGTAAAATGTCCAGCTAACTATAACATGTGTGAAACCTATGGTTTTTTCACTGAATTTCTAAGGTTTTTTAAATGCTAATTCCTAACTATAACGTGTGTGAAACCCATGGTTTTTTCAGTGAATTTCTAAGGTTTTTTAAATGCTAATTCCTAACTATAACGTGTGTGAAACCCATGGTTTTTTCAGTGAATTTGCAAGGTTTTTTAAATGCTAATTCCTAACTATAACGTGTGTGAAACCCATGGTTTTTTCAGTGAATTTGCAAGGTTTTTTAAATGCTAATTCCTAACTATAACGTGTGTGAAACCCATGGTTTTTTCAGTGAATTTGCAAGGTTTTTTAAATGCTATTTTTTTTTTTTATTCTTCATTTTTTTCAAACATATTTTTCATTTAATTTTCTTATCTTTTATAAAGACTATGCTTAAATTTTTAAAATCCTTAAATATTTTTTTTATATATATTTTTTAAAATAAACATGTAAAATTTATTTCCAGATTTTTTTTTTTTTTTTTTTTATTTTTTTTTATAGTACGCGTACCGTAAGCTCACGGTAAGCGTACGGTTTACGCAACGTCCGTAATCTATCTACGCTGCTTGCGTATAGTTACGTACTTTGCGTAGCCGCGCGTACTGCGCGTGGGACGCGTGCGCGCTTACGCAACACGCGCACGTTACGCGGAAGTGCCGGGGAGTGACTGTTATGCGCATGCGCGCAAGCGCGTGTCTTTTTTACGCGCACGCGTACTTTTTGCCGTAAGCGCACCGTAAGCGTACCGTAAGCGTACGGTAGGTCATGTGATCATGAAACACAACTTTTGATTGGTTGAAAGTACTTTCAGTTCTAGAACTCTCCTACACCACACCCATTCCCCTCATTTCTGCTTGTGATCCCTTGGGAGAAGGAGCTGGTTTGTCTTTGGGATACGATGGCAGAACAGCAGAGCTCTTCTGAGAGTGAGGCTAGCACCAGCAGCACTGTCTTGAGGCAGAGAGCGAGGAAAGTAAAGCCTTCTTATGTTTGGGATTATTTTACTTTTCCAGAAGGCCAGCAAAAGGTGAATGCACCCTTAGTTACTTGCAAGCTGTGTCAGCGTGTACTTTCTAGAGGTAATCCTAACAGGAAGTATTCCTTTGGGAATCACACCATGAAGAGACACCTCCAGGATGTACACAGAAGGACACATGGTCATCTTTTTGGAGGTAACTCTTCAGAAAGACGAGCCAGTACATCCACAGCAGCTCAGCCTGGACCATCACCTGCAGGGCAGACTCCTTCTTCTGCAGGTCAGGTGAGCCCTTCATCTGTGGGGGGAGAATCTCCTTTTGCTGGCCCTCTGGAAATTAACCCTCGGTTTGCGAGGGTTGAAGTACGGTGCGCCACTTGTCACGATCTAATTACTTATAGGGAGACCAGTGTTTCCCTGGTGAACAGTAAAATAGATCAGCACACTTGTCGTACCGTCTAATATTCCCAATCTTTCTTTCCTCTGTCCCTGCATGAACACAACGGTTCTTTTAAGAGCCAACCTTATCTTTCATCTTTTTTTTACATATGTTTTTAAAAACTTTTTTTTTTTTTTTTTACCGTACGCGTACGGTAAGCGTACCTTTTTTTTTATTTTTTAAAAAAAACACTAAAAATCATTTATCACATTAGAAGGTCCTTGAGAGACTACAATTATTATTATTGACTTACCATACTCACTCAAAAAAATATTTATTCATTTGTTTTTTTAAAAAATAGTTTTTAAAATGGTTGTAGTTTCCGAAAATTTTCTATATCGATCTGAAAAAAAAGAAAAAAGTATTAATATTTTTAAACCATTTTATAATACAGTACACATATTTACATTTTTTACCAAAAAATATTTTTGCCTTATTTTTGCTGTTTTCAGAATATATTGCATTTCACTATAAATTGTGAAAGCAATTGCATTCATCATTTTACAGCGGGCAAAAAAAAATAACAATCTCAAAGATTGTATTAAAAAAGCCCAGAATCTCTTCTCACTTAAACTTATCATTACAGAAATGCATATTATTCTAAAAAAATATCATCTAAAAACAATACTTTTTTCTTTAAAATACCGTCTGATATGTTTGTTTCAGAAGTATAATCACAAAATTATATCTCAAATAACTCCAAAATACATCTGATTTTATTTCCTTTAGGCCAAATAGTATTTTTTTTTTTTTCCTGGAATAAATTTCCAAGGGAAAACCATTAAAATTCTAAAGTTTAATCTGTCCAGATCTCACCAATTCTCTGTAACATTTTGGTTCACGAAAATTTTTTGAATAATTTATTTAGTCCACAATAGAATTGCTTACTTTTCCACATGGCCAAATAGTAATTTTTTAAATCATTTTTGAAAAAATTTCCAATGGCAGTCCAATAGCATTCCAAAATTTAAAATGTGCAGAAGTTACCGATTATCTCTAAATTATTGGTTTTTCAAAATTGCATTAAAAATTAAAAAAGTCCACATTACAATTGGTTATCTTTCCTTTAGGCCAAATGATAATTTTAAAAATCTTTTTTCTACAAAATTGCAATGGTAATCCAGTAAAATGGTAAAATAATTTTGTCCAGATCTTGCCAAATCTCTCTAAAATTTAGGTTTCAGGAAGATTAGATAGGAATTTGCTAAATCAAAAGGCAAACGTTGTTTGAAAATCAATTGGGAATCATTACACAGTGTCCAGCCTTTTTCACATTTTAGATAAACTGTGTAATGTCCAGAAGTAACAGTAGGTCCATCATGGAAAATTATTGCAACAGTTACAAAAGTTTTTCCTGAAATTGATAATTGCTGTCCTGTAAACTTCTTTATTAAAGTATCCAATTTTGATCCATCAGCTCTACATCGTTGCATCATTAAAATTACATACTGTCCGTATTCCCTTAAAATTAATGTTGATAACATGTCAGAATTACACTCACCACATTTCATGCTATGATTAGCATCTTTAACTAATTTTGCAAAAGTGACTGTTTTACTCTCTGGCAATGTCAAATAAATAAACCTTTCATTATCAACAATAGAGCCACATATATTATAACAATTATCACAACTATGTTCCCATTTATAAGAGAGACCAAAAAAAATGTCAATGGGAACTCCTTCTTCTTCCACTACCTGAAGAAAATACATCAAAAATTCGTGTGCATCTTGCTGTTCATTTTGAGAAAACTGTGTTCGTCCTGAACATACATCTAAAAGTTTTCTAATATCAGTAGCACTTTCTATTTGAGTTTTATCTTTACTCAGCTTTTGAAAAAGGAGACTGAGCTCTGAACAGAATCTTTTTCCCTGATTTACTATTATCTGCTCTTGCAAACTTTCCAGATAAAATGCAACATTCAGCACTACATTAGCGTAGCAGTTGACACCAGAGCTATTTTCAAAATGACATCCTACAACCTGTTCTTCATTGTCCTTTTTCTTTTTGTTTGCAATTACATCACTCCTCTTTTTTTTCCTCTTCTCTACATCCTCATTACAGATATTCTCATTTCTCCTTTTACGAGAAACTACACGTTTCTCCAACACAGGATACTGACCTAAATGAGGAGCATAGCTTCTTCTTAATCTATTATACTCCTTTACACAGTTTGTATCAGCACTAACTTTTGAGTCATCAAAGTCTATCATGAATAAACCTGATAATGTTTTGACTCGTGACAAAGCTACATATGCCATACCTTCTTTGAACACAGTTGAACCAATGTTCACAAATGCACAATCTACAGTCAATCCTTGAGACTTGTGGATAGTTACAGCATATGCTAGTGAAAACGGAAACTGCTTCCTACGTACATATAAGTCTTTCACAAGCATGAAACGAACTGAACAACGACAAATGTCTTTAACTTCCTCTATCTGATCAAATTTTATTTTTAAACATTCAATTCCATCTTTTTTCTGATAATTAATAAAACCCACAACTCTTCCCATCGCTCCATTCACTAAGCCTTTCTCAACATCCAAATTTCTCCTTAAAAACACTCTACAGTTCATGCAAACATATAGATTTTTTTCTAATCCTGCTGTTTTGGAGATGTTCTTCTCTAGTGAGTCCAATTTATTTTTCAGTTTGCCTGTTACTGTGACAGTAATTCTTCCATCCTCAATTTTGTCCACTGCTTCCAATTTCCTGATGTCTTCCTTTTCCAATTTCAAAAGCTCCTCATTAAATATTGAGCATTCACGTAGAGTTGGCATTAAACAGATGACACTTTTGTTTTCTGCAATATTCTTGTATATTTTCTCTGCAACTATTTCTTCCTTTGGAAATAAATTATGTAGCAGCCGACTCTGTAATGCTTTTTTCCCAACTTCTGTGAGTAGTCCAATCCTGATATCTTTCAGAATACTTCCATATTCTTCATCGTTTGCTTGCCTCATATTAGTTGTAAGTTCCTTGTACTCAAAGAAGGACCAAATATTTGTATTTCCAATGCTTCCCAATGACTTCTTCGTGTCTTCATGTGTCACAGTATTAAACACTGGTTGTCCTTTAACTGGAGTAAGTTGCAAAAGATCCCCAAAAACTATGACATGTTTTCCACCAAATAACACGTCATAGTCTGTCTTCAAAATTTGCTGCATTCTTAAATGCACAAAGGCAAGCATTAAGTTTGATACCATGCTCACCTCATCAATAATGAGAACTTGCATCTTCTTCAATACTCGTGAAACTTCCAAGGATGCTTCTCCAGTTAGCTTGTTGAATTGTATTTTGTTCTCATGCTCCACTGGTAACATTAGCAAACGATGTAAGGTGATTCCTTTTATGTTATATGCTGCTAACCCAGTTGGAGCAGTAACCACACAAGACAAAGTAGAATCCGTTTTTTGCTTTAGGTAGCTTCTGATGACTTTAATTAGGAAACTTTTTCCAGTGCCAGCTTGTCCGCTTACATACATCCTGATTGGATGAAATGATGTGCATGAGCACTCTTTTTTGATATGTAGAAATCCGTGATCAATTTTGTTTTTGATCTCTTCATAAATTTGTTGCTGCTCTTGATTCAGTTGTCTTTCCAAATTTTCTAAGTCTATAAATTCTTCTTGAGCTTGATTCATAGCCGTTTCCACTTCATTCATGGCTATTGATGCTTCATTTTCAACGATTGGTTGTCCTAGGGGATCTTGACTGTGTGTTCCTGAACTTTGGCTGTCCTGAGAACTGTCTCTAGCTATTTCTGCTGCAATTGTAGTTTCCTGTTCAATTTCTTCATTTAACATTTGCAGATAAGTTGAGAATGTACTGCATTGTATGCTGTCTTTGCAAGCATTAAAAGAATCTTCATAGCTCTGGAATTCTCCCAGTAGTTCATCCTCTGTACGCCATGGTTTAAACAACTGTAAAAGAGCCAAGTAGTAAAATTCTTTCTTGTCGGTAGTGTCGCAACTCAGCTTCCGGTGATTTATCAAACTTCCTTTGGTTTGCTTCACCAAACATCCTTCTTCACCAACAACTTTATATTTTCCACTGTTGATGTCTTCTGCAGCTTTCCGTGAATAAATGTAGTTCTGTAACACTTCATAGAGACACATGTTCTCCAGATGATGACTTCTCTTGGGATAATATGTGTCCAACATGTTTGTTTTCAATATGTCTGTACTTTCTGGGTCATTCTCAGCCAAATATTCAATTTCTCCAACAGATTTCAGTACCCGATTTCTCATTGCTGCAAGGCCTAAACTTGCCCAAATTATTCTTCTTGACTTCGAGTAGAGACTTGCAGAAGATAACCTATCTGAACATTCGTAGGATCCAATTTCTCGATGCGATAACATCTTCAAACTGAAACTGTACAGCTTCTTACTGACAGTCTTCTCGTGAGAAATCTCTTCCCACATTTCCTTCAATTCTGTTTTTTCTGATTTCGTAATGTAAGACGTTACATATCGAGCAACAGCAATGGAATTGTCAGCAACATACTGTATATCCATGTTAGCGTTCCACATGGATAAAATGACTGGGTTGTAGTCATTTATATTTTTTGATTCTTCTTTTCTTTTAAGGTTGTAGGTATTCTTAGGTGATTTTCTTGTGATAGTATGTCTCACAGCTGACATAAAACTGTTGACTCTTCCATTTGTAAGAACAGGTCTAGGAAATCCAAATCGACATTTAGTGTAGTATTTTTCTTTGCTCTTGTATTTCCGTCGACAGTATTTTCCACACCGATGACTTTGGAAACGTAGAACTTGCTCCTTTAACTTGTTCTCTTCTGTGCTTTTAGGTATAGCACATGTTGCATATTCTTCAATGTAAGATAACACTGCTTCATCAGTATCAGTTCCAAACTTTGGGGCATCCTTGATCCACAGCAGCATATGAATATGAGGAGCACCTCTTGCCTGGTACTCTTTTCTCCAAAAGAAATCCACTACTTCTCCAAGAGGTGGATTTTTTTTATTGCAGATGAAGGACATCATAGCCTCAAATCTATGATTGAAATATCTGCAAACATTAACCGGATCCAATGAGCACAGTTCTCCTGCTGTCTTGTATTCGATGTTTTTAATGTTTGAATTGGCCTCTCGTAGAAAATCCAGTAAATCATCCCAGGCGTACTCGGCACAGCTTAGGGTAAGGAACCATGTTGGTGTTCCTAAATTGCGTAACATGCATTTTAGTTCACCATGGCGTCGGTACCAATATTCATTTGTCCCACGCTGACAAGCCATCAGATTGATCAGTTGTGTTTCCAAATGATCATCTCGGTGCTGCACTTTCTCCATAAAATCCTTAGCAGACACATTTTGTAAATGTACTCCACTTTTTAAAATGTGATTTACTGCATAAGACAGTGCAGACAAGTCGCTTTCAAATAAAAGATGGAACAAATAAGGAATACTTTGTCGAAATCTGGGATCTTCAGCATATAGTCTTGTAGTTCGATACTCTGAAGCTGGAATCTGTTCTGGACGTTCATCGTATCGTCCTCCTTTTCCTTTAGGAAACAGCTGGGGAAAACATCGAGCTTCCAAGCTCTCCTCCCATACACTCACGGGATTTCCTTTTGCTTTCTTCATCTGAAAGAGATCAATATTGTCTCCCATAACTTCTTTCGAATGGAGAGGATGTATGCTAAAATGTTCATAAATTTCTTCTTCCTTTGACTTGTCCACTTTTTCAATTTGTCCAGTTGGTGTTTCTGTGTCTCCTTGTAAATCTTCTTCTTCTTCTTCTTCTTCTATATAAATTGATTCATACCATTTGTTATTTTTTTTCAAATACAAATTTGCTCTTTGTACTTTCCGCACATCTACCAGCTCCAGCCAAATCTTCTTATTCTTTGTAGGTACACCATTAACCAGAATAATTAATGGTTCAGTTTCCAAAGTATCCGCATCAATAGTTTCCATATTTTTTTTCAAATCCAAGGGCAAATACACCACTCTACCTTTTAAACCTCTCAGTAAATCTGAAGGAGGTAATTTACCAGTTTTGGGCTCCATACGTACTATGGTCTGGAACGGATGAACACATTGAATGAGTATAGACTCATATGTATTTAATTCAGAAAGTTCAGCAGGAATAGCATCCAATTCTAAATTATTATGTACAGCTCTGGTCGGCATTCTATTTTCCTCTAACTTGTTGTAGCAGTATTTACAAATACGCTGATCTTCACCCAATTCAAAACAATTTTCAAGAAATATATATGTGGCAAAATCCATCCACTTATAATTATCTTCATTTTCACTCTTTCTGTAGAGATCAACATTCCTAGTTTGTTTTCTATAATGAGTTCTGCGGCAACAAATACAAGTAACATTTGGTCTTTCATTAGAGATTATTGCAAATTTTGTTATGTGATCATTAAATGTCTTACTTACACAAGGTTCTACATTCTCTTCCACTTCTGCCTCATTTACTGTGTCCTTCTCTGCACTGTTTTGTTCAGGACCAAAGTAACAAAACTGAATTTCATCAACAACCTTCTCTACATCTGATACCGTTCCTCGGAACAGAGCCCTATTCAATTCATTTAACTTTATTGCTGGACTTTTGGCAAAATACAACCGTCTCACAAACTTTCTCATTTCAGTATGATGAACAGCCAGCATCCTAAAATGATGGAAAACACTATTGCACACTTTTCTAGATAGACAAGCAAGAGAATGACCCTGCAAACCAGTATTCTCTCTCACTCTGCATGGATCCAGACTTTGAAGCACCTTAATCTTTTGTTTTACACTTTTTTTACTATATTCTCTTAGAAACTCTCGAAATCTGTCAATAGATTCCTGACGCACAGTGCAAATACTACTACAATTCCAAGTGTACACTGGGGCTTTAGGACGTCTCCCCATTGCCTCATCTGCCATCACTTGTACCTCATCTCTTGGAACCATTATCTCCTTCTCCATTATGCAACCATTTTTTACTTCGTATGAACGACCTCTGGTGTCAACTGCATGCAGCAAACTATTACTTTGAAAATAGCTCTCTTCATTAAAAAAAGGTTCACTACTTGAACTATGCATCCACTTTCCTATAAACACTTTACAAAAGTTTGTTCTGTTCACTACTCTTTTGCTTTTGCTTTGTGATTTCAGTACATTAACCATTTTATCTAATGTACGCATCCTATTCAAAATTAATATGAATAGTTTCCTTTTTAATTCTAATGCTTTTGCTGCAATGGCTTCAATTTCTTTTTTTCTCTTGTAATATTTAGCCTTTTGCTTATATTTCTTTATATCCTTTATCAAATTGGACATAACTCTTCTCTGAAACATTTTTCTACGTATCTCTTTAAATGCTGTTTTTCTGTTTATGTTAAACTTTTCAATTGCAGAAGGTATATTTGCATTAACTAAATTCTCATTTTTTTGCTGTTCTCTATGTTTTGTTACATTTTTCCGAGAACAGACATTTTGTACATTTTTCTTTGTTTTGAATATTTTGTTTAGAAATTGTTTTTTTTGCTTACCAGAAGATTTTTTCTTTTTCCCAACATCAGCATCTTCTACTAACTTTGGTCCTCCAGTTGTCTTCAAATATAGTTTTTTTTTTAGCGTTTTTTGAACTCGAGATTTTGTAGGCATCTTAAATTTTGTTCACTGTTCTTCAGTAATACCTGAAAAAAACTAAAAAAAAAATCCTTTATTGTATTTAAATATATTACTACATTTCTTTTCACAATAGTCACAAAACGAAATTTCTTTGCCAATTTGAATGCACACAAACTGCTCTTTTTTTTGGGCAAGTGAAAATCTCTTTTACAAACTGTCACATTATGAAACCAAGCTGTTTTTTCAGACCACCACCGTGTGTATTCTCTGTGACTGCCTACACTCCAGCAGGGGCAACCAGCCTTAGTGATGCTGAATGTATTTGCATTACAGACTTAAACCTGAAAACCCCACTCGCTTCTAATTACTGTGCATGACTATACATGGCAAGCACATGGGTGTGTGCTAAGCCTCTGCTTCTTCCCCCAAAAATTCGCTCCCCCTTTCCATCTACTGCAACTGTGAAATCACCAGAGCAAGACGCAATAAATCTCTGCCTATAATTCTTCTATGCACACAGAGTCATGTTTTCACATTAGTGCCAAAACGAAATTTCTTTGCCAATTTGAAAGCACACTTACTGCTCTTTTTTTTTCGGGCCAAGTGAAAATCTCTTTTTACAATTTGAAATCACTTTTACAGACTGACACATTCTGAAACCTTTTTTTTTAATTTATTTAAATGCACATGTCCAAGCTGTTTTTTTTTCAGACCACCACCGTGTGTATTCTCTGTGACTGCCTACACTCCAGCAGGGGCAACCAGCCTTAGTGATGCTGAATGTATTTGCATTACAGACTTAAACCTGAAAACCCCACTCGCTTCTAATTACTGTGCATGACTATACATGGCAAGCACATGGGTGTGTGCTAAGCCTCTGCTTCTTCCCTCAAAAATTCGCTCCTCTTTTCCATCTACTGCAACTGTGAAATCACCAGAGCAAGACGCAATAAATCTCTGCCTATAATTCTTCTATGCACACAGAGTCATGTTTTCACATTAGTGCCAAAACGAAATTTCTTTGCCAATTTGAAAGCACACTTACTGCTCTTTTTTTTTCGGGCCAAGTGAAAATCTCTTTTTACAATTTGAAATCACTTTTACAGACTGACACATTCTGAAACCTTTTTTTTAAATTTATTTAAATGCACATGTCCAAGCTGTTTTTTTTTCAGACCACCACCGTGTGTATTCTCTGTGACTGCCTACACTCCAGCAGGGGCAACCAGCCTTAGTGATGCTGAATGTATTTGCATTACAGACTTAAACCTGAAAACCCCACTCGCTTCTAATTACTGTGCATGACTATACATGGCAAGCACATGGGTGTGTGCTAAGCCTCTGCTTCTTCCCCCAAAAATTCGCTCCCCCTTTCCATCTACTGCAACTGTGAAATCACCAGAGCAAGACGCAATAAATCTCTGCCTATAATTCTTCTATGCACACAGAGTCATGTTTTCACATTAGTGCCAAAACGAAATTTCTTTGCCAATTTGAAAGCACACTTACTGCTCTTTTTTTTTCGGGCCAAGTGAAAATCTCTTTTTACAATTTGAAATCACTTTTACAGACTGACACATTCTGAAACCTTTTTTTTAAATTTATTTAAATGCACATGTCCAAGCTGTTTTTTTTTCAGACCACCACCGTGTGTATTCTCTGTGACTGCCTACACTCCAGCAGGGGCAACCAGCCTTAGTGATGCTGAATGTATTTGCATTACAGACTTAAACCTGAAAACCCCACTCGCTTCTAATTACTGTGCATGACTATACATGGCAAGCACATGGGTGTGTGCTAAGCCTCTGCTTCTTCCACCAAAAATTCGCTCCCCCTTTCCATCTACTGCAACTGTGAAATCACCAGAGCAAGACGCAATAAATCTCTGCCTATAATTCTTCTATGCACACAGAGTCATGTT
Source organism: Triturus cristatus (assembly GCF_964204655.1). Taxonomy (NCBI): domain Eukaryota; kingdom Metazoa; phylum Chordata; class Amphibia; order Caudata; family Salamandridae; genus Triturus; species Triturus cristatus. The sequence continues at coordinate 759,515,890 of NC_140587.1, forward strand.
TTCACATTAGTGCCAAAACGAAATTTCTTTGCCAATTTGAAAGCACACTTACTGCTCTTTTTTTTTCGGGCCAAGTGAAAATCTCTTTTTACAATTTGAAATCACTTTTACAGACTGACACATTCTGAAACCTTTTTTTTAAATTTATTTAAATGCACATGTCCAAGCTGTTTTTTTTCCAGACCACCACTGTGTGTATTCTCTGTGACTGCCTACACTCCAGCAGGGGCAACCAGCCTTAGTGATGCTGAATGTATTTGCATTACAGACTTAAACCTGAAAACCCCACTCGCTTCTAATTACTGTGCATGACTATACATGGCAAGCACATGGGTGTGTGCTAAGCCTCTGCTTCTTCCACCAAAAATTCGCTCCCCCTTTCCATCTACTGCAACTGTGAAATCACCAGAGCAAGACGCAATAAATCTCTGCCTATAATTCTTCTATGCACACAGAGTCATGTTTTCACATTAGTGCCAAAACGAAATTTCTTTGCCAATTTGAAAGCACACTTACTGCTCTTTTTTTTTCGGGCCAAGTGAAAATCTCTTTTTACAATTTGAAATCACTTTTACAGACTGACACATTCTGAAACCTTTTTTTTAAATTTATTTAAATGCACATTTCCAAGCTGTTTTTTTTTCAGACCACCACCGTGTGTATTCTCTGTGACTGCCTACACTCCAGCAGGGGCAACCAGCCTTAGTGATGCTGAATGTATTTGCATTACAGACTTAAACCTGAAAACCCCACTGGCTTGTAAATACTGTGCATGACTATACACGGCAAGGACATGGGTGTGTGCTAAGCCTCTGCTTCTTCCCCCAAAAATTCGCTCCTCTTTTCCATCTACTGCAACTGTGAAATCACCAGAGCAAGACGCAATAAATCTCTGCCTATAATTCTTCTATGCACACAGAGTCATGTTTTCACATTAGTGCCAAAACGAAATTTCTTTGCCAATTTGAAAGCACACTTACTGCTCTTTTTTTTTCGGGCCAAGTGAAAATCTCTTTTTACAATTTGAAATCACTTTTACAGACTGACACATTCTGAAACCTTTTTTTTAATTTTATTTAAATGCACATTTCCAAGCTGTTTTTTTTTCAGACCACCACCATGTGTATTCTCTGTGACTGCCTACACTCCAGCAGGGGCAACCAGCCTTAGTGATGCTGAATGTATTTGCATTACAGACTTAAACCTGAAAACCCCACTAGCTTGTAAATACTGTGCATGACTATACACGGCAAAGACATGGGTGTGTGCTAAGCCTCTGCTTCTTCCCCCAAAAATTCGCTCCCCCTTTCCATCTACTGCAACTGTGAAATCACCAGAGCAAGACGCAATAAATCTCTGCCTATAATTCTTCTATGCACACAGAGTCATGTTTTCACATTAGTGCCAAAACGAAATTTCTTTGCCAATTTGAAAGCACACTTACTGCTCTTTTTTTTTCGGGCCAAGTGAAAATCTCTTTTTACAATTTGAAATCACTTTTACAGACTGACACATTCTGAAACCTTTTTTTTTAATTTATTTAAATGCACATGTCCAAGCTGTTTTTTTTTCAGACCACCACCGTGTGTATTCTCTGTGACTGCCTACACTCCAGCAGGGGCAACCAGCCTTAGTGATGCTGAATGTATTTGCATTACAGACTTAAACCTGAAAACCCCACTCGCTTCTAATTACTGTGCATGACTATACATGGCAAGCACATGGGTGTGTGCTAAGCCTCTGCTTCTTCCCTCAAAAATTCGCTCCTCTTTTCCATCTACTGCAACTGTGAAATCACCAGAGCAAGACGCAATAAATCTCTGCCTATAATTCTTCTATGCACACAGAGTCATGTTTTCACATTAGTGCCAAAACGAAATTTCTTTGCCAATTTGAAAGCACACTTACTGCTCTTTTTTTTTCGGGCCAAGTGAAAATCTCTTTTTACAATTTGAAATCACTTTTACAGACTGACACATTCTGAAACCTTTTTTTTAAATTTATTTAAATGCACATGTCCAAGCTGTTTTTTTTTCAGACCACCACCGTGTGTATTCTCTGTGACTGCCTACACTCCAGCAGGGGCAACCAGCCTTAGTGATGCTGAATGTATTTGCATTACAGACTTAAACCTGAAAACCCCACTCGCTTCTAATTACTGTGCATGACTATACATGGCAAACACATGGGTGTGTGCTAAGCCTCTGCTTCTTCCCCCAAAAATTCGCTCCTCTTTTCCATCTACTGCAACTGTGAAATCACCAGAGCAAGACGCAATAAATCTCTGCCTATAATTCTTCTATGCACACAGAGTCATGTTTTCACATTAGTGCCAAAACGAAATTTCTTTGCCAATTTGAAAGCACACTTACTGCTCTTTTTTTTTCGGGCCAAGTGAAAATCACTTTTACAGACTGACACATTATGAAACCACCATGTGTAACTACAACAAAAACAATTCCCATTTCTATTATTCATTTCTTAAGTTACCACATACATCCCCTCTCAAACTGTAAACTCACCTTTAAAATTAGTTAGTTGTGAAAGAAATGTGACACTCAAACAGCAGAATATCAGAGCCAGGATCTCTGTTGTGTTCACCTCTCTCCTCTCAGCAGAACCAGATAATGGCAAACTTTCCCTCTATTTTTCCACACATATACATGTAAGTTTCAAATCTCAGTGCTTCCCCCTTTTTTTCAAATGTAATGACACATTTCTATTGGTTGAAAACCAACCCTTTTCCAAAAGTACCCTGCCCCCAACTTGACTTCTGCCTAGTACCCTTCCCCCAACTTGACTTCTGCCTGCTACCATAGCAACAGCTCATGGAACACTGCTGTGTGCAGTTAGGTCAGAAGTTCGACACACAATGTTTCAATTCCACAGAGCAAGAGTGCTTGACTTTTCAAACCTAACAGCAAATCCATAGTACTGTTCTTTGGTTACACATTTTTTTGTACCAATACAAAACATGCTTGTATTAATTTTCACATACAGCCTAGTTTTTTTTCTAGAATGGTATGAAACAGCCAATCAGTTCTTTTTGTTTTGTTAAAAATATGTATGCCTCCATTTCCAAACTGTCTTTCTTTTCATATTGCCATTCTACTGAAAGACACCTCCTGAGTGCATCCAGTTCTCCTTTGAAGATGTTCACAGTGTGGATTGTAGGGCACAGCTATGTCTTCTGGAGTGAAAAGTTTGCAGAGAAAACAGATATGGTGAGAGACCTTGCTTTGCCAAATGTAGACATTAAATGGATTGGTCAGAGAGGGTTAAAGTGGCACCAATTGATGCCATTGGTGAAATCCTTCATTCAAATCCAACACCCTGACCTCATAATAGTGCACTGTGGTGGCAATGACCTAGGCACTTTGACTGGGGTAGGTCTGGAAATGCTTATGAAGGACACCTTTGCACAACTGTTTACACTTTTCCCTAAAACTGCCTTTGTGTTTTCCAACATATGCCAAAGGCAAAAATGGAACTGGTCCAATCATTTCTGTCCACAGATTGACAAAGCAAGAAAGCACGTCAACAAATCTGTTTCTGCTTTCCTCCGTGACTATGGTATGGGTGCCATTTACCACAACAACTTGCGTTACGACATGCAAGACATTTATAGAGGAGATGGTGTGCACTTCAATGATGAACGGAACAGAGTCTTCCTCTTGAACCTTAGACTCTGCATCGGTACTTACTTGTAGGTACCACTAAAAAAATGACTCCATAAACACAACAGCTCTTTTTAGAGCTCCCTAATTTCTAAACTCTTAAATCTGCTTTTCATTTATTTATTTTTATTTTTTTTACCGTACGCTTACCGTAAGCTTACCGTACGCGTACCCCGTGATTTTTTTTAAAATCAATAAATGTTTTCTTTGTACTTTTCTGTCCTTCTTTGACCCCCTTACAATTGTTAGGGGGTCTGTAACTCTCCTCATTGCCCCCTTTCCTTGTTTTCACTCTTTTTTTTCAGAGTGAAATACACAAAATGGCGGCCGCCGCTTCCTGGTTTCGGCCGATTCGAATGTTTACTAAGATCTAAGAGCCAATCAGAATCGCGCTCGCGCACGCCACCGTACGCTTACCGTAAGCGTACGGTAAGCGTACCGTAAGCGGGCTCAGATATATATATTGATTTAAAGGCTATTTTCTCAGAATCTACTGAACAGATTTACACCAAACCTACAAAAGGCACTTCCTTGACCTAGGGACTACCTCTCTGCCAAATTTTGAGTAATTCTGTTCAGCCGTTCAGGCTGTAGCTCGTTCTAAAGGTCCTATGGAAAAATGCATGGGAAAAACGCGTTTTGGGACCCCCCTTTTATCTCAGCCCCCGCTTGACGGATCCCCCCGAGACTTTCAGGGTAGGAGCGGAGCGTAGCGCCCCACCTATTTTGAGAAATTCGCGAGGATTCGTCGACCGGCGCCAAAGTTATTCAAAATAGAATGTTGAGGTTTTCCTATGGAAACGTGGTCCTAACTATAACTACCTACTGGCGACCGCCAGTAGGTAATATATATATATATATATATATTATCTACTGGCGGTCGCCAGTAGATAGTTATAGTTAGGACGGTTGTATGACATAAGTTCGACAGACAGAAAATCGACCTACAAATATATCGCAACAAAAATATCGATGTCAAGAATATCGACATCCTATCTACAACATGGTAAGTACAAAAATATCGAAAATTAAATATCGATGTCAAAAATATCGTTATTAAAAATATCGTTTTTTTTTTACTTTAAAAATATATGTAAAATAAACCAAATTATACTTAGAAATTAAATAAACATAATTAAATATATTGTATAATATTTAAAATGTATAATTAATATATATAATTTAATAAAACTTTAATTAAACATATACATATAATATATAATATATATACTTACTTAATAATTAATTTAACTAATATTTCTGTAACGTATAAATTATTAAATGTTTTTAAAAATTACCAATACATCTATACACATAAAATAATAACATTAATAAATATTTAATAATTACATATAGTAAATAATAATCAATATTTTTAATGAGAATAATTGTTATTATTATTGATATATTACAATAGCAAAAATAATACAAAACATATGAAATATCAGACACAATAAAACTACTAGTCCAACTCCAACAAAAACAACAGAAAGTAAAATGTTGGATACCGTAGGGGTAAAAATTACTATTCCAACTCCAAAGAGTGCAACAGTAGGGAAAGCGTTGGATAGCGTACGGTTAAAATTACTATTCCAACTCCAGAGAGTGCAATAGTAGGGAAAGCGTTGGATAGCGTAAAGGTAAAAATTACTATTCCAACTCCAGAGAGTGCAACAGTAGGAAAAGCGCTGGATAGCGTAGGGGTAAAAATTACTATTCCAACTCCAAAGAGTGCAACAGTAGGGAAAGCGTTGGATAGCGTAGGGTTAAAATTACTATTCCAACTCCAGAGAGTGCAATAGTAGGGAAAGCGTTGGATAGCGTAAAGGTAAAAATTACTATTCCAACTCCAGAGAGTGCAACAGTAGGAAAAGCGCTGGATAGCGTAGAGGTAAAAATTACTATTCCAACTCCAGAGAGTGCAACAGTAGGGAAAGCGTTGGATAGCGTAGGGGTACAAATTACTATTCCCACTCCAGTAAGTGAAACAGTAGGTAAAGCGCTGGATAGCGTAGGGGTAAAAATTACTATTCCCACTCCAGTAAGTGAAACAGTAGGGAAAGCGCTGGATAGCGTAGGGGTAAAAATTACTATTCCAACTCCAAAGAGTGCAACAGTAGGGAAAGCGTTGGATAGCGTAGGGGTAAAAATTACTATTCCAACTCCAGAGAGTGCAATAGTAGGGAAAGCGTTGGATAGCGTAGGGGTACAAATTACTATTCCCACTCCAGAGAGTGCAACAGTAGGGAAAGTGTTGGATAGCGTAGGGAAAATAATTACTATTCCAACTCCAGAGAGTGCAACAGTAGGAAAAGCGCTGGATAGCGTAGGGGTAAAAATTACTATTCCAACTCCAGAGAGTGCAACAGTAGGGAAAGCGTTGGATAGCGTAGGGGTACAAATTACTATTCCCACTCCAGTAAGTGAAACAGTAGGTAAAGCGCTGGATAGCGTAGGGGTAAAAATGACTATTCCAACTCCAAAGAGTGCAACAGTAGGGAAAGCGTTGGATAGCGTAGGGGTAAAAATTACGATTCCAACTCCAAAGAGTGCAACAGTAGGGAAAGCGTTGGATAGCGTAGGGGTAAAAATTACTATTCCAACTCCAGAGAGTGCAACAGAAGGGAAAGCGTTGGATAGCGTAGGGGTACAAATTACTATTCCCACTCCAGTAAGTGAAACAGTAGGGAAAGCGCTGGATAGCGTAGGGGTAAAAATTACTATTCCAACTCCAAAGAGTGCAACAGTAGGTAAAGCGTTAGATAGCGTAGGGGTAAAAATTACTATTCCAACTCCAGAGAGTGCAATAGTAGGGAAAGCGTTGGATAGCATAAGGGTAAAAATTACTATTCCCACTCCAGAGAGTGCAACAGTAGGGAAAGTGTTGGATAGCGTAGGGAAAAGAATTACTATTCCAACTCCAGAGAGTGCAATAGTAGGGAAAACGTTGGATAGCGTAGGAGTAAAAATTACTATTCCCACTCCAGTGAGTCCAACAGTAGGGAAAGCGTTGGATAGCGTAGGGGTAAAAATTACTATTCCCACTCCAGAGAGTGCAACAGTAGTGAAAACGCTGAATAGCGTAGGGGTACAAATTACTATTCCCACTCCAGTAAGTGAAACAGTAGGAAAAGCGCTGGATAGCGTAGGGGTAAAAATTACTATTCCCACTCCAGTAAGTGAAACAGTAGGGAAAGCGCTGGATAGCGTAGGGGTAAAAATTACTATTCCAACTCCAGAGAGTGCAACAGTAGGAAAAGCGCTGGATAGCGTAGGGGTAAAAATTACTATTCCAACTCCAGAGAGTGCAACAGTAGGGAAAGCGTTGGATAGCGTAGGGGTACAAATTACTATTCCCACTCCAGTAAGTGAAACAGTAGGGAAAGCGCTGGATAGCGTAGGGGTAAAAATTACTATTCCAAATCCGAAGAGTGCAACAGTAGGGAAAGCGTTGGATAGCGTAGGGGTAAAAATTACTATTCCAACTCCAGAGAGTGCAATAGTAGGGAAAGCGTTGGATAGCGTAAGGGTAAAAATTACTATTCCCACTCCAGTGAGTCCAACAGAAGGGAAAGCGTTGGATAGCGTAGGAGTAAAAATTACTATTCCCACTCCAGAGAGTGCAACAGTAGTGAAAACGCTGGATAGCGTAGGGGTACAAATTACTATTCCCACTCCAGTAAGTGAAACAGTAGGGAAAGCGCTGGATAGCGTAGGGTTAAAAATTACTATTCCAACTCCAGATAGTAAAACAGTTGGGAAAGCACTGGATAGCATAGGGATTCTATAAACATAATAACCAATTAAATAATTAGTTATAAAAAAATAGCATATTAATAATTAATTTACAAAATATGTATTATTAAATACCAATTATTTAAAAAAATATTAATATAAACAACTTTAAATTACATCCCACACTATTCCCCGTTTAACACACAACACACTACACATACAAAATACACAATACATTTAAATATCAGTTTATCTATTATTTACAATTCATAATACATTCTTTATAATTAAGATACTTATTATTTACAAATTTATACATATTAACTACCAAATTACAATTATTCACAAATTAATTATTAATTAACAATACATTAATTAGCAATAACAACAAATAACATGGAATAATAAATTATTTATATTTACTATATTTAACGTACTAATAACAATTAAATACCAATTAATAATTAATTAACAATTAATTATTATTAATTACAAATAAATAAAAATTATCAGTAATTATTTGAACTTAATTACATCCCACCCTATTCCCCTATAAACCCACAACCCACTACACATAAAAATTCACATAATTAATTTAATCATCAATTAATCACTTAATAAAATTAAATCACCAATTAGTAATTAGCAATTAATTAATTAACAATACCAATAAAAAAATATTAATATTAAACTAATTATAACTTATATAATTAACCAATTAATAAAATTAATTTACAATTAATAATTAATTAACAATTAATTAATCAATTAATATATTTAATTAACAATTAGTAATTAATTAACAATTAATTAATCATAAATACCAATTAAAAAATACATATTAATTAATTAATTATATTTAAATTACTTCCCACCCTATTCCCCTATAAACCAACAACCCGCTCTAATACTAAAACGTTAAATTATATTTTACATAATTATTAATCTCTAAACATGTATTTTTAAATGTATTAAAATACATTACAATAGTCTTTAACGTACAAATAAAATACATATTAAAATACATTACACTAATAAAATATCGATATTCTTGATATCGAAATTTTTGATTACGATATTACTTACATCTATATTAATGACTTCGATATTATTAACTTCGATAATACTTACCTTGGGGTCGATATTCTGTCCATCGATATTCTTGACTTCGATATTCTTTACCTACGATATTTACAAATCGATATACTTGTAGTTCGATATTTAAAACTCGATATTTAGACTGCTCACCAGTTAGGGGTTGTATGACATAAGTTCGACAGACAGAAAATCGACCTACAAATATATCGCAACAAAAATATCGATGTCAAGAATATCGACATCCTATCTACAACATGGTAAGTACAAAAATATCGAAAATTAAATATCGATGTCAAAAATATCGTTATTAAAAATATCGTTTTTTTTTTACTTTAAAAATATATGTAAAATAAACCAAATTATACTTAGAAATTAAATAAACATAATTAAATATATTGTATAATATTTAAAATGTATAATTAATATATATAATTTAATAAAACTTTAATTAAACATATACATATAATATATAATATATATACTTACTTAATAATTAATTTAACTAATAATTTCTGTAACGTATAAATTATTAAATGTTTTTAAAAATTACCAATACATCTATACACATAAAATAATAACATTAATAAATATTTAATAATTACATATAGCAAATAATAATCAATATTTTTAATGAGAATAATTTTTATTATTAATGATATATTACAATAGCAAAAATAATACAAAACATATGAAATATCAGACACAATAAAACTACTAGTCCAACTCCAACAAAAACAACAGAAAGTAAAATGTTGGATACCGTAGGGGTAAAAATTACTATTCCAACTCCAGAGAGTGCAATAGTAGGGAAAGCGTTGGATAGCATAAGGGTAAAAATTACTATTCCCACTCCAGAGAGTGCAACAGTAGGGAAAGTGTTGGATAGCGTAGGGAAAAGAATTACTATTCCAACTCCAGAGAGTGCAATAGTAGGGAAAACGTTGGATAGCGTAGGAGTAAAAATTACTATTCCCACTCCAGTGAGTCCAACAGTAGGGAAAGCGTTGGATAGCGTAGGGGTAAAAATTACTATTCCCACTCCAGAGAGTGCAACAGTAGTGAAAACGCTGGATAGCGTAGGGGTACAAATTACTATTCCCACTCCAGTAAGTGAAACAGTAGGAAAAGCGCTGGATAGCGTAGGGGTAACAATTACTATTCCCACTCCAGTAAGTGAAACAGTAGGGAAAGCGCTGGATAGCGTAGGGGTAAAAATTACTATTCCAACTCCAGAGAGTGCAACAGTAGGAAATGCGCTGGATAGCGTAGGGGTAACAATTACTATTCCAACTCCAGAGAGTGCAACAGTAGGGAAAGCGTTGGATAGCGTAGGGGTACAAATTACTATTCCCACTCCAGTAAGTGAAACAGTAGGGAAAGCGCTGGATAGCGTAGGGGTAAAAATTACTATTCCAAATCCAAAGAGTGCAACAGTAGGGAAAGCGTTGGATAGCGTAGGGGTAAAAATTACTATTCCAACTCCAGAGAGTGCAATAGTAGGGAAAGCGTTGGATAGCGTAAGGGTAAAAATTACTATTCCCACTCCAGTGAGTCCAACAGAAGGGAAAGCGTTGGATAGCGTAGGAGTAAAAATTACTATTCCCACTCCAGAGAGTGCAACAGTAGTGAAAACGCTGGATAGCGTAGGGGTACAAATTACTATTCCCACTCCAGTAAGTGAAACAGTAGGGAAAGCGCTGGATAGCGTAGGGTTAACAATTACTATTCCAACTCCAGATAGTAAAACAGTTGGGAAAGCACTGGATAGCATAGGGATTCTATAAACATAATAACCAATTAAATAATTAGTTATAAAAAAATAGCATATTAATAATTAATTTACAAAATATGTATTATTAAATACCAATTATTTAAAAAAAATATTAATATAAACAACTTTAAATTACATCCCACACTATTCCCCCTTTAACACACAACACACTACACATACAAAATACACAATAAATTTAAATATCGGTTTATCTATTATTTACAATTCATAATACATTCTTTATAATTAATATACTTATTATTTACAAATTTATACATATTAACTACCAAATTACAATTATTCCCAAATTAATTATTAATTAACAATACATTAATTAGCAATAGCAACAAATAACATGGAATAATAAATTATTTATATTTACTATATTTAACGTACTAATAACAATTAAATACCAATTAATAATTAATTAACAATTAATTATTTTTAATTACAAATAAATAAAAATTATCAGTAATTATTTGAATTTAATTACATCCCACCCTATTCCCCTATAAACCCACAACCCACTACACATAAAAATTCACATAATTAATTTAATCATCAATTAATCACTTAATAAAATTAAATCACCAATTAATTAGTAATTAACAATTAATTAATTAACAATACCAATAAAAAAAATATTAATATTAAACTAATCATAACTTATATAATTAACCAATTAATAAAATTATTTTACAATTAATAATTAATTAACAATTAATTAATCAATTAATATATTTAATTAACAATTAGTAATTAATTACCAATTAATTAATCATAAATACCAATTAAACAATACATATTAATTAATTAATTATATTTAAATTACTTCCCACCCTATTCCCCTATAAACCCACAACCTGCTCTGATACTAAAACGCTAAATTATATTTTACATAATTATTAATCTCTAAACATTTATTTTTAAATGTATTAAAATACATTACAATAGTCTTTAACATACAAATAAAATACATATTAAAATACATTACACTAATAAAATATCGATATTCTTGATATCGAAATTTTTGATTACGATATTACTTACATTTATATTAATGACTTCGATATTATTAACTTCGATAATACTTACCTTGGGGTCGATATTCTGTCCATCGATATTCTTGACTTCGATATTCTTTACCTACGATATTTACAACTCGATATACTTGTAGTTCGATATTTAAAACTCGATATTTAGACTGCTCACCAGTTAGGACCTATTTTCCATAGGAAATGCGCAACATTCTATTCCCAATAGGTCTGGCGCCGATTGACGAATCTTCGCGAAATTTTCCAAACTTTTGGCCAGCTCCGCTCTGCTCCTTGTGGTGATTCGTCAAGCGGGGGCCGAGAAAAAAGGGGGGTCCCAAAACACGTTTTCCCCATGCAATTTCCCATAGGATCTGTTGTCGCAGCTACAGCCCTAACCGATGAACGGAATGACACCAAATTTGGCAGAGAGGTAGTCCTCAGTTCAGACTCGTGCCTTTTGCATAAATGGTGTGAATCTGTTCAGTAGTTCCTGAGAAAATTAGGGTAAAAAAGTTAGTGATATCTATGGCCGGGGAGGATCTGCGGACCCTACCCACACCGTAAGCGCACCCTCCCCGAACCAAGCGTGCACCCTCCCGATCGCGCACTGAATGCTAATTGGCTGTCGAGTGTCTCTATACATTCGAAACCAGGAACTGTTGGCGGCCATTTTCTGCCTCGGTAGAAGCGAGGCTGAAGAAGCAAGGGGAATAAGTGTGTAAAACATATAAAGGGGGCAGAGTGGAAATATTCTGACCCCCTAGAGGTGCTTAGGGGGTCCCCTTTTTAAAAAAAAAAAATGGCGAAATAGGCGCACGGTGCGTGCATCCTAATGCGTTGGGTGCACGGATTCTCACGCGTTGGGTGCGCGGCTCCCCGGCAATGTTTTTTGAAAAAAGACAAGAAATCATTGGTTGTATGACTACTTTCTACACTGAAAGGTAGGGTGTATATTTCTGTTTTTTAAAGGTATGATTCTTATCGGTTAACAAAAACAGATTGTAAGGAACATTATATATGATAAGCTGATATGTTGAAAAGTCAAGCACACTTCCTGTCTTGTTTAGTAATATTGTGTGCTGAACTTGTGACCTGTGAACTCAGTGCAGTGTTCCATGACCTGTTTCTATGGTAACAGGCAGAAGGCAGATTGGGGGAAGGGTTGAAATGTATTTCAATTGGAAAGGGTTGAAATGTTTAACCAATAGAAATGTGTGTTTGCTTTTGAGTTTCTGTGTGAAGGATTGTGATTTGATGTTTACATGTATATGTGTGGAAAATGAAAGGGAAACTTTTCCATTCTTTATTTTTGCTGAGAGGTGAACAGTGCAGAGATTCTGTAAAAGAAAATATGGTAAAGGATTAATATACTTCTTAATCTACAAAAGAACTTGAAAGATGAGTTATTTAATTGTGAGGGGATGTATGTAGACTATTTTGGTTTTAATCAGACTAATGTATTTCTCCTGCTAAAGTGTAGGGAGTACTTTTTTTCTCTACAATATTGTGCATGTAGAAACCATTCTGTGATAAGCATTTGTGTTTTTCATGTGTTTGTAGACAGATAACTGTGCTGTATTTATATTTTGGTAGAATTAGAAACCAGTCATTGTTTATGAATTTGTGAAATGAGTTATGTTATGTTTCTATACTAAAATGTAGTACTACTTCTAGATGAAGAAATGTGTTTTGGTATAGTGCAAGGGATAGTGTTGTTTGTCTAGAATCACACAGTGAGTCTGTGTGCATTTGGGAACCACTGTGAGAGAAGCATTTGGTAACATCGTGTATTTGCTGACAGATAACTGTTTTAACTTGTCATGTTGTGAAGTTTTAGTAGCATTAGAAGACAGTTATGGCTTATGATTTGATTAAATGAGTCAGGCTTTGACAGAAAAGTGCAGTCCTGAAATATGTAGATTGTGTGCAGTTCCCTTACCACTTGCACTGTAGTGAATGAGTTTTGGTAAACTCCTAGGGATAGTGGTGCTTGTCTAGGATCACACTGTGGTGCCAATTACGATCCGGTAAAAACCGGGTACGAACCGTCGGACGGAGCAAATTCTCCGTCCGACGCGTACCCGTTCGTCAAAATCTACCAACATGGAATTACGATTCGCACGGAAACACCATTTCCGTACGAATCGTAAAAAACCCCGACCGAACAAAATAAACATACAAATGCGAACCGGGAAAGCGCCGACCTGACGTCGGGACGCACGCAGCCTGCCATTCACGAACCAGGAATTACGATTCGCACCGACGTCATCCCGCACGGTGAATATTTTCCGGCTGCCAAAAACTGCCGGGAAATCAGGACGACGCGAACAAGGACTACCAGTACGCGACGGACAGACAGGACGACTAGAACAAGGAGGACCAGTACGCGACAGGACAACGCGAACAAGGAGGACCAGTACACGACGGACAGACAGGACGACGCGAACAAGGAGGACCAGTACGCGACAGGACGACGCGAACAAGGAGGACCAGTACGCGACGGACAGACATGGACCCGAACCTACGAGTCATCCCGGCCCTCATAGCAATCGACCTCCTCTACAGGTTCGGACGCAGACGCCGCAGAAGGTCAGAACAACTAAGGGAGGGGGGAAAGTGGGGTGGGGGGGTGGCAGGACCAGGGCAGGCCACAAACCCCCCACCAAAGTGACACAGCACACATGCCCTGGACATACCTGACTCCCAGGCCCTGGTCACTACGAGGGGGTGGGGGCGTGTCCAGATAATCCAGCGACCGCCACAACGGAAGTCCATCACGACGCGAACAGGCAACACAACCAGACAGGTACGTCCCGTACCCACGCCTGAAGAGCGTGGGTACGGGACGTACAACAGTGTAAGTACGACCCGTACCCACCTGCGTACGTATGGAGCGTACCCCCACCCCAACAATGTAAGTACGACCCGTACCCACCCGCGTACGTATGGAGCGCACCCCCACCACAACAGTGTAAGTACGACCCGTACCCACCCGCGTACGTATGGAGCGTACCCCCACCCCAACAGTGTAAGTATGACCCGTACCCACCCGCGTACGTATGGAGCGTACCCCCACCCCAACAGTGTAAGTACGACCCGTACCCACACCCGCATACGTATGGAGCGTACCCCCACCCCAACAGTGTAAGTACGACCCGTACCCACACCCGCATACGTATGTAGCGTACCCCTACCCCAACAGTGTAAGTACGACCCCTACCCACCCGCGTACGTATGGAGCGTACCCCCACCCCAACAGTGTAAGTACGACCCGTACCCACCCGCGTACGTATGGAGCGCACCCCCACCCCAACAGTGTAAGTACGACCCGTACCCACCCGCGTACGTATGGAGCGTACCCCCACCCCAACAGTGTAAGTACGACCCGTACCGACCCGCGTACGTATGGAGCGTACCCCCACCCCAACAGTGTAAGTATGACCCGTACCCACCCGCGTACGTATGGAGCATAGCCCCACCCCAACAGTGTAAGTAAGACACGTACCCTCACCTCGAATGCATGGAGCGTAGCCCCACCCCAACAGTGTAAGTAAGACACGTACCCTCACCTCGAATGCATGGAGCGTAGCCCCACCCCAACAGTGTAAGTAAGACACGTATCCTCACCTCGAATGCATGGAGCGTAGCCCCACCCCAACAGTGTAAGTAAGACACGTACCACCACCTCGAATGCATGGAGCGTATCCACATCCGTGTATGTCATGAGCGTACATATTGTGAAATTGGAGAGGTG
This sequence comes from Triturus cristatus, assembly GCF_964204655.1. Lineage (NCBI taxonomy): Eukaryota > Metazoa > Chordata > Amphibia > Caudata > Salamandridae > Triturus > Triturus cristatus. The sequence goes on from NC_140587.1 coordinate 759,530,962, forward strand.
GGTGCAGAGTCCTCCCAGCAGTGCCCAGACACAGGAGGGGTGGGTGCCTATCACTCCCAGCAGTGCCCAGACACAGGAGGGGTGTGTGCAGAGTCCTCCCAGCAGTGCCCTAAGACAGGAGGGGTGGGTGCCTATCACTCCCAGCAGTGCCCTAAGACAGGAGGGGTGGGTGCCTATCACTCCCAGCAGTGCCCAGACACAGGAGGGGTGGGTGCCTATCACTCCCAGCAGTGCCCAGACACAGGAGGGGTGTGTGCAGAGACCTCCCAGCAGTGCCCTGAGACAGGAGGGGTGTGTGCAGAGTCCTCCCAGCAGTGCCCTAAGACAGGAGGGGTGGGTGCCTATCACTCCCAGCAGTGCCCTAAGACAGGAGGGGTGGGTGCCTATCACTCCCAGCAGTGCCCAGGCACAGGAGGGGTGGGTGCCTATCACTCCCAGCAGTGCCCAGACACAGGAGGGGTGTGTGCAGAGACCTCCCAGCAGTGCCCTGAGACAGGAGGGGTGTGTGCAGAGTCCTCCCAGCAGAGCCCTAAGACAGGAGGGGTGGGTGCCTATCACTCCCAGCAGTGCCCTAAGACAGGAGGGGTGGGTGCCTATCACTCTCAGCAGTGCCCAGACACAGGAGGGGTGGGTGCCTATCACTCCAAGCAGTGCCCAGACACAGGAGGGGTGTGTGCAGAGACCTCCCAGCAGTGCCCTGAGACAGGAGGGGTGTGTGCAGAGTCCTCCCAGCAGTGCCCTAAGACAGGAGGGGTGGGTGCAGAGTCCTCCCAGCAGTGCCCTAAGACAGGAGGGGTGGGTGCCTATCACTCCCACTAGTGCCCAGACACAGGAGGGGTGGGTGCCTATCACTCCCAGCAGTGCCCAGACACAGGAGGGGTGTGTGCAGAGACCTCCCAGCAGTGCCCTGAGACAGGAGGGGTGGGGGCCCATCACTCCCAGCAGTGCCCATGGAACGCAAAGGGTGGAGTAGTCACAGATACCATGCCCACAAATGTCAGTCAGTGCACAAAGACCCTGCAGTACATGTACCACATGTGTGCGAGGATGGAAGTATACGCATGCATAGGGCCAAAAAGAATACATTTACACGTGAAGTCATGTCAATAGTCCACATACACAAGTACAATGACTACCAAGGATGCCACGAATGATGCAGCTGGAGACATCGCTCAGCATGCATGTGCAAAGGTGAAGGAGTCCATCACACACCCAGTTAATGTACTCACAGCTCTGCACTAAATATTGGGAACACCCTGCAGGGAAGAAGTCAGAGTACACAGAGGAAGGAAAACACCTTGGGACAATTGCAACATGCATCAACTGCTTACATGAATGGAGAAAGGTCGCTAACACCGTGTGAGGCACACTGATCCCAGGGTCCCCCCTATGAGCAGCACACCACTACATTTCCCACACACCCAACACATGACCAACCCCCACAACCATGTAGCAGCCCCACCAACAGCAATGCCAGCAATGCAGGAGTGTTCCAAGGGCAAAAAATAAATAGCTTTATTCAGCATGAGCAAAAAACTAGTATGACGTAAGTCCCATCATAACAAAGGCCATAGGGCAGTCCAGGAGTCCGAGCTGGATGGAGGACACAGTGGGATGCGTGTCCCCTAGCTTGCCTGCACAGTTACGAGTCGTCGTCTTCCACAGGGGTGAGGGCATCATGTGGGGGGGAAGGAACAGGCACCGCAGGGACAGGAGGGCAAAGGGTAGGCGAATTGGGTGCAGGGATGTAGGACTCCACCACAGGGGGTGGGGCAGGGCCAAAGGTGGATTCTAGGATCTCACTGCACACCTTGGAAAGGTCCTCCAGGGACTCCCCTGCACCCGAAGGAACCACAGGCCCCAAGGAGGGGGGGGGGTCAGAGGGATGGGTCGCAGCGTCACTGGGGGAGGATGTGGACAGGGGGGGGGGACTCAAGCACCCTGACCGAGGACTTCCTTGACCGCTTGCGTGGTGGCGTCACTGTGGGGCTCAGGGACAGAGCGGCCATGAAGGAGTCTTTGGGGGAGATGTGGCCAGGAGAGCTGAGGGGAGGGGATTTGGAGGGAGTGGATTGGGTGGAATGCGGACTCCCACTCTGGCTGCGTGTCACACGTTTGCCCCCCGACCCAGTGGGTGTGCCTACTGCACCCTGTGTGTGCGTGTTAGGAGGTGTGCGGCGGACCTTCCCTGCTGGTGTGGTGCCGGTGTCTGTTGTGGTGGGTGCATGCTTATGTCTGGGTGTATGTGGGACAGGCATGGGAGTGGGAATTGTGGAAGGAGCAGGGGTAGGGGGTGGGACGTAGCGCTGCAGGAGACCCACTGCTGCAGTCAGTGTGGAGTCTATGGACCTCAGCAAGTTGCGTTGGTCAGCCTGCGATGAATGAATGCCCTCCAAGTATGCCTCCATGTTGTTGAGGACCTGGCTGTGGCCATGGAGGACATTAAGGATCGCAGTCTGACCAATCTGCAACTGCCGCTGGATGTCCACAGACTCAGCATTGGCGGCAGCAGTGGAGACAGGGGCAGGGGGTGCGGTGCCTGGCAGGAAGGAGACATGTGGGGACCGGGCACGCTGGGAAGGGACACGAGCACGTGGGAGGCGGCTGATGCCAATGGAGGGGGCGTTGCCAGATGTAGGGCTGCTGTCAGATGGTGGTGCAGCCACCGCCCACTCGGAGTGATCCTCCTCGGACCCGTCGGCTTCATACTCTGTTGTGCCAGTCGACAGGTCCCCGGGTTCACTCTCCACCGCCTCAGTCCCACTCGAAGTGCCATCCCCGATGTCACCGCTGGCACTGGTGCTCCGTCCCTCCGCGCCGTCTGTGTCCATGTCTCCCTCCGTGTCCCCCGACGATGCTGTGGGCAGGGTGAAGAGACAGAAAGTAATCAAACACCTGTATACATATGTCACCTTCCAGAACAAATTCGAAATTTGAACTTGGTCTCCATGACAACCAGCATGCATGTAGGCCTTCATACTTGTCCCTCATGTGTCCCCTATGTAATTTGGAGCTTCACACTCAGGTACGGTGCGTTTCGGGGCCCTAGGGCACCCCAAATGCATTGCAACGGCCCGTACACGCGTGCCTACGTTCACTATCATTAGGGGTGTCCTCGCGTATGCGTACACGTAGTGATAGTGAGCGTACATGCGTGTGTACGGCCCGTACAACTACGAGTACGCATACGCGAGGACACCCATAGTGATAGGGCCGTACGCACGCATGTACGCTCACTATCACTTTGGGTGTCCACGCGTATGCGTACTCGTTGTGGTACGGGCCGTACACACGCATGTACGCTCACTATCACTAGGGTGTCCTCGCGTATGCGTACTCGTAGTGATAGTGAGCGTACATGCGTGTGTACGGCCCGTACCACAACGAGTACGCATACGCGAGGACACCCCTAGTGATAGTGAGCGTACATGCGTGTGTACGGCCAGTACCACAACGAGTACGCATACGCGTGGACACCCAAAGTGATAGTGAGCGTACATGCGTGTGTACGGCCCGTACCACAACAAGTACGCATACGCGAGGACACCCCTAGTGATAGTGAGCGTACATGCGTGTGTACGGCCCGTACCACAACGAGTACGCATACGCGTGGACACCCAAAGTGATAGTGAGCGTACATGCGTGTGTACGGCCCGTACCACAACGAGTACGCATACGCGAGGACACCCCTAGTGATAGTGAGCGTACATGCGTGTGTACGGCCCGTACCACAACGAGTATGCATACGCGTGGACACCCAAAGTGATAGTGAGCGTACATGCGTGTGTACGGCCCGTACCACAACGAGTACGCATACGCGAGGACACCCCTAGTTATAGTGAGCGTACATGCGTGTGTACGGCCCGTACCACAACGAGTACGCATACGCGTGGACACCCAAAGTGATAGTGAGCGTACATGCGTGCGTACTGCCCTATCACTATGGGTGTCGTCGCGTATACGTACTCGTAGTGGTACGGACCGTACAAATGCCTGTACGCTCGCCATCACGATGGGTACACATACGGCAGCACTCCCATAGTGATTTGGGAACGTACACAGGCCCTCTTAGCAGCAGTACGGCGGTTTTTACACATCACAGTGGTGATAGGCGGCACACAGGTAGGAATAGGGCGGACATACCTGTCCATGGATGGACATCAAGGCATTGTCTGGGCAGTACTACATGTGTGGGGCACAGGTGTGGCAGGCTGTGATGTGGCACATTACTCCTGAGTGGAGAATGCACCAGATGTATGATGAGATGTGTACAGGTGTACTGTGTGACGGTGCAATGTGTGCCAGGCATGCCCTTGACTCCTTTGACATGTGTGCATGTCGTACAGCACCCTTGGGGTGAGCGTCACTGGCATGGCACGGACACCAACACACGGAAGTGTCCCCTGATGCCCGGTACAGGGGTTACCACACCTGCCTTGTCACTACCCACGGTGCACAATGTGACTATGTAAGGTATGTGTGGGGGCTTCCCATCAGGTTGATGTTGGAGCACCCTCAAAAGCAGCAGCTGTTGCAGCAACCAACATGTGTCTGTGTGTAGATTGACATGGCACACTGTTCCGCACACCATGCCACATGTGGTATCGGATGTGAGGTGCACATGTATGCATGGGACACGGAGTAGCGTGACAAGGACATGTCAGCATCCTCACAAGGAATGTGTGGTGAGTTATGACATGTGCACCTTCATGGCAAGGTGTGTGGGCTGTCCTAGTGTAATGTCATGTGACCTGTGGCTCCAGTGTTCCGCTACCAGTCTCTGCAATCGGCATCCTACTGCTGCTGATGTGTGGGCGTATGTCACTCCTGTCTTGCGTCTGGCTGTTCACTTGCACTGGGACACAGCTATTCCCATGGCGTGGCATGGGGAGGTTCTCAATCTCCGTGTGTAGCTGGGTCTTGGTAGGAGTGTCACCTTGCATCCATACGTGTCCTGGGCATGTAGCACATACCTGACTCCCTATGTAGCATATGTGTATTGACAGATTAACATGTGCTCAGTACATATGATTTGTTGTCGTAGTGCACTCACTCTCCCTTGTCATTTCCAAATTACTGCAGAGCGCCGCCTCTTGCCCGACCAATTCCGGACTTGGCTGCCATGCAGGAGAATGACAGCATCCGGCTCTACCGCTTCACCCAACCGTTGATTCAGGAGTTGACGGCGAGACTGGCACCACACCTGCAACCGCAGCACAGGTATCCTACGGCACTGACACCCCAGCTGAAGGTAATGGCTGCCCTACATTTTCTTGCCACGGGTACCTTTCAAAATACCATAGCTCATGTTGGTGGCATGTCCCAGAGCATGTTCTGCCGTGTGCTGCATGATTTCTTAGAGGCCATGTTGATTCACCTGGATGACTTCATCAAGTTCCCAACCCCTGAACAGATGACTGCGGTCAAGCGTGGATTCTATGCCCTGGGAGGGATGCCCCATGTCATTGGGTCCATAGATGGGACACATGTAGCTTTGGTACCACCACACGCACGGGAGGTGGCGTACCGCAATCGAAAGCACTACCACTCCATTAATGCCCTTGTGGTGTGTCAGGCCAACATGGTGATTTCACATGTCTGTGCTCGTTTTCCAGGATCAGCACACGATGCCTACATCATGAGGCGTAGCAGGATGCCTGAAATGATGATGCAGCTGCGCAATGAAAGGGCATGTGTTGTTGGTGGGTACAGTCTGTCTGTCCTGTATTTTGCATGACCTACCAGCACGACCGCTTCACCACTTCTAACGATGTCCATGTGCTTCCCATGTAGGGGACGCTGGCTATCCCAACATGCCTTGGCTGCTCACACCTCTCCGCAACCCCATCACGCCGGCCCAGCTCCGCTACAACACCGCCCATGGCCGGACAAGGCGAGTGAACGAGAGGACGTTTGGCCTGCTGAAGAGCCGATTCAGGTGCCTACACAAGACCGGCGGCGCACTCCCATATGCCCCGGCGAAGGTCTGCAAGATCTTCATGGTCTGCTGCATGCTGCACAACATGGCAGTTGAAAGAGCTGTGCCACTCATCCTGAATCAACATGACGAGGACCATCCACCCGTGGAGGACGAAGGGCTTGGCAATGGGGCTAGTGATGTGGAGGATGTGGAGCCGCAGGAGGACATCCGGACTCGGCTCATACGCGACTTCTTTGCTTAGTGGTGAGTACCAGTGTCTGAGTGTGCACGCATTGGTCCCCGTGTGGCATGTGTTGTGATGTGTGTGTCCACCTGCATGTATGGCACGTGAGTCAGAGGTGTGTGTGGGTGTGTCACTGGAGTGATGGTGGCAGTGATGGTTGTATTTCCCCAGTCATAATTGTGACCTAGCATGTTTTCATCCATACATGTGTCGAGTACATGCACATGCAAGTGGCTGTGCTTTTTGTGGCTGACTTCTTGTGTGTCTCTCTTCCCCAGGTACTTGCGCATGACGTCTGCTGCTTGCATTGTTGTGGCACTGCTATTCCTCATGGACATGACATCGTGGGCTGACTCCGCGTTACAGGCACGGACACGTTTGGAAGTCTCCATAGGGTAAGGGATGCTTCTGGGGTGTATTGGGTGTGGCAGGTGTTCACGATGTATGCACACTGCCCCTGTCGATGTTTGGTTCCTCTGCAGCCATGTAGCATCACCATGGGACACGACATGCAGCTGTGTACACCTGAATAGATGGTCTGCCTGGTTGACAGTCATCAGTGATGGGATAGGGGATTGTGATGATGGCATCAATGTGTGTGACACTGCCCTCGGACACATACGGTTAGCATTGGCTTGACATGGTGTGGGACTTCCACATCAGCGGATCTATGGTGTATGGCAGGCTCTCCGTGAGCAGCTGTGGGTGTTTAGCTGTTAGCCGACGCTTGTGTGCCAGTTCCATGGCGAACACGCATTTGTGCTGCAGAAGGGGGTGCCAGTGTTGGACCCACATGTTACTCCACATGATGTGTTCATGTGTACTTCAAGTTGCCTCTGCAATCCCGAAAACATGACTAATAAAGGTGTCCCTATGCCTCCAAGGTGCCTCTTCTCAGTCAATGCTGGTGTGTTGCCACGGTGCATCCAGCATGTCTGGCATGGTATTCCCTGATTGTGGCTATGTGTCAATGTGTCGAGTAGCAAGATGCAAGCTGTGTGTGTGGGCTGAGACTGTGTATTGGGCATGATGTCCATGACTGTGTGGGTATTGTGACATGTGCCATCCCCATGCATCCAACGTTGTCCAGGACCCCATTCTCTGCATCCACCGGACTGAAGGTTGCAGGACATGGTTCTGCCACCTGTCTACACATACCTGGGTGCCCCCCAGGACACTGGACTGGATCCCTGACCTCTGCGCATGACTGTTGCTGTACTCAATGTGTCTGTCAGCACGGTTGTTCGGCCACCCCCTCAGCTGGTTTGGCCCATCACAGGTGTGTATGGTGCTCCATGTCTGTCTTGCCTAATACACTGTGACCAATGTGTCCTAGACTCAGGCCCCAGGGTGTGGATGGTTGAAGACAAAAGATGACTCAGGCATGTTTAGACTTTACAAGACACATGTTAGGTAATAATGCAACCAGCAGGCATCTACTCTTCATAGTGTGATTTATTATTGGGGGGGGGGGACAAAGTGAGGGGCTTTCCGGGAGTTTGGAATCCAAAGTTCAGTAGGGGAGTTGGTGTCCTTGCCATTTGAAATCCTCAGAGTCCATGCCACAGTCTTTGTCAACATTGGTCAGCCAGTGGCCAGCAGGGCCATGTGGCAGAGAATGTCTCTTGATGCTGTGATGCTGTTGCTCCAGTGGGCCAGGTGCCAGGCCAGGTGTCCTGGGAGATGGTGATGTAGCGCCGACCCTCACGGTCCTTTACGTGGACGACCCGGCCTCCTGCGGGGACCCTCAGCAGCAGGCCGTGACGACGTCTGGGATGCTCCATCGGATGTTTCCTCCTCCTCCTCCTGATCCCTCCCTGTGGGTGGTGATGTTCTCCGCCTTCTGGCACAGGGAGGGTCGGCCATCCGACGGAGTGTATCGTGAATCCCCTGGAACGCCGTCACTTGCTCAGCCTGTCTGTCCTCTATCCTCCGTTGGTGTTGCAGTAGACAGGCATGTAGCTCCGCATGTTGCTGGGCCTGCTGGGTCTTGATCCCCTCGAGGACGGACACAACCTGGGCCAGGCCCGTGGTGTCCTGCCGGTATGTGTCCAGGATGTTACGGACATGGGAAAATACCGGTTCCCCAGCCAACTGGTCAGGTTCGCGCCTCCGCCGTCCTCCACTCCCACCACCCCTGCCCACTTGCACCTGGCCTGCCCTTGTGGGTACATCGGGTCTCCGGGACCCCTGAGGGGTGGCATTGGCGTTGTCGCCTGCCTCCTCCTGGGTGCCCGGGACACTGTGTCCCTCCTGGCCAGCCTGGCTGCATTGTGGTGGTGGGGCAGGGATCCTGGGTTTCTGCTGGGATGTGGCAGGAGCGGGGGTGGTGGTTGGCACAGTTGTACCTGACGCAGGTGCTGCAGGTGGTTGGACACCAGAGGGGCCAGGTCGGTCGGGGTCGTCCACAGAGTGGTGAGAGTGGTCGCTGCCGGTGGGATCGGGCTCCTGCAGATCCGGGTCCTGTGAGTCGTCCCCCCCAGTGTTGGGGGGTGAACCACGACGTTGACCTGTGTGTGAGAGAGACAATGTTAATTTTGGTCCATGCAACATCCATGTTTCTTCAGTTTCAAAGTTGGCACTTTTCCTCTTGGAATTAGGATCTGTCTTGCATTCCACTCACAGTGCACTTGTGCATGGGTGTGTCCCTTGGGCACCACTTTGGCCCCTTTAACTATGTGTGGCACGGTCTTACTTGCTGCGTCAAGTGTGACTGCAGTCAGCAGTGGAGTGGGCAGGTGTGGTGAGCCATGCATTGGCGCCTTCCGTGTGGCACTGTACATGTGCACATGGAGTGGATCCACACACTTATATGATCCAGGTAGCTGTCGTTGTGCTCGTGAACAGGTTGTGACATGGCCCTGTGTTTTGCCATGGGGAAGAGGGGGGGTTCTGGGACTGGCCACCCTTGTCTACATGCACGCAGTCTACCTGCTGACGAGCAGACATTCGCACACGCCACACGGCTGATTTGCTCTCCCTGTGTCTCGCTCCCTCTCTGTCCCCCTCTCCCTCCCTCTCTGTCCACCTCTCCCTCCCTCTCTGTCCCCCTCTCCCTCCCTCCGTGTGTCAGCCTCCTCCCTCTGTCCGTCTCCCTCCCTCTCTGTCCCCCTCTCCCTCCCTCCGTGTGTCACCCTCCTCCCTCTGTCCGTGTCCCTGTGTCTCCCTCCCTCTCTGTCCCCCTCTCCCTCCCTCTCTGTCCCCCTCTCCCTCCCTCTCTGTCCCCCTCTCCCTCCCTCCGTGTGTCAGCCTCCTCCCTCTGTCCGTCTCCCTCCCTCTCTGTCCCCCTCTCCCTCCCTCCGTGTGTCACCCTCCTCCCTCTGTCCGTGTCCCTGTGTCTCCCTCCCTCTCTGTCCCCCTCTCCCTCCCTCTCTGTCCCCCTCTCCCTCCCTCTCTGTCCCCCTCTCCCTCCCTCCGTGTGTCAGCCTCCTCCCTCTGTCCGTCTCCCTACCTCTCTGTCCCCCTCTCCCTCCCTCCGTGTGTCACCCTCCTCCCTCTGTCCGTGTCCCTGTGTCTCCCTCCCTCTCTGTCCCCCTCTCCCTCCCTCTGTGTGTCACCCTCTGTCACCTCAGGCCAGCTTCCTGGGCACACACTGTTAGCAGATCTTTGAATGGCCCTTGGCTTGTTGAAGTGAGTTTGTTTCTGATCTCCAGGCACCCATTGGGTGTAGTGTCTGTCTCTGCGCTGCTGCTGTGGTGGTGTGTGCTGCCACTCTTTCACAATGTTGGCTGTTCATTAGCTGCTGTCATGTGCAAAACAGTGCCTTCACCCCCATGTGTTGATGCAAGGCGTCCGCCATTTGCTGGCAAGTCATTCCTGTGTTGGGACACACTGTTTGTCTGGCTGTGACCTGGGCCATATGTGCGGAGGGCATTGTTGTCTGCTTCAGAGTTGCACTATGTGATTTTTGGGGCCCAGCCTCCCGCCATCCGGGTTACCGTGTCATGTGTTGGTGTCTTCTGTGGCCTGTGACTTGACATTGTCCTGCTGGGTGCATGGGGCATGGTGGCAGCAGTGCAATGTGCGTGTTCATGGAGTGTGGTTGAGTCATGCGATGGCTTGGGGTGGTTGCGTGCCTGTTAGTGATTTTGGTTGTGGATGCCGTTCCCCCCATGTGAGGTGCGTTGTTTGTGTACTCACCCGGGTCTCGGAGTCCTTCTAATCCTTCGACTGCCTCCACCGGCAGTATGGCCATCACCCTCTCCTCCCAGGGCTGGTAGTGTACGGGTCTGCGGGAGGGCCCTCCTCCGGTGGCGTTGGCCTGGTCGTGTTCCTCCTGCCTCTTGGCTCGGACCCTCCTCCGCAGATCGTACCACCTGTTCTGGCATTCCTGCCTGGTCCTTCTGGTGTCCCCAACAGCATTCACAGCATCGATGATGGTCTGCCACATGGCTGTTTTTGCTACCATGCTGGTGTTTCTGACCAATGTTCCAAAGAGCTGTGGCTCGACTCTGAGGATTTCATCAACAAGAACCTCCAACTCTCGGTTACTGAACTTTGGATTCTTGGTAGTGGGCATGGTGAGGGGTGTGGGTGTGGATGGTGGGGGGGTGTGTGGATGGTTGTGGGTGTGTGGGTGTGTGGGTGTGGTTGTGCAGGTGTGTGTGTGTGTGAATGTGATGAGGGTGTGTTTGTGAAGGTGGTTGTGTGGAGATGTGCAAGTGTAAGGTGTGGTGAAGCTTGTAGTAAGGTGCTGTAAGTTGTCTGTGGTGTCTGGCAGCAGTGAGTCTGTTGCAAAGGCTCATGGTTTGTGTGTGTGGGCCCTTTTTATTGGTCCATTGGTGGGTGCGGCTGTGTTTGAAGTTTGGGTGGGTGTGTTATAAGGAGTGGTGGTGTATTGGGCCTCTGTTTGTTTTTGGCAGTTGCAGGTCAGTGTATGTGTTTTTTTTAGTGTTTGTTGGCCATGTTTAGTGGCTTTGTGCCATTCGAATAGTGTATTCTTGTGTTGTTTTGTTTTGTCCTGGTTGTGTACGTGCGTTTTGAGCGTGTGTACGGTGTGTAGATGGGCCATTTGGTTGTACGGTGCTGTCCTTGTGTGTGGCTTGGCACGACTCGTACATGCGGTTGTGATGTTGGGGCATGGGGTGCGCTCCGTACTTAGGAGGTTGTGGTGGGGGTTCGACTCGAACGTACTGGGGTGTGGGTACACGGTGGTATGACACGTACAGGGGTGGGGGTTCGACTCAAACGTACTGGGGTGTAGGTACACGGTGGTACGAAACGTACAGGGGTGGGGGTTCGACTCGAACGTACTGGGGTGTAGGTACACGGTGGTACGACACGTACAGGGGTGGGGGTTCGACTCGAACGTACTGGGGTGTAGGTACACGGTGGTACGACACGTACAGGGGTGGGGGTTCGACTCGAACGTACTGGAGTGTACTTAGACGGTGGTACAACATGTACAGGGGTGGGGGTTCGACTCAAACGTACTGGGGTGTAGGTACACGGTGGTACGACACGTACAGGGATGGGGGTTCGACTCGAACGTACTGGGGTGTAGGTACACGGTGGTACGACACGTACAGGGGTGGGGGTTCGACTCGATCGTACTGGGGTGTACATACACGGTTGGGGGTTCAACACGTACACAGGTGTACATACAGGGGGGGGTGTACATTAACGGGGAGTACGACTCGAACGTATGGATGCTGGGGGGAGTGTTTGGTGCGTATGCGGGCAAATATCTCCATGGTTGCAATGGGAGTTCGGTGCGGACGGTGTTTTTACCATACGGTTGTGAGTTCGGACGCACGGGTGGGATCGTGATTCCTCGGTCAGCCTTGACTTTTCACGTTTGTACGGTAAATCGTCCGAGGACGTATCGGACACATTTTCCGACCCGAGGACGTGTGGGGAATGATTCCGAATGCGGTTCGTATGGACTTTTTACCATGCGAATCGTGATTGCCAGTTCGTACGGAACTTGTACGATTCGTACGGTAAAAAGACCGGATACGAGTCGCACGGGGATCTTTTCTACCGGATCGTAATCGGCACCTGTGAGTCTGTGTGCATTTGGGAACCACTGTGAGAGAAGCGTTTGGTAACATCGTGTATGTGCTGACAGATAACTAATTTAAAACCTGTCATGTTGTCAAGTTTTAGTAGCATTAGAAGCCAGTCATTGCTTATGCGTTGATTAAATGAGTCAGGCATTGACAGTAAACTGCAGTCGTGAAATATGTAGATTGTGTGCAGTTCCCTTACCACTTCCACTGTAGTGAATGAGTTTTGGTAATCTGCTAGGGATAGTGTTGTTTGTCTAGAATCACACTGTGAGTCTGTGTGCATTTGGGAACCACTGTGAGAGAAGCGTTTGGTAACATCGTGTATTTGCTGACAGATAACTGTTTTAAAACATGTCAGGTTGTCAAGTTTTAGTAGCATTAGAAGACAGTTATGGCTTATGCTTTCATTAAATGAGTCAGGCATTGACAGTAAATTGCAGTCGTGAAATATGTAGATTGTGTGCAGTTCCTTTACCACTGGCACTGTAGTGAATGAGTTTTGGTAAACTCCTAGGGATAGTGGTGCTTGTCTAGAATCACACTGTGAGTTAGTGTGTATTTGGGATGAGTGTGAGAGAAGCATTTGGTAACATCATGTATTTGCTGACAGATAACTGTTTTAAAACCTGTCATGTTGTGAAGTTTTAGTAGCATTAGAATCCAGTCTTTGCTTATGCGTTGATTAAATGAGTCATGCTTTGACACGGATGTGCTGTACTTAAATATGTAGATTGTGTGCAGTACCATTAACTCTTCCAGACTAGTGAATGAGTTTTGGTAAACTCCTAGGATAGTGTTGCTTGTCTAAAATCACACTGTGAGTCTGTGTGCATTTGGGTAAGGATTGTGAGAGAAGCATTTGGTATTGAGCCAATGCCCGAGACTATGGGACGCCCAGGGACCGAGGTTATACCTTTGTGTATCTTAGGTAAGGTATAAAAGTAGGGGGTCCTAGGTTCTGTGGCGTTTAAGAAGGCTGCTTGTTTTTTTTTGTTTTTTTTGCTGATCCACCTGTTAGTAATGCCTCATGTATGAAAATGGTGTTGGCGAGGCGAGGCATGGGGTTGGATCAATAGTGATGGGAGCGTAGTATTTATCATTGTTAAGTTGACGTTTACACTCCTCATCGTAGTCCTCTATGGATTGGATCACAGTAGCCCCACCTTTGTCAGCTTGTTTAATAATTATAGATTCATCTCCTGTGAGGTCACTCGCAGTTCACATCTCGGTTTTGGAAAGGTTGTGGAAGGGAGAAGGAACAGGTATAAGGGCTAGGTCCTTCAACACCCCCTTCTCAAATGTTAGAATTTCGACCGGGATCATAGCAGGTATAGTAAAAGGACGATACATAAAAAGTTTGGGAATTACACCTTTATTTACTCTGTCTAGCTCTCACCACCATTTTGTGCCCCCAGCGGTATTGTTTATAAAAATAATCTAATACAGTTCTTTGTATTATAAAAATAGCACTTCTAAGTTTATTGCTATATTGGTAGGGTTTGTACTATATAGAGAATGGTGCAATCAGTTTCATTGGTATAAAACTGCACTGAGTTATGTTGGAAATATTGGATATGTATAGGTTGTGATGTTATATTTTACACTGTGAGGTACATTTGAATATAAGTGAAGACAGGTGTTATTCTGCGTACCCGTTGTGAATGTGCACAGATTACATGGAGAGTAAATGGACAAAGTAAACGTACATGTTGCTTTCTGTATGTATGCATGATTAGAATCATTTGATGATGCTTTAAGATATAATCTAAATAGTGTTTGTGCTTTGCAATTGGGTATACTGCACCGTGTTAGTAGTAAGTGACTAGATACTGCTACGAAATAAAGGTGGAAAGGGGCGTTTCTTTACAAGAGATATTTTATCAATTTGTGAGTGCTAAAAATGCAAAAAAATGCTTTAGTACATTTTCTGTGAGATTTGTTCACAGTAGGAAAGTAACTGTTATTATAAGTGATGGAAATTGTTAGGTTTTGTCTCTGTGCTGAACATACGCAGGCGTTTAAGTGGGCCGGGTCCTACCGGTGCTGAATACTGCTACCGCTTTCATACAATCGTCATTTTTTTATCCCACTTAAAGCCCTGAATATATGTATATTAAAGGAATGGTACAATAAAAGTTCAGGAATTACACCTCTGTTTACTCTTCTCATCTCACATTCTCCATTGTGTGCACTCAACAGTAGTGTTTATAAAAATTAAGTTATAGAGCTTTATATAGTATAAAAATAGGACTTATACTTCTATTGGGGTGTAGGTGGGATCTGTAGTGTACAGAAAAGTTCGTAATGAGTTTGAATGGTACAAAAGGGACGTGACATATGTTTAAAACATTACATGGTTTTCTGAATAAGCTGTCCCTCTGTGAGTCCTCTGGCCCGCAGTTGTACCTCTGCAAGCGAACACTGGAAATATACCGCAGCTCTCTCTCTCTACGAGATAGCTACTTCACGTTCCCTCTCCCCACATCACTGTCCCGCACATATCCCTTTACAAGTGGATGGCCCGCACCTCTCCCTAAACTAGTCGGCCCCCGGCAGTTCCTGTGTGAGGCGGCCCACAGCTGTCTGTCTACGAGCCAGCCAGTCGGCTTGCAAGTCTTCCTGTATGAGCAAGTCCTATCACACCAGATCATGGGCTTCTATTGGAATTCACAAGGGCATATTATCGAGCCCATTATCGCCGCTTTAGCGGCAGTTTCCTGCCGGTAAAGAGACGATAATTTTAACGCCGTTCTTGATAATATGCTCCGTATGCCTTTGGAAGCCGATGTCCCGCACCTTTCCGTATAGTAGTCGGCTCGCAGGTGTTTCTGTGCGAGCCGGCCCGCAGGTGTTCCTTTGCGAGCCAACCCGCAGCTCTCCCTGTTTGAGGCGACGGACCACAGTTGTTTATCTACGAGCCAGTCAGTTGGCTCACAGGTCTTCCTCTATGAGCCAGCCTGCCGGCTCGCAGCTGTCCCTCTGCAAACTACAGGTCGGCTTGTAGTTGTTCGTCTGCAAGCCAGGTCACTGATGTATCTCTGCAAGCGAACACTAGAAATATACCGCAGCTCTCTCTTTACGAGATACCCACTTCACGTTCACTCTCCCCACATCACCGTACAGCAGCTATTCCTTTAGAAGTGGACGAGCATCACCTCTCATTATACTAGTGGGCCCGCAGCTCTCCCTTTTCAAGCTGACGGGTCGTAACTCTCACTGTAGGAGCCAGCCAATCAGCTTGGAGGTCTTCCTCTATGAGCGAGCCCGCCGGTCCGCAGCTCTCCCTCTGCGAATGACTGGTTGGCTTTCTGCTCTTGCCCTGCGAGCCATTGGGCCCGCAGTTGTACCTCTGCAAGCTAATACTGGAAATATACTGCAGCTCTCTCATCGAGGTACCCCCTTCTCGCTCCATCTCCCCACATCACTGTCCCGCACCTATGCCTTTGGAAGCCGACAGCCTGCAGCTTTACTTATAGTAGTCATCCCACAACTGTTTGCGTGTGAGTAGGCCGGCAGCTCTCCTTCTACGAGCCAGGCAGATGGCTCGCAGGTCTTCCTCTATGAGCCAGCCCACAACTGTTCATCTGTGAACCGGCACGCAGCTCTCTCTGTACGAGCCAACGAGTTGGCTTGCAGTTTTTCCTGTACGAACCAGCCCGCCGGACCGCAAATGTTCCTCTGTGATCCGATTTGCAGCTCTCTCTGTATGAGCCAGCTAGTCAACTTGCACATGTTCCTCTAGGAGCCAGCCCGCTGGCTTGTAGCTCTCTTTCTGGGAACCACTGGTGGGCTCTCAACTCTTTCTCTGCCAGATATTCCGCAGTGGTACCTCTGGAAAGCAATACTGGAAATATAGCGCATTTGTCTCTCTACGAGATAACCACTTTATGCTTACTCCCTCCACATCACTGTCCCGCACCTATCCCTTTGGAAGCCGACGGCTAGCATTTTTCCCTATAGTAGTCGACTTGCAGCTGTTCCTGTGCTAGCTGGTCCGTACAGACCATTGTCCTTCTGCGAGAGGACGGGTCGCTGCTGATGCTCTATGAGCCAGTTCCTCAGAGCCAACCCGCAGCTCTCCCTGTACGACCCAGTTAGTCGACTCGCAGGTCTACCTCTACGAGCTAGCATGCCAGCTCGTGGCTCTCCCTCTTCAAACCATAGTTCGGCTCGCAGCTCGTCTGCGAGCCGTTGGTGCGTAAAAGTACCTGTGCAAGCTAACACTGGAAATATACTGCACTTGTTTTTGCGAAATATCGCGTTCATGCTCTCTCTTTCGACATCACCGGTCGCAGCTATCCATTTGCAAGGGGATGGCCCGTAGTTTTCACTATACTATTTGGACCGTAGCTGTTCCTGTTCTAGCCAGGTCGCAGCTCTCCCTTTGCACGGTATGCAGTTTAGCAATCGTACTGTCAGTGCCATGCACTTTGTCCAATCATCCATCGAGCAGTATCTACTTATTCTATCACTACGTCAATATCTAAGCACTTATAAATTCAATATGAGCTCTGTTTGAAGCACTGTAATCATTTTAGTTAATAGTAATGTACTTATAAAATGGCGTAGCTACTAACACTAGTATAGCATCAATATTCTGTGCAGTATGTATGCAGACCTCTAACCAGCTACAAAGTATGGAATGTTACAGTTTCTAATCATGTTATTACACAATCCGATGGGTACTACTAATGCTGTGATCTCGTATCTTTCACACTACTCATAGAGTACCAGAATTATGCAGGTAGTACGGTTCCATTGCAGAAATCATTGATGTACTTTCTTTGTATGTATATCTATAATTATATATGTGAATATTTTTATAATTATACATTTGAATATGTATATATAATTATTTAACTATATTAACGTGTTTTCAAAACTTGTATTTTTTTACAGATATTTTGCATCTTTATTAAGAAAGAGATACAATGACGAGAAAACAGCAAAGAAAAAGAAAAGATAGAAAGGAGGTTTATTTGAAAAAAAAAGGAAAAGAGATATTAGATCCAGTACAGCATGGATGTTCAAAGAAAAAGTGTTCTGGTAAGAAAAGTAAAGTTTTTTTAAAAAAACTTGCAAAAACTGTTATTAATATTAAAAATATAGAAGAGAGAGAACAAGAACAGTGAAACAAAAGCACAAGAACAATGTTCAAAAAAGTGGAAAATTGGATTATCGGAAAAAGAATTATGTTGGAATACGTAACAAACAATTTTCAGAAATTTGAAAACGAATATATAAAAGTAGAGTACTCCAGAATTTACAAAAAAAAATTTAAATATATAAAAGGAGATCAGCATTTTAGAGACAAAAAAGGAGATTCTAAGTGTTATTGAAAAAGCTTTTGAATTAAAAAGAAGATTGTTTATCTTCATTTTAAAAAGATTGAAGACTTTAAATACAATAATGGAGCGTAAGAAGGACAAATGTAAGAGAAAAAAAATTGTAAATAGGACAAATTTTTGTAAAATATTTTCCGGGGAAGGGAAGCATACTTCTAGTACGGAACCTTTTTTTAACAAAGAAAGTTATTTTCAACAAAATAGTTTAGTGCATGCAGTTGATACCTGTGGTCATTCTTATGAGGTACGAGATGGTTGTCCAATTCAGAAAGAAAAGATAGTTCCTAGAAATGTTGAAGAATTAATAGCTGAGGAAGTCCAAGGGAGACGTACCCAGGCTCCAGTGTTTACATGGGATTGTAGTAGTAGTTGTAGTAAACGTCAACAATCTATTGATATTTTACTAAATTTCTTAAGAGAATATGGAAGAAAATCTGTGAAACAGAAGATTAAGATATTACAAGGACTGGATCATTGCAAAGTGAGAAAAAATACAGGGTTGCAAGGTCATTCTCTGGCTTGTCTTTCTAGGAAAGTGTGTCAAAGTCGTTTTCATCATTTGAGAATGTTAGCAGTACATCATTCAGAAATGCGGAAATTAGTTAGAAGATTATACTACGTGAAAAGTCCTGCATTATGTCAAAATGAAATTAATACAGCTCTTTTGCATGGTTCAGTGTTGGATGAAAAAAAAGTATGTGATGATGTAGAGTTACGTTTCTTTGCCGCTCAAGAGGAGTGTAGAGAAAGTGAGACTTTGATAAGTGTAGGTGTTGAAGAAGAGGTGGAAGATACTACTGATGTCAAGTTTGAAAAAGAAATAACAAAGTTTAAAGTAGTTTCTGGTGAAAATCCCAACTATGTTTGTATTTGTTGCCAAAGTACTCATTATGAAGTTCAAACTAGGAATGTAGATGTGTTTTTAAAAAGTAAAGAGAAAAAAAATAATAAATGGAAAGAATTTGCTGCTTATCTGTTTGTGGAAGGTCGTTTTGAGTTAGGTACTGTACAATGCATTTGTAAATATTGTTATAATAAATTAGAAGAAAACAAAATGCCAGCTGGAGCTGTCCATAATGACTTAGAATTAGTACCTAAATACATATGAGGCTATCCTTATACAATCTGTGCACCTTTTTCAGGCTATAATTCGTATGGAGCCTAAAACAGGTAAGCTGCCTCCAACAGATCTACAAAGAGGTTCAAAAGGAAGAGTTGTGTATTTACATTTAGATTTTAAGAAAAATGTTGAAACTGTTGTTGTAGAAAGAGAGGATACTGAACCTGTAGTCATTCTTGTTAATGGTGTACCCACAAAGAGTCGGAAAATATGGCAAGAGTTAGTAGATGTCACGAAAGTCCAAAAGGCAACATTATATCTGGTGCAAAACAATATATACTATAAAAATGTAAATGTAGAAGAAGAAGAAATGAATTTAGAAGATGAAACACACATTTCAAGTAGACAAATAGAAAAAATGGAGAACTCAAGAAAAGAAGAAATGTATGAACATTATACTATACACCCTCTACATTCAAAAGAACTAATAGGAGATACTATTGAATTGTTCCAGATGAAAAAAGCAAAAGGAGCTCCCATGAGTGTGTGGGACAAAAATTGGGAAGCTTGTTGTTTTCCACAGCTCTTCCCTACTGGAAAAGGTGGACGATATGATGAACAACATATGTCTATATGAAATACTGCAACATTATAGTTTTAAAAAAAATGTCACAGAAAATATAAATGAAGGAAAATACACTGTCATTGGATCTGAAGGATGTTTGGTAAAGCACGACAAAGGAAATCTGATTAAACACAGTAAATTAAGTTGTGATACTCCAGATAAAAGGAAGTTTTTCTATTTAGCTCTTCTGCAACTCTTTAAACCTTGGCGGACTGAAATGGAACTACTTGGACGTTGTGACGGCTATGAGGATTCTTTCAATGCATGTAAAGTTAGCATTGAATGTACAATTTTTCCAAATTATCTCCAAATGTTGAACGAAGAGATTAATCAAGAAAGAACTATTGCAGCTGAAATAGCTAGCGATAGTTCTCAAGATAGTCAGAGTTCTGCTCCGCAAAGTAAAGATCCACTAGGAGAAGCCATACTTAAAAATGAAGCGGCAATAGCAATGAGTGAAGTGGAAACGGTGATGCAGCAAGCACAACAAGACAATATTGATTTGGTAAATTTAGAGCAACATCTGAATACTGAACAGAAAGAAATATATCACCAAGTTACACAACAGATACAACATGGATTACTGCATGAAAAGAATGATTGCCAATGTACATCATTTAGACCTATTCTTATTTACATCAGTGGACAAGCTGGAACGGGGAAGTTATCTACAGAAAACAACTGATTCACATTTGTCTTGTGTTGTAACTGCTCCAACTGGATTAGCAGCACACAACATTAAAGGGATTACATTACATCGTCTACTTATGTTACCAGTAGAACATGAAAATAAATTGGAATACCACAAGCTATCTGGAGAAGCTTGTTTCGCAGTTTCAAGAGTACTAAAGAAAATGAAACTTCTGGTAATTGATGAAGTAAGCATGGTCTCTAACTAAGGGGTCGATTCCGATTCCGGCCGCAAATCGTACCGACCGACATGGACCCAGACCGGAGACCGACCGACACGGACCAGAGGCGAGCGACTCGTGCAACGCATGTGAATTACAACCGACACTTACGGAATACAAGCAGTACGACCGAGCTGTAGGAAAAATAGTGATCCAGCCGGAAAACTGATGCGAGTTGCACCGATCGACACGAACCCGGAATGAACCCGACCGACCCATGCCCACGATGTCTGATCCGCGCAATGTGTGTAAACCCAGACCGACTCGCACAGAGACCAAGCCGCACGACCGACACACACAGAAAACCGGGCCCACAAGTAATAGAGATCTCCGCGACCGACGTGTATGAAACACAGAAGATAGTCAGCGTGAACGAGGCGGAGAAGCCCGCACGAGCCAACATCAGCATCCGTTTCCATCAGAAGAACGTCTCCTTCATGTCTACAAAACCCAAAGGAAAAAAGAAAAAAAAAAGGACCAAACAAGCAATGACAAAGCCAATATCAAATAAATAAAACCTGGGACAAAGACACACCCACAACTCCAAATATATAAAGGACTACAATCACCATCATGATCCCTTGCAAACAGGAGACACAGCCAGCAGCAAACACCATCACACAGCAACCACAGACAGACTCACAACTCACCCATCACACAACTCACACACCATCAGCACCTCATCCAAAAGCACACACACATACAGTTAGCAAAACCAACACTAATCCACCCTCACTTGCACCCTCACACACACATCACTCACTACCACCACCCATCACCATGCCCCCAAAGAAGAATCCAAAGTTCACAGATAGTGAGTTAGAAGTGCTGGTAGACGAGATCATCAGAGTAGAGCCACATTTGTCTGGTACATTGGTCCACAGATCGCCCATGTCACAGAAAACCAAGATGTGGGCGAGGATTGTGGACAAGGTGAACGCTCAAGCACCAGCAAGGCGCGCAAAGGACGATATCCAGAACAGGTAGTATAACGTGCACAGGAGGGTCAAGAAACTCATTGAAAAAGATCACGCCCTGAGTCAGTGCACCGGCGGTGGCCCTCCTGCCAAACCAGTCTACTTCAGGACCTTGGAGGAGAAGGTGCAGGACATCCTACCACCAGAGAGCGTCCATGGTCTAACAGACATGCCAGAGCCTGGTGAGTACACAAACAACATACCCAATATTGTGTGGCAAGGGGACAGTGAAACCATGCACCGCAAGCAAAGCCACAGTAACCAATAAATAATCATCCCAAGATGTGTATGCCAGTCAGACAAACACAATACCTGACATCTCATAGTGACTTGGAACTGTGTCATGACATGCACCAGCCTACAAACAAATAGAGCAAGGCAGTGGCACAAAGCTAAATAAACAATGCCAGACAGTTTGCGACCACAAACACACTACCTCACAGTGCAGATGACTGACAGGAAGGAATAGTGGGGATGCAGGTGAAGTGAGTGTATCCAAAAGCATGATGGGGGTTGTAGTCACAGATAATGCTCCCCCTCCTGATTGGCCCATCAAGACCTCTCTGAAACATGCCCACATCACAGGGAGTGGAAAATGACTGACAAGATGGCTGACACTAGGTCCTGCTGTGGGGAGCACAAGGCCCTGGTAGGGCTTGTGCGCAAATCAGAAGCAGGACACCACTGACTGACATCCTGAAAGACAACTTGCACACCCTCCAATGGAAGCACGTTTCATGGTGGGATGTCTGGCTGGGTGGGAAGGAGGACTGACAGCTCTGACCATACTTACCAGCATGTGAAGACACCCCCCAACACAAACTCCACACAACTCACCGGGTAGAATGCATTGACCCACACCTCTGTGAAATATCAGCAAAAGATACCCCGTACTGGGTGCTGCTGTATGAAGCACAGGGGCTCTCTTTGGACTTGTAGCCAAACAAACACCAGGACTTCACAGTCAGCCATCTTGCCATTGCTGTCACACCCCCTCAGAGGGAAGCAGATTCAAGAGGGAAGAAGTATGGGCATGCTGGGAAGGGGGGTGTAGCCAAGAGTATGATGGGAGTTGCAGTCACAGACAATCCACACCCACCCACATGGCCCAGCAAGCAAACACTGAACCATGCTCGCCTCACAGGGAGTGGGAAGGAACTGACAAGATGTCTGACACTGGGCTCTGTTGTGGGGAGCACAAGGCCCTGCTGGGAAATGGGCAACAACAAACACCAGGACTTCACAGTCAGCCATCTTGCCATTGCTGTCACACCCCCTCACAGGGAAGCAGAGTCAATAGGGAAGAAGTATGGGCATGCTGGAAAGGGGGGTGTAGCCAAGAGTATGATGGGAATTGCAGTCACAGATAATCCCCACGCACCCACATGGCCCCGCAAGCAAACACTGAACCATGCTCGCCTCACAGGGAGCGGGAAGGGACTGACAAGTAAGGGTAGGCGTTAAATTCCGTTCCGCTTGCGGAATAGCGATATTTTGGCATTTTCCCATTCCGCAGAGAGCTCTAAAATGCCAACATTTCCGCTATTTGCCACGTTGCGAAGATTTTTTTCATGTTCGCGCTTTGAAAACGAGTTCTCGCGTGCGCGATCACCTTACCGGGATCGCTGCGTTCGCCGATGAGTTTTCCAATCCATTCGCATGTGCCACGAGATATTGATAGCCGGTCGCGCTATCCCGTGGGAGTTCGCGATCGCGATCACGTCATTCTCCTCGCCATCAGACATCGCGAGAGTCTGCGATCGCGAACACGTCATTTTCCGCTGTGAGAGAGAGTGTGAGGTCGCAAACACGTCAATGTCTACCGTGACAAAGAGCATGAGATCGCGAACACGTCATTTTGGACATGCCATCGACATCCGGCAGAAGTGTGGTGAAGGTCGCGAACACGCCAAATTTTCGATTTGGGGAAGAATATTAACTCTAGCTGCATAAAACCTTCTCTAAATGATGATTTCGATGGAAATAACTCCTCTGATTGACATTTGTCTGTCCGTTTTTGTGCAAGGAGTCCTTTCTAAAAAAAAAAAATTTTTGGGGGTGGGAGAGGGAGGAAGTGCCAGAGAGTCTCCAACTTCCTGTTCCTGTCCATCAGGCTCCTCCCAGTGCTTTGTCCATCTCCTGTTCATTCTGCCTTTGGATTTCAGCTGGAAGGATCACTCTTTGTGTCTGCTGCATCATTATCATTGGTGTTGTGTCTGTTTGATTGGGGGCATTGCAGTTGCTGCAACTACAATTTTGGTACTTATCATTCTTTTTTTTAAATTGTTGGGTGTAGGCAGTAGGCCCAGAGCTAGTCATGGGTGGGTGCATGATGAAGCAACTGTTCCTTTGGTGTGTGTTGAATGTTTTTCAAACATCATTTAGGGCATTGGATTGAGTTTGAAACTGTGTTTTTTGGGGGGTACTTCTGTTTTTGTGGGTGAGTTAAAGAAATGCCTTTGTTGGGTGTGCCTGGTGTGTTGGTGTGCACCCTGCAGACCTTATTTTGCCCTGTGGATTTTTGTTTTTGCATTTTATTGCATTAAAAAGGCACAGCAGTGTGGTTTAGCATGCATCTTTTGCCTGGCTTCTTTATAGGTCTTTTGGCAGTTCATTGTTTGCCAGGTCTCCAGCTTGTTGCTTGTGATTTGTGAGTGTCCATGTGGCTGTGGGCCTTTTCTGGTGGGAGTTATTAGTGTGCTGCTTTTGCCATATATAGGCCTGCATGGTATTCCTTTGTGGCCTAGGCTTCTTGTTGTGGGCCTGGCCATGAGGCTGGTGGACATTTTGAAGGCAGGCAGTGTGTTTTTTGCAACAGGCCTGCATTGTCTGTCTTCTGTTTCTTGTAGTTGGGTGGGCCTGGCCATGTGGCTGAGGGCCATTTTGAAGCCTAGGCCTGCAAGCTTGTGTGGCCTTGTCTGCCCACAGGCCTGCCTTCATCCAGTAGGCTCAGAGCAGGAAGCCACAAGTGCATTAAACAAGTGTTTATCTGTGTGTTCTTTTGAATTTAAACATCATTTAGGGCATGGATGGCATTGGATTGAGTTGGAAAATGTGTTTTTTGGGGGGTATTTCTGTTTTTGGGGGTGTGTTAAAGAAATGCCTTTGTTGTGTGTGCCTGGTGTGTTGGTGTGCACCCTGCAGACCTTATTTTGCCCTGTGGATTTTCGTTTTTGCATTGTATTGCAGTAAAAAGGCACATCAGTGTGGTTTAGCATGCATCTTTTGCCTGGCTTCTTTTGGCAGTTCATTGTTTGCCAGGCCTTTAGCTTGTTGCTTGTGAGTGTCCATGTGGCTTGTGGCCTTTTCTGGTGGGAGTTCCTATGGGCCTGCACGGTTTTCCTATTGGCTTACTGCTTCCATCCATCCCCTTTGCCAGCAGCAGCTCCCTTCCATTACATTTGTATTTTTGTGGTTGTTCATATTCTTTCCTATCCTTCCTGAGAGTGTAGTGTGTAGTATACCATAGCCCTTGTTGCCAAATTCTCACAAATGGCTACACTATATCTCCTATTTTTTTGTTTGTACTAGTAGTAATTGAACCACAACAACAAATGCAACATTTCACTAATGTACTTCTCCTGGCTTATTTGCTTTTAGGTGCACAAAAAGACAGAGGCGGAGGTAACTATCAACATCATCCATTGTACTGCAAGACAGAAGTCCTGCTGCGCACCACATCACGTCCAACTGTGACCACAGACATCTCTGCAACTTGTGCACCTGCGTCCTGTCTGACCTCTGAAGAAAATGGGCCCAAAGAAAGGTACCAGGTCCTCCAGTACCAAGAAAGTTGCCGGTGAGAAGAAGGAACAGAAAAAGCAAGAGGCACTAACCACGACTGGTGTGCCGGCAAATGTGTTTTTTGGGACCAAAAAACACACGCCTGCAGCATCGTTGTCCAGCGGGAACCAAGCTGGGAGCAGCACATCCGCACCAGCGGGCCAACCCCACCAACCGAGGCCCAAGCCCATGAGTGTCGCAGAGGTAGCCAGTCTACTAACCAGCAGCGATGTTGAAATGTCAGTATCGCAAAGTAGTACAAAATCAACGCATGCAGAAACTCAGCCGATAAGTCTGCAGCAGCAGGCGCAGCCGCAAGAACAGCAGCAGCAGGCGCAGCCGCAAGAACAGCAGCAGCCGCAAGAACAGCAGCAGCCGCAAGAACAGGCGCAAGAACAGCCACAACAACAGCCCACAATAGTAGTTGTTCCTCCTGAAGTAGGGGCATTTCAGGAAATCGAGCTTCCTGCAGACAAAGAGGGGCAAGCCACTGTTTCAGAAGATCCATTGTCTTCCAGACCCCCAGCAAGGACAAGGAGGGTTATTCCATCATCTTCTTCTTCAAGCCCCGCTTCTAATGATCTTGATGCCACTTGGAAGGCACCAGCTCAGTCCGAGAGTGATGCACGCCACAAGACAAGGCTTGTGAAAAGGAAGGTTCCAGAAAGTCTTAGAGTTATGGAGGTAGATGTACAAGAGGGGGATGATGATGATGACGAGCCAATCATCACGGACATCACTCCCAGCCCCAAGGATATGGAGACCAACATTATTACCCTATCCAAAATGGCTGCAAGGGATGTAGCACGGATACCACCAACACAGGTAACACCACCACGACCTCCAGCTTCCATATTTTCATTTGCAAAGGAAAGGCAGGGACTTAGATCCAGCTCAACCACCACCTCAGTAGGTAGTGGTAGAAGTCGCAGTGTAGCTGCTCAGAGTCACATTCCAAGCACACCCTCCAGTTCATCTGGTATTGAAAGTGGCACATCCACCAGCACCAGAAAGTTCTCCTCCCCATTTTCGGACTTCTTTTCGGTTAGCAGTAAGGAGGAGAACATTGCTATATGCTCAATTTGTCGACATGCTGTTAGGCAGGGTAAGCTTGGTACAAACTATGGTACCGGAGGCCAAACAAGTCATCTCAAAATACACTACACTATTGTGTGGGAGACTCACCTACTTCGCTTAGAACAAAGTAAAACTCAACCCATTGTTGTTGGGAATGAAGAATCAGGGGACGATATTATCGCGGTGGAAGGTGAACAAGTGGGAGATTTCTAGCCCTGTCCCCAGTAGTGTAGTAGTACCGCCCACATCCTCCTCAGCAACATCTCAGTGGCACTGCAGTAAGAGTCTGAGTCAGGCTGAGACACCAAGGCAAGCAAGTAGTACTGCAATGATTATGAATCAAAGTGCGTCGTTGAGCCTAACTGGGTTAAAGAAAACTGCACCACAAAGGAAAATAATCCAGACTACCATTGACAGCATGCTTAGGTTGGAGGGGCAGTACCGGTTGTACAATGCGAAGCTGGCTAAAATGTTAGCGCTGGACCTTCTCCCTTTTTCATTTGTGGAAGGGGTGGGTTTCCTTGAATTTGTGTCAACCATCTGCCCTAAATGAAAGGTTCCCAACCGGTCCTATTTTGCAAGAAATGCTGTTCCAGCACTACATCATGATGTGCTGGAATTGGTTGGACAAGCTTTGCAGCAGAGTGCTGTTCACAATATCCACCTAACAACAGACATGTGGACCAGTTGCCAAGCCACTGATTACATGTGCATTACTGCACGCTAGGTCTTATTTGTGGGGGTTAGAGATAAGCTATCTGAAGGTGCTGTTGACGCAGCTGAGATTTTTAAAGCTACTCGGAAACATGCAACTGTATCCATGTTCGCCATGGAGAAATCTCATACTGTTTTAAACATATTGAAAGAGTTTCAGAGCAAGGTTTTTGAATGGCTGCTCCCAAGAGGGCTTAAAATTGGTTTTGTTTCCACAGATAATGGCAGTAACATATTTAAAGCCATGGAGCTTGGTTCCTATTTCAGGGTTCCGTGTTTGACGCACTGCATTAACATTATTGTTCAAGACTTTCTGAAAAAAGAAGCCATAGCAAGCAACTTATTGACCATCTGCAGAAGAATTTGCATTCATTTCAGCCATTCTTTTAAAGCTCAGAAGCAGCTGAGGATCATTCAACATGACTATAGAATGCCAGTCAAAGCACTCGTCCAGGAGGTGGCAACACATTGGAACTCAACTTATTACATGCTTGACCGTCTGTTTGAGCAGTACAAGCCAATCAGTGAATATGTCATGCGAAGAGGGGATGCTACTGTGAAAGGCATGAGCCTTCAGATGGACCAATGGTGCCTAGTTAAATGCCTGACTGAGATGCTTCTTCCTTTCGAGGTCTTCACACGTGAAGTCAGCAAGGAGGACTGCACTATGGGCCAAGCTATCCCATTGTTGCAAATGCTAGAGCATCAGCTGAAGGAGGTGTCTGAAGCATACTAAGATGTAGAGGAAAAAAAAGAAGCATATGAGTTGGTGGAGAGCTTTGCCCGTCACTTAGATGACAATAAAAGGGTGCAAAATAAGATTTTGTCACTAAAACATTACATTTGTGCCACACTTCTGGATCCACGGACAAAATGGGCACTGAAGACATTAATTCCTTTTTCAGAAATGGATGTTGCCTGGTACAAAACGTGGATAGCTGAGTCAGCGAGTAAGTTGGAAAATGAACGGCTGCTAATTAAAAGCCCGCTAGATAAACCCACAACAAGTACTGCAGCAGTGTATCCGGCGTCAAGTTCAACTTGGGAGCCTGAGGGCAGTGCGTTTGGCTCAGAACACTCACCAACACTATCTACAACAGCAAGAACGGTATCTTCAGGCCCAGTAAAATTGTTACACATTTGGTATTTACAGCAAGGCATTGGTAAGTCCACTGCTGATGCAACAATAAAAGAGCCAGAAAAAAGTTTTGCACCCCTGAACATTGAGCAGATGGTCCAGGCCTATCTGGACGACCCAACAGAGGTGTACATTGATCAAAACCCATTGAGGTATTTGTATGGGAAAAGGGCCCAATGCCCAGTGCTCAGCAGGCTGGCGATAAACTATCTGGCTTGCCCTGTCGCAAGTGTCTCTTCAGAACGTGTTTTCAGTGCTGCTGGTTCCATTGTAACAGTGAGAAGGACCAGTCGCTCACCCAAAAACGTGGAGAGGTTAACAATGATACCACCGAATTACACAATACATGAATCAAGGGATGAAGATGAGGACAGCGGCTCAGGTGACGGAACTGGTGTGTTGATGATGATTACCTACTTCTGGTTGAACCCCCAGAGTTTGAGGACGAGCTATACTTCCCTGACAATTAGGCTTGCACTTCCAGTTCTTACTGTCTTCCTCACTTATTTTCTTTTATTGGTGTATCTGTCTTTCTGGTTCGTAACTTTGAACCAGAACAAATCCGTCACCACCGTCTTCTAATTGTTTTATTGCCATTGATAGGCTGGCTGCATATCACAGTACACTCCTCAAAATCCTGCTCCTCCATCCTCCTGAATCTCCCTAAATCCATTGCCCTCAAGAAGTCAGATGATGATTGGATGATGCAAAATAGAAGAAAAAAGAAAAAATATTTCCAAGTCCCTCCAAAATAAGCGGAACATGATTGATGATGACTACTATAGCTATCCTCCTTTGTGATCCAAGAGAGACTGCCCATTAACTGAAGATGAGAAGGATCAGGTACTGAATGATGCCATGCATTGGACGCTGACTGAGTGATTTTGTTGTATTTTGTTGTGCATGAAGTTACTTCATCGTGTACTTTATGTAATAATCTACACACTAAAAGTAACTCAAGTCCCTTTTCCCTTCTCGTATTTTTAATACAAAATTTGTACTTCTACTGCAGGCCGAAACATTGCATTTTGAATATAGGAAGGGGACTCACTCGGTAAATCCAGACTGAGTTGAACAACACCATCATGATGACCACGGTGACATAGTATCTTCACAGTCACTCAGTACACGGATCGGAGATGATTGATGGAATAAGTCAGGCCATTTCATGAGTGCCATATAAGGTAAACAAGTAAACAACAACCACAGCAGACCTAAATGTCTGTGTATAGCGGTGGAGTCAAGTGTAGCGGTGGTATGACTGCGGTAAATTGTAAAATGCTATGTTGCTGGATATGTGCTTTGTCCAACTCTTTCAAAAAATGTACGCTAAATGGAGGATGTGCAAAGGGTGCCGTCACCGTGGGCCTGCTCTGTCCTGTTGGTGTTGTAGGTTAATGCTGGAAACAGACTAGAGTAGAGATGATGCATCAATGCCGCCTCGGAAAGTGTTCTTGTTGCACTACACCATTGACTTGTCCATTTTTTTCAACTTGGTTTCAATCTCAATATCCCTTTTGTTTTTGCATCTACAATTACAGGCCGGGCGTTATCCTGTACTATACCTGGGAAAACAATGCACACTTACCTTACCAATGAATCTACATCTGCCAGGCAGGCAGTGGTGTCACCAAAGATTGATGGACGGAGCATCCATGGAAGGGAGGACCAAGAGGAATGCCGAGATTCAACTCACCATTTGACCAGGATAACACAGTAACAGTAACAACTTTCTACATCTTTTAAAGAATTTGATTCATTTTTTTTGTCTACAATCATTACAACAGTGTGTTCTTGTTGTTATTACTATTGTTATCATTAGGTTTGCTCTCTGTCTATAATTCATCCCTACAGATATTTTAAAATTTTCTTTGCTGTCTGTAAAAGTAAGCCTGGTAACACTGAACACAAACTGTATGTAATCTGGGTCTCTCCTTATCATCAATCATCATGCATTAATTTCCTTTTTCTCCCTTACCATATAGATTTGGATATGGTAGTCTACAAATATTCTGTCGTTTGATGTTTGTCCATGAATACTGTTTTTCTTTCTCAAACCTTTCCCCAAAACCCCCTTCCCAAGCATTCAACAAACCCTAACCCTCTTCTCCCGGGCTGTGTGACTTATTGAGGTATGACAACATTTAATGTACACCAATAATTTATCACACGCTTGCTGGGGTGGATGTGGCAAAAGCAACAGTACTTCAATTTCAAGGCAGGGGGGGGATCTTCTTCTGCTTGCCCACCCATGAGCAGTATATTTGTGAGGTAATTTTTTTACCAAAGGAACCGGCTAATACATCAGCATTATTTCCCAGCATTGATTGGATTAATGGATTTAATTCATAGTCATCCTCCTACTCAGCACTAACAGTTACGCTTGTGTCCAGTGTACTGTAGGCCTAGTCAAGTGACTCGACACAACTAGTTTATAACTCTGTGTACTACTAGGCTATCCCCACCACCATTATGTTTTGTTGTATTTGGGCATATTATTGTTTGGTAGTAAGTTCTGTACTGTACTTCATTCTACCTGTACTGTACTTCATTCTACTACTCCTCGAAGAGTCTCTATCAGACTACTGACTGTCTCATTTTATTTTTTGGCAAATGCTGCTGCCAGTGTCTACTACTACTGCTGCCACCACCACAACCATGGCATGTTAGGAAAGACAACCATCATCACCTTGCAGCCGTCGCTGTGCCTAAGTTAAACATCAAGCAAAGGTAAGAGAAGTTTGGGGGAAGCATAATTAATAATGGACATGTTTTCATTAATTCAATTTCACACACCCCTTTGAGTCCAGTTGCAGAGTGCCTAGAGTAGAAGAGACTGACAGTACTAGTAGGACAAGTCACTTAGTGAGGGGTGCCGCATCTATCTGTTTCTGTCTTACAAAGTCATCCAATTATTAAAATCAAACACTGGCTGTGGGCAGCCCTGCACCAGCAAGGAAAGAAGGATACAGTGTGATGTAAAACATTAACCCCACCCAGAAAACATTAACAACATCGTATGTAAACTTAAGTAGAAATATATTATTTAATACCCTAACAAAAATAAACTATGTAAAGAAAATCCCACACCTGACCCACCCCTCTCCCTAACCTCAGCCAATGTCCGTAAAGAAAATGTCCAGTTGTCCAAAAGAAAAAACCCAACGTCCGGATCCCACCCACCCCAAGAATAATTTCAAAAGGGCCAATAATAACAGGGTCTAAGTTCCGGCTGGCTTTTTTCAGGAGGACACAAACTTGCTCCTGTAGGCGGGCAACACGGCGCTTCAATGCGCAACAGTTGCATCAGGGGGGGGGGGCAGCACTGATGGAGGGGCGGTGGCGGGCGGCTGCCAGACAGTGGCGCCGTACCACTAGAAGACGGTGGCTGGGGCCCGGGGCATTAGAGGAGGCTGCAGCTGCTGCTGCCTCCTCCTACTCCTCTTCCAGGACCACCAGCCTGTGGTAAATATTCTTTTTACCGAAACTGAATTTCATACGGAATCTTTAAAATAAAGTAAAATAGCTCAGAATAACAAGAGGCAGAATCCGTGGTATAAGAGGTTTTCTAAATGGGCTTTATTCCATCCAAAATGGCCGACTCGAGTCGCGGCCTTCAGGTTCCGTCACCACGAGGGTTCAGGAAGTGAAGTACAATACTTTATTGACAAGAAGTAACTTTTATAGGTCATACATTTACAATGAAACAAGTGCAGAAAGGCGTAACAATTGATAAGATAAATTAACATAGTGATACGTAATTGAAACTAGGCGTAATAAGGAGCAAAAAGAAACTTGATTGGCTCTGATTATCTTACATAGGTGGATCTATACGATAATACTTAACATGGATGCGTGCGCAGCAGCATGACGTGTGATTGACGTGCAACTAGGGGGTGAAGGGGACTTGACATTTAGCTCTACATGTGGAGACGAGAAGTCTAGGGGGTCATGTCAACCTAATCCCAAATCATATCTAACATCCTATGTTTAGAGAACTATGTTATCCACAAGGAAGGACTCTCGGACAGAATCTATTCTATACTAACAGTATGTGGGTGTACAAGCGTCTAAGTGTCTATATGAGAAGCGAGGGGCAGAAAACTTTCCATGGCAACAGGGCTATGAATCACTTGCAGGAGGACGGAAAGGCTGAGTCCTTTGCTTGTGAGCTAAAGGAAATGTTTACCTAAATCACTAGACAGGAATGCATCGGCTGAAGAGCAAAATAGATAATTCGAAGGTGAAATACAGCTTCTTGGCAGGCAGGCGAAAACTGGCCGAGGCAGGCACCGTTAGCTGCACAGGGAGTAGGACAAAGTTCATGGATACAGATGCGAGCTCAAGCTGAAACTGTCAGAGACAGAGAGCAGGGAAAGGCTTTGAGGAAAGAATCGGGCCTACTTGCCTGAACTGTAAAAATGGAGTACCTTAGCCATATAAAGTCGGTGGCTTTTCATACTTAGGAATTGAATATCCAGCCCATTGATGGCGGATCTGACAGAGAACATGTCGACGGTAGACACACATATGTTTGCGTCTTGGAAACTGGAACTGGAGGGAACATACATGTACTTGTGACATGCACATAGAATCGTTGGGGTCCAAGATAGGGGACATAACTGATCAGGAAAATCCACATTTCCACATTCCCTCCTTGTCCCCTACTTGCCCTTCAAGAGATATCAATCTTCATCATTCCATCGATTTGCTCATGGAGCATCATTTCTTCTTCCTTCTTTTTCCGGCATTTTGAACGAGAACTTTGATATGGAATGCATGATGTGGCACACAGACCACAAATAGCTGGTCCACATTGTAGGCATAGACAACAACTGAAGAGCATAAAAAGGCCAATACCTAGGAAAGATAGAACTCTCCATCCCCAGGCTGATATCACACTCCAAAACCACCCGGACCACGTCCAAGTGCCTGGATTCTCGTGTATCTGGCTTACAATCTTATGAAGGCGTGTTATAGCTTTATATACAGATGGCGAATTTTCTGGTATGAATATGCAGCAGCTGGATCCGATGACCCTGCAAGCTCCGCCCCTATCGGCCAGGATGACGTCAAGGACAAGACGATTCTGGAGAACAACAATTCTCATCACTGATTGTTCCTCTGTCAGATTGCCTAGGGCGGCTATAGTCTCGTTTACTACAGCTTCAAGAGTCTTGGTGAGTCTGCGTATCAGCT
The DNA here is from genome assembly GCF_964204655.1 of Triturus cristatus. Taxonomy (NCBI): domain Eukaryota; kingdom Metazoa; phylum Chordata; class Amphibia; order Caudata; family Salamandridae; genus Triturus; species Triturus cristatus. The sequence continues at coordinate 759,563,966 of NC_140587.1, forward strand.
TACTATTTGATATTGTACCTATATAGGGAAAGATACCTTTATTGAAATCTACATACTTGTCCCATGCCGTCTCAGTATAATCGACAACTGGGAGATCTCTACGCTCTCTTTTGTGTACTAAATGAACATTTCGATAATAATCAGGGGGAGCTAGGAAAACAGGTGGCAAAAGGAATGCTATGTAACAGGTACCATCCCAATCTAGAGGCAGACGCATATATGCCGTCTGACCACATATAAAGTAAGAATGGCGAGAAGCTCTAAATGAAGATTTCCCTTGATCACTATATTCTACTGTAGTAACGCATTTGCTATGGCCCATGTGTATGGAACCAACTTTTCTCACACATAATTCACCCTTAACTGGAAATACTGACATAGTGGGCAGAATTAATTCAACTTCGGATTTGACGTTCAAAATCATGAGGTTAGGCGTAAAATTACCTAATTTATACACTTCATTTTCTAAATCAGTTCCTGTTCTACTGGGGTGACCCTCCTTATTAGGGTGACAGACTTTGAATAAAATTAGATTCAGATTTCCCCATATCCAATGTTGTTGATAAACTGCTGTGTCTGGGTCTATGGAATTTAGTAAACTAAACCATGCTCCACAGGAGCCATTGTGTGTGAACGGATGTGGAAAGAAAGGCAGAACTCCTTTGTTATTCTGATAGGGAGGGAGTCGGCCACACACCCAACAATTGGTGGCATTACTAGTCTGATGGGAATGATGTAACATACTAATGAAGGTGTTATTGCGCAGCGCAAGTCTATAAGATAATTCATGTGGCGGTAGGTCACTAAAAGAATGTTCAGCAGTAATATTATAAACATGTCTAGAAATAGGATGATATATGTGCAAAATCACACTCGTAATGATTATTAAAACACTCAATAAAAACAGAATTAATAACGTCCTCACACAGTAGCTACGCAGTGATTTACAATACGCCTGTCGTTTCAACATTTCTCTGGTATTTTCTCTACTCAGGTCCAAGGGATACATGTCAGAGACAATTCAACCGCTTCACCTTGGAGAGGACTTAAACAATCAAATTGCTCGACTGTTTGGGCCTAAGTTTTAATTTATAGTTCTGAGAGTCATTCCTTTCAACAAAGGGAAGTTTTGAATCAGTCTGTGAGGGAGTGCAGGGCACAGTGTCTATATCCGAGGATAGTCCATGAAATTTCTTAACATGGCTGGAATGTATCCATCCTTTGCGGCCCTCCACTTTCACGGCTGTTCTTGTGGTCAGCAGGACTAGCTTCGGTGTTTTCCACCTGGGCTCCAATTGGGTTTTCCGATCGAAATTCCTCACAAACACCAGATCCCCCGGAGCAACGTCATGGGGTTTCACCTCAGTGTTGTCAGGAAAAGCTGCAGCTACCTGTGAACGACAAGATTGTAGTGCAGACATCAAGGAAGCCAGGTAATCTGTCAGCATATTACAATTAACATCAGTTATTTTACGTGGTACAGGCGTCCCCCACATATTTGGTGGCCTTCCGAAGATCACCTCATACGGGGATAGCCCTGTTCGAGAGTGTGCTACCATTCTTATGTAAAATAGTGCAACTGGTAAGGCTACTATCCAGTCAACACCTTTCTCCTTACATATTTTAGACAATCTGATTTTCAAAATTTGATTATGTCGTTCCACGAGACCTGCTGCCTCGGGGTGTCGGACACAGTGGAATTTCCACTGATATCCCAACAAAAGTGAGACATGTTTCATTAATTCGGATGAGAAAGGCTGGCCGTTATCTGAATATACAACACGTGGTAGCCCGTACCGTGGGAAGAATTCTCGAACTAACTGTTTGGCAGTAGTCGGGGCCGTGTAATCTGATACTGGGTACGCCTCAGTCCATCGGGAGAGAGCGCAGACAACTACAAGAACATATTTGAATCCTCGACATCGTTCCATCTGGATATAATCCATTTGGAGCACTTCAAAAGGATGATCAGGAGTCTGGAATCCACCCTGTTCTACGGGAACACTTTTTCCCGGGTTGAACTGACAACATATCATACAGGTACGGACCTTTTGTTTAGCTGCTGCTCGTAAATGTTTATTGAACCAAATGTGTTGAATGCTATCTAGCATAGCTTTTTCTCCTAAATGCGCCGGGCTGTGAATTGTAGCTATAATGGCTTGGACCATAGAGTCAGGAAGAAACCATACAGATTTCTCCTTCGTCATCCATCCCTGATCTGTCTGGATCCCTCCTAGTTCAGTCCATTTCTTTAATTCTTCTGCAGTAGCATGTGTCTGTATGTCAATTACGTCAAGTGCGGGATCCTTAATTGTCATACACTGTGTTGGTGTCTGAACTATTGGCTTTGTCATGTCTAATGTGCGATTCTGAGCAGTCTGTTTAGCTGTTCTGTCAGCTAAATCATTGCCTTGAGAAATGATATCAGTAACCTTCGTGTGTGCTTTACATTTCATAATCGATATAGCAGTGGGTAGATGTATTGCGTCTAACAAGGCATGAATGAGGGGTCCGTGCTGAATGTGGGCACCATGGGAGGTTAAATAACCTCTCTCTCGCCACAGTACGCCGAAGTCGTGTACAACTCCGAATGCATAACGTGAGTCAGTGTATACATTAACTTTCTTATTTGTGGCTTGAATACAGGCTTGTGTTAGAGCAATAAGTTCTGCTGCTTGGGCTGACAAAGTATCTATACAATTTGTCTCAATAACTTCAGTGTCTGTTGTGACTGCATACGCGGCCACTAAATCTCCTGTACTTGTTCTCATGCACGATCCGTCTACATACAACGTCAGGTCTGGATCTAACAATGGAACGTCTGTCAAGTCTTGTCTAGGTTTCGTCTTTATTTCAATGATTTCAACACAATCATGAGCTAGTGGGTCTGTTCCAATTACAGGTAATAGTGTAGCAGGATTCAATGTATTACACCGTCGGATCTCTATGTGTGGTTGAAACAATGTCAGTTCATAACCGGTAAGTCTTGCTATGGTCAAGTGTTGTGTTTGTGTTCGGTTCACAAGAACCTCTACTGCATGTGGTACTTGTACTGTCAATGGATGTCCTAATACTATGGCATCGCTTTGTCTGATTGCTAAAGCTGTCGCCGCCACTGATTTCAGGCATGCAGGCAAAGCCTGAGCTACGGGATCTAATGTACTGGAAAAATAAGCACATGGCTTGCGTGATCCTGCTTGATCCTGAGTGAGTACTGACAAGGCAGTACCTTCACGTTCTGTAACAAAGAGTGTAAAATGTTTGCTATAACATGGTGTTGCTAAAACAGGTGCTTGACATAAAGCTTCCTTTAGGCTTTCAAAAGCTTGTGTATGTTCCTGAGTCCAAGGGAGAACAGTCGATGTGGCTGCCTCCTGTGTGGTTAACTGAATGAGTGGTTTTGCTAGAAATGCGTACTGAGGGATCCACTGCCTACAATATGAAGTGAGGCCTATAAAAGCCCGCACTTCCTTTTGTGTCTGGGGTATTGACATGTTAGCAATTAACTGGATGCGATCTGGTGTAAGCTGCCTTCCCTCCTTGGACAGCGAGTGACCAAGATAAATAACTCGCTGGACACAGAATTGCAGCTTAGAAGGAGACACCTTGTGCCCCTTGTCGGCTAGAAAATGTAAAACTGTCAGAGAAGCCTTTTCACATTCAGGTTCGCTTCTCGCGGTGATCAGCAGATCATCGACATATTGAAGCAGTGCAGTATTGACTGGCATGTGGATACTGTCAAGTTCTCGTTTCAGTGCTTGGCTGTAGATGCTGGGGCTTTCTGTGAATCCTTGGGGAGCGCGTGAGAATTTAAAGCTGCGCCCATTTAAACTGAATCCGAACAAATATTGGCTTTCCGGATCTATTGGGACGCTGAAAAAGGCATTCTTGAGATCAATTACAGTACAGAATGTTGCTTCGGAATCAATTGCTGTCAATAATGATGATATATCAGGGACCACAGGAAATTGTGGTACAATGCACTTGTTTAGTTCACGCAAATCAATAACCAATCGGTATACTGGTGGGGCAGTAGGATCAGTTCGTTTAAGAATCGGAATTATCGGTGAATTACATACATTGGAGTCTGTTTCTACAACTACTCCCTGGGCAATTAGCTCATCAATGATTTTCAGCAAAGCCACTACAGCATCATGCGGTAACTTGTATTGTCGCATTCGTGGTAGTACCACTCCTGCTTTCAATGTGACTCGGTATGGTGTAATGTTCATGCAGCCAACATCCGTAGGGCCTTGTGCCCATAGATGTACTGGTAAAGTCTGTAGTCGGGGATCCATGTCCCTAGACACATAGTGACCTTTAAAATCACGTAGAAACAACCTTACTCCTTCCGGAGAACAACATATTATGGCTCCTAGTGCTTTCAGAGTTTTAATTCCTAACAGATTTTCTGGGCATGATTTAGTAAGCAATAAATCTGTAGTTCGTGTCAAAGGTCCTATCGTAAGTGGGAGAGGCTGTGATACTTCATTAACAATAGGTTTTCCTGAAAAACCAAGGGAAACATTTTGAGAGCCTGAGAGGGGTGCCCCTGGAACTTCACTACGTTTTATAGTTGTTCGACTTGCCCCTGTATCGAGTAAGAATTTTCTATCTTGACTTAACAATTCACTATGTATATACGGTCCTTCTTGATCTACAGGAATCTCGATGAGCGGTAAGTCAACTTCCCTCTCTAGGCTTGTTCATGCGTAACGCTGATACTCAGGATATTCATATTGTGCAGTCTGATACATTTGTCGTGTTGTGGTTTGTGTGGCAGTAGCAGGCAACGGTGGTGCAGCTGGCACAAACTGTATGGGCTGTTGTGAGGCTGGCATGGACTGTTGCTGAACTGGCATGGACTGTTGCTGAACTGGCATGGACTGTCCATGCTGCATAGCTCCTTGTTCATTCTGATCTTGTCTAACTAATCGTGGTCTCTCTTTTGCAATACCTGTAGCTATATTACGTTTCAGGACTGGACAATCGTGTACATAATGGCCTAGTTGCTAGCACCTCCCGTGGCCCCATCTGGGGCGTCGGGTGTGAATGGGTTCGTTGAACGTGACACAGCAACTATGGGTGTCGATACCACTGTAGAATCGACTGCGGGGACAGATGTGCTTGCCGAAGCTTGTATCGGGACTTGCTGTTGCACGGGGTCGGATACCTGATCCTGACGTTGAACCCCTCCGCCAGACGGTCTATGTAGTGTGGCGTTAGCATACTCGGGAGCTGTGTCGTCTAGATATGAGGAAAGAAAAACATCTTCTGCGGTTCTGGGATGCCCTTTTTGATGTACCTTAATTGGAAATAACGGGGGTGGCAAGTCTTTTGGCATCCCTGGAACAGCCTTTGGTAGTCCTTCGGCTAGAAGGGGATACATACCATTCATAAGAGCATTTCTTTGTCTATTTACTTGTTCTGACTTCACTCGGATACCTTCCTCAATTAATAGATTTTCTTGAACTTTATTTGAACTTTCTTTACTCCTCTCTTCTTGTCTACGTGCTTTTTCTGTACGTCTATGAGATTCTTTACGCCATAACTCAACAGCGTCTTTCTGTGACTGTCTGACCTTTCTTTTCCATAACTCTTCCTCCACTTTCATGATGCACTCTGCATCCCAGGTTCCCGCTGCGGGCCACCTTTGACTTTCTGGCAATCCCTTGGTATAATCTACCCATAGATCAAGAAACAATATGGCATCTAAGCCATGCTTGTGGTACATAAAATGCCCTGGAGTGTCCCTAGGAGGAATAGGAACTGCTTCTTCAAGCACCCCTTTTCTGGTAGTAATCTGTCTTAACTTCGAGAAGAGCGGCATATTGACAACTGATCTGATACTTACTCTTGAATTCACTTAATACGAAAAACACAATAATGAACAGCGAACAAAGAACAATCATTCATACCACAATATGCAAGACATTTGAACACTTTAAACATTGAACACTAAACATTTTAACAATAACCGACAATGATGACAGTCTGCCTAACTAATCACCACGCTGAATTCTTGACAATAACTGAATACTTCGGAATACTTGATATACTGCTAAACAGTACATATACACTGCTAAACAGTGCAGACCGGATTTGTGTACCCAAATCCGTCTTGACCGGCACAACCTATGTGCGCGTCAACACGCCTCCTCGGCGATGGTACTCACCGAGTAGCTCCTTGAAACGGAAGGCCTCAGAGAATGGACAGGACTCGATGACTGCGGACAGCGGACCCTCTGGACATCGGGATTTCGGAAAACCTGGTGGGCTTCTGTATACCTCGGATCTTGCTCTCTCAGCTAGGCTCTGGTCGGGATACTTCGCACTTCTCACCGCCTCGTCTGGGTTGATCGCAGCCTCAGTCGCCCCCGCTTGACCGGAGGGAGCTTACAGGAAATCCTGCTGGTACGCGTTTATGGTCCGTCCAGCTGTGGCAGGAGACCGGGCCTGCAACGCACCGCCGGCGCGTGAGATGAGAAAGTGTCCCTATTCGGGCGCCATTATGTGGTAAATATTCTTTTTACCGAAACTGAATTTCATACGGAATCTTTAAAATAAAGTAAAATAGCTCAGAATAACAAGAGGCAGAATCCGTGGTATAAGAGGTTTTCTAAATGGGCTTTATTCCATCCAAAATGGCCGACTCGAGTCGCGGCCTTCAGGTTCCGTCACCACGAGGGTTCAGGAAGTGAAGTACAATACTTTATTGACAAGAAGTAACTTTTATAGGTCATACATTTACAATGAAACAAGTGCAGAAAGGCGTAACAATTGATAAGATAAATTAACATAGTGATACGTAATTGAAACTAGGCGTAATAAGGAGCAAAAAGAAACTTGATTGGCTCTGATTATCTTACATAGGTGGATCTATACGATAATACTTAACATGGATGCGTGCGCAGCAGCATGACGTGTGATTGACGTGCAACTAGGGGGTGAAGGGGACTTGACATTTAGCTCTACATGTGGAGACGAGAAGTCTAGGGGGTCATGTCAACCTAATCCCAAATCATATCTAACATCCTATGTTTAGAGAACTATGTTATCCACAAGGAAGGACTCTCGGACAGAATCTATTCTATACTAACAGTATGTGCGTGTACAAGCGTCTAAGTGTCTATATGAGAAGCGAGGGGCAGAAAACTTTCCATGGCAACAGGGCTATGAATCACTTGCAGGAGGACGGAAAGGCTGAGTCCTTTGCTTGTGAGCTAAAGGAAATGTTTACCTAAATCACTAGACAGGAATGCATCGGCTGAAGAGCAAAATAGATAATTCGAAGGTGAAATACAGCTTCTTGGCAGGCAGGCGAAAACTGGCCGAGGCAGGCACCGTTAGCTGCACAGGGAGTAGGACAAAGTTCATGGATACAGATGCGAGCTCAAGCTGAAACTGTCAGAGACAGAGAGCAGGGAAAGGCTTTGAGGAAAGAATCGGGCCTACTTGCCTGAACTGTAAAAATGGAGTACCTTAGCCATATAAAGTCGGTGGCTTTTCATACTTAGGAATTGAATATCCAGCCCATTGATGGCGGATCTGACAGAGAACATGTCGACGGTAGACACACATATGTTTGCGTCTTGGAAACTGGAACTGGAGGGAACATACATGTACTTGTGACATGCACATAGAATCGTTGGGGTCCAAGATAGGGGACATAACTGATCAGGAAAATCCACATTTCCACAAGCCGACGACATTCGGTCTGAATGGCCTCCACTTTCCGGCGCCGGGCCTTGGCTGCCAACTCCTTCCGGTCAGGTTTCCCCTTGGAAGGAGTAGCTATATATGAAGAGGAAAAAACAAGACAATTGTAAAATATACTCTTAGCAAAGCAGTAAGACAAATATTTCGACACATAGTGTCATGGTAGCACTAGCAAGCACATAACATTTGTGGTATGTACTTTAACATTTGTGGGATATTCAGGCATTCAACCAACCATGCATCTGATTCCTATCAGCCACCAATATGCATGCTGCATGCATCCCACAAATCCTTCTCTGCCAGTCATAAATCTTAAATATCGCCCGTCCTTCTTCCTTCCACTCTTCTTTCCCTTTTCTGTCAACCCATCCATCAAGGTCATCTGATCTGACTTTTAGTCTTCTTCACAGTGTGGTAAATATTTCATTACCGGTACTATTTTTTATGCGGTAAAGTCTATTAAGAATAACTCAGTAAATATAAGAGGCAGAATCCGTGGTATTAGAGGTTTTAAAAGGCTTTATTCCTATACAAAGGAATACAATTCGAATTGTAGGCATTCTATTCCATCACCACGAAAGTTCAGGAAGGAAGGGCATACATTATTGACAGATAGGCAGTTTTATAGAAAATACATTACAGTGAAACAGATGCAAGAGGCGTAACAGCTGATAGCACAGATAAAAGGTGTATACGTAACTAATAGAGGCGGATGTATGGGCGGAATTTAATAAACGTCATCATATATGATGTCACAAGTGGGTGGATCCATAAGAGAATCCTGCAATGTCAGCAGAAATATTTGGCAGAGATGCGCGCGCAGCCGCATGACGTGTGATTGACGTGCAACTAGAGGGTGAAGGGGACTTGACATTTAGCTCTACATGTGGAGACAGAAGTCTGGGGGTTATGTCAACCTAATCCCAAATCATATCTAATATCCTATGTTTAAAGAACTGTGTTATCCAAAAGGAGAGGTCTCTAGGATAGAATCTATTCTATACTGACTGTTAGTGCGTGTACAAGCGTCTAAGTGTCTACACTAGATGCGAGGGGGTAGGAATATTCCATGGTAACGGGGCTATGAATTACTTGCATGAGGACAGCGAGGCCTGGCCCTTTGCACGGTAGCTGGAGGAATGTTTACCTAAACTACTAGACAGGAATGCATCGGATGAGGAGCGGAGTAGATAATCTTGAAGGTGAAATACAGTTTTTTTGGCAGGCGACAGGCTGGATCAGGCACCGTTAGCCGCGCAGGGAGTAGGACAAAGTTCATGGATACAGATGCAGGCTCAGACTGGAGCTTTCAGAAGCAGAAGGCAGGAAAAGGCTTGATGACAGAATTCGGGCCTACTCGCCTGAATCTGTAAAATGTGGAAAGTGAACCACATAAAGTCGGTGGCCTTTCATACTTAGGAATAGAATATCTGACCCATTCATGGTGGATCTGAAAGAGGACATGTTGACGGTGGACGCACATATATTTGCATATTCAAAACTGGAGCAGGAGGGAACATACATGTACTTATAGCATGCACATGGAGCCGTTGGGGTCTACGATAGGGGACATAACTGATCACAAAATTCATATTTCCTCATTCCCTCCTTGTCCCCTACGGACCCTCAGGAGATATCGATCTTCATCAATCCATCGATCTGTTCATATAGCATCATTTGTTCTTCTTTCTTCTTCCGGGATCTTGAACGAAAACTTGGATGTGGGATACACGAGGTGGCACACAGACCACAAATCGCTGGCCCACATTGTAGACATAAGCAGCAACTGAATAGTATGAGAAAGCCAATACCTAGGAAGGATAGGATTCTCCATCCCCAGGCTGACAACACGCCCCAGAACCAACCGGACCAAGTCCAGGTGCCTGGACTCTGGTGTATCTGGCTTACAATCTTATGAAGGCGAGTTATGGCTTTATATACTGACGGCGAATTTTCTGGTATGAAAATGCAGCAACTTGATCCGATGACCCTACAAGCTCCGCCCCTATCGGCCAGGATGACGTCAAGGACAAGACGATTTTGAAGCACAACAATCCGCATAGCAGACTGTTCTTCTGTTAAATTGCCTAAGGCGGAAATAGTTTCGTTCACTACTGCTTCAAGGGTTCTGGTTAATCTACGTATCAGCTTACTATTAGTGACTGTACCTATATAGGGAAAGAAACCTTTATTGAAATCTGTGTATTTTTCCCATGCTGTTTCAGTATAATCGACAATTGGGAGATCTCTCTGCTGTCTATTGTGTACTAAATGGGTATTTCTATGATAATCAGGAGGAGCTAAGAAAACAGGCGGTAGAAGGAATGCTATGTAACAGGTACCATCCCAATCTAAAGGTAGACGTATATATGCGGTCTGGCCACATATAAAGTAGGAATGGCGAGAAGCTCTAAATGTAGACTTGCCTTGATCACTGAATTTTATTACAGTGGTGCATTTACTATGGCCCATGTGTACGGAACCATTCTTTCTTACACATAATTCCCCTTTTACTGGGAATACTGACATGGCGGGCAAGATTGGTGTAGCTTCAGATTCAACGTTCAGGATCATGAGGTTAAGTGTAAAATTACCTAATCCATATACTTCATTTTCTAGATCAGTTCCTGTTCTTCTGGGAAGTCCCTCCTTGTTAGGGTAGCAGACTCTAAGCAAAACTAAGTTCAGGTTTCCCCATACGCAGTTGTCTTGATAAACTGCGGAATTTGAATCTAGGGAATTAATCAAACTAAACCATGCTCCACAGGAGCCATTGTGTGTAAACGGATAGGGAAAGAGGGGCAAAACTCCCTTATAGTTCTGATAGGGAGGGAGTCGGCCACATATCCAACAATTTGTGGCATTGCTGGTCTGATGGGAATGATGTAACATACTAATGAATGTGTTGTTGCGCAGCGCAAATCTATAGGACAACTCATGCGGAGGTAATTCGCTAAAAGAATGTTCTGCAGTTACATTGTAAGCACGTTTAAGAATAGGGTAATACATGTGCAATAGTATGCTGGAAATAATGATCAAAAGACTTAGAAAAAACAAAATTAATAATGTTACTGTGCAGTGACTACGAAATGATTTACAATATGCATGCTTCTTAAGCTGCATCTGATGATTTCTTTCTCTATTCCGGTCTAGAGGATACATGTCAGAGACAAATTCAACCGATTCACCTTGGAGAGGACTTAAACAATCAAATTGTCTGACTTACTAGACCTTAATTTTAGTTTGTAAAGTTCTGGTTTTGACTGCTCAACCAAGGGGAGCTTTGAGTCTGTCTGTGAGGGAATACAGGGTTGAGTATTCACACTGGATGGTAGTCCATAAAATTTCTTGATATGACTCGAGTGCAACCACCCTTTCCGTCCCTCGATCTTCACAGCTGTCCTTGTAGTCAGTAGAACCAACTTCGGTGACTTCCACCTAGGGTCCAGTTGGGTCTTCCGGTCAAAATTCCTGACCAGAACCAGGTCACCAGGAACCACGTCATGGGGCTTCACCTCAGTATTATCGGGAAAAGCTGCGGTTACCTGTGAACGACAAGATTGTAGTGCAGACATCAAGGAAGCCAGGTAATCTGTCAGCATATTACAGTCAACATCAGTGATTTTGCGAGGTATAGGCGTCCCCCACATATTTGGTGGTCTACCGAAGATCACCTCGTACGGGGATAGCCCTGTTCGAGAATGTGCTACCATTCTCATGTAAAAGAGCGTAACTGGTAAGGCTACTATCCAATCGACTCCTTTTTCTCTACATATTTTGGACAATCTAATTTTCAGAGTTTGATTATGGCGTTCCACGAGACCTGCCGCCTCGGGATGTCGGACACAGTGGAATTTCCATTGGTAGCCTAACAAAAGGGAAACGTGTTTCATTAGTTCGGATGAGAACGGCTGGCCATTATCTGAGTAGACAAAACGTGGTAAACCGTACCGTGGGAAGAATTCTCGAACTAACTGTTTGGCAGTAGTCGGGGCAGTGTAATCTGAAACCGGGTAGGCTTCTGTCCAACGGGAAAGAGCACAGACAACTACGAGAACATATTTGAATCCTCGACATCGTTCCATCTGGATATAATCCATCTGGAGGACTTCAAAAGCATGATCGGGAGTTTGAAATCCACCCTGCTCTACGGGGATGCTTTTACCTGGATTAAACTGACAACATATCATACAGGTACGAACATTTTGTTTAGCTGCGGCTCGTAAATGTTTGTTGAACCAAATGTGTTGAATGCTGTCTAGCATAGCTTTTTCTCCTAGGTGCGCTGGACTATGTATAGTGTTAATGATGACTTGAACCATTGAGTCGGGAAGAAACCATATAGATTTTTCCTTCGTCATCCATCCTTGATCCGTTTGTTTCCCTCCTAATTCAGTCCATTTCTTTATTTCTTCTGGTGTAGCATGTGTCTGTATGTCAATTACATCAAGGGCGGGATCCTTAACTGTCATGCAATGTGTTGGTGTCGGAACTATTGTCTTTGTCATGTCAGTTATGTGAGTCTGATTCTGAGCAGTCTGTTTAGCTGTTTTGTCAGCTAGATCATTACCCTGAGAAATGATATCGGTAACTTTTGTGTGGGCTTTGCATTTCATAATCGATATTGCAGCAGGTAGATGAATCGCGTCTAATAGGGCTTGAATGAGGGGTCCGTGTTGGATGTGGGCACCGTGAGAAGTTAAATAACCTCTCTCTCGCCACAGTACGCCGAAGTCATGGACGACTCCGAATGCATAACGTGAATCTGTGTATATGTTGACTTTCTTATTTTTGGCTTGAATACAGGCTTGTGTCAGAGCGATGAGCTCTGCTGCTTGAGCTGACAAAGTGTTAATGCAATTTGTTTCAATGACTTCAGTGTCTGTTGTGACTGCGTAAGCGGCCACTAACTCTCCTGTACTTGTTCTCATACATGACCCATCTACATACAATGTCAAGTCTGGATCTGACAAAGGGATATCTGTCAAGTCTTGTCTGGGTTTCGTCGTGATAGTAATGACTTCGACACAATCATGTGCCAATGGATCTGTTCCGCCTACTGGTAACAGTGTGGCAGGATTTAACGTATTACAACGTCTGATTTCTATGTGTGGCTGAAACAATGTTAATTCGTAACCGGTGAGTCTCGCTATAGTCAAGTGTTGTGTTTGTGTGCGGTTCAAAAGAACCTCTACTGCGTGTGGTACTTGTACTGTCAATTGGTGTCCTAACACTATGGCATCGCTTTGTCTGATTGCTAAAGCTGTTGCTGCCACCGATTTCAGGCACGCAGGAAGTGCCTGAGCTACTGGATCTAATGTACTAGAGAAATAAGCACATGGTTTGTGTGATCCTGCTTGTTCCTGAGTGAGTACTGACAAGGCAGTACCTTCGCGTTCTGTAACAAAGAGTGTAAACTGTTTATTGTAACATGGTGTTGCTAAGACAGGTGCTTGGCATAGAGCTTTCTTTAAGCTTTCAAAGGCATGTGTATGTTCTGGAGTCCAAGGGAGGACAGTCGATGTGGCTGCCTCCTGTGTTGTCAACTGGATGAGTGGTTTTGCTAGAAATGCATATTGAGGGATCCACTGCCTACAGTATGAAGTGAGGCCTATAAAAGCCCGCACCTCCTTTGTGTCTTGGGTGTTGGCATGTTAGCAATTAACTGGATGTGGTCGGATGTAAGCTGCCTTCCCTCCTTGGACAGCGAGTGCCCAAGGTAAACAACTCGCTGGACACAGAATTGCAGCTTAGAAGGAGACACCTTGTGCCCCTTGTCGGCCAGAAATTTCAAAACCGTCAGTGACGCTTTTTCACATTCAGGTTCGCTTCGGGCGGTGATCAGCAGATCATCGACATATTGAAGCAAGGCAGTGTTAACTGGCATGTGGATACTGTCAAATTCTCGTTTCAGTGCTTGGCTATAGATGCTGGGGCTTTCTGTAAATCCTTGAGGTGCGCGTGTGAATTTAAAACTTCGTCCATTTAAACTGAATCCGAACAGATATTGACTTTCCGGATCGATTGGGACACTAAAGAAAGCATTCTTGAGATCAATTACAGTGAAGAACGTTGCTTCTGAGTCAATAGCTGTTAGTAATGAAGAGATATCTGGGACCACAGGGTATTGTGGTACAATACATTTGTTCAATTCGCGTAGATCAATAACTAATCGATATACTGGTGGTGCTTTTGGATCCGTTCTTTTAAGAATCGGAATTATCGGGGAATTACATACATTGGAGTCGGTTTCGACAACCACTCCTTGTGCAATGAGCTCGTCAATGATTTGCAGTAAAGCCACAACAGCATCTGGTGGTAACTTGTATTGTCGCATTCGTGGTAGTACTATTCCTGTTTTCAGTGTAACTCGATATGGTGTAATGTTCATGCAACCAACATCAGTGGGGCCTTGTGCCCATAAATGTGTAGGTAAATTCTGCAGTCGGTGATCCATGTCTCTGGACACGTAGTGACCTTTAAAGTCACGTAAAAATAGTCGTACTCCTTCCGGAGAACAACATATTATGGCTCCTAGAGCTTTCAATGTTTTTATGCCTAACAAGTTTTCTGGACATGATTTAGTAAGCAATAAATCAGTAGTACATGTCAATGGACCGACCGTAAGTGGAAGAGGTTGTGTTACGTCATTGATTATAGGTTTTCCTGAGAATCCAAGGGAAATATTTTGTGAGCCTGAGAGGGGTGCCCCTGGAACTTCACTGCGTCTTATAGTTGTTCTGCTTGCCCCTGTATCAAGTAAAAACTTTCTGTCTTCCCCTAATAGTTCACTATGTACATAAGGTCCCTCTTGGTCTACAGGAACCTCAATAAGGGGTAAGCCAACTTCCCTCTCTAGGCTATCTCATGAGTATCGCTGATAATCGGGATAATCTGTTTGTGCGTACTGATACATCTGTTGTGTCGTTGCTTGTGTTGCAGCAATAGGCTGCGCTTGTGGTGGTGCTACGATCTGTTGTGGAGCTGCCTGTTGCGGAGCTAATTGTTGCGGAGCTAACCTAGGTTGTGCATGCTGAGGTATTTGTTGTTTATTCTGATCCTGTCTAGGTGGACGTGGTCTTTCCTGCGTTCTACCTGTGGCAATATTATGTTTCAGGACTGGACAATCGTGTATATAATGACCTTGTTGTTTACAATAGTTGCATGTCCCTTTCGCAGGACCCGCGGAATCACCTTTTTGATGACCATCGGCTGGAACTGACTGTGCAACAAGCATTTTCATTTTTGTATCTTTCATACGTCTTTGTTCGTGTTCTTGTTCTTCTCTAATTCTATTGTGGTGATATTGTAACATCTGTAACATCTGTGATGGGGTATTACCTTGCCAGGTACTTTCGAATTTCAATACTCTGTTCTTGACTTGCAGCAGA
Source organism: Triturus cristatus (assembly GCF_964204655.1). Lineage (NCBI taxonomy): Eukaryota > Metazoa > Chordata > Amphibia > Caudata > Salamandridae > Triturus > Triturus cristatus. Next base: position 759,579,076 of record NC_140587.1, read on the forward strand.
GAATTCTCAACTAATTTTGTCACAAACAGATGTGGATATGACTCACTACTGGCTTTTATGCCACTATTTATACTAAAACATTTTTCAAATCGGGAATAGAAATCACTAGTGTCTTCATCTGGCTTTTGTTTACAGGCTGAGATTGCACCCCAGTCTTCCTTTTTCGTAGTTAATAAACGTGGCAGTACCTGTATTAGTAATCCTGCTAGTGCTGTAGTCTTTTCCCCAAGTCCTGCTCCTGCAGCTCGGGCCCTTTCTTCGTTTTCCAATGCTGTCCAATCTATCTTTTGGTCTCCCACCTCCCATTCCTTTTCTTTGATTTTTTCATAAACACCGGCGGGTAATAGGACTTTTAATATTTTCATAATGTCGGGGTAGGTATACTCTCCCATGAGTAACATGTCTTTTATCTCACGGTGGAAACCTGCTGGGTCCTTGTCATGGCTGGGTACTACTTTCTTCATTTCTAATAATTCCAATTTAGTTATAGGCGTGTACACAAATACGCGTGTAAAATTATTACCGTCACTTCTGATTGGGTGTACTTCGCGTAACGGGTTCTGTCTATCTATGTGATACATTTTTCTTCCCATGATGGGAACTGGAACGTGTTCTGGGCATACGAAATTTAAATATTGGTTTCGGGATTCTAGAATTTCTTTAATCAAATCAGTACCTGACCCTCTCCACGTATTCGTAAGTAGTTCTGTCAATATGTCAGGTAAGGGTCCTGGATTGGAGTGTTGGCTTTTATATAATATAAGGAGGTGTTGAATCATGTATATACTAGCTAAACGCTGTTCGTATGGGTCCAGATTCAGAAACGTGTGTGCAAGTACATCATCATTGTATTCGCCGGGACTGTCAGCCCATTGTACTGCTGACCTGGCTAATTCTTGTTCGTCCATGGAATCGAGCATGTGGTACCCCCTTCGATCTCGGAGTAATTTATCAGCGGCTTGGAATAGGTGTTCAGGGGATCTTGTATTTAACATAGGGGTTTGAAAATGTCTATTATATTCTGGACGTATTGGACGTATCGGGTCATTAAAACCTCTGCTATTATTATGGGGTCTTCCTCTACCTACATAAGCTATCGTTTCTAACTGCTCTGATTCTTGCTCCTCCTCTTCTTCTGATTCTACTCTGTCTGTTTCTCGTCTTTCTTTATGTATTCGTTCTACTTCCTTGCGGATCTTTCGACACATGGCGATTATACACGCCTGTCTATCATGTTTCTCTTCTGATATGTTCTGACCCCATTTGGCAAGTCTTTGCATGGTATCGTGATCTGCCCCAGGCCTGTCTTGATTCCTAATTACACAATTTATGAAAAAACGTAGTAGTTGTCTTTGGACATCCACTTTCTGGTATTCCATAGCTTCGTTAACACTTTCTGGACCTCGCCCTGTTTGGACAAAGCGATATATTTCGTCTAGGTGTTCACCCATTCCTGGTATCGTCATTAAATATAATGTAGCTCGTCTTATACGTAGTGATGATATGAGCAATTTATCCTGTCTACCTGGTACTGGGTCGTATCTACAATCCACAAGCTGTTCTTTAAACATGTCGGATGTCGCTAGTTGGGGTGTACGTTGGAGTGCTAAATCTCTAAGGGTCTGTTTATTTCGCGGCGGTGTGGCAAACATGTCTGTCGTACCTCCTGTAGCACCATCTGAGGTGCTAGGCACGAAAGGATTCGTTGGGCGTAGGATAGAGATTGTAGATGCGGGAAAAACTGTAGAAACGGACGGACCTGTGGGAATGGGCGTAGGAGTTTGTAGTTGCGGGGATACAGACGAATGCTCTTGGTGTTGAACACCATCGGCAAGCGGTATTGGTGGTATGGCATTAGCATACTCGGGAGCTGCGTCATCTAAATAGGAGGAAAGGAAAACGTCCTTTGCTGTTTTGGGATGTGTTTTGGGATGTGCTTTTATCGGGAGCAATGGAGGAGTTAAGTCTTTTGGTATTTCCGGGGTAGCCTTAGGTAACCCTTCGGCCAGAAGAGGATACATACCATTCATAAGAGTGTTTCTTTGTCTATCTACTTGTTCTGATTTTACTCGGGTACCTTCCTCAAGTAATAGATTTTCTCGGGTTTTATTTGAATTCTCTCTACCTTTCTCTTCCTGTCTGAGTGCTTTTTCTGTACGTCTATATGATTCTTTACGCCATAATTCAATGGCATCTTTCTGTGACTGTCTGGCTTTCTTTTTCCATAATTCTTCTTCTACTCTCATGATGCAATCTGCATCCCAGGTCCCCGCTGCGGGCCATCTCTGACTCTCTGGTAATTCTTTGGTGTAGTCCACCCATAAATCAAGAAATAATACGGCATCTAGGACATGCTTATGATACATAAAGTACCCTGGAGTGTCCCTAGGTGGGATGGGAACAGCTTCTTCAAGTACACCTTTTCTAGTTTTGATCTGTCTTAGTTTCGAAAAGAGCGGCATTATTAGGCCTTATTACTAGAACACACTTTATACAAGAAAACACAATAATGAACAGTCATTCACACCACAATATATAGAACGTATTTAAAACATTTTAACACTTAACAGTTTTACGAACAATGATAACTAATAGAAAACTAGTTACTGACATAATACTGACACTAGATAGTACTTATTTATATGCAAGACATACTATATATACTGCTAAACAGTACAGATACACTGCTAAAACAGTGCAGACCGGATTGGTGTACCCAAACCCGTCTTGACCGGCACAGACTATGTGCACGTTAAATGCCTCCCCGGTAATGGTACTCACCGGGTAGCTCGGAACGGAAGGCCTCGGAACGGAACTGAAACTGGACCGGACTGGACTCGACTCGACTGGACTCGGAACTTCGGAACCTGGTGGGCCTCTGTATACCTCGGATCTTGCTCTCTCAGCTAGGCTCTGGTCGGGATACTTCGCACTTCTCACCGCCTCGTCTGGGTGTTGATCGCAGCCTCAGTCGTCCCCGCTTGGCCGGAGGGAGATACAGGAAATCCTGCAGGTACGCGTTTTTGTCCGTTCAGCTGTGGCAGGAGACCGGGCCTGCAACGCACCGCCGGCGCGTGAGATGAGAAAGTGTCCCTATTCGGGCGCCAATTTATGTGGTAAATATTTCATTACCGGTACTATTTTTTATGCGGTAAAGTCTATTAAGAATAACTCAGTAAATATAAGAGGCAGAATCCGTGGTATTAGAGGTTTTAAAAGGCTTTATTCCTATACAAAGGAATACAATTCGAATTGTAGGCATTCTATTCCATCACCACGAAAGTTCAGGAAGGAAGGGCATACATTATTGACAGATAGGCAGTTTTATAGAAAATACATTACAGTGAAACAGATGCAAGAGGCGTAACAGCTGATAGCACAGATAAAAGGTGTATACGTAACTAATAGAGGCGGATGTATGGGCGTAATTTAATAAACGTCATCATATATGATGTCACAAGTGGGTGGATCCATAAGAGAATCCTGCAATGTCAGCAGAAATATTTGGCAGAGATGCGCGCGCAGCCGCATGACGTGTGATTGACGTGCAACTAGAGGGTGAAGGGGACTTGACATTTAGCTCTACATGTGGAGACAGAAGTCTGGGGGTTATGTCAACCTAATCCCAAATCATATCTAATATCCTATGTTTAAAGAACTGTGTTATCCAAAAGGAGAGGTCTCTAGGATAGAATCTATTCTATACTGACTGTTAGTGCGTGTACAAGCGTCTAAGTGTCTACACTAGATGCGAGGGGGTAGGAATATTCCATGGTAACGGGGCTATGAATTACTTGCATGAGGACAGCGAGGCCTGGCCCTTTGCACGGTAGCTGGAGGAATGTTTACCTAAACTACTAGACAGGAATGCATCGGATGAGGAGCGGAGTAGATAATCTTGAAGGTGAAATACAGTTTTTTTGGCAGGCGACAGGCTGGATCAGGCACCGTTAGCCGCGCAGGGAGTAGGACAAAGTTCATGGATACAGATGCAGGCTCAGACTGGAGCTTTCAGAAGCAGAAGGCAGGAAAAGGCTTGATGACAGAATTCGGGCCTACTCGCCTGAATCTGTAAAATGTGGAAAGTGAACACCATAAAGTCGGTGGCCTTTCATACTTAGGAATAGAATATCTGACCCATTCATGGTGGATCTGAAAGAGGACATGTTGACGGTGGACGCACATATATTTGCGTCTTCAAAACTGGAGCAGGAGGGAACATACATGTACTTATAGCATGCACATGGAGCCGTTGGGGTCTACGATAGGGGACATAACTGATCACAAAATTCATATTTCCTCAACAGCTGAGTTGAAATCATCAGATAGAAGAGGCCATTGCTTACTCAACACTCCCGCCACTAATGCTTTTACTAATGCTAAGTAAAGGGTGTCTTCAACCATTCACAACAACCTCTTACTTAGTAAGTCAACTGTACAGTATTATACAGTACACCCTTGCAGTGAGTGTAATGTCAATAAGTAAGAATTAGGAATCAAACTACCACCGCCCGCCACTGCTGCTGGCCTACCCCCTGCAGCTCCTCCTGCAACTGCCGCCTCCTCCTCTCCTCCGTCAGCAGCCGTGTCGCCGCTGGCCCCGGCACTGGTGGTTGGTAGTGCGCCTTGAAAAAACATTACACATTTTTTAGGTGTCAAATCCACCTCCCCCTATTTTTCACTAGCAAGATTGAAAAATGAGTTAATAGTAATACATACATATACAACATACATCACAAGGACAAATCAGGTAGTAGTAGAGTAGACACTAGTAGTTATATGGTCCCTAGAGTCATTCTAGTCTTTGCTTAGTTAGCCCGAGCCATGCTACCATTTTACCTTTGTGTCTTTTATTTTAGCACACGTGTCGTTACCTTGCAGCTTGTTGTATAAAGAGTGACGCCTTTGAGCCCACATGAGCTTATACTGCTACTGTCTAAGCGCTGCGTACAAGGTCAATCAAAACAAGCCACTTTGTTATGGAGTTCTGGTGTTAGTCCATATTGCTTATCCAAAATGCTACACTTTTTGCCACAACTGAGAAATTCTTGCAATATACTAACGCGCACCATTTTTCTCCTAACAGACGGAAGATTCCATTCTACGAACCAGAGCTTTGCAGAGCTTATGATGTAACCAGTACTATCTTCTTCTAAGGTGAGGGGTCCACAGAATTCGCTCAGATCTTCATTTATAAGTTTATATAAAATATATTCCTATTCCTCCAAAGGGGATGGTGGTGCTTCCACCACTGTTCACTTATTATTAATCATGATTTCGCTTTCTTTTTCTTCGTTCTATGGACTTGTAGTTGTTGTAAGTGTAACTAAGTGCAACAATGTTTATAGATTTAATCTTATGCATTTTGCTGTTGGTGCTGCATTATAGAACAACGTACAGAGCTTGTCAGTTGCAAAATGCACATACATTTTTTTAACTTACATAGACTCGGTGGTATTTGGTGTGGATGGACTTACACGAGTGAGCGAGCGAAAGGAAGGGTGTGCAAACTGTGCATGTGCATTGCTTCCACGACTGAGAGGTCGGGAGTGTTATGTTCTGGGTTGTCTACTCATTGGGTATCTTGGGGGGGTTCGGAGAGCTAATAGTAATAAAACACTATTATAACTAGTTGGGCAGGGGATTGTGGTGGGTTCTGTTCTGATTGAGGTGTGAGTGTGAGGAAGGTCCAACCTCCCATCACCAACATCCTATTTTCTTGTGCAATGTTCTGAATGTGGAAAATCCCTACAACAGTAGTAGTATGTCCTATCCTATCAAAATAGTAACATTTGGTTGGGCATTTTGTTGGTGAGAATTGTCGAAAAACATCAAGATTAATAAAGCCTCAAAGATTAAGAAGAATAGAAGGAGTACAAGAGGAGAACCCAAAGGACTGCACTCATCAATGGCTAGAGCTACTGGGGAATCTGAGTTTTATTTAAAACCTTTTAAATAAAGAGTGGCCAACTGGGCATGCTTAGCTACAGACAAACTAATAGTAGTAGTACAGAGAGTCATAGCAGAGGCAGTTAGAGGCAGGGATAACAAGAATCTAGAAACAGATAGTCTAGATCGAAGGGTAATTGTTGGTAAAAAATAGCATTAGGAAACGGAAACAATAGTTCGGAAAAAGAAAGGTGCAGTAAAAGTTAGTGAATAAGAATTAATATTAAAAACAGGAAGACTTACTGGGGCCAGTGGAAGAGCCCTCGTTCTGGTCCTCCTGTCCGACTGGAACTGCTCCCGCCGACTCTGCCCCCGTCTTCTTGCCCATGGGTGATGATCATGAAAGATATAAGAAAGAAAGAGACAAACATTGATGATTGGTGTGAAACAAATAAAATATTTTTATAAGACTGTCAAAAAAACATTTGTGTAAACAACAATTGCAATAAAATTGGCCTATCTAATCTGGTCGACAAGTAGTATCTGGGGATTCGCGGACCGACTAGTTATTATTTATCTACACTAATCCAGTGTTCCATTCTGATTCCAGAATACTAACTAAGCCTAAGTAGTATGTACCACCTATTCCAGGCATGCCAATTGTACATTAAGTAAGCATTTCCACTTCTTTTAGTCCTCAAAAATGCATAAATGGAGGACATATGCCTGTATTTTTGCATACACAAAATTGTTGGTTGGTTGATGCAAATGTTCTTCTATTAGCACTCACTGAACAAACTACAAAAGGTTCTACTAAGGACTGGGGTAAGCACTAGCAGTACTCAGCAGCATGTGACGTAATAGAGGGGGCGTCGCAGACCACTAAAAAATTACAAACTTATAATAAGTAACTAAACCTAATATCAATCCACACCTATCTCTTAGTGACAGGACAAAGGAAGGACTAGAGTCACTCTAGCATTACCTAACTTAAGCTTTCTAAAATAAACTCATACAAAATCACGCAAAACAAGTGCAAATAACAAGATTAGTAGCGCTGAACACCACTGTCATAACAATCACAGAAGACTTTTAAATGTAAATTACCTGTAATATATGTAAGCAGCAGCATTCTAGCTGGTCAGAAAAAATATATATATTCGCAATATATAACACAGAGCAGAAGAACAGACACAAAGTAGTAATAATTAAATAGCTACTCACCAAGACCCGGGACCTCCACTCCTAGCAGGTCCAGCAGGTCCTGCTCCCGGTCCAGGATATCGGACCACCGGTGTGTCGCACCTTTCCCCACAGCTGCCGACGCTCTTGGAGCCCGTACCCAGACCGAGGCCTGCTGCCAGGGTTAAGGGGAGGTGGCGCTGCACAAAAAAACACCAGTGCAGCCAACTCCACCTCCCCAAATAAGGCCCGTGCATGCACCCCTTGTGGGCGCCGCCATCCGCAAGGAAGCGGCGCCCCCTGTGGCCCTTTGCCATGGTTCTGGGGTAGGCAGGGGGCGGAAAAGAAAAGGTAAAAATTAAAAAAGTAAGTAAAAGAAATGAAAAAAGCAGGTAATAGAAAAAGACTGAAAAAGTAGTTAAAAAGCACACAAAAAGTAGACAAAAACTAAAAATATAGAGTCAGGAAAATAGAGAGAGAGATGATAAATAAAAAAGATCAAAAAAAAGTTTTCATAAACAAAGGATTGAAAAGATAGAGGGAGAATTGAAAAGCAGGCCCCAGAACCATAGCATAGAGTGAAAAACAAGATGGCCATGCCCATTGCAACTGCATGGGCAAGTTTGCGAGATATTTTCCCCCCGAGCACGCAAAAAGCATCGCAAACATGCAATACGCGTTCCCGAACAGGAAATACCCAACGCGAACAAGTGCGAGCATGCATTGCGCGACCCAGAACAGGAAATAGCATCACGAGTGGGCGGGACAAGTGAAAACAAGATGGCTGCGCCCATTAGCAACCACATGGGCAAGTTGATGACACATTTCCAACGCGATCACGCAAAAAACATCGCGAACGGGCGGGACAAAAAGTTCTGCGTCTTCGTGATATTTCCGCGTGTTTGCGATAATTGTTAGCGTTTTCGCGAAGATTTGCGTAACGCAATTACGCAATTTCCGCCCACCCTTAATGACAAGATGTCTGACACTGGACTCTGTTGTGGGAGCACAAGGCCCTGCTGGGAAATGGGCAACAACAATATCAAACTCTGTCCGTGACAAGCTGGAAAAAAGCAGTATACAGGCAGGCATCTGTTCGTACAGTAGAAAATGTCATGTTTGTGAACCATTGATGCCTGTAGAAACATAACTTACATTGTGTGTCTCTTCCAAACACAGGTGGTGCTGGGGACCCAGCACCAAATGAAGAGGATTCCCAGTCCCAGACTCTGGTGGACACTGAGCTCTCTGGTTTGACTCTGTCTCTGTCCTCTTTGGATGACGACGACCAACCTGGCCCCTCCGGTGTGAGTCATCATGCAGCACCAGCAGCATCAACATCTGCACCCCCTGTACTCACACCTCCAGCATCTGGAAACTGACAGGGCACCCCCGCCAACACGGACAGACCAAGGCCACTGAACACCCACTGCACAGGGACACAGGACCCCCGGAAGCTACAGCAAACACCACCAGCAACAGCACCCAAGGGGTCCCAGTGTCACCTGTGTGTCCCGCTGCTGGTCCTGCCCATGAGGATAGGGGTGCTGGGAGGGGTGGGAGGCAGAGAGCGCACCTTGCAGAGGGGTCTGGACTTCATGATGACCCCCAACTGGCACGCATCATAGATGAGTACCAGGATAGAACCGGAGGATTTGGCCAGGTGGTGGGGATCCTCAAGGACATACAACAGGAGCAGGCTGCCCGCCATGCCCGCATGGAGGCAAAGTGGGATGCCCTTACTACGGTGCATCGGGACATACTCCAATGTCTCCGCCAGTTCAACACAAACCTGTTCACACCTCCCTGTGTGGCCACAACATCTGTTGCAACACCATCTGCCAGCGCCACAGGGAGGGAGGAGGACCTGAGGGAGAAGAAGAGGGATGGTCCGAAGAAGGACATGTGAGAGGCAGATGTCCCAGCACATCCTCCAGGGCCTCTAAACCTGTTCTGGACAATTTTCTTTGTGCGCACCCCGTTCACCTTGTTCAATAGCACACAACTCGCCCACATGACCTGGCTTGTTCATGTTGGTCCATTGTAGCAGATGACTGTGGACTTTACTCTGGACATTTCATCTACCAGCACTTCCAACTCTAATGTGAACTTTGGATTCGAAAACCAATGTACAGCACCCACCATCCTGTGCACTTTCCTCACACATGTTCGAAAATAAACTCACCAGTACACCATACTTGCCTCTGTTGTGATTCCAACTTGTCATGTGTCATGGAGATGTCGATCTGCTACACAACACAGTGCATGCCAAATACTGCAACAATGTGACAAATGTTACGTGAGTCATGGTGATATGACACATGTGAGGGAGACACACCACTATGGCAACACAACACATACTCACCATGGCCATGTTACTCATCCCACACAATGACCTGAAGCACATAGGTATGCCCAAACACAACACCTATCCACAGTCATTGGTAACAAGTCCACAGGTGAGGAAAAGCAAATGTCATTCAGATGTGGGAAGACAGACAACGCACCTAACAAAGCATAGCACAGGTTCATTACACATCAGCAACATGTTTATTCAAAAATAGTTGCAAGGCAATTGTGCATTACGGTGGACACACAGCCACAGAGTGTCTGAGAATTGGAGTCCAGGGGTGTGTGGCACATCACTTGATGTCAATTGACTACTCCCACACTGGTGTCTGATTCTGGGTGTTGGGGGTCAGTGTTGACCAAACAACAGGCAAATTACCCTTTGAAGGACAGATACAAGACAGAGTCAAAAGCACAGGAGAACAGGAGAGAAATGCAATACACATGCACAAAACATGTCACAAGAAACCTACACAGAAACAAGTTAGCAGTACTACCCTATTGTGGAGTACACACCACCTGAATGGACACATCACTGCACGCATCCAGTCAAGTGGCACACAGACACACTCATACAGCAACAGAGCAGCCACAACACATTCCAGGCTAACTCCATACATTGACATAACAACCCTGGAAACTCACATTAAGGTGAAGAAGTTGTTGATGAGCTGTGAGCGGACGTCACCCTCATCCTCCTCATCACTGGCATCGTGGCCCAGGCTGGGATCCTCCACAGGTGGCGGAGGTTGGTCATCGTCATCCTGGAAGAGAGGCACCTTCTTCCGTACTGCCATGTTGTGTAGCATGCAGCATACAAGGATTATTTTGCACACCTTTTCAGGCTCATATGAGAGGGCCCCTCCAGTCTTGTCCAGGCAGCGAAAGCGGCTTTTCAGGAGGCTGAATGTCCGCTCAATCACCCTCCTGCTCTGACCATGTGCCTCATTGTAGTGCATCTCGGCTGGTGTCACAGGGTTCCTGAGGGGTGTCAGCAACCACAGCATGTTGCGGTATCCGGAGTCACCTACACACAAACAAATAAACAAGTAGCTGAGTTTTGTAGGAGTGCAGAATACAACATTGCCAAATACACACAATGATAAACAGTCAGTACACACCCACAAGCCAGGCACGCTGATCTGGCATCTGTGACATCAGCGTTGCAATGTGGCTGTTTCCTGTTCTGGTATGCCTGCTCATGTGCCTGTGGTGGTATCAGGGCCACATGTGTCCCATCAATAGATCCGATGATGTTCGGCATCCTTCCCAGTGTATAAAAGGCATCCTTTATTTCAGGGAGTTCAGCTGGGCTAGGGAACTTGATGTACAGGTCAAGGAAATGCAACATCCCCTCCAAGACATTGCATAGCACACGACTACACATAGTTTGCGACATCCCACCTGCTGTAGCCACAGTGTACTGGAAGGTACCAGTAGCAAAGAAGTGCAGGGCTGCCATCACCTTCACCTCTAGGGTCAGTGCTGTAGGGTATGTCCGGCCAGGTAGCAGATGTGGCGCCAACTGCTCCGCCAACTCCTCAATCAGCGGCCTGATGAAGCGGTACCGTCGGATGCAGTCGCGTATTTGCATGGTTTGAAGGTCTGGGAACGGTCGATGGACAGCTGGTGCCCTGCAGAACAGAGATGAACAAAGGAAGATTGTCGGTTCATCCACCCATGTGGTCATGACCAGGCTCAATATCACATGATACATCATAACATTACACAATGTACTGAGGTGTGTGCTGTTGGGCATGGACACATATGTCACCTACATGACCATCACCTCACATCTCAATTCCACATGTCCACATAAGTCCCATGAAGTGCAATGGCCAATCATTTGGCTGTGTCACCCGACCTATGTACTGCTGTGATGTTACAAACACACACCACAGTGACAAGTGAGGCCGGATGTCTCCCAGGCATCACAGATCTTCGCCATGCAGATACCCAGGGTCTCTGTGTTGCCACATCGACACTGGCATGGACATGGCGTATCACGTACACACCACAAGGCAAGCATGAGTCCCACAGGTAGTGGCCACTGTTGTCCCTGCAGGCCCTACATGTACGTCTCTTAGTCACACACACACCATCAAGGTTGCTGCATATACCATGTGGATTTGGAGACTGTCTCCCAATGGGCACATTTGATCAGACACATCTGAGACACAACATGCACACAGACTGTGGGTGCACATCGGAATTGTGGCCTCAGGTCTCACTGTGACGTACATGCTATCACCCCCAGGACTCAGGGTGTATGTGACATGTCCTAAACATATCTAACCTGCAACTGTGTCTGTGACTCATGCCCATTACTGTACATTTGCACATCACAGTGGTAATGTGCACAACACAAAAAGGATTCTGCCCCCATGTACACGTGCACAGCCTGGGAATGGCTGAACAAAAGTGCGACACAACAAACCAAATGTTGCCCCCCAAAACACAGGGAATGCAGCCTTACATGCCATGGGAAACTGTTTGGCCAATGCTGTAGTGTGGTAGGTGTGCAGAGGTGTCCCTGGCAAGTAATTGTGTGTTTAATCTGTAAAATAGTCATACCAATGAGGTCCGACGTGGGTGACAATGCGTACGCATTACACAGTTCATGACCGAGCCGGGCGTACGCTTTGCCATTGACTGCAATGAGGTCCGACTCGGGTGACAATGCGTACGCATTGCACGGTTCCTAACCGAGCCGTGCATATGCTTTGCCATTGACTGCAATGAGGTCCGACGCGCGTGACTATCATGCATGCGTGTCGGGCAGGCATGGTCCGAGACAGGCGTACGCCTTGGCCATTGAATCGTATGGAGACGGGTGCATGTGTATTTTCAAAAATACGCGTTGTACAGTCAGTTGACTGAGCCGGGCGCACCCATTGGCTCTGGACTGTCACGGAGACGGATGCGGATTCAAAACTTGTACAAGTTGTGCGCTGGAAATTCAGTTGGATGCCTAGAACAATGTTGCAATTCCTAGTGTTTCATAAAGTTGAAGATTTGAACAATGCGGAAGGCGTGTACGAGTCTTACATTTCCATGGATTAGCCAGATTCATAGAATGCAACTGTGTTGGACCTATCACTTGGGACACATGGCACATATTCTGCCTCTGCAGCACAGATATAAGGCTGGCTGGCCCCCAGGGAGCTCACTTGCCTGCACTACATGCTCCTGGACCACATCCCTGCTACCACTGATGCTGTCTCTGCATCCTCTGGCTCCTGCTATGGCACGTACTCTGGAGAGGGCCCCAGCCTTCACTGAGGAGGAGAACCAGGCCCTGCTGGACGGGCTCCTTCCACAGTACAGCGAGCTGTATGGGAAACCAGGGGAGCAGGTGAGTGTGCAGTCCACTGCCTTCCTAATTGTGCATGTTGTCTGACTAGCAGTACTAGCAGTGTGTACACCAGTGGCAAGCATTCTCACTGACTTCTTTCATCCCCCAAAGTGTGTAGGTACATGTAATGAACAGGTGTTCTGCTGGTAAAGTGCATTAGTGCAAGTTAAACTTCCCAGGCATTGTTAACATGTCAGACATGCAGGTTAGTTGTCCTTTCCCATGGTTTCACCACCTGTGTAACTCATTTTCCTTTGTGATGATGACATGTATATCCAAATGTGTGCAGCACAAATATGGGGCATGTGTGTTAATGGAATTTTAACTTTGTCATCCTCACAGGTTGATGCCCACCAGAAGCAGGAGATATGGCTGACCATCGGCCGGGCAGTTCGTTCGGTGGGGGTCTACAAGCGCCGGAATCTGCAACTGCCAGAAGAGATGGCAGGACCTTCGGGGCTGGACCCGGAGGATCACTAGAGTCCAGCTGAAGCTGTCACCTCCACGCAGGAGGGGCAGACACTGGACCCTGACCCCCCACTTGCTCTGGATCCTGGCGGTGGTCTTCCCGGACCTGGATAGGCAGCTGAAGGCCAGACAGCAGAAAGGAGGGGGTAAGTCCATGCCTAATCTGTATACTATGTCTGACATGCTAATTGCAGTCTTTTGGCCTGGTCATACTTCCACATTACGTAGGTCTTGTAGTCCAATACTCAGGTCCCTCAATTGTGTGATGCACCCTCCTCATCTGTTCCACAGGTGTGGCCCCTACAGTCTGTTGCTTGTGTCACTAGGGCACTGTGTCCCTGCAGTCAGCTATGCTTCAGCTTCGGGACAGCATCTGTTCCTGTGACTCTGTTGTGTGTTTCATGGGTGGTTCAATTGTTTACCCAATGCCTGGGATCTGACATGTGATCTGTGTGTGCCCTTGATATGTGTTACAATTACTGGTCTGACTCGCCACAAGTGGCTGGGGTATTTCAAACAAATCCATGCAGCAGGGGACTCCAATTTGTGGGCCTGAGGAGTATGTATATAAAGTATGTCACACTTGCTTAGCCACCTGACTACTGTCCATGGCCAAACACTGTTTCACGTAGACCTGGGCAGTCATGCCTCCTCAAGGGCATTTAGAAACACTCTGTAATCCCACTCCTGTGTATCAACTTACAGGTTGTGCTTAGTGACATGTGCCTTCAGGTGTCTGCCTCTGTGTCATTATGGTGTGGCTTCCTGTTACGTACAACTGGGGTGTCCATGATTTTGAGGGTTAGCAGGACATCTGAGATGTGACTGTGAGAGACAAGACCTGTGTGATATATAGGTGTGTGATCATCTGACAGCGCACAATGGTGTATGCAACTGTGTACTTCAGACTGCTGGGTTATATGCATGGCAGACTGTGATGTGTTAATGTACAGGGAGTTGTGTTTGCAGAGACTCATATGTCTGATTTGCATGATGTGGGGTCTTCTGGGTCCTGGATATGTTGTTTGCAGAGGATGGGCAAGTGCACTTGTCATCTGCAGAATTAGCTTTACCCCTGAGCTATGATTGTGACACAGTGCATACTGTTGTTGTCTGGATGCCCTGCCCCTGTGACAGTAGACAGTTTTGTCTGACTTTCCAGGCATGCCAATGCCATGGCATTTAACTTGCTATGAGTGATCCTGCATTGTGTTCAAGTGTGCCCCATGCACCCCATTGTGGCATTGACTATCAGGACATGAGAACATCATAGTGTGTGTTGCTGGCATGCATTACAAGCATGGGAAATGAGTCAGTGCCCATCCCTTCATCCGGACACCTGTACTGAGTCAGTGGCAAGAGATGTGATGTGTGTATAGTGACATACTCCTACATGTTCACTTGCATGTCCAACTAATGTGTGGGTGGTGCATGTCGGGACATTGGGGTATTAGCATCCAACATGCAACAGACATATGGGTGCAAGTCAAGGAGGGATATGTGTGCCATGGTTGATGTTGAGAATGACAATTGACTTATTCTAAACAGTGTTGGCACTTTGAGCAGTGTTCAGCTGATGATGCCAGGGCTTGCCCTGTGATGTGATGTACTCACTGTGGTATGTGCAGTCAGTGCAGGTGACTGATGTTGTTCTCTTTCTTCCTATTCCTATCCAGATACATCCACAGCCACAGGAGGGGACAGCTCCACGGACCAGGAAGAGCCACAGAGCATGACAGGGTCAGAAGGAGAATAGTCGGGGGGAACCAGTGGCACGGTGGGCGAGTGGAGCCACACCATGGATCCTCAGCACCATCCACCCCAGCTGAGGGCCACAGAAGCTCTGAGGATGACTCCCTTGTGGAGGCGGGTGTCAGCAGCCACCAAACCACAGCTAGTGAGGCTGTCCCTGCCACCGCCACCACCACCACCTCCAACACCCTCCCATCTGCTCCCATCCCAGAGGTCCCTGTAAGCTCCCATGTTCGTGAGCATGTCTCCTTTGTGCCAGTCACCGCTCCCCCTGTCCCTGTGTCCCCTGCTGCCCTGAGTGAGGAGTCTGTGGACTTACTTAGACAGATCCATGTAGGGCAGACATTGATGCTGAGTGACCTCCATGCACATACCACTCTGTTGACGCAACTGGTGTCGTTCATGGAGGGCATTTCATCAGGCATGTCTGCCCTACAGAGGACCAATCAGTCCGTGGCCTCCTCCCTGATGGCAGCAGTGTCCCTCCGCCAACAGTCCCGCACCCCTCCTACCCCTGCACCACCCATGATTCCTAGCACGCTACCTGTCCCAAGCACACACACACCTGCACATTCTCACAAAGCCACAGACACGGGCAGCACACAAACACCCAAACCAAGGGCTAGACGTGCACACAAGCAAGCACAGGGGACTGATACCACACTCACAGGGGCTGGTTTGCAGACACACACAGTCATCCACAACCACTCCGCAGTCCTCCGAAACCTCTCCCTCCCAGCCCCCTTCCCTTGCCTCACCTGCAAACCCATCTCCACAGAAGCTCTTCCTCTGTGACCTTGGCCTCTTTCCCACCGACCCAGCAGATCCAGATTACAAGGGGAAGAGGAAGTCCCCACACACCGAGGGGAGTGCCCCTCACACCCAGACAACCTCCCCCAGACACAGTCAGACTGAGGCCCCGACCCGCAAGTCCCCCCGGAGCCGGATGAGCAAGACCCCACCGCCGCCACACATTTCCAAGGCAAAGTTTCCATCCTCCATCCCCCAGGCTACCACTCCAGAGGTTCCCCCGCCACACCCTGCCCCCACCCACAGATACACCAACCCCAAAATGCTGAGACCCTCCCCCCACCACTTGCTCCTCCACACCCAGTCAGACGGTTAGTGCCACTGATGTGGGGACCGTGTCCCCCCCTCTGTCCCGCCGACCTCACCTGCACCCCATTCTGCTTACATGGATTTAGGCACTGCAATGGAGTCCACGACCACCCTGTCTGACTTGGGCACTGCAGTGGGGACCCAATCCACTCCATCTGACCTGCCCACTGAAGTTGTGCCAGCACCCACCCCATCTGACTTGTGCCCCACAGTTGTGACTGCACCCACCACTTCAGTCAGCTCCACTGCATTTGCAAGTGACTCTCCTGCATCCACCACCCCTTCACTGCCTCCTTCTGCTGCACCCTGATCCTGTCGCTGCGGTGCCTGGCCTGCCCCCATGTATGCCCCTCCGAGGGGATGTCCCCTGTCCTTACCAGTGCAGGCAAGCAATGTGTGACAGTTGTCACTCAAGTTCACTCCTTGTCATTTGATAATGGACTGGCTATTGGCCTTTTGTTTGAAAAGACTTTTACATTTTCATATGCTGAATAAAGCTTTTTTCTTTATCCTTGTGAACTTGATTTAGCTGTACGTTAGGTTGATGATGTTTAGCATGCCCTTGCACCTGTAATGCTTGGTTTCCAATGCTGAATACTGAGGTGTTGATGTGAGGTACTCCAAGTGGTCCATGAGATATGTATCCTATTCTGGTTGGTATCCATGTCATCCTTTGCAGCTAACTGGGTGTGTCATGATCAACAATTTGTGGACATCTCTGTGAACATTTCATTTGCATGGTCACATCTGTGGTTTGCACCCATGCACATATGATGTGCTTCCCATTGTCCAATGTGTCTATTTCCCTGACTTTGGGTGCATCTCCACTGGACCTACAGGTGTGGGCATCATTGGTATAGGAGCAACTGGGTCCTCTGTGCAACTTGCTGTACATATGTGCTGAGTATGTGCAGATGACTTAGGGGAGACTCACGTACCCAGGCTGTTGTGACCAGAGCCTTCATTGTGTGGTAACTGATAGCTGACTGACCAAGTACTCTGCTGGCATGAGTGAGATGTTCTATGACTATGTTTGGCACAGCTGGGCTTCCACAGGAGTGTGTGTGTCCACATCCCTTTTCATACACAGGCAGTTTTCCCTTGATGTGTTCCTCCCACAACTTTACCATGGGCTACCAGATGTGTGGATGCATGACACACTACTGTTAATTGGTGTTTCATCATTGGGATTTTTCAGTTCTGAGTTGTGGTGATGTTGTCAGACGCAGATGGGACACAGTCAGGGCTCCCCAAGGCACTTGTTTGTTCGCAATATCATATAGTTTTCCCTAGGTGGTACCTTTCAGTGACTGAGACATGTGTATGTGTGTGTGACTGCTCCCACTTGTCCGGTTCAGGGCTGCAATGTTTGCAGGTGTCAGCATGTGTGCCTTGTGGTTCTCCTTGGCTTCTATATTGTCCTGGGACTGTGGGAGGTATTCTGAAGGTTACGTGAGCTTTGACACCATGGCCATGTACCGCATACTGTGCAGTATGTCTGTCATTCACCAGGGCTGTGAACTGTCCTTGTGTGATGAGTCTGTGAACCTTAGTTACTCCCAACATTCCTGTGTTTGTCATTGGTGCATGTGCAATGTCACCTGTCCATGTGGGCTTCACAGATGCACACTGTTGCAGTTCAGGGTGTGTGGTGTTGAGGGTTAACTGATGTAAATGTTTGCATGGATGGGCCCCTAGCTCCCGTTTGTCCATGGATGACGGGCCATGCTGAGTGATTTTTGTTTGTGTAGATGTGATGTACGTTTGTGGCATAGGACACATGTCTGGTTTTCACAGTTTCTAAGACATCTACCTTTGTCATCACAGTGGAGGTGTCATGCATGCTTGCGTCACCCCAATGTCTGGTCCCTGGGGGTAGTGCTGTCATGTGTCATTCTCTTGCTGTGTTAGTTTGTGTTCATTCCAGCTTGTGTCACATGTGTCTGTTGTGCTCCCTCTCATCTCACAATGCCTGAGTGCCCACTAAGGGTGTCCCAATGATGGTTTACTTGTGTATGGCACTGTGTCCACATCTGTGTCACTGTGGTTCAGTCCCCCTCATGTGTTGTGTAGTTGCCTGTTGATACTGAGACACACACACACACACACATGTTGTGTCAGATGTGCAGTGTGAGGCCGCCTGTATGTGTTTGTGCATCCACATCAGTGCATTGGGATTGCTGTTGTGGGCCATTGTCTGGATGCTGTTTCTGTGATTTTCCCTGCTGTCCCTGTGAGTCATATCACATCATTCTGCACATTCATCCAGGTTGTTAGGTGCTATTGCTGGCATGGAATGTGAGTTTGTGACCTGACACCTACAGTCTACACAAGTTGTTTTGATTAGTGTGTCTATTTTCGAGATGTGTGTATGCTTTGTGATGGTCACGTCTGCTCTTGTGTCATTGTACACTGTATACATTGTCAGCCCCCATCTGTGGTGCTTGTCTGCACATGGCCGAGAGTATGTTTTGTTTCCACAGCACTGTTAGCCTCACCACATCTCTGTGTGTATGGGACACAACCACTAGTTTGCCCCAAAAGTGTGTTGGGACCAGGAATCATACATGTTGTTTGGCATTTGCAGCTTTGACCATGATGACACTTACCTTTTGGTCACTGTGATGAGGGGGAGTTTAGACCCCATCACCGCAATGCTCGACATTTGCTGCAGTCTGGAACCACACTCTTAACTTTTGTTCTACACAGTGAGGGGTTGTTATTTTTACATTGACACAGTGCTATAGTGATGCTTGCCTTGTGTAGGCCACACTCATTTGTTGTTCACACATGTGCTGTTAGTTACATTGTATGTTCAAAGTCATAATCACTGTTGTGGGCATTTGTCACAGACTACACACTGTTGTCATGATGTTAGGGGGGATGTATTTTGCTGACATACCTAACGTTGGAGTATGATGGATTTGTGGCACATCACCCATCCTATGGGTGGGGGTGGCAGAGGTGATGGGCATCAGGTCCCCTATGAGTGGGGGTGGCAGAGGTGATGGAAAACATAAGCCCTATGAGTGGGGGTGGCAGGGGTGATGGGCAACAGGTCCCCTATGAGTGGGTTGTGGCAGGGGTGAAGGGCAACATAAGCCCTATGAGTGGGGGTGGCAGGGGTGATGGGCAACAGGTCCCCTATGAGTGTGGGTGGCATTAGTGAGCCCTAGGGGTGGGGGTGGTAGTGGTGCTGGCCATACAACCCCTATGGTGGCCTGTTGTTAGTGGCCAGGATGTGGATCCCTGTGTGTGTGTGCCATTTTGCGGGTATGTGTCGTTTGTTCGTGTGGTAGGTGTCTGACTTACCATCTGCACAGTCCACGTCTGTTCCTGATCCGGTCATAGATGTAGAGTACTGGTATGACCTGCACGATGGGATTCATGATGTGTTTGTCTCGTACACGCTGCTTGTTGCTCCGTCTCGGACCAGTTGCAAGCTGGTCCATATCTTAGCCGTGGATTGAGTTGTGGCACGAATCGTAGCTGATATGCTTCTTTTCCGGATGCTGTGATGACCCGTCCGGTGCGTAGGAAGTACGCATCGTACTTGTCAGGACAGAAACTGCTATGGATACTGCTTCCGGGCGACTCGGTTCGGCGTTAGGAGTTATGGCTCGGACGGAGAATGGAGCTTGAATCACAGCCTACGTGTCGGTCGGGTTTTTCACAGTTGCATCCTGCATCATCAACAGGACAGACTGGCTACGGGTACGTGTCGGTCGCAAGGTAAGGCTACGAACAGCTCTCTGAGAGCTGTCCGAGCCAGATCGGAATCGACCCCTAAATGCTTGTGTTTGTACATTTGAGGATGCAGCAGATTTTAAAAACAAATACGATGTTTTATTTGGAGGAAAACATGTAATTGTATTTGGTGATCTACCACAACTCACACCTGTGAAAGGCCAACCAGTTTTTAAGACCCTTCTTCATGAAGGTACTAAAAAAACATTGGAAAGTATTGGAAATGTAAACATTTGGACTTTTTTTGAATATAAGGAACTTACTAATAACATGCGACAAGCAAATGATGAAGATTATGGAAACATTCGTCAAGATATTAGAATTGGTGTCATAACAAAGGATGGAAAAAATGCTTTAGAAAGTCGGCTACCAAAAAATTTGTTTCCAACAGAAAATATTGCGGCTGAAACAATCTACCGAAGAATTGCAGAAAAGGAATCTATAATTTGCCTTATAACAACACTGAAAGAATGCTCTACATTCAATGAAGAACTGTTAAAACTGGAGAATGAACCAATAATGAAAATGGTAACTATAGATAAAATAGAACATGAATGAGTAACCATTCTTTTGTCAGAGAAATTGCAGTTAAAATTAGACTCTTTGGAAAAATCCATATTTAAGACTGCTGGTTTGGAAAATACCTTAAATGTCTCTGTAAACTGCCGGGTAATATTACAACGTAATTTAGATGTTGAAAAAGGTTTAGTAAATGGAGCAATGGGGAAAGTTGTTGACTTTGTTAGTTATACAAATAGACATGAGATTGAATTTTTGAAGATTAAATTTGATCAGATTGAAAAGGTGAAACAAATGGGACACTGTTGTGTTTGTTTCTTGCTTGTAAAAGATTTGTATGTTCGTAGAAAACATTTTCCTTTTTGTTTAGCATATGCAGTGACTATTCATAAATCTCAAGTTTTAAGTGTAGACAATGCTTTGGGAAATATTGGAAGTTCTGTGTTTGAAGAGGGTATGGCGTATGTTGCATTGTCTCGGGTAAGAACGTTATCTGGATTGTATTTGATTAATTTTGATGAGCAAAAGGGTGGTGCAGGTGTAAATTGTTTAAAAGAGTACAATAGGTTAAGAAGACTCTATGCTCCTAATTTAGGTGAATATCCTACTTATGAAAAACGTTTAATACGTCCAAAATGAAAATATGATAAAGATTATACTGAGGTTGCAAAGGAAAAAAGAATTGAAAAGAATGACGAGTCTGGAAAGAAAATAGAAGGGAACACGGTTGATAATATTGTAGGATATCAGTTAGAAAATAGTTCAGGTATCAACTGTTATGCTAATGTAATTGTGAACGTTGTCTTTTTTTTAGAAAATCTACAGCATGCAATTATTGAAAATCGAGAAAAAAGATTTTGTTCTTTGTTACATTATATTTTTGAGAAGTTGAAAACTGATAAAACGAAAATCCTACTGCTTCTGATGTGCGGAATCATTTGGATATATGTACAGCAAGATGCTCAGGAATTTTTTATGTTTATGCTTGCAGTATTAACCCCTTCAGCGCGCCGCGGATATCCGCGCCACGCTGAACGTTCCGTGCGCGGGCGGGGCCATGATGGAACGGTTCCGTCATGCGCACAGCGCAACCGACGTGCATAACGGAACCGTTCCGTCATGCGCGTCGAAGGGGTTAAAAGATGAAGGTATACAAATTGAAAATCTGTTTGGACTACGTTACAGATGGGTTCATAGATGTGACAGCTGTTCATTTCCATCTACCACTAAAATAGACAGTGAACGATTCATATATTTGACAATGCCAGATTTGAAAACAGTGTCTTTTAAATGAAAAAATCAGCTAATCAACATATGGAATGTACTCAGCTCAAATCGGAAATGTTGTCAACATTATTTATAGAAAGATGTGCACAATATATTATTTTAATGCTGCAACTTTGTAGAGCAGATGGAACAAAATTGGAATCCGAAATTAAAAATGTTGTGGCAGGTCAAGTGTCAATTTCAGGAAGAACATTTAAAACAGTGGCTATTGTTTTCCACGATAGACCTACTTCAACATCTGGACACTATACTGTCTAATTAAAATGCAATAAAGGATGGACACTATGTAATGATGCACATTTAGAGTATGAATTTCGGTTGCCTAATGAATAACCAAATTCATACTTAATATTTTTGATGCTAACATTCTAAGAAGATATCAACATGAATTACTGAGTATATTTTGAATATTTCTACTACAAATGATTTTAGAAACATCATTCATCGGAAACATGTGAATATGATTTTAGAAGTGTATGTTGGATATCCTCATTGCAAATGTTTTCAGAAACATCATTCGGCCTATTGGGAAGGTGTGTATATGAATTCAAAAGTTTATTTTGGATATACTCAATGGAAACATTTTCAGAAACATCATTCGGCCAATCGGGAAGATGTTCATAATCACGGTTTCAATTATTAATTCTGTTCTTTCATATCGCGTTTCAAAAGTTGTGTTTGAAAGAAGGTGGTGATATATTTGAAGTTTGTATTATATACTATGTTTCTAAGGATGTTTATTTGTGAAAATGTAAATACCAAGTTGCGTTGGTTGTAGACATTTTGAAGAGAAGTATGTTTTTTTTTAACAATCTTATTGATTGTATTTTTTTGCCCGCTGTTGATTAACATTGAAATCACTGTTTATGGTGAAATTCAATACAATCTGAAGACAGCAAAAAATGGCAAATTGAATATGTGATGTAATTGTATACTTATGTTGTGTTGCAAAAACTATAACATAGTATGTAATAACAGAATTGTTTTCTTCTTTTGTACAGACCTTACTACTAAAGTTTAAAATACTTTAAATTTGCATTTAAAAAAAAGAAGTGAAATTATATTACTATTAATTTCATATCTACTTGGAAACAGGTAAGATTAATCCACCCAGGTACTACTCTTTCAGTGTATCAAAGACACTGTGACTCCTCATGCCCATCTCCGGTCCGGTCACCCAGCCAATACTATACACTAACACAATTTCTCCACTAATACCCAAGTACTTATAAATTCAGCATACACTTTCCTTGCAGTACTGCAATCATCCAGTCACTGCTGATGTACTCATACAATCGTCCAAGCACTAACATAAGCAGTTCTACAATTGTCTGTGCACTATCCATACAGACCTCTAAGCAGGCACATACTACTCATTCTCTCATCTAAATACTCTGGTAGTACCCATGCCATCTAGCAATCCAAAGCACTTATAAATATACCATGCACTCTCTTTACAGCACTATAATCATCCAGTTACTAGTCATGTACTTATGGAATGGCCTAAGTACTAACACAACTACTCTCTATTATTATTAATAGTAGGTTTTAGGGAAGATAAAGTTAGAAAGTAGCATTTAAAAAACCTTTGAAATTCACTTAAAAAACCATAGGTTTCAGGGACGTTATAGTTAGAAATTACCATAAAAAACCCTTTGAAATTCTTTTAAAAAACCATAGGTTTCAGGCACGTTATAGTTAGAAATTAGCAAGTAAAAAACCTTTAAAATTCACTTAAGAACCATAGGTTTCATTGACGTTATAGTTAGTTGGACATTTCACTCATACAAAACCAGAGAAATTCTGCCGTTATAGTTAGTTCAGCTAACTATAACTCATGCCCCCGTAATGCACTGCTGATAACGTCACATATTACATCATTCATGGCATGGTCAGTGACATCACTGATGACATCTCAAATGACATCATTGATGACATCACTGTTGACATCATCCAGTGAATGTGTTTTCTTTAAACTTTAAATGTGTATTATATATATACCAAACTGTATTGAAGAATAAGTGTCTGGATGGAGGATTTAGTATGTGTATGACTGACTAATTAAGTGAGTGATTAAACGTGTTTTACTGAATGCATGGGTTAGTGATGTCACTGACCATGTCATGAATGACGTAATATGTGACGTCATCAGCAGTGCATTGCGGGGGCATGAGTTATAGTTAGCTGAACTAACTATAACGGTGGAATTTCTCTGGTTTTGTATGAGTGAAATGTGTAACTAACTATTATGTCAATGAACGTCAATGAAACCTATGGTTTTTCAGTGAATATATATATATATGACACATATATACATATGTATAAATATAAATATATTCACTGAAAAAAAGGTTAGAGTAACATTATAGTTATGTGAACTTGGCAGTGACAGCATTAACATTTTGAACTAAAATAAACACAGAAATTCACCATTTCTGTACTAACTATAACTTGCACTAACTATAACTATAACTTGCGCCCCTGCCATGCACTGCTTATGACCTCACATATGACATCACACTTGACATGTTCTATGACATCATTTATAACGTCATTTATGACATCTCAAATGACATCAGTGATGACATCACTGATTACATCATCCAAGCTTTTTTTGCTCACATTGCTCTTCAAACAGGTATACCATTAGAGCTATGAAAGTATTTGCAAAATAGCTTTGAATAATATGAAGCATCTTTACTTCTACCATACATAAAACCCCCATGGGTAAAGTAAGCTTGTTCTATTTGCCATATTGATTTTATACCATACACTTCATGGGTAGTTGAGTTCATGTGTTGACTATGAATCACAGATTAAATGGTAACCTGTTTTACACTGTGTTCAAACTGTATGCAGCTGTTCAGGGAAACCCAAAGTCAACAAAATACTCAAGCCCTGTTATATAACTAATGCCCTACAATGGACACTCTTTACATGTATCAAACCCCTGATAAGCACTGAACTTACTTAAAAATGAAGTGAATATGTGTAGAATAAAGGATAATGTTAACAGTGCTTAATCCATGCTTACTCCTTGGAGTGAGTTTATTCTGTACTACGCTGTCTAAAGACAGTGAAACTCTCATGAGAAATACACCACAGAGTATTAAAAAGTATCTACTAAGCACTGTACACTCTATGGCAAACGTGTCCAAAGAGTGACTGTTCACTTAAAGCAACCAAGTGCTGAAGGTGCTAAATATCACACTACCTGCTGCCTTTATACTGTGGTGAAAACTTTATAGAAACTATTCAGGAAATAAGATGTTGCAGCAGTTTGTTTTTGTTGAATAAAGCTCCTTTTGATGCTACAACATTAAGGTGTACGACGTCTTCTTTGAAAGGAGAAGTTGTTGGTGTATGAAGTTAAGGTGCTCCGTCCTCGCTACGCTGGGGTCGCCCTGATAGGGCCCATAGCTCGTTTCTGCTGAGAACTGTGTTGTTGAACTAATGAAAAAAAGAGCAAGGCCCGCCTGCATCCACTCAATTATGAAAAAGTATTGGATTTCCTAACCAGAATGACAGTGAAAGAAGGCAAGGGAGGTGAATGGGGGATATTTTAGTCCCTTTCACTAGTTGTCGGCGTCATTGAGCACTGTAGATGATACGGCTACACTGCGACAAAGGATGTAAGAAGCAGTATTATATTTTAAGCGCATTGAGACTGTCATAAATTTTAAAATGTGACTGCAAAGTGATATGTGATTGAAAATAATACTTCAAAAACACTACAGCTAACAAAATGGATACACAGAATGGGTTCTTTATTGCGCTTTAAAGCAAGGTACGACTTTAAGATCACGTCATATTAAGTTGATCTTAAAAGAACACATGATCACCTTTGAAAATATTAGACTGCCTACCTGTGAACAAGGCTCATTACTCAAGCCGAAACATGTCAGGAAATAAGAAATTGTCGAAGTTTTTTTTTTTTTTAAATAAAGTGCCTTTTGATGCTACAATATTAAGGCAGGCGTACGGTGTCTCCTTTGGAAGGAGAAGTTATATATATATATATATTCACTGAAAAAACCATAGGTTTCACACATGTTATAGTTAGCGGAAATTTTACTGATAAAAAACCAATGAAATTGCCCCGTTATAGTTAGTGCTGGCAACTATAACTCACGCGACCGCAATCCTCTGCTGATGCTAATGCTGTATTTAGACACTTATTTGCCCATGTCTTCTTCCATACATTTTTAGCTATACATATATTACAAATATTTTTTTTTATAAAGACACATATGTCATCAGCAGAAGATTGCGGTCGCGTGAGTTATAGTTGCCAGCACTAACTATAACGGGGCAATTTCATTGGTTTTTTATCAGTAAAATTTCCGCTAACTATAACATGTGTGAAACCTATGGTTTTTTCAGTGAATTTGCAAGGTTTTTTAAATGCTAATTCCTAACTATAACGTGTGTGAAACCTATGGTTTTTTCAGTGAATTTGTACGGTTTTTTAAATGCTAAGTTACTTTACGCCATTCGTGGCGTGCGCGCCCACTTAACGCAGTTCGTTCCGTGCGCGCACAGTAAGCACGCGGTGCGCTTCGCGCACCGCGCGCCCACTTTACGCAGTTTTTAGAGCTCCCTAATATCTAAACTCTTAAATCTGCTTTTCATTTTTTTTTTTTTTTTTTTTTACCGTACGCTTACCGTAAGCTTACCGTACGCGTACCCCGTGATTTTTTTTAAAATCAATAAATGTTTTTTTTGTACTTTTCTGTCCTTCTTTGACCCCCTTACAAATGTTAGGGGGTCTGTAACTCTCCTCATTGCCCCCTTTCCTTGTTTTCTCTGTTTTTTTTCTGAGTGAAACACACAAAATGGCGGCCGCCGCTTCCTGGTTTCGGTCGATTCGAATGTTTACTAAGATCTATGGGCCAATCAGAATCTCCTTCGCGCACGCCATGTTTCTTCCGTACGCTTACCGTAAGCTTACCGTACGCGTACCCCGTGATTTTTTTTAAAAATCAATAAATGTTTGTTTTGTACTTTACAGTCCTTCTTTGACCCCCTCACAAATGTAAGGGGGTCTGTAACTCTCCTCATTGCCCCCTTTTCTTGTTTTCACTCTTTTTTTTTCAGAGTGAAACACAGAAAATGGCGGCCGCCGCTTCCTGGTTTCGGCCGATTCGAATGTTTACTAAGATCTAAGAGCCAATCAGAATCGCGCTCGCGCACGCCACCGTACGCTTACCGTAAGCGTACGGTTAGCGTACCGTAAGCGGGCTCAGATATATATATTGATTTAAAGGCTATTTTCTCAGAATCTACTGAACAGATTTACACCAAACCTACAAAAGGCACTTCCTTGACCTAGGGACTACCTCTCTGCCAAATTTTGAGTAATTCTGTTCAGCCGTTCGGGCTGTAGCTCGTTCTAAAGGTCCTCTGGAAAAATGCATGGGAAAAACGCGTTTTGGGACCCCCCTTTTATCTCAGCCCCCGCTTGACGGATCCCCCCGAGACTTTCAGGGTAGGAGCGGAGCGTAGCGCCCCACCTATTTTGAGAAATTCGCGAGGATTCGTCGACCGGCGCCAAAGTTATTCAAAATAGAATGTTGAGGTTTTCCTATGGAAACGTGGTCCTAACTATAACTACCTACTGGCGACCGCCAGTAGGTAATATATACATATATATATATATATAAATATATATATATATATATATATATATATATATATATATATATATTATCTACTGGCGGTCGCCAGTAGATAGTTATAGTTAGGACAGAGTTTCCATAGGAAATCTGAAAATTCTATTTTGAATAACTTTGGCGCCGGTTGACGAATCCTCGCGAAATTTTCAAAACTAATGGGACGCTTTGCTCAGCTCCTACCCTGAAAGTCTCGGGGTGATTCGTCAAGCGGGGGCTGAGAAAAAAGGGGGTCCCAAAACGCGTTTTCCCCATGCATTTTCCCATAGGACCTTTAGTCGAAGGTACAGCCCGAACGGCTGAACAGAATTACTTGAAATTTGGCAAAGAGGTAGTCCTCAGGTCAGGCATGTGCCTTTTGCATATATGGTGTCAATCTGTTCAGTAGTTCATGAGAAAATTGCATTTAAATGTACATAAATATCTATAAGCGCGCACCGTGCGTGCACCGTGCGCGCACGGTGCGCGCACCCTAACGTGTGCGAGCGCAATTCTGATTGGTGGTTACATGTCAGTCAACATTCGAATCGGTCGAAATCAGGAAGTGTCGGCCGCCATTTTGTGTGTTTGGTGTGTGACAGTGAAAAAGAAAGGTGGAGAACTTGAAAAGGGGGCAGGGTAGAGAGTTCCTGACCCGCTAGCCTTTGTCAGGGGGACCCTGAAGGACCCCGAAGGGTGAAAAAAACATTTTATTTTTTTTTCAAAAATGCGCGGGGTGCGCGCACCGTGCGCGCACGGTGAAAAACCTTTAAAAAAAAAGAAAAAAACATTTTAAACAAGGCATTCCATATTACAGAATACAGTCAATCTATAATTATATACATAGGTAGTTTATTGTAAAATAAATATATAAAAATATAATAATGCATACATAACTTAGCATTTAAAAAACCTTACAAATTCACTTAAAAAACCATAGGTTTCACACACGTTATAGTTAGGTATTAGCATTTTAAAAAGCTTGCAAATTCACTTAAAAACCATAGGTTTCACACATGTTATAGTTAGCTGGACATTTCACTCGTAAAAAACCAATGAAATTCCCCCGTTATAGTTAGTTCAGATAACTATAACTCGCGCGCCCGCAATCCACTGCTGATGACGTCACATATTACATCACTCATGACATGGTCAGTGGCATCACTCATGACATCATCCTTGTGATAGAGTGGCGGTCGCGCAAGTTATAGTTATCTGAACTAACTATAACGGGGGAATTTCATTGGTTTTTACAAGTGAAATGTCCAGCTAACTATAACATGTGTGAAACCTGTGGTTTTTTAAGTGAATATATATATATATATATATATAACCTACTGGCGGTTGCCAGTAGGTAGTTATAGTTAAGACCTATTTTCCATAGGAAATCTGCAACATTCTATTCCCAATAACTTTGGCGCCGGTTGACGAATCTTCGCAAAATTTTCAAAACCTTTGGCCAGCTCCGTTCCACTCCTATCCTGAAAGTCTCGGGGTGATTCGTCAAGCGGGGGCCGAGAAAAAAAGGGGGTCCCAAAACATGTTTTCCCCGTGCAATTTCCCATAGGAACATTTAGTCGCAGCTACAGCCCGAACTGCTGAACGGAATTACACCAAATTTGGCAAAAAGGTAGCCCTTGGTTCAGAGTTGTGCCTTTTGGTTAAATGGTATAAATCCGTTCAGTAGTTCCTGAGAAAATCAAAAGTAAAATCACATATATATCTGGGCGGAGCCTAACCACACATCTCATCGTGAGATTTGATTGGCTGTCAGCACTTCATCCAAGAAGTGTTGGCAGCCATTTTTGGACCAATATACATATAGAAGGTTTTAAGACTTTAGTTACATTATAAATCATTTGTTGATGGTACCATACTCATTTTAGGAATTGTGGTGTGTTCTAAGGTGATTTTACCATGTGAAAAAGCCTTCTGCTGGGATATCATGAATCATGTTTGAGAGAAAACTATTTTCTCATGCTTTTCCCACAGAGGTTTGGAAGGTGATCTATAAGCTAAACTGAGAGCATATTTTCTGTAAATTCACATTATCTTTCTCAGTCATGTGAGAATGAAGTCTGACATTCTCAGTAAAACATGTACATCCAACAAGGGCAGAGACTGTCAGTTGATTCCTTTGTGTTCTACTGCAGCTTCCAGAGTGTTCTAAAGAACAACTAGAGCGCTAACAGTCCTACTTATAACAAACGTATTGCACACCTGAAGCCATCTTGATTGGTATAAAGTGGTAACTCTTAAAACATTTAATTTAAAAAGGAACAAAATGAGGGGGTTAATTTTGCCATATACAGTATGATTAGTGCTGCAGAAAGAAAAATTAGGGCACATTTTGAGTGACTTCTCAAATCCTCTTCTATTTCATTAAAACATTCTGACATGCAGACTGAAACATGCACTTTCAATACCAGCAGCAGACTTCCTTGGTGAGCAGTAGCTTTACTACAGTGATCTAATGAACAACTAGAGTGCTAACATTCTGAATTTATTGCAAATGTGTGACACATCTGAATGCCTTCTTGATGGAATCAAAGTAAAAAACTGAAAGTATTTCCTACTGAGGAGACTGTAGTAAATGGGGTAATTAGTAAACTTCGTAACAAATAAGTCTCCCAAGATGGCCACCAGAGACAAAAGAGCCCAAATATAGCACAAATATCACACAGATGTAGCCCAAGTATAGCCCAATGACAGAATGTCCCAGAGTGTTCTAAAGAACAACTAGAGCACTAACAGTCTTACTTATGGCAAAAGTATGGCACACCTGAAGGCATCTAAATTGGAATAAAGTGGTACCACTTAAAAAATTTTATTTGCAAAGGAACAAAATGAGGGGGTTCATTTTGCCATAGAAATTATGATTAGTGCTGCAGAAAGAAAAATTAGGGCACATTTTGACTTCTCAAATCCTCTTCTATTTCATTAAAAAATTCTGACATGCAGACTGAAACATGCACTTTGAATATCAGCAGCAGACTTCCCTGGTGAGCAGTATCTTTACTACAGTGATCTAATGAGCAACTAGAGTTGCTACATTCAGAATTTATGGCAAATGTGTGACAAATCTGAATGCCTTCTTGATGGAACCAAAGAAAAAACTGAAAGTATTTCCTACTGAGGAGACTGCAGTAAATGAGGAAATTTGGAAACTTCATAACAAATAAATCTCCCAAGATGGCCACCAGAGACAAAAGAGACCAAATGCAGCACCAATATCACCCAGATGTAGACCACATGTACAATGACAGAAGTGTGCAAAACACTTTTTATTTTTTGTGTTTTTGCAGTTTTACATAGTGCAGACTTGTCAGGCATTGGAGTGCTTTACATGAGCATTGGTTACATCACACAAGAACAAATTCATTTTGGTTTTAGACATGGGGAGATTAAGTGATTTGACCAGAATCAGAATGTCGAGCTGAAGCAGAAACTCCAACCTGGTTCCCTAGTTGCAAAGTCTGCAGCTCTGGAAGTAACACCACATCATCTGCCCTAAGTGCAACATTTAATCAAGTGGTCAACTGGATAAAAAAACATAAAGATAACAAATAATTTAAAAGTGCTTTGTCGCTATTTGAAAACTCAGAAAATATGTCCTCATTTTAGTTTTTTAGAGCACTAACCATAATTTTGATGCAAATAAGACCCTCTCATATATGTAATTTCTAAAGGAAATGCTCTAGGTATTACAGTTTTGATTACATCAAGATGACATCAGGCATTCCACACTTTTGTAATAAATATAGAATGTTAGCAATCTAGTTGTTCATTAGGATACTGTTGAGAGGCAGAGGCCAGGGGCACGGACTTTGAAAATTGAAGGCAGGTAGGAGGGTGCAGAGGCAACAATTTGACCGCACTGGGCAGGCAGGAAGGGCAGTGGCAGCACAACAGACTATGGAGGGCAGTGGAAAGGGGGGCAGGGGCAACAAACCAACAATACAGGACTGACAAGTGAGGCGGTGGCAAAATAATAGACCATTGTGGGCAGAAGGAAGAGGCAGTGGTAGTACAACCGTACATGCCACCAGACCCGATTCAGCCAGGAAATGTCCAATGTTTTTAAGTTCAAATGTGCTTTATTTGATCTGTCTCCTGTCTACAATCTCCTCTTTTTCAATTTAAGTCAAAGGGGAAAATTAATACCCCTGTTTTTTTCAAAATCTCCCTCTTACCACGTTCAAAATGTTCGCAAGTATGGTACATTGGATCATGGAAGGCAGGAGGAATTGGGGTAGGGACATGGACTCGGATAACAGAGGAAAGGAGGGACATGGAGAGGTGCACCAAACTGACCCTACAGGGCAGGCATCAGGGTTTGCAGCAGCACAATACACCACACAGGGCATGCGGGACAGGAGTGCAGCACAACAATCCATAGAAAGCAATAGGGAGGGGACAGGACCATGCACATGGACAACAGAGAACAGAGGGGAATGAGGCAATGGTCAGACAGGAGAGAAAGCTGCAGCATTACACACCATAAAGGGCAGGAGGGATGGATCAGGGGCATTACAATGGAACAGTCAAGCCAGGAGGGAGGGAACAGCGGTCTGCACGTGGAAACAGAGGGCTGGGGGCAAGGGGGAAGGGCAGGAGCAGCAAGATGACCATGGAGGTCAAGCAGGATTGGCACTAGAAGCAAGACACATCATGGTGAGCAACAGTGAGACTATGATGGCATACACACAGACCATGGAGGGAATGTGGGAGGGTGTCAGGGGCAGCTAGCTGACCACACAGGGAAGGTGGGAGGGGCTGTGGCAGCACAGAAGACCAAGCATGGAAAGCGGGAGGGTTAGTGGCAGCACAATGGCTATGAGGGGCAAGAAGGAGGGTGCAAGGGTATGCACAAAGGACCATGGAGGATAGAAGGGAGGGTCAGGCCCTGGGCACAGACAAGAGAGTTCAAGGGAAGTGGCCTCACAACAGACCACGCGGGGCAGGCAGGAGGAGCAGTTGCAGCACAACAGACCAGGGAGAGCAGAAGGGTGTGGCAGTAAAATGGACCATGGAGGACAGGAGGAAGGGGATGGGGCATGGAATGTGGACAGGCAGGTTGGAGGTGGCAGGGACAGGTTACAGTCATCTGACAATGCTAGGCAGGTGGGAAGGGAGTGGCAGCTCAACAGAACACTCAGAGTAGATAGGAGTGGCAGGTCCATGGAACATGGTGGGCAAAAGGATGAAGCAGGGGCATGCACAAAGACATCGAAGGGCAGGGGAAAGGAGAATGGGGCAGCAAGCGAAGCACAGAGACTAAGCAGGAGGTCAATGATGGGGCATAGAACTGGGCAATAGAGGGCAGGAGGAGTGGACTGGTATATCATGCTAAATGGAGGGCCGTGGCAGCACATCAGACCATGCATGGCAGGAGGGAGGAGGCTAGTCCAGACAACAGAGGATAGGGAGGAGGTGGTTGGGGCAGCAAGCTAACTGTTCAGAAAAGGTGGGAAGGCCAGTGGCCGAACAACAGACACATAGGGCTGTGATAAGGGAGCAGGGACATGGACTTGGACAATGAATGGCTAGGAGGAGGGAAGGCAGGAACAGCAAGCTAGGGTGGGGGCAGCAAATGCCAGGCGCTGCTTCCAACACCCCACCATCCATTGTGATATGCATCTTACTTAACGTTAAAAAAAACCTAGAAATGTGCTGAAAAAAACAAAGATTGCAGGGACGGTATAGTTAGACTCAGATTTCACTCATACACAACCAGTGAAATTCAGCAGTTATAGTTACCTGAGCTAATTATAACTTACCCCCCGCAATGTACTGCTAATGACCTCAGACATTACATCATTCATGACATGGTCAGTTACATCACTCATGACATCACTCATGACATCTCTAATGAGCTGTGAATGGAATGGAACTATGATCGCTAGAACTTTATTTAGGGATAGTGTGTGTATATCAACACCGCTTTTTTTACTTTTCTTTCGTAAAGGAATGGCGTAGTCAAAAACACAAGTGCAGGTACAATATTTTGTACACTATGCATGCACACCTCTAATCAGCTATAAACTATTGATACGCTCTTCTAAGTACCCAGTTAGTACCTCTGCAGTGTAGAAATCCTCCTGTCTGTCCCATGCATTTCTCCAATCGCCCATCCAGCACTATCTACTTATCCTATTACTTCACCAATACCTAAGCACCAATTCACTACACACTCTGTTTGTAATACTGTATTTATTCTAGTTACTAGTCATGAACTTATGGAATGGCCTAGCTACTAACACAAGTACATCTATAATATTGTGTGCACTATCCAAGCAGACCTCCAACTAGCTACATACTATTGTTACACTCTTCTAAATACCCAGTTAGTACGCATGCAGTGTAGGAATCATCCAGTCTGTCCCATGCACTTCTTTAATCACTTATCTACCACTATCTACTTATCCTATCACTCCACCAATACGTAAGCACTTATAAGTTAAGTGTTCACTCTGTTTGCAGCACTGTCATCATTCCAGTTACTAGTGGTATTCTTATAAAATGACCTAGGCACCAACACAAGTACACATAAAATATTATGTGCATAATCCCTACAAATATCTGAGCAGATACATACTATTGGTCCACTCCATTAAATACTAAAGTAGTACCCATGCAGCGTAGGATACCTCCTGTCAGTCTCATGCAATTATTCAATCACCCATCCAGCACTATGTTCTTATTGTATCAGTCTACCAATACCTAAGCACTTATTGGGCAGATTTACAAGCACCCTGCGCCACCAGTACGTCACTTTTTGTAACGTAGTGATTGCGCCAGGCACTCCTTCATATTTACAAGGAGAGGAAAAGCCACCCTGCGTGGTTTTTCCTCTACTTGTAAATACGACCCCTTCATACACAGAACTTTGCGTTGAAGGGGCGTCCCATAGGTGTTGCTGTGGGTGTTCCCACGCAACACCCATAGAACAAGACACATCTCTAGATTTATGAGAAGTCGTAAATCTGGAGATGTGTGTGAATGCTGCGCCATCCTAGAGTTGGTGTAGCAAGGTGCAAAGAGGAGAGTTGTTTTCATTTCTCCTAATTTTTTCCTCTTTCTATGCATGCTGCATTCCACAGCATACATTGAAAGAGGAAAATGCCTTTACTGACTGTTTTTGTGCAGGAAGGTGTCCCTTCCTGCACAAAAACAATCTCCACACGACACAGACATCCTTGCACCATGGTGCAAGGGTGCCTGTGTCACCGCATGGCTGCAGTTTGTGCAGCAGTGCAGAGGGAAGCACAGAGTTGCAACATATTCATGTACATATGTCACATCCCTGTGCTTCCGAAGTACCACAGTGCAGTGCAGCTAAAGAGCTTGCAGTGTCACGCGGCAGTACTTCCTCATAAATCTTCACCTATATATTCACCATACACTACTAATGCATTCTTTCAGTCAATCATGCTGTATACATATATTCAACCAAACTTTCACACATTACCTTGCAATTATACTTCTTTATTTAACCAGATAAGGTTGTTCTGATAAGAACTTTTTTTTCTTTTGTATTTTTTTGATTTTTTTAACAATTGTGGTTTTTTTTTGCCTTTTTCAAAAAATGAACAAAAAAAAGAACGAATAAAACTGGAAACATTTGGACTTAC
The DNA here is from genome assembly GCF_964204655.1 of Triturus cristatus. NCBI lineage: Eukaryota > Metazoa > Chordata > Amphibia > Caudata > Salamandridae > Triturus > Triturus cristatus. Next base: position 759,614,028 of record NC_140587.1, read on the forward strand.
TTATCATTCCAAAAACAAAAAAACAAAAAATTAACAACGATGGTTGCGTTGCGCAGCACAAACTGCATCCACCGACTGCTCACTGCAGCATATAAGTTTCTTACACTTCACGCAGTGTTACTCGAGAAAGGCGAATTCAGGCCTAATGTCCTTTGCAGGTGTTCCTGAGGATGCTCCAGATGTACTTGCCACAGCAGGTGAGGGGTTCAAAGCAGCTTGCCTTATTACCTCCCGAGCAAGATTGAGAGGATGTGTGGTCTGGAGATGCTTGTACATAGAAGCAGTGCCACAAGAGTATTTTTTTCACTACCTCTTGACAGGACTCGGTCACAAATTTTGCACGTCACCTTTCTCGCATTTACTTTCTTCTCTACAGGTGGAAAAGTGAAGAATTTCCACACAACAGATTCCGGCCTCTGTGGACGTGGTGCCTCCTGTAAGAATTTTTCTTCAGAAGATACTTCCTCCTGCTGCTGCTGTCCAGATGCCATTTTGATTGATATTTTTTGAAAAACACCCAAAAAAACAAGGAAAAAGGGTTCTTGTAGGAAAAGAGATGTCTCTCTAAAGATACTCCAACAAGAATGATTAAAATGGGTGGGGTCCTTCAATAGTTACAGTGGGAAATGTTATGAACCAATGAAATCTTTTTTTTTAGGTCACATGGGATCCGCGCACTCTGCGCTCACGAAGCACGCACCCGGCGCGACTTCGTGAGAATATATTTAAAAATAATATACATTTATTATAAGTACAAATATATTATTTTTATGAATATCTTAGATAGTCTCTTGCCCTAGTATGTATATTGAGCACAAATACATATCATTTTAGAACATAAAAAAATTTCGCGGGAGTCGCGCACCCAGCGCGCCCCAGCACGTATATGACGTCACGCAGGACCTGCCACCGCGCAAGCGTCGTGTACCGTAATGCACACGTGTCGCGAATGCGTGGGAGCAGGAGTCACGGACTGGTCGCATACCAATTTCCCACATCACGTTATATTAAATGTGTATGTTGTAACTGAAAAACATGCAGCCGTCGCACACCGTACACGCATTCTTCACGACATTTCTAAAATGGCGGCTAGAATCTGCGCACCCACAGTGCTGTGTACGCTGTGGGTGCGACTCCCAAAAAATTGTTGGGAATTTTTTTTTTTAAAGGAAATAATATAAATATATTAAAATAACAAAATAAAACAAAAAAATTAAACAATATTTCACTTTTAATTTTTTGTGTGCAATTTACTGAAAAATATATAATGTTATTTAATGAATAAAATATTTATAAATAAACAGTTAAAAACTGTAGAATTTCAGTACAAAAAAATAGGTATAACTACTATTACACTTAAAAATTAGCATTTGCAAAACCTTTGAAATTCACTGAAAAAAACATAGGTTTCAGAGACGTTATAGTCAGAAATTAGCATTTAAAAAACCTTAGAAATTCACAGAAAAAAACATAGGTTTCAGGGGTGTTATAGTTAGCTGGACATTTCACTCATACAAAACCATAGAAATTCCTCTGTTATAGTTAGTTCTGCTAACTATAACTCGCGCGCCCGCAATGCACTGCTGATGATGTCACATATTACATCATTCAAGAAATGGTCAGTGACATCACTGATGCCATCTCAAATAACATCACTGATGACATCACTGATGTCATATTCCATGTGACAATCTGATACACCTCATCATACACTAGTATAACCTTTCATCACTCACTGTAAAATACAGAGTACCATATTTGAAACCATTGGCACACCAATACCAGTTACTACATACCCACTCACTGATTCCTAAGTTTACACACACAACTACCCATTCAACAACAGAATCACTTATACATGCAGTCACTAATTAATAGAACACTATCAAATGCACTTATACACATATATATACACATATATAGACATTGACACAGCAGTCATCTTAGTCAGTTATGCAGTCATCCTACTCACTCATGAAAAAAATGTATCACACTTACATTTACTCACTTACACAATTATACACAAAGCACCTCATTTATTCAAACACATAGTAACTCATAGTTAATATGTTAAAAATCAATATTACAATTATACACTCATTCATATAGTTACTCTCACAATCACTGATTCTTATATATACTTGTTTATATACACCAACTCTCACATACAATGCCTTTTATTTTTTTACTTTGTTGAAGATGTACAACTGAAACATATATTCGCTCACCAACACAGAAATAAATACACTCAGTCAACCAAACAACTGTTTCCACATGCACTCTTAAACCTATACACCAAGTCAATCAACCATTCACACATCTATGCATATTGAGTTATACACACCCCATCAAACCGCACACAAACTTGGTGTCCCATACAAATACTCAGCCAATTAATCAACAACTAATATACACACTCATGTAGTTAGTGACCAACTGATGCAGCATGTTATACAACAACAGAGACAGTGATGCACAAATTCACATAGTTTAGTTACTAATCCATGTATTAAATGAGACACTTTTAATTACTCACTTAAACAGACAGTCAGACAGCTACTAAATCCTCCATCCAGACAGTTATATATCCACTCAATCTTCAATACAGATTGGTATATATATATATAATACATATTTAAATTTCAAACTAAACCACATTCACTGGATGATGTCATCAGTGATGTCATCAGTGATGTCATTTGAGATGTCATTAGTGATGTCATCAGTGATGTCACTGACCATGTCATGAATGTTGTAATATGTGACATAATCAGCAGTGCATTGCGGGCGCGCGAGTTATAGTTAACAGCACTAACTATAACAGAGGAATTTCTATGGTCTTGTACGAGTGAAATGTCCAGCTAACTATAACACCCCTGAAACCTATGGTTTTTTCTGGGAATTTCTAAGGCTTTTTTAAATGCTAATTTCTAACTATAACATCTCTGAAACCCATGGTTTTTTCAGTGAATATATATATATATACATATATTTTCATTAAAAAAACACAGGTTTCAGGGACGTTATAGTTAGTTGGACATTTCACTCGTAAAAAACCAGAGAAATTTGTCCGTTATAGTTAGTTGAGCTAACTATAACTCGCACCCCTAAAAAGCACTGCTGATGATGTCACATATTACATCATTCATGACATGGTCAGTGACATCACTGATGACATTTCAAATGACGTCACTGATGACATCACTGATGAAATCATCCAGTGACTGTGTGTTTCTGTAAAGTTTAGGTATGTTTTATATATATATAGGCCAAGGTGTTTTGAAGAATGAGTGGGTGTATGACTGTCTGAATGGATAATTTAATAGGTGTGTGACTGACTGTATAAGTGAGTGATTAAACGTGTCTTACTGAATGCATGGGTTAGTTACTAAACTGTGTGAATGTCTATATCAGTCTGTTTGTTGGTGTGTAAGCGCCTGCATGGATTGGTGAGTAGCTGGATGAGTGTCTTAATGGGTTATTGATTGGTTGTTTGTGTATCTGTATGGGTGCCTGAGTGCCAGTGTGTGTGGGTGGGGGTGTGTGTGACTCTGTGTATAGATGTGTGAGTAGGTAATTCACTGGGTGTATGGGTTCAAGAGTGCATCTGTGAAGGGCTGTAGGGGTGGGTGAGTGTGTGTATGGGTGTGTTGGTGAGTGAATGGTTGTCTCAGTGGTACATGTGTGAGTAACTACATATGTGAAAGGCAGTATATCTGAGTGTTGAGGTATATAAATCACTAAATGTGAGAGTGATTGATTATGAGAGTGGCTGTTTGGATGAGTGTGTGCTTGTATCAGTGATTGTATAAGAGAGTAAGTATGTGTTAGTATCTGTATGAATAAGTGAGGTCATGTGCATGTAAATGTATGGTGAGTAAATGGAGTGTGAATGATTCTTTGCATGATTGACTAGGTCTGTGAGTAACTCTATGGACGAGTAGCAATGTGTGAATGTCTGAATAGGTGTATGAGTGCAAATGATAGTGCTGTATTGATAAGTGACTGCATGTATGAGTGACTGTATGGGTGAATGAGTGGACTTGTGTATAGACCTAGAGAAACAGTGAGTGGGTATGTAGTAACTGGTATTGGTGTGTCTATGGTTTTGAAAATGGTAGTCTGTATTTTAGAGTGGGTGTATCAAAGGTTATATTAGGGTGTGAGGAGATACATCAGATTAACATGAGGATGATGTAATCATTGATGTCATTTGAGATGTCATCAGTGATGTCACTGACCATGTCATGAATGATGTAATATGTGACGTCATCAACAGTGCATTGCGGGGGCACGAGTTATAGTTAGCTCAGCTAACTATAACGGCCGAGTTTCTCTGGTTTTGAATGAGTGAAATGTCCAACTATCTTTAACGTCCCTGAATCCTGTGGTTTTTTCAGTGAATTTCTATGTTTTTTTAAATGCTAATTTCTAACTATAACGTATCTGAAACCTTTGTTTATTTTCAGTAAATTTCAAAGATTTTTTAAATGCTAATTTCTAACTATAACGTCCCTGAAACCTATGGTGTTTTCAGTGTACATATATACATATGAATATATATATTTACAAATATTTTCATTTAACGTCATCATTCACAAACTGTAGTATGGGGGCGCACAACACTCCACAGACGCCGTCCTACATGAGTTTTTCACCCTTTCATAATTTTTTTGTTTTTCAAATTTTTCATATTTTAGTAAATATAACCTTCATTTTCAGTGCAAGATTACACAATTAAAGTCCATCACCCAGAAAGACGCATTTCGGTTTGTGCCTTCTACAGGGCCTCCGGTTACCCTTTCTCCACCACTCAAATGCACCTCCTAGCGCACTGCTAGTTCAGGGATGAAGTTGCCTCGGCTATTGAGAGTCGTAGGGGGCCAACTACCCCTCCTTTTATCTCCAGTAAGTCCCAGACAGTGGGTTGGCTGAGAGGTTTTCGGTGGCCACACCCCTTACTCCACACCTCTGCTAATACACCAGCAGGCGCAGTACTAGTTGAGGAATGAAGTCACCTTGGCTCTTGAGATTCCTTGGGGACAAAATACCCCTCCTAGTACTTCCAGAAAGCTGGATGGCTGAGAGTAAGTAAGCTGGATTGGTGAGAGGTTGTCAGAGGCCACAGCCCCTTTCTCCACCACTTTGTAAAACACGCTTCCTGGCGCACTACTGATTGGGAGAAGAAGTTCAAAGACCTCTCAGCAATCCCTCTGGGTAGGACTTACTGGAAGTAATCGGAGGGCTTGTTGGTTCTCAAGGACCCTCTGGAGCCAAGGGGACTTCATGCCTCAACCAACAGGGATCCCAGGAAGTGTGCTTGCAGAGTGATGGAGAAAGGGGGCATACCCCCCGCCCTGGGCTGATTTCAGCCCCGGGACCGCATACCCCAGGGCCCTGTCGTTCTTTTTTTTCATTTTTGTCATATAATGAAAACAAGGTGGGTTGTGAGAGCCACTACAAGGGCCGAAATTGGCCCTGCTGACCCCATTCCTCCCGGGCACGCCCATTTTGTAAAATTAATTATTTGCAGAAATACGTCAGAGCCTGTGTTAGGCAATACAGAGCTATGTTGGTGTGACTGCAGCTACCTTTGAGTCTGCTGCATGTATTAATATTTTCTGGTGAGTGATTGAATCTATTCATGCTTCTGTAGCTATCTCAATAGTTGAAACAGAGGCTATATGTTTTTCTGATATTGTATGTCAGATGCTTTAGATATGGCATACTCTATGTAGTACTTGGCATAGGGGCATGCAAGTGCACAAGTAACTTATTGAACTGAAAAGTACATCTCTAATTTCTTAAGCACAAACCAACATGCTTTATAGCACACCTACAACATCTCTCACATGTGACATGTGCATACTGAATCTTGGATTTTAGACTTGACAAACAGCTTTCCCATGACAAATCAAGATACAAGTGAAAGTGAACACATGGGACAAGTACTTCCAGGCATCATCCATGTTTGAAAGAGTATTTCTCTAAATAAATGAGAAGGTTGCATCAGAACTTGCCAAAATAGATGGAAAAATTGTAGGAGTACACCTGTAGCAGTGCCTTGAGATATTTAAGTAAATGTGCTAGTATATGACTGTCTATTTTAGTATTTCTATTACTCTCTAAATACTTGTAATGACTTGCGTTGCAATGGTATGCAATTTAACAACGTGGTCATTGTAACAACCTCGTTGTAATGGCATGCGATGTATCGCATGTGATGCAACATCGCATATTCGCTGCAGGCTCACCACCATACTGCAAGCCCTGCATAGCGACTACAATTTCAAACCCAGCTGCAGAGTCGGAGGGAAGCACCCCCTGGAGGCACGCAGTGCTCCCGAGCCCCTTGTGTTGGGGTCACAGCTGGTTCGACTGTAACGCCATCTTCCTGCCTGCTTGTGAAATCAACAGTTGAAGACCCACTAATGGGGTAAGCACCAGCTCCGGGTGGTTGACTCTGTGCATCGCCATCCAGTGCCTCCCACTGCGGCCCCTTATGTAAACCCTTACACCATGAAGCAGGCACATACCAGAACAACAGTGAGTGGCAAGGGACCCCGGAATTCATAAGACCAACACCCCCGGAGTGCACATTGAGTGCTTTTACTACCGGTACAGCGATCTGATCCTTATTACCCCTCAGGAGGCAAAAGCTGACAGCAGGGAATGACAACCATGGGGCCAACTAAGGCCAGAAGTGATGACCCACCTGCGGTACTGTGTGGATTGCACATAGGGCTCATACATTCACAAACTGAGCAACCACATCGCCTCAGCATTACCTCCTGAACACAGTTGGATATTATCCTACAGGAAATTAGAGACTTTTGAGTGGCCAGCAAACAGCAACTAGGAACTATCACCCTGGATATCATCCTACTAAAAGATAACCACCAGAAGTTGGCAGACAGAGTTAAAAGAAACACATTTACACTCTCTACTCTGTCCTCGGGCCATGGGGACCACAACACACAGCTGGCACAACTACGGCAGCAGGTAAACCAACTTCAGGAGCGGGTTGAAGATGCAGAAGGGAGGGCCCGCAGGATTAATGTGCATATTGTTGGGATCCCAAAGGAACCCAAAGCCCACATATCACACAATTTGTGGAAGACTTGCCCCGTAAGCAGGTGGCACTGATCGGTTTGTCAAAGATATTTATGGTCGAAAGAGCACACCAGGTCCCCACACCTAGACCCCCCTCTGGGGCACAGCTGAGGGCCATTATGGCCAGGATTCTCAAATATAAAGACCGAGACAGGCTCATACCGACCGCTCATGATAAAGTGCCTCATTATGGACAACGCAAGAATATCCCTCCTCCCAATACAGTTGCGGTACAAGAGAAGAGTGCATTTTTCCAGGAAGTGAAAAGACATTTGCTTACTGCTGGCTTCACATATGCATTTTTATTCCCAGCCAAACTCAAAAGTCATTCACAACCACAATACCCATGTTTTTAAAAATTCAAGCAGATCTTTGGAATGGCTGGAGCAACACTTCCCGCACACCCTCATTCAACGGCCTAATAGACCTGCCCCACCGAAGGTGCGGTAAGCACCTAGACAATGGTGGTGAGGGCCTGGAACACACGATGGCATGGGAGTGACGCCCTCCCAACAGCAAGCCCTGGAAGGACAACTCGCGGCAATCTGGACGTTCTCCACCCAGAGAACCAATAAGCCACCCCTCAGTTCCAAGTCATCACAGGGCAGTGCATCAGACTCAGACACAAATGGTAGCATAGAGGGTATGCACCTACACGCAAGATATGAGACACAAGCAAACCCTCCCGAACCACTCATGGGGGGTGTGCCACACAGAAAAAGACACCCGTGTCTAATTTTGTCATTTACGCTTCCTTATAATGTGTACTCTTATCCAAAATGTTGCAGCCCTACCCCTCTGATTTGATGCATACTATGGTGGGGCCCTGGAGTCCGGATGTCAAGCAATAACTGACATGTATGCACCGCGCTAAAGTGGTCCCCCTTGCAGAGATATTACCACACACCACACTAGCGAAGGCACTTGGTGAATATTGTTTTCAAATGTTTTTGTCTGTTTTAATGCTTGGTCGAATGACGGAATAGCAATGGTCCAAGTATTGCAGGAAGGTTCTTCTTGTTACATGGTGCCACCCTATTTACTTGTGCAGGATACCAGGAAATGGGTGCGGGGTGTTGTATTTACATCCATATGTTTCTTATACTATAAATGTCAACAGTAGCTAGAGCTACAATATAATCACATGGAATGTGTGGAGTATGTGATCCATGCACAAGAGACATAGAAAAATAGTCCAACTACATAGACGCCATGCCCAAATCGCTTTCTTGCAGGAAACCCACCTAGTTGCTTCCGAAGTTCAGAAATTGCGTAGCAGATTGAGAGGTCAACTGTTCCATACCTCTTATTCTGCATTGTCAAGAAGATCTGCAATTTGACTTTGGGTAGCGGTTCCCTTTGCAGTGCTAGATTCTAAAATTGGCACACAAGATTGCTATGCTTTACTCAGGGGCACACTAGATGAGGACCGATGGCACTCGGTTTTATACATGCACCTAATACTGAACAAGACTCCTTTTTCGCCCTCTTGTCAACAGCTTTGGCAGATTGGATTCCATATTCCTCAGTACTGGGGGAGGGGACTTTAGCGTAGTACTAGACACAGCATTAGAACATTCTCACCTCCCCCGACCGGAACAATTCCGGAGCACCAAGCTAGAGGGTTGCAAATATGGATAGATGGTTGGGGACTCCTGGCTGTGTGGTGTAGTTGGAACATTGGTATGAAAAAATATTCCTTTTACTCTCACCAACACACACTGTATTCTCGTTTTGACAGATTGCTATGCTCCCCACACCTTCAACTTTGTATTACACATGCTACATATCTAGCAAAGACCACATTCGATCATAACCCACTGGAGATACCTACCTGGCGCCTACAGCCTTGTCGACTGGAAAACATAGTGTTTAGAGAAGCCCTAGCCATGACCATTGACACGTACTTCTAGAATAACTCTGTGACAGCTTCCTCCCCATTAGTAGAGTGGGAGGCATTTAAGTTCGTGGTGAGAGGCACATCAATCAGCATGGTGTTAGGAGCTAGGGCTGGAGTTTTGAGGGAACTCATATGCCTAGTGAGTAAGTTGGGCCCACTTGAGAGTGCAGCAGCTGAGATGCTACTCCTGAATTACAGGAAGCCAGAATCACACATGCAGATCCACTAGAATGCCTCCACGTGATAGATTACAGTGCTTACGCACAGAAAATGCTAGGCCTGGGCGAAGCACTACGCTACGCTCGCGTAGTTTGCGAAGTTCGCGCTACTTCGCGCTACGCGAACTGCACGTAGCACAGTGCGAACACGCGTAGCGTAGTGTTGCGTAGTGCTGCGGTCATTTTTTGCTTGCTCGCGGTCCTCAACGTCAAGTTGGCGACCGCGAGCAAGCAAAATGACATCCTGGCGAGACTTTTTCCTTGTTCGCGATCGCGAGCATGGAAAATAAACCTCCCGGCGAGATTCCCAACGCGAGAAGGTCAGGTTTCTCATTGCGAGGGGTCGCGTATGCTCGCGACCGCTCGCGATGAGAAACTACCAGTTCGCGTTGAGAAAGCTGCAGCTCGAGTAAAAATCTTCTCGAGCAGCAGAAAACTACAGCTCGCACTGTGCAAGATGCCATTTTCAATGATTGCACAGTGCCGGTTGCTTGTCCGCACTGTGCAATCATTGAAAACAACATCTTGCACAGTGCGAACATGTTACTTCGCAGTTCGCGAAGTGCTACGCGTAGCTCGCGTAGTGCGAACTTCACTTTGCGTAGCTTCGCGAAGTGCTACTTCGCGAACTACGCCCACCCTTAGAAAATGCACACTGAATTGGACAATACTAACATGCTTAATTCATGCAGACTGTTCTCCCACATCCATCCTGCTTATCAACAAACCCGATCATGGGCTAGCAGTGGCAAAACTGGGGATCTATACAGCATTCTGTGACTTTCACACTACATTATACACAGCTCCACTGCCTCCAGACCCTACGGAGATATTGCTTTCTTGTATGAGGCGAACTTGCCCACGGTTTCAGTGAGTGAACGGAGGCACTCGCTGCCCCCATCTCCATGAATGAGATTCAGGGTGCCATTATGGAGCTGGCCCGCAATGAAACGCTTGGTCCTGATGGAATGGTGGCAGAATTCTACTCTACATATGCTGTCAAATTGGACCAGCAGCTCGAGAGACTATCACCCTTATGCATCAAGCAAAAATCCAGTCGGTAAAATACCGATTCGGTAATAGCTCCCGGTATTGTGTGAAAAATACCCAATCCCAATGCATCAACCCAAAACCCGAGCAAATAACGAATCGCTAAATAAATAACCTCGAACATACCGAATCGCTAATACCCAAAATGCTAATTTACCGAATCGCTAAATACCGAAATCGCAATTACCGAAATCACTATTAGCTCCCGGAAATTGCCAATAGCAAATAACGAATCGCACCCCAATGCAACAAAACTCGCTAATAACGAAAATCCCAAAAATCGCTATTTTGCCAGAGCTAAATAAGGGGAATCAAAACCTGGAGGTAAAGTCACAAAAAAAAAAAAAAAAATCTTCCTACATGTGCAAATGATTGAGGCAATCACTAAACCCTTAAATGTGGCCCAGGAGACCCTGTTGGCTCCCACAAAATGGCTGCCCTCTACGTGCTTGCAAGGAGGATGCGGATCAATGCAGCAGGACAGCGCAGGAGAAGGGTCCAGGAGCGAGTGTTCAGACTGCGCATAACCCTGCTCGGCCAGAATGAGGACGAGGTGTACCAGAAGTATCGCCTCAATCGCGCTATGATCATGCGCCTGATTGCAGACCTGGAACCATTACTGCAGCACCAGACACACCGGACCAATGCAATCCCTGCGCACGTTCAGGTCCTATGCAGCCTGCACCTACTGGCCTCAGGGAGTTTCCAGGGGGTAATTGCGGTTGCCGGAGGTGTTTCGCAAAGCGCACTGTCACGCTTCTTCAAAAAATTCCTAGATGCCATGCTGACAATGCTCCACACACACATCAGCTTCCCCACAACCCCACAGCAGTTGGACCGCACCAAACAGGCATTCTACCAGGTGGCACAATTTCCACATGTGATTGGATGCATCGACTGCACGCATATCCCCATATGTCCTCCGTCAGCAAATGAGTACCTTTTCAGGAACCGCAAGTCATACCACTCGATCAACGTGCAGGTTGTGTGCGATGCCAACAACATCATAACGGACCTAGTGGCACAATTCCCAGGGAGCACACACGACTCATACATCTTCCGCAACAGTGGAATGCACAGGCGACTACTCAATGGAGAATTTGGAGAGGGACTCCTGTTAGGTAAGTAGAACTACGCTTCCCCACACCAACACCACACATGTATGTACATCACCAATGCTAAGTCTATGCTTCTATCTTCTAGGTGACAGTGCTTACGCCCTGCGGGAATACATACTAACCCCATACCTAAATCCAGCAACCCCGCAGGAACATCGCTACAACGCTGCACACATCAGCACGAGGAATGTGATAGAGCGGACTTTTGGGATTCTCAAGAGCCGCTTCCGTATCCTCCACAAGACTGGCGGCGCCATGCTATACCAACCAGACACATGCTGTCGAATAATTGCTGTATGTGCAATGCTGCACAACATTGCCACCAGAAGGGGGATACCCATGGAGGTGGACAGGGATGACGACCCCCAGGCTGACCAACCACCCGCCCAACGACGACCGGCACACATCCCAAACACAGCAGAGGGCCATAGGAGGCGGACAGACATAATGCAAAATCATTTTTGACCCTGGGTAAAATGAGACATTACAAGTTGGTGTTGGGTGCAACTGTTTAATGCACAGTAGCACTGAGGATTGTGCAACAGAACTAGCATTGTGAATCATGCTCCGATTGCATAAATGTAAATAAAAGGTTCCTTAAAGTCAGGCCTGTGCAAACACAATAATTGGATGGCCATGGTTGCTCCACCATGGACCTGCAGCATGTCCAAATTTCTAGTGGCGCTTGCCACGTACACCAAGCCTCCGCTCAGGTGCATCCAAAGCCTCACCACGGCCTGTCCCCGTGGAGGCACGCGAACTTCGGCGCCTGGTGCTGGCCTCTGCCAGTGACACGCTGCTGACACTGGAGGCAGCCTCACTGGTGTCATCCCCCCCCCAATGCTGCAGCACTGCATGTGCTGCTCTGAAGTTGTTCCACAGCAGTGGTGATGTGTCCCAGTGACTTGGCCACATCACCGCAGAAGTGCCCAAGGTCCACCTGCAGGGAGACTGTGCGGCGTGCCAACACAGCGGTGCAGTTGCTGTGCCGTTGTATGGCCTTGGTAGCGGCGGCAGAACGCAACATTAGCTGCCGGTTACTCCTCCTCTGGGACTCATGGCCCTCCCTGATGGCACGGGTGAGCTCACGTACCTCCTCCCTGAGCTGAGCATTGCCATCAGCAACCGCAGTGGTCTGGTCCCTGACCGCCGTGCCCATGTCCCTGACCGCGGAGCCCATGTCGGTGACTGCTGCAGTCATGGCGCGCATCTCCCTCACTAGGTGCACGATGTTGCAGCTGATGCTAGCCACATGTCTTCCCTGCAGGTTCTGTGTACGCAGCATCCTCTCCTCAATTGCAGAGGTTGTTGGGACATCCTGGTCTGCTGAGGAGACGGAACTGCGACGGGCCCTGTGACGCCGGGCGTGTCTTGAGCCTCCAGGTGGTGCAGCAGGTGGTGTGGATGTGCGCAGCGTGGGTGCCAATTGCGGGGGGGGGGGGTTGCCATCTCCTGCAAGGGCGCAACTTGGTGCCTGTGCCTCTGCGGTATTGTGGCTGTACTAGCTGCAGGCTGTCTTGCTGGTGCCGTTGCTTGTGGCGCAGGTGCTGGTTCCTTGGCTTGTGGCGCAGGTGCCTTGGCTTGTGGCACTGGTGCTGGTGCCGTTGATTGTGGCGCTGGTGGAGGTGGTGCTGGTGGGGTGGCAGGTGTTGGCGGTGCGTGCGCATCCTGCGCAGTCTCCTGGTCTGACTCCATGGGTGTCTCAGAAATGATCAGCTGGTCGCTGTCGTCAGAGTCCCCAGGTGATGCATCTGTGTGTGAAACAGTGCATGATTAGTGGGATGATTACACCTACATAGTGTTGTACCCATCAATGTCCCTCTGTGGTCCAACAAATGAACAGTCTACAGCCATGTACAAAATATGTGGTGTGTGCTCAGAGGATTTACGCCTGTACCTGCACTCTGGGCTGACTAGACTACAACTCCCAAGATGCAGTAGTGTCATGTGTGGAGCTGTCTGTGCCAGAGCTGCAGACACAGTGAGATTGGGCTGGGGGCATGGGTATGGATTTACGCTATGCTGGGTGTGGCACAGGCATGCATCTTACCTTGGGCACTTGTGGCTGCGCCGGACGTGTCCATCTGGATCACCCCCACGACGGCTTCCCGCTCTATCGTCCCTTCCACAAGGTCCTCCAGGGCTGTGTTGGATGGTGCAGTGGTTGTTCCGCCTCCAGTCCTTCTTGCCTCCCGGAGCCTCTCAGCAATCCTCTCTTTTGCGCGCTTCCGCAGGTCATACCACCGTTTTTTAAGGTCGTCGATGCTGCGGCTAGTGACGCCAACCGCATTGACCCTCTCACGGATGCGCTGCCAGATGCGCCGCTTCTCGGTCTCAGGCACCTTGAGGGACAGCTTGCCAAAGAGGCGGTCGTGTTTGCTGGACACTCCCTCGATGAGGTACTCCAGCTCCCTGTCCGAAAACTTCTTCTTGCGCTTGCGTGCAGATTCTGCGCTGGATGGCACTTCCTGCGACATGATGGATGTGTGATGTGAATGGCAGAATCTGTGTGGCCTCACTCTGCACAGCCTGTCCTTCTTTCCAGCTCCTGTCTGCTCCTCTCTCGAGGCTATGTGGGTGGGGCAGCAGTATTTCCTGGTTGGTGATGTCATCAGCCTGTTCCCGGAGCGACGCGGCAATTTGCGATTTCGCTATTACCGATTCGGTAATTGCTAATTCGGTATTACCGAACTCGCTATTAGCCAAATCGGTATTACCGAACTCGCTATTTGCTAGTGAGGCCGTTTGCGTGCCCCGCTATTAAGGAATCGGTAAATTTAGCGATTTTTAAGGAATCGCTAAATTTCACCGAATCTGTTGATGCATGCCAATTACCGATTCCTTAATGGCGATTCCTTATTTTTCGCTATTAAGGAATCGGTATTAGTTTGGTTGATGCATATGCCCCTATGTAATACTACCCGCGACGAGGGCTCACTACCCCCCTCTACTAAGGAAGCACTTGTGACATTTCTGCAAAATCTGGTAAATCACCTAAGAGTTATCATTGGGCAGGCCAATTTTGGTACTAAACACGGAATATAAAATACTCAGCTAAGTTCTGGCCTGCTGGCTGCTCTCATTACTTCAGCAACTGGTGCATATGGACCAGTACGGTTTTGTGCCATGATGCAAACACCTATTTTGGCATACATAGATCGTTCAGAATAATTGACGCAGGCCGGCACCAGTTCCTTTATGCCAGTTGCATTTCGCTGGACATTCGCCAAGCTTTTGATACCCTAGGATGGGATTTTCTGTGAGCATCACTGGCCCGTTATGGAATACCCCATGACTAAATCTGATAGGTGAAACTGCTGTACACAGTACCTACAGCCAGGGCCCAGACCACGCCCTTTATCTCAGATTGCTACCAGGTATGCTGTGGCACATGTCAGGGCTGCACCCTCTCCCCACTCCTATTTATACTGGCTATTGAACCTATTGCACAGTGGATCCGCCAGGAGGCTAGACAAAAGGGGATACCTGTGGACCACAGGATGCACTCCATATCATTGTATGTGGATAATATGAGTCTATACCTACAGGATCTCTGGGAGGGGAAATTAAAAACTGCCCCCTACTATAACAGTTCAAGTAGTTGTCAGGGCTCCATATTAACGCAGACAAATCCTGCGCTTACTCCTTTGCTGACACCCACGCTGCACCCCTGTTCCAGTTCGGGGTTTCGCAAATCCTGGAGGTAGCACGCACCTTTAGGTACTTCAGGATTCAGGTACATCATGAGACACAAGATCTGTTGGAGGGAAATCTCATTCGCATGATTAATGCACTCAAATCCCAGGTGTCCTTCTGGGTAATGCTGCCTCTGTTGGTGGCCGGTTGACTAGCCCTCGGAAAATGGTGATATTGCTGTGCTTATTGTATAATTTTGTGAATTTACCGATCATAATACCAGCATGGGTGTTAAAACTGTCAAACACTATACTAATTAACCCCACATGGGGTAGTGAGAGCCACAGAGTCTGTTTAAATAAGCTTCGGTTACCTAAAGCCAGAGGCAGTATAGTTGGCCCAAACTTTAAAACATATTGAATACCTGCACAACTAAAATGGCTATCCTACTGGCTGGCAAGACATAACCTGACAGAAATAGTCTACACCACAGCCCAACTGAGACAGGGTGTATCACAGAGATTGTTGTGCCCCAGAGGCCCCTCACTGCAATCAGGCTCCCTTTTGCTGCACATAACCCTAACCTGTTGGAAAATGGCAACAGAAGACACTGCCTCTCCGGCACATTTCATGCCAAATATTCCATTATGTGGTTTGCCCACTTCCTCAGGCACATTGACAGCACATAGGCTGGACCCATGGGAACAGACAGGGGTGCTGACAGTTGCTTCATTGTTCTGGGATGGTACATAAATGTCACACACTGATTTTGTGCACACTTATGGATTACCCGGCACACTCTTCCATGCAAGTATTCAGCGGTATGTCTGTAGGCACTGGGTACCAGATACGAGAGAACCCATCACTCACAAGCTGCTCCAAGCACTCCATACAATGGGTCACAGTAGACACCTAATACAGTGTCTCTATTGAGGATTCTGGGAGCACCTCATGACCCCGCTCTTGACATTAAAAACAAAATGGGAGACTGACATGACCAGGGAATTAACTGAGACGGAATAGGCCTGCTTACTACATTATCCCAAGAAGGTGTTGTACAACTTGAGGTTTACATTCATTCAGTTCTCTATATTGCACAGAACTTATCTCATCTCGCACAAGATTACCAGGATAACAGGATGTTCCCTAAAGCTTCCCAACATGCCTTCGCTGTCATGCTCAGGACGCCAACTTAATGCACACGTTATGGTCATGTCCTTCTCTATCTGGTTACCGAGTTGGGATCTCTGAATCACTGGGAGACCTGACTGGCCACCACCATTGGGATACCCAAGAGCACTGCATATTAGGGTTGCCCCTACATCCCGAATGCTCAAAAGTGTTGGCTCACGTCAAGGGCTTCGTACTGCTGTTAGCTAAAAAGCTGATCATAAAATGCTGGAAGTCCCATGTGGACCCTAGGGTGGATAGCTGGCTGGGTGATGCACTGCACTGGGGTCAGGCTGGAAGTTGGGCTTTATGGAGGGAAGAATATAGAAGCTTACGCAAAACACCAATCTTGATGGAATGGGACATGCTACTGGAAAGGTTCAAGGTAAAGTCATCAGAGCCCTAATTGGAGAGGGCCACTGGGCCTGATCCAGTCCCCGGATGGGGGACCTCTCTGCCGGAGCGGCCCGACCTTTTTAACTCTTACCTTATTGCTCTGCACGTATGACAATCACACTTGTGATCTCACATCAGGTGGGCCGGTCCTCAGTCCTCTTTGATGTCCGCTACTGTTCACAATGCCACTGTGGTGCTCCCCCCAAAGTTACACACCTTATGCAGGACAGTATCTTGCACACATACCTTACAAGTTATTGCTTATCCAATAGGTGATTCATCCTTGTTCACAGTGGGGGGTTCTATTGTTGGGGGTTACCTTGCATCCATGTATAACTTGCTTCTCACTGTACACAATTCATAATTTACCATGTCTGTATAATATTACCGAGCAACTTATTGTGTAACACGTTTATTTAGGTGCTGCAGTCTTACTGTATATTGATACTCTTGGGAGACTTATTTGTTGTGTAGCTCCCTAATCACCTCATTTATTGCAGTATCTTCATTAGAAAATACTTTCAGTTTCCCCTTGAATTCCACCCAGAGGGCAGTCAGATGTCCCACACGTTTGGTATAAATTCAGAATGTTTGCACTCTAATTGCTCACAGAACACTTTAGTAAACTTCTGATGGCCATGGAGTAAACTGGCAGTCTATGGGTCTGTAAATATCTATGCAAGTGGCTGTATCGTTAGTTTACTGTATGAGGTAGTTAGTGTTGGGGTATGTAACTGTGTGTGCAACTGTTTCTAGTACTTCTGCACACATAAGTGCTTTGTGCCTGCTATCTGAATGTCTAAGTGCCTCTGTTTCTCTCTTACTGGCTGTGTGCCTCCTCTATGCTTTCAGTAATAGCTGTATGAGTTGCAGTATTAGGTGGCACACTGAATGTATAGCTTGGCCTAAGTATCTCCAAGTGCAGCTGATACTAAGTGGAACTTCAAAGTACAAATCCCAGGTTTTTAAACAGAAAACTCTCTGGTCAGTGGCCAACTTACAATCTGTCTCAGGAATCACTTACATCTAGAAAACAGCTGTTTAAATCTTGGCAAATAGTTTTGAATGCCAAGTTGGTCTGGTAGTAAAACTGTACATACAGCATCTGCAAGGGATCCTTGTCTTTATGGGTAACTAGGGTGTCTGTACTTGAATACATATGCCAGTGAGTAAATCAGTCCTTCTGTGAGTGTGTCATTTGATGTGTAAGTGACTATTTTAGAATATGACAGTCTGGCTAAGTAACAGTTCTATAAATGTACTATAAGTAGCTGTATACATTTTTTACTCTGTGTGTTAGTGAGTGTTGGCATATGTAACTGTGTGTACAAACGGCTCTCTTACTCCTAGATTTGTAACTATTATGTAGCTGAATTAATACATGTGTATGTCTGCCTGTCACTCTCTGAGTGGGTGGCTTAGTCACTGTATAGCTTTCTAAATAGGTATCTTGGTGAGTACATAGAAAGATGAGTGGATGTTTAACTGGGAATTCTAGTCTGTAATTGTATTTCTAACTTATTGAACTTTTAAACTACATGTTTTATATTTTAAACACATAACTTCCTCCCATATTGGCTACGTACAGTTTATTTTACCAATGACTTAAATGTGATAAAAAATAACCTTAAGACTTACCAACACATTATAAAACTCTATTCAACATAGCACTTTGAATTTACACCACTGTTTCTGGAGTAGAAAGACTCACACTTATTTGCAAGATTACTCCTCTGGATTGCCCAATTAGATGTAGACTGCATCTACTTCTATTTAATTACTTGGCTCTGAACACAGTCAAAGAACAGAAGTACAGCTTTACAAATAAGCTAAATACAGAAACTGTGGATAAGCTAATGAACCAATATGCACAAAGCAAAAATATTTGCTAAAATAAAGTCTTGGATCACCTAATATTTTCCAACTACATAACTCACTATGTAACTACATTTGTTACTGTTTGTTTCATCGCCCAAATGCCTATATAATAAACTGTTTAGATGCATTTCTCAGTTACAGTTCACATGGATGACTGCTTCCATGAGCACTTCACTTGATATTTAATACATTAATTCAGTTCATTCTTATGTATGTTATAAGATATATAACTGATATTTAAACTTAATCACATTTTCACTCGTACAAAACCAGTAAAATTCAGCAGTTATAGTTGCCTGAGCTAACTATAACTTATTCCCCCGCAATGCCCTGCTTATGACCTCACATATTAAATCACTTATGACATGGTCAGTGACATCACTGATGATATCACTGATGACATCTCACATGACATCACTGATAATATCATTCACAGAAATACTCGCAGACCCACTCGTACCCCATAGAACCTCTCATACACACACCCGCATAACCACTCACATACCCATTCACAGACCCATACAAGAACTAGTACACATACTCACTCATCCATTGTGACATTAACATACCCACTCACTCACCCATATAGATTCTTACACAGCCACTCACTCGCCCATACAGCTACTAACAGAGCTACTCACTCACCCATACAGCCCATATAGCCACTCAGACACCCGTTGACTCATCCACCGAACCATTTACATACCCATTCACACCTCCATACAAGCACTCACTCACCTATACAGTCACTCACACAGATACTTACTGTGTTATACAGATACTCACACACCCACTCACTTACCGATATACCCACTCAAACCATATGCCTCCAGTGACTCACCCACTTATAGAGCCACTCACACAGAACTGCACCCACCCAAAGAGCCACTCACACAGCCACTCACCTACCCATACAACCACCAACATGGTCAAAACTTTCTGATGACATTGAGTTATAAGCATTGAACGTTCCACTGATGATTCAATAACAAATGTATTATTTTTTTGAGTATAACTACTACCATTTGGGCACATGTACTGATGACATCTCAAATGACATCACTGATGACTTCATCCAGTGAGTGTACGTGTTTCTAAAATGTTTTGAGACTTAAAGATATATACTAGGCTACTGCATTAAAGATTTTAACATTTTACTACAGTTTAGTAACTGAAGTGAAATGTTGAAATCTTTGCAATGTAATCATCTGGAAAACAACTTGACCAGTGTGTTTGGTGGACAATACTTAATGGTGAGAACTTTCTAATGGGTCCAAACACATCATGATGGAGAGCTTGTTGAAATCAAATATTTTGTGCAAAATTATCGGATGGTATGGCTCATTTACACTCTTGTGGATGCTGAGAGTGTGTTGTCTTTTGAATATATTATTGCAGTGGTGCTGCCACACATGAGCCACAACCCATGAGGAAGGACACTCATTTTGGCATCGCATGGAAAATGAAGCAATATATGTTGCCTATATCTTTGACGCCGGTTAACGAATCTTCATGAAGTTTTCCCAAAAAGTGTCCCTGTGATACTTGTTGCGCATGAAAATTTTCGGGGTGCTCTGTCAAGTAGGAGCCGAGGAGAAGGTGTGGTCAATAAAAGTTTTTTTCTCATGCTAGCTTCCATTGGGATTTTATACATGACTACAGCCTAATCGCTGGACGGAATTACACCACATTTGGGAGAAATGTACTTCTTGGTCCAGAAAGAGCCCTCTTTGGTACATGTTATTAAACCGTTTGGTAGTTTTCAGCGTATTAAAAAAAATGAAAATGTATTGGCTGCCAACACTACAGCCAGGAAGTATTGGCAGCCATCTTGAGACTTGGATGTCCCAGCAAAAAAGTGCTTAAAAGAAAAAAGGGGACAGGGTAGGAATACCCTGACCCCTTAGCTCTGGTCATGGGGTTCCAAAAGAATTTTTTTAAAATGTGCCATGAAAACATGATGGAGCAGCAAATCTGCACTAACATTTTTTTACAAGAAGCATGGGCTGCCTTGTTTGTTTTGACTAGAGTCCATGGGTGGGCCAAAACCCTGGGGCATTTTTTTCAAAAAGAAGGTGGGCCCTCTCTTAAGGCTTATTTAGTTCTTGGAACCATCATCTCCCCAGGGCTTTATTTGTTATAAAGGAAGGGGCACACAGGCCCCTTGCCCTGAAGCTACATAAGCCCTGGGGACCACCACCTCCCTGGGGCTAACAAAATATTTTTAGTGGTGCCAATTTGACTCCCAAACCCTGGCAACCACCACCTCCTCGGTGGTAAATGTTTTAGTTAAATTGGAGAGGGACCCCTGCTGAGTCCTGTTTGGAGCATGGGAGAATAGTTAGGAGCGTAACAAAGGTCCCTGCAGTCCCTTTGACACAGGGGCCTGTGATACAACCCTTCAAACACCACATACTTCATAGATTAGCTGGTAACCCACTCAGGCACTCGTGCACCCAGTCATGTGCCACTGATGAACCCACTCACAGACCCAATCAGAGACTCACGCACCCACTCACAGACCCACTCAGAGACTCATGCACCTACTCACAGACCCACTTAGACACTCATGCACCCACTCACAATCTCACTCAGACTTGCACACCTACTCACAGACCCACACAAACTCACACACCCGCTCACAGACCTATTTAAAGACTCACACACCCACTCACAGACCCAGTCAGAGACTCAGGCACCATGGATGCACCCACTCACAGACAACTGAGAGACTCATGACCCACTTACAGACCCATTCAGACTCATGCATTCACTCATATACCCACTCAGAGAGTCATGCACCCACTCACAAAGCTGCTCAGAGACTCATGAGCCCACTCACAGACCCACACAGTGACTCATGCATCTACTCACAGACCTACTTAGACACTCACACACCCATTCATAGACACACACAGACTCACTCAAGCTCACACATCCACTTACAGACCCATTCAGAGACTCACACCCACTCACAGACCAACTCCGAGTCATGTACTCACTCACAGACCCACTCATACTCACAAACCCACTCACAGACCCACTGAGAGGCTTACACACCCACTTACAGACCCACTCAGACACCCAAGCACTCAATCACAGGCTGACTCACATGTTCAAGCACCCACTCACATACCCACTCAGACTCTCACACCCACTCACAGACCCACTCAGTAGCTCATGTACCCACTCACACACCTAGTGAGACACTTATGCAGCCCAACTCAGACCCACTCAGACACTCACACACCCACTGACAGACCCACTCAGACACTCTCACACCCACTCAGAGACCAACTGAGATACTCATGCTCTCTCACACACACTCACTGTTAACGGTTATTGGTTACAGTTAGGAAATGAAAGTTAAAAAAAACTAGAAATTCGCAGAAAAAAACAAAGGTAACAGGGATGTTATAGTTAGGCTCATAATTCACTAGTACAAAATCAGTGGAATTCTGCAGTTATAGTTACCTGAGCTAACTATAATGTACACCACCACAATGCACTGCTTATGACCTAACATATTACATCACTCATTAAATGGTCAGTGACACCACTCATGACATCACTGATGACATCTCAAATTATATCATTGATGGCATCATCCACAGAACCACTCACAAAGCCACTCATACACCCACTCACACACCCATATAACAACTTGCACACCCACTCACTGATCCATAGAGCCAATCACATACCCACTCACTTACCCATACATCCACTCACCCATCTACTCACTTTCCATACACCTACTTACACAGCCACTTACTCACCCATACAGTTACTCACAGTCACTCACTCACTCATACAGCATCTCAACAGAGCTACTCACCCATACAACCACTCAAACACCCATTCACACACCAATACAAGCACTCACATGTGTACTCACTCATCCATACAGCCACTCACATAGACACTGACTCTCCAATATAGCCACTCACATAACCAATCAATTAACCAAACCCACACTGAAACAGCCACTCTGTCACTTATACAGCCGCTTACTCACGGTCACTGACCCATACAACCACTCACAAAGCCACTTGGTCATCAATACAGCAACTCACACATAACGTGTGTGAAACCTATGGTTTTTCAGTGAATTTGTACGTTTTTTTAAATGCTAAGGTATGTATTAATTAATTTTTTTTCAGGTTTTTCGCCATGCGCGCACTGTGAAATTTATTTTATTTTTTTTTAAATCGCGAGGTGCGCGCACCCTGCACGCACGGTGCGCTTCGCGCACCGTGCGCGCGCTGTGGGCGCACGGTGCGCTACGCGCACCGAGCTCCCACGGTACGCAGTGCGTGCCGTGCGCGCAGGGTGCTCGCACCTCGCGATTTAAAAAAAAAATGTTTTTTTCTCCCTCGGGGGTCCTTCTGTGACCCCCTGACCAAGGCTAGGGGGTCAGGAACTGTCCACTCTGCCCCCTTTTCACGTTCTCCACCTTTTTTTTTCACCCCCTCAGACTGCGAGAGACAAAATGGCGGCCGACACTTCCTGGTTTCGACCGATTCGAATGTTTACCGACATCTAACAACCAATCAGAATTGCGCTCGCGCACGGCAGGGTGCGCGCACAGTGCGCGCACGGTGCGCACGTATAGATATTGATATGCTTTTAAATGCTATTTTCTCAGGAAATACTGAACAGATTTACACCAGACCTGCAAAAGGCACTTCCTTGACCTTATGGCTACCTCTCTGCCAAATTTCAAGTGATTCTGTTCAGCCGTTCGGGCTGAAGCTGTGTCTAAAGGTCCTATGGAAAAATGCATGGGGAAAATGCGTTTTGGGACCCCCCTTTTTTCTCGGCCCCCGCTTGACGAATCACCCCGAGACTTTCAGGGTAGGAGCTGAGCGGAGCGCCCCATTAGTTTTAAAAATTTCGCGAGGATTCGTCAACCGGCGCCAAAGTTATTCAAAATAGAATTACTATAGCTATCTACTGGCGACCGCCAGTAGATAATATATATATATATATATATATATATATATATATGTATTTCAAACACAAAGCACCAGACTTCGGGAGGCACACACCTCGTGTAGTTGTTTATTTCGGCAAGGCAGCTCTGCACGGGTCCAGCATACACACAGAATTCATCAGCCAATATTATAGTCCTTACGCGTTTCGAGCGTGATACGCTCTTGATCACAGGTGTTTGGCCAAATGCGGAAGGCAGCATACCGCAACTCCCAAATACCAGTCCATAAGATCCGCCCACATGGGCGTGTCTGCCAAGTGCATCCTGGTATCTGGAGTATTATACTTTCACCATTACGGCTGCCATTCCCACATTGTGAATTTAAAATTACCTCAATAGGTTTCCATGATGACTGCTGGTTGTGTCAGAGCTGTATTTGTCCCTTTACTGCAGAAACCACAAAGTTCCATTTAGCAGTGTACAATGACACGCTGGACACCACTCCATTTGAGGGGGGGCCTCTCCACGACCCTGGTCGGGCCGCAATTCAATTTCAAACACAAAGCACCAGACTTCGGGAGGCACACACCTTGTGTAAATTCACAATGTGGGAATGGCAGCCGTAATGGTGAAAGTATAATACTCCAGATACCAGGATGCACTTGGCAGACACGCCCATGTGGGCGGATCTTATGGACTGTTATTTGGGAGTTGCGGTATGCTGCCTTCCGCATTTGGCCAAACACCTGTGATCAATAGCGTATCACGCTCGAAACGCGTAAGGACTATAATATTGGCTGATGAATTCTGTGTGTATGCTGGACCCGTGCAGAGCTGCCTTGCCGAAATAAACAACTACACAAGGTGTGTGCCTCCCGAAGTCTGGTGCTTTGTGTTTGAAATTGAATTGCGGCCCGACCAGGGTCGTGGAGAGGCCCCCCCTCAAATGGAGTGGTGTCCAGCGTGTCATTGTACACTGCTAAATGGAACTTTGTGGTTTCTGCAGTAAAGGGACAAATACAGCTCTGACGCAACCAGCAGTTATCATGGAAACCTATTGAGGTAATTTTAAATTCACAATGTGGGAATGGCAGCCGTAATGGTGAAAGTATAATACTCCAGATACCAGGATGCACTTGGCAGACACGCCCATGTGGGCGGATCTTATGGGCTGTTATTTGGGAGTTGCGGTATGCTGCCTTCCGCATTTGGCCAAACACCTGTGATCAAGAGCGTATCACGCTCGAAACGCGTAAGGACTATAATATTGGCTGATGAATTCTGTGTGTATGCTGGACCCGTGCAGAGCTGCCTTGCCGAAATAAACAACTACACAAGGTGTGTGCCTCCCGAAGTCTGGTGCTTTGTGTTTGAAATATATATATGTATATATATATAACTTCTCCTTCCAAAGGAGACACCGTACGCCTGCCTTAATATTGTAGCATCAAAAGGCACTTTATTTAAAAAAAAAAAAACGTTGACAATTTCTTATTTCCTGACATGTTTCGGCTTGAGTAATGAGCCTTGTTCACAGGTAGGCAGTCTAATATTTTCAAAGGTGATCATGTGTTCTTTTAAGATCAACTTAATATGACGTGATCTTAAAGTCGTACCGTGACCAAGCTATTGGCGGATAGCGAAACGCGTTGGTTTGTCCCTCCAGGATTTGCAAGCTGCAAGCTGAATAAAGAACATTGAGGATACTAATCTCAGAGACTGGGAGTGCGTGCCAATTATTTCCTTTGGAGATAGATGTTAAATTTGTATCGGCGTGGCTCTGCCGAGGTTCCGCACCGGAAAACAGAAGCGCCAGGGGTCGACAACACGGAGCCAATCTGTGGTTATATATATATATATATATATATATATATATATATATATATATATATATATATATATGGGGTGGGCGGAATTTGCAAAATTCACTTTCGCAAATGATCGCGAAAATGTTAAAAATCTCCGCAAACACGCGGAAATATCGCGAAGATGCGGAAGTTTTTTTCCCGCCTGTTCGTGGTATTTTCTGCGTGGTCGCGGCTCGCCAACTTACCTATGCGGGTGCTCTCGGGCGCGGCCATCTTGTTTTCACTTGTCTCGCGGTGCATGATCGCGAGAAGAAAGACGTGATCGCGCGACGAATGACGTTACTGCGTGCGCGACCTGTCGCGAGACAGCGCAAATGGCTACCAACAATCCAACATCTCGTGGAGAACGCGACCGGACCAGGAAAACTTGTCGGCGAACACGGGGATTCAGGTAAGGCGATCGCGCGCATGCGAGAATGTATTATTTTACAGCGCGAGCAAGCAACAATCTTCCGGTAAAATGCGGATTGCGGAAATTTTGACATTTTCGCGCTCTCCGCGGAACGCAAAAATATCAAATTATCGCAATTTCCGCGAGCGGAACGGATTTTTAGCCCAGGCCTACTATATATATATATATCAATGAATGCTCGCTCTATGCCTCCATGCCACTTCGCCAGAACAAAGCGAGAAAGGACCCAGATAGGTGCTTGATTAGTTTATTTTACAAGCAACACTCCACCATGACGCGTTTCGGCAGCTCCTCTGCCTTGATCACATGACCTTATATATACATATTTTCACTGAAAAAAACATAGGTTTCAGGCCTGATATAGTTAGGAATTAGCATTTAAAAAACCTTAGCAATTCACTGGAAAATCAATAGGTTTTAGGGGTGTTATTGTTAGCTGGACATGTCACTCGAACAAAACCATTGAAATTCCTCCGATATAGTTACTTGTACTAACTACATCTTGCACGCCCGCAATCCACTGATGATGATGTCACATATTACATCATTCAGGACATGGTCAGTGACATCACTGATGACATCTCAAATGACATCACCGATGACATCACCAGTGACATCATCCAGTGAATGTGGTTTGGTTCGTTATTTAAATATGTATTATATAAATATATATCAATTTGCATTGAAGAATGAGTGGATATATCAATATAAATATCTGCATGGAGGATTTAGTAGCAGTGTGATTGACTGTTTACTTGACTAATTTATAGTGTCTCACTAAATATATTGGATAGTGACTAAACTGTGTGAAAATCTGTATCACTTTGTCAGTTGTTGTGTAAACTGCTGCACCAATTGATTACTAGCTACGTGAAAGTCTATATTATTTATTGATTAGTTAACTGAGTACATCTATGGGAGAGTGAATGTGTGTGTGGTTCGGTGGGGAGTGTGTGACTGCCCAAAGATGTGCGATTAGTTGATTCAGTAGGTATATGAAGTTAAAACTACATGTTATAACAGTTGTTTCGGTGAGTGAATATCTTTATGGGTGTGGTGATGAGCCAATATATGTCTCAATGGTACATGTCCAACAAACTAGAAAAATAAAAGCCAGTGTATGTGTCAGTTGTTGTATAAAAATAAGTATACATAAGACTCAGTGATTGTATGAGTGACTGTATGGATA
The DNA here is from genome assembly GCF_964204655.1 of Triturus cristatus. Lineage (NCBI taxonomy): Eukaryota > Metazoa > Chordata > Amphibia > Caudata > Salamandridae > Triturus > Triturus cristatus. The sequence goes on from NC_140587.1 coordinate 759,640,912, forward strand.
ACTGTATACTTGTAATAGTGTTTTTATAACACACTAAGTATGAGTTATTATCGATATGAATAGATAAAGTGGTGTTTTTATAAGTGTATAACTAAGTAAAAGTAAGTATGATCCATTGTTTGCATAAGTGAGTAGGATGACTTCATAAGTGATTAGGATGTGTGCTGGTGTGTAATGTTGATATAGGTGTATAAGTATATTTGATAGTGTTCTAATGATCACTGACAGCATATATGAGTGAATCTATAGGTAAGTGATTAGATGTGTGTATAGATCTAGGAATCACTGAGTGGGTGTTTAGAAACTTGTATTGGTGTGTCAATGGTTTTAAATCTGGCACTCTGTATTTTACAGTGAGTGATGAAAAGTTATACTAGTGTATGATGAGGTGTATCTGATTGTCACGTGGATGATGTCATCAGTGATGTCATTTGAGATGTCATCAGTTATGTCACTGACCATGTCCTGAATGATGTAATATGTGACATCATCAGCAGTGGATTGCGGGCGCGCGAGATGTAGTTAGTACAACTGACTATATCGGAGGAATTTCAATGTTTTTGTGCGAGTGAAATGTCCAGCTAACTATAACACCCCTAAAACCTATTGTTTTTCAGTGAATTTCTAAGGTTTTTGAAATGCTAATTCTTAACTATATAAGGCCTGAAACCTATGGTTTTTTCAGTGAATTTAAAGGTTTCTTAAATGCTAATTCCTAATTATATCAGGTCTGAAACCTATGGTTTGTAAATGACAATTTTTAATGTATTAATTGTTATACTGATTTTTTGGATACTGATTTACTACATTTTTTAAACTATTTGTTTTTAGATTTTTTTTTAAATTACATTATAGTTACATTATACATTACAATACAAAATATACTCTCTCAGAATGAATTACTTTAGTTTAAATACTTTGCAAATAGGCAATAGATTTTTAAGTACAGTAGTTACAGTTGTTGCAATGGGCAACACAATTTCAAACACAATGCAACATTGAGCTCAATGTGAATTTCTAGTCAAATGCAATTAGTTACTTTATGGATTACGTTTCTAACCACAGGACTGGATCCTAGATTCAGTCCTTGGACATCTCCTTTAGACAGTTGAGTAAAAGCGTTTTGGTTACAGTAGTGATTTTTAAGGAATAATATTGTATTTTAAAAGTTGACACTTAGAAATGTTTTCACATAGAGTCACCAATGTTATCCTATGGCAGAAAATTCACTTAGCAGGTAAGTAGTGTTATCGTTATTTTTTCTTACTCAGTTGTGGATCCTGGATCCAGCACTGGTGAATCTCCTGTAAACAGTTGAAAGAATGTGTTTAGGTCATACAGACGATTTTTTAGGAATATTTTTAGTTTGTGAAAGTGACACTTAGAAACTTTTCTGCTGAAAACCACACAATGGATTCCTATGGAAGGAAATACAAGTTACTGGTAAGTACGCTTAGAATTACTTTCCAGGGTCAGTGCTGGGCTAAAAGATGCAGCACTGGGTTCTCTCATGATAACAGGTGAGTAAATCGGAATTCGTAGTTCTGCTGATTTTAGAGGAATATTTGTACAATGGTGAAGGAAGGGGTTGGGGCCTGAGGTGACGTGTGCAAACACGCCCTGTGGCGCGTTTTAAGTTGTGGAATTTATTCCTCTTCAATCCTGCGGTCCCCTGGGGGCCAACTAGCCCACCAGGTACCTCCTGTATGTGCCAGGGAGCTGCGTTGCAGAGAGGTGTAATGAGGCCACGCTCCTTTTTACAACACTCTGCAACGCAGCTCCGTGGCGCTTACTGGAGGTACCTGGTGGGCTTGTTGGCCCCTAGGGGACCTCTGGATTGAAGAGGAATTAATTCCCCAACTTAAAACGCACCACAGGGCGTGTTTGCACACATATCACCTCAGGCCCGACCCCCTACCTTCACCACTGTGCAAATGCGCCCCGTGGCATGTTTTAAGTTGGGGGATTAAGTCCCCTTGAATCCTGAGGTCCCCTGGTGGCCATCTATCCCACCGGGGAGCTCCAGTATGCGCCAGGGAGCTGGTTTGCAGAGAGGTTTTCAGAGGCCACACCCCCTTTTACAACACTCTGCAACGCTGCTCCGTGGCACTTAGTAGAGGTACCTGGTGGGCTAGTTGGCCCCTATGGGACCTCTTGATTTAAGAGGAATGAATTCCCCAACTTAAAACGCGCCACAGGGGGTGTTTGCACACATATCACCTCAGGCCCCGCCCTCTACCTTCACCACTGTGCAAACGTGCCCCGAGGCGCGTTTTAAGTTGGGGGATTAAGTCCCCTTGAATCCTGAGGTCCCATAGTGGTAGTGCATCCACAGAAGCATACTGGTACTCATATTAGCAGTCACCATAGTGGTGATACAAAAACAGTACATTTGAATAGTGTCTAATGATATGCTGGCTACGCACACATTTCAATACCCCAAGCACCAATGTGGTATATTACAAAGATGTACATTCATCAAATGGAACAGAAATGGCAATAACTAAGTAAATGAAAGGGGGGAAGTGCCTCCTTCAGAAGTAGGAATAGGTGTGATGGAAGTGAGCTTGGTAGTAGGGATGGTAGGGACCAGGAAAGGACCAGGGAAGGTGCATAGATATCAGGAGGTAGTACAGTGGGTGGGATACCAGTGGAAGACAGAGGCAGAGCAGCAGTTGTATGGATAGCAGAATGGAATAAAGAGCAGAAGCGAGGAGAGAGCAGACAGCTGGATAGTAGCGGGAAGGCAGAGAAGTTAGAGAGAGGAGAGAGAAGTGGTGTCAAGAGAAGTAGTAGTGCATGTAATCGGAAAGAGGAGAGGGAATAGAACTAGAATAGAGAAAGTTGGTAAGGAAATTGAGGAGGCGTACAGGTAGCACTAAGGTACGGCTTGGGGCATGATGAGAAGGAGGTAGAGCAAGAACTAAGGTGGCAAGCAGAGGCAAGGAATGGGGACCCAGATGGAGTTTAAACAAATAGTTCAGAGGCTTTGTCTACAATCGTCCAATTTTAGAAATATGAAACTTAGCAGATATGCTGTTTATCACTAAATTGTCATTTTAAGCATTGGACGCCATGAATGGCCATATTTGAAAGTTTCCACCAAAGTAGTTTTTTCTCTTATAACTTCTGAAATAATCAGTCAATTTAACTTTTTCAGTTTCTTCCGCTGTCAATTCTTTACGAAAAACATGCATCTATATTTTCCAGACTAGCGGCTGTTGTATCTCAAAATAGTGCTAAACATCGATATAAGGAAATCAAAGTCTTGCTGTGGTTTTTATTTTTTTTTATTGCTAAATGAGCCATGGTATGTGGCTTAATTACCTCACTTCATGTCACAATGCTTACACAGAAAAGGAGAAGCATCATTGAGGTGGTCGACTCCAGGTTCAAGAACAGTGAAATTAGTGAGACCTGTATCTGCATGAAGTGATTAAATGATGGCAATGGAATTAAAGCTGCCCTATCTTATTTTATATCTAACTTCTTCAGAAAGTGCAATTTGCGCTCTAATCAAAATTGAAGTAGACCATATGCCTATGTAATGTCGGAAAACTATAAGTAAAAATGCTTCCAAGTCAGATAATTCACAGGTACCAGAAAATGAGTGTGATGCCCCTTCAGGTACCAGAAAATGAGTGTGATGCCCCATCTACATGTCAATTCTTTGAGGAGAAACATATTTCTAATCTTGACAATTCAGAACCGAAATGTTTCTTCTATAATAATAATAACATTGAGATGCAGAGGAAATCATTGTCCTGTGTATGATCTTTTAATATGAATACCAATGTATGGCGGTGTGCTTTGAATCTGCAACATGAAGGGCTAATTTCTAAGATAAGTGGGAGAGACAGGATCTCCATGGATGCAGAATACCAGGGAGAGCGCCTCACACATTTGTATCATAAAATACCAAACAACAAGCTCGAGTGGAATGAAGCTGAGCTAATAGCTTTATATTAATCAGCCCATAGGATGTGAAGAATTAATGCCTGTTTCTAAACTTTGTTAGCTTAAGTAGCTCTACTGTATGAAAACTAAGCAGTGTGGAGAAAAATTGCCTTATGTTCATTCCACATTGCTAAAACAACATACTGTAACCACATGAACATAAGACATTTACACAAGGCAGAGACGTGTTAATTCTTGTGAACAAAGATGTCAGTCACCCCCTGAGGAAAAGCAGTGATCTTGATGATAAATAAGAAGTGGTCTTGGCACAAACAGTGGCGATCTTACGTCACGGGAAATCTGGCTTACTTAGGTGTCTTGAAAAGTTTGCTCCATCAGAAGATAAACAAGATATGACGGTTGATATGAAGGTTGATATGAAGGTCCTAGATGGACGTGCCATTGTCCTTATAATTACACCACACAAGACCGACATCTGTCTGGACAACTCCATGAAATTCACTACCCACATACAACACCAGTTCAGTAAATCCGATCTGCACCAAATGGATACCATAAAGAAGAAGGCCAAATATGCTCTGTGTGAGCTAAAATGTATTTATTTATTTAGAGTTTTATAGAGCGCGAACCAGACCCATGAGGGTATCAGTGTGCTTTACAGGATAGATAGGAGGTAAACAAGGGACTTTGTGGGGGGAGGATACAGTTAGGATAAAACCAGGGAGATGCATTGTACAAAGAGGCAGGCAATTCCTATCCCAGGATACCTGTGGGACAAAAGACAGGAGGAAACTTTTAAAACAAGAGACTTGTAGATGAGTTCAGCGGGCAAAAAAACAGTGCCGAAGAAATGGCCCGAATCCGTTAAGATGATCAAACCAAACGAGTCCCCTTTTGACATACTGGCTACCTAAATAACTGCAGCAGCATACCAAGCCAGAGTAGTAGTTAAAAAAGAGACAAGAGACTAAGATGTTCATACTCAGTGTTTCTTCACACTGCTGACGACGTTGCTGAAATTAGGAAGAACATTCTCATGTTGTTGTATTGGCTTTGCAATTTGCAAAGAGCCTACATTATGATCAACAGTGGGTTGTATTGGGCATAGGCAAATCTTTAATCTTGTCATTAAACTAGTGGTATGCTTGAGGCTTTAGGAGCTGACCGGGGTATAGGTCTATCAGCCATTCATGTGCTGATGGGGATTGGTATCAAGTAAAAGAGTAACTTGCAGGGCACCTAGAAATAATTATCCAGATGTTACTCAAGTACTGTGCACCCTTTCCTGTCCTCCTACATTAGAAGATAGAGACTATAGCAGTTTGGGCTGCGATCAAAAGGTTTGTCATCCTTCTGTCTGGCCGCTGCAGACACGAAACAAGTGTGAATATGACTAGATTGGTAGTATTTGTATTGAGAAACGGGGATTTAGATATTATCTTTTGAAGTAAATGTTTGTTTATAAAGGTAGACTATAGCTGTGCATGAGAGTGGATCGTTGGCAGAGTGTCACATTCCATGTTCACAATGGGAATGTTGATGTGGAATGCAGGGGTTGACAGTTGTTGCCAGACTGTGTGCCACCAACAGCTCATTACATCTGCTTGCAGTAAACCCACTCTGAATATTCTACATGGTGTTCACGTCCATAAGTCACCACATCATTTTGGCAATGATCGAGCTGCTGACAGGGACCCATCAGCGTATCGGCGGATATCGTTTGGATGATCAAGAAACGTCCAGCCACAAGTGAGGCACACAGGACAATGCAAAGTAGCAGCACTTAAGCGAGGACACCCAAGGGTACCATTAAGGGTGGAGAGTGGCAGGCGCCTTTTGTAATTGTGGCATGGAATTAGGAAAAAAACACTGCCATGTCAGGATTGTGCACATCCGTGATAGTAGGCAGCAGCGTGATGTTGAGCCTGTAGTAGTGGTTATTACTGTGAACTGCATACAAAGCGCTGGAACGCATCGCAGGCTGAAGCAGTTTATTTGTGCATGTCGTTTGAAGAGTAAACATTCAGCAGGATCACAACACAGGCCGAATCAGTTTAGTCGCGCATGTCATTTTGAAGTGGAGATGACCAGACCACAGAAGTTCTTTGCGACTAAACGTAGGAGCGACAACTGCCGGCCATTTATTTTATTTTAAAAACCTATTTGCGTTCAGGACATCCTGCACTAAACAAGTTATGCATAATGCTGATGCACTTTTCGGAGGGGCAATAATTGAAAACGAACACCTGAGGCAGCATACTTATCCACTCTGATGCGCAGAGCTTCTGTGTGCATGGCTATGTAAATAAATAGAGGAAAAACACTAATCCTGAAATTCCAAGGAAAGATTATAGTGCTTTGAATTACAAAGGATAGAATATTTCCAACAGTATTGACCATTTAAAGTGATATTAGCTGGAAGTAAACACAAAGGAGGGAGACCTCCAACACTGACCCGCACAGCTGTCAGATAGTTTGGGGTTGATTACGATCCCATTCGAAAGGGATCCGAATCGGATTCAGGTTTGCCAAATGCGATTCAGAACCCTTGTCGCCGACCAAATTGTACACAGTTCCCAATGACTGATTACGATGCCTGTAAACCTGTAAGGCTGTCCGAAAGGTATTCAGATAGGTCGAGTCTTTTCAAGCCGAATTGTACAGCTCTATGGACCAGTTTTCCGAGCGAGCGATTACGATGACTGATTCGGACAGCCGTTCTGAATCGGTTTCTCCTAACTAATCGGCTGCCGGAATCTGTCTTTGGGGGCCCATAGCAGGACCCGCCTTCACCTGGAGCCCTCTGAATCAGGCCTGGGGAGGTACCCAAGGGACCCCCTTTCTAACCATGAACAGTGTGGCAGGCACCATGGGGTGCTGGCCATAGCGTGCAATGTTTTCCCAAGCCACTCCTTACTTCAATAGGAACCTGTGTTCTCCCCTTCCTGCACAAAAGCAATCCTGTCCTGTTGGCGCTAGGCATCTGTATCAGATGTGCCCGAGATGGGTTTGTCCAGCTCTCATTCATGCACATGCCTACCTTTAGTAAAGATTGCTAGCCCAATCAGCATGCTAAGGTCATGTTATATGTTGCCATGTCTTCACAATTACATCAAAATGTAATTTCAGATAAAGTTCATATTTCTAATTTGTTGCCCTGCAGAGAATGGAGCTTGTCTCTTTTTTACATTAGCTCTTGCATTGAACCTTATGGAACATTAATGCCTTCGACTGCTAAGATATTCAGAGCCGTTTGTGACTATTCCACATTTGAAACACTTAAAGAAAAATCCATCATTAGCAGGGGGCCACATACATGCAAGAGATGGACAGTGAATGTTGCACAGTGTATGCAGAAGCCTCAGACCTTTCACTTAGCAGCCTCCCTAGTCCTGTCCCTGATTGAGCAGACCAGTGATTCTTCCACACACTGCCTTCATCCCTTTGTCCTCGGTTGAATGACTGCTCGCGTCGGTACGGTAGGCGTTGCCAGTAAGGAAGGAGGCCACACTGTATCTCTGGACTGCTGAGGTGTCACTACATGGCAGTTTCCCACACTGACAGCTGTTTGCGGTACACTCTGCTCACAGGCCTTGTCTTTTAACACATCACCCCCTGCAGATTAAGTTCCACGTGCAGGAACCTGCGAATGTGCGGGAACACTGCTTACAGAAAAGAACGTGTCTACGAGACGCATGAGCATAGCGTAGATAACACTTATAATGTTGCATTGAGTTTTAAACAAACATACATTTTTTTTCTTGTAGTATAAAGTGTGCCTCTTTTATTCTGCTCATCTCAGCGATGAGACGCATGCGCATAGCGTGGATAACACTTACAATGTTGCAATGAGTTTTAAACAAACGCATACATTCATACTTCTTGTAGTAAAAGGTATGCCTTTTTTATCCTGCTCCTCTCAAATAGGTTTTACAGTTGGTCTTCAATCTCAAGTTTATTCTGTGTCGACGCTAGAGGCCTCTGGATGCATCTATTTCTATTGAGAAACATCTCTGCAGAAAAGTAGCATACATAACATATTTATAATGTATTGTCTCCGAGGCAGAAATTGTTAGATTCAAGGTATCGAGGAGACCTTACCAAGAGGAGATAAATAAATATCATTTGTCTGCACTTTGAGTGCCCTGTTGGAAAAGGTTCCTCTTTAGGATAGTATCTGTGGTAAAGCATGGATTTAACATGATAATGAAGCAAAATATTTTCATGGGTAATAATTATTTGATTTCAGCATGTGGGAATTCCATTTAAATATGAAACGATTCTTTCCTACTGCAGACAAAAAGCCTTTTCGACTTCATTCATTTGGAGCATTGATACTATCTGATGTGGCATCAGGTGATATGACATCAACAATCGACTGCCCAAATCAATTCTCTTGATCGATTCCAGGGCTCTGTTTTGAATATACCCTACCTGCTGGGATTATTATTGCAAGCTTGAAGCACCTGGCATAATCAATATCTCTTCAAGAGCGATGATTGTTAACCCACTATAATGCCCTCTAAAGTCCAAGTCTTCATTTAAACATCACTGCTCTAACTGCAGCGTCACCATCAAAGTCACTTTCCCCCGATTCCAGTTTTAATGCAAGTGTGAAGAGCAATGGAAGCGTGAGGGTGCTCTGCAGAGGTGACATTCTTTTCTCTAGCCTTAAACACTTTTATAGTAGGTATACTCCAAATATCAGAGCAAGATATGTATTCTTTAGTTCAAAAAGATTTTATTAACAAGGAATAGAAGGCGTCACACCATAGTACAGCAAGTTAAATACATATCAAACCAAAGAAAAGTTACAGTACAATGAATGAATTGGGTTAAGGATTAAAAATAAAGTCAATTACAAAAACAATGATACAAAAGCTTAAGTATCAAATAATGTGGGAACAAGTAGGGGTATTTAAGGGGGTTTTGAAACTTCTTGTTGGGCTGGACGGAGCTGAATCCAAATACAGTCTAATAGGTGACCATAAATCCAACCTTTTTGACGCCAAATGTAAAGGGTATACAAAAGAGGTAACCAACCTGTGGTTATGGCACACAGCATACCACCATGCCCTGTAAGAAATCTTAGAAAAGTCCTTCCAGTTTGCTGGGATTTGCTGAAATGCAATTGCTAGCATTAAATCAACAATTTTAACATTGGACGGATTGTCCTCCCAGCAAGATGACAAACTTCCTAGAAAAACATGAGTATAGGAAAAAGGAAATGCAGTGCCAAAAATCAAATTGATTTGAGCCCAAATTCGTTTCCAAAAATTAAAGACAATAGGACAGGAAAATAACATGTGAAATAAATCAGCTTTTGCAGAAGAACAAGTCCAGCAAATATCAGGTACTGTAGTATAACTCTTGCTCAAAACATTAGGTGACAACAAGAGCCTGTTATAGACAAAAAACAATGTTTGCGTTGTGTTTGCAGCTCTGGAAGATTTACGGAGCTTGGTCCACAATTTATCCCATAAAGACACTGACCAAGAGACCGTAAAGTCCCGTTCCCAGGCCTCTTCAGTTTTAGATTTCTGTCGAGCTTTACCAGCACCATGTAGAAAGTTATATAATGTAGAGGCTTTGGGTGTTGTGAGTAACAAGCTTTGTAATTGTGAAGAGGAATCTGGAGTAACTGAAGTACTGGGTGTCGCTGTCAAATGGGTAAAAACATCCAACACAGCTTTCTTGAGAGTGAGATACTTATGCATGAATGAGGCAGGTAAGTTAAATAGGTGACGAAGTGAGGGAAAGGATATAAAGTCTGAATTATAAAAAAGTTGAGAGATCCGAGTGATACCTCTTCGATGCCAGGACTTCCAATAGAATGGCTTACCCTGAATAAGCAAGCTTCTGTTATGCCATATTGTGGAACTAAGAAAGGAGTCAATGGTATTGTGAGGAAAAGGGAATAAAGGCAATAAAAGCTTAGAGGTCATTTTAATAATAGGAGTAGATAGGGCTTGAGGTTTGCGCGAGAAGGACAAGTATTCATTAGAGGAGAAGGGGGATAGAAAAAGACGCTCGGTTGCAGTCCATAGGGGGCAATTCTCCTCATGATCACGCAACCGTAAAGAGGCTTGGCGTAGAAGGAACGCCTTTTGATATGTCGGGAAATCGGGAAAATTGACTCCGCCCTCAGTTTTGGTGCGAGTTAACCTAAGTATAGACATTCTAGGTTTCTTCTTGTTCAAAAGAAAAGAAGAAAGAATAGAATTAATCTTCTGGAAGAATTTTGTTGGGATAAGAATTGGGATATTAGAAATGGTGTATATAATTATGGGCGATAACATCATTTTAATAGTATCAAGTCGACCCCACCAAGATAGATAGAGAGGGTGCCATTTAGCAGTGAGATCTGAGATCTTTTGTATACACTTATCCATGCACAATGATAATGTGTCTGAGAGTGAAGATGTGATATGTAAACCTAAATATCGAATATAATTAGGACTCCAAGTAAAGTGGGAAGCCGCAAATTCGGGTTTGAAGGTATATTTTGTTAGCGGCAGGATCTCACACTTATCATTATTTAACTTGTAACCCGAAATGCTGGAATAAGCTTGTACCTCCGCCAAAAAAGCAGGAATTGAGTCAGTTGGTTGAGATATGAAGAGCAGAATATCATCTGCATAAGCTGCTGGTTTAATGTGCGAGTGGAGTGTTTGAAAACCATGCAATCCTGGATTTTGATGCAATTTTGAAAGAAATGGTTCTAAAGCCAAATTAAAAAGAAAGGGTGAAAGGGGGCAACCCTGGCGCACCCCTCTCCCTAGGTCGAAAAACGGGGATATTAATCCATTAACACAGACAGCCGCTCTAGGATTGGAGTAGAGAAGAGAAATCAGGGAAATAAAATTGGAACCAAAGCCAAACCGTTTAAGAGTATAAAACAGGTATCTCCATTCGACTCTGTCAAACGCCTTCTCAGCATCTAACGCTATTGCAGCTAGGGAATCTTTGACACGCGAAGGTTTCGGCAATACATTAAACAAAAGACACGTATTATCCGTTATGTAGTGGCCTTTGACGAATCCAGATTGCTCTATCCCTAATAGATCCGGTAAAAATGAATCCAATCTCAAGGCTAATGCCTTAGAAAAGATCTTATAATCGATGTTTACCAAAGATATAGGTCTGTAATTCTTACAATGTTTAGGGTCTTTACCCTCTTTAGGAATTAAGCAGATATGTGCATCTGAAAAGGAGCCAGAGGAGTGCCCTGACGCGCTGAAAGAACATATTAATGAGTGTAATTTAGGTATTAAGAGTTTAGAGAAGTGAGAGTAAAATTCAACAGAAAAACCATCAGGACCAGGTGCTTTGTCACGCTTAAGAGATTGAAGGGCGGTCGTCAACTCTTGCTGCGTTAACTCTAATTCTAATGAGGATAAATCTGGTAGAGTATCTTGGGGTTTGTGAATGGTAGAGAAAAAATGTGAAATAGCATGGTCGGTGGGCTGCGTCTCAGAAGCATATAATGTTTTATAAAAAAGAGAAAATGTGTGCAAAATATCTCCATCTTTAAACTTTGGATTCAAATTTGCATCATAAATAGATTCAATGTTCAATTTATTGTGCTTAACTTTCAAGTTATTAGCCAAAATTTTCCCAGCCTTATTTTTACCCCTATAAAATTTTGCGCTGGATTTTAACAAATAAAGAGATGCATCTTCCGTGGACTTCTTGTTAAATTGCATTTTGGCCTTGATAAGAGCAGCTAAACGGTCTTTTGAGTGTGAAGTATAATAAGAGTGCTCCAGTCTCTTGATGTTCTGAAGAAGGCCTGTAACCTGTTTACGCGCATCCTTATGTTTCCTTGCAACAAAGGTTAGTATGAAATCTCTAGCTGAAGCCTTAAAGGCATCCCACAGAGTAGAGAAGGGCATGGAATCAGTTTGATTGATCATGTAAAATTCCTGAAAGAAAGAGGTGAAGGAGGCAGTAAATTTTGGATCTAAGAGAGGGGAATTATTAAAGCGCCACCTCCTCGGACCCATGGACTTGGGTAGAATGTCAATGCCAATTGAAACCGGAGCATGATCTGATAACAAAATAGGGCCAATTTCTGCATGAGTAAGAGTTTGTGAGATGGTGTGGGAAACAAAAATATAATCGATTCGTGATTGGGAGTGATGAGATGGGGAATAAAAAGTGAATTCCTTGGCAGTCGGATTACACAATCGCCACGCATCAAGGAGTTTATGTTGGGTTATGGCATGGACAAAGGATTTGTGGAGTTTATTGGGCACAAAAGAAACCTTTGAATTCCTATCAATGAATGGGTCAAAAACCTGATTGCAATCCCCAGCTAAAATAAAGTTATCACTAATACAGTGAGAAATTTGTTTGGCAAATGTGGGCCAAAAGGAAGGTTCTCCACATGTGGGGGCATAGACATTTAGAAGAGAGACTGGAACACCCTTTAGAGATAATCTAACATTCAACCATCTACCATGAGTGTCCGACTCCTGAGATAAGAGTGAGAACGAGAGTGATTTGCGACAAAGTATCATCACTCCATTACGTTTGCCATCTCCAGGGGAAAGGAAAAACCTCTCCCACCCAACCCTTCTTTAACTTTAAGGATTCAACCTCCGTGAGATGAGTTTCTTGCAAAAAGACAATGTCCGCATTCAATTTGGCTAAGTGAGTCCAAACCCGCTGTCTTTTGATGGGAGAATTCAATCCCCGTGCGTTCCAAGTTATCAAATTTAAAGACATAGTTTAATAGAGATATAGTGATCTAACAACATAAGATAAAAACCCAATTCAGACAAAGAAAAATGCAAAGTATAAGGAGAGAAAAAAGCAACAATTAATCCATTTTCAAAAAAGAGAAGGGGATAAAAGCTGCAAAGTAAAAGCCAAGGATAAAGTAGGAGATTAAAGAAAAAGGATAATATATTGACATCAGAAAAGGTAAGTATTACAACTGAAAGAGAAAAAGGATGTAGCAGAATGATGTAAAGCAGGAACGTAAGGATAAATTCCGAAAGGAAATAAAGCAAAGAGCAATCAGAAATTATATTAAGAACATTAAAAACGCAAACAAATTGTGGAGTATATTGAGCAAATGTAGCAAGTGTGACACGAAAGACAACAAAGAACAAAACAAAGAACATACCTAAGAAGGGAGGATGTGAAGGAGGGGGAGGTGAGACCACAAGGACATACGGAGCATCCGAGCAAGGACACACAGGAAACCAGGGGGGAACCACGCCATAAGAAGAGAGGATCTGTGGAAGTAAAGAACAATCAGTTAAACAAATAAATAACAAAACAAAACTTGTGTCTTGAGCTGAGTCAAAACCATAACTGACCATAACCTTCAGACAACCGTATTAAGGAAAGTAAGCCATAGCAATAGAATATAAGACTTATGCAGAACCTTAAAAAATAATAGCATGACAATCAGTAATAACAAAACAAAACATTAAGTCTTGAAGGACGATGTAGAAGCGGAGGAATCCATGCTGACTGGTCTGCAAGAGTTAATGAAGCTCTGTAATTTCACCGGATCTTCATAAGTAGTAGTTTTGTTGTTATAGGTGACCTTGAAGAGGCAGGGATGGAAAAGTCCGTAACAAGCTCCCAAAGAGCGAAGATCAGGTCTCATATTAAGGAATGCTTTACGTCTATTGGCGGTAGCTTTAGCATAGTCCTGAGCAAAAAATAATGTAGAACCGGACCATGTGATTTTCGGGATGGCTTTAGCCGCTGATAACACTTTGATCAAGTCTGTGTATTCCAAGAAGTACAGGATTACGCCTCTTGGCCGTTGGGATTGCGCAGTGTTAGAAGCAGCTCGACCCAATCTGTGTGCACGTTGGACATTAAGTACGGTATCCTCCGGGAGGCGAAGCAACTGAGGGAGAAAAGATCTGAAAAAAGAAACCTCAAGATATAGCTACAAAACCCCTATTTGGAGCTAGATAGATTAACCTCGTCCCTTGAATACCCGAATAATGCAGTTTCGACCTGGGGAAAGACACTCATGCCTGTAACTGCTCCCAAATCGTTAAAAATCTCCCCCCAGAACTGCGCCAGTTGCGGGCAGGAAAAAAAAATGTGTAGCCATCCTCCTTCCTCCTCCTGGTGGCAGCGGAAACACCTATTGAGATGGTCGGGATATCGTGTCTGAATCATAGATGGGGCCCAGTAAGCAAGCCATCTTGATAAAAAGGACATTCTTTTAAAATTAGCGGCACGTAGAGACCTATGCCCTAACAGGCATATTTTTTCCCATTCCTTCAAGCTCAATCTGCAACCAGTATCCCTTGCTATTTTTTCAATGTGGGAGACTATCCCCTTTGCCTGTTCCTCCTTCCGCAATACAGAATACCATTTCCCAAGTCCCGAAAGCTTTAAATCATAGAGTTCTACCATGGTATAGTGTGGAGTATTCAAAATACCCTCAATATTGGAAATAAAATGAACTATCCGCATATATTCAAGAAATGTGGGCTTTCTAGAACCTTCTGCCCTGTCCATTATTTCTTGCCAGGATATTATTTTGTTGTGGGCAATGAAGTGTTTAAGTTGAGAAAACCCACACTCACCCCAAATCTCAATATATCTTAGTTGCAGATGTAGGCCGAGACTGTTACACTCACCCAGACCCAGAAATTGAAAGCCTGAGGAGCTATTTTTTTTAAAGATTGCTTGAAGCCGAAACTAAACTTCTCGTAGAGACTTGTAGCGGGTCCTCTTAGGTAATTTGGCAGTCTTTAAAAAGGCGGGCATTTGCGTTCCCCCTTCTACTATCATTTTATCAAAAAAGAAGCTATCATAGATGCATTTATAAAAAGTTAGGTCAACCACTAAATTCAATAAGGCAGCCTGATAATATATCCGTATCTGCGGAAATGCTAGACCCCCTTGATTTATGGGCAGCTGTACTGTGGTTAATTTTACTCTGGGAACCTTTTTTGCCCAAATAAATTCCCTAAACAATGTATCTAATTCATTGAAGTAAGTTTGATTGAGGCGAATCCGGATGTTTTAGAATAAAAAGATCAATAGGGGAAGAATGGACATTTTAATCAAAGAGACTCTCCCTATAATTGTGAGGGGGAGTGAAGACCATTGTTCAAAAAAGCCTTTGATCTTCTGTTTAGTTCTAAGATAGTTTAGTTCAAATAATTTCTGATACTGGTTAGTAACATAGATACCTAAATATCTTATCGGGTCAGTTTTCATAGCTTGGACCCTCAAATTATTAGGTAGAACATCAGGATCAATATTAAGAGCCAGTATCTCGGTCTTTTTTTCATTTATTTTGTATCCACCGATTTGTTGAAACAAAAAAAATTCTTTAAAGGCAAGCTCTAGGTTCTCTTTTGTCGGGGTTAAATACAAAATGATGTCAGCAGCGAACAACTTAACTTTAGATATCCCTGGTATAGGAGACAAAATAGCAGCATTATTACGTATTTTTAAAACCAAGGGTTCAATAAAAAATGTAAAAAGTAGCGGGGAAAGCGGGCAACCCTGCCTGGTTCCCCGTTTTATTGTAATTTCCCCTACTTGTTCCTGATTAATAACCACCTTAGCGCTTGCACTATAATAAATATTCTTTAACATATTAACAATCTGTTGTGAAAGACCCATACTCCTTAAAGTTAAAAACAATGTTTGCCAATTCACAAGATCAAAAGCCTTTTCAGCGTCAACCATAATTATTGCAGCAGGAATTTCGTTAGAATTAAAAAAATCTAAGGCATGAATTAAAAACTGAGTAATAGTTGCCATAGATCGACCTGCTATAAAACCTGTCTGATCCTTATGTATTATTTCTTGAGCAGCAGGGAGGAATCGCTGAGCCCATACTTTCATTAAAATCTTGTAATCAGAATTAAGTAAGCTGATTGGCCTAAAAGAGTTCACATCTAGTGGGTTCTTATCTTTTTTCACAAAGGATATTATTATAGATTCCTTAAATTCAGTAGATACAGTTCCACCCTTTCTAATATCATTAAAAAGTCTCTTTATAGGAGATACCAATTCTTTAGTAAAGAACTTATAAAATTCGATGGGAAATCCATCCTGACCACATGCGTTTCCCCCTGCAATAGATTTAATTGCACTTATCATTTCTTCTTCCATTATTTCATTGTCTAATTCTTTGATTCTGTCCTCTGAGAGTTTGGGAAGATCAATATCCATCAAATACTTTGAAATTTGTTCATTATTAACTGGATACTCTGTTGAATAGAGCCGTCCGTAGTGATGGAGGAAGACCCGTGAGACGCTATCCCTATCTGATGCAACTAATTCCGGTACAGGGTCCCTGATGGAAGTAATTAGAGAGGATTCCATATTTTCCTGGTGGAATTGGCTAACAACTTCCCCATAAACTGACTCTCTTCATACATTTTTTGTTGATATATTTTGGAGTTACATATTTCCTCCAGGATAAAAAAATCTCTTAATTCCCTACTAGCTTTGTTGAAGGAATTGGGGGAATGATGTAACATTAAGGCATATTCTTGATCCACCTTGTTCTGAAGGTTCTCAATTTGCGACCTCCGAGTTTTGGACTGACCGGCCATAACAGCTACTACTTGAGCCCGGGCCGGAGCCTTAAACCCTCCCCAGACAGCAGAGGGGGTGGCAGTGTTATTGTTGATCTCAAAATAATGAACAATCCACTCCCTGAATCCCCTAATCCATTCTTCATTTTGCATGAGGAGACGATCCATCTGCCACCTTGATCGTTCCTTATCTCTCCCCCCCAAAAGCAAAGAAACCCCTACCAGTGCGTGATCAGAAAAGGAATTACTACTGATCCACGCACTTGTCACCTGTATAGATCTTGATGTTAATAGATAGTCTAGTCGAGAGGCCGGAGAGAAGCGATTGGAATAAAAGGTAAAGGATTCCGTTTCTTGATGGAGATCCCGCCAAGAATCCACGAGCCCAAACTGATCCATAATTGCCACCATCATTTTTTTAGTATTGGGCTTCGACTGTCTTTTGTTTTTATTAGTGGTATCCTTCCTAATATCCATAATATAATTAAAATCCCCCCCTAGGACAATCTGTCCAGGGGAACTAATAAGCTTTTCGTGGATCTGGGTCAGGGGTAAAACATTATCGGATAATGGGCCATAATAATTAATAAAATTTATTATCCCACCCCTAATTTTAGTTGTTACCCAGATCCATCTCCCTAAAATGTCTCGATGCACTTGAAGAAACTCCCAATCCATTATATTAGAAAAATAAATTGCTACCCCCCTCATTGCTGCCCCTGAAGAAGCAAAAAAGGCCTTTGAATTTTTTTTAGGGATAAACAAGTTGGGGGAATTGGACTTGAGATGGGTTTTCTGAAGAAAGAGAACATGGGGGTCCAGAAAAGCGGCCCATCTTATAAGTGCACCATATTTCTTCTTATTTAATATCCCGTTGGTATTCAATGACAGAATCTTACACCTACCAGTTGCCATACTTCTTTACTCTGTAAATCAATCCGGGCCTTCTTACTACTGCTCTTTTTCCTGCTAACACCCAACCCCCCACCACCCTAAAAATAACCCCTCCCCTGGAAATGTGGAAACCACCCCCCTACACCACGCAGACCACATCTCCCACCTCCCATAATTAAACCTGGGTGTCATGTTGTTACACCCCATTAGGCACTCATGGTCGCACCCCCCCTTCCCCCCCTGCCCCAGATTAGAACAAGCCAAAGGGAAAAAAATTTAGAGAGCATTTCTTGTCAAGGGTAACCCACATCAGCTTGAGTACAACCAGGAAATCACACTTAACCTGAGGAGCCAGATATCCCCTTCAAACAAGTCTGGGCCTCCTCAATATCTGAAAACATGAAAAATCTCCCCTTGACCAGAACTTTTAATTTCGATTGCTGAACGATAGAGGCCTGAGCCCCATGAGCGTTAAAGAGATGTAGCATCTTAACAAACTCTTTTCTTCTTCGAGCTGCAACAGCTGTCATATCGGAGAAAATTCTACATTTCTGTGTCTCGTTGAGGGGAAAATGGCGTTGTTGAATAGCCTTTGCCAACACTTTTTCTTTAACTCTATAATCAGCAAAGTTTAAAAGAATTGTTCTTGGATAAGGAGAATTTGGAAAGGGTTGGGCTGGAATGTGGTGATCCCTAGTAATAGACAGATCTCCTTCATAGTCTGGCAATACTTGCTGCTTGATGAACGTGGTAACCCAAAAGAGGGTCTGAGCACCCTCAATCCCTTCAGGCACCCCCACTAGGCGCAGATTAGACCTCCTGGAATGACTTTCCAGCTCCTCAACCTTATTCTCAAGATATCTTTTCTTCTTGTCCGCTTCTTTTGTTTCAGTCATCACCGTCGCCAACTGATCTTCGATGGTGGAGATTCTGGCCTCTACCTCAGAGAATCGAGTAGGGAGACCCGTAATAGCCTCTTCGATTTTATCTAGCCGCTGATTAAGGGTATTGATCTCGATTTGCTGGAGCTTTTTCATTTCCCTTATCTCTCCTAAAATTAAATTCAGCATATCACGGATATCAATTTGAAAATTTTCAGATTTCTCCGAGCCAAGTTCCACAAGCAGTAGAATTCCAGCGCTGGATGATGGTAAAGTTGAAAGTAATTCTTGAGATTTCGGACAGAGATCCAATAATGGATTTCCTGGAATATGTCTTAACTCAGGGTGATCTGGCAAATCTGGCAAGTCCTGGATCGGAACAGGAGTATCTACCTGCCCACCTAGCCCAACTTTCCCTGTGGGGCAGGTTTGAAGACTTATTGATAAAGGCACCGAGTTTGGGTGGTCGATGTCTCGCCCCCTGTAGGTAAGAGCCGATCCAGCTGCTGGAGAAGACACACCGAGATCGACAGACTGTAGAAGTATAGGGGAGTGAGGAGGTAGTAAAGTTTGTTTTTTAGTAAATAAAGGAAATTTTTTCACCTCCTTTGGCACATTCCTCCCGGTGCAGAGGTCTTGGTTATCCCCTTCCAGGCTAATATTCAATTGTGCCCCCTGCGTCTCCTGTTGCGAGGTTTGGGTAACAGCAGCCATGGTAAAGGATGTATCCTCATCTGAGGTTATGGGTGAGCTGCGACTATCTGGTGCGGAAGGGACAGCCCCTCTGTCGCTTTTTTGAACTGCTTGGCGTACTAACTTGGAGAGAGCGCGACGGTTTTTCTTGACTTTCTGCGCTTCAATTTTAGCCGCTTTAAAGTTAGCAACACCCTCCCTCTGAGGTCTCACCATTTTCGACGATTAAGAAGGCAAGCTCCCCCCCTGCGAAGTCACCAACCCGAGGGAACTGCAAGTAATACCCCAGTATAAATGTTTATCTGTTTACAGTCCAGTCCAGGTCTCTGACCAGCAACCCCCTGTTATTCCTCCTTACGTCTAGTGCGATTGACTGTTCTGTACCTGTTCTTTGGTCGGACCATTTCAAGATCTATTTCCATATTCAACTTACCTCACTCACACCACAACCTAGTAAAGATCTTATCATGAGTAGACCTTGGAATAAGATTAGCCCTGAAGCATTTTGCTCCCATTTCCCCCCCCCCCACCCATTGAACTACTCAATGATCCTAACCTGGCAGCCATCAATCTAGACCTAGCTATCACTACTACCCTCGACATAATTGCTCCCAGTAAACTAAATAGATGTCCCAACAAACTGTCCCCTTGGTTTACTGTGGAACTTAAGACCATGAAACTGGCTGTAAGAGCCCACAAACGCAAATGGCGGCACACCAAAGATCCTAGTGACAGATCTCACTACAAAAAACTTCATCACCAATATATGAGCGACATAGCTCTAGCCAAAAAAGTCTACTTGGGGAATAGGATAGACCAGGCTGCAAATTCGCACAAAGAACTCTACAAAATAGTCAAAGAGTTCTCTAACCCCTTAACTTGCCAACCCATCACAAACGCGTCTCGGGAATGGGTCGACACCCTCTCGTCTTTTTTTCACAATAAAATAAATGATATTTACAAATCATTCACCAATTTTTCTGTTCCTACTCCATCTCCCGAGCCGTCCATCAATACATCCCTGCCCGCCCCCATCACTATCCTAAATCAATTTCACCCATTTACGGATGATGAAGTTACTCTTACCATGAATAGAATCAGGTCTGGCTCCCCTATTGATCCAGCTTCTTCTCTAATTCTATCTAAAATTGCGCCCATCTTGATCCCTCACTTGACTAAAATTTTCAATCTTTCACTCGCTCACTCAACGGTACCTTCACACTGGAAAGAAGCCATTGTCAGACCAATCCTGAAGAAGCCCTCTGCCGATCCATCCCAACCTCTGAATTACAGGCCCATTTCTCTTCTCCCGATGTTTGGCAAGATCATGGAATCCCTAATCAACATCCAACTCACCAAACACCTTGAGTCGAATAAATTATTAGACCCGTCCCAGTCAGGATTTAGGGCGTTCCATAGCACCGAAACAGCCCTACTTGAAATGGACGATAACATCAGGTTAGCTTTGGATGCTAAACAATCAGCCATTTTAATATTACTCGATCTATCTGCTGCCTTCGACACCATCTCACACAGCATTTTGATTGAACGGCTGACAGAGGTTGGTGTCGAAGGCCCAGCCCTGGCATGGATCAAAAGTTACCTGACTGGACGGAGCTCTAAGGTACAGATTGGCAAATTTTCATCAGCCAATCAGGAAGTAGATAAAGGTGTATCTCAAGGCTCTATCTTGAGCCCCACGCTTTTTAATCTTTACGTCTCTCCTCTTGCAAGATTAATTAAAGCTTACGGATTTGAGACCGTGTCTTATGCAGACGACACTCAAATCCTTATCACCTTGGGACCTAACTCCACTAACATCAAACCGAGGTTCCAAAAATGCATGGTAGCAGTAAAGGACTGGATGTTAAACAACTATCTTTTACTCAACGCGGCTAAGACGGAGATTGAGCTTTTCGGAAATTCTCATAAGCATTGGTCTGACGAATGGTGGCCACCACCGTTGGGTGCCTGTCCTCCTTCCAAGACAGCAGCCCGCAATTTAGGGATAATGCTTGAAAATAAACTTACCTTGGCAGACCATATCAATAATATCTCTCACACCAGCTTTGGACTCATGCGCAACCTAAAGAAAATTTTCAAGTGGATCCCTCTTTCCTCTCGTTTGCCTTTAATCCAGGGACTAATTATTAGTCGCCTGGACTACGGCAATGCTCTTTTTGCCTCTATAAATGAGAATCTCCTGAACAAACTCCAGGTCCTTCAAAATACTGTAGCCAGAATGGCTCTTGATTTACCCGCTCGCACCTCTTCTGCCCCTTGTCTGAAGGCGCTTCACTGGCTCCCCATTAAAAAACGCATTAAGTTTAAAATGTGCTGTCTAGTCCATAAATCTCTGAACAGCAATGGCCCAGTCTACCTAGCTAACAAACTGACAGATTACCGCCCGGCTAGAACACTCAGATCCTCCAGCTTGCACCTTTTAGCGGTTCCCAAAGTGCGAACTGTCAGAAACGGAGACAGATCCTTCTCCAAAATCGCCCCCGAAAGCTGGAATGCTCTTCCACTACACATTAGACTGGAACCCAGCCATCAGAAATTCCGCAAACTCCTGAAAACATGGCTATTCTAATTCTGCGTGACTCATCCTTAACATCTGAGTATCTGCTGGCGCTATGAGACCTTCGGGTCATATACGCGCCTTACAAATACCAATACATAGACATAGACATGGTGTGCAAGGCTGCTTCCCTTCAACGTGGACGAAAACAGGACCGAGGAGCTGCTGGTTTGTACTCCTGCCAGACGGCGTAGTCACCCGTTTTTCCTCCATTTTCCTTTTCCCTTTAATCGCCATAAACGGTAACTGAGAGCACAAAACTCCTGCTCCTGCTCATGTTATCGTGAGCAAGTTCGCAACGGCGTTGTGCGAAGCGTTCTCCTCCGGCAGCCGCGATCGGCCATCAGCGCGGCGTCCGCGCGGCATCCAGCGAGGCAAAGGGGGGGGGAGGGGCCATGAACGCGCCTAGCAGCGTGGAGGTGTGGTTCCCCTACGCTGCATCCAGTCTTCAACAATTCCATTACTCTGGAGCCCAACATTCTGTTTTTGTTAAATATTTTGTTCATTAAAGAATTAAAAAATGAACAATATTAATACATAATAAATGCATAACAATGACAACAGCACTTACATACTAATAAAATTAATCAGGATATTAAACCAGTAACGTCAGTTTAAGTGTATAAATGAGACATATCATTTTATATAAAAAGCGGCTGGGAGAAAGAAAAAGTAGAAAAGGAAAAAGAAGGAAAAGAAAAGAAGAGAAAGAAAGAAGAAAAAAGAAGAGGAAAAGGTATAGCATGATAAAGGGAGAGGAAGAAGAATGAGAATTAAGCTACAGGTGAGTGAGAGGATAGATATGTAGTAAATTACAAACAATATAAATCTGATTTAATCTTCTCATAAACTGATAATGAAGAAATATTGGCTATTCTATGTCTGTCGCAAATAAAGTTCCCCCATGTTGATATAGATAACTTAAAAGTATCCTTCCAACAGGAAAGTATGACCGTAAAAGGAAGTGTAATAAAAAGATCAAACAACACAGGTTCAGGTGAAGGGTGGTCAAAGTCAGGTGCCATTGATCCAAAGAAAACACTCTGAATTGACAGTTGAGTATTACATTGAAAGATCTTTAAACATTTGGACCAGATAGCTTTCCAGAAATTAAACACATGAGAACAATAGCAGGGTAAATGAGTTAAAGTACCAGTAGAGGTAGAACAAGACCAACATGATGGCGAAGAAGTTGGAGCAAATTTAGAGATGCATTCAGAAATAATAACAGCTCTATTGTAAATTAAAAATAAAGAGATATGTGTGATATGTGCAACTTTAGAGGTTTAAAATATTTTAAGCAATTTTTAATGACTTAGAAAGGTCAGTTTCCCTTAGTAATGCAGTAGAAGTTTTCGATAGTATAATAGTGGGGGGATAATCAAATATTATATAAGCAGCTTTGGAAATATAATCGTGATCAATATTATGTAATGGTATCAAGGGTGTGAGTGGTGCATTGTCATTTATCAGTCGATAAAAAAGATTGAAGAGCAGATGACATTAGGTTGTATTCCTGTAAAAAAAGAGCTTGGTAGATTATATTTTATTTGTATTTGGGGTAAGGGTATAACAGAATTATGTTTTACAAGTTGATGAACAAACAAAATACCTTTCTTCTTCCATTATTTGAATGAAAATGATTTGCATTTATATTTAATAGACTTATTGAACAATATAGAAGAGGCTAAAAACATTGATAAAAATCAAAACCCGCAGAAAATATTGTATGGGCAGATGTTTGTAATATTCTAGAATTGGGTTTTTGGAAATAAAAGTCAAATTTAACATATAAACTACATCAGTAAATGAAAAATCCTCCAGTAAAGAGTATTCAAATACAATCCATCGTGCCATGTGAGAATCTTGAAAGTCATTAGTTAGAGCATAACATTGTCAATTTAAAAAAAGCAGAGTGATATAACTTAAAATCAGGAAAATGAACCCCTCCTTCATTCTTCGGACGTTTAGGTTTCGAGAAGGCAATATGTGAGTGTTTATTATTCCAGAGAAATTTGGTACAAATAGTGTTAATCTGAGGTAAATAATAAGTGGGTATTTTGAAAGGTAGCATAGACAATAGAAAAAGGACATGTGGTACAATCATCATCTTGATGGTATCTAATCTACCCCACCATGATAGATGAAGAGGAGACCATTATGAAGGAAATTTCAGAATTTTTAGTTTTTAAGTACTAGAATTATGACTAATAATGCTGGAAATAGAAGGGGGAAACCAAACACCTAGGTATTTAATTTTGGAAGGCCACCATGTTAAATTTGTGTCCACAAAAATATATTGATAACATGAGGAATTTAATGGTAGAATGTCAGTTTTAGAAAAGTTTAGTTTTTAACTAGAGATATTAGAATATAACTTGATCTCTTGTAAAAAAGGATTTAAGGAGGAGAGGGTGTTAGACATATATATGAAAATATCATCAGAGTAGGCCGACAACTTGGTTTCAAGGGAGTTGTGTATAAAACCAGATATAGGTGTATTGCAACAAAGAAGTTCAAGGAAGGGTTCTAAAGAAAGAAGGAAAAGCAGAGGGGATAGTGGACAGACTTGTCTGGTGCCTCTATGTAAATTAAGGTAAAGGGAAAAGTGTCTATTAACAAACACATTAGCATGGCGGTCAGAGTATAATAATTTAATAAAAGAAATAAAATTACTGACAAAGCCAAACCAATGAAGAGTGGTACACATATATTGCCAATTAATATGGCCAACAGCCTTTTCGGTTTCTTGAGATAGGGCTGCAAGAGGGTAATTATATTTATTACCAAATGCAAGAATATTGGAGAACATTCTGGTGTTATCCACATTAAGTCTACCCTTATTAAAACCAGATTGATCGGATTTGATAAGCAGGGGAATAACATTATGAAAGCGAGATGCTACATTTTTGGCAAATATTTTGCAATCATGGTTATTTAATGAAATAGGACATTAGTTTTTACAAAGAGTGTGATCTTTGTCAGGTTTGGGGATAATAACCCTCAGTGCTTCCAAAGAAGATCCTTTGAATCCAAAAGCAAAGAATTCAAAAGTTCAAGTAATTTAGGGGCAAAATGGAAGAAAAAGCGGAAAACAATTCAATAGAAAATCCATCTGGACCCTAGGTTTTAGCTTTTTTTGACCCAGGGCGATGAACTCTGCTTCATTGGCGGAGTTTTTTGCACTCTGCTGAACATGCAGTGTTCCCAAAAACTCAACGCTGGAACGGAATTATTTTCCACTCACACACTCATCAACATCAAGTGAACTGTAACTTTATAAGTTTGGAATGGAGGAAAGTAAAAACAGTGTTGTGCGTGTATAGACAAGTTACTGGTCTAACGCGCTTAATTGTCCACGTAAGCGGTCAACATGTTTCATCCCCATATAATTGCTCAGACGGGTCGGGGTCCTTATTCAGGACCTAGAGTTGTGAAGGCTGAGTAGTGTCAGAGCCTATGTGAGTATCTCATTGGCTCACCAAATTTTATAAGTCATTGGTCAGTAAGTACCTAGAGCTGTAGAAAAGAAACAGAGAGAGGGTATTGTAGTAGTGCCGTTCAAACATTATCTAATGTGACATTAAAGCTAAAAGTTCCAAAAACTCTCACAGTAATATGTGCTGTCTAAATTACTATTGTTTTTTCAACATAGAAAGTTTTAAACAGAGAGCTGATGTCATGAGTAGTAAGCAAATGAGAAAATGGCAAATCTTTACCCCGTAGATACTTATATAGTACAATGGGTGTCACGGAGTTCACAACCCTGCATAGTTGTAGTGAAAGTGACGTGAATGAGGGTTTTTTAAGAAAGAGAGAAAGAATACGTTACCCTGGTTACACAGGTACAAGTGATCCATTCCCCATTGATAAGAGGTTTCTAATAATATAAGTTTATCAGGAATGAAATGAGGATTTGGATGACCATTAAAAAATAGTCTTGGAAAGTATTAGAAATATCAGCATCTGAAGATGCAATGTTATTGGTGAGTTCATTACAAATAGGTCCAATATTTTTACGTTCAGATTTGTTTTTGAAATAATTAGCCAACATTTTGCCCATTTTATTTTGACCTCCATGAAATTTCAACTTAACTTTAAGTAGGATATTACAAGCATCAGTAGTAGCGAGTTTATTGAGGGTAGACTTGGCCTTAATCAATTAGTGTAAAAGAGAGGAAGATTTAGATGTAAAATAAGTATGTTCCAGTGTTTTAATTTGTTGTATTAACGTAGTATATTGGGAATTTGCAACCTTTTTCCTTTTAGCTGAATAAGCTATAGAAAAGGCCCGAAAGGAAGCTTTGAAAGCATCTCAGTTGTTAGAAGTGGAGGTTGCAATAGAATGGATACATTTAAAAAACTCATTAATAAAAGCAGTGGTTTCTGTAATAAAATCATTGTCCAATAAATGGAAATTATAGAATTTCCAACTGCCAGTTGAAGAGTTAGTGAGAGAAAAATCAGAAGAATACAAAAAAGGGGCATGATCTGAGATAAAAATTGAACCAATTTCTGAGGACTGAATGGAGGGAAGTAAAGACTTAGTAACTAAAATGTAATCAATTCTAGACATGGTATGATGTAAATTAGAAACAAACATACATTTCCATGTATCAGGATTACACGTTTTCGAGACATCAAATAATGGACGAGTAGCGATTGAAATGCCTTATGGGATGTATCAGGATTAAACTTACATTTAGATTTCCTATCAGTAAAGGGGTCTAACCACTGACTAAAAAATCCTGCTACAATAATATTGGGATTGTCAATTGATGCCAATTTAATTTTATTTTAATATTATTCAAAAAATCAGGATCATGCTTGACAGGACCATACATATTGAATAAAGAAATTTGTTTGTTTTGAATTTTAATATAGTCAGTACCCATCATCCATCAATGTCACACTGAACTGACACAATCTGTGCATATAACATATTATGAAAAGGAATAGCGACATCACCTTTACAGTTAATATATGGAGAATAAACAACCTCGCCAACCCATTGCCTTTTTAACTTAGGCGATTCAATATCATTACAGTGAGTTTCCTGTACAAAAGTAACATGTGAATTAAATTTTGACAAATGAGAAAGTACCTTTTGTCTTTTAACAGTATGTCCCAAACCATCGACGTTCCACAAAACAACATTAAACATATTGAGAATTAGGAGTAGGGAGACAGGTACATGGATGACATGCTGCAAAAATCTGAAAAGAATCAAAAAGACACCATGTATTAACATCCACATAACATGTAAGCGGTGCAAGCATGATAACAGTAGAGAACAAAAAAGCACTCTCACAAAAACAAGATAAATAATTTAGAGTGCAGGAAGAAAAGACAGGAAATGGACAGTAAGATGAAGAGACAGAGGAAGGAAAGTGATCCAGATCTAAAGCAAACAGTATGGAAAATAAGCATGAGACGTGTCAGCACCTAAAACAGGAATGACAGCAGAGAGATAAAAATAGAATGTATTAAAGACAGCCATATAGATTAAACATAGAGAAAGAGAAAAAGTGAGATAAGATATTCAGAATAAATGATTTTAGTTTAACAGGATTGTCAAAGAATTGTGAAGTGCCTTTGTAGGTAATTTTACATAGGTAAGGATGAAAAAAATGCCATAGCAAATGTTCAAATGTCTCATTTGAGGTTGAAGGGTTAGGATTTTGTTTCTTCTGGTATTCGTGGCTTTGGAAAGGACTAGAGAGATTAAATATTGTGGCTGGACAAAACATGGTGATGTTACAATGGGGTTGAGGTCGTCCAGGATGATGCGCTCGATGAAGATTCAAAGGTAATTTGTTCTTCTAAAGATCCAGAAGTTCAGTCAAGAATTACTTCAAGAATGCAAGAAGTTCATTTGACCAAAGATTATTATGTCTGTTTCTGTTTCCAAGGTCTTCAGTATGTAGTTTAGGTTTTGAATTTCTTGCTCCGCGCAAAGGAATCTTAGTAGCAGCATCTTGGTGATCACATTGTGCCATGTCAAACAACTTGTCCTCCATAGCAATCCAACGATCTTCAATTTGTTGAAGTTTTTCGTTCATCAAGTATAGTATCCAAAACAGGATTATGAGAAGATCGCTGGCTATTTTAACACAGTGCATAGAACGATGTGGAATCTTCTGGTGTGATGTAATCTTGCCCATACACTATAACGAGACAGTGTAAAAATATGTTGGTGAAATAAAAGGAAGTGCGGCAACTTCCAAGAAATAAATATTTGATAATTGCAGAAAGTTCAGTTCACTAGCATAGCCCGAGGACCAAAGAAAGCACGTGGTAGTATTTAATCCAGCACAGAAATATAAGATCTGAGGAAGATAAATGAAGCAATTACAAAAAAGTAGAAAGAAGAGAAGTGCAGCAGAAGAGAGTCACTCCATTGTGATATATATTAGATAGAGTGGCAATAGAAATGCTGAAATGCAGGTAGCAAGTTTCAAAAGGGAGTGACATGTGGAAAATAAAATTGTGAGGAACAAGTGGCACACAGACAAAATGGCAGCCGCTCATTGATAAATAGTCAGTCACAGGTGCAGATGACAAATAGTGAGAAACAGCCCTCATGAAACATATGAGAGAGGGCAACTGCAATGCTAGTTCAAAGTTTCCACAAAGGCATGCTTCAGGCGTACGCTGAACAGGCAGTGACATGAGGTGTCAGAGAGCTGATTGTGCAAGTAGGGCGCTAATGAAATGGCATCCGTTTGCGTCTTACAGGGACTCACCTCCATGGATCTAGAATGAAGAGGAAGCTCTGACAGAGCTAATTGTCAGCTCAAAGTGCTGTGGAGACAAAGAGCACCATACAGAGAGGTCCCTGAATTAAAGTAGAGGCACAGAGTAGCTGTTTAGTGCTGAGGAGCTCAGCACTGAAATGGAGCTCAACAAATTGCTGCCATCTTGTTTGGTGTGCAAACCACACCCCTTGAGTCCAACATTCTTGACAAAAGAAAAAAGAGTGCTGTAATGCAGATGCAAGAGAAGGGTTTCTGAGCTAAGGTGTGTGCAGTGGGTTGCTGCAGAGAGCTAGGCACAACAAACTCCACTCCTGAGTTGTATCTTTGCCTGGCCCTGTCCACACTACACTTTCCACTGTCACAGATCCTTCTGATATGGAATTAAAGATGGGGAATGGATGTAGCTTGAGTCAAGCAGTCACACCCATTGATTTACAAATGGCATGAAATTAAATTGTATTTTCATTTGGCCATCAAAATACAAGATGCCAACTCGTTGCCTTGTGATTGTAAACTATTCTTCATATGTTAACATTTTAGAAAAAAGTATTTATTATGTGTTAAATCTCTGCTAATCCTTGTCTGGGAAGTGTTCCTTTACTACCCTTACTTATACACAGCACCGTTATCAGAGACGTTTTAATGCATGGGCAAAGTGGGCTCTGGTCCAGGGCCCCAGCCTCTCAGGGGGCCCCCTGACAGAGTCAGCTCCGTTCTCCAGAGTTTTGCCCTAATTAATTGAATTGAATATTTCTTAAACAGATTGTTTTAAATACTGTTTTCCTTTCATTTATTTTTTATGTACCTGATGTGTGAGTCTAGTACAGCCATTTTGCAGAGAAATGTTGTGTTTATGTTTCATGCAATATACATAAAAAAAGTTTCTTTTAAATCAAAACAAGGCCTAACATATAAGTAATGGGAGGGCGTCACAGAGATTGTTTGCAGTAATATTGGTGAGCTGCTGCTGTGTTACAATATTGAAAACACACATACCTATCCCTGAATATTAGATGTAAACACATTTAGGGACTTATTTATGAGAAGTGATGCATCGCTGTGTGAAAACAGGGATGCGTCACTTCTTAGTGCGCCCTCCTTGCGACATGATGGATGCGTCATATTTACTGTATGATGCATCATGTCGCAAAGAGTTACAGATACGTCAGTATTTCTGACGTATCTGTAGGCGCAAAAGTGATGCATTGCTGGGGTGTGTCTGAAAATAGACGCAGCTCCAGCAATGTGTCCTTTCACATGGGGCAAGCCCCATGTGAAAGGGAATGCATCAGTCTTACAACTGCCGTGAGGCAGGTGTAAGATATTGACGCAATGGAGTCCTAGAAGTGGTGCACTGAATTCTCATAGATTTCAATGCACCAGTTCTATGAGGCTTTTTGAGGGGGAACACCCACCCTGTATACAATATACCTGGCGCTGGTATAATGTGGTGCAGCGGTTTACAAAGTGATGCATCGGCCTAGATGCATCACTTTGTAAATAGGGCTCAACATTGCACATTTTATACGCTGCGAGTGCGTCACAAAAAGTGACGCACCAGTGGCATAAAAGTAAAGCCTCATAAGTAAGACACTTAGAATTTGGACGAGTGTTCCTTTGCACTGTCAGGGACCTAATGAAATGAAATAGTGTATTTAAAAAAGCATGCAGCTACTCAGACTAGAGTATCCTGGCGAGTGACAGCGGGAGGAAAACGTGCATAAAAGACCCATCAGTTATTAAAAAGCCAGGTTTTTAAGTTCTTCCTGAAAGAGAGTAGGTCTGTGGTTAGTCTCAGAATCTCAGGGAGTCTATTGCACAATTTCTCACCTAGAAAGCCGAGGGATCTGCCTCCAGTGCGGGCACGGCATATTTTAGGCATAATGGCCAGGTTGGCATTGGAAGATCTTAGGGGTCTAGATGTTGTGTAGCGATTAACACGCTTATTTAGGTAGCCGGGCTTTAAAGAAGATGGTCATCGTTTTGAAGTCCATCCGTTCTTTTATGGAGGGCCAGTTTAGAGACTTAAGAATAGGGGTCATACTAGATCTGTGTTTAGGTCTCAGGATGGCTTTGGCTGCCGCATTTTGTACCACGTGTAGGTGCTGTGTAGGGGATTTGGGAAGACCGAGGTACAAGCTGTTGAGATAGTCAAGCTTTGATGTCACCAGGGCTTGCACCACGATCGTTCTGCTCTCAAGCGGTAACAGTGGCAGGATTTTTTTTAACATCCGGAGTATGCCTAAGCAAGCGCCAGTAAGATTTTGGATTTGAAAGTGCATGGAGAGTGTCTTGTCTATGACAATTCCTACGTTTTTTACTTTCTCCTTATCCGCAGGTGGGGGCGGCAGATCTTTTGGCCACCAAGAGCTCCAGTCAGGCGCTTCTGGATTACCAAAGAAAACAATTTCAGTTT
Source organism: Triturus cristatus (assembly GCF_964204655.1). Lineage (NCBI taxonomy): Eukaryota > Metazoa > Chordata > Amphibia > Caudata > Salamandridae > Triturus > Triturus cristatus. The sequence goes on from NC_140587.1 coordinate 759,671,595, forward strand.
TGTCAGGATTATACTTCAGCTCATTGATCTTAAGCCAGTTAAAAACCTTTGTGAGGAAAGACCTAATCATTGCCCCGTTGAAGTCGGTTCCTTTTTCACATGTAAAAATCCGCTGAGTGTCATCAGCATAGGAAACTATTTTGACGCCCTCTTCCTCTACCAGAAATGCAAGAGGGATAGATATATATTAAAAGGGTAGGACTGAGAATGGAGCCCTGAGGGACACCTACATTCATGGCCAGAACCGGGGATGAGAAAGGGGGAAGCCAGATGTCCTGAGATCTATTTGCCAAGAAGGATGACATCCACATTAAGGCGGTCCCTCCCCCCCTCGGCCGATATTAGCAAGTCTTTCCAGGAGCCTCTCATGCGGGACCGTATCGAAGGCCGCCAACAGATCGAGCGGTATCAGAACAACCATGCCTCCCTGGTCCAGCTTACCCTTGAGAAATTCAGTCACTTCCAGCAGAGCATACTCTGTACTGTAGTTAGCCCTAAAACCGTATTGAGACTCATGAATGAGCTTCCCAACTTCACTGTGTTTTTGGAGGGCCTTGTTTACATGCTTCTCTGATACTTTGGAGAGGGCCGGAAAAAGGGAGATTGGCCTGTAGGTGGCAGGGTCTGTCGGTTTGGCGTTAGCCTTTTATATCAGTTGAAGAATCTTAGCATTCTTCCATAATTTCGGCATGTTGCCTGAGGACAGGGAAACATTAATGAGCTGGTTTAACATGGGTTTTATGGTGGGAGCTAGTAGGTTCAGGATATTTGCTGAATATGGGTGGGTAGGAGAGCCAGACTTAATGCTTTGGAGAAGGGCCAGTGACTCTTCAAGCTGAAACTCAGGGAAAGCTAGTAAAGATGGAGGATCCAAGAGGTGAAATTTGCTAGAAGAACTAAGGTAGAAGGTCAGTTGTTCCTCTGAGATGTTAGTGAAGGCTTGTTGGATCACAGAGATCTTTTTGTGGAAGAATTGAGCTATTTGATTATACCATTCTTCCGTGCATGGCCCTTCCTTTGTGCTGGCTTTCGGGGTGGTAAGGGTAAAGAATTTAAATATGCTAAAGATTTCCTTACTCTTATTTTGGGCATTTTCTATCTTGGTTTGAAAGAAGTTTTTCTTGGCTGCCTTCACGAGAATGTAATGATATTTTAAGGTGTCTTTATACACCTTCTTGTCCTCAGGTAGATAGGATTGACACAATTTCCATTCCATTTTTCTACAATTTTTTTGCTAGGTCTGAGGGAATCATTTAGCCATGTAGCTGGTGGGGCCGACCTCTTTGAGGAGCGGGAAACAACCGGTACCTCTGCACCAATGTTGGTTCAGAGCTATGACTCTATTGATAGGGCATCCGAGTCGGGTCAGCCAGACAGCTCCGTTGAGGAACAACCGAGAGCATCTGCTAACATCGGGATGGATATTTTATGGAACTTCCTGTAATTAGGGACCCTCTGCCCTGCGTTAGCCTGAGGGGCTGTGGTAGAGTTGGGAATGACACATTTTATTATGAGGTCTCAGACCAGGTAATGGTAAGAGGTAGGCTTACAGATATGTCAAAGTTGTGAAAGATTTGGTCTAGGGTATGGCCCTTCTCATGGGTGGCTGAAGAAATCGATGGAAATATGTTGCCGGCCTGCAGCGTCTCCAGCAAGGAAATTGTTTGAGGGTCTTTTCCATTGTCCATATGTATATTGAAATCTCCCAGAAAAGGCAGTTGTTGTATTTTAAGGCCAGGGAGGTGGTGGCTGTATTAAGCATAGTAATACATTTTCCAATTGCACCTTGAGGTCTGTAAATCAGAAAAACAGCTATGCTATGATGGGGACTAAGGTACAGCAGAAGCCTAAGGACTCTGCCCCCTCAATGTTTTGCATCGGGATGGGAGAGCAGTCTAGCTTTTTATTGTAAATTACGGCGACAGACCCCCCTTACCACTCGGCCGGTCCCTCCTAAGGATTTTATAACTCGTAGGGATGGCCGAAGTGATAGAAGGGTTGGAGGCTTCAGACAGCCAGGTCTCAGTGAGAAGTAAAAGATCAGGCCGTTCGTCTAAAAGTAGAAGACACATGTGTGGTTCATGCTTTTGCATAGAGCGACAATTCAAAAGGGTGGCCTTTAAGTCCTCTGTTTTCTTATTGTTTTTACACTTATTGTTGCGTGGAAAGATCTTGGGTGCGAGTTTCCTGGGCTGGAGGAGAGACCAGTTGCACTTATTGCATCGAAAGTCTACCTCCAGGCTCGGATCAGCCGCTGTACACTGACGTAATGGTAGCCGCCTAAGGCTAAGCAGTTTTTCCCTATTGTAATATAGTGGAAGAAACTCACTGGAGGAGAACTGGGTAGCATGGCCGGTGCCAGACGCCTTCGGGATGCTGACTGGCACAGACGGGCCTGCCTTTGGGGCGCCCTCGGCGTGCCCCCTGCACGCATCCGTTTGTATCAGGAATATATAGGCTAATGCCTATGATGCAAACTGGATCGCTAATGCACCTGAGGAAGCAGAAACTGCGTGGGTGGAAGTGAGGAGCCTGATAGTAACCCCAGCCGTCCGCACAACCGGCGTATCAGCCACGGCGGACCTGGACTGGAGAAAAAGCGAGATGTAAATCGGAGCAGCTAAGGAAGTGTAGGCAAGCTGAATCAAGTAAAGTGCAAGTGCGCGTAGGTAGGAGAAATTGTTGAAAAGCACAGAGTAATTCAGCCACACATATACAATTTTAAAAGTATTAAAAACCTAGTAGCAGGGCAGAAAACACTAAATCCTACTGCTGTCAGCTGCACGCGTCCGTTTACATCGGGAATATATAGGTTAATGCCTATGATGCAAACTGGATCGCTAACGCAGCTGAGGAAGCGGAAACTGCGTGGGAAATAGGGGCTCAAATTGGATCATAAATTCAAAGCTGTTCTGATCAGGGGCCCCCAAAATATGTTTGGCCCAGGGCCCCCAGAATCCTTAAGATGTCCCTGACCGTTATTTGTGCATGAAAGTCTCCGTAACAGTTTGTTTCCTACCATGTGTTCTTCACTCTGGCTGGCCTTACTGACTGACACTGTCAGGCATATTTTCAAGGGCATTGCACCACCCGAATGTCACTTTTACAGATGTTCCGGTGGCACAATGCCCTGCACCATATTTACAAAGTGGCTTTAAGTCACTTTTTGTGGCTTAATGCCACTTTGTAAATATGGTACCTTTTCATGCAGGTATCTGTATGAAAGGGTTGCGCAATAGGTGTTGCTGAGGGGGCTCCATCACAACACCCATTGCTTTTTGACTCTGTCCCAGATTTACAAGGATCTGGAAATCTGAGGCATCGCCAAAAACTAACACCATGCAATAGCAGGCGTTTGAATGGCGCAAAGAGGAGAAATATCTTTATTTCTCCTCATTTTTGATTTTTCCATGTGTGCTTCATTCTGCAGCACACATAGAAAGGGCAAAACAACATTAATTATTGTTTAAGTGCAGGAAGGTGTCTCTTCCTGCACATAAACAATCATTAATAATGACGATTTGCTACTTCTACGTGTGCTGCAGAATGCATCACACATAGAAGTAACACATCTCCATTATTGATTGTTTATATGCAGGAAGAGACATCTTCCTGAGCATAAACAATAATACCCTGCAACGCAGGCACCCTTGCACTATGGCTCAAGGGTGTCTGTTGACGCTAGGCAGCTATTGTTAGTGCCAGAGCTAGGGAAAACACAGGGGTGCACAGTAATATTGTAAATATGGTGCATCCCTGCCTTTTAGAAATTGCGGAGCGCGGCGCTGCAAAATTTGCTGCAGCGGAGTGCTCTACCATTTCCTTGTAAATATGCCCCCTAGTTCTTCTCCCTTCATCTCAATTTCAATATTAGGTCAATAGAGCTCACAAGAAAGCATACCCTGTGCTTTCATCAGTAGGCAGTGTCTTATGTGTAAGCCTCTCTTATGGATTTTCCCGTTAGGGACTTTACAAATGGTGAAGGGAATATTTTAAACCCACCCACTGGCACACAGTCTAATAAGGTTTATGTTTTGATTTTAGCCAGACGTGTTTTGGCACAAACCAATCACAGGCCAAGGTAACTGAGTCGTCATGGAGTCAAATTGCTTATATGTAATATTTTCCTTTGCTTTGCATGGGAACAAGCTCTTAGTTGTTCTGAAAAGCTGTAGAAAAAAGGTCTCCTTTGCCAGGAAATATCTGAACCTGGCAAGCTGTTGTTGAGAGTAAATGAAATGTCTCTTGTGGTTGAGTCTTCAAGTGTGCTTGTGTGCTTAGTATTGGATTTCTAGAGCTTCTGCAAAACCCCAATGGTATTACAATGTCCTCTTGCCAAGAAAGACTTTAGAGAGCTGGAGGTGGGGCTTGGGCAAGCTATGTGGCTGGAAAGGAAAGAGAATATAAGGTGAATGCATGGAATAGCATTAAAACGCTAGAAAGTGAAGGAAAGTAAGATGGATGGGCCAGATCATGGAACACTGCTGTCAGAGCAGGACAGAAGAATTAGAGAAAAATATGGTTCGGTCGTATTTCCGTCCGGTATTTATAATGTCCACTTAGTACATATGATTCTTCCTCCAGAGAATCGTATTGTTCCTCATCTTGGACTCACAGGCTCTGAAACCATCTGTTCAAAACACACATAGAGCTTCCTTTTCTCCTGGAAATTATCAGAAAGAACGCAGTATACGATAGACGCAGAGAGAAAATTAATAATTTGTTCTTGTCAGCATTCCAAATATGGTTTTGCTGACATTTACATTAAAAAATGTTGCACTTGCTCTCTCTCTCTCTCTCATTATATATATATTGCTATTTTATTATATTTAGTATTTGAACTGTAGTGTTCAGACTTTACATATCTGCCTATGGAAACACAACGTATATAGTGTCTCTCATAGAAGTGATACTAGTCTACAAGTTGAATACCCCATATTATAAAGTTCAAAGCATAAAAGGGCGAACCAATCTTGGGCCCTATTCATGAATAAAAACCCTAATTCTACATCTATACATTTATGATTTATGAGTTTTGGGAATGCTAATATAGTCCATATTATAGGCATGAAATACTACTCCAGTCTCACATTTCCAGGTGTAATCCTGTTGGAAATCATGTGGCATTCTCATGAGTTGCTATTTGCCCACGGCAGTGATGCACGCACAGTATAACTGCATTGGGAACAGGCAACCCATAGCACAAATGCATATTTTTAAATGATTTTTTTCCCCATAGAGAAACCTTTCGCCATAGATCCCTACGAAGTCTGGGGTGTTCCAATCCACTTCCGTCGATGTGTGGGGCTTTACTCCATCCCTCTGCAGGAGCCAATCTACAAACATTTCCAGTGTGGGAAACGTCAAAATGTCCTTGAGGACATTTTCTGGTCATGCCACTATAACTCATAGAGTGCACTTCCACCAAACGGTCTCTTGGCGCTAGGTAACTGTCTCAGCATGGCTCAGGATACTTATTGACAGAATTGCACAAAGAGCCATGTCTTCAACATTTGTCAGACCTTTCCACAGTTTATGGGGGTCTTAAGTTCCAGAGGCAGGGAGTTCCAGTCATGGGTAGTGGTGAGTGAGAACTTGACTCCACCGGTCTTATTCCTCTTAAATTGTGGAATTACTAAATAGTGTAGATGAGTAGATTTAAGATCGTGGAAGGGGAAAATGTATGCATCCAGGTTTTGATAAAAGCTGAATTATTCACTAAGTCTCAGAGCAAAGCAAACCTTGATCTACCCATTTGATTCAACTTGTGTGGAGTTCACGACTGCTAAACATGTGCTCTGTCAGTCGTGCTATCAATTATTTAATTTGCAAAATCATAGGCAAGTCCATCAATGACATCATTTGAGATGGCATCAGCGATATAATGGGTGAGGTAACTAGCAGTGCATGGAAGGAGACGTGACTTAGGGCCTGATTTAGAGTTTGAGGAGAGGGTACTCCATCCCAACTGCAACCCTCTCTGCCGAACCCTAAATCCACATTCCTGATTTACAGGTGGTTGGACTTTAAGTATGTCAGCAATGGAGCCTACTCTGGCTCCATCACTGACATACTTCTCCGATGACCCGATGGATATTTACATATGCCCGATTTAGAGTGGGTGGTGTTATATGTTTTTTTGCTGTTCGTCACTTCCAGGTGAAGCTTCCACAATCTAGATCAGACCTTTTTTGTTTCTGTAGCATAGTCTAAATATTCAATTTCAGTAATTGAATTGGAGCTTTATCAGTGAATGTCTAAGGGTTTTACAAACAAATGGTAATAGTTTGGGAGGTATATTAACCATACCTTTACCTTTAACAAAGATTTGTCACTGATTTATTGGGATCTATTAAAGACATATTAAGTACATCTTCAAATATGAAGTGCCCAAATCTGTATACATCACACATCCAGCTGCTGCAGAAGGCCTTTAGCTATTCTCAGTGATCTTAGGATACACAAAATAGGGCATGCACCTGACCACATACCATTGGGTCCACTCACGTCCCTGTAGGCCTTTGGTCATTTTTTGTAGACACAGACACAAATGAATGACCTGCAGCTAGCCATTTACCAGCTCCTTCCCACTGAAACCACTGTACTTGACTCTTGGTCAAGTACAATAGGCTTTAGGTACACAACCTGCGCTGCCGTCAGGCCCTAAGACTTTGTCCATGCATAGTGGCGGCTGGATGCCAGACCTCTTCCACTGATCTTTGGCCATAAGCAGCCTCCTGAAGGAGCCATGCCTGGTCTGTAGCCAGTCACTGTGCCAGGTCTTATACCAACAAGCACGTGTGTCCTTCTGAACATCCTGCTCCTTGGGCTGTGCACATTTAGCTCAAGGAACAGAATCAGGCTTGTGGTCAGGCCATGCATCAGCCCCTAAACCACAACACCAATTTAAATGTCCTTCTGCCATGCACAGTGGGCTTTGGGTAAACGCCATCACCACACAGTGCTCACTGTTCGTGGTATTTAATGTTTTCTTTTGTTTGTGTTACATTTTTAAAATGTTTGAGTATTTGTGAAATAAAAAATGCATTTACAAATCTTTCTGTACTCCATTTTGGGTTCTACAATCTACAATCCTGAAAGACGATCCACAAGCTCTGCGACAAACTCAGGACTTTTTTGTTTCGGATCAGTGTCCATCTATATTGGATCCCCACATCCTTCCTGGGTAAAGAGATAACATTTCCCAACCCTGTTATGACGCATTCTGACACTGGACACCGAATTGTGTTCCTGGCTTTTTGTAATGGCCTTTGCAACAAACATTTCAGTTGCGGGCAGCCAGTCAGGTTGCTTGGATTCATTTACCTCAAACCATAACTGCAAGTACTAAAATCGAATTAGCCCTTAAAAACCTGCCTGTTACCTTTTGTAAAGATAATTTCTTAAAAACTAGTAAAAGGATTGAGGCCAGTCATAAAACAAGAAAGGCTGTCAGAGGCTTTCCGCCCTACATTGTAGGTTTCAGTCTGACTACCGTATTAGGATGACGACGGTTGAAATGAAACCCATTCCGATGCACTTCCGACAGACTCAAGAAGCCCGTCCAAAGTCACCATAATTCCCTAATGACAGCAGAGCCAGGCTCGGCTCCACCATCGGGATTATGATGCCACTTTCCGACAGCCTTTTCATGTAGATCTTTCTGACATGGAACAGCTGTCGGAAAGTTCTTTGTGGGCCCCTAGCAGGGACCACTTTTGCAATGGGCCTCCGCTATGGGGCCTGGGGGGCACCTATGGTGACCCCCTAAATATCCCTGCACCATGTGGCAGGTACCACATGGTGTGTGCCACATGGTGCAGGATGTTTGAAAACATCCATTTCCCAATGTCAGCTTATGCTGATGGCCTTTACCGCCCGCTTCACAAGCTGCCATTGGGGGATGGATGTTTCCGACCACCCATTTGCGGTCGCATCCAAATCCGGAATTCAAAACCACCCACCTAAGGTCGGTCAGTTCTATAGTTTCTTTGTAAGGGAAACAGCATTTATAACGCAGGCATTATCACGCAATGCCTTTAGGGTGTTTTAAGGGTTTGGGGTGGGTAGGAGTATAGGGAGGTAAGTGTATTTTTAGGGTTTAGGGGTGGGTAGGAGTATAGGGTGGTAAGGGTGTTTTTAGGGTTTAGTGGTGTGTAGGGGTATAGTGTTATGCCCACTGATTCATGGCCACTTGCCTGTAGGCCCAATAATAACAACACAGATTAGGCAGTGTTATGTCTCCATCATCGACTTTCCTAGTGAGGATGTCCAAGCAAATTCCTGACAGTTAACCCTCCAACAGAAGTGCACATGGTGTATCTTTAGTTTTCTTGAAGAATGTCTCCACCAATAAATGTATTTTCAAGTGCATATAAAAGTCTCAGGATCGTCATCATTTTATGAAGAGTTGACTTACCTAGCAAGGATGTGGCAACTTCTTCCAGTGCCATACGGCCACCTGAAATCCTCCAGAATTATCATCTGATTCAGTTCCTTGAAGTATTCCCTAGCATTCTTTACCTGGATTCCCATATATTCAAAAATCCTGTCTCTCAATGTGGAAGTGACATTAGAAGCAGGCACAGGGTGACCAGTCCTTAAACAGAAACAATATTGATTTGATCCAGTTAATTCTAAATCCTGAGTAGGTGCCAAAATATTTGAACATGTACGGCAGCCTCCCTATAAACTGTTCAGGACTGCAACATAGAGGAGAAAAGCATCCACATATAATTAGAGTTTATCATCCCTTGCACTGTCCCATAAATGGGCCTAAATTTAGCAGTCTTCTATAACCCATAGCATCAATGATAACACAGGGGCCATTTTATAAAGAACTTTATACATAAAAGGACACTCAAACAAATCAAATGCCTTCTGAACAACACAAGCGAGCAAACCAGTGGACTTAGTCTCTGTATTTATATGTTCTATACATTAATGCAGCTTTCTCGAATTCAGTCTGGCATTCCAGTTAGGCATGGATCCAGACATGACCCATTGCATCGAGTTCTCAATCACTCTCTCCAGACTGTACCAATTCACCGGAATGTTTGTTTTGGTATCGAGTTCCCAATCACTCTCTCCAGACTGTACCAATTCACCGGAATGTTAGTTTTGGTATTTAGCAGTGATATTGGACACAATTCTTTGGCTTCAATGCCTTATGGATCAGTACAATAGTGTAATTGCAGAGGTTGAGAGATAAGCATGTTTCTATCCAGGCCACTTCAAACATTTGAAACTTATGGCCCACAGTTTTGCTAGGCATTAGCATAAAAAGTTCACCTAGTACACTATTCCATCTTCGCAGTACCTTATCTCTTGCTATTTTCCTATCAGAATAAAATAGTCTCAGCATAACCAACTTCTTCACTAAGTCTTCCTTACCAGCCATCTGCACCTCTATATCAGCAGCATAAACAGACCAAAAAGAGGACACAACAGAATGGATCTTCTCTAAGCCTCTTCTGATTGCTCTACCATTGACCTTCCACAAATAGCCTGTTTGCTTATTCCCCTCTTGCTTAGTCCTTCTATCAGCTACCCAGTCTTCTTACCCACCTCAAACAACCTCTTTTGAGTACTTAAATATGGTGCCTGCTGGACTCCAGCCCATCCTATTACAGCTCGCGTATTGGCCTACAGGGACCGCGAGGTGGCCCAATGTTTGGCGAGTGAGCATGGCTGCTCCAGTACCGGGGGAACAAAATATCCATATACCCAGATTTTACGATGGCAGTGCAGGCCACCGGAAGAGACTTCCTGTCAATTATTAAGCGCACCCTCCAGTGAACCAATGCTAAATATTCTCTTCTGTACCCTGATAAACTTTGGATACTTCATCAGGTGGAGATGCACTTCTTTACTGACCCCAAGTTTGCAGCAATTTGTCTAGTCAATTGAGACAAGGAAGGAGGACTCCTCTACGGCTGTTCTTGAGGCATCAGAGCACCTTATTGACAATGGCTAGCCCCACACTGCCAATCCTTTCTGGGACCTAAGTGTGTCCTAAGTGTGAGCCCTGCCCGGGTGGGACCTCCCTCCCCGGAGACTGTGCGAACTGCCGGCCACATGCAGGTACAAACTGGAGGGACGTCGTTGGGATCCATTCCCTTCACCATTCTGATTCCGGTAAGTTGGGATGTGTTGAGTTTTGAGATGGCTTGTGCAGCTGCATCATGTGGGGGGGATGGTGGAGTGCATTAGGTACTTGCCCAATTCTAATTTTGATGCACTCACATGGTGCACCCGATGTCACGACATTGGTATCTCCAGCCACCCTGCTCGATGAGACGGGAAATACACCATACCTCTAGTTCGCCCACAGGCGGTGAGTCCCTCCCAACTTTTGCAAACTTACTGTTGGATGTTACACAGAGGGAGGGCTCATGGAATTTGGCCCAATTAGTCAGCCAAAGTGAGAGGTGGGGGCAATGTTTGTTGGTTATTGTTTCTCGCAGGCCTCTGGTTGCTCTCTCTCTCTTTCCTGTCCCTGCTGGAGCAGAGTTTTCTTTTAGAAAATTCTGGGGCTTTTGAAGCTCTGGCATGTCTATGCGTTTTATTAATTTATTAATAATTAACAATTAATTATTTGTCTTGTGCAAGTATGTTTTACTAATCAACCTGTTTGTCCTAACACAAGAGAAAGTTACATGAGGGTTAGCTTACTTGTGCTGTTCATGTATTTACAATAACGTGCAAGTTTTCATGTTTAAACGTTGCTGTGTGCTATTTATTTTGAGCACAAAACGCTGTCTGAATTAATGCTTTTTATGTCGCAAAGCTAGATAAATGCATACACATAAGGGTATTAGTGGGGTTAACACTGTTTAATCATTATGTTGTAGTAACGTTGTTTTTATTTCTTTTAAATTGAGATGGTCTATTGTGGCCTATGGAGGCCTAATCCATGATGGCTGATTTGAGAGCCTGGCCTCGAGTGAATATTTCTGTGATGTGGCAAGAGAGACCCAAATAATTGAAGGGATAACTCCTATAATTGAGAAAATGATTCAGCAGGGAGTTCTGAGAGAACTACTGAGTAGTCCGTGTAATTCGCCGATAATGGGACTGAAAAAGCCCAATGGCAAGTTCAGGATCGTGCAAGACCTGAGAAAAATTTATCAAATTGTGGTGGCATGTTGTCCCATTGTGCCAAATCCATCAGTGATTCTGTATCAAATTCCACATGATGCTGAGTGGTATACAGTGATTGATTTGTGTCATGCGTTCTTTTCAATTCCATTGCATCATGACAGCCAGCCGATTTTTGCATTTAGGTTTGGCCAGCGTATTTTAGCATGGTGTCGTATCCCACAGGGGTATACGGAGAGTCCTTCGATATTCAATCAGTTATTGAAGAAATCGTTGGAAAGTTTGATCATGCCTGAGAGCTCAGTGCTAGTACAATATATTGATTACCTACTTGTGGCATCAAAGACACGTGAAGCTTGTGAAGTGGATACCATAGCTTTACTGAATCATCTGGCAGATGGAGGGTTAAAGGTATCTCCAGCCAAATTGCAATTTTGCAAGAAAGAGGTGCATTATCTTGGACATAATATTGAAAAAGGTCTGAGAAAAGTGACTACTGACAGGATCAGAATAATCAAAGAAATGAAAGCTCCGAAAACCCAGAGAGAAGTGAGAATGTTTCTGGGTATGGTGGGATATTGTCGTCAGTGGATAATTAATTTTTCCCTGATAGCAAAGCCATTGATTAAATTGACAAAAAGTGAAATGACAGATCCGTTAGATCTGGATGCAGAACAACTGGCAGCATTTGAAGAGCTCAAAACTAAAATGTGTGAGGCTCCAGCTTTGGGTATGCCAGACTATGAAAAAGAATTTGAACTGTACTGCAGTGAGAGAAATGGATGTGCACTTTCAGTGTTAATCCAGAAACAGGGCAATTGAGAAGGCCTATTGCATACTTCTCATCGACACTTGACACTGTAGCCGTGGGGTTACCAGGTTGTCTGAAGGCTGTAGCTGCGACATGCAGAAGCCTGGAACAGAGTGAGGGGATCATAATGGGGTATCCTGTAAGGGTATTCGTACCTCACAATGTGGCAATTCTTTTGACAAGAAGCAGAACTCAGCATATGTCACATAGTCGGCTGACTAAATATGAAAAAGTGATTCTGGGAGCATCAAATGTGACTCTTGAGAGATGTGTGAATGTGAATCCTGCGACACTCTTGCCGGATATTGAAAATGTGGGTATAAAGATGGAAGATGATCATGATTGTTTGGATGTGCTTGAGTACTGTACAAAACCGAGACCAGACATAAGGGATATTCCCTTACCTGAGAATGACCATGTGTTGTTTGTGGATGGATCATGCCTGAGAAATGATAATGGTGTGCTATGTGCAGCATATGCAGTGTGCAAAGTTTCAGAAGTCATGGAAGCATCACCATTGAAAGGAGTGAAATCTGCGCAAGTTGCTGAATTAGTGGCATTGACAAAAGCTTGTGAGATTGGGAAAGACATGAGAACAACCGTGTTGACTGATAGTCAGTATGGATTTGGAGTGGTGCATGACTTTGGCCAACTGTGGCTACAAAGAGGTTTCTTGACATCGGGTGGGACTCCGATAAAGAATGCTGAGTTGATTGGAAAATTGCTTGAGGCGATACAGCTGCCTAAGGAGTTAGCGGTTGTAAAATGTGCCGCACATGGTTCAGGGGATGATTTTATCACTGTTGGTAACAGGTTTGCCAACGATGTGGCGCAGTATTGCGCTAAAACAAACCAATCTATTAACAGGAGTAGGATGGAAGAAATGTCTCTCCTTTCTGTGATGTTTACTAATGTCCTAGAAACGTGGGATGAAGTAAAGCAGTTACAAGATGAGGCAGGAGAGGAAGAGAAACAAGATTGGGTTAAAGCAGGATGTGCTCCAAGAGAAACAGACCATGTTTGGGTCTACAGAGATGGCAGACCAGTAATGCCTAACTCAATTTTGTCGTCAATGGCAAGGATGTATCATGGTCAGGGACATCTGGGGAGGGACGCGATGGTAAGGTCCTTTAAACAGACCTGGTACAATGCAAAGTTTAGGACAATTGCGGAGAGCATCTGTCAAAGGTGTTTGATTTGTCAGCAATTTAACACTGGGAAAAAGACAGTGGTGAGTCTGGGGACAATAGGCAGAGAAGGAGGTCCTTTTACAAGAATGCAGATTGATTTCATTGAAATGCCCCAAGTAAACAGACTGAGGTATGTTCTAGTGGTAGTCTGTTTGTTTTCAAGGTGGGTGGAAGCTTACCCGACTAGAAGAAATGATGGATTAACAGTGGCAAAGTTACTGTTAAGGGAGTTGATTCCTAGGTACGGGTTTCCAGTTACAGTTGAGTCTGACAGAGGTGGACACTTTCAAAATGAACTCATTGGTTTGATTTGTGAAGCATTGAAAATACAGCAGAAGTTACATTGTGCATACCGACCAGAGGCTTCTGGTGTGGTTGAGCAGATCAATGGCACAATCAAGAATAGAATTGGAAAGATGTGTTTAGCCACTGGCATGAAATGGCCAGATGTATTACCTCTTGTTCTGATGACAATGAGATCTACTCCAGATAGAACTACTGGTTTGAGCCCGCATGAAATAATCATGGGACGTGCTATGCGCCATGCATTCGTGCCTGTGAATAAGTTGGTGTCAATAACTGATGACATGATTTTGGATTACTGTAAAGGCCTGGCTGACGCAGTTCATTCTGTGTTTCACCAGATTGGTGAAGAAGCTACCACACTTGAGAAGAAGCAAGCCCATGATCTGAGTCCAGGTGACTGGGTAAGGATTAAGGTGCACAGAAGAAGAAATTGCTTGATTCCAAGGTGGGGAAGGCCGAGACAAGTTATTCTGACTACAACGACTGCAGTAAAGTGTGCTGGAGTGAAGCACTGGGTACATGCGAGTCATACTCTGAGAGTTCCAAGCCCGAGAGAGGGAACTGGTAAAGAGTATTATGAAGAGTCAGATTCCAGTGATGGTGAAGATCCTGAAGATACGGAATCAGTGAGAAAAGAAGCAGAGAGAGCTTCAAGAGATTCATTGCGAGTATCAAAGGAAAAATCGAATTCTGTTACAGAGCCTGAAGTTTCAAGTAGCAGTGGGAGTAAAAGAAAAGAAAAGAGAAAACACATAGAACCTACTCCTGAATCAGAAGAGGAGGAGATTGAAGAACCACTTGAGATTATTCTTGAAGAGACAGGGTCAGAAGAAGATAGAGAGGGACAGATTGCGGAAGACCCCCGAGGAGGTGTAGGGAACATTGATGAGGAGCTAGGTGAAGGGACAAGTAGACAGCAAGAAGATTGCGTGTCGGAGATCCGAGGAGGGACAGAAGTAGGGAAGTCTCAAACAGTGGTGGAAAAATCTGTGGAGAAAAGAAAAGCTACTGGGAAACGGAAACAAGAGGCACTTGAAACAGATGATGAAGATGAACAAACAGAAGGTCGAGTTCTGAGAAAGAGAACTTCAATTGGAGAGAAGAGTGTTAAAAAATTGAGGCCGAAAAAGATTGTGAAAGGAGATCGTTGGCCTAACAACCGAGTGAAAAGGGTGAGATACAGAGTAATAAGAGCAAATTCATCAAAGGCTGAACAAGTGAATGAAGTATCAAGCCAAACTTCGAGAGCTGAGGAAAAAGAATCAAAGAAATCAAAAGAACCAGTAGAAATAAGAAGAGTTAAAAGACCCAACCAAAAGTACAGATCACCGGAATGGTCTTATGTGACACTGTCTGAAGAAGGAAAAGAAGAAACAGTGACTCGAGATAATCCGGAAGTGGTCTTGAGAAAAGTGGTTGAGGAAGATACTGGTGAAATTCTGAAAGTACTCTTGACTGACATTGGAGAAGAGTCGAGTACTGAGGATTCCGACGTTGGAGATCTGATACAGTTTGATGTTGAAGAAATTGAAGTGAAGAATGACAAGTATCCAAACTGAGTGAAAGAAAGATTCACTTGGATCAAGTGAATAAGGAGATCATTTGGATAAACTGAAAGCTGAAGAGTTGGTGAAGAATTGAAGAAGTTCAAACAGTAGTGGAGTAGAAGGAGCTAAACTAAAATGGCTACCATAGAGGAGAATAGAAATAGATGTGCCTTTTTAAAGAGGTGGTGCAAAATGTGCTGCTGTTGTACTGGATTATTAATGCTTCTATGGGGTGTTTTAATTTTATTAGTTACTTTTAGAGTAGAATTTGGAATGAATATAGAAAATGTGACTAATGTAGAAAAGAATTCACAAAAAGTAGTCCCAATTAGAAGTAGTAGTTACATACATAAAGATAGGTCAATTAATAATTTTTCTAGTAATGTTTTTTCTAAACTGTTATATGAATATGTGAAGACAATGGAAGTAAGAGATTGCTATGTCTGCATGCAATTACCTGCATCCGTCTCAGAAGGTGTTACTTATCACCATTTGCCAGCTACATATGGTATTTCTTGTAGTATTTTAAGTAGTGTTTTTTATTTGTTAGGGAAAATAGATTATAAGATGTCTAACAGGGATAGTATTTTTGGGCACTTGCCGATGAACAAAGAGCTGAATCCAGCTAAAGAAGCTAACACTTTTGGTGAAATTTTTATTGAAGAAAAAGGACTAACATTAGATTACATTTTTAAGAATAATTTAACTTGCAATTTGAAAGGAGAGGAGAAAGCTTTCCTGGATATGGTTGAGGAAAGGAGAATGAACATGCATGAAAAAGGGGGAAAATATGAAGTGAGTGAGACAATTTGGGACATTGAGATGGGAAAAGAGTTGAGGAATGGGGCTATTCCAACTTTGGCTCTAGATGCACCGCAGAAGGGTAAACTATGCATTACCAGAAGGAAATCCCAATATGATACATATTTTGTGGGAACTAGTGAGTGCCATGATACATACTTCATTGCGACAGGTTGGGGTTTCAGAGGTGGAGAAGATACGATTTTTCCAGGAGTGTACTATGTGTGTGGGATCAAGGCTTATTACAAGTTGCCTGACCATTGGTATGGCACATGTTATGTGGGCCTGGTTTTTCCTAAGATTTTCCATACGGATAAAGTAAAAGATGTAGAAGACATTAACCTATTAACACGTTTTAAGAGAGAAACTTGGTCTGAAATTGTGGGTGACATTTTTGGGGTTTTGATTCCAGCAGTGGGAATTTCTTTAAATGCTTATGGAATCCGGAAACTGTCCACAGTGGTTGATCGCTTACCGACAAATACCGCAGGAGGGTTTCTTTTGGTGAATACGGAATTAAGTGCCGTACGTGCCATGTCAATGCAAAATCGACTTGCCCTTGATATTCTTTTGGCTAAGGAGGGTGGAGTTTGTGGAATTTTGAAAGTTCAACATTGTTGCACTTACATTCCTGACGAAAGTAAAGACTTGAAGGTCTATATCAAGAATATTACTGATTTGCATGAAGAATTAGTACCACTTGAAACTGGGAGTTTATGGACTAAACTAGCTAATAAAATGATAGCTGTTAAGGATTTTATTGCAAAAATAGGTAGTACTATTATAGGTAGAATATTATTTCCTTTGTCTTGTATAATTGTTGCTTTACTGATACTAAGATTGGTGTGTGTGAGTTGTAAAAACAGGAGAGGGAAAGAGAAATTGAAAAATGAAAAGAAAAATAAGAATTCGAAAATTTCAAAAAGAGAACCGGAAGAGATTGAACTAGAAGAATTGAGGGAGAGTGTTTATTTAGAGACAAAGAGAGATGATGAAAGAGTGACTGGTGTTTAATGTTGTCTAAAGGGAAGAGACATTTCTGTTTTCCTAAAATGGGACTAAATTTTCACAAATTTTTTTTTTGGGTTTATTTGGTGATAAAATCACCAAAGGGGGGATTGCTGGAGCAGAGTTTTCTTTTAGAAAATTCTGGGGCTTTTGAAGCTCTGGCATGTCTATGCGTTTTATTAATTTATTAATAATTAACAATTAATTATTTGTCTTGTGCAAGTATGTTTTACTAATCAACCTGTTTGTCCTAACACAAGAGAAAGTTACATGAGGGTTAGCTTACTTGTGCTGTTCATGTATTTACAATAACGTGCAAGTTTTCATGTTTAAACGTTGCTGTGTGCTATTTATTTTGAGCACAAAACGCTGTCTGAATTAATGCTTTTTATGTCGCAAAGCTAGATAAATGCATACACATAAGGGTATTAGTGGGGTTAACACTGTTTAATCATTATGTTGTAGTAACGTTGTTTTTATTTCTTTTAAATTGAGATGGTCTATTGTGGCCTATGGAGGCCTAATCCATGATGGCTGATTTGAGAGACTGGCCTCAAGTGAATATTTCTGTGATGTGGCAAGAGAGACCCCTGCTGGAAAAAGGTCGAAGACAACTGACCATAGTCCTTCTATGAAATTTTCCATGAGGACGGCAGCAGCTTTGGGTGTACTCCAAGAAAAGTGAAAGTGTCCTTGGCTTTCTCAAAGGACAAAGGAGCCTTAGAGGGAAGCTCTGAACTGTGGCTCGATGGCCGAGGAGAAATCGGATTAAATGTGTTACATGTTTTATTTCCTTGGTTCCTGTTCCGTAGTTTATGCCTTGTGACTTTCCCTGAGCGGAGATTTCCAGATGTAGCAAAGCTACATTTCTTCCTTCTCGTTCTGCTCGGTGATACAGTTTATTCAGCCAACTTTATGTGTGTTTCTATTGTATTTTCCACTATAAAAACTGTTAGTTTAGGGAGGGCTCTCCCCACTCTTTTGGCCACCTTCACGCGTTGCTGAGGTTTGATGCTGAGGACTCTGTCCTGAGAGACTTTACCGAGAGACTGGTCCTGACCCGTTCTGACACTTAGTTAGAATAGGTAACTATGAGAAATGATTTATTCTGATTGATTTAATTTTGACTAATTTTAGATAAAGCAATATAACTTTTAAACATGGTGTTGAATATTCTTTCTTGTCAATTATTGTGTACATTTTTGATTATTGTTGTATAGATTATAGAGTATGTTTAGGGACAACCACTATAATCAGGTCCTATCGCTTAGATATAGATGCAGGGTGGTTTAGGAGTTTTCTTCCCACAGGTTTATTGCTGGTAGAGTATTTGAGCGTATGTTAGTGAAATGGGCCCTAGCGTATGATGAATGTATGTGCGTGTAACTGTGAAATTACTCTATCTGTGGTAGTGGGCATATTTTTGATACCCTGATCTCTATCATCCCTTCCTTGATGCTCCCTCAGCACATGAGCACAACTGGCATACATTGGTGGCAGACATTGGCACGCAGGTACACCTGTCAAGTGGCAACTGGCTGGAGCGACCCCTTCTTACACACCCCTACCACACACGCAATCAATTAAGGTCCTGACCTGGAATGTCTGTATCCTTAATGATCAGGGCAAGGCGTGGCACATGCTTGCATACTTACAGTGGCATTCAATAGATATCTGCCTTTGGCAGGAGCTGCATCTCACTAAGAACACCATGATAAGACTGCGGGTGGGAGAAAAACACGGGGCCTATTATTCTAACTAAGTGCGAGGTGTGACTAAACTTGTTCATACAGGATTAGCATGGTATACATGCCAGGTAGCGTGCGCCCTGCTGAGGCGGTTTGTGTTGCTTGATGGTGTATTGCAGGGCCAGCCGGTCAAGCTGATGGTAGTGTATGGGCCGAATGTTGATGACACTCTGTTTTTTGGGGGCGTGTGGCACAAAGCTAGTTCCTTGGGGCCTTGGGCAGTATTGTGGGGTCGGAAACTCAATGTTGTGTTAGACCCTAAGGTGGACAGGTTGAGGGATTCTAGTCACCCACATCCACAAGCGGCAGCCCAGTTGTGCATGATCATGGATGATTTTGAATTGACTGACTTGTGGCACTCCCAACACCCAAACACTGCTGAAGGCACCTTCATAGTGGCGGCACACACTATGTGTCCCCACATTGCTTATTGGTTGGCCTCGGGGACATGGATGCATGGACCGCACGCATCTCTCACCTGCCTCAGGTGCTTTCCGATCATGCCCCAGTCATGCGTCGGCTTGTCCTTCCAGAGGGCCCCCACGTGCATTTACCTGGTGACTCCTGCCTGTAGCCTGCGGGATCAAGTATTTAAAGGAGCAATTAGAGCCGTGATAATGCAGTACTTTGAGCACAATGATAAACCTGAGATGGGAACTCCTCTCTCTGGGAGACCTTTAAGGTGGTGATAAGTGGCTCTTGTATTGCAAAACAGGTGGTGGAGCTACAATCGCTGCAAGGCAAGCTGGCGCACTTACAAAATGAAATTAGGAAATTATAGCTGTGGTACTTCCCAGACTGTAGCACAGTGGTGCTGGCGTCCATCAGAGGCAAACTTTTGGAATATGACGAGGCGGTACAAAGAGTAACTCATTACTTGGGAAAGGAGGCCCGTGCACTGCAATATGGTGTGGGTGAGAGAGCAGGCAAGACGTTAGCACAAATGTTGCATAGACCCTGGGCAAGCGACTACATGGTAGAACTGCAAGTTGAGCATCACTGAATGCATATTGGCACTGAGGCAGTACAAGAGGTAATGAATGATTTCTTCTCCTCCCTATATCAGACACAGTAGACTGCTCCACCCCCAGACCTTGCGGCTTAGGTTGACTCTATAAAACTGCTGTGGCTTGGGGATGGGCATAGGAAATACCTTGATGAGCCCTTCTTGGTTGAGGAGGCGGTCAGGTTAGTTGGCACTATGCCAGCCGACAAGGCGCCAGGACTGGATGGCCTCACAGCAGCATTTTAAAAGGAATATGCCCACTTATTGGTGGTCCACCTCCTTGCAATGTACAAGGACTCCTTGGCTACCGGCTCCCTCCCATTGTCCGTGCGAGATGCCTTGATCATGACAATGCTTAAACCTGGTAAAGACCTCCGGCACTGCGATTCATCCAGTCCTTTATCCATGGTAAACATGGATAATAAAATCCTTGCAAAACTGATTGCCTCGAGGTTGCTCCCTCTTCTTCAGACAATAGTGTGTCCACACCAGTCAGGATTCGTCCTGGGTAGGTCAACATTGCATAACCTGCATACCTTTTACTCCCTCCATCATACCATCGAGCTGACCTTGTCCTGAAGGCCACTAAGACAATCAAATCACTGGAGTGGCCTTATCTCTTTGCCCTACTGTTACGCATTGAAGTGAGCTATCGAGTCTAACAGCTGATTGGGCTGCTGTTTAGCCAAATGACAGCCCAAATACGGGTTAATGGCATGATTAAGCCTTCTTTTCTGTAGAGTAGAGGGATTCAGCATGGATGCCCCCTGAAAGTCATGGAGCCACTTGAGGCACTGCTGAGGCAGCACCATGCATGACATGGACTGGCTTTCACACCCCGCAGGATCCTTGTCTTAATGTACGCTGATGATGTGACACTCTATGTCAGAGACCCTCAGCCCAACCTAGATCCGCTCATCAGGGAATTTACCAGATTCGGTGGCTTGTCCAATGTTATGATTATATTTGCACAAAGTCCATCCTATTCCCCTTAATGGACGCAAAGCCGAAGTTCTCCCCTGAATGCCCGCTTGAGTGGGCGGATGGCTGTCAAGTACCTTGGGATTTGGATAAGTAGGAATGTAGATGATCTCTGGAGGGATAATTTTGGGGAATTGATGACATGGCTGGATGAACGTGTGGAGGGTTGGTGCGGACTCCCGCTCTCTTTGGCAGGAAGACTGTCCTTTGCCAAAATGGTGATTTTACCAAAATTTCTTTTTCTATTTATCAACCTACCGTTTCTCCTGCCGCTCTATTTCAGACGTCTGCTTCAATTGCAATTGGTGTCACTCATGTGGCTTGGAGGTCAACCCCGGATAGCATGGGAGGTGCTGATGCTCTTCTTTGAACAGTGGGGACTGGGTATCCTATTATTTATGTGCCCAGGTGCAATTTGCGTATTTCTGGCTCTTTGCCACACAATTCCAATGATCTTGTCATGCCAATGGCTCTCTTCAAGACCCCTAGGCACCCACGAGCACGAGTTGATATAGTGGCATGCATTGTGTGGGCATGGCAGCAACTAATGCGGAGGGCCAGACTGGAGCATCTGTTCACTCAGTAGATGCCGCTTATAACAACCCTTGTTTCCCATTAACTGGGATGCGGGCACCCGCATTCATTTCCGCAACATGCAGCTAACCTCAATGAGGTCCATATACCCATATGGCTGCTTTGTAGCACCGCAGCTAGTGCTGCGGGGTACCCATGTCACCATTCTGGACACCTTAACGTATCATCATTTGAGAGCGGCAGCTCACTGCTCATTCTGGGAGGCCCCTCCTATCTTCCAGATCCTTGAGACAGCCTTCACTTTCAGCTCACCCCGTAAATTGATTCTGCAGCTATATAAAGGAATGCAGGAGAGTGCACCAGTTCGGCCCCTGCAGGCCATGGAGCATGGGATGACGACCTGACATCTCCCCTCACTGACGAATAATGGCGGTAGTGCTGTGCTCAGGGATGTGCACTGTCCCTTAACTATCAACTTTGTCTCATACATTTTAAATACCTACACAGGCTATATTGTGTGCCAGAGAAGCTGCATAGAGTGGGACTAATTGCTGGTGTGTGCTGTGTATGCTGCGTGACACTGTGCTAAGTTTTTTACATCATGCATGAGATTGCCCAGATGTGAGATGTCACTGGGATGAAGTATTCGAGGCGCTGGAGAAGATTACAGGTCAGATGCTGGTGCACTCCCTGCACATTGGGATCTGTGAGAAACATGCCCCTGGAAGAGCGAAGGCTGACTACGATGCTCCTGTTGCTTGCCAAGCACCAAGTGTCAATGCGCTGGACCGACATGCATTGCCGTGCATGGCAGACTGGCTGAAGGATGCAGCATTCTGCCAGGATCAACTGAAAAAGTATTGGGAGCTGATGCCTAATCATACTTGCCCCAAAAGATATATGGTCCCCTTCAGAGGCATACTTACTTGCTCAAACTGACCAGGAGGAAGCTGCAACTGCGGATGTTGCTGTAACTCCAGAGGGACCCGCTCCTGCAGTGGAGGGAACCAATTGAGGCTACTTGCTTGACCTGGGCAAGATTGAAGGGTAGATGAATCCTTGAGACCTGCACTTTAGTTGCCATCCCACTATCTTCTGCTTTCTGAGTGTTTCCATACCCTTTTCCCTCCCAATCCCCTTTCTCTTTGATGATGCATGATGTCCCGCAACAATATGCATTCCTTGTAACTATACACATGTACTACTGTACTCCTTCTGAACCGCTATTGTTGTGTACTGTGTTGTCGCATCTTGTTTGATATTCAATAAAAAGAATTACAAAAAAAAGTTGACCGTAGATTAGTTGAACGAACGAAAGAGCATCCCTGGGCAACACCAGAGTAGTAGTATTAAAAACAGATAGGTAAGAACATAAGGAAAAATCACCAGAGACAGAACCTATGCAAATTGGAGGGATCAGGGGCGCCCTGTCCAGTGAAGAAAAAGAATGTCGCCGTAAGGCCAATTTATGTCTTTACAGTGGCAAACCATGGCAGTTTGCACATGACTGTACAGTAAAATCAAAAAAGAAAAAAAAAACATTGCCAGCATAGATATCCCTGAGCAACAGGAAAACTAATTCTCTCTGGATGTACAGAGATTGCATCTCAGAGAGAGAGTCCACTTTTCAGATCTCCCAATACCTTACAAATGTGTTGAATCATGTACCCAGAGATGTGACTGTTAGAGTAATAATCATACAGTCCCCACAAAACCGGCATGTCCTGTCAGTGCTGAGTGACTCAGTGGGTACTGGGAATTTCTGTGACTTCGCCTTAGCAGCTAAATTGGGGATACCACGTATAGCCAAGTCAGAACCAGAACCCGTATGTGCTGGAGATGGCTTTGCATTGTCCTCAGCCTAATCCAGTGGATACACAGAGGAAACAACCTTCGACTTCATTGATACCCCAACTTTTGGTGTCATCCTTGGCATACCATGGCTTTAATACCACAATCCCAGGATAGATTTGGTATCAAGAACCATTACCCTGGATTCACCCATATGTATGGCTACTTGCTATCAGGAAGCCCAATATTTAGTGACACCTCTTCATTGTGCTGCAACCCATGTTTCCTCCTCTGAGCAACTCCCTAGGGAACACAAACATTTTCAGGATGTGTTTCAGGTGACACAGTTGCCCCAACAAAGGGTATATGACTGCCGCATAGATCTCATCCCTGGGGTGGTCTGTCCGTGTAGCAGAATTTATGCCTTAACCAAGCCAGAGACGCAGTACTTAAACAAGTACCTGGACGATTTATTTGAACTGGGATTCATAAGGCAATTCACCTCACCTGTCTCCTCACCCCTCTTTTTTGTCCAAAAAAAGAATGCAGAATTACCACCTGCATCGATTAAAGGATGGTCAACATGGCCACCATCAAAAATCGGTATCAGTTGCCTCTTATACCAGTCCACTTTGACAGGTTTGTGGTTCCACCATATACACAATACTAGATTCATGTGTTGCCTATCACCTGATACACATAAAAGAAGGGGATGAATGAAACACCACCTTTAGAACAAAATGTGGGCTTTTTGAATATACTGTAATGCCCTTTGGGCTCCGTAATGCCCCAGCAGCCTTTCAATACTTCATTAGCGAAGTACTGCATGCCTTCCTTGACATCTGTGCTGTTGTCTACATACAGGACATCCTGATTTACTCAATAAATTTACAAGAACACATCCAAAATGTTCAGGCCATATTGCAGCGTTTAGGCGAACACTCACTGTAGACTAAACTGGGAAAATGTATCTTCTATGCAACATCAGTAGAATTCCTTGGATATCAACTGTCTCCCACAGCAATCACAATGGACACTAAAAAAGTTGAAGCAATGCTTTCTGACCACTGAAGCCCTCACCTTGGTGCTACTGGCACTAGTCATCTCTCGAATTGACTACGCCAACGCCCTGTACGTTGGCATCCCACAATACCAAATCAACAGATTACAACTGATTCAGAATCAAGCAGCTCGCCTTATTTACCACCAACCCAAACATCACCACGTCCGTCCTCTCCTCAAGGCCCTTCACTGGCTTCCTATTTCGGAGCGCTGCAAGTTTAAACTTGGTTGCCTGACCCATAAATCTCTGGCAGGCACCGGTCCCTCCTTTATTTCCTCCCTCTTGCATTCTTATACCCCCTCTAGGAATCTCCGCTCCTCTCATCTTGCACTCCTTCAGACTCCCCGCTTCAAGCGCAAAAAACACGGTGGTCTCAGATTCTCCTTTTTGGCACCCTCCTTCTGGAACTCTCTACCGCTGGAACTGAGACTTTCTCCCTCTCATCTTCACTTCAGATCCCTTCTAAAAACCTACCTTTTTCTCGGTATTTATTCATAAATCTCTCCTTCCTCGCTTTCTGCTTCTGTCTCTGGTTGAACAATGTGAATAGCGCCAAGAAACCGTCCGGTGAATGCCGCGCTTTATAAGTAATTTTTACATTACAATGCATTTTTGGCCAACCCCAACTTTCAATCAATCAATCAATCAATCAAAGCATTTATATAGCGCGCTACTCACCCAGAGGGTCTCAAGGCGCTGGGGGAGGGGGGTCCGCTACTGCTCGAACAGCCAGGTCTTGAGTTGCTTCCTGAAGGCGAGGTGGACCTGGGTCAGGCGGAGGTGGGTCGGGAGGGAGTTCCATGTCTTGGCGGCGAGGAAGGAGAAGGACCGTCCCCCTGTGGTGGCTCTTCGGATGCGGGGGACGGCGGCGAGGGCGTGGCCGGTCGATCGAAGCTGGCGTTTGGGGGCGTAGAAGATGAGGCGGCTGTTGAGGTATCCTGGGCCTTGGTTGTGTAGGGCTTTGTGTGCGTGGGTGAGGAGTCGGAAGGTGATTCTCTTGTTGACCGGGAGCCAGTGCAGGTCTCTCAGGTGACCGGAGATGTGGCTGCGACGGGGGATGTCCAGGATGAGTCGTGCTGAGGCGTTCTGGATCCGCTGGAGTCTCTTCTGGAGTTTGGCGGTGGTTCCGGCGTAGAGGGAGTTGCCGTAGTCCAGACGGCTGGTGACGAGGGCCTGGGTGACCGTCTTCCTGGTCTCGGTGTGGATCCACCGGAAGATCTTACGTAGCATGCGCAGGATGTTGAAGCACGACGAGGAGACGGCGTTGACTTGTCTGGTCATGGAGAGGGAGGAGTCCAGGATGAAGCCCAGGTTGCGTGCATGGTCTGTTGGTTTGGGTGCGTTGCCTAGGGCGGGGGGCCACCAGGAGTCGTCCCAGGCGGAGGGTGAGGATCCCAGGATGAGGACTTCCGTCTTGTCCAAATTCAGTTTCAGGCGGCTGCTCTTCATCCATTCTGCTACCTCTTTTATCCCTTCGTGAAGGTTGTCTCTGGCGGTGGCGGGGTCGTTGGTGAGGGAGAGGATCAGCTGGGTGTCGTCGGCGTAGGAGATGATGTTGAGGTTGTGATGGCGTGCGATGTCTGCGAGGGGGCTCATGTAGAGGTTGAAGAGGGTTGGACTGAGCGAGGAGCCTTGAGGAACGCCGCAGATGACTTCGGTGGCTTCAGATCTGAACGGGGGGAGGCGGACTCTCTGTGTCCTTCCGACACAACTTCAGTCAAAGACATGCAAAGAATCCTTGGTTTTGCCAATTTTTACCGTCGGTTTATACCACACTTCTCTGAAATAGTAGTTTCTATAACTACCATGTTGAAGAAGGGCAAGCCATTTGTTTGTTCAAAAGCAGCTGATCCGGCCTTTAACAGCTTAATACAAACGTATGCATCCATTCTACGCTATCCAGACCCAGATCTGCAATTCGGTCTGGCGGTGGTGTGCTGTCTCAGAAGAATGTACAAACAGGTCATCTCCACCCTCTGGCATGTTACTCATGAAAACTTCTACCGGCTGAACAAAACAACACCATAGCAGAAAGAGAGTTATTAGTGATCAAATCAGTCTGTCTTAAATGTCGACATCATTTACTTGGAGGCAAACACACCATCACAATCTTTACTGACCCCAAGAATTTACATTTCCTTAGTTATGTGAAAGCTATTACACTTACGGCGCTGACTTCACTTTTTCAATGACTGACTTTCTTAACACATATTGACCTGGAACTAAATAGTTGCAATTGGACATCCTATCTAGATTTGGATACCCAGGAGACCCTAATGACACTCACACACCACCCAGTATAATTCCTCCTGACAAGATAATGGCTGTAACAGCAGATGTAGACACCTTTATGGACAGAGTGAAGGACTAATACAAAAACTATGTCACAGAAACATGGACTAAGAAACCACATAACACCATAAAAGACTGGCACTATTTCCATGCAGACAAACTGCAAATACCAACTATACGCACCAGATATTGGCTTGGAATCATGACACTGTCCTTTCTGGGAATCCAGGAATACAAAAAACCCTGAATAATTGTTTACATACCTTCTGGTGGGAATCCATTTGTCAGGATGTGTACCAATATGTCAATACCTGCCCCACCTGTGCCTCTAACACAGCATCACATATTGCCCCTTTTGGTCTTCTTCAACCTTTACCAATTCCACCAATACCATGGCACACACTTAGTGCTGATTTCATTACTGGTCTACCTGAATCCAATAAACACACAAACATTTTAGTGGTAGTTGATATGTTATCAAAAGTGGCCCACTTCATATCACTCAAAAATATACTCACAGCCACAGAACATAGCACCATTTTCCTACACCATATAGTCAGACTGCATGGGTTACCAACAAAAATTATTTATGACCGTGAAAGTCAATTTACATCCACATTTCGTAAGGCCTTCGGTTCCATATTAGGGATAGAGATAGAACTCTCAACCGCCTATCACCCTCAAACAGATGGCCACACAGAAGGGTTAAGCCTGACACTAGAGCTGACCCTGAGGTGGCTCCTGTCCATGCTTGTAAGTTCCTGGGATCAAACTCTTCTCTTAGCAGAATTCATTTACAACAATACCATTCATGCTGCGTTAGAGTGTTCACTGTTTTATTATCTTACAGGATTTCATTCCTGCACTCTCTCTATGGAAGAAAAACTCTCACCCTCATCTGTCCCCTCAGTTACAGAACGACCAGCTGCCTTACCAGATATTTAGCTAAAAGTGAAGAAAAGTCAAGCCAAACACAGAACCCAAATGAAATTACAAGCAGACAAACATATAAACTCTGAAACAAAATAGCAGGTTGGGGTCGTCACATCACCTTAGAAGGGCCAATAAAATTACAACTGTGTTTCATAGGACAATTTTAGATCACAAAGACTACAGTTACCTCCAGACTACACCACATGCTCAGTGTTCCATGTCTCCCTGCTGAAACTCTACCATCATTAAGCCAGACCAGATTCTCTGCCTACTCTTATCCTAGTTGATGGCCACAAAGAATATGATGTGCAACGCATCTTAGATGCCAAACGCATTTGAGAAAGACCCTATTATTTGATCGATTGGAAATAATATGACCCCTTTGAACGTTGATGGGAATCTGCATTTTACGTCCATGGCCCTCACCTCATACTGCATTTTCATGCTCTCAATCCCACAAAGCCCCATCCTGTGAGACGGCTTTTGGGGGGGAGGACTGTCAGAAGCGTCACACTGTATTGCACTTTGTATGCCATCACACTGCTACATATCCCTGACTCTGGTGCAGTGACTCTATCAATGGTCTACCCCAGGGGCATAATTATTATAATCCTGATGGCAGTGGTAGGAGCTACTGGTGGTATATGGTTGCAATGAAAGTCACCACTTATTTCATAGTGCGCAATTGTTATATATATTGTTGTGATGGACATCACCACTTATTCACATTATTGCATAATTGGAGAACACTGTGAATCACTACTCTTTGAAATGCACGGTGGGTAGCAGACCCGTTCCATATGCTGATTGGTATGAAAACTCTCAAGCACAGCATGTGTGCTACGTGTCTTGGCATTGGAATGCTGTTCACATGAGTCAAATACTGCTTACACGTGCTCTCATGCAAACCATCAACATGTGCACAACATGCTAGAAGTGTAATTACCTAATTATTACAATGTGCAAACTACCAGACTCATGCTTGTGTATTACTTTGCACCTCGCGACTATTTAAGTTGTGCTGCAAGGAAACCCAGTGCTTAGCTTTGTTGACTCCTGGCAAGCACTTACCTGGCTCCTCCTGGCTCCCGCAATAGCATTTTCTCTTCCAGCTCCCTTCCCTCTTCATCGATGACATCCCAAGGGTCCAGTCGTCTTTCGGCGTTCTTCTCCATGCTTCCGCCATTTCGTGTAAAAGAAGCCCAAAAGAAAAGGTGAATTTTGGCCGCACTCTTCATGCTGAGACAAGCACACTTCAGATGGCCGCAATAAGGTAAAACAGACTTGCATTGTCACTAAGCCCAGGCAGTAAACTCCGTTCCGCTCTGCTCATGGAGTTTGCGGAATTCTGGCACTCCACAGTCCGCGGAGGAATGCGGAATTCTTGACTTCTGCCATTTGGGCATGAGGCTGAGTTTTTTTTCCGTTCACACGCTCAAGTTTTCTTTTGGCGCACAACCATGAGCGCTAAGACTCTCAGGCCACTTGGGAGCGTGCAAGACACTTCTCACACTGCTATTGAGCTCCTGCAAAACTTTGCACTCACTCACAGGGCTTCCAGCCACAACAGCACCAATCTAGCATTCTTAGAGCCGATCTCAATCGAAAATGAAGCAGTCGAGCAGCTTTTCTGCTTAAGAATGCAGCTGAAAGGCATTTGGAGTGGATTTAGTTCTCAAACTGATCGTTGGAGTTGTTTTTTGTGTGCGAGAAGCCATTTCTTGTAACTTTTTTTTTTCAAACTAGAATGAAGTGGTCCAGAGACTCTAACTTCCTGTTCCTGTCCAGCAGGCTCCTCCCAGTGCTGTGTCCCTCGCCTGGTCACTTTCCATTGAGATTTGGAGCTGGAAGGATCACTCTCCTTGTCTGTTGCATATATACCATTGAATTTAAGGTCTTTGTTTTTGTGATATCAGAAGTAAGTTGAAAAACATGGTGTATAAGGGTGTTGTTTGTTTGACTGGGGGCATGCACCGGGATTTATTTGTACTTTTATTCAATTTTTAAAATTTATTGTGGTGGGTGTCCTGCAGTTAGAGTAGGGGCCTAGTTTTTTTGTGCATGAAATTAATCTTCTTTTGTAAAGGAAAATTGTTGCACAGTTGAGTACATTTTCTTCTCCATGTTTTTTTAATTAGTTTGCAATATTGATGGATATAATTCACTATGTGGCCTAGTCTGCCAATGGGCCTTCCAGCCTGTAGTCCCTGTACTATTAATGGGTGCAGGAAACAACTGTTTTTGTGATGTCTGTAGAATTGAAACATCATTTAGGCCATGAATGGCATTGGATTAAAACACAAAATGTATTTCTTGTGGTATTTCATGTTTTTTGCCCTGCAAACAGTGTTTAGGTGAGTTAATGCCTTTGCAGGATGTGTGTTGTTGTGAATATTTTTAGCCCTGTTAATTTTCATTTTTGGCATTGCTGAATTAATGCTGTGTTCTCTGTGTTACCAATGCCTCTTTTGTCTGGCCACTCTGCATGTGTATGTGTGTTTGGTATAGGCCACAATATGCCTTTGTTGTTCATTATGCAATGTGGCCCTGGCCATTTTGTATATTCGGTGCACACCCTAGGCCCACATGTGTTCCTTGTTTTCCAGCCTCCTGCTTGTTGTTGTTGTGACCAGTGGAGAGGTGTGGCTCACTAGGTAGAGGTGGCAGACCCGTAAGCAGAGAATCGGCCATGGACCAGGGTTCAATTCCCGACGCGGCAGGGTCGTGGACCAGGGTCAAAATGGACTTGATAATTCTCGCCTCGGTACCTACTCTAACCAGGAACACACTCGGCAACTCTGGGCATTAAGCTTGCCTCATCTTTACAACGGCCCCCCACAGACGCCGGGGATGCCTGGTTTCACCTTGGAGATACCCAGAAAGGGACCATCTCACAGGGATAGCCAGGACGGGTTCCCCAGCGGTCCACAGCGCCGGGACGCCCCCGTTGGTGGGCAGCTGTGCGCTTTACAAGCTTACAACATTTACATGTGGCTGGCGGCCATTTTGTATAGCCGGCTAGTGTGCTTTACCCATAGGCCTACATTTCTTCTTTGTTTGTGGCCATGTCCCCTTGCTGGTTGTTGCTGTTGTGACCATGTGGCTGGCGGCCATTTTGTGCAGTCAGCCAGTGTGTTTTCCCCATAGGCCTGCATTTCTTCTTTGTTTGTGGCCAAGCCTCCTTGCTGGTTGTTGTGACAATGTGGCTGGCAGCAATTTTGTGTGGCCAGCCAGTGTGCTTTCCCCATATGCCTACATTTCTTCTTTGTAGCCATGCCCCCTTGCTGGTTGTTGTGGCCGTGTGGCTGACGGCCATTTTATGTAGCCAGCCAGTGTGCTTTTGCCATAGGCCTGCATGTTTTCTCTGTTTGTGGCCATGCTTCCTTGCTAGTTGTTGTTATTCTAACCATGGGGCTGGTGGCCATTTTGTGTAGCCATAGACCTGCATATCTTCTCATTGTTCCGCATGCATCCTTGCTTGCTGTTTGACCATGTGGCTGGTGGCCATTTTGCATAGGCAGGCATCCAGTGTGCTTTTGCCATAGGCTTGCATGTGTTGTTTTTCTATCATTATGTTGCAGCCATGCCTCCTCGTTTGCTGATTCACCATGTGGTCAGTCATGGCCATTTTGTGTAAGTAGCCAGTGTGCTTTTGCCATAGGCCTGCATGTTTTCTTCTCTTTGTTCCCAATCCCAATGCCTATTTGCTCTGTGTTGTTGTTGTTGATGACCATGTAGCAATGGCAGGCAGCTATTGTGTGCGTCCCGCCAGTGTGTCCCTTTGCCATATGCTTGCATGGATGGTTGAGCAATGAGATAGCAGTTTAATGCATTAAAACAAATGATATGCTCGAGGATAGTGTCACTTATTTATTAAAAAAATGTTTTGAATTTTTTTCACATTTAGTTAATGTTTTATATTTTTAATTTTTTGGGGGAGTTTATTTTTTTACCATTTTCTTAACATCTGTCATCAATGAATCAACCCTATGTCTGCTATAGGTGCACAACAGCAATCATTGTGTAAGGATTATTGAATTGTGTGCTGTATTGTTTTGTTGTTTGATTGTTCTTTCTAATCCTTCCTGAGTGTACAGTCACCATGAAAGTTTATGTTGGTATAGGTTTCCACTTTACAAATGAACACTGTATACTATTGTTAATTATTTATAATAACTTAAGTAACGACACTAAATGATATTGTGTGCTTGTCCTACTACTTGAACTGCAACAATACCCTGTTTCACTGATGTTTTTCTTGCTTGTTTGCTTTTAGGTTCACAAGAGAAGAGACATCACCCACAGTACTGCTAGACCGAAGGCCTATGCACGACATGACATGTGACTGACTATGCAACACAGTCATCTCTTCAGCTTGTTGTGAAGCTATGTGCCACTGCCAACTGACAGCTTCAAAATGGCCCCAAAGAAAGGTGCTGCCAAGAAAGTGGGTAGTGGGGAGCAGAAGAAGCAGATTTCCACCACTGACGTGCCGATTGCAATTGGATTTGTCCTTTCGCAAAGTAGTACACAATCTTTTCAGGAAAGACAGCAAAGTAGACAGCAGCCGCAGCCAGCAAAGGATTTGTCTGATGCTGGAGCAGAACAGGAGGTTGAGCTTCCTTCAGAGCAAGAAGTTGAACATCCTCTTTTAGAATCTTGGTTCCCACATCTCCAGCGAGGAAAAGGAAGGATACTACAGCCCCATCTTCTCCAAACATCACTTCTGATGATGGAGATAGGGACATGGAGTGGATGCCGGCAGAGACCAGGAGACAACAGGATAGGCAAGGAAAAAAAAAAGGTCTAGAAAGACTTAGACTTATGGTAGGGAAGAAGATGAGTATGACAATGATGAGGTAGTCATGGTGGAAGGTGACACAGAGGAATCTGACATTGCTATTCAACCTGCTCTGAGGGATGTGGCACAGGTAGCCAGCTCCCATATTTGCAAAGCCCCATCTGAGACTAGCACCAACTCCTGCCTCAGGCGAAGCAGAAAGGCAATCGACGACATGCCTACCTCCCTCTAGTTTGTCTTCAGGCATTGGCAGTGGCCCTGGTAAAAAAGTACTCCTCCCCAATTGGGACTTTTTTACAGTTATCAAAGAGGGGGAGAACATTGCAGTATGCACCATTTGCCACACAAATGATCGTCGAGGTAAGCCTGGCACAGATTATGGTACTGGAGGCCAGATGACCCATATGAAAAAACAGCAGACAATCAAGTGGGAGGAGCACCTTAAAAAAATTGCTGAATGTGTTTGTGGTGGTGAGGAGAGCCAGGGAACATCAGCTACAAGTCCAATCACAGGAGAAGGTGATGATGATGAGGAAAAAGAGGGTGACATCTTTTTCATTCAAAGCAGCCCTGTCCCCAGCAACGTGCCAGGAGAATCACCCACCTCAGGGACTTCACAATGACACAAGAAGACTCAGTGTAAGATGATGAAGACACCGCGGCATACAGTTACTGCCCCACCCCCACGATGCACATTGAGGCTACCACCAGCATCTACTTCTCAAAAGACCCCTAAGTCAGTGCCCCAAGAAAAGAAGAAAATCCAGGCTAGCATTATGGGCATATTTAGGCAGGAGGGGCCCTACGAGCAAAACCACACAACCGCACGTTTGTGCAATGGGACGCTAGCAAAAATGTTAGCGCTGGACCTCCTCCCTTTTTCATTTGTGGAAGAAGTGGGATTTTTAGAATTTGTGGCAACCATCTACCCAAAATGGAAGGTACCAAGTAGGACCTATTTTGCCAGAGATGCTGTTCCAGTGCTGCAACGCGATGTGCTGCAGTTGGTTAGACAAGCTTTGCAGCAAAGTGTAGTTCACACCATCCACCTCATGACAGACATGTGGACTAGTTGTCAGGCGACTGATTACATGTGCATCACTCCACACTGGATCTCTTTTGCAGGGGTAAAGCTAAGGATATCTTCAGGTCTTGGCTATGAAGAAAGTTTTAAGAGCGTTCAGCGGCATGCAACAGTGGCCATGTTTGCCATGGAGAAATCACATAAAGCTGTAAATATCTTGGAGGAATTTAACAGCAAGTTGTATGAATAACTGCGACGCAGAGTTCTTAGAACTGGATTTGTTGCCACGGACAATGGCAGTAACATAGTCAAGGCCATGTCAGACAGAGGCTATTTCAGGGTCCTGTGTTTGGCCCATTGCATCAACTGGTGGTGCAAGACTGCGTAACAAAGGAATACATATTCATCAACATGCTGACCGACTGCACAAGAATCTGCACCCATTTCAGCCATTCTTTTAAAGCCCGGAAGCAGGTGCGGATAATTCAGCGTAATGATAGATCAACAGTTAAAGCCCTGATACAGGAAGTGCCAACACGTTGAAACTCCACCTTTTACATGCTGCAGTGTCTGTTTGAGCAGTACAAACATTTCAATGACTACATCATTCAAAGAGGATAGGAAACAGTTGGGAAAGCTTGACCATGGATGCGGACAAATTGGGCCTAGTCAAATGCTTGACACAGATGCTACTCTTTTTGATGTTTTCAAGTGGGAAGTTAGCAAGGAGGACTGTTTGGTAGGCCAAGCTATCCTGTTGCTGCATCTCCTAAAAGACCAGGTAAAGAAGGTGGCTGACAGGTTCGTTCCTGCAGGTGTCAATGAAAACACAGAAGCACATACCTTGGTTGAGAGCTTAGTCCTAAGCTTGGCTTTTAATAAAAGGCTGCAGCATGACATAATTGAGTCCAAAGAGTACATATGTGCCACACTCCTTGATCCACGTTACAAAACATTTCTGCCCACTATCATCCCTTTTTCTGAAGGGGATGTTTTAAAATACAAAATGTGGATTGTAGAGCAAGCCGAAGACGAACAGCAGGAACTTTGAGTCCCACCCATCAATTCTCGGGTGCCGCCTTCAGCTTCCAGAGAGGGCAGTCTTGTCTCACAGCTGCCATCAATATCATCAACCAGTACACCGGCAACAACAGCAAAATAAGGACCGTACCCAACCTCTGCATTTTATTGGTTTCAATTTGCAGGGCTCAAGTCCAGTGCAGAGGCGATGGCAAATCAGGTAGAGCAAGTGGTAGCACCAATAACCATCCACACGATGTTCCAGGAGTATCTGAATGATCCAAAATAGGTCTGTGTGAATCAAAATCCATTGATGTATTGGAATGGGAAGATGCGCCAATGGCCAGAGCCAAGCAGGCTGGCAATAAAGTATCTTGCTTATCTTGTCACCAGTGTATCTGCTGAACGTGTATTCAGTGCAGCTGGTGCGGTCATCACTGTGAGAAGGACCAGTCTCTCGCCTCAAATTGTGGAGAGATTGACTATGATCAAAATGAACCAACATTTTATACCACACAATTACACCGTTCCTGAAACAGCAGCACAGGAGTAGAAAGAAGGTGATTGGTTTGAATTTGAGTCAAATGTGTTAACTGACCAACTCTAGGTGAAACACTTGAGTTTGAGGAGTAACTCTACTTCTTGGACTAAGTATGCCAGTGCCCCCATTAACATTTTCTCATTGAACTCAGCTCTTTCTTTGCAAAAAACAAAAAAAAATAGCTAGAGGAACATTATTATTTTTGTGTCAGATTCACGCTGCCCCACATTTTTTTTATTAGTCTCATATACATTGCCAGATTGCAGTTGAACCAGTGTGCATTGAAGAAGCCTCCACAATTCCTTCATGACAATGGGGACAAAAAATGCCCCCCTTGCATGCCTATTTCCTAATGCCCATACCTATTTGCATCACATAGTACCAGAATGGCTGGCCAATAAAATCATTTATGATGTACAGGACTGCATGCCAATACCAAATTCAAATCAAAGATGATTGAATACCCAGTACCTGAACTACTCGTGCTTTTCTTGGATTGGATGAGGCAACTTTAACTATTGCAATGGTGAGTGACTGATTGCGTGAGTGATGATTTTAGTTGATTGATAATTCATGTGGTGACAGACACTCATGGACGGTGTGTGGTGAACTGTAATATATTGATTTGCATTGTTTGGGGCTTGAGTGATGGGCGCTTATTTATTTTCCCTGTAGGTGATGATCAGCCCTTTCACACTTAGCCAAATGTAATTAATTGCAGGGGTGTTCTCCTTTTTTCTGGTTCTTCAGACACCAGAACAGTCACTTTAGTTATCAAACATAAACCTATGCAAAATACTCCAATTCTGTTTCATTCTCTACTTGTTCTTCAACAGCAGTGCACTGCACTCCACGTCTATCTTGCTCAGGTCCTCGCGATTCATGATGATAATGATGACTGCTCTGGTACAGGTTACTCAGAGTCACTCAGGACTGGAGGAGTATCATGGAAGAACTCAGGGCGTGATTGGGAGCTGCAGAACTAGCTTATCACAGCAAGAAGCAAAAAGGTATCGAATATCAACTTCAGTTCAAAGGTAAACCAAAAGTCTGAGGCCTAGTACTACTCTTCTATTTGAAATAAAGAGAGGTGTGTTTGTGAAATGCTTCTGTGTGCGTGTGTGTGTGTGTGTGTGTGGGACTTGAGCAAAAGTGAAACTCTTTGCCCCCTCTTGTTTTTTTTGCTCTGCCTCTGAATCGTCTTATCTTAATAAACTCCTCATGAAGCTTACCTTCCTTCTGTCCTTCTCCAGGACTCTAAAATACTGTTTCTCTTTTATAAACTGCATGCCTTCTTCTAGTCTCCTTCATGAATGAAAGGCGAAAGCTAGCTGAGCTCAACAATACTCCTGCTTACCTACTAGACCAGTGCAGAGAGGCCACAAAAAGCGGACATCCCAGAGGAGAATGCAGACGCACAACCCACTTTTGCAACACAGTATAGTTTTTCATTGAAAAATCATATTAACTAAGAGAAGGTGGGTGGTTCACTCCCTAACCTAGAAGTCGGAACATTTAGATATGTGGTAAATTGGGTCTCTGGGCAGAAGGACTGTCTGCAATGCATGTATCTGTACTCTGTCATACTAATTCCTTTATTTCCTTCTAAAAACAGATTGATGGTGAATGATTTGCTGCTGCCTATTGTCCAGATGAATGTTGGCCTTGTGTTGTAGAGTGTGTCTTTGTCAAACCTCTTCCCAAATCCTATTACCCATCCATTCATCAAACCCCTAACCCTCTTCCTCGAGCTGTGTGATTTATTGAGGTGTGGCTTAAATTACACCATCAATGGATCACAGACTTGGTGGGACAGATGTGGTGAAAGCAACACCAATTTACTGTAGAATCTTTGAAGCAGTATCCCACACCAGCCCGTTACCAACCCATACATTAAAAATGATCCATAGTTTTTTTAGATATTGAATGAAGAACATCAGTCATCAGCATCATCATCAATATTAAGGTCTTGTATTGCCTAATCGTAAACGCCTAACCTAAGCTTGTCGACTCCAGACTTTGAGTCCATTTTTGATAACTTGTAGATTTTACAAATAATACTGCTAGCTCCACATTAGCCAGAACATACTAATATTGCTTTGTTTTTTAATTTTAGCACAACCAGGCATTCTCATTGTGTCATCATCATCACGTAGTACTCAGATGGTGTCAATTGTGTGTAAATCTTTATTAAATATATATCCCACTTACCCAGTCTTTCCACTTCCATTTAGTTGCTTACGATGGATAATCATCAATCAATCATTCAGATCAATCCTACAATTGAAGCTAACCTGGGTGGAACTGGAAGTGGGACCTCACTTGTGAAGTTATGAAGCCTCCCCTGTTATTGCTGCACATATATTCAGGTAAGACGACTAGTATGGATGTCATTTAACTTAGTAAGAAATAAATTAACTGCTACTGTTTTTTATCTAGATAGTTCAGACCCTCGACGCAATATAGCCTAGGTCATCTCATCATAGCAACATTGACCATACAAAATAGTTTCCCCCTTTATACATTTACAAAGCAACCCGCCCTCCCTACCCAAATAACATGCCCACTCCTCTCCCAAACTTAACTGACCCAAGCCCCAAAACTAAAAATGTTCAAGAAAGTCTCTAGAGTCCCACTCCCAACTCCCTTCCCACCCTCTCCACCCAGCTTCAACAAACAACAAATCTCTCCCACCAAAACAAAATATTTAAAAAAGAGTTAAAAGAGGGTATTATGGACGTAGATCCGGAGCTGGTCCATACACTACTCCAGCGAGGTGAGCTGGCCCTCGATAGTGTCCAGCCACTGCAGGATGTGGCACCACAATGGCCTGTTGCCATTCCGGTGGGGGGTGGCAGATGTGGGCTGGCACCGGCGATGGGATGGCCTGGAGGCTGAGGGGGACCAGCTGCACTGGGGCTCAGGAACTGGGCGTTGATTTCCTCCTCCTCCTCTTTCAGGACCACCAGCCGCTGGTATTCCTTCTGGATACGCTCCAGCCTCTGCCACCGCAAACAGGAATCTTTTTCCTGTCAGGTGGGTGGTCCCGCTGTACCAGGAGCCAGCTATATTGATTAAAACAAAAAAGACAAATTGTAAATAATGCTCTGTGCACACAATTATTTTAAATAACGACATGGCACAGTAGTAGTACATTGCTGGTCCCCTAGGGCCTTTGGAATTTGTTTGATGTGATAATTATAATTAGGAGAATCACAAGGCCAATTTTATGTTTTCTTTTACCCACACATGTGGGCGAACATCACAGGATTAAAAAAACTGTGATTGGATTATTTTTCTTCTAAAGGCTTTTCAAGTAACCAGACCTTTTAAGTTGAAAAATGAATGACTTCTCATTGTTGAGCACAGCATTATGCACTATTATGGAGCACAAGTTGTGTGTGGTGCTAAAATAATGAAGCCATGCTCATTGCTAGCCAGCGTCTCTGCCAGTTTGCTACTGGCTGCAGTTGTAGTTGACAATTATCTAATTCCAATGGCCCTGCTCTTATCTTTCTACCCTGTCTCCAAAGAGGCTGATGAATAATAAATAGGATACTATGTCAGTCACACACCTCATGTACGAAATGCAGATATTAATATATTATACTATCTGCCATAAGTAGACGTTGAGGAAAATGAATCTAATGGCCTGCACTACAGGTAAAGGAACAGATCATATAGATTTTATTTGGCACATTCATCACTGTGTGTCCCATATTCCAAACTTGATATCAAATCATGCACTTACTCCCACTTCACTCTGTGGCCTCACCCACCAGCACGTTTTCCAACAAATTAATTTGCTGGGCAAGAACCAAGGAAAGGAAACTTGATTTTCTCTACTGCAGGTGTTAGCATAGCGGGATTAGACAAGTAGGGTAGAGCTATATCTATATATATATAATAGAGAGGCCACTACAATGATCATTGATTTATCATCGTTGGCTTATTCAGGAACGGTTCAATTCAAAAGGGAAAAATCTAAAAAGGTGTAAATTAATCTGTTATGGGAAACCATGATATATGCTCTGGAATCACTTCACATGCATATTGCATGATTAAATCTGGCACATGCCAAGAATGGCCCACACACCCTTTCACTTATATACCATTTGCTTTCTTTTAAGTTACCTTCCGTTCTTTCATGTCTCCCTCAAGCCATCAAAGCTCATTATGTGAGATTTTGCTGCATTGCAGATAGAAGGGTCCCTAACAAGTTATAACTCAACCACCACTGTGGCTGGTAAAGCTGGGGGGTGTTGATCTTACAGTCATTTTTTATGACAACGATGAGCGACGCTATGGCAATAGCCATAGTAATTGGAAGAAATATGTGTCTTACCAGTGCCCGTCCCTGCTGCTGCTTCTTCTCCTCCAGCTGAGCCATCACCATCTCCTCCTGCAGTGGCACTGGAGCCGGCATCACCGATGTTCTGTGTGGCTAAAATATAAAACATTACACTTAATTTAGATCCCAGATACGCAACCCCAAATACAACAGCAATGCAGCACTACAGCTCAGTTAGCACGTATCTTCCAAAGATCACTCTGGGCATTTGATTGGTTGGTTCACAAAATTTGACAAG
This sequence comes from Triturus cristatus, assembly GCF_964204655.1. Taxonomy (NCBI): domain Eukaryota; kingdom Metazoa; phylum Chordata; class Amphibia; order Caudata; family Salamandridae; genus Triturus; species Triturus cristatus. The sequence goes on from NC_140587.1 coordinate 759,710,681, forward strand.
CCAGGCATTGAATAACTGTCAATGAAAAACATATGGTGTTGGGTGGCAAATGCAATGCAAGTGGGACCTCATCCTTTTTTTGCCAGCCCTGCTGCACTGTCATTGGAAACCGGTGGTGTACTGGAACTATAAATGAATGGGTATACAGCACACTACACTGTGGGGGGTGTTGTCCATGATTACCATTACCGCTGTCTCCTGAACTGAACAGTGTTCGAGCTAGGCATAAGCAGGAAAAGGAAAGCCGTCTGAACCAACATATATGGTGATTTTTTAAATTTAAAATACTAGCTTAATTGGGCCTACTATCTGAATCTTCACGAATCATGAAAGATAGCACCAACATTCCAATAGACAAATAAATACCCCAAGCTTCTACGGTTAGAAGTCCACAACAATCACAAAAGGACTTACTGGGATTGCAGAGCCCTCGGCAGCGGTGCTGGTGGTGGGCGCCGGCCGACCAGCTTGCCCCGGACCCTCAGAATTGTCCCTCTGCTTCCCCTTCAGTGCTGCTGAAAGAAATTAATAAGATAAATAAAAATAGATTAGTGATTCTGTTAAGAATCTCCACAAAATGCTTTACGAAAAGCAAAAGCAGTCGCTAAAACAGATTACCTATAGTACTACTATTTTCTTTTGACTCAAGTCTATCGACTGTAGTTCAATCCATATTCTAAATCTCCTTAACAAAAACTACATTTTGTACTAATTTATTGTAGTTAATGATCTTTGATTTTATTCAATTCCCATTTCTCAACACCCATGATGAGCCAGCTCAGTCTCCCTTTTTTGTAATACATAGATGCATACTTCACATCATCACTGTGAATTCAAATAAATAACATGGAACTGTAAAAGCTACATAAACAAATTCATAGAGAGAATGCGCTACTCAGTGATTCACTATAGTGACAGAAGAAACAGTCTGCAATGACTTCTTGATTAATCAGCCAAAGCGAGCGCCTGATGAATGCGATTATGTAGCGGCACCTACCTAGAAGTAACTAGAAACTGGATCACACAATAATATACCAGCGTAAACTTTACTAAACATTACTTACCTCTGAGTGTGAGCAGCATGCTATTCAGAATTTTTAGTTTTGGGCATAGTGGAACACAAACACAACAAATAATGAATACTCACTGAGCCCGGGAATCTCGATGCTTAACAGGTCCAGCTGGTCCTGCTCCTGGTCGAGAATGTCAGCCCAGCGGTGCCTCAGCTGCTGGGTGGTGCACCGAACCTTGCTGGTGCACCGCACGCACCAGCGTACCATCCCCCAGTGCCACTGATGCTCCGCTACTGGGCCTGCCGCCTGCCGCCTGCGGCCAGCATAGAGGGGAGGAGGAGCTGCACACAAAAAACTAGTGCTGCCACCTCCTCCTCTCCAAAGATTGCCCGGGGCTGCACACCTGGGCAGTGGCAACGCCCACATGGAAGCCGGCCTTCTGCCATGGCACTGGCTTAGGAAATAATATACTAAGAAGGGAAAGGAAGGGAAGGTAAAGAAGAAAGAAAGAAGGAAAGAAGGGGAAATAAACTAAGTAACAAAAACACACAAAAATGTAAATAAAAACATAAAATACACAAAAACAAAGATGCACACTATTGTAAAAAGTAACAATTAGGGGTAGAAAAGTAAGAAAGGAGGAGGATGACAAAGATTAACAAGAGATTAAAAATTAGGCCCAGCACCATAACAAAGAGCAGAAAAACAAGATGGTCGTACCCATGCAGACCGCATGGTGCTGTTCACGCGTGACTTAGAATGCGAGCACACTTCAGGACCGCATAGTGCCATTCCTGCATGATTTTGGAGCATGTGGACACACTCAACGTTCCCAATGCAGCACTAATGGGCGTGCCTGCAAACTCCGCCCGAACGCGGAATTCTACGTAGTACGACTGAGTTTTTTGTGACTCTGCAGAATTCCACGTAGTGGTACTCCACAAACTCCGCCCACCCCTAATTATAACGTGCAGAGACTGAAAGCACAGTACTTCATTTGTAAACAGCGATTGCTTTGTTTGGCACTTATAAAAGAGCAGTGACTTTGAATGTTTCATGAATCGTTTGGTAAATAACAGTGACTTTGAAAATCGAGGGTGCACATTGAACAAGGAAAGACATATTTCCTTTAATAGCTGCATCTGAAAAATAAGGGAAATTGAGACTTTTAAACCCACAGACATTAACCAATCATGCAGGACTTAAGAGGCTGGGTGTATTGTACTTTTGACAATGTTTCCCCTCTGTCTTCAGCAAAAACTGTTGTTTCTCTTGGCATATCACCTGATGGAAACATCTAATTGAGAAAGAGCTGTTACGTATACTGCACTTGTCATGAGTATGTCACAGAATAATGTACATAGTTGTGTTGCTATCACAAAAGCAGTGCTAATAAGTGATTTCCTTTGCAGAACAAGTGTCCCTCCATACAATTGATTTCAGGTCTCAGTGGTCTAGTATCCAGAGTCAAGACTCCGTGTTGTCCTGAGCCCAGCAGCCCCTGGCATAAAGAATCAGCACCATTGGAAGAGCTGGTATTTCTCTTTCTCTCTTATCCCAACCCCCTTCCACTTGAGAACTCAAGAGCGCAGTGTGTCTATTCATTGCTACCACATTAGGTTCCACTGGGATTTGGGGAATAACAGTGCCCCATCAGAACAGCCTAGAGTTCAGGTGAGTGGCTTGCAGCACCCAGACTACCTGAGTGACTCTAATGGTCAGTTGGCTGACCTCCTGTTCTGAGTTATGTAGGAAGCACAACGAGCTCCAGAGACCACTCTGCAACTGCTCAGCTGACTTGCTACACTGGACCGCCCTGAATACTGCTGACCGCTGCTAGAGTGAGTTTTTGATGCCTAACAGGTTGCTCCCCAGGTATTTGCACTCCTTTACATGAAAAATCCTGAAGTTTTGGGCGCTTTGGGACTGTGAGCGAGCATGTTTGTTCGGAGTCACTGATGCTTGCAAATACCACCAGTGGGAAGCTCTAGTGGCCTGACTGTATGTGCCACATCAACCGCCAGTGATGACCAGCAACACAAGACCTGCACTTCACGCGACAGCCATGACAGCCCACGGTGACCGCCAACGCGAAATTCCAGCAACGACCGTCTGTGACCCCCTGACCTGATTTTTGTGCTACAGCGTTGATTGTCCACGACACTCTCCCTGCTCCTGGCCACCTCCTCCACCACAAAAAGAACTCATTGCACCGAGCTTTGAGAAAGTAACTCTTACAGCTGGCTTAATGTGGTCCCTGTATTCAGCCTGCATTCTATTGTGGTTGGCCTGAACTTGTAACTTTCTCCCAGTCTAACACGACCAGATGACCACAAGTAGCGTTTTGTGCTTTTAGCCGCTGTTTCGGCTTAAACAATTAAAGTTGCATATCTCCAGTTCTACTGATTGGATTTTTGTCTAGTATCATTTTATTTATTAAAATGTATACTATTTGTCTAAATTGGGTTGGGATTTTTCGTGTGCTGTGTTTGCACTTTATTACTGTTTGCATGCTGTGTATATACTTTACACAATGCCTCTAAGTTAGGCATGACTGCTTTGTACCAAGCTACCAGGGGGTTAAGCACAAATTAATTCAGTAACTTTCGTGATTCACCCTTATTTAAATGGATAGGTATTTGGACAAATCCGGAGCTTGAGATGAACCGCGATTGTTTAACTCTTGATTTAGCTAGCAGGATCCTGTGGTTAAATTATGTAAAAAGGATTGCAACTTACCTGGGGAGACCTGAGTTATTTAGCTCCCCGGAGAAACTCCTTAAAGCGGACATGCTCTGGGTCAAAAGCATGTACGTCCAGATATCACAAAGTGATAGAGAGTCCAAGGAATTAAGTAAACCTCTTGTGCACACCAGTTGTTATGTACATCATAAACGATTGAGCCATATCTAACCATAGTGACAAATCAGCATCATCGTTTTCTTCTGGTACGATTCAGATTGTATCAACTACATTGGCTCCTTGCTGAACCTATGGGTTGAAAAAAGCTAGAGGATCTGAAAGTATGCACCTGCGATAACTTTTCCAATCAGGACTCAATGCACTTTATATTATTTTGTGATCATTTCTTGCACATCCGAAACCGGTTCATATTACCTATTTTAAAAGGTAAAGGTTTCACCCGGGCTAGACCGGCTTTAATTAATTTACAAATGTTAAATAACGTTTGGGAATTTTTTTGCATAGCTAGCTTTTTAACCGCAGCTGTCAGATTAAGGAGTAAAGGTAGATTTGTTAATAATGAGCATCTTTGATAGAAATCTCATTAAATTTTTCTAATGTGCATATCGATGAATTAGATTTTGTCTTTGGTATTTTTTGATGAATGCGATTTTATAATATTCTTGTAAATAATGTTATTGTGTATTTTGAAGCATGCTTTTATGGATTTAATTAACCGAATAAAGTGACTTTGACTGACTGACACCCTTATTAGCATTATGGTTGCTGCTTGAGAAGGGTTTTCACCCACCTTATGCAATAACCCAATTTCTTATGGTGCCCATTTCTCAGTATTCATCAAATTGAACTGTGGTGCTGACAGGGGAGGTTTTGTCATGTGACCAGGATTTTTATTTAGACAGTTTCCATTTGCATTGTTCCCAATCCATCCTTTTGACCCTCTGCGCAGCCGCTCTCCTTTTACCAGCAATGCTCAACTGTTAGACCTAACAGTCTTAGGGTGGTCTTCCCCAAACTTTTTGCCATGTTTGCCTCACCTTTTTGCTGATTTCTTTTTGTTGGCCTTAGGAGTCTGAGCAGCAGTATTGCTTTATAGAGTATTTAATTTCCCCTGGTTCTGCTTCCCTTTATGTATTAATTTCAGGGACCCTCTTTCTTCTTTTTGTAGGAACTCACACTTACACCTATATTGGCATTGTCACGTCCCGACATGAAAGGCTGCATGCCCCCTGTACTGAGTCTGGAGCCAAGCTGGGAGAGATGACCTCTGTGGACTTCAAAGCTCCTCTTTGAATTTACCTCTACCTCAAAGGCCAACTGGGTATATGTACTGGGTTTCTAACCCCATCAAATCAGACACTACTGGACCTGAGAATAAACTTTGCCAGGACGGAAGAATGCTTTGCTGCTCCAAGGACCGCCACTCTATCTGTTCTGTAATGTATTCGTAAACATGGGTGGGCTTCCTTGATTATACTAGCAAGGCACTGAAGGCTGGGTGAGGGGCATCAAGGTTGATAATTATTCTGGGATGTACAACTTGATTTCGAAGGAGCACATGCAAGATATTTATTTCCAGAGCCATGGCAGTGGACTGTTTGTTAGGGAATGATCCTGAGCGCACTACCTGAAAGGAAGTGGATCTCAAGTTACTTCTGGAAATGCAACAGGTGCCTGAATGGATATGTGCTACCACGAGATCCATGGCTGCCCAAGAAGGGAGTTCTGAGTGCAGACATAAAGATAGTACTTGTAAGTGCCCTTTGTAAATTACCAAAGTCATAAAAGTAGATATTTCGTCTAAGTTTAGACCAAACATCTAAGTTTACCTTTGTGAACAGGGCCCGAGGTTTCTAAAATTATAGAGTTGGGGATGATTGAACCCTCCAGTAGCCCCTGGTCCATCCCTGTGGTGCTGGTACCAAAAGCAATAGGGGCAGTTTTATCACAGCTAAATGATAAGAGCCTAGACCAACCTGTAGCTTTCATCTTTAGGGGGGTACTTCCTGGGGAACAGAGGTGGAGTGCTATTAAAAGGGAAGCCTTTGCTGCGGTCGGGGCACTGAAGAAGTTGAGACCATACCTGTTTGGGGCTCACGTTCTGCTTCAGACAGAACACAGGCCTCTCAGGTGGCTAATGCAAATGAGTAATGAGAATCCAGAATTATTGAGGTGGTAAATCTCCCTGCAGGGAATGGACTTCATGGTGGAAGACAGACATGAGGTACACCGCACCAGTGGTGCTGATCTTTTCAGGTTCTTAAGCCTTAGTGATGAGAATGCACAGAGGGTGGGTAGCTCTCTCCACTTTCAGCTGGGGGTACACGTGATACACCTGACAACCATGGGGTGGTCTTCCCCAAACCTTTTGCCTGTTTGCCTCACCTTTTTCCTGGTTTCTTTTTGTTTGCCTTAGGACTCTGAGCGCTTTACCACTGCTAACCAGTGCTTACGTGTATGTGCTTCTCCCCTAAAACATGATTTGATAGACAATTCACAATTGGCATCTTTAATTTAACTATAGGTCCCTAGTAGAGTGCACTAGCTGTGCCCAGGGGCTGTAAATTAAATGCTACTAGTAGGCCTACAGCACTGATTGCACCACCCACATAGGTAGCACTTTAAACATGTCTCAGACCTGCCAATGCAGAGCCTGTGTGTACAGGTTAACTGCCATGTTGACTTGGCATTTAAAAACCCATAGGCAAGCCTTAAACTACCCTTTTATGAAATATAAGTCACCCTTAAGGTAGGCCTTCAATAGCCATTAGGGCAGGGTGCTGTGTAATTATAAGGTAGGACATGTCCTGGTAGTAAAAAACACACAAATTCATTTGTCACTACTTTAAGGTCAACCTCTCTAATAGGATAACATTGGGAATTCCTTATTACACTTATAAGCTGTAATTCCTGATTGAGAAGGGATAGCTCTTTCATATCACTGAGGCAACCAGGATCAAGCTACTTTTGTTTGGCAGGTTTTGCGTGGCTCATGTACCTGGCCCGCACTCCATCACAGTCAGCCTGAACTCTTGACTTTGCCCAGTCCAGAGTGAGCAGATAATCCCCATAGGCACCTATTGCTTCTAAGCACTATTTTTAGTTAGTCTTCAAAAATTAATATCTTAACTTCTACTTATTGGATTTTTTGTTTTGGTCTTATTTTATTCATAAAATCTTATTCTATTTTTTTTTCTAATTTGGTGGGGAGTCTTTTGTGGTGTTTCACTGTATTACTGTTTGAAGTGTTGCACAGAGACTTTATACATTGCCTCTTAAGTTAAGCCTGCTTTCTCTGTGCCAAGCTACTAGTTTGTGAGCACGGGTTCATTTATTGTGTGTATATGACTGTGGTTCCTGCTTGGATAGGGTGCATGCCTCTGTCAACGAGAAACCCAATTTCTAACATCAAAATAATGTAATCTTTGTCAACTATCATACATTTTTTCCAAACATGTCCCTTTAAAGGACCCCCCCATGTTTTCCACAAAGATATGAACAATAAATTGCATTAAGCCCTCTACTATTTTCACCTCCTTCAACCCCCCATTGTCCAGACCAGAGAGTAGTTCACATCTCAATTTGATGGCCACAGTGCTGTAGAAACAATTCCCAGTCTCAGGATCCCAGAGGTCATCTCACCCCTTTTCCCTCCTGTCTTTTGGATTATCCATCCGAAAATAAAAATCCCCACCCAGTACTAGCTTAGTCTCTTGTGTTTGGAAAGGAGGGGACCCGGTATTTCTGGGTATTTTCAGTGGTAATGTGTGCAGTTGTGGGGAGATACACTGTCACTAACACCACCTGCTTCCCATTCCAATCATCAGATGTGATTGCACAGCATCAGAACATATCTGTTCATGTTTCTTCTATAGTGAAAAGTTTGTCCTTTTGTACAAGAATTGCTATGCCTCTAGGCATGGTAGTAGATAGAAAATAAAATACCCCCCACTTAAACCACATCCAAACTGGAAATAAGCAAGTGAGGTCAACAATCCCAACAGGCTTCCAGGAGGAGCTTCCCCTGAGTGAGTTCTGAAATAAACTCGCAGCCCCAATTTCTCTTTCAGTGTTTTTCATCCTTTCATTCCCTTTATCTGTATTTCTTTTTCTGTCTCTTTCCTTCCTTCTTTTACCATCTTTCTCATTTTTCTATCCATTCTTTATTCGTACTTTCCTTTGTTCATTCATGCTTCCAGCTCTGTTGCTGTATCTATTGTTTTCTCCACCCACCCATCCATCCATACATTCATGCTTCTGCACTTGTGTCTCTTTCTCCATCCATCCTTTCTTCTTTCTTTAAGTCCTTCCACTTGTCAATTTCTTTATCCATTCATCCTTCTCTACATCTGCCCATTGATCTTCATTTATTCTCTCCATCCATCATCCATCCTTCTGTCCATCCAACCATTTATTCATCCACCTCTCCAACCAATTACCCATCCATACCTCCATCTACCCTTCTCTCGTACCCCTTTACTTCCTTTCTTCCAAGCTGTCTCGTGTCATTTGTTAACCTGCCCACAGTACCTTTTTACTTCGCTTTTACAGTGGCATTTATGAGTTTCATTTCGGAAACTAGCAGTCTCTGATCAAACTAAAATGAGCTAGAAACAAACAATTGACAGTTTCATGTTACTCAGAACTGTTCGGTGGCACCCACCCCCGCTTCAGCTGCTAAAGTGAGGGGTTGGTAACGTCCATGCCTCTAGGATTGGTACAGAAACCAGCCTGGGATATCGCGACACAATGACCCTAGACTAAATATATTGACATCTAGTACCACTAAGATGCAAAACCTTTAATAGGATCACATCAGGCAATTGTCTCTAAATCATCTGTATGCCTATGCCCCTTTTTATTTCAGTTCTTTTACATTCCAGGAGAGAATGCTCAGTGTTCATTTTTGGTGTCACCCAGGGTTCAGTAAATCAGTGCTATACACTGAAGGGTAGCTGTTCCTGAAGATAAAGGGACTAGCAACCTTTCTGGTTGGCACAGAGGTGTAAGTGTGGAAATTTAGCTTGTAACTGAACATTATCTGCGCCATCTTGCCTCTCCCCAGCGCCACGCACAGCGAACGCACGGCCGCCATTTTAGGCACCCCACTCTCTCTCCCCGCTCATTGTCGATCGCCAGCGCGTTCCCCTGGCGCTGCAAGCATCCCCCGCGCGCCGGCCACCCCCGCTCTCTCATACACGGGCCATAAACCCTCTCTTTCTGCGCGACCCTGCCATGGAATCACACCCCATGCCTGACCAACACCTCCTTTCATCCCATACATGGTCATACATCCTTCCTGATAACCCCCATCCTCCGCGCCCGATTGTCCGAACCGATCCCAGGCCATCACCTAGCCCTACGGATGCAGTCTATTGCCCCTACTGTAAGGAAAACACCCCACATCAAAGGGATTACAGCAGATCAAGGCCCCTACCCCCTGAGACCCGACCGGTTGCACACACCCACGGGAATTGGCGGAATGTCCAGCTGTGTGATAGCCATCTCCTACTGTGGGAGGGGTGGGGACTCCCACTGAAGATATGTGTGGGAACGAGCTCGAAGTGGGGATTCCGAGGAAGTTCTTTCTTGTATCAAGACAATCTCAAGAATGTGCCATGTGTGATAAACCTGCAATAAAGTCATAAACCTGTGTATAACAGGCCAGGCCTCAGAGATGCAGTTAGAGCACCTCGTGACGATACCTTGCTGTCTGATGTGTTCTGCTCCGACGGAATAAAACTTTGTTTCCTGCCTTCCAGTCTCCGGCGCCTGCCTCTTTCATTGGTAAATTATCGAATGGTATAAGAGGCGATTACCGCCGGGCAATACTTGAAAGGTTATCGACTGAAACTGCCGCTACCATTTAACAATTGGCGTCCCAAGCGTGGGGCCCATCAGCGACACGTGGATCCAGTGGGAGAGGTCCTGACGACAGAGTGAACGACTTCAACGATCGGGAGAGCTCCTGCCCGATAGACCCTCGTCTGGCAGCCGATCATCCGAACTTCACTGGTTCCGAGCAGACCTCTCTCGAGTGATCTACGGTCCTGACTGGGAACCATCAGGAGTGCCGCGGCAAATACGGAGAGTAGAAGACGATCGGGCGCTGGAGGCGGAAGACGAGAAACTGTCCACGCGGTCCGGGTAAGGTCGTGAAACACAACAAATTGCGAAATGATTGATTGATTGATTGAAATACTAGTATTGCTTATTGATTGTTCTCTCTGAGATATTCGCTGTCTACAAACGGGGAGGAGTAGAAATACTCTCTCTCTCTCCCTTTGCAGATAGTGAAGGGTAGGTAACGCAGACTTTTGTCCCCGTTGTAACCCGTCGTGCCTATCTTTATCTCCCCACTGATTGATTGTCCGAACATTGATTGTTTTGAAGAATAGTGCTCTTTGAGATATTCTCTGTTTGCAAATAACGTAGAATAGAAATATTCTGTCTAGTCTTTGCAAATAGTGAAGGGTAGGTAACGCAGACTTTTGTCCCCATTGTAACCCGTCGTGCCTATCTTTATCTCCCCATTGATTGATTGATTGTCCGAACACTAGTTGTTCGATATTGGTTCTTTGGAGGTATTCTCTGCTTACAAATAACGAGGAATAGAGATATTCTGTCTAGTCTTTGCAAGCAGTGAAAAGATAGGTAGTGCTGACTTTTGTCCCCGTTGAAACCCGTCATGCCTATCTTCTCCCCACTGATTGGTAGTTGGTTCTGCCCGGACCGCTTATTAGAGGTGAACCATCCGGCTCCTCTGGAAAGCACCCCTAATAAGGACATGTTCACTAAATACGAACTAATCGCCGTAGTTTATAGCAAGCTATGGCATAAAATATACAAAGGGGGACCCCGAGAGTCAGTGGCCACTGGTGGGATCCTTTTTGACCCTACAAAACTAAAGAAATGCTAGGAAATAGCCCTTTGTGGGATATATGGAACTAAGGGAAGGAGCCAAGCTCACGGTCAAGACGGCCACGAGGTAGCCTGGCTCCATCGCTCTCGCTGCCTAAACATGTCTGCCCTACCACCCACCCCGCTCAGTAAACACGACCGAAATCCCACACAACCGGAAGCCTGTTGATACCCACCATCGACATCACCGAACTTGACTAGGATCACGCACAATTGGACAATGCCATTTTCCGATTACAATGTAACTAGATTGCAAAAATGTACAACACTCCAACAAAGTAGTATGATTAAACATTTTAATAACTTATAGGTATAACAACATTCCGACAAGGTGAACAGGTTAAAACACGTTTTAAACAACTATTTACATGACAGTCTGCTGCGACCTGCATCCCAAAGCATTTACGTCCACGTGACACCGTCCTCGCCTCTCCTCCCTCGAAGTTGCAACATTGGCCTGTTTTGGGCGGTCCTTTTAGTCGGCCTTGGGCTATAAAAGCCATACAAAAATCCATTGACATCAGTGGCGGACAACTGTGCGAATAGTCCGGAAGCCACACGCGGCGCCAAGACCCTGGCAATGCCGAGGTGGGTCTGCCACGTCGTGCGGATCTTCCCATTCTCTTCTTCTTCCTTCAACAACGAAGGGTGCCCTGGTGGGGGGAAGCGACGCGGACGGGCCTCCCCCGCCTCCCCAGGTGGAGGCTCACCAGCAGATGAGGGCACCCCAACCGTCTCTTTCACCGACCAGCTGAGTTGCACCCTGCCACTTTACTCGCCGGCCAGCTGAGTTGCACCCCAACCGTTTCTTTCACCGGCCAGCTGAGTTACACCCAGCCATTTCACTCGCCGTCCAGATGAGTAGGCGCCCCTGCACTCACCGACCAGCTGCAGCAAGACAGCCATTTACGTCTTGCCTGCCGGACAGCCGCCCAGGCGCGGGTTCCTTTCTGCACCAATATTGCCATTAACGTTTGACTCGAGAGGTGGGTCCCCGCAGCAGAATGATCGGGGGACCCACCCCGGTGGCTGTAACGAAGAGCTGCTGCTGCTGCTGCCTTTGGACTCTGGCGGTCGGTTCTTCGGATCCAGGCCTAGCCCACCGTGAGATGGCCCTGGACTGGGAGGCTTGTCTGCTCGGGCGTGGGCCCCACCCCTTGAAAAACACCCTCTCAGCTTTGCAGGTTCTGCGGGAGTCATTGACATCCGACTCCCGTGGGCCTCCGGTGGGGACAACCGCTGCTATTTTGCTTGATTATTCCACGTTAACTTGTCCTTGCCCCCCCGGGCGGCAGCCATCTTGCCTCCGTTTGGTGCTGTAAAAGAAAGACTGATTCAGGGCGACGGCGGAAGAACCCGCCTGCTGTCCCCGCCCCAAGGACGGACCACGGCATCGCTACAAAACCGCGGTGACGCCATGCTGACGCAAGCTGACGCTGATGAACAACTCTCGAACTACCGAAGGGGATTCTGGTCCGGCAGCTAGTTAGTGGAAAGACTTATAATTGTGCACTGAACCCACCGACCTCGCCCCAAAATGGCGCCGAGACGCCTCTCACACCGTGGCAGGCCTGAACGGTTGTAGGCCCGTATTTGTATACTGACATTGTTTTAAATAAAGGGCTTCTTAAAGGAATTACGGAATCCGTGTCATGGCAAATCATCTAGGTTGGTAAAGGTTTTTTTTTGAATAAATGATTGTTACTCCCAAGCAATAGAAAACAGATAATGCAGACCCCATTTACCTGAATCTTTTTTAACGGAATTTGTACTTGTCACACCTGTCTTTTTCCAAGAGTTGTCAGAAAATGGTCAACTATAGCTTAAGGTATATGCCGAATGCAAGGTATGGTATCTTGCACCATAATACACGACCGATTGAGAAATGCATGTACGACCAGGGAACCCGAATTTAGGAGATGAATGAAATAGAGCATCTTTGTCTCGGAAGAAAAGAATAATAGGTCTGTGGTACTACCCACTCCTGCGGCTAGCCTGGTACGCGGTAAGTAGAACTTTTTCGTGTCTACGCGCGCTAATGTACTTTGAATACTGCACATCCCCTCCCCTCTTTTTCCCCTCTATAGGTCACGACGAAGTTCCGACTGAAGAATGGAGTGGACATGGACCGCACCGTGTTCAATATAGGGAAAAACATAGACAAACGTTGTGGGATAATGCGAAAAGTGCAGACCACCATTGGGAACATGAAAAACTGTATGGTATGATTGTGCGTGTGTGCTACGATTATGCGGTATGAATGTGTATGCATTTCATGCTTGGGTCGCATGAAGAGAGCGTCATCGTATGATTGAAGTGCTCGTCCATCGATCAAAGGGAGGGGAGTAAAAGGTCCAACACCCCCCCCAAGATAAACTACAAAAATACTGAAAATACGCAGCATACATAGGAAAGAGGACAGGAAAGGAGAGGTCCCCATACTCAACGTAGCCCTGAGTCTCCGTCTTAAGTTTCTGCGCTTGATGCATGTACTGTCACACCCTATCCGGTATTTGTGTGTACGTGATCACCGAATTCATGTCTTTCCCCCGCTTGTGTTTTCTTACATAGAACTGACCCATGCTACGCCATGTTGTGTGTGCACCAAGTAGCCTATTATCATACACATGTCTCTCTCTCTCGTTTTGTGTCGTACGTATACCAAATAGCCTACTTGATGCACACGTCTCTCTCTCACTCTCTCTCTCTCTCTCTCACTCTCTCTCTCTCTCCCTCTCTCTCTCTCTCTCTCTCTCTCTCTCTCTCTCTTACACTCTCTCCCTCCCTCGCTGAAGGCTTTCTTGCCCTCTTTCTTTTTGAACAAATTAACAACACATACCTCTTCGGTAAGTGTATAATTGGCCTGAAACACGGCGGTGTTCGAACAAATTGACAGAAACAAAAACGACCGTACTTTACCATGTTACTACCTCTCCTTTCTGCAAATGTTGAACTTGATTGGCTGAGAAAGAAAGGACAGGTAAGACGACTGATGTCTCCCAATTTGACCCTCATCACGGGGACTATATGTCAGTGGTTTTTTCGTTTTTAGAGCTTTAACAACACCATCTCCACCGCCCAGAATTGCCCCCGCCCAATTACCCCGAACTAGAATGTCTAAGCACCCCGTTCTCCCAAAATAACCCCAGCCCTATACTAGCCGTCTCAGAGTATTTCGAACGAAACAGCTGATGACCTTATTCTCTAAAAGTACATCGCCTAAACTGATAAGGGTTACCTATTGTCTCCAGCAAGAATAATGTTTGGCTTATGTCCCTCCCCGAAATAGATACCTGTGAACCCATGACAGTAGCACCTCGCACTTTTTCATAAATTTAGCAGTCCTCGGAGGAAAATGTGTATTAACAGAACTTGTGTTGAGATGAACGAGTCTCTACCGAAGAAGCCGGTTCGAATTTTTAATAGACCAGAAGGTTGACAGATGTCAGGCTTCCTGCAACGATTATAGGGCACAGGAATCGACACCTAGCAGGCCAGACGATGGACAGGAACACCCACAGAAACCTGCACCACAGCAATGATTAATAAATTAGTAACACACACTGACATAACAGTTAATAAACACCAATCATACAACAACCGATAAAAGCATTTCCCCAACTACTCGGTGGTTGGGAGAGAGGATGAAGTGTGTAAATGTCTTCCCTGCCAACTCTCTAAGATTTTGTTTCTTGTACTCATTCAAAGATAACCTGCGGCCATCGGAAGAGAGGGGTCGGACGTGACGCACAGCCTGGCTGCGGACCATGGAACATCTATGGCATCGACCAAGGGGGAAGCAACGAAGCAAAAAGGGCGTGAGACGAGGCACCATTATGAGGATGATAAGCGATAGAACAAAGGGCTATATCGAGGCCCCCTGCTCACTGACCAGCGTGCCTGAAGTCCCAACCCGTCGGGCCCGATTGATGGGCCCAGTGCTGGAAGATTCTGCTCTCCTTGGTCCGCTTTTTTTTTTTGATCCGACCCCACTCCACCCCCTCTTCCCTCGGCATCCCGAAGCACACCGCACCCCTTCTCTCTCTCTCTCTTTTATATGGATTTTGAATTTGACTTAACTACAGAAGAACAAAAAGCGGGTACCCCGTCTCAAAGTACCTATGATGAACTGTGTTAGGGAACAGGACTGTGATCGGAGAACAGCGAATGGTCACACCCTGCCACGTGAGAAATTGGATTTGAGCTGGACCTTAGCTCCACCGCCGGTGCTCAACAGTGCCAACAAAAGAAGAACAACAATAAGAGCTTACCAGTGATGGCTCTTTATAATGGGACACTGGAAAGAAGAACTCCCTCCCATGACTGTAACTCATGTTAAGTTGAATTCCTCTCCCAACCACCTTTTTATATTAACTATCTTCCAATCGAGTTTTCATGATGTTGCGTCAGTCACTTCCGACTGTACACTGAGAAGTTAAGAAAATCTAACTTTGTATAATGACATTCATACAACACCAGCCATGCACACGACTATACTGACTATTTTTGATCCACATGAAGTCTGGGCCTTAAGTAATGTGCGAAATATCCCTTGTTTTGCCAGAAACATTTTTTTTGCTTTACAGTATCATGTTTGTGCTCAAACAAGCTCCCCTCCTCCTATCCCTGGGCCTGACATGCGGCACAGCTGATGTAATTTTGTATGTACTACCTCCTCGCCTACTTTATCAACTGTATGTAACTATGTACAAATGTGTCAGATTGCTCCTGCCTGTCCTAAAAACTCTGTACTTTTAAGGAATGCATGAAAAACACTCACGGTATTATAGCTAAAGGGTTAACGAAGGTGAATGTCGGCCAGGCAAGCTGGCGAGATATGTTAAAAGGGAGGACTGTGGAAATTTAGCTTGTAACTGAACATTATCTGCGCCATCTTGCCTCTCCCCAGCGCCACACACAGCGAACGCACGGCCGCCATTTTAGGCACCCCACTCTCTCTCCCCACTCATTGTCGATCGCCAGCGCGTTCCCCTGGCGCTGCAAGCATCCCCCGCGCGCCGGCCACCCCCGCTCTCTCATACACGGGCCATAAACCCTCTCTTTCTGCGCGACCCTGCCATGGAATCACACCCCGTGCCTGACCAACACCTCCTTTCATCCCATACATGGTCATACATCCTTCCTGATAACCCCCATCCTCCGCGCCCGATTGTCCGAACCGATCCCAGGCCATCACCTAGCCCTACGGATGCAGTCTATTGCCCCTACTGTAAGGAAAACACCCCACATCAAAGGGATTACAGCAGATCAAGGCCCCTACCCCCTGAGACCCGACCGGTTGCACACACCCACGGGAATTGGCGGAATGTCCAGCTGTGTGATAGCCATCTCCTACTGTGGGAGGGGTGGGGACTCCCACTGAAGATATGTGTGGGAACGAGCTCGAAGTGGGGATTCCGAGGAAGTTCTTTCTTGTATCAAGACAATCTCAAGAATGTGCCATGTGTGATAAACCTGCAATAAAGTCATAAACCTGTGTATAAGAGGCCAGGCCTCAGAGATGCAGTTAGAGCACCTCGTGACGATACCTTGCTGTCTGATCTGATGTGTTCTGCTCCGACGGAATAAAACTTTGTTTCCTGCCTTCCAGTCTCCGGCGCCTGCCTCTTTCATTGGTAAATTATCGAATGGTATAAGAGGCGATTACCGCCGGGCAATACTTGAAAGGTTATCGACTGAAACTGCCGCTACCATTGAACATAAGAGTGGTCTATCTCAATATAGTTGGGATGTCTAGAGTGATGGAGAATTTGATTATAGTACCCCATTTTCCTTTTTCACACACCCACACGGATACTGAGAGCAATGGGAAGACATTTATCCCCCCATCACATTTGCTTCCAAGAGGAACTCCACATCCGTTCTGCTTTTAACCTTATCATCCGGACCCCCGAATCAAACTAGGTTCTGGGTACTGTTTGGTAATTTTAACTCACTCACTCACTGTCCTAGGCCCACACACCTGCATGCACAACTGCGGCGTCTCCTTAAAAGATCTCCGATAAAGAGCCCACCCGCGGGGCCCATGGAGGAGAGCAGCGCTACCCCCACGAGGAGCAACGCCCGATGATTAAGCATGACACTCACAAGGGTGTGTAAGGGCAATATATTTAAAAGGAGGACTGCTCCATCACTCTAGGCATCCCAACTATATTGAGATAGACCACTCTTACACCACTGTGCCAACCAGAATAGGTTGCTACACCCTTTATCTTCAGGAACAGCTACCCCTCAGTGTATGCCACGTTAATTCTTGGGAGCAATGCTACTGGACCTGCTTTCTTTCTAAATAGCTCCCCGTCCCCCCTCTCTACAGTGTGTTGTGTTCAGTAAATCAGTGCCG
The DNA here is from genome assembly GCF_964204655.1 of Triturus cristatus. Taxonomy (NCBI): domain Eukaryota; kingdom Metazoa; phylum Chordata; class Amphibia; order Caudata; family Salamandridae; genus Triturus; species Triturus cristatus. The sequence continues at coordinate 759,727,682 of NC_140587.1, forward strand.
CCTCTTTGGAGCACATGTGGTCTCCTCCTTTCCACCATCCTATACTCTGCTCTGCTAAACCATTCTCCAACTAGAGCACAACCCCTAACCATCCCCAACCCACATCTCAGTGCAACAGACCCACCACAGTCCACGACCCCAGTACACCATGGGGCAGATCTATGTTGCAGATGCGCCACTTTTACGCCGCCGTTGCGTCACTTTTGTGACGCAGCGGCGGCGTAAACCCTGCGCCGCGTTGCGCCCAATTTACATCGTGACGCATCTATGGAGATGCGTCACGGTGTAAAGCCCTGCGCCACGTAAAACCTGCGTCAGGTTTCACGTGGGCGTGTCGACAGAGGGGGGGGCGTTCCGTCGCAGGAACGCCCCTGAAAAGTGACTCAGTCAAATCTATAAGATTTGACTGAGTCACTTTCCCAACGCTGATGCGCCAAAACCCTGCGCCTGCTTGAAGCAGGCGTAAGGCTTGACGCACCATGTTAGGGATAGGGTAGGTTGGAGCAGTGCTGGAGTTGCGTCGCGCTTGCGACACAACTGAAGCACTGCGCCAACCTTACGCCATCGGATGCGTCACGCATCTGTTTATTCCTGCGCCATGATGTGCCGCATTGTAAATGCGGCGCATCATGTGTGGCGCAAGGGTAAACTTGCGTGACGCATCATTCCTGGCGCATCCTTGCTGATTTGCAGGGATGCGCCAGGCAACATAAATCTGCCCCCATGTGCCTGCACCCCACCATAGCATGCAACACAATTCAGAAAGCAGTTGGTGGCCACCGTGTTACTAGTCCAAACTGACCTCAATTTACCATTTACAGCTAAACAAATATACAACTGGACATAAGATATATATTTTAATAGTGAAACCAATTAGTTCGTCACCCTGTCTGAACCATCCACCTTTCACGTTCGGGAATAATGGACCATCCACAGACATTGGACAGTTTGTGAATGTTTTGCACTCCATGTGCCATTGCACAATCGTGGAGGCAAGGTGAGGTTAAGGAGACCTCACCACAACCCAAGGGAAGATCAGAAAAAGAACAGATCAGTCAAAATCTCTTCAAAAGAAATCCAAAAGTTTTTAAGAGAAACAATTTTAAAACTATCATTGAGTTTTCAAAATGAAAAATAAGCTCCAAAGACCCACATTCAATTTTTTTGATTGATACAGCTCTCTGACGTTAGATCCTAATAAATAGAGGTTCCCTAACGTCTGTGATTGTTGCAAAATGTGAGCCTTTTCGGAACCATTAGTGAACAAATCTTATCATTTTTTTCATTTTTAAAAATTCCATCACTAAACAAATTACCACTGCACTTGGAGTCTGAGGCCATGAGCCCTGCTCACACAGCATGGGCAAAACTCATAACTGGTATCCAGTGCTCCAGAGAAGACAGTCTGCTACACAACCCTAAAGGCTATGCACAGTGGACTTTTGTACAATGGGCAGTGAGTGTCAGTGCTTGTTGAAAGCTGTTTGCTCAGTACAGAGCCCAGTTCTCTAGGCTGAGGTTCATCTGCTGCAGGCTCTGGGGGAAGTGATCTTTGGTGATGTTTGAGAACTGGTATAAGGAAAACAAAATAGTCAATGCCCATTGTCTAGGCATTTTACCCACCAACCCTTTCTCAAGGGATTAATGATTGTATTCTCTCATCTGAAGATGGTGGAATCTAAAACTGAAATTAATTTCTCTCTCCAGGACACTCCTTGCCTTATCTGGCGCATTAACTATGTACTTGGGAGGCTCTAAGTGGCACATTTACAAAACTTTCATGCAATGCAGGGCAGCAAGCAAAGTTGCTGCGTTGCGTGGATGGGAGAGAGAAGAAATGCTCCCTATTTACAAAGATATGGAGAATTTCTGCTCTTTACTTGCATTGGTGCACTCTGTGCTGCCTAGCGCCAATACAGGCACCCTTGATGACGAAACTCCAGGCTTGCATGCCTTTATAGACTGAACCCCATATTGGCAAACCTTAAAACTAACTGAAAACACATCTAAATGGAACTTATTAGCCTTTATTGCATTCCTATATATTGGAATCCATACGATATGGATGCTTTCAGAAGGAACCCTATAACATTTCTTGGAGGACACACTCATTTGGTTCAAACAAAGGATTGTTTTTGGCCAGGAAGGAATGCCTTCTAGCACAAAAAGAATCCTTTGAGGCATTTTCCATGTGTGCTGCAGAATGCAGCACACATGAAAAGAGGAACCAACGAGGAGAAATAAATGCCTCACTTGGGAAGAAGTAGCATTTTAAGGCAGTCCCAGGTTTCTTTGTAAATCTGAAAATGCGGCAAAATCCATAGGTTGATTCATGGGAATGCCCATGCTCCATCCATGGAATGCCTCCCAAGTTGAAGTAAAATGAATGCAGCACAAGCAGCAGGCTGGCGTTACATTTCTTTACAAAGCCACACAGGGCCATTCAAATCATCTTTTTTACTTTGCAGCAGCTCTCACTCCCCTTCTACAGGTGTTGCTCATCTCTAAGGCTGTTATACATCTACTTAAGTACATACATCATACTTCAAGAGATTATGGCCCTAAAAACCTGAATTTGTAAGCTGTCTTCCAGTTGGAGAAAGGTAACATTTCCATTTACTTTCAATTAATGAAGGGTCAAATGATACTTTCCCCGGAGTTTTCAAAGAATTATGGTCTGACCCGCTGAGTTTGGTATTCAAGGTGATCTGAGGATTTGTTATGTGCCAACTTGCTTAACATTTTCACAATTCAGAAGTACCAAATATTTTATACTGCATGACATTTATAAAAATAAATGATCCTAGACCATGTCCTATTATGCAGTCTGACCTTGGTGGTGCAGATGTGCTATTGGGAAAAGTGTCCAAATTATCTTGGGAAATATGGATTTAGCATAGCTCATTACCGTGGATTAATTGGTGGCATTTTCTTTTTATTTGCCAAAAGCACCCTCTTTTTATATTAAAATATGGATTATGTTAAAGGTTTGGCAGTATTGATGCTACAAAGAGATATCCACAACTAATTGACATTGTTTCTGTTTCTCACTTCATTTCTTTCTTTCTTTCTTTCTTTCTTTCTTTCTTTCTTTCTTTCTTTCTTCTTTTCCTTCTTTCTTTCCAGAATATGACAAGCTGCAAATCTTTACATAGAACATGCTTTTGCAATGAGAACATATCGAGCACAAGATGCTAAACAGAGCATGGTACATATATTTCGTTTGAACCCAGATTACAGGACGCAGGACTCCCATTCACTAATGTTTTGTGCAAGAGCTTGTGAGACACAACACGTACCAAAAGGTAGTGCTGTATTTATTTATCAGTATAAAAATCTGCATGCGTAGCACTAAATATTGTTACATTGCTTAAGTACCAGTCAAACATCCCTAAATGAGGGCCCATGTTTTCTTAAACAAAGAGAAGAAAGTGATTTTGACATCATCAAGCTTTGCATTATCTAGACGTCCTACATCCTCATCCTATTCATTACTTGTGATGTGAATTCCACCTCAGAACAGGAAACATCTCAGGCAGTGGGAGCAGTTAGAATGTAATCCAACCACCGTCTGAGCACTGTAAAGCATAACTTGCTTCCTGTTTTTTTTTACCAAAACAGAGGGAGGAAAACTTCAAGAGTCATTTGAAATAGAAGAATGAAACAACTTCTCCAGGAAATTCACAACTATCCTGACTATGTTGGGGGAAGGGTAAAAGCATAGGATCTGTTTTCTGGGTCCAGGGGATAATGAGGGAAGGCTAGCTCTTCAAATGTTCTTCCCCTCTCCAGAGATTGGGTCTATTCTTACCTGAAGTCCCCAAGTCCCTCCAATCCATTACCTAGTCAAGGTAGAGCAACCTATTTAAGAATTGTACTTGTACTAAAGGTAAGAGGAGTGTACTTATTGGAGATAGATGTAAGGAACCTGACCAAATGGATTCATAGGATACAATTCAAGAAGGAGACACTCCAGAGGAAAATTCCTTTATTCCCAGTAGGTGCATGCATGGTGACAATTGACTTCATTGATGTGTACTTTCAAGTTCCATTTGCTCTTCTATATCAGAAATACCTTAGATGTTGTATTGTATGGGGTTTTATCAGTTCCTGGTTCTGCCATTTGGTATCTGCCCTAAGGATATTTCTAAAATCGATGACTCCTTTGGTATGCCTGTTTCATCTGTAGGGATCGCAGATATTTGCAACACTTTGACAATTGACTCTTGGTGGCAGCATCAGAAAAAGAGTAATTGAGAGTTGTGGAAGTGATAAAGAAGAGTTTAACTCAACACAGTTTAATCTTAAATTATTCAAAATGCCACATGATTCCTTCACAGGACAGAATCTTCACATGTGCCCAATTTAGAACAGATGCTGGAATGGTGTACCTCCCAAGTGACAGAGCAGAAAGAGTCAGGGGGACTCTGTCTGTCTTGTTATCACAGATGGAAACAGCAAAGAGGCAATGGTCGAGAGTTCATGAGTCCATGGCTTTGTGTGTTTTTCTAGGCCCATCTGCCTGAGTATATCTACAGTTGCTGATGTTTTTTTTTGCTGAAGCATTGGAAGCCAGTGTTGATGGACTGCGAGAAGCTAATGCCAGTCACTCTGCAAGTGCTCTTTAGGTCCAGTGGTGGCTGTGAGTGGAATCACCGACCAGAGAATTTCCTCGCTAGAAGGATCCTTCATATGTTTTATCAACAGATGCCTGTCCGACAGTATGTATAGCAATGTTGTTAGATTAAGTAGTCCAGAGCAAATGATCAGGGAAGAAGGGGCTACAGTCTTCGAATTGGAGAGAACTGTCAGTAATCTGGATATCTTTGCACCACTAGTAGGAGAGTCTTAAGCACTAGATATCAAAAGAGAGTGGATCACTGGTCCTGAAAGAACCAAAGTTAGCATCAACAGTTAATAAACTGTTAAGAAACCCTCATGCACGTTTATCGCAAGGTGGTATTGTAGCGGTATGTTCGATTATCCGCTTCGCTTAACAACGTGACAGCATCATCATTGGGTTACTGTGTGCTTCCTCCACCCGGAGGTTCTTGCCTCTGGTTTTTTCAGTAGTGATCATAAAAAGTGTGTGGTAAAGAAATCCCAGTGAGTGTAGGTTAAAAAACTCGTAAAACCAGTCAATAATTTTAATAGAACTGGGTTCGGGTTTGATTAAAAATGATTTACGTGCAAAGTCAGACACTTTAGGGTCTGGTGCACTCAGTGAAAATATTAAGCACTATCATGTTCTATTGAGAACAGAAAACCAAGTAGCCAGGACCCATTTGACCAACAGGGTGGTCCAAGATCTTCATTCATGAATCTGATAGGAATGAAGATACAATTGTACGCAGAACAGTTTCTTATTTCGCTCACAGGCATTTCCATCAGAGGGAAGGAGAATGTGCAAGCAGACAATCTAAGCAGAACGTCTGTGATGTTTCGAGATCTGTGCCTAGCCCCAGTGATCTTCAGTGAGATATGATGAAGATTTGTGGAGCCTTTCATAGACCTTTGTGCCTCTCAGGAAAAAAATGACCTGATAAATCTTTGTTCACAATTTCCAACTCCAAATGCATGGGGAGTGGATCCTCCATCCATTCCCTGGCCTCAACTTCTCTTGGTTTTTCTCCATTTGCCCAGATTCCTTGTATAATTTTGAAAACTTAGAAGAAGGGATCAGATGTAATAGTAGTGGTTCCATTCTGGTCTCCAAAATCTTGGCTCCCTTCTCTGTCAATGGCTCTTTCTCCACCTTGGAAGATCCCTCTCACTCCTTTCCTGCGTCAAACACAGGAGTCTCTTCCTCTTCACCACTTCGCACCATCATCTTGGAGGTTGAAAGGGCTGGGCACCCTGTTCTGGCACACAAAGGAAAATGGTAGTCGTCGATATTTACTGTAAGTTACTTTTATGTGCCGGCAGCAGCGGTCTGTGGAGGGAGTTCTGTGGGGCGGAAAGGCGGGGCGGGGGAGGGGCAGGGTGGGGGGTACTAAACACCGGAACATGGATAATTGGAGATAAGTAAACAATTATATAAATAAAACGAATTTCGTAGTGCGCCCTGCATCACAAAATGCGGTGCAGCGCGCGCTACGAAATTCGTTTTATTTATTTAATTGTTTATTTACCTCCAATTATCCATATTCCGGTGTTTAGAACCCCCCACCCTGCCCCTCCCCCTCCCCGCCTTTCCGCCCCACGGAACTCCCTCCACGGACCGCTGCTGTGTGCCGGTAACATTAGAAGCCACCACTGTGCTCTCTCTGCCGGACGGACGCGCGCCAACTTACATCAATGGTACACCTTCCCTGAGGGCATGCAGTAGTGGAACTCTTTTTTTTAATTCTTTTTATTTATGACAACATTTATACATTACAATTGTAATTTTAAGCAAAGTAGTGGAACTCTTATCATCACATTCAAAACACTAATAAATACATGTGACCCACAACGCACCCAACAAGGAAATCTCTGCAAAAGGAAAAGACCCACCCCCTCAGCACCTTGGTTCAATAAAGCTCTCTATGACGAAAGGAAAAACCTTAGAATCTTGGAGAAACATTGGAGACAATCTCCAACCTCCTCCAATCTCTCTCTTTCACGTTCGGCAAGATCCAAATACCACAAGCACATCTTCCATGAAAAAGCATCTCATTTCAGATCCCTCCTCGACTCAGCTAAAAACAGACCCCAAAAACTTTTTGACCTCATCAAAAACCCAAACTGCTCTCCCCAAACCATCAAACCTGAGGATGCTTCAAAGAAAGCAGGTGAATTCACTATATTCTTTGATGAAAAGGTCAAATCATTGGTGGATCAGGTCACCCACCCCACCCCCATTGAGGAGCGAAAATCCTTGGTCACTTGGCAGAACTTTGCCGCCATCTCGGAAGCTGACCTCCTCAAATGCATCCTCGAAACCAAACCCTCCAACCATTCTTCTGACCCCATACCTAGTGTCATCACCATTGATTTCTATACCAATACTCTCTCTTATTGGACCAGGCTAGTTAATCTCTTCCTCAGTCAAGGATACCTCCCAGCTGTCCTCAAAACAGGACAGGTTACCCCTCTCCTAAAAAAAAAACCTCCGCAGATGCGAACGACCTCAACAACTTCAGCCCCATCTCCAATCTCCCTTTTCTTTCAAAAATCACAGAAAAAATGTGTTGCAAAACACCTTTCCCAACACATTATGGACAATCATCTCCTTGACGTGTTCCAGTCTGGCTTTATTCAAAATTGCAGCACTGAAACACCCCTGCTGCAAGTGATTGATGATGCGCTGCATATACTCGAATCTGGAGAATCGTGCCTTCTGATTCTTCTTGACCTCTCTGCAGCCATTGACACTGTTGATCACATCACCCTCCTTAACACTCTTCAACAGAGAATGGGCATGGAAGGCACAGTGCTTAAATGGTTTGCCTCATTTCTCTCTGACAGATCCCAAATGATCAAGATTGCGAACAGTCTCTCGGCTCCACTGGTGGTTGGTCAAGGCGTCCCTCAAGGTTCTTTCCTTGCCCCCACTCTGTTTAATCTCTATCTGGAACCATTAGGGAACCTCCTTAGCAAATCTGGGATCCTTTACCATCTCTATGCGGATGACACTCAAATCTACCTCAAGGTGTCTTCCTCACAAGATCTCTCACTACTCTCAACTCTATTCACAACTGGATGTTAGTTCACCAACTCATTCTCAATCCCTCCAAAACTGAATTCCTCCTCCTATCTAACTCTCTCTCCCCGCCTCCTGTTCAATTCTGGATGGATCAGCTGAATTTACTCAACAATAAACCCATCATTGTCGACTGCGCTAAATACCTAGGTGTCATACTTGACAAAAGACTCAACCTAATCTCACACATCAACTCCATTTCCAAGAACGCACGTTATAAGCTGCGCCTTCTGTGGGGGATTCGTCAGTTCTTCCTGGAGAAAGACCTAAAAACCCTGGTCCAATCGCTAGTTCTCTCTAGACTGGATTATTGTAATTCCCTTCTGACTGGCCTACCCAAATCTCACCTCTACCCCCTCAAATCCGTCCTCCATTCAGCAGCTCGCTTCATTTCAGGGTCCAAACGAAGTGATCGAATCACTCCTCTCCTGTCCTCTCTTCTCTGGCTTCCCATAGAGGCAAGAGCTATTTACAAAACGGCCTGCATCACCCACAAAGCCTTGCACACTTCCTTCCCTCGCTATCTGGCGAATAAACTGAAATTGTCTGGAGGCTTGAGACCTTCTCGGAATGCGGAAAAGTTTCTGCTTGAGACCCCCTCCTTTAAAAAGGGAAAAATCGATGGCTGAATCACTCTCAGGTAATGCGGTGAGAATTTGGAACTCGCTTCCTCCATTGCTCCGTGCCACCACCTCCATCCGGATCTTCAAAGCTGACCTCAAAACTTTTCTATTCCAAAAACACTTTCAGAACTAATTCCTTCATTCTCAGACCCTGCCAGGAAGTTCGTTAGTCATTGTAAATTTGTAATATTTCTTGTACATTCCTTGCTTGCTGTGTTTGATATTGTGTTCTTGCCTTCTATGTTTTTCCCTACCTCCTCATGCTTGCTGTGTGTGATACTGTGTCCTGTTATTTTTGTAACGTTTTATTTTGTAACATTTCTCTCATGTAATGTAACTGGTTCTTTTGTACAGTGCTCTGACACCTTCGGGTAAAGTCCGTACTTTATAAAAATGCATTAAATAAAATCTCTGATCACTTAACTTTACATATTCAGCAGTCTAGATTTTCTTCTAAACTGAGAGCCTATTCCATACATCTGAAGAAATTTCAGGAAATAGAAATTGTTTCTTCCTGTTGAATGTTATATAACTGTTGTTATACAGTTCTTGTTAGATGCATTGACGAAATGGCCAATACTCACCACCTGAAGCAATCAGTGGACAGTTTTAAAGGCTTTTTGTGAATCATGGAATGGATTCCAAATATGGAATATCTGGTATTTAGATAATTTAAGAGTACTACATTATATAAACCTGCTATACATCCTTTTGTACCATTGCTTCTGAAATATTTGCAAGATTTCCCTTTTAAACCTCTTAAGTACATAGAACTGGTATTCTTAAACACGAAAGTGTTTTTATGGTTTGCTAGAAGAACCGGGGACTTGTTTTGTAATCCACTATTTCTAAGAATGTTGAAGAATGGGTTTTTATTAAGACTGGATGCCAAATCCTTGCTTAAGATTCCTTTTATGACTGATATGGAGCAAGAGATGCCTATTCCTTCTTTCTTTTCTGCTCTTTCTTCACAAGAGGAAATTATGTTGCATAGTTTGGATTTCAAGAGGGTGTGTTAATATATATTGAATATAATAGGTCTTTTAGCAAATCTGATAATTTGTTTCTCATTTTTTAGTGGTGCTAGAACAGGCACCAAGGGGCTTATTTACAAGCCCCTTGCGCCACGCGTACGTCACTTTTCCCACGCTAAAAATGATGCAAGAGTGGCGCAAGTGGTTTGTAAATAAGCCCCCAAGTCTTTCAAGATTTCTTTAAGGACAGAGATTTGCAGGGCAGGCATGTGGACTCACACTCTTGGGAATCAGTACAGTATTCATAATTTAGAATTAGATAGTAATAATTTTATACAGGCTTTTTTTTAAAAACCTATAATGCTTAGTTCGTATAATTTGATTGGATTCATCATCTCAATATTCATTATTTTTCTTCCTTTTTTACTATTAAAGTTGTTGATGCAACAGTAGTGATGTATATTTGTCTTTCTTGTTTTTTTCCCACCAACAGAGCCTTGGTATTCCTCACAAGTACTAAGGGGCATATTATGAAGCCAGGCGATAAAATTATCGCCGCTTTAGCAGCAGAAAACTGCCGCTAAAATGGCGATAATGAGCTTGACAATATGCTCTATGGAATTCCAATTGAAGCCCAGGTTAGATGTCCTTCACCTGGCTTGATAATATGCCCCTAACTGAGACTAGGACCTAGAACATAGGTATAATGCCCTAGTGACTTACTGGCAATGTTCACTATTTTTAGGCAGCAAGTTCCTGCTCACACTTATGACTGCCCGCACACGCTTGTATTGCAGGCCTTCTTTGAAGGCTTGGTAGCTCAGGAAGGATTACGGGTGAGCTATGCTTTATAGTGCCTGGAGGACGTTCAAACTTGGCTAAACTATTCTTTCTTCGTGATATTTTATTTATATGAATCTCCAGCCCCGAAGTAAGGAATGCAACGAGGAAATTCCAGACGATGAATTATGAAGACTGTGGTAAGTAACCGATGCAGTGTTTTGTAGATTGAGTACGTCACATTTAATGTGATTAAACCAGCATGAGAATAACGCGTTTAAAGTTCAATTTTGTATACTTTACCCAAGGTTTTCTTTGGCTTTGTTGGATTTTAGCTGTTTGGGAGGGAGGGGTGGAGGGGGGGAAGCAGGCCACTGACAAGATTATTGTGTGTAAAAGGCCGCTTTATTGGAAACAGGTGCACATTACAAATTAAAATCCTTGGCCGAAACGCCTTCCAAAACTAGGCCTCACTAAATATAACATGCCTAACCCCGCCCACCGCCCCCTCCCCTAAATACCTTCGAGCCCGCCCCCGCCCGTACATTACAACCTTACAACAATATAAAAACATTATAAAACATTATAAAACATTACACTCCTGTATAACCCCCCAACAATCTCTAAATCCAAACCTTCTGTTAACCAAAACTCCCCTGCCTGCCCCTTTTCAGCTATCGGCCCCCAAACTGTGTAACCGAACTAAACTTACCAAACTAACCTTTCCCTGTCGATAACCCCAACTCAACCACAATAACTCCACCAACTTCCGGTCAAACTGACCAGAATTCACCATAACCCCCGCACAGCACCTGCTCCAAGCGACAAAGAACAAACATAGCCGAAACCCCTTGCACACCTGTCCCCACAAAAACGCCTGAAAAATACGCAAAAGGGGAAAAAACTGGAAAAAACTTACACTGAAAAACCCAGCCCCGAAACGAAAATAGTCGGGGGGCCAAAAAACCCCAAAAACGTGTTTTTTGAGGGGGGGTAAGGGTGGGAACAAAAAACACGACACTATCCTAGCTCCCGGCCACCAGGTCACCAAACCTAAAATGGTGGCCGGGGGCGGGCGCCTAAGGTATTTATACCTGCGCAACATTCCGCTACTTTTGGGCTCTAATTGGGCTGCATTTGGGCTACATTTCCCCTACCAGCAAGCCCAAATTCAAAACGGCCGCGCAGGGCCAGCAAACCCCTCCCTCCACACGCCCCCTCCCAAACTGCCCGGGGGTGGGGACTCCCTGCGGTCGCCTCCCCCCCCAAGCCCCCCTTGGGAGGGAGGGGTGGAGGGGGGGAAGCAGGCCACTGACAAGATTATTGTGTGTAAAAGGCCGCTTTATTGGAAACAGGTGCACATTACAAATTAAAATCCTTGGCCGAAACGCCTTCCAAAACTAGGCCTCACTAAATATAACATGCCTAACCCCGCCCACCGCCCCCTCCCCTAAATACCTTCGAGCCCGCCCCCGCCCGTACATTACAACCTTACAACAATATAAAAACATTATAAAACATTATAAAACATTACACTCCTGTATAACCCCCCAACAATCTCTAAATCCAAACCTTCTGTTAACCAAAACTCCCCTGCCTGCCCCTTTTCAGCTATCGGCCCCCAAACTGTGTAACCGAACTAAACTTACCAAACTAACCTTTCCCTGTCGATAACCCCAACTCAACCACAATAACTCCACCAACTTCCGGTCAAACTGACCAGAATTCACCATAACCCCCGCCACCCAGAAAGAGGGGGGCGGTGCAACTACCCTCCCCTCTTTCTGCCCCCCAACAAAAAAGGCTTTATACACCACGAGCCTGATTCTGCCCCCTCAAACACCGGGACAAGACCTCCCTGAGCTCCAACAAGTAAAGATCCATGCCCAACCTCGACAAATGTACCCCATCTCCCCGAAAAAACTCTACCGCTTCAAAGCGGATGTCTTTGTGGGTGACTCTCCCGAAGCCCAAATCTCGACAAAACCTGGAGATCTCCAAATTCACTTTCCTCCGAGACCTATCAACCGCCCTGGGCTTCAAAGCCCCTCTCCACACCCTCCGCGGGACCAATTCTGTCCAGAGAACATGACAACCCGACCAATGCTCTTTCAACAACTCCAAGTCTCTTTTCATGGCTCGCAACAATACCACCCCTTTCACACTACAAAGATCATTCTCCCCCAGGTGAATTAAGAGAATATCCGGGCATTGACCCTTCACCATGGCTTTATTCAGACAGGGAATCAGCTCCCTCCAAAGCATCCCCCCCTTACCCTTCCATACCAATCTAAAAAGGCTGCTATTAAAACCCAAACTTTCCCCAAAATAACTTTTGCACGCCTGAACGTGCGCCCACTTGACGAAGGAATGCCCCACAATCCACACCGTCAACTCCCTCGTGTGTGGCCCGGCCACCGAACCTGAAATGAAAAACACATATGAGACTCACACCAAAGCAGTAGACGCAGGCGCCGAAGGAGGATCCTCCCTTACATATTTGTGAAAGCAAGAAGAGGACCAACGCCCCAAGCGCATTAAATCGCCCTGCGACCAACCCCGGTTATGTGCCTCAGTCGCTGCCCCGATCCTGAAAGAATGTGTCCCAAACTGAGCGCCATCCAACCCCAACCGCTGCAACCCTTTACGCAGGACCATACGCAGCTGATAGTCAGAGACGCGCGCCCCGTCTATGTGTTGAAAAACTAACTGGCCCCCCTCCCCCCCTGAGAGCGTCTTCCACTGCCCGGCCAAGCGGAGCGGACATGTGCAACTAGGGGATCCTGCTTCCAACCAAACCCCTTTTCCAACCCCCTTCTGATCTGTTTTGGAACTGGCCAACCAAACGTGTACACCTGTGTCCGATAGGAAAACATCCTGCCAACAAATACCCCGCTTCACCTTGGTTCCCAGGAGCTCCGACACCCTGAAAGCTCCAAAAAACATGAAAACCATAAGGGTAGAAAACAATGCAACTTCAAAATCATCAGTGCAAACTGCAGGCAACACAGCCAGCAAACGAGCCAGCGTCTGCCAGGAAATCGGCAAACGGGACACCCCGGAACCGCCCCGTTCTCTCGCCCAACCCTCCAGCATCCTGCGACCTATTTCCCCAGCAGACGGGGCATAACCCCAAAAAAGCTTACCCATGAAAGCAACCCCAGCCAGCTTCCCCGCAATAGTGACCCGTGACAGACCCTTCTCAATGAGGTCAAGGATAAAATGAACCACATCCTCTGAACTGCGCCCCGGCTCCGCCCTCCTACTAGCACCTGACGCCAAAAATTCCTTCCATGCCAGTGTGTACGCCGTACGCGTGGAAACCGACAAAGAACCTACCACCAGTTGAAACACCCTGCGTTGCCGACCGACCAGAGGTGCTCCGGCATCGGGGTCGGTGTCCTGTCCGCCTCTTTGGCCAGCCCATGGAATCTCCCCCACTGTGAACGAGACAAAGCATCCGCAATGTCATTGTCCACGCCTGGTACGTGCAAAGCCCTGAATGAAATGTCATAGCGCAAACAGCCGAGTACAAACACCCTCATTAATTTCAAGATCTGCTCATCCCTGGCCGATTGTCTATTGACTACTTGCACCACCGCCATGTTGTCCACACGGAAAAGCACCCTCTTGTGTTCCAGCTCTTTGCCCCAAATGGTCAAAGCCACCAAAAGTGGGAAAAGTTCCAAAAAAGCAATGCTCCGCCCACCATTCTTCCACTCCTGAGGCCACTGCTCTGCACACCAATGCCCCTGCCAGTAAATGCCAAAACCTTCACTGCCCGCTGCATCTGAAAAAAGTTGCACATCCCACTGTACATCCTCGTCCCTGGCCAAAGGCACCCCGTTAAATGAGTGCAAGAAAAAGGACCACATCCGCAGATCCTCCTTCACCCCTGCCGACAGGCGCACATGATGATGAGGCAAGTGCCGGCCTGCTAAGGCCCGGCCTAGGCGCCGACAGAAAGTCCGCCCCGCCCGAACCACCCTACAAGCAAAGTTCAGATGGCCTAGCAACACCTGTATTTCCTTCACCGTCACCTTCGACCGAGCCAACATCTCGTCCAGCAAAACCAACATTTTGGATTTCTTATCCGCGGGCAACCGAGCCTGCATCGCCACTGAGTCAAGTTCAATGCCCAGGAATGAAATGACAGTATCCGGCCCCATTGTTTTCTCCGGAGCTAAAGGCACCCCCAACTCCTTCATAAGCTCCTGAAACGATTCCAGCGCACGCCGGCACTCCGAAGAGCCCGAAGAGCCCACAAAAAAGAAATCATCCAAATAATGTGTGACCCATCTGTGACCAGTGCGATGTGTGAAAAACCACTGCAAAAAAGTGCTGAAGAGCTCAAAAAGAGCACATGACACCGAGCAACCCATGGGTAGCGCCTTATCCACATACCATTCACCCTCAAATTGTATGCCCAACAAAGGCCAGTCGTCCGGATGAACCGGGAGCAGCCGGAAAGCCGACTTAATATCGCACTTTGCCATCCCTGCAGCTGCGCCCGCGGCCACAACCAGTGACATAGCGACGTCAACTGAGGAGTATGACACCGAAGCAGCGTCTTCATCGATAAAATCATTGACTGACGACCCTTCAGGCCATGACAAATGCTGAATCAGCCGAAACTGCCCTTCCTCCTTCTTGGGCACCACACCAATAGGGGAAATGATTAAATTAGGAACTGGCCACTCTCCAAACGGGCCTGCCATCCTCCCCTCATGCACTTCCTTACGCAATTTTTCCCTCACCACCAGCTTGTGCTCTGAGGCGGATTTCAAGTTATCCGCCCACCGTCTCTGCCGGGGACCGTGGTACCCCAAATGAAAACCCCACCTGAAACCATCCAAAAGAGTCTGCTTTGCCACCAAGTCCCCGTAGCCACCCAATGCATCCTGTAGCCGATCCCATTTAATTGGTGTAGGAGCCCTTGGGCCCAGAACCCTGTGCGCCCCTACCCCCTCGCCCACCCTGTGACTGCTGCGCGCCGCCAGACGTTCCTGCACCTGCTTGCTGCCCTCCTGATGGCCTAACTCCCCAGCAGTTAACGAGGGAGTGCCGCTTGCCGCACTTAGAACACTCGTGCCTGAATTTACAATACTCCCGCGTGCACAGGCCCTTGTTGAAATCCCAACAAGCCCCGACCCCAGACTGTGATGCGGCTGAGCCTCCCACCCCACCCCGGGTGGGCTTTCCCTGAAAGGGCCGGTAAACCAGCGGCAAACCACTAGCCGTAAAAATCGTCTTACCCCCTGGCGCGGCCCCCATAGTATGTTGCCACAAGTCATTATCCAGCTCACCCCATTTAGCTTCAGAATCCCAAGCCATACGGGCCCGAAATTCCTCGTCATACTGAGCCCAAGCATACCCAGTACCAGTGAGTTGAGCCTTTCGTATAACGTCCATATACTTAAATATGGCTACGCAGCGCTCGGGAAACTTTTCGCAGTAGACACTAGCATAAATTAGGAAAGCCGCCGTCCAATTCTCTATCGTCAGCGGCACCTTAGGGCGCTTGGCCAACTCGTATTCCTCCTCTTTCGAACCCTCCTTGGACCTCACCTCCCTGTGCAACAGCTTCAGAATCTCCACATATTCACCCTTCCAAATACGCTCTTTTGTAGCCAGCATCAAATGCGCCCCCAGAGGCTTAGTCACCCCCATATACGGGAGCTTCTTGATCTTCAATTCCTTGCTCTGCGGCTTCTCCTTCCCATCGCCTGCCTCTACCTGAGACCCACCTTCCACCTTGGTCCCCGACAATGTTCCCTCCGTCCCCGTGCCAACCCCCGTGTCCTTCACATACTTGCCTCTATATAGTCTCCCCTCCGACACACCCCCACCCCCATCCTCCCCAGACCCCACAGACACCATAATAGGTTTGGCCTGTGTTTTCGCGCTCTCACCTGGCTCTAAGGAGGGTGTGCGGACCGACTCCGACCGCTTCACCGCCCGTGCCGAAGAATCCCTTGGAGGATGCGCCCTTGCTGACGGGCCGTGCTCTCCTGCCGACTTCACCACCACAGACTGTGCAATGGGTACCACACCCGGAACCTGAAACAGACTACGAGAAGCATGAGAGTGTCCCCCCACCTCATCACCCCGTATCTCCCCTTCCTCGGGGCTATCCTCATCATAGTCGAGCAGTAATGGCTCCTCCACCATCAGCGCCTCCTCAGCAAAATCCACCATTCGGGCCTTACCGGACCCTACATTAGCACCAGCGGCCTCCATGGCCTTATAACCACCTTGCGGGGGAGCCGACTGTACTCGCCGGTCCTCCCCTCTACCACGCTTAACACAAGCATCCATATTATCAGAAAAGTCTATCCACCTTGAACGCCGTGACGTTGGGGCCAGCGAGGTCGCGCCTGACCTTCGTGAGCTGACCGCGACGGGATCCCCCGCCGGTACGGAATGTGCCGCGCAAGGCCTCATCCTCCCTTCTCCTCGGCGATAATGGGCCGCACCTCGCCCTACCGAGTCCGCTGCTCTGCCACTTGACCTAACCTGGAAAGAAAAAGTTTGGACTGGTGTGCCAGGAGCAACAAAACCACTAGCTGCCCGCGATCCACTACCCCTCAGAAAACCCGAACCTGCCACACCACTACCTGACGGCCTCACTCGTCCCGCTCCCGCATTCAGCGGCGCCACCCTCTCCTCCTCATCCTCGCTCCATTCCAACCGAGCATGACCCAACGCCGACGCCACAACCTCGCTATAACCTCTCCCCCCAGACAGCGACCGAACTGACCTGGCACGGGCACGACCGCTCGCCCCATACACTGCCCTCGTCCTGTCGCCACCTACCGCTACCTGCCCCAGGGCACCTGACCACCCTGCCGCTCCCTCCCCACCCAGGCCCCTGACCCCTTCTGCCCAGGAGGGAAAAATGTCCAGGCCCTCGCTCGCAACACCCCCCCCAATTGCCTCCCCGTCCCCTACAAACCAACCTTCTTCCCTAAACTCCCCTTCTCCAGCCCCCCCCCACAAGATCCTCATCTACGGCATGCCAGCCCACCCCTCCTTGGACCTGAAATTGCTCTGCACTCCCCCGCTCCAAACACCCCTGCTCCCCAAACCCCTGCTCCCCCTGCCTCCTCAATTCCTGTGCCGGACACCACCCCTCCACCTGCGCCCATTCTCCCTCCCCCAACGAACTCGCCCCCACCGAAAAAACTGCGCCCCCTATGGATGAACCCGGCGAAAACAATAAGGGGCTGACAGGCGCTGCTTCGCCATGCCCCCCGCACCGCTCGTCCACCACACCCACCTCTGCATACCCCCCCAGGCCCCTCAACTCTGGCACTGAGCCACGTGACAGCTCCGGACCCGTATTTAACCCCCCCGCCCTCCCCGCGACAAACGAGCAATCTCCGAATTCAAAACCGGCAGAACCGGCCGCCAGTGCCGACCCCCGCGCCCAACCCGCCCCTTGCTCTCCAACCGCCGGCCCGCCCACACTCAGCAAAACCTCCTCCTCCCGCGCGCTACCTAACACCACCTCCGGCCCAGACGACGAACGACGCTTCGTGCCGCGCCCGCCCCCGCGTTTACCCACCATCGCAGGCGATGACACGGAGCGCGCTGACAAACCCGCCCCAGGCCCCGTCGCAGACACCACACCTGCCTCCCCCGGCACCGTTACCCGACCCGACTGGCCATGACGAGCGGGGACCGCCCTTCTCACACGCGGGCGCCCCCTCTCACTCACCGCAACCTGCCTCGAACGCTTCGGCGAAGTACACGCCGCAACCGCAGCCGCCACTCCGGCCGAGGCCTGCCGCGGGGGCCGCGACGGCCCCGCGACGTCCCCGATCACCAAGTCCATCCTGCCTGCCTCCGATAACAGCCGAAGAGCCTCCAGCACTCGGTAATCCTGGGACGACATCACGACCAACCTACACACAATTAATAGACACCTCACAAAAAACACGACACTATCCTAGCTCCCGGCCACCAGGTCACCAAACCTAAAATGGTGGCCGGGGGCGGGCGCCTAAGGTATTTATACCTGCGCAACATTCCGCTACTTTTGGGCTCTAATTGGGCTGCATTTGGGCTACATTTCCCCTACCAGCAAGCCCAAATTCAAAACGGCCGCGCAGGGCCAGCAAACCCCTCCCTCCACACGCCCCCTCCCAAACTGCCCGGGGGTGGGGACTCCCTGCGGTCGCCTCCCCCCCCAAGCCCCCCTTGTTAGCGTTCTGCTTCATCGTTGACCGAGTAATTGTATTTTGCACCGGTCATTGGTGCAACTGTCATTGAAATTTACTTAACTATGTCATTTTCGAAACTTGTATGTCTGGTATAATGCGTAGGTTTTAAAACAATTAAAGTAAAATTCAGCGACCAGGTCAATGCCTACGTTTACAAAATAATAATAATCGCCCTAGAGTGGAGATGTTAATATTTCTAAAATGATATTCGAGAATATTGGCATTTTATTTACCTCGAGCGCGTCTCAGAAAGGAATCAGGTTCATTTTATCTCCGGATGTGTACAATAAGAAAAATACAGTTCCACAATAACTAACTTCAATTGTTACAAAACACTCCTCGTTTATCACGATTCATAGAACAAATATGTCCTTCCTGCAGCATGCATGTCACAGACATATATAATGCCAGTCGTACTCGAAACATGTAAGTCTCAGCTATGTTGCCGCTCACAAGTTGCTAATAGCAGTCTGGCTGAGCACAGCCAGAAGGCATCAAAGAAAGGACAGATCTTAGGTACTGCAGTGCCCTCTGCTGGTTCGATGGTCAGTATTGTAATGGGTGCATTCCAGGCTCGTTTATTTTACAGTGCCGCACTCATTTTTTTGTAAATTTTCAGATGAGATTTCCATTATACTAATAATCATTAAGCTGCTATAGAATACGTCTTCCTATGTATTAGCAGCGCGCCGTTTCTGTACCTAACTGCTATCACTTTCGCTTACCTGCTTCATGAAACTCGTATCTTTGATTCTCCACATAGCTCAAGTTTATGTTTATGCTGAAAACCACCAGTGAACAATTCTATAATTCTGGTCACAAAATAAAGACTCTGATATTCATATCTCAAACATGTCTGAATATTCTCCTTTTTCAATTAATTCTCTTGTTCGCGGGCGGAAAATATACAACTCAAGCCTTAAAAAATATTTATAAAACCATTCGCTTCGATGTTTTCCTAATTGAAATTGAATTTAGTGAAAGAGAAAAAATGTCAATGCTTACCTGCCTGCCTGTTGTAATATTGATTTGGGGGTTTATTTACAAGCCCATTGCGCCACTGATGAGTAACTTTTCTTTGAGGCACTGGTGGCGCAGTGTGCCTGCCCATATTTACAAGGCCACGTAAGCCACCCACGTGACTTTTCACGGTCTTGGAAATGTGGTTTTACTCATTACTCTACTTGAAAGGGGCGTTCCATGGGTGTTGTTGTGGTTGTTCTCAAGCAGCATCCATGGAACCTGGCACATTCCCAGATTTACAAGGTTTTGTAAACCAGGGAATGAGTCAGATTCCTACGCCTCCCCAGAGGAGGCGTAAGGGAGGCGCAACGAGGAGAAATACCTTTATTTCTCCTCCTTTCTCTATGTGTGCTACATTCTGTACATTCTGCAGCACACATAGAAAGAGGAAAACACTTCTTGTGATTGTTTTTGTGCAGGAAGGTGACCCTTCCTGCACAAAAACAACCAACCCTGCAAAGCAGACACTCTTTCACCATGGAGCAAGGGTGCCTGCGTTGGTGCATTGCATCTGGCTGTGCACTCTCGCAGGGCAAAAGGACAGGAATGCAGCAGTGTGCGTCAAAATAATGTAAATGAGGTTTTACAATAAATTACACACTTTCTACCCTACTACAGCTTGCCATGTGCTGAAATGTAGAACATTGCTGACAGTGTTCTAGCTGTAATTTACACTGACAAACACAAATTTTTGATGCAGGGCAGCACAGTAAGTCATTTTGCTGTACTGCCCGGGGTCAAAAGGAAAGGGCAGGAGAGGGGAGGAATGTGTCGAATTAATGATATACTGTGCATTCTTGTCCTTATCCATTGCGCTGGAGCTATTTTGACTGCCTTGCACCAACATAGACACCCTTGCACCATCGTGAAAGGGTGTCTGCGTTGTGGGAATGATTGTTTTTGTGCAGGACAAAAACAATCAGTGTCGGAGATACCCTCTTTCTATGTGTGCTGTTGAATGAATCAACTCTTGGCCACATGAATGTAGAATGTGCATGCAAGACAGCACAACAAGGCAAAGTGCCATAGTGTACAGTTCGAAAGTCAGATGGCAGGATCATATAGAAAATCAAATATTACCAAGTCAGATTGATATTCAAATCACTCATGTAAACGTCTCATATACATAACCACAAAAGAAGTGGGTTGTCTAATAGGAATGCAGACACTCTCTGGGATCTTTGGGATCAGAAGCTACCTGCTACTGGTCACATTGAACCCCTCAAAATAAGGAGGGCATTCTTAATGGAAGCGAATGCCTCACACACTTTATCGTGTCATGCTTCATCACAGGCATCCTCTCCCCACCCTGGTAAGATGGTACTACCTGGGCAGACACAATCTCCACGAAGACTTGGTGGTAGGAGAGAGTTTTTACATAAAACTTACATGATAATGTTAGGATCCAGATCTATTAAAAATACCTTAAGTTTACTAGTTTATCACCTTTATTAGTGAGGGCCTTAGGTACACTAATAACAAAATCAGTGTTGGACCCTTAGAGAATGATGACTCTAGTCCAACGTTCAAATTACCAACATGTTTCTGCCCATACTGAATAGCCTACTCGGTCTGGGGCATTTATCAGGGTATTAGCGGATTCCTATCTAATTTGTGTGGGTGTCCACCTCTTATTTACGTGGTGCAGTGGAGAGGTACACCTAATTATAAGCCCAAGTGTGTCCTACCTGGGAAACTAATGTCCGTTCTTCATCAATTACCCTATTTTTTAGGGGATACCAGCAGCAGCGGCAAGGAGTGGGGGAACAGTAGGTGCTGGTGAGTGGCGTACCTTCTGATGAATGTGTGACTACAGAGGACCCACCCATGACTGATTTTCTGATATCCCCTAAAAAATAGGGTAATTGATAAAGAACGGACATTAGTTATCTTGTAAGTTTTATGTAAGAACTCCCTCCTACCGCCAAGTCTTCGCGGAGGTTGAGTCCACCCTGGTAGTACCCTCTTACCAGGGTGGGGAGAGGATGCCTATGATGAAACATGACACGATAAAGTGTGTGAGGCATCCTCTTTCATTCAGGATGGCCTATTTATTTTGAAGGGTCCAATGCGACCAGTAGTAGGTAGCTTCTGATCCCAAACAGGGTTCAGTCTCTGTATTTCTATTAGGTAATCAACTTCTTTTGCGGTTATATAGGTCTTTTTGGGACGCTAGTAGGGTTGCCTTTGTCTCCCCACTCTCTCTTTGTGATAACAATGTCTCATATACAACATCATTACCATTTCTCTCTCTCATTGCAGAGGATGTACCTACACCTCATGACCAACTGCCTGTCCGGAGAGACGATCTGGATGGGGATGACAGCCCTTTAATACTTGACCAAGAGATCTTCCAGAAAATTCTGGACTCCTTTGGAAATCATCTCCAGTTGTGGGAAGGACCATTAGCATTGTGGGGACTTCAAAGGATCCACCCATCAGCCAAAAATCACTACCTGCCAGTCTACCCCTAGGCCTGGACTGACAGGACAGTTGAAGTCCAACTTTGTATGGTAGGAGTCCAGCAGGAGATGGTAGATGTTGTGTGGGTGGGAATGGATGCTGTGGTGGGCACCCTTGAGGCAGTCCTAAGGTGCCTCAGTCTCAATAAGGACACCGTGGACGCTATGCAAGGCACCCACTCTCCACTCTTTGAACCCAAACATCACTGGTGTCATGAGGCTATCAGCGAGCTGGGGGTAATCCGAAACATCTTGGAGTCCATGGCGCAGAAGCAGGACACATACATCACCACAATGTGTGCATACCACCGCAACATTGGTGCTATGCTGGAAAACCAGCAGGCCCTTCTTAGAGTAGTGCTGCTTCATTTGTTGGCACTTAGATGTGTTGCTGCAGACAGGGGATCCACATTTTCAGGCCCTGAATTGTGTGTGCCTCTGTCACCTCCTGCACAAGCAGCACCACCCTCAGGGAAAGCACCACACACATCAGAGGACAAAGATGTGGACATGGACATCTCCTCTTTCCAACGAAGAACTGCCAGGTAGCATTTCTCTGTGCTAAATGGCCAGTGTCTCCTTTGCCCAGCGCTGATGACCAGGCCAATGTTTTTCACATCTGGGACAATCTTCAATTTGCTATCCCAAATGTCAATCCCAACCATGTGTGGACTGTCAATGTGACCTCTCTTCCTTATTGGCATTTTGTCAGTTCTCTTCCTGACTGAAACACCCCTCTCTTACACATTTCCCATGCAGTGTGTCCCCCATGAACACTGTCTGGACATCCAATGGTTCAAAAAACACTTAGGGATGTTGCTTTATGACCTGTACCTGAGAGCCAATGAATTCTTTGCACATGTAAATAAATGCACTTAATTCAACCGGTGGTCTGTACGTCTGTTGGAGTCTAGACTAAGTAGAACATGGTGCATTGTGTGAGGCAAAGTCACCAAATACTTTCAAAATGGACATGTGTGTAATGGAGCCGTGCACAACACTAACCAGCCACAGGGAAATATATTTGGGGCACCCTATGCGTATGTAGACTATCAAGTAGTGACTTAAGGTGCCTAAAGATTACCCCAAAACCAGTCTCAGGATGCTTGTTTCTGGTCCAGGGAAGACTTGGCTAGTCAGTTCGGGCTGGACTGTTCCCATGAGGAGCAGGGTCAAGACAGATTTGCATATGGCTGGGTCTGAACTGGGGTGGCAAAGTGCGTTAAAGAACGATGATGGATTCAACACAGATCTGTGACTTGGGGTGAGCGTCTGAAAAGTTTCAGCACTCTGTCCATCATCTCCTTGTGTTTGCTTTGTTCATCCTAAGTTGACAGGGTATGCCCAGACATGGGTCCCTTACTCACTTTGCCACTGGATTCAAGCTAACCAGGATGATGAGGTGTGTTACCCCAAAACCGGTCCCAGGATGCTTATTTCCGTCCAGGGAAGACCTGGCTTGGCAATTTGGGCTGGACTGTTCCCATGAGGAACAGGGTCAAGACTGATTTGCATATGGCTTGGTCTGAACTGGGTTGGTAAGTGAAATAAAGAACGATGATGGATTCAACCTAGATCTGTGACTGGGTTGAGTGTCTGAAACGTTTCAGCGCTCCATCCATCATCTCCTTGTGTTTGCTTTGTTTGACCTAAGTTGGCAGGGTATTCCCAGACGTTGGTACCTTGCTGACTTTGCCACTGGATTCTAACTAGCCTGGCTGATGAGGAGTGTTACCCCGAAACTGGTCCCAGGATGCTTGTTTCCAGTCCGGCGAAGACCTGGCTTGGCAGTTCAGGCTGGACTGTTCCCATGAGGAACAGGGTCAATACTGATTTGCATATGGCTGGGTCTGAACTGGGGTGGCAAAGTGAGCTAAAGAATGATTATGGATTCAACCCAGATCTGAGATTGGGTTGAGTGTCTAAAACATTTCAGCACTTCATTCATCATCTCCTTGTGTTTGCTATGTTTGCCCTAAGTTGGCAGGGTATGCCCAGACGTGGGTCCCTTGTTCACTTTGCCACTGGAGTCAAGCTAGACTGGCTGATGAGGGGTGTTACCCCAAAACCGGTCCCAGGAAGCTTGTTTCCGGTCCAGGGAAGACCTGGCTTGACAGTTCAGGCTGGAATGTTCCCACGAGGAACAGGGTCATGACTGATTTGCATATGGCTGAGTCTGACCTGGGGTGGCAAAACGAGCTACAGAACGATGATGAATTCAGCCCAGATCTGTGGTATGGGGTGAGTGTCTGAAATGTTTCAGCACTCCGTCTATCATCTCCTTGTGTTTACCCATGAATACTAGCCAGCAAAGAACACTGCTGTGACAAGCAAATGATGGACGGGTAAGTCTGTAAGGGGCTGGCATCAGTGTATGAGTCCAAATCTCATTGATTAGTGACAATGGATTTACATCACCTTCCCTCCAATGCATGTCGCATGACACACACTCAAAGAGCAATAGTATGTGAATACCTGTTTTGGACTGTCTATAGATTCACATGAAGATTGCCACTTACAGTGCACAACGATGTGGGTAGATCCCTCATATGATTCCATGCTCAACCTGACAGGTTCAACTCCATAGGTTATTCAATCAATCAATCAATACATCTTTATTTCGGCCTCTAGGGCCATAAAAGAGTACAAATAATGCAACATAGGTTGTACAGAATAAAATAAACAATAATAATTTCAATTCATAGACAATTAAATTAAAATCATCAGAGTAATTCACTCGCTTGAGAGAGCTTGAGACAGTGCATGCGAATATACCACATTGAAGTTAAAAATGTTGCCACCGCAAATACAATTGGAGCAGAGAGATCTGATTTCAATATTCTAAAAGCTGGAGCATACTGTCTGAAACCCATGTTTCTAAGAAGAGGGCGGAGCCAGTAATTCCTTACTCTGTGGTAAGCCGGACAGAAAAATATGACATGCAAATCCGTTTCCCTGGGATGCGCACAAGTCGGGCATTGGGCTGTGTGATTTGAGTGTGCCCACAGAGCCGTATATGCCCTTAGGGGCAGTGTGTTATAGCGCCATTGCATATAAAGTTTCCTGGTTAGAGACGGGCCCATATCATCAAAAATAAGCTCCAGGTGGTAAAAATCTTTAAGGCCCAGGAAATGAGCTGTTTGGGAGCCCTCTCGAGCGCTCATAATGGCAACACTCAAATTATGCTCGTAGTAAGCCTTCGAAATGAGCCTTCGGGAGACCCTAGGACAAGCAGATGCCGGATCATACCACAGTTCTGGTCTACCGAGTACCTCACAGGTGTATTTAATACAGGTGAGCCATGGGATTGGGATACTTTTGCAGAGACGCAAAATCTCCACTAGCTCAGCTCTGTATTTCAAGAGATCCGGGGAAGACCACATTTTACACCAGAAAGTTAAGGGTTTGAGACCCAAAACCTCTGAAATCGGTCCCAAACCCAGATCCAATCTAAGTGGCAAGAGTGGGGTGCTAGTAGGTAAAACTGCCAGTTGTCTAAGGAAATTATTCTCCGTAATCTGCATCTTCTGCCCTGACGTGTGGCCCCATATTTCAGCTCCATAAGTCACTGTTGCCCTGGCCTGGATTTTGTAAATCTGCAAGCGGGGCGCAAATGGCCGGTAGGTTAATCCTTTCGCCATCCTTGCGATGCCCCCCAAAAGTTGAGAAAGTTTCATATTGGCCCTGGTTTTATGAGGATCCCACGACATGGAATGATTGATTACTACCCCCAAATATTCGAACGTGTAAACCCATTCTAAACTTGAGGTCCCTATAGAGGGAGGTGCGCGGGTCCTGGAGGGGGGATTGAAGATCATATACTTGGATTTTGCAGCATTGATCTCCAATCCGCGGTCCGCACAGAAACGCGTAAACCCATCCAAGACCCTCTGCAAGCCCATGGGGGATTTAGAAAGCAGCAGGGTATCATCCGCAAACATAATTGCGGGGACCCTGCTGCCATCAAGCTTGGGGGCATCGATGTTGCTCAACTCATTAAGATAGCTTATAACCCCGTTGACAAAGAGGCAGAAAAGGGTTGGTGCAAGAACACAGCCCTGCCTAACCCCCCTGTCAACGGGGAAAGCATCCGAGAGAGAGCCCCCCCTGCCACATCTTACCTTGGCAAAATTCCCCTGATGCAGTCTCCTCAAGATTGTTAGGATGTCGACAGGAACCTCTAGGGCCAGTAAGACAGCCCACAGTTTATCCCTGGGGACTAAATCGAAGGCGGCACGTAAATCCACGAAAACTGTGTATAAACTGCCGCCCTCGAAAAGCACCGTCTTCCAGTAGATGAGATTCAGGCGGAAGATTTGATCAGTAGTCGAAATACCCCTTTGAAACCCTGCCTGGTATGGGCTCATGATCTCATTCGCCTCGATCCAATCCTGGAGGCGATTTAGCATAAGTCTACCAAAGATCTTCTGTGGGACATCAATAAGGCTAATGGGTCTATAGTTGGCTGGGAGCAGAGGAGAACCCTTTTTAAAGATTGGGACAATCTCTGCGCCCAGCCAAGTGCCCGGTATGGCCATGCCTTCCAGGATGGCATTGAATAGGATCGTGAAATAGGGCGCCCAGACATCCGGCTCATGCTTGAATAGATCACCAGGCATACCATCCAGCCCTGGGGCCTTTCCGGATGCCAGGCCAACTACAGCCGCTCTTACCTCATCCACCGTAAACAACTCCCCAGTCCTGACTGGGAAGGGCGTGGATGTGGAGCTTATCGGGGCGTCCTGTGGTAGTTTGTAAAGAGACTGGAAATGGTCTTGCCATGCCTTGGGTGATATATTAGGTTGTATGGCAGAGGCCAACTCCTGCGAACCCGAGTTGACACAGCACCAGAATCTACGTGAATCCCCTCTAGCCAGAAAGGTAGTAAGTCTTGCCCATTTATCGTGCTCCCATTCACTTTTAGCATTAGTGATCAAGGATTTATAAACAGCTCTTCTTGCCCTGGTTTCGTCTTCGCCCTTTCCCTCTTTAATAGAGAGCAATAGTTCAGTTTTTGCCTTCCGGCAAGCATTGTTATACCAGAGGGGAGTGGCAGTTTTTCTACTAGGCCTATTTATGTTTTGGGTTAGGCATTCAGAGAGGGATTTAACCAGATCATCATGAATCTGTCCCAATTGAATGAATGTATCCTGGGAGGTTTCTTCCAACTTAAGTGCCTCGAGTTTTTCAAATATAGGAATTACCTGCACGTATAGTTTGGGTATCTTCCCAGGATGTGAGGCCAGATGCTCCCATTTTACTCTACTCCTATTATTTGCAAGAGCCAGGGTGTTCTCGGAGTGAACCCTTAGAGTGTCTCTGGCCTCCAACCCAGGGTGATCATAAACTAATTCAAGTGCATTATGATCACTGTCCTCCCTGGCTATGACACAGAAGTCTCTAAAATGTGTCCATAAAGTCAGGGGAACCAGAACATAGTCTAGGCGAGATTCACTGCCCACTCGGTTAAAGGTACATCTGGAAGGAATGTCAGACTTGAACCTTCCATTGCAGGCCCTAAGGCCAAATTGCAAGGACAAGGAAGTAATTTGTAGGGCTAGGGGGGAGCAAGATCTTAAGGCCGGAGCCTGTGGGGGCGGAATGGACCATAAAAGATCCTCTTTCGAGGCCAGCCCTCCCAATATACCTGGGAGGGGCTCATACTGGCAATTTAGGTCGCCTCCGATTATAAATGGGGTGCCCTCCGGAACTGCATTAAGAACCATCACATGCTTCGCAATTGTGGACGATTCCTGTGTGATGTTGACTGGCCTTGAATAGATGTTTATCAGTAGGAGGCTATGGGAGTTAGGCCATTCCAGCAGTACAGCTAAAATGTCTTCTGAGTTTGTTAGGGGTGGGCGGAATTTGCGGAATTAACCTTCGCAAATTATCGCGAGAATGTTTAAAATTATCGCAAACAAGCAGAAATATCGCGAAGATGCGGAAGTTTTTTTCCGGCATGTTCGCGAGATTTTCTGCATGGTTGCGGGTCGCCAACTTACCCATGTGGTTGCTTGCGGGCGCGGCCATCTTGTTTTGAGTTGTTCTCGCGGTGCATGATCGCGAGAAGAAAGACGTGATCGCGCGACGCATGACGTCACTGCGGGCGCGAACTGTCGCGAGACAGCGCAAATGGCTAAAAACAATACAACATCTCATGGAGAACGCGACCGGATCAAGAAAACTTGTCGGCGAACGCAGGGATTCAGGTAAGGCGATCGCGCGCGCGCGAGAATGTATCATTTTACAGCGCGAGCAAGAAACAAATTATCGCCAAGCTGCGGAAACCGGAATTTTTGACATTTTCGCGCTCTCCGCGGAACGCAAAAATGTCAAATTATCGCAATTTCCGCGAACGGAACGAAATTTTTGCCCAGGCCTAGAGTTTGTCGGGGAAATAGAAGCCCTGCAACCCAAGTCGACAGCCACCCATATCGCTAGGCCGCCGGAGGGACGCCCTTTCCCCCCCCAGATTGCGTGAGTGGAAAATGCTGCAAAGCTCATATGGGTGGTGTCTTCTCATGCCCAGGTCTCTTGGAGCAGACAAATATCTTTATCCCCGATAAAAGAGCTCCAGGCCGGGTTATTCACCTAGTCGTTGATGCGTTGAAGATTTTGGTGCAAAGAAATAAAGATGTGAAGATTTTCCAGATGCGGCTCGCTTCTCCAATGTTGCGAGAAGACTCGACTCGATGCTTCAGCTGCAGCGGCGACACACTTTACGCGATGCGACAACAGTGTCCTTGGCAGCGGCACTTTTCTCCGACGTTGCGAGACACTTCCGCTGGATGCAATGCTGCAGCAACGACACCCCTTTACACGATGTGACGACAACAGCTCCGACGGCGACACGCTTCTCCGTGAATGCGAGGCGTTTTTCTTGATGCGGTGCAATGCGACAACTAAGATGGCTACGATGGCGACACGCTCCTTCCTCGATGCGAGACTCTTCTCTTGATGTGGTGCAATGCTCAGCTACGATGGCTGCGATGGCGACACGCTTCTTCGGCGTTGCGAGACACTTCCTGGATGATGCTAGACGCTTCCGCTCGATGCGATGCTGCAGCGGTGACACACTTCATGAGATGCGACGTCAACAGCTCCGACGGCGGCATGCTTCTCCTTCTTGAGTCGCACTTACAGCTCCTTGCGACACGCAGTCCTTCAGAAGGCCCAACAACAGCAGCAGGCACTTCCAAAAAACTCTGGGGAGCTGGGGGGTGAAGTCTGTTGTTCCTGAGACTTCAGCAGGAGGCAAGCTCTTTTCCAAGCCCTTGGAGATCCTTCACAAGTTGGGCAAAAGTACACACAAAGTTCCTTTCTCCTCTCTTTGGCAGTAGGCAACAACTGCAGGCCAATCCCCCAGTTTCAAGGATAGTTCCTCCTCAGCTTCTTCATGGTTCCTCTCCTTAGCAGAGTGTTCTTCTTGTTTTCCTAAAGTTATCTAAATTCTTGGGATCAGGGTCCCAATACTTATACCCCGAAATCCTTTGTCCTCTGAGTGTTGAAAACTAAAACGGCGATATGATTAAGCATTTACTAAAGACATGAATTCCCCTTCCTTAGACAATGTTTCTTGTCTTATGTTGACTAATGTCTGGACTCCATTTTGTATTGTCATGTCTCCACGTGCTGTGCACGAGAAGAGTCCTACCTTCTCGTTAGTTGCTCTTGTAATCTGCCTAGTAACAGTCTATAAATAGCTCCTTTGTCCGTCTGGCGCATGCCCAGACTTGACCACATCTGTTATCAGTTAGTCCTTTCTTGACCATGTTTTCGCGGGCTCAGGACATTGTCGTCCCCGCCCACATATTGATTCTGTATCGAAAATGTCCATAAAAGGTAAAGAACTTTGCCTCATGTTGTATCCGCCCACTTATGAGCCCCTCTGTTGTGTATAAAAGGGGACCGCGTACGCAAGTTCTTTGTGCTACTCTATGCAATACTGAAGAGTGTTGTATGGGTTGTAGGACCACCCTTAAGGGTTAATAAACTTTGTCTTTGTATTTGCAGCTTCCGTGCCAACTTCCTTCTAACTTTTGTTACAGGAGAGCGAACCCTTGTATTCTGCGGGCCTAGCTGGGGCCTGTATTCTTCATGAGGGCAGAGGGGCCTTTGCCTTGTTCAAACCGGTTCTGGTCAATCCTGGAGCACTTTCTTTACCTGACTCCTTCTTCCCTTTCAGAGTGCAGGCCAGAGACATCAGACGCACCACAGGAGGTGGAGCCAGCATTGTGGAGGGAAGGCACAGCCCTATTCAGGTCCCAGGTGCAACTCATCCCACCCATCTAGATGCAGATCTCCCTATTCACCACTGGGACACCTCACCCTGTCTCCTGGAATTCCCCAGCCCTGTCACTCAAACTCCAGACAGGGAATACATAGCCTAGCAGAGGCAGGTTTGAATGGTTAGACAAGAAAATGCCTACTTTCTAAAAGTGGCATTTTCAAACACAGAATGTTAAAACCAACTTCACTAAAAGATGCATTTTCTCATCCTGAATTCAGGCATACTAAATTCGAATTTCTACCATGTTCCCTGAGTCAGTTAAGATTATAAGATGTTATAACCAAACTGCCCATTCTGGCCTATTTAGAACAGGTAGCCTTGCAATAGTGAAAAACGAAAATGGCTGTAATCTATTAGAACATGCCACACACACCAGGGCATGCCCTACCTTATCCTTATAATGCACCCTGCCCTTGGGCCTACCATAGGGGTGTCTGATATGGGAAGGTTTAGGGACTGGCAAGTGGGTGCACTTGCCCAGTCAGCATGACAGTACCAGACTGCACGCAGGCTCTGCAATGGCAGACCTTAGACACACTTTTACAGGCTGCTTCTGTGGGTGGCACAACCAGTGCTGCAAGCCCACCAGCAGTATTTGGATTTACAAGCCCTGGGCACTCCTGGTGCACTGTACTAGGGTCTGACAGGTAAACCAAATTAGCCAATCATGGAATCACAAATAATACATCAAGTTACAATAGGGAGCACTTGCACTGTGGCACCGGGCAGCAGTGGCACAGTGCCCTGAGCAACTAACAACAGCAAAAACATATGAGGCAACAGCGAAAAATGGAAGGGAGACCAACGCCAATGTGCCAGGTCTAACAGAGTGGAATGAAAAATTTATCATTAAAAGTAGAACTAGGAACTATGCGAATCATCATAATGCTTCTCATAGTCTCAAATATCACATGTACCATTTCATAATCTCAATAGTCTTCTTGAAGTACAAAGTGACCATCTATGGGAAAATACATTAACTTCTCAAATGTTGACAGGGCCAAAGTACACCAGTGATGACAAAGTAGGCCATTGCAATGGCATTGTCTGGTCAAATACAAGTCAAACCAATTCAGTACAGAGCATGCCTTGGAATGATGCAGTAGTATTCACATGGTATGGTACACATGTCCCTAGTAATTGCTAATTTGTGCTCCTTCTACAGCCTGCCAATGGCAAGGAGACAACTCTCAACATGTTGCCACATAGACTTACAATGTCATAAGTATCTGAAACATGTATGGATGCTGGATAGCTAGCTCACATCAGAGATGTTGGATACACTATTCTAAATCCTGGGAGGACCAATCCATGGCTCATCACGTGCAGTTTAAGAAATGGCATGTGTACCTCTACATGGCCTAGTGTCTGTTACCAAATTGTCAGCTATTGCTTTCACCATACTGCACATCAACACTCTGCATATTCAAGTGATGGATATGCGCATGTATGTTGTACAGCTCATATACACAAGTACAAGATGTAACTAGCAAGTGGTAGCCAAAGTGCACTCTTGGCTCAATAGTTTGTTGTAGGCCATATTGGGTAACACCACCAGAAGTTGGATTGTGTCATTGCATGTCAGATGACAAAACCATGCAGACATGCCTTTGCTCAAACACACCTTGGCTTCTCTGGTAAGAAGACAGTGCTAATATATGACTGCGTATCCATTATGGTAAATGGGCGATTACACAGCATGAGTGAGGCCTTTAGCTGCATAACCATGTGAGCAAGTACACATATTCTGTTATTTAATAGCGGAGTCTACTTTGCTAATGTCTGTTTTTTCTCAACTGACTCTGCAAGTCACATATCTTTCATGGCCAGAAGGCCATGCCGCCACCTATGTTGATATGAAAAGCATGCCACAAAGGCATTTAATTTAAAAATTGGCCTGCTATTAGCCCAGACATACCAGGTTGTGCATGCCTGACCCATATGTGTTTCCTGCCCCACCAGCTCTTTTCAGGTTGTGTTTCCACCAGGCATTCCAGGTCATTACTGACTCACATATGTGTGTGCCATACTCAAATGGCCTCATCTCATATTGTGTGGTGCACGGCAGTTGAGCAAGCCATCATGGTGTGCTTGCCTGCATCAGAAATCAAGGGCAGAAATGGGTCAGATTAAAGATGTATGGGCCACTTCTGTCCTTTTGGCCTATGCAGGGGCCCAAATTGATGGCTTTTACCAGTGCTGGCCCTCTTGCAAGTAGATATGTATTTGCACTTGCTCATTATTCTATGCACCTGGTTCCAGATTCGGCACCCCATATCGGCACACACTTCAACCTGCCTTACCTATGTGTCATTATGCTCCTTAACTTTCCCGTAATCTGATCGAAAACTAGATATAGGCACACATTCACAAGAGAATCAACGCTATAGGAATGACACACCATACAGTTTATTAGAACTGTATAAGATGGTACTACAATATTTACAAATAAAAGAAAGACTAGCCCACAAAAGACAGGAGGCAGAAGCAATATGTGGTGGATCTAGCACAAAACCATTAACCGTCCCTGTGGAAGAACTCACACCCAATGCAAAACTACATTTTGTAGTATGTAAATAGTACTACAGAAATACTATTCATCTACTAAAAAATGTAATTCACAAGCATACAGCTGGAGAGCCTCCGCCTTTGCCTCTTTTATCTTTCCTGTGCAGAGATCTGTGCCTCAGTGGCAGCGATCTCCACACACAGAGGTGCACAAATTAGTAGAAAATGTGAAGGGACCAAGGAGAGAGGTAAGAAAATGAAGACTAATTGCTTAATAAATGAGAGAGGTTTAGGGTGGCAGATGCTATTGAAAAAAACACACTCACAAGAGAGTAAGACAATTGAAATTCACAAAATACACTTTTAAAGTGACTACATTTCTAAAGGTGTCAATAAAGGCTCTAAGGTACTTCAGTCCAGCATTGGAGTATGAAAAGTACCACACATTGCCAACTTGTACTGAAACACACTTCCATAGAAAACAATGGAGACTTGGAAATAAAACCCACATGAGAACTAATGTTAAATACATTATATTAGGTTGACATTTTAGAAAAGTTTAGATATAGATATTTTTGGACCCGGCCCTTCTGGCAGGTTCACCCCCGAGACTTTTTGCTTTTCATTGATGACTTGGTTTAGTGATTTTTGGGTTTCTGCGCACTTTACCGCTGTGTCCCAGGGTAAAGTGCGTGCGTGTGTTGAGGTTGGCCTGCCCTCCCATAGGAATGCATGGGGGAATGTATGTGTCCTGGTAGTTCCTGATGCGTGGGGTATGCAGGCCCGTGTTTGGTATGTGCGGACTCGTGTGAGTGAATGCTGTGCGATGATGTGTGCGGCGTGCATGTACCTAGTGTGGAAGTGCCACTTCTAGAAGTGGGCACTTCAGTGTGCAGTATGAAATGTGTGGCTTGTCTGGCGATTGGCTGGTGAGGTCATGTGACGGACTAGGGAAATCCCCAGGGACAGGAGGAGTCACGCAGTGGTTAATGGGAGTTTTAGCATACTGATGGCTGGGGAGGAGAATACCTGGGTCCTGAATAGGACAGGGCTTTCCCCACACACTGCTGGCTCCGGCCCCTGTGGTGCGTCTGATGACCCTGGCCTGCCAGTGAATAGGGAGAGGGGCTGAGCAAAACAAAGTGCTCAGGAACCAGATGTAACTGGTTCGCCCCTTCCCTGCACCTTCAGACAAAGACTTGTACTGTATAAAAAGGGGCTGTGTCCCCTTACATTGGGTGTGGGCCCAGCCTTTGCCCCCCTGCTCTTGAAGGACTTCTTACTGGACCTTTTTGCTGCTTTGCAGCGCCTGGGAGCGCTCCTTGAACTTTGTAGCGCGCTGTTTTCTTGGACTTGCTATCTTTATAGCGCTGGGAGCGCTGTTTTGCTTTATAGCGCTGTGTGCGCTTTGATTTCGTTGGCGGGTGCCCACCCCGCTTATTCGTCTCGTTGGCGAGGGAGCCTACCCCTCTCAGTGCCGAGGAAATCACCGCTGCAGCCCGAGCCGGAAGTCAGGCAGGCCTGGGGGCGTGCCGCGGGACGGAAGCCTCGTTCTAAAAACAGGAAGCGGACGGGAGCCTACCCCGTGCTCCTGTGCAGGGCTGAAGAAGTGCCCGGGTGAAGCAAGGACGTCGTGGGAGAAAGCGGGCGGGAGCCTACCCCGAGCTTCCCCCAGGAGAGAAGGACTGCTGAGGCGGCAGGGCCCCGAGGCACATTGTCGGTGCCTGCCCCGCCGCGAGAGAGCCGTCCTGACGCCGGAGTCCCCAGAGAAGAGCCCAGTAAGTGGTGAAGGGCTGGGGGACTCCGTATGTGTGGGACTCTGACGGACCAGAGACATTGTCAAGGTCTGAGCCCGTGAGGCTCCAACAACGGGGGCGGTGTCCACGAGCCCTGTGAGGCTCCAAAACGCCGCATTGCTCACGAGCCCCGTGAGGCTCCAACGACGGGGGTGAATTAAGTTTCGAGGGTCCCAGAGGGGGGGGCCCCCACCCATCCCTTGCCAGAGGGCCGCTCCCACGAAGGGGGCACATTGTTTCACGAGCCTGTGAGGCTCGCAAGTCCCTGAGCAGGACTCCAACGTTGCGGGGCATTGTTCGTTTAGGGCCACGAAGGCTCTAGGGGGCATTTTGAATAGACCGAGCCCAGAGGGGGCTCCAGAGGCACGCAGAGTGCCTGAGGTCCGTTTCCCAGCTGCCCAGCACTTAGTGGGCAGCTGCAACGTTTGGGTTGGGGATAATTACGTTTTGCTTTGCGCAGCTGGCGCAGCGTGACCGGACACAGGGCGTCTTAGCCCTGACAAGGCCAGTTGGCCTAGGGACTGCCACAGGTGGTGGCTCATGTGAGTTTCACGCTAATGTTCCTACCTGCACCTCTGAATGTATTTTTGATGCATCATGTGTTTCCTTTTATGACACCGCTGAATGTAGTTTCTGCATCATGTGTTTTCTTTCAGAGCACCGCTGAATGTTTTATGCGTCATGTGTTCACCTGCCCGGCACCTCTGAATGAGTTATGCGTCATGTGCCATGTTCTGCACCTCTGAATGTTTTATGCATCATGTGTAATGTGTGTTTTCCCATCCAGGTATTGTGATACTTAGGTGGTTGTGTTCCCCTGGTACCGGTGGTACTAGGGAGGTTCTGAGTCCCTGCGTGATAGTCTCCTAAAGTGGTTAGGGTTGCGTAGGTGGTACTTTCTTGTTACCAGTAAGTACTGGTTGTGTGCTATATAAATGTTATTTTTGTGCTACAGTAATTTTATATTTGGTGCTAAGTGCTGAATATCAAAAAGTGCTAATTCTTGACAGTGGTCCAGGTGGCCCTGTCCCCTGTATATATAATCCCTTGTAAATTCTGCCCGTGCCTGTTGGCCCATTGTAAAGTGTGTGTTTTTATCTAATTTGTTTTACTATAATACAAAGGCTATTTTTATAGAATACCTTGTGTGGAGTTTCTTTTGTGGTGGGCCTGAGGTGTTGTTGCTGGGTGTGCGCGCAAACGCTTTACACCTTGCCTCAGAGATAAGCCTGACTGCTCGTGCCAAGCTACCAAGGGGGTGAGCAGGGGTTATCTTTGGCGTGTAACTTCCTCGCCCTGACTAGAGTGGTGGTTTCTGCCTGACTTTGGCGCAAGCCTTAGCCAACCAGAAATCGCCAGGTCTAACATTGGTGTTCAGCGGTGGGATTTGGACGTGCGTTTGCGCTGTACCGCAGCAGCGACTGGCTACACTACAAAACTCTGCATTAGATAATCACATTTTAGGGATTATTGTTTTTGAAGTTCCATTGTTTCCTCTCCTAAAGGTGTCCTTTGTGAATCATGTACTCCTGTGCTAGCTCAGACACTCAGGTTCCTTGTGTTAAACTCTTCTCAGGAACGTCCGCCAAAATGGAGCCAGCTTTTAATTTCTGTGGTCTGTTTAGGTACAGTAGGTTGGAGCTGGTAAGGTTCTGTGAGGAGAGGGACATAGAGGTGGGTGAGTTAGATACCCAGTCCAAACTGAAGGACAACCTGATCACTTGGCAAAAGGTTGAGTGGGAGCGAGAGCGCAGCGAGGAAGATAGGGCCCGGGCCGCACGCCGAGAGGGTGGTGGGTCTGTGGGGAGCCCTGAAGATTCAGAAGAGGAGGAAGGTTACCTGACAGGGACGCCAGTAGACAGCGAAGACCCCATAGAGAGGGAGTCCCTTGCTGGGTCCAGTGTCGGGAGCAGCACCCCATCCCTTTCCCTATCCCCAGAGGAGTGGATAGATAGGAGGGAAGAGAGGGAGCATCAGCTGGCCATGGAGAAGCTCAGGTTAGAGCATGCCAGGGCGATGGCGCAGCTGGGGGTGGAGAAGAAAAAGTATGAGACCGAGAGGGTCTTAGCGGAGGAGAGGATGGCGGAGGCTGAGAGGGCTTTCGCCAGGGAGAGATTAGCTCTGGAGGGTAAGTTGTCCCCAGAGCGCAGTTGTGGTTTTCTGGATTCGCCAGGGAGGTTAGAGTCCAGTGGTGGCAGCGATAGAGAGACCAGTGCAGAGAGACCCATTCCCAGTTCACCCAGTCTGGTACCTGTTTCCCAGGAGGAGGAGTTAAGGTTGACATTCAGGGGCGGTAGGAAACTGTCTCACCAGTCCTGGGAGGAGTTTGTGGAGGCATGTGAGAATGCACTGTTTGATTGGGTAAGAGTTCCCGCAGGATATGATTATGACAAACTGTGTGATCTGGTTCTCAAAGAACACCTGCTCAGTTGTTGTGTGCCGGGGTTGCGCCAGCACCTGTTGAGGTGTGGATTGTCTGGGCCATTTGAGCTTGCGGAGGAAGCAGACCGTTGGGAGGGTGCCCAAGGTTCTGATGAGGTATGGGAGAGTGCTTCCAATAGCAGTGGCTCAGGGATCTTCCCGTCTTGGATGGGGGTGGAGGCTCAGAGTAGCCCAGCTAGGTCCCAGAGTAGTGAGAGGGGTGTAGGGGCTCACGGCCTATCTCAGTGGAGTGGGAGTGAGTGGGTGACTTTGAGTCCCCAGAGGCCCGAAACCCAGTCTCAGAACCTGGATGGTTTCTTAAGGGAACACCAGGTAGGGGGCCTAGGCTGTCCTGTTAGGCCACTTGAGGAGGATCGCCCAGTGTATGGAGAACCTGGAGTCTCTGTAAGTAGAGCTCCAGTGGTTCTGGCGTCAGGCAGTACCGCTCCGGTAGGGAGGGTACAGAAGTCCGGCGAGAGGAGTGGCATGGGGCTGTGTTCCCCGGTGGAGGAGCCAGTGGGTCAGGGACCAGCCGGTAGGGCTGAGTCTCCTAGAGGTGACCATGGCGACTACACGTCTGTCCTGGGGGATCTTCGCGCACTGTCAGGTGGACAGGGGGCGGGAGATCTGCGCCAGGCAGACTGTCATGCAACATATGAGGCATATGTTACTCTTGGGGGGATACTGTGTGAGTCCCCAGAAGTCCTGGAGTGCCAGGCAAGTATGCAACCGAAGGTTCTAGACCAGAGGTTGGGAGGCCAGGTTCAGGATCAGCCTGACCTGAAGGGTAGGACGACTGTAACCAGTGTCCTGACCGGTTCTTCTTCCGGAGGTACCGCCCCAGTTGGTAGGGAGCAGGACTCTGGAAGGGGGTGCAGAGGGTGGGAGAGCCCACCTCTGACCCCGGTGCAACCTGAGGGGTTAAACCCTAGGTTGGGAAACCAGTTCTCAGGGAGAGGTCCTGAGCTGGTGGGAAAGTTGATTTCTGAGGGTGCCTCTCAGAGGAGGAGAGGACGGAACCCTAGAAGGAGAGGTAGGGGGAGGAGAGCCTCACTCGTGACTGTTGGTCAGCTTGAGGGTACGGACCCTGGGCTGGAAGATCAGTGGATGTTTAGAACAGCCCTGATGAGGGGAAGAGTGGAAAATGGTCACTATGTGCCAGGGGTTACTACCCCCCACTCTGTGGTTAGGCAAGGACCAGTGGCGCCTAGATGGCCTAGGGCCTGGTCCTGGCCGCGGACAACTGAGGAGTACCAGTGGGGTAGCCCAGTTGGTCCGCCGAGTTCTTTTAGAAGGAACTCCAGGGGTTTAGAGTGGCGTAAAACCGGAGAGTGTCCCTGCCGTTGCGGGCCTGCGTCCGTGTTTTGTCGCCCAAAGCAGGGAAGACCTTCATGGTGGTGATTGGTCTACCCTGCGTTTTGGCTGGAAGGGGGTTGTGTTGGACCCGGCCCTTCTGGCAGGTTCACCCCCGAGACTTTTTGCTTTTCATTGATGACTTGGTTTAGTGATTTTTGGGTTTCTGCGCACTTTACCGCTGTGTCCCAGGGTAAAGTGCGTGCGTGTGTTGAGGTTGGCCTGCCCTCCCATAGGAATGCATGGGGGAATGTATGTGTCCTGGTAGTTCCTGATGCGTGGGGTGTGCAGGCCCGTGTTTGGTATGTGCGGACTCGTGTGAGTGAATGCTGCGCGATGATGTGTGCGGCGTGCATGTACCTAGTGTGGAAGTGCCACTTCTAGAAGTGGGCACTTCAGTGTGCAGTATGAAATGTGTGGCTTGTCTGGCGATTGGCTGGTGAGGTCATGTGACGGACTAGGGAAATCCCCAGGGACAGGAGGAGTCACCCAGTGGTGAATGGGAGTTTTAGCATACTGATGGCTGGGGAGGAGTATACCTGGGTCCTGAATAGGACAGGGCTTTCCCCACACACTGCTGGCTCCGGCCCCTGTGGTGCGTCTGATGACCCTGGCCTGCCAGTGAATAGGGAGAGGGGCTGAGCAAAACAAAGTGCTCAGGAACCAGATGTAACTGGTTCGCCCCTTCCCTGCACCTTCAGACAAAGACTTGTACTGTATAAAAAGGGGCTGTGTCCCCTTACATTGGGTGTTCTCTTACAGGATCATCTGAGGGGGGGCTTGCTGCTGCTGGGCGCCAGGAGAGACCGCCACTGGGGACTGCCTCCCTGCTGGAGGGCCCTGTGTGCTGGCTCTGGGCCCAGCCTTTGTCCCCCTGCTCTTGAAGGACTTCTTACTGGACCTTTTTGCTGCTTTGCAGCGCCTGGGAGCGCTCCTTGAACTTTGTAGCGCGCTGTTTTCTTGGACTTGCTATCTTTATAGCGCTGGGAGCGCTGTTTTGCTTTATAGCGCTGTGTGCGCTTTGATTTCGTTGGCGGGTGCCCACCCCGCTTATTCGTCTCGTTGGCGAGGGAGCCTACCCCTCTCAGTGCCGAGGAAATCACCGCTGCAGCCCGAGCCGGAAGTCAGGCAGGCCTGGGGGCGTGCCGCGGGACGGAAGCCTCGTTCTAAAAACAGGAAGCGGACGGGAGCCTACCCCGTGCTCCTGTGCAGGGCTGAAGAAGTGCCCGGGTGAAGCAAGGACGTCGT
This sequence comes from Triturus cristatus, assembly GCF_964204655.1. Taxonomy (NCBI): domain Eukaryota; kingdom Metazoa; phylum Chordata; class Amphibia; order Caudata; family Salamandridae; genus Triturus; species Triturus cristatus. The sequence goes on from NC_140587.1 coordinate 759,767,072, forward strand.
GGGAGAAAGCGGGCGGGAGCCTACCCCGAGCTTCCCCCAGGAGAGAAGGACTGCTGAGGCGGCAGGGCCCCGAGGCACATTGTCGGTGCCTGCCCCGCCGCGAGAGAGCCGTCCTGACGCCGGAGTCCCCAGAGAAGAGCCCAGTAAGTGGTGAAGGGCTGGGGGACTCCGTATGTGTGGGACTCTGACGGACCAGAGACATTGTCAAGGTCTGAGCCCGTGAGGCTCCAACAACGGGGGCGGTGTCCACGAGCCCTGTGAGGCTCCAAAACGCCGCATTGCTCACGAGCCCCGTGAGGCTCCAACGACGGGGGTGAATTAAGTTTCGAGGGTCCCAGAGGGGGGGGCCCCCACCCATCCCTTGCCAGAGGGCCGCTCCCACGAAGGGGGCACATTGTTTCACGAGCCTGTGAGGCTCGCAAGTCCCTGAGCAGGACTCCAACGTTGCGGGGCATTGTTCGTTTAGGGCCACGAAGGCTCTAGGGGGCATTTTGAATAGACCGAGCCCAGAGGGGGCTCCAGAGGCACGCAGAGTGCCTGAGGTCCGTTTCCCAGCTGCCCAGCACTTAGTGGGCAGCTGCAAGGTTTGGGTTGGGGATAATTACGTTTTGCTTTGCGCAGCTGGCGCAGCGTGACCGGACACAGGGCGTCTTAGCCCTGACAAGGCCAGTTGGCCTAGGGACTGCCACAGGTGGTGGCTCATGTGAGTTTCACGCTAATGTTCCTACCTGCACCTCTGAATGTATTTTTGATGCATCATGTGTTTCCTTTTATGACACCGCTGAATGTAGTTTCTGCATCATGTGTTTTCTTTCAGAGCACCGCTGAATGTTTTATGCGTCATGTGTTCACCTGCCCGGCACCTCTGAATGAGTTATGCGTCATGTGCCATGTTCTGCACCTCTGAATGTTTTATGCATCATGTGTAATGTGTGTTTTCCCATCCAGGTATTGTGATACTTAGGTGGTTGTGTTCCCCTGGTACCGGTGGTACTAGGGAGGTTCTGAGTCCCTGCGTGATAGTCTCCTAAAGTGGTTAGGGTTGCGTAGGTGGTACTTTCTTGTTACCAGTAAGTACTGGTTGTGTGCTATATAAATGTTATTTTTGTGCTACAGTAATTTTATATTTGGTGCTAAGTGCTGAATATCAAAAAGTGCTAATTCTTGACAGTGGTCCAGGTGGCCCTGTCCCCTGTATATATAATCCCTTGTAAATTCTGCCCGTGCCTGTTGGCCCATTGTAAAGTGTGTGTTTTTATCTAATGTGTTTTACTATAATACAAAGGCTATTTTTATAGAATACCTTGTGTGGAGTTTCTTTTGTGGTGGGCCTGAGGTGTTGTTGCTGGGTGTGCGCGCAAACGCTTTACACCTTGCCTCAGAGATAAGCCTGACTGCTCGTGCCAAGCTACCAAGGGGGTGAGCAGGGGTTATCTTTGGCGTGTAACTTCCTCGCCCTGACTAGAGTGGTGGTTTCTGCCTGACTTTGGCGCAAGCCTTAGCCAATCAGAAATCGCCAGGTCTAACATTGGTGTTCAGCGGTGGGATTTGGACGTGCGTTTGCGCTGTACCGCAGCAGCGACTGGCTACACTACAAAACTCTGCATTAGATAATCACATTTTAGGGATTATTGTTTTTGAAGTTCCATTGTTTCCTCTCCTAAAGGTGTCCTTTGTGAATCATGTACTCCTGTGCTAGCTCAGACACTCAGGTTCCTTGTGTTAAACTCTTCTCAGGAACGTCCGCCAAAATGGAGCCAGCTTTTAATTTCTGTGGTCTGTTTAGGTACAGTAGGTTGGAGCTGGTAAGGTTCTGTGAGGAGAGGGACATAGAGGTGGGTGAGTTAGATACCCAGTCCAAACTGAAGGACAACCTGATCACTTGGCAAAAGGTTGAGTGGGAGCGAGAGCGCAGCGAGGAAGATAGGGCCCGGGCCGCACGCCGAGAGGGTGGTGGGTCTGTGGGGAGCCCTGAAGATTCAGAAGAGGAGGAAGGTTACCTGACAGGGACGCCAGTAGACAGCGAAGACCCCATAGAGAGGGAGTCCCTTGCTGGGTCCAGTGTCGGGAGCAGCACCCCATCCCTTTCCCTATCCCCAGAGGAGTGGATAGATAGGAGGGAAGAGAGGGAGCATCAGCTGGCCATGGAGAAGCTCAGGTTAGAGCATGCCAGGGCGATGGCGCAGCTGGGGGTGGAGAAGAAAAAGTATGAGACCGAGAGGGTCTTAGCGGAGGAGAGGATGGCGGAGGCTGAGAGGGCTTTCGCCAGGGAGAGATTAGCTCTGGAGGGTAAGTTGTCCCCAGAGCGCAGTTGTGGTTTTCTGGATTCGCCAGGGAGGTTAGAGTCCAGTGGTGGCAGCGATAGAGAGACCAGTGCAGAGAGACCCATTCCCAGTTCACCCAGTCTGGTACCTGTTTCCCAGGAGGAGGAGTTAAGGTTGACATTCAGGGGCGGTAGGAAACTGTCTCACCAGTCCTGGGAGGAGTTTGTGGAGGCATGTGAGAATGCACTGTTTGATTGGGTAAGAGTTCCCGCAGGATATGATTATGACAAACTGTGTGATCTGGTTCTCAAAGAACACCTGCTCAGTTGTTGTGTGCCGGGGTTGCGCCAGCACCTGTTGAGGTGTGGATTGTCTGGGCCATTTGAGCTTGCGGAGGAAGCAGACCGTTGGGAGGGTGCCCAAGGTTCTGATGAGGTATGGGAGAGTGCTTCCAATAGCAGTGGCTCAGGGATCTTCCCGTCTTGGATGGGGGTGGAGGCTCAGAGTAGCCCAGCTAGGTCCCAGAGTAGTGAGAGGGGTGTAGGGGCTCACGGCCTATCTCAGTGGAGTGGGAGTGAGTGGGTGACTTTGAGTCCCCAGAGGCCCGAAACCCAGTCTCAGAACCTGGATGGTTTCTTAAGGGAACACCAGGTAGGGGGCCTAGGCTGTCCTGTTAGGCCACTTGAGGAGGATCGCCCAGTGTATGGAGAACCTGGAGTCTCTGTAAGTAGAGCTCCAGTGGTTCTGGCGTCAGGCAGTACCGCTCCGGTAGGGAGGGTACAGAAGTCCGGCGAGAGGAGTGGCATGGGGCTGTGTTCCCCGGTGGAGGAGCCAGTGGGTCAGGGACCAGCCGGTAGGGCTGAGTCTCCTAGAGGTGACCATGGCGACTACACGTCTGTCCTGGGGGATCTTCGCGCACTGTCAGGTGGACAGGGGGCGGGAGATCTGCGCCAGGCAGACTGTCATGCAACATATGAGGCATATGTTACTCTTGGGGGGATACTGTGTGAGTCCCCAGAAGTCCTGGAGTGCCAGGCAAGTATGCAACCAAAGGTTCTAGACCAGAGGTTGGGAGGCCAGGTTCAGGATCAGCCTGACCTGAAGGGTAGGACGACTGTAACCAGTGTCCTGACCGGTTCTTCTTCCGGAGGTACCGCCCCAGTTGGTAGGGAGCAGGACTCTGGAAGGGGGTGCAGAGGGTGGGAGAGCCCACCTCTGACCCCGGTGCAACCTGAGGGGTTAAACCCTAGGTTGGGAAACCAGTTCTCAGGGAGAGGTCCTGAGCTGGTGGGAAAGTTGATTTCTGAGGGTGCCTCTCAGAGGAGGAGAGGACGGAACCCTAGAAGGAGAGGTAGGGGGAGGAGAGCCTCACTCGTGACTGTTAGTCAGCTTGAGGGTACGGACCCTGGGCTGGAAGATCAGTGGATGTTTAGAACAGCCCTGATGAGGGGAAGAGTGGAAAATGGTCACTATGTGCCAGGGGTTACTACCCCCCACTCTGTGGTTAGGCAAGGACCAGTGGCGCCTAGATGGCCTAGGGCCTGGTCCTGGCCGCGGACAACTGAGGAGTACCAGTGGGGTAGCCCAGTTGGTTCGCCGAGTTCTTTTAGAAGGAACTCCAGGGGTTTAGAGTGGCGTAAAACCGGAGAGTGTCCCTGCCGTTGCGGGCCTGCGTCCGTGTTTTGTCGCCCAAAGCAGGGAAGACCTTCATGGTGGTGATTGGTCTACCCTGCGTTTTGGCTGGAAGGGGGTTGTGTTGGACCCGGCCCTTCTGGCAGGTTCACCCCCGAGACTTTTTGCTTTTCATTGATGACTTGGTTTAGTGATTTTTGGGTTTCTGCGCACTTTACCGCTGTGTCCCAGGGTAAAGTGCGTGCGTGTGTTGAGGTTGGCCTGCCCTCCCATAGGAATGCATGGGGGAATGTATGTGTCCTGGTAGTTCCTGATGCGTGGGGTGTGCAGGCCCGTGTTTGGTATGTGCGGACTCGTGTGAGTGAATGCTGCGCGATGATGTGTGCGGCGTGCATGTACCTAGTGTGGAAGTGCCACTTCTAGAAGTGGGCACTTCAGTGTGCAGTATGAAATGTGTGGCTTGTCTGGCGATTGGCTGGTGAGGTCATGTGACGGACTAGGGAAATCCCCAGGGACAGGAGGAGTCACCCAGTGGTGAATGGGAGTTTTAGCATACTGATGGCTGGGGAGGAGTATACCTGGGTCCTAAATAGGACAGGGCTTTCCCCACACACTGCTGGCTCCGGCCCCTGTGGTGCGTCTGATGACCCTGGCCTGCCAGTGAATAGGGAGAGGGGCTGAGCAAAACAAAGTGCTCAGGAACCAGATGTAACTGGTTCGCCCCTTCCCTGCACCTTCAGACAAAGACTTGTACTGTATAAAAAGGGGCTGTGTCCCCTTACATTGGGTGTTCTCTTACAGGATCATCTGAGGGGGGGCTTGCTGCTGCTGGGCGCCAGGAGAGACCGCCACTGGGGACTGCCTCCCTGCTGGAGGGCCCTGTGTGCTGGCTCTGGGCCCAGCCTTTGTCCCCCTGCTCTTGAAGGACTTCTTACTGGACCTTTTTGCTGCTTTGCAGCGCCTGGGAGCGCTCCTTGAACTTTGTAGCGCGCTGTTTTCTTGGACTTGCTATCTTTATAGCGCTGGGAGCGCTGTTTTGCTTTATAGCGCTGTGTGCGCTTTGATTTCGTTGGCGGGTGCCCACCCCGCTTATTCGTCTCGTTGGCGAGGGAGCCTACCCCTCTCAGTGCCGAGGAAATCACCGCTGCAGCCCGAGCCGGAAGTCAGGCAGGCCTGGGGGCGTGCCGCGGGACGGAAGCCTCGTTCTAAAAACAGGAAGCGGACGGGAGCCTACCCCGTGCTCCTGTGCAGGGCTGAAGAAGTGCCCGGGTGAAGCAAGGACGTCGTGGGAGAAAGCGGGCGGGAGCCTACCCCGAGCTTCCCCCAGGAGAGAAGGACTGCTGAGGCGGCAGGGCCCCGAGGCACATTGTCGGTGCCTGCCCCGCCGCGAGAGAGCCGTCCTGACGCCGGAGTCCCCAGAGAAGAGCCCAGTAAGTGGTGAAGGGCTGGGGGACTCCGTATGTGTGGGACTCTGACGGACCAGAGACATTGTCAAGGTCTGAGCCCGTGAGGCTCCAACAACGGGGGCGGTGTCCACGAGCCCTGTGAGGCTCCAAAACGCCGCATTGCTCACGAGCCCCGTGAGGCTCCAACGACGGGGGTGAATTAAGTTTCGAGGGTCCCAGAGGGGGGGGCCCCCACCCATCCCTTGCCAGAGGGCCGCTCCCACGAAGGGGGCACATTGTTTCACGAGCCTGTGAGGCTCGCAAGTCCCTGAGCAGGACTCCAACGTTGCGGGGCATTGTTCGTTTAGGGCCACGAAGGCTCTAGGGGGCATTTTGAATAGACCGAGCCCAGAGGGGGCTCCAGAGGCACGCAGAGTGCCTGAGGTCCGTTTCCCAGCTGCCCAGCACTTAGTGGGCAGCTGCAACGTTTGGGTTGGGGATAATTACGTTTTGCTTTGCGCAGCTGGCGCAGCGTGACCGGACACAGGGCGTCTTAGCCCTGACAAGGCCAGTTGGCCTAGGGACTGCCACAGGTGGTGGCTCATGTGAGTTTCACGCTAATGTTCCTACCTGCACCTCTGAATGTATTTTTGATGCATCATGTGTTTCCTTTTATGACACCGCTGAATGTAGTTTCTGCATCATGTGTTTTCTTTCAGAGCACCGCTGAATGTTTTATGCGTCATGTGTTCACCTGCCCGGCACCTCTGAATGAGTTATGCGTCATGTGCCATGTTCTGCACCTCTGAATGTTTTATGCATCATGTGTAATGTGTGTTTTCCCATCCAGGTATTGTGATACTTAGGTGGTTGTGTTCCCCTGGTACCGGTGGTACTAGGGAGGTTCTGAGTCCCTGCGTGATAGTCTCCTAAAGTGGTTAGGGTTGCGTAGGTGGTACTTTCTTGTTACCAGTAAGTACTGGTTGTGTGCTATATAAATGTTATTTTTGTGCTACAGTAATTTTATATTTGGTGCTAAGTGCTGAATATCAAAAAGTGCTAATTCTTGACAGTGGTCCAGGTGGCCCTGTCCCCTGTATATATAATCCCTTGTAAATTCTGCCCGTGCCTGTTGGCCCATTGTAAAGTGTGTGTTTTTATCTAATGTGTTTTACTATAATACAAAGGCTATTTTTATAGAATACCTTGTGTGGAGTTTCTTTTGTGGTGGGCCTGAGGTGTTGTTGCTGGGTGTGCGCGCAAACGCTTTACACCTTGCCTCAGAGATAAGCCTGACTGCTCGTACCAAGCTACCAAGGGGGTGAGCAGGGGTTATCTTTGGCGTGTAACTTCCTCGCCCTGACTAGAGTGGTGGTTTCTGCCTGACTTTGGCGCAAGCCTTAGCCAATCAGAAATCGCCAGGTCTAACATTGGTGTTCAGCGGTGGGATTTGGACGTGCGTTTGCGCTGTACCGCAGCAGCGACTGGCTACACTACAAAACTCTGCATTAGATAATCACATTTTAGGGATTATTGTTTTTGAAGTTCCATTGTTTCCTCTCCTAAAGGTGTCCTTTGTGAATCATGTACTCCTGTGCTAGCTCAGACACTCAGGTTCCTTGTGTTAAACTCTTCTCAGGAACGTCCGCCAAAATGGAGCCAGCTTTTAATTTCTGTGGTCTGTTTAGGTACAGTAGGTTGGAGCTGGTAAGGTTCTGTGAGGAGAGGGACATAGAGGTGGGTGAGTTAGATACCCAGTCCAAACTGAAGGACAACCTGATCACTTGGCAAAAGGTTGAGTGGGAGCGAGAGCGCAGCGAGGAAGATAGGGCCCGGGCCGCACGCCGAGAGGGTGGTGGGTCTGTGGGGAGCCCTGAAGATTCAGAAGAGGAGGAAGGTTACCTGACAGGGACGCCAGTAGACAGCGAAGACCCCATAGAGAGGGAGTCCCTTGCTGGGTCCAGTGTCGGGAGCAGCACCCCATCCCTTTCCCTATCCCCAGAGGAGTGGATAGATAGGAGGGAAGAGAGGGAGCATCAGCTGGCCATGGAGAAGCTCAGGTTAGAGCATGCCAGGGCGATGGCGCAGCTGGGGGTGGAGAAGAAAAAGTATGAGACCGAGAGGGTCTTAGCGGAGGAGAGGATGGCGGAGGCTGAGAGGGCTTTCGCCAGGGAGAGATTAGCTCTGGAGGGTAAGTTGTCCCCAGAGCGCAGTTGTGGTTTTCTGGATTCGCCAGGGAGGTTAGAGTCCAGTGGTGGCAGCGATAGAGAGACCAGTGCAGAGAGACCCATTCCCAGTTCACCCAGTCTGGTACCTGTTTCCCAGGAGGAGGAGTTAAGGTTGACATTCAGGGGCGGTAGGAAACTGTCTCACCAGTCCTGGGAGGAGTTTGTGGAGGCATGTGAGAATGCACTGTTTGATTGGGTAAGAGTTCCCGCAGGATATGATTATGACAAACTGTGTGATCTGGTTCTCAAAGAACACCTGCTCAGTTGTTGTGTGCCGGGGTTGCGCCAGCACCTGTTGAGGTGTGGATTGTCTGGGCCATTTGAGCTTGCGGAGGAAGCAGACCGTTGGGAGGGTGCCCAAGGTTCTGATGAGGTATGGGAGAGTGCTTCCAATAGCAGTGGCTCAGGGATCTTCCCGTCTTGGATGGGGGTGGAGGCTCAGAGTAGCCCAGCTAGGTCCCAGAGTAGTGAGAGGGGTGTAGGGGCTCACGGCCTATCTCAGTGGAGTGGGAGTGAGTGGGTGACTTTGAGTCCCCAGAGGCCCGAAACCCAGTCTCAGAACCTGGATGGTTTCTTAAGGGAACACCAGGTAGGGGGCCTAGGCTGTCCTGTTAGGCCACTTGAGGAGGATCGCCCAGTGTATGGAGAACCTGGAGTCTCTGTAAGTAGAGCTCCAGTGGTTCTGGCGTCAGGCAGTACCGCTCCGGTAGGGAGGGTACAGAAGTCCGGCGAGAGGAGTGGCATGGGGCTGTGTTCCCCGGTGGAGGAGCCAGTGGGTCAGGGACCAGCCGGTAGGGCTGAGTCTCCTAGAGGTGACCATGGCGACTACACGTCTGTCCTGGGGGATCTTCGCGCACTGTCAGGTGGACAGGGGGCGGGAGATCTGCGCCAGGCAGACTGTCATGCAACATATGAGGCATATGTTACTCTTGGGGGGATACTGTGTGAGTCCCCAGAAGTCCTGGAGTGCCAGGCAATTATGCAACCGAAGGTTCTAGACCAGAGGTTGGGAGGCCAGGTTCAGGATCAGCCTGACCTGAAGGGTAGGACGACTGTAACCAGTGTCCTGACCGGTTCTTCTTCCGGAGGTACCGCCCCAGTTGGTAGGGAGCAGGACTCTGGAAGGGGGTGCAGAGGGTGGGAGAGCCCACCTCTGACCCCGGTGCAACCTGAGGGGTTAAACCCTAGGTTGGGAAACCAGTTCTCAGGGAGAGGTCCTGAGCTGGTGGGAAAGTTGATTTCTGAGGGTGCCTCTCAGAGGAGGAGAGGACGGAACCCTAGAAGGAGAGGTAGGGGGAGGAGAGCCTCACTCGTGACTGTTGGTCAGCTTGAGGGTACGGACCCTGGGCTGGAAGATCAGTGGATGTTTAGAACAGCCCTGATGAGGGGAAGAGTGGAAAATGGTCACTATGTGCCAGGGGTTACTACCCCCCACTCTGTGGTTAGGCAAGGACCAGTGGCGCCTAGATGGCCTAGGGCCTGGTCCTGGCCGCGGACAACTGAGGAGTACCAGTGGGGTAGCCCAGTTGGTCCGCCGAGTTCTTTTAGAAGGAACTCCAGGGGTTTAGAGTGGCGTAAAACCGGAGAGTGTCCCTGCCGTTGCGGGCCTGCGTCCGTGTTTTGTCGCCCAAAGCAGGGAAGACCTTCATGGTGGTGATTGGTCTACCCTGCGTTTTGGCTGGAAGGGGGTTGTGTTGGACCCGGCCCTTCTGGCAGGTTCACCCCCGAGACTTTTTGCTTTTCATTGATGACTTGGTTTAGTGATTTTTGGGTTTCTGCGCACTTTACCGCTGTGTCCCAGGGTAAAGTGCGTGCGTGTGTTGAGGTTGGCCTGCCCTCCCATAGGAATGCATGGGGGAATGTATGTGTCCTGGTAGTTCCTGATGCGTGGGGTGTGCAGGCCCGTGTTTGGTATGTGCGGACTCGTGTGAGTGAATGCTGCGCGATGATGTGTGCGGCGTGCATGTACCTAGTGTGGAAGTGCCACTTCTAGAAGTGGGCACTTCAGTGTGCAGTATGAAATGTGTGGCTTGTCTGGCGATTGGCTGGTGAGGTCATGTGACGGACTAGGGAAATCCCCAGGGACAGGAGGAGTCACCCAGTGGTGAATGGGAGTTTTAGCATACTGATGGCTGGGGAGGAGTATACCTGGGTCCTGAATAGGACAGGGCTTTCCCCACACACTGCTGGCTCCGGCCCCTGTGGTGCGTCTGATGACCCTGGCCTGCCAGTGAATAGGGAGAGGGGCTGAGCAAAACAAAGTGCTCAGGAACCAGATGTAACTGGTTCGCCCCTTCCCTGCACCTTCAGACAAAGACTTGTACTGTATAAAAAGGGGCTGTGTCCCCTTACATTGGGTGTTCTCTTACAGGATCATCTGAGGGGGGGCTTGCTGCTGCTGGGCGCCAGGAGAGACCGCCACTGGGGACTGCCTCCCTGCTGGAGGGCCCTGTGTGCTGGCTCTGGGCCCAGCCTTTGTCCCCCTGCTCTTGAAGGACTTCTTACTGGACCTTTTTGCTGCTTTGCAGCGCCTGGGAGCGCTCCTTGAACTTTGTAGCGCGCTGTTTTCTTGGACTTGCTATCTTTATAGCGCTGGGAGCGCTGTTTTGCTTTATAGTGCTGTGTGCGCTTTGATTTCGTTGGCGGGTGCCCACCCCGCTTATTCGTCTCGTTGGCGAGGGAGCCTACCCCTCTCAGTGCCGAGGAAATCACCACTGCAGCCCGAGCCGGAAGTCAGGCAGGCCTGGGGGCGTGCCGCGGGACGGAAGCCTCGTTCTAAAAACAGGAAGCGGACGGGAGCCTACCCCGTGCTCCTGTGCAGGGCTGAAGAAGTGCCCGGGTGAAGCAAGGACGTCGTGGGAGAAAGCGGGCGGGAGCCTACCCCGAGCTTCCCCCAGGAGAGAAGGACTGCTGAGGCGGCAGGGCCCCGAGGCACATTGTCGGTGCCTGCCCCGCCGCGAGAGAGCCGTCCTGACGCCGGAGTCCCCAGAGAAGAGCCCAGTAAGTGGTGAAGGGCTGGGGGACTCCGTATGTGTGGGACTCTGACGGACCAGAGACATTGTCAAGGTCTGAGCCCGTGAGGCTCCAACAACGGGGGCGGTGTCCACGAGCCCTGTGAGGCTCCAAAACGCCGCATTGCTCACGAGCCCCGTGAGGCTCCAACGACGGGGGTGAATTAAGTTTCGAGGGTCCCAGAGGGGGGGGCCCCCACCCATCCCTTGCCAGAGGGCCGCTCCCACGAAGGGGGCACATTGTTTCACGAGCCTGTGAGGCTCGCAAGTCCCTGAGCAGGACTCCAACGTTGCGGGGCATTGTTCGTTTAGGGCCACGAAGGCTCTAGGGGGCATTTTGAATAGACCGAGCCCAGAGGGGGCTCCAGAGGCACGCAGAGTGCCTGAGGTCCGTTTCCCAGCTGCCCAGCACTTAGTGGGCAGCTGCAACGTTTGGGTTGGGGATAATTACGTTTTGCTTTGCGCAGCTGGCGCAGCGTGACCGGACACAGGGCGTCTTAGCCCTGACAAGGCCAGTTGGCCTAGGGACTGCCACAGGTGGTGGCTCATGTGAGTTTCACGCTAATGTTCCTACCTGCACCTCTGAATGTATTTTTGATGCATCATGTGTTTCCTTTTATGACACCGCTGAATGTAGTTTCTGCATCATGTGTTTTCTTTCAGAGCACCGCTGAATGTTTTATGCGTCATGTGTTCACCTGCCCGGCACCTCTGAATGAGTTATGCGTCATGTGCCATGTTCTGCACCTCTGAATGTTTTATGCATCATGTGTAATGTGTGTTTTCCCATCCAGGTATTGTGATACTTAGGTGGTTGTGTTCCCCTGGTACCGGTGGTACTAGGGAGGTTCTGAGTCCCTGCGTGATAGTCTCCTAAAGTGGTTAGGGTTGCGTAGGTGGTACTTTCTTGTTACCAGTAAGTACTGGTTGTGTGCTATATAAATGTTATTTTTGTGCTACAGTAATTTTATATTTGGTGCTAAGTGCTGAATATCAAAAAGTGCTAATTCTTGACAGTGGTCCAGGTGGCCCTGTCCCCTGTATATATAATCCCTTGTAAATTCTGCCCGTGCCTGTTGGCCCATTGTAAAGTGTGTGTTTTTATCTAATGTGTTTTACTATAATACAAAGGCTATTTTTATAGAATACCTTGTGTGGAGTTTCTTTTGTGGTGGGCCTGAGGTGTTGTTGCTGGGTGTGCGCGCAAACGCTTTACACCTTGCCTCAGAGATAAGCCTGACTGCTCGTGCCAAGCTACCAAGGGGGTGAGCAGGGGTTATCTTTGGCGTGTAACTTCCTCGCCCTGACTAGAGTGGTGGTTTCTGCCTGACTTTGGCGCAAGCCTTAGCCAACCAGAAATCGCCAGGTCTAACATTGGTGTTCAGCGGTGGGATTTGGACGTGCGTTTGCGCTGTACCGCAGCAGCGACTGGCTACACTACAAAACTCTGCATTAGATAATCACATTTTAGGGATTATTGTTTTTGAAGTTCCATTGTTTCCTCTCCTAAAGGTGTCCTTTGTGAATCATGTACTCCTGTGCTAGCTCAGACACTCAGGTTCCTTGTGTTAAACTCTTCTCAGGAACGTCCGCCAAAATGGAGCCAGCTTTTAATTTCTGTGGTCTGTTTAGGTACAGTAGGTTGGAGCTGGTAAGGTTCTGTGAGGAGAGGGACATAGAGGTGGGTGAGTTAGATACCCAGTCCAAACTGAAGGACAACCTGATCACTTGGCAAAAGGTTGAGTGGGAGCGAGAGCGCAGCGAGGAAGATAGGGCCCGGGCCGCACGCCGAGAGGGTGGTGGGTCTGTGGGGAGCCCTGAAGATTCAGAAGAGGAGGAAGGTTACCTGACAGGGACGCCAGTAGACAGCGAAGACCCCATAGAGAGGGAGTCCCTTGCTGGGTCCAGTGTCGGGAGCAGCACCCCATCCCTTTCCCTATCCCCAGAGGAGTGGATAGATAGGAAGGAAGAGAGGGAGCATCAGCTGGCCATGGAGAAGCTCAGGTTAGAGCATGCCAGGGCGATGGCGCAGCTGGGGGTGGAGAAGAAAAAGTATGAGACCGAGAGGGTCTTAGCGGAGGAGAGGATGGCGGAGGCTGAGAGGGCTTTCGCCAGGGAGAGATTAGCTCTGGAGGGTAAGTTGTCCCCAGAGCGCAGTTGTGGTTTTCTGGATTCGCCAGGGAGGTTAGAGTCCAGTGGTGGCAGCGATAGAGAGACCAGTGCAGAGAGACCCATTCCCAGTTCACCCAGTCTGGTACCTGTTTCCCAGGAGGAGGAGTTAAGGTTGACATTCAGGGGCGGTAGGAAACTGTCTCACCAGTCCTGGGAGGAGTTTGTGGAGGCATGTGAGAATGCACTGTTTGATTGGGTAAGAGTTCCCGCAGGATATGATTATGACAAACTGTGTGATCTGGTTCTCAAAGAACACCTGCTCAGTTGTTGTGTGCCGGGGTTGCGCCAGCACCTGTTGAGGTGTGGATTGTCTGGGCCATTTGAGCTTGCGGAGGAAGCAGACCGTTGGGAGGGTGCCCAAGGTTCTGATGAGGTATGGGAGAGTGCTTCCAATAGCAGTGGCTCAGGGATCTTCCCGTCTTGGATGGGGGTGGAGGCTCAGAGTAGCCCAGCTAGGTCCCAGAGTAGTGAGAGGGGTGTAGGGGCTCACGGCCTATCTCAGTGGAGTGGGAGTGAGTGGGTGACTTTGAGTCCCCAGAGGCCCGAAACCCAGTCTCAGAACCTGGATGGTTTCTTAAGGGAACACCAGGTAGGGGGCCTAGGCTGTCCTGTTAGGCCACTTGAGGAGGATCGCCCAGTGTATGGAGAACCTGGAGTCTCTGTAAGTAGAGCTCCAGTGGTTCTGGCGTCAGGCAGTACCGCTCCGGTAGGGAGGGTACAGAAGTCCGGCGAGAGGAGTGGCATGGGGCTGTGTTCCCCGGTGGAGGAGCCAGTGGGTCAGGGACCAGCCGGTAGGGCTGAGTCTCCTAGAGGTGACCATGGCGACTACACGTCTGTCCTGGGGGATCTTCGCGCACTGTCAGGTGGACAGGGGGCGGGAGATCTGCGCCAGGCAGACTGTCATGCAACATATGAGGCATATGTTACTCTTGGGGGGATACTGTGTGAGTCCCCAGAAGTCCTGGAGTGCCAGGCAAGTATGCAACCGAAGGTTCTAGACCAGAGGTTGGGAGGCCAGGTTCAGGATCAGCCTGACCTGAAGGGTAGGACGACTGTAACCAGTGTCCTGACCGGTTCTTCTTCCGGAGGTACCGCCCCAGTTGGTAGGGAGCAGGACTCTGGAAGGGGGTGCAGAGGGTGGGAGAGCCCACCTCTGACCCCGGTGCAACCTGAGGGGTTAAACCCTAGGTTGGGAAACCAGTTCTCAGGGAGAGGTCCTGAGCTGGTGGGAAAGTTGATTTCTGAGGGTGCCTCTCAGAGGAGGAGAGGACGGAACCCTAGAAGGAGAGGTAGGGGGAGGAGAGCCTCACTCGTGACTGTTGGTCAGCTTGAGGGTACGGACCCTGGGCTGGAAGATCAGTGGATGTTTAGAACAGCCCTGATGAGGGGAAGAGTGGAAAATGGTCACTATGTGCCAGGGGTTACTACCCCCCACTCTGTGGTTAGGCAAGGACCAGTGGCGCCTAGATGGCCTAGGGCCTGGTCCTGGCCGCGGACAACTGAGGAGTACCAGTGGGGTAGCCCAGTTGGTCCGCCGAGTTCTTTTAGAAGGAACTCCAGGGGTTTAGAGTGGCGTAAAACCGGAGAGTGTCCCTGCCGTTGCGGGCCTGCGTCCGTGTTTTGTCGCCCAAAGCAGGGAAGACCTTCATGGTGGTGATTGGTCTACCCTGCGTTTTGGCTGGAAGGGGGTTGTGTTGGACCCGGCCCTTCTGGCAGGTTCACCCCCGAGACTTTTTGCTTTTCATTGATGACTTGGTTTAGTGATTTTTGGGTTTCTGCGCACTTTACCGCTGTGTCCCAGGGTAAAGTGCGTGCGTGTGTTGAGGTTGGCCTGCCCTCCCATAGGAATGCATGGGGGAATGTATGTGTCCTGGTAGTTCCTGATGCGTGGGGTGTGCAGGCCCGTGTTTGGTATGTGCGGACTCGTGTGAGTGAATGCTGCGCGATGATGTGTGCGGCGTGCATGTACCTAGTGTGGAAGTGCCACTTCTAGAAGTGGGCACTTCAGTGTGCAGTATGAAATGTGTGGCTTGTCTGGCGATTGGCTGGTGAGGTCATGTGACGGACTAGGGAAATCCCCAGGGACAGGAGGAGTCACCCAGTGGTGAATGGGAGTTTTAGCATACTGATGGCTGGGGAGGAGTATACCTGGGTCCTGAATAGGACAGGGCTTTCCCCACACACTGCTGGCTCCGGCCCCTGTGGTGCGTCTGATGACCCTGGCCTGCCAGTGAATATGGAGAGGGGCTAAGCAAAACAAAGTGCTCAGGAACCAGATGTAACTGGTTCGCCCCTTCCCTGCACCTTCAGACAAAGACTTGTACTGTATAAAAAGGGGCTGTGTCCCCTTACATTGGGTGTTCTCTTACAGGATCATCTGAGGGGGGGCTTGCTGCTGCTGGGCGCCAGGAGAGACCGCCACTGGGGACTGCCTCCCTGCTGGAGGGCCCTGTGTGCTGGCTCTGGGCCCAGCCTTTGCCCCCCTGCTCTTGAAGGACTTCTTACTGGACCTTTTTGCTGATTTGCAGCGCCTGGGAGCGCTCCTTGAACTTTGTAGCGCGCTGTGCGCGCTGTTTTCCTGGACTTGCTATCTTTATAGCGCTGGGAGCGCTGTTTTGCTTTATAGCGCTGTGTGCGCTTTGATTTCGTTGGCGGATGCCCACCCCGCTTATTCGTCTCGTTGGCGAGGGAGCCTACCCCTCTCAGTGCCGAGGAAATCACCGCTGCAGCCCGAGCCGGAAGTCAGGCAGGCCTGGGGGCGTGCCGCGGGACGGAAGCCTCGTTCTAAAAACAGGAAGCGGACGGGAGCCTACCCCGCGCTCCTGTGCAGGGCTGAAGAAGTGCCCGGGTGAAGCAAGGACGTCGTGGGAGGAAGCGGGCGGGAGCCTACCCCGCGCTTCCCCCAGGAGAGAAGGACTGCTGAGGCGGCAGGGCCCCGAGGCACATTGTCGGTGCCTGCCCCGCCACGAGAGAGCCGTCCTGACGCCGGAGTCCCCAGAGAAGAGCCCGGTAAGTGGTGAAGGGCTGGGGGACTCCGTATGTGTGGGACTCTGACGGACCAGAGACATTGTCAAGGTCTGAGCCCGTGAGGCTCCAACAACGGGGGCGGTGTCCACGAGCCCTGTGAGGCTCCAAAACGCCGCATTGCTCACGAGCCCCGTGAGGCTCCAACGACGGGGGTGAATTAAGTTTCGAGGATCCCAGAGGGGGGGGCCCCCCACCCATCCCTGCCGGTACTTGAGCGGCCCCGCTTGCCAGAGGGCCGCTCCCACGAAGGGGGCACATTGTTTCACGAGCCTGTGAGGCTTGCGAGTCCCTGAGCAGGACTCCAACGTTGCGGGGCATTGTTCGTTTAGGGCCACGAAGGCTCTAGGGGGCATTTTGAATAGACCGAGCCCAGAGGGGGCTCCAGAGGCACGCAGAGTGCCTGAGGTCCGTTTCCCAGCTGCCCAGCACTTAGTGGGCAGCTGCAACGTTTAGGTTGGGGATAATTACGTTTTGCTTTGCGCAGCTGGCGCAGCGTGACCGGACACAGGGCGTCTTAGCCCTGACAAGGCCAGTTGGCCTAGGGACTGCCACAGGTAGTGGCTCATGTGAGTTCCACGCTAATGTTCCTACCTGCACCTCTGAATTTATTTTTGATGCATCATGTGTTTCCTTTTATGACACCGCTGAATGTAGTTTCTGCATCATGTGTTTTCTTTCAGAGCACCGCTGAATGTTTTATGCGTCATGTGTTCACCTGCCCGGCACCTCTGAATGAGTTATGCGTCATGTGCCATGTTCTGCACCTCTGAATGTTTTATGCATCATGTGTAATGTGTGTTTTCCCATCCAGGTATTGTGATACTTAGGTGGTTGTGTTCCCCTGGTACCGGTGGTACTAGGGAGGTTCTGAGTCCCTGCGTGATAGCCTCCTAAAGTGGTTAGGGTTGCGTAGGTGGTACTTTCTTGTTACCAGTAAGTACTGGTTGTGTGCTATATAAATGTTATTTTTGTGCTACAGTAATTTTATATTTGGTGCTAAGTGCTGAATATCAAAAAGTGCTAATTCGTGACAGTGGTCCAGGTGGCCCTGTCCCCTGTATATATAATCCCTTGTAAATTCTGCCCGTGCCTGTTGGCCCATTGTAAAGTTTGTGTTTTTATCTAATGTGTTTTACTATAATACAAAGGCTATTTTTATAGAATACCTTGTGTGGAGTTTCTTTTGTGGTGGGCCTGAGGTGTTGTTGCTGGGTGCGCGCGCAAACGCTTTACACCTTGCCTCAGAGATAAGCCTGACTGCTCGTGCCAAGCTACCAAGGGGGTGAGCAGGGGTTATCTTTGGCGTGTAACTTCCTCGCCCTGACTACAGTGGTGGTTTCTGCCTGACTTTGGCGCAAGCCTTAGCCAACCAGAAATCGCCAGGTCTAACAGATATATACATATATTTTCCCAAAATAATAACGCGGCACTCCTCTTGATGGTACAATGTTGTTTATTCAGATCGTGACTTCCTCCTACGCGTTTCGAACCGTAGTTCCTGATCACGGTAGAGTGTTATTTTAGTCCTTCTACAATTTCTTTCAATTTCTAATTGCCCCCATTTACATTCCATGGTAGATCAACTGTTAAAGATACAGCAGTGATCAAAGAAATTCGAGGCTCTGCCACGAATTCATAAGTGCATTGTTTAATTTTAAAACGAGCGCAACATGGCATGTTAGAAAAAAAACGTATTCTTTGCGATGTGATGGCGCTTTTCATCAGCCATGCCGGAGTCAATATAGCGGACTGTTTAATAAAGTTTTGTTGAATAAAGTCTAAGATAGACTACAAAATCCATAATGCACCAGTTAAGCAAACATATATAATTAGAAATTGTAGAAGGACTAAAGTAACACTCTACCGTGATCAGGAACTACGGTTCGAAACGCGTAGGAGGAAGTCACGATCTGAATAAACAACATTGTACCATCAAGCGGAGTGCCGCATTATTATTTTGGGAAAATAAGCATTGCGAGACCCTGTCCTGGTCTCGACGCGGGCACCAGCTGAGTAAAGTGCTCCCACTGTTGAATGGACGGTTATTGAGTAAAGATTAAGGGGCAGATTTATGTTTCCTGGCGCATCCCTGCAAATCAGCAAGGATGCGCCAGGAATGATGCGTCACGCAAGTTTACCCTTGCGCCACACATGATGCACCGCATTTACAATGCGGCGCATCATGGCGCAGGAATAAACAGATGCGTGACGCATCCGATGGCGTAAGGTTGGTGCAGTGCTTCAGTTGCGTCGCAAGCGCGACGCAACTCCAGCACTGTTCCAACCTACCCTATCCATAACATGGTGCGTCAAGCCTTACGCCTGCTTCAAGCAGGCGCAGGGTTTTGGCGCATCAGCGTTGGGAAAGTGACTCAGTCAAATCTTATAGATTTGACTGAGTCACTTTTCAGGGGCGTTCCTGCGATGGAACGCCCCCCCCCTCTGTCGACACACCCACGTGAAACCTGACGCAGGTTTTACATGGCGCAGGGCTTTACATCGTGACGCATCTCCATAGATGCGTCACAATGTAAATATGGCGCAACGTGGCGCAGGGTTTACACCGCCGCTGCATCACAAAAGTGACGCAACGGCAGCGTAAAAGTGGCGCATCTCCAATATAGATCTGCCTCTAAATTCGGAACAGAGGAGAGCCCAGCGATTGAAGTCTGTTGTCCTTGTAAGAAAAGAAGACGAATGTGATGTAGGTGATCTGAGCTGGGGCCATTCCAGGCGAACACTGAGTAAAATCGGAGCAGTCTTCACCCACGAACCTACGTCTGAAACGGGACTTCAGGAAATGGAGAAAATGACACAACGCATTACAGAGACCTGGTAGAGTGCCGACATTCGGGGTCGGAGGACGCTGAGACGGCGAGAGTCTCCCGGGTAAGAGTATCATGGCGTCTGTTAATGCAAGTTATATAGGCTGCAGCAAGGTCAAAGCGCATTGAAATAATTACTTAAAAATTACGCGCTATTGAAGACAAATATATTGTCTCTGTATGTCCTCTCTTGATGGTGTTGAAGTAAATCGTGACCCAGGGATAGTTCAAACAAATCCCCGCTCTTAAAAAACAACCATTACGAGTGTGCCTGTGGTCCCTAACAGCATCAAATAAAAGTGCAAACAAACGTACTCACAAAACGGGCTATATATACTGCCTGCAACAATAACTTGGGCTATACATAACAATAACACTGCTCTTAATACCATGGAGGAAAGAGCAGCCAAAAGGACATTAAAAGCAGAAAATATGTTCCAAAGGGGAGCAACTACATCAAAGAATACAAATGGAACGGATAGGATATCTCAACCTCAAGTTACTACCATTAAACAGCTCTTCATACAATTAGAGAAGCTATTACGAAAGGAGACCTTTACGAAGCTGGGAAATTATAACACTCGAAAAATATATTGAATGCGGAATGGTACCAAGAGGGCTCCGCATTTTCACTCTTCCAAATCATCCAGATACCAAACCAGAAATGTTAGAGGAGTGGGGCAGGAATAATATGGAATGCTCCAAAAATATGATGCACATAATTATTAAATATGCAAAGAAAGATGTAGAAGAGTTACATCAAAAAATTATGGAAACTGAAACCCAGATATTAGCAATCAGTGGGAATAATGAGGCCATTAAAAAACTGCGAGCTGACATAGATCGTAACTTAGATAAACATGAGGAAGATGTACAGGAGAGAAAACAGCGCAAATTTCGTAGGGATGAGGATGACTACGAATTTGGAACCATTTTTACATTTGCAAAAAGGTTCGAAATCTATAAACAACAATGGGAAACAAAGAAAACTAGTGTGGATCCTCTCACTGGCCAGCTAACAAGTGAATCCGAATCCGACCTGAGTGAAGGGGAACAAAGATCAACAGGTCTACGAAAATTCTCTTTTTTAGAGGAAATGAAACTGCTCTATCAGGAGCAGCAAACACCCAGAGGCAAACCAAGAGGTCGAGGCTCAGGGAGGACCAGAACAAGGGGAAGGGGGTCTTTTCCCTCAAGAGACCAAGAAGGAAAACAAGAAGAAGCAAGCGTCAAAAGCGGAAGGTACAACTTGAGGAACCGCACAGTGATGAGAAAATAAAATCTAGAGATCCTAATATTCCCAATCTAGTCATCAATCTATCAAGATACACTTTATCAAAAGCTGAAAATGATCTTCTCAATAAAGGTCTATCATTCTGTCCAGAAAAACATCATGACCCACTGGAAGCAAAAATAGATCTGTACAAATATGTAAGAAAATTAAAACTAAAAAAGTTTTTTGCTAAATATCCATCCAAAGTGAATAGTGATCAAAATCAATCACCAGATTTGAAAAACCCAGGGATCTACAAATTATCAGATGCATTACATCTTCGGACTGCATATGAACTGGCAAATGAGATAGATGCCTCCCAGTTAACGGACACCCAAATATTGGGGGAAATGGGGATACATTTGAATAAACGAATACCAACTCCATTCAAAAGAAAATCAAAATTTTGCCCGGCACTCCATCCTGGAAATAAAATTGACGTATTCTATGATTTGATATTGGGAGAAATAGATACAATGCAAAACGTCTCATCAAAGAATAGTCTGGAAAATCTAACTAAGAATGAACGCATGGCCATGCAAACATTAAAAAATAACATTGAGATCGAAATAATGCCGGCCGATAAAGGCGGAAATATTGTGGTGTTGGATAAACAACACTACATAGAGGAAGCAATGCGTCAACTTAATGAAGCAAAAACTACAAAGTTCTATTGAAAGATCCTACTAATGAATTCATGTCAGATCTGAATAAAAAATTAAATATGTGGCAAGAAAAGGTTCTAATAACAGAAGATGAAAAGGGTTTCTTGATGGTGGAGTATCCAATTATGCCAACAATCTACTTTCTTCCGAAAGTGCACAAAACGCTTAACAAACCACCAGGGCGTCCTATCATTTCAAGCTGCGGAAGCCTGTATGAGAATATTTCAACCTATGTGGATTTCTATCTAGCACCAATTGTCACAACATTAAGTTCCTACATAAAGGACACTGGGGACTTCCTACGTATATTGATGGACACCCAATGGCAACCAACTTACCTGCTGGTGACGATCGACGTAGTGTCGTTATACACCTCAATTGACCACGAGAAGGGATTAAATGCCATCCAATACTTTCTCAAGCAAAGACCAATGAATGAATTAGCGCATTCAAAAATGCTGATTGACATGATTACAATGTGCTTGTATAACAATATATTCCTGTTTAATAGTAAGATATATGCACAATGTTGTGGTAACGCGATGGGAGTTTCCTTCTCTCCAAGCTATGCGAATCTCATGATGGGGTGGTGGGAGAAGAACATAGCTTGGAGAGAAGAAAACGATCATCATATGATGAACGTAGCCCTTTGGCTGCGTTTCATAGACGATCTGTTCCTGTTATGGAAGGGAACTGAAACACAATTTCAGGCTTTCTTTACTGAGCTCAACGAGAATGATATTGGCCTGAAATTCACATATAACCTGAGTTCCAAAGAGATTGAGTTTCTTGACACCAAGGTCTACATTAAAGATAACCAGATACACACAACAGTGCATAGAAAAAAGACAGCTACGAACAGTCTGCTTCACGGACTAAGCTTTCATCCTCAGTCACTAAAGAAAAGTATACATTATGGTGAATTACTACGGACGAAGAGAAATTGCTCGGAGGAACAAGAAATGGAAAAGAAATTCGAAGAAACTAAAAAACGCTTTCAAAAGCGTGGATACAAACATGCAGATATAAAACGAGGTGAAATTAAGGCAAGACAGAAAACCAGAGCGGACACATTAGTGACCAAAAAAGAAAAAGAAAGAAAAAAGCAAGAGAGTACAAGCACAGATTGTAATGTAAAACTTAACAAGGAATCAATACAATCCAGTGACAATCAACCACGACTGATACTTACTTATAGCAAAGAAAGTTATAAAATACAAAAAACAGTAACCAAATACTGGAATATACTAAAAAAAGATCCGGACATAGGCAACTCCATAGGAGATCGGCCTTTGATATCCTTAAGAAGAGCACCCAATCTCACAGACCATCTGGTGAGGTGCCATTTTGAAACTAAAAAAACAGAATCATGGCTACAATCAAGATCTAAAAGCTTTACAAAATGTACATCATGCAAGGCCTGTAAAATTGGAAAAAACTTGAAGAATCTAACAGACCCCACCGGTAAAGTATTTGCAATAAAGGAAACCATAACATGTGAATTGACACATGTGGTATACATTCTCCAATGTTTCTGTGGAAAACAATATATAGGAAGCACAATCTGCCCCCTAAAAAACGCATATTGGAACATACACGTGCAATTCAAAACATGGACAACACTTATGCCATTGCTAAACATATGATCACCCACAAAGGAAAAACCTGGTTAGATATTAAATACTCAGGATTGATAACAGTCCCTCCGAATGAACGAGGGGGCAATCGAATACAGAAATTACGAAGACTGGAATCCCGTACGATAATGAGATTCAAAACGAAATATCCTCTGGGATTTAATGGAGACGAGGAGATTGTTGTTCATTTATGAAAGTCCATGAACAAATTGAATAAACGATCCAAGAATGGAACTGATATTGATTAATAATTGGTCCAACCTAATGGAACTTAACTACTTGGTCATACTAACTCTTATGAAATAAAAAACTATATAAGGGCATAATTATAAAAACAGCACATATGACAGAATCCCATGTTTAAAACAATCTAATATATACGAAGAGCAAAACACACACTGAAACATCTGGCAATTTACAACGAGATCAAGCCCATCAATAAGAACTATATAACAAATGTAATGTTGCATAAGTACTCTCTGTCTGTCTGAGGAATAGAGTCATCATAGCGGAGTTGAAGGGCACTCAGCCCATAATTATAGACAGGACACTATGTCCCCATTTACATTCCATGGTAGATCAACTATTAAAGATACAGCAGTTAACAAAGAAATTCGAGGCTCTGCCACGAATTCATAAGCGCATTGTTTAATTTTAAAACGAGCACAACATGGCATGTTAGAAAAAAAACGTATTCTTTGCGATGTGATGGCCCTTTTCATCAGCCATGCCGGAGTCAATATAGCGGACTGTTTAATAAAGTTTTGTTGAATAAAGTCTAAGATAGACTACAAAATCAATAATGCACCAGTTAAGCAAACATATATAATTAGAAATTGTAGAAGGACTAAAATAACACTCTACCGTGATCAGGAACTATGGTTCGAAACACGTAGGAGGAAGTCACGATCTGAATAAACAACATTGTACCATCAAGAGGCGTGCCGCGTTATTATTTTGGGAAAATAAGCATTGCGAGACCCTGTCCTGGTCTCGACGCGGGCACCAGCTGAGTAAAGTGCTCCCACTGTTGAATGGACCGTTATTGAGTAAAGATATATACATATATATATATATATATATTACCTACTGGCGGTCGCCAGTAGGTAGTTATAGTTAGGACCCCTTTTCCATAGGAAAACCTCAACATTCTATTTTGAATAACTTTGGCGCCGGTCGATGAATCCTCGCGAATTTCTCAAAATAGGTGGGGCGCTACGCTCCGCTCCTACCCTGAAAGTCTCGGGGGGATTCGTCAAGCGGGGGCTGAGATAAAAGGGGGGTCCCAAAACGCGTTTTTCCCATGCATTTTTCCATAGGACCTTTAGAACGAGCTACAGCCCGAACGGCTGAACAGAATTACTAGAAATTTGGCAGAGAGGTAGTCCCTAGGTCAAGGAAGTGCCTTTTGTAGGTTTGGTGTAAATCTGTTCAGTAGATTCTGAGAAAATAGCCTTTAAATCAATATATATATCTGAGCCCGCTTACGGTACGCTTACCGTACGCTTACCGTAAGCGTACGGTGGCGTGCGCGAGCGCGATTCCGATTGGCTCTTAGATCTTAGTAAACATTCGAATCGGCCGAAACCAGGAAGCGCCGTCCGCCATTTTGTCTCTCGCACTGAGTGTTGTTTATCAAACATGATGGCCAAAAACATGTTACGGGGCTGGTTTGACAACTCCCTCCCACATAGTCATGTTGAGGGAGTCCCCAAATATCCCCCAAGAGCAAAAACGGTTTTATTTTTTTTCGGCAATTTCGCCGAGTACGCTTACCGTACGCTTACCATAAGCGTACGGTAAAAAAAAAAAAAAAAAAAACACTATCCACACTTACCCCACCCCCTGTGCTTTTGGTGGCCGTAGGCCACCAAATGTACAGGGCTTATTAATAGGTAAAAAAAACTAAATTTTGGCAACATGAAATTATAAAATCGAAATAAAAAAAACACTATCCACATTGACCCCACCCCCTGTGCTTTTGGTGGCCGAAGGCCACAAAATGTACAGGGCTTATTAAAGTTGATAAAAACCGTGCACGGAACGAACTGCGTTAAGTGGGCGCGCACGCCTCGAATGGCGTAAAGTAACTTAGCATTTAAAAAACCGTACAAATTCACTGAAAAAACCATAGGTTTCACACACGTTATAGTTAGGAATTAGCATTTAAAAAACCTTGCAAATTCACTGAAAAAACCATAGGTTTCACACATGTTATAGTTAGCGGAAATTTTACTGATAAAAAACCAGTGAAATTGCCCCGTTATAGTTAGTGCTGGCAACTATAACTCACGCGACCGCAATCTTCTGCTGATGACATATGTGTCTTTATGAAAAAAAAATATTTGTAATATATGTATAGCTAAAAATGTATGGAAGAAGACATGGGCAAATAAGTGTCTAAATACAGTATTAGCATCAGCAGAGGATTGCGGTCGCGTGAGTTATAGTTGCCAGCACTAACTATAACGGGGCAATTTCACTGGTTTTTTATCAGTAAAATTTCCGCTAACTATAACATGTGTGAAACCTATGGTTTTTTCAGTAAATTTGCAAGGTTTTTTAAATGCTAATTCCTAACTATAACGTGTGTGAAACCTATGGTTTTTTCAGTGAATATATATATATATAGATATACTGTAGATATACATTACCTACTGGTGGTCGCCAGTAGGTAGTTACAGTTAGGACCAAGTTTCCATAGTAAAAGCATTATTTGACTTGTGCATAACTTTAGCGTTGTTTGATAGATCTTCACTAAATTTTCCCCAAAAAGCGCTGTGCTCTGTCTTGTTGCGCATGGAAAGTTTCTGGGGGATCCGTCAAGTGGAGGCTAGGAAAAGGGGGGGTCTAATTCCCATTGAGATTTTAGACACAACTACTTCCCGAACCGCTGAACGCAATCACAACAAATTTGGCAGAAAGGTAGGTTTTGGTCCGGAAAGAAACCTTTTTGTTATTTAGCGTAAATCTGTTCAGTACTTTTTGAGTTATTAAAGGAAAAACAAATGTATATATCTAGAGATGCAGATCCTCCGCTAATCCTTCCCAGTGCTTCGTGAAATCTCATACCAAAAGGAATGCAGTGATTGGCTGTCTGTAACCTGAGTACAAACTTGCAGCTGCCATTTTTAGACATTAGGGAACGGTACCCAGTAGAAAAAATAAAGACAAACTACAGTAGAAGGGGGTAGGGTAGAGGTATACAATAAAGGGGTCTGTGAGGGACCCATGATGGAGAAAAAAATGCTCAGAAGACTATTTTTTCCATGTACAAGGATTTTCTAACTAGTCTCCAAGCTCAGTGAGGCTCCTCATGTAACTTCTTGGCAGATTCATGAATTCTGCTGGAAAAAAATCCACACAGACATTCCCTTGAAACACTCACAGACCCGCTCAGACACACACCCACTCATAGACCCAATCAGACAGTCACAAACCCACTCACAGACCCACTCAGGCACTCATGCACACACTCACAGACACACTCAGATACTCAAGCACCCACTCACAGATCCACTGAGGATCTCATGCAGACACTCTGAAACCCACTCAGACACTCATGCACCCACTCATACATCCACTCAGATACTCTTACACAACACTCACAAACCCACTCAGACACTCTTGCATCCACTCACAGACCCACAGAGACACTCACCCACTCACAGACCCATACAGACGCTCATACATACAGCTGCACACTCACTCAGACACTCATGCACCTACTCCCTATCCTACTCAGATACTCATGCACCCACTCATAGATCTACTCAGACACTCATGTACCCACTCACACATCCACTGAGACACTTACACACCCACTCAGGGACCACTCACATACCCACTCACAGACCTACTCATACACTCATACACCCACTCACAGACCTACTGAGAGGCTCATGCACCCACTCACAGAATCACTCAGACACTCTTGCACCCACTCAGATACTCTTGCACCCACTCACAGGTCCACAGACACACACACCAAGTTACAAACACACTCACACAGTCACTCATATATCCACTCAAACACTCTTGCACCCACTCACAGATCCACACAGACACTAACACAACCAGTCACACACTCACTCAGATACTCACACACCCACTCACAGTCCCACACACTCATGCACTTACTCACAGACCAAATCAGACCGTCATGTACCCACTCACATAAACACACTTAGACACTGATGCACCCACTCACAGACCCAATCAGATACTGACACACCCACTCATAGACCCACTCAGACACTCATTCACCCACTCACAGACTTACTCAGACACTCATGCACCCAATCACACATCCACTCAGATACTCACACATCCACTCAGAGACCCACTCAGAGACTCATACCCCCACTTACAGGCTTACCAAGAGAATCATGCACCCAGTCACAGACCTACTCAAATAGTATCGCACCCACTGACAGACCCACTAAAACACTTACACAGCCACTCACGGACTCCAAAGAACTGAAATGTGATCATAAATTCAAAGCTTTTCCAAAAAGGGATCCTCAAAATAGGTTTGTCCAGGGACCCCCAAATACTTAAGATGTTCCTGAGGCAACTCAGTCTGATTCCGGTTTTAGGCCAGAGAGTGCATAATATAAGCAGCAGTATTAAAAATATATTTGAGGGCCTGACACATCATGTGAGATGTGCCAGGAAATTAACACACTGTGTGTAGGGTTGAACAGACTGACTCAGTGACACCCAGGAGTCACAAACATCATCCTGGCAAATGCCTACAGAAGTTTGGCTGCTCTGTTAACAGGCTGATCGCAGGTACATTCAACTTGTACAGCCAAATGAGAACATTCAGTTAGAGTGCTGAACTGGAGATGTGTTGAGGGACTTTGCTCAGGTTATACCTATACTTGAGAGGCTCCAAATCAAGACTGCTTTGCCAGTGACAGGAGCAAAGAAGCCTCAAGCATGATGAGCAGTTCTTCAATGTTGGAGGGTGCAACAGTACAGTGTACTAGGATTCTGGGTATGAACATTGCATGCACTGCCGTAGGGTGACCAAATGAGAGGACTAGTGTGGTAAGATAATGAAGCAGATAGGCAGAAACCACGGTTAAGTGAAATTAAGAATTGTTAATGGTCCATGCTTTTTGAATTACCCTTAAAATGGTATTACTCTGAGCCAATTTTATAAAGGATTACAGTTGATAGATTGCCTCTTTTAATATTTGCTTTCCATCTGTTAATAGAAAGAAACTTAGGAGCATTTTATTAGCAGTGGGATACATTCTCCGCGTGCCTTTTGTTTCTTAACTCAAAAGTAGTTTTGGCGATGTCCTGTCCTATGTGCCCTGCCTGGTGTTGCACTTACTGCATCTGGTCTAGCCAGAAGGGTAGAAGGGAGTTTCCTCATCGTCTGAGTCTGCCTCTTCTAGTACAGGTGGAAGAATCATTACTTGTATGATGTTATGTAACATTACACACATGGCAATGATTTTCCAACACATCTCTGTGCATCTCTGTAGGCAGGAAAACAGTATTTAATTTAAAGTACATTCCACCACAGATCCAGCCTCTTTTTGCACTTCATTACACCTCTCTTCCATCGGTGTCTGTGGAATCAATTAAGGTTTCATGAACCAAGGTGTATGCACACAGACTGTCAGCTATAATATGACTAAAAGAAGTTACAATGGTGATGTGCATGCATTGGCCCCCTGTCTCCGAGCTCTACACTCGCAAGGCAATCATACACGGCACAGTGATGTAGTCACTTCTGCTCTTCGGTAACATGCCACAACGCCACGACGGAATTCACATTGCAGACCACCCGTATGGTCAGGGAAGGCTGGCTCTTCCTGTTCCTTGGATATGCAAAGTGCACGAGGGGAACAAATCACGAGATGAATTTTTCCTGTCCACCCAGCCTATGAAATGAGAAATGTTTGGTTTTCCTGCAAGTTGCCTGGGGTGCTAGAAAAATGGTGTGAGTGTGTGGGTGGGTTTGTGTCTAAATGTCATAAATTCTCTAGTCAGGGTACAATGGGTGATTTCTGCCAGCAACAAGAATTGTGCCTTTTGTACTTTTCAGGATTTAACTCCTTCCCATCTAATGGGCACTCATAATCCAGAATGTTCTCCAGTTATAATTTGAAAATGCATGCCAATTGCTTCAACGAGGTGCTCCTTCGATGATGTCATTGCAGAGATGGATCCATGGGCCATAGGTGGTTGCAAATGCGTCTATTGTTGTAAAGGTGTGAGCTGAACTATTTGGGAGCTTGGCGTTCTGGTTCTCTGTGGCAGGGATGGTAACTGGATGTTTTTCATAATTGACAGGTTTTTATGTCTTCAGTGCATCTCGATTTGAGTGTGTGGGGTGTGTGATGTCCTCGTAGAGTCCAGATTTAGAGGGCAGGGAGAGATCACAACAATGTCTGACTTTGTAGTGTTACCTAGTGGCCTCTATCCTTTTTCAGTACAATGGAACACTGCGGTGTCAAACTAAAGAGTTTTGGCAGAGAAAAGGTTCACACTGTCCAAAGTGATCTTTGCTGAAGAACCCCCACTGTGGGGCAGACGTGAAACCCTTCAATATTGGCCACCCACTGATATATATTTCGAGTAGCACATTTTATCAACATGCACTGTTGAAACGACTAAATCAATTAAAGAGAATTACAGATAAATTAATAGATTGGTAAATCAGCATTTCCTTGTGCTTTTTGGTAAATAATTTTGCAGCTGCAAAACCTACTAAATACGTTTTCTCCTCCATTTGACTGCTAGAATGTAGGATTATTTCGTTTTCCTTAACCCACATTCAGCAATACATTCCAATTTTACATTTCCGAATTCATTTCTAAATTAGGACTTGTCATTTGTAGAACCATCTCACGAAAACGTGGACTTTACTAATTGGTCATTGTATAAGCATAGCACAGAAGAACTTTACAGATTACATTAAAGAATACATTTGTTAAAACGAACACCGTGAACTGGGACAAAACACGCATGCAAATATATCAACTGTTTATGAAATAAGGGTGGTCTGCATCTCATAAAAGGATGGTTAAACATTGTAGGCCAGATTCACAAAGGCAAGTTTTCAAAGTCAGACATCTACTCTTGCAAGTTTATTGTTTGGAGTAGATTTCATTTCACATGAACTCACAAAGAATTGCAGAACCATGTCTGGAAATATTCGTTTGAGGTCAAACTCCAGGAATACTTTGGTTTGCAAAATGTACTCATGCAGACAGTCGAACTGGCGAAAAATCCTGATGAGCACATCATGCAGAATTATGCATGAGCACAATTTGATGAGCTTTGTGTCGCTGACATGGTCTAGACCAAACTTTCTGCTAGGTGAGCTGGTCAAATAATTATTTAATGGCATCAACAGTTGGCCGACCATTTCTTCTTAGCAGTTCCTTAGTACAGGAAGTTTAAATGAGAGGTACAGCCGTCTCAGCCTATCCTCAAGCACAGTGAAATGGTCATCTACTGATAATAAAGCAAACATTAGCAGGGTCAGACAGGGCAGAAAACAGGCCCGGCCACCAAAATGACTTTTATTAGTAAATTAGATAGCTAAAAAGTGGCCCATTTTTGTAAATCGGAGCAGTTTTTAACTTGTAAAAATATGTTGTATAAGTGTTTTTGAAGGATATAGAAGACTGAATGTATTTGAGCTTGCTACTGGCAAGGTTTGTTTCGTTAATCTGGAAATCAACAGCAAAAACTGTCCCAACAGAGCATAAAACATGTCCACAATCACCCAAAAAAAAGACCCACACACTGCCTTGTCAGTGCATCTCTCCATGCGCTGCCTGACAGCCCTACACAGCAGTCCAACCCTGAACGTAGGATCTCACAACTTTTATCATTTGAAACTAGGTTAAGAGTGGCAACAGTGGGGTACAGGAGCACATCTCATTTCCTTTGTGGAGAATGTGAGGTGTGGCAACATCAGTTAAAATAATGTAGAGAGATGCAGGGTATACCTTGAAACCATGGGGCAGATTTATAAGCACCTTGTGACACATTTCCGCTGCCGTTTTCGTCACTTGTGTGACAATGTGCCACGTTGCGACTTATTTACAATGTGACGCATCTAGCGAGATGCATCACGTTGTAAAGCCCTGCGACACATTAACCCCGCGTCAGGTTTAATGTACGTAGGGTGGGCGTTCCGTCAGAAGGAAACCCCGTAAAAGTGATGCAGTGAAATCTACAAGATTTCACTGAGCCACTTTTACGTCCATGCTGCGTCAAAACCCTGCACCTGCTTGAAGGCGTAAGGAGTGATGCAGCATGTTAGGCATAGGGCGCCCCTGAGAATTGTTGGAGTGGCATTGCACTTGCGACACAACTCCAGCAATGCGCCGCCCTTATGCCATCAGATGCGACACGCATCTGTCTATGCCTTTGCCACGGTGTGCTGCATTGTAAATGCGACGCATCCGTGGTTGCGCAAGGGTAGAATTGTTAGTCGCATCTTTACTGGCGCATCCCTGCTGATATACAGGGATGCGCCAGTCCTTGTAAATCTGCCCCCATTAATTTTGGCATCAGTCCAGTATCCAAGGACAGTGAACCTCATACATCGGGTCATGCAACATTATAGAGTGTGCCCTGGCCTTAAAATCAATCACAACAATTGAAATGTAATAACCAGAAAATGTTTGATTGCAAGAAACTTTATTTGAAGCTTCGGTTTTATTGTATACCACCTTTCTGACCTCTGAGACATTTTTTGAACATCTACACACACATAACCCTAGAGCTATCTTGTGGGAGGAACTAGAGGCTACGGGATGTTCAGGGTGAGCTGCCCTCCAAGTTCAATATGTACACAAAAGAAGCTAATCTGCATAAATCTCTGATTCAATATATGAAGATAGGCACACTACTCTTGATTAAGTGGGGTGCAGAGTATCTAAAAAAATGTGAAGGACTAACCTCACACACTACCAGGTGTCATGCTTCATCATCGGCAGTCCTCTCTCTCTAGAAACTGCATTTGGTAGAGAGCGGGCCTTCACCTGGAGACAATGAGGCACTTTTAAGAACTAAGTGGGGACCCGTGATAAAGTGAGAGGTTAAAAATCAATGCAAACGCCAAAAACAATTTATTTGTTAGGTGTTTGCTTGATATTAAAAATAAAGCGTGGAGAACTGGAGGGTTAGTACCCCATCCCCATCAGTGTCGTCAACATGTTTCTGCCGTGTAGGCCAAGAAGGTCTGTGGCTTTCATCACAAGATATTAGGGCTCCTAGCTAATCTCCTCAGATTTATGGCCCGATTCTGATATCATTCAGAAGGCCTCCGAATCGGATTTGGCTTTTCCGGATCCGATTTGTAGCCCTTTTTTCCGACCGAATCGCACACAGGTCCGGACGACCAAGTACTTTGCGAAGATCGCTTACGCGTTGGCCAAATTGTTTCCCAACCCAATCCTGTCCGTACAACTCGTTCGTAAATGATTTGTGCCGCACAATGGAGCTGGATTAGGAGCGAGCAAGTACGATGCACGATTCGGACAACCGCATCAACTCAGTCTCAGCGAGATCAAACGACTTTCGGAATCGTACTTTGAAGGGCCATAGCAGGCCCTCCATCTCCCGGGGCCCTATGAATCTGTCACAAGGGGCCCCATGGGTCCCGCTGATACAAGAATGCACAGTGCGGTGGGCAACATGGGGTGCCCACCACAGGGTGTACGCATTTCCCCACCCACCCGTTTTTGCTATGGGAGCCTGTGTACGCGTCCAGTATAGAGGCTCCCACCGAGATAACTGGGAGTCTGATCGTACCGAGTCCATAAGCATTTGTTTGCATCATACTCGCTCATCCAGACTCCATGAGCACGATTCACTTGTACAGCCCTACAGATCCGAGGCATATGCAGGGCTTTACTAGTGAGATTGGAATCAGGCCCTAAGATGTAACCACCATTTAGGATGACCTTTGTCAATATCTACCTAAAGATTGGGATTTCCTTGAAACCCCAAGTCAGGAGCTGGAATGCCCCATGGGAAGGGGGCCTGAAGGACCCCTGTAGTCACACTTGCCTCAAGGTGCGTCCCTATATGATATCCTAAAAACGTCCTCTCCTCTTCCTGCTTTATTTTTAATAGCAAGCAAACACCTAAAAAATAAATTGTATTTGGCCTTTGCATTGGTTTTTAACCTCTCGCTTTATCACAGGCCCCCACTTATTTCTTAGAAGTGCCTCCTTGTCTCCAGCGAAAGGCCTGCCCTCTACCAAACGCAGTTTCTAGAGAGCGAGGACAGCCAATGATGAAGCATGACACCTGGTGGTGTGTGAGGACAGTCCTTTACATTTTTTGAGACACTTTTTGAACAGCCAGTGCTTTTGTTTTATAACATGATTTAAACTTCATGGATGAACTTTGCCTGGTCCAGTGCTGTCAGCAATGTCCTTGCGGCAATCATTTTTTTCCTCTTTAAGCCTATTACTATAGGTGTTGTAGTTTATATGATTGCCACACTTTGCACGGGTTTCTCTTTACATCCAATATAATTAAAAAATAAATATTAATATTACATTTGACACTCCACTGATTGTACCAGTTGCCAAACGTATCTGCAATAGCTCATTGTTTAAAAGCATTGACCTATTCTCTCTGATCTTGACATCAGTCTTAACTCAGAAGCCTCAGCTGGTCTGGTGCTCTTAGGTCTATCTACAGCTTTTGGCACAGTCAACGATTTTATACTGTTTTCAATGCTGTAGAAACTGGGAAGAAATAGAGGCATTTCTAGAGAGGATGGTCTCTGTCCTGCTCAACAGGGAGGAGATAATCTCTCTTACCTTCCTATATTCTTGTGTGTCCCTCAGGGTGTCTTCATGATTTCCTAATTAGACTGACAGGATATGTGTTTCATCAGTGCGGATGACATATAAATATTTCCTGGCTTAGTCCTCAGGTTTAATCATCATATCTCCAAAACAACTTCAACATTTAGCATATATATATATATATATATATATATATATATATATATATATATATATATATATATATATATATATATATATATATATATATATATATATTACCTACTGGCAGTCGCCAGTAGGTAGTTATAGTTAGGACCCATTTTCCATAGGAAATCCGCAAAATTCTATTTGGGATAACGTTGGCGCCGATTGACGAATCCTCGCGAAATTTTCTATACTTTTGGCCAGCTCCGGTCCGCTCCTATCTTGAAAATTTCACGGTGATTCGTCAAGTGGGGGCAGAGAAAAAAGGGGGGTCCCAAAACGCATTTTCCCCATGCATTTTCCCATAGGATCTGTTGACGCAGCTACAGCCCGAACTGCTGAACGGATTTACACCAAATTTGGCAAAGAGGTAGTCCTCAGTTCAGACTCGTGCCTTTTGCTTAAATGGTGTAAATCAGTTCAGTAGTTCCTGAGAAAATCAAAAGTAAAATCACATCTATATCTGGGCCGAGCCTAACCACACATCTCATCGTGAGATCTGATTGGCTGTAAGCACTTCATCCAAGAAGTGTTGGCAGCCATCTTGGGACCAATATACATGATAGCACCTCATTAAAAAGCATTGGAGTTAATAGAAGGTTTTAAGACTTTAGTTACATTATAAATCATTTGTTGATGTTACCATACTCATTTTAGGAATTGTGGTGTGTTCTAAGGTGATTTTACCATATGAAAAAGCCTTCTGCTGTGATATCATGAATCATGTTTAAGAGAAAACTATTTTCTCATGCTTTTCCCACAGAGGTTTGGAAGGTGATCTATAAGCTAAACTGAGAGCATATTTTCTGTAAATTCACATTATCTTTCTCAGTCATGTGAGAATGAAGTCTGACATTTTCAATAAAACATGTACATCCAACAAGGACAGAGACTGTCAATTGATTCCTTTGTGTTCTACTGTAGCTCCCAGAGTGTTCCAAAGAACAACTAGATAGCTAACAGTCCTACTTATGACAAACGTATGGCACACCTGAAGCCATCTTAATTGGAATAAAGTGGTAACTCTTAAAACATTTAATTTAAAAAGGAACAACATGAGGGGGTTCATTTTGCCATAGAAAGTATGATTAGTGCTGCAGAGAGAAACATTAAGGCACATTTTGAGTGACTTCTCAAATCCTCTTCTATTTCATTAAAATATTCTGACATGCAGACTGAAACATGCACTTTCAATTCCAGCAGCAGACTTCCCTGGTGAGCAGTAGCTTTACTATAGTGATCTAATAAGCAACTAAAGTGCTAATATTCTGAATTTATGGCAAATGTGTGACACATCTGAATGCCTTCTTGATGGAACCAAAGTAAAAAACTGAAAGTATTTCCTACTGAGGAGACTGTAGTAAATGAGGAAATTAAGAAACTTCATAACAAATAAGTCTCCCAAAATGGCCACCAGAGACAAAAGAGCCCAAATGTAGCCCAAATATCACCCAGATGTAGCCCAAGTATAGCCCAATGACAGAATGTCCCAGAGTGTTCTAACGAACAACTAGAGCGCTAACAGTCTTACTTACGACAAAAGTATGGCACACCTGAAGCCACCTTGATTGGAATAAAGTGGTAACACTTAAAACATTTAATTTACAAAGGAACAAAATGAGGGGGTTCATTTTGCCGTAGAAATTATGATTAGTGCTGCAGAAAGAAAAATTAGGGCACATATTGACTTCTCAAATCCTCTTCTATTTCATAAAAATATTCTGACATGCAGACTAAAACATGCACTTTAAATACCAGCAGCAGACTTCCCTGGTGAGCAGTAGCTTTACTACAGTGATCTAATGAGCAACTAGAGTGCTAACATTCAGAATTTATGGCAAATGTGTGACACATCTGAATGCCTTCTTGATGGAACCAAAGTAAAAAACCTGAAAGTATTTCCTACTGAGGAGACTGCAGTAAATGAAGAAATTAGGAAACTTCATAACAAATAAATCTCCCAAGATGGCCACCAGAGACAAAAGAGCCCAAATGCAGCCCAAATATCACCCAGATGTAGCCCAAGTATAGCCCAATGACAGAATGTCCCAGAGTGTTCTTAAGAACAACTAGAGCACTTACTGTCTTACTTATGACAAAAGTATGGCACACCTGAAGCCATCTTTATTGGAATAAACTGGTAACACTTAAAACATTTAATTTAAAAAGGAACACAATGAGGGGGTTAATTTTGCCATAGAAATTATGATTAGTAGCCTAGAGGCAAGATGGCGAACGGGCCGCCGGCTGTGCTGGACGTGTGAGCTGAAAACCTCCCTCGCCGACATCAAAGGATATGGACTAGTGGATGACTCCGCTTAGTAGCTGGCTGTTTTTTTTGCTGTTCGGAGCTTCTTCTCGAATTAATAAGGAGCGAGACTCTTTGTGAAAACTGCTCTGGAAAGCCGTAAACACAGTAATTACGGTGAAGGGAAAAGAAAAAATACCTGCATGTTGGAGGCAGTTACAGCGCTGCTGAAACTCCGTAGAGCCTGGTGGGCGGTAACTCACACAGGTGTAGCCGGTTTGTCACGAAGCAAGCAGCAGCAGAATATCGACTGCGCCCGGTTGGAGAACTTGCTGAGACACGCGATGGCTCCTAAAACTATCCGTAAGCAACGCGGACAGGAGGCTGTAACAGACTGTGAGGCGCCAACTACCCATATTGATCAAGGTGAGAGAGCTTTAAACGGTACTAGTACTAAGAAGAATGTAAAGGGGACTCCGGCTAAAGCGAAACAGACGATTACTGCTTTATTTACGGCCTCAGAGCAAAAACAAAAGGGACAGGCTTCAAAGGCTTCAAAAGCTCGGCAAGAATCTCACCGGGAAGATTTATTGGTAGAGCCGCAGCAGAATGTTAAAGATTCTGACACATTAATACCAAGTACTCAGAGTGACTATGTGAATCCAGCAGCACAGTGTAATACTGTAGAGAAAGAAGGCTCCACGTTGAATTTGGCTGGCGTTAACATAACGGAGAAACCTTCCCCCTTGGTGCCTGCTAGCACAATGTCGGTAGCGGCTGCAGAGGCTGAATCTGTGGATTTCTTCTCAGTCTCAGAAAATTCAGCCTCTTCGTGTGAGGACTTAGTCACACAATATTCTAAACAGCTTAGTTTAGAGAAGGCAGAGAGCGATTATGATGAGAATGAGCCAGCTGATTTTATGGAGGAAGAGAGTCCTGTAACCGTCAGGAGTTTGAGTGATGTGCATGCGTCAAACGGCGCGGAAGATGTGTCAGATAAGATTACGCTAACTACGATATATCAGACGATCCTCAATCATATGGATAAAACCGCATTAGAGAGCCATAAAATTCAAAATTAATGCCGGAAATTACAGGGCTCAATTTGGAAGTTAGCTAAGGCACAGGCAGATTTCGGGGAGAGATTTACAGAGGTGGAAATTAGAATTTCCAATATCGAGGACGAGCTGGTTAAGCAAAAAGCGATAACAGAAACTTTAAGTGCCAACAAGGAGGATTTATTATGGAAAATGGCTGATTTTGAAAACCGCGCTCGTCGCAACAATTTACGATTAATGCAGATTCCTGAAGGGAAAGAAGGCCAAGATCCGCGCAAATATATAGTGGAACTTTTTCAACTGGCTTTTCCGACTTTGAATAAATGGAACTGGGAGCATGAAATTGATCGAGCTCATAGGTTCCCTTTTCATCTTCGACCTGATCAGAATCCAACTAAGACTAAACCAAGACCTTTCATTGTAGCTTTTAACAGCTTTCGCGCTAGAGAAGATGTATACATGAGCACTCAACCTAATAGGAAATCTATGGCGGAGGGATTTTCTTTTTTTGCCACACCTGATTACTCCAAATATACAATGGATAATCGTTGGCAATTGCGACAGCTGGTCCATTTATATCAAACAAAAGGCGCTCAAGCCTACATTATGAACCCAGCAAAACTCAAGGTGGTTTATAAGGAAAAAACTCGCTTCTTTACAAATGTTGAGACAGCCAAAGAATATTTACACTCTTTGAAGGATTCTTAATTTTTTTTCTCTCTCTTAGATTTATGAAATCAGGAAATTTCTGTGTGTATTCTCTTTTGGAGTCACTAGAGTTAGTAGCACTAACTTAATGTATTACTGATTTATAACCTTCTGATTTATGCATCCTGATATGTAATTTGGATAATCCTTTTTTTTTTTTTCCTTTGGTGAAGGTAGGGGGGGTAATCAGCTCGGAACCATCGATAGGACCATCAGTCCTGAAGCCTCATTAAGGGGGGGTAGGCTGAGGTTGTTAATTGAGGGAGGGGTAGAGGGGGGGAATGGGGAGGGAAGGAGAAGGTGGTGGGCACTAGGGGTAGTAAGGGTTAAAAGGGGAAAACCCATGGTAATTTCTGATGGCGACTGTCAGGAGGAAACATATAGTGGCTGGAACATTAGTTTATGTAGCATAACAAATTCTTTACTTATTATGAGTGGTTATGATTTGAGCATTTTGCAAGTTACTTCGCATGGCGCGAAATACTAAAATATGTTCATTTAATGTATCTGGGCTTAATCAATTTAATAAAAGAAGGAGAATTGCAGCCGAAATTCGTTTCATTCAACCTGACATTTTGTGTTTGCAAGAAACCCATCTAGCATGGAATAATAGGAAACTTGTAGCTGACTTAGGATATGTTTTAATTTCGGCAACACAACAGACCAATAATACCAGAGGTGTAATGATTTTATCAAAACCAGGTTATTGTGAGGCTATTCATAGTCTAACGGATAAATGGGGTAGATGGGCGATCTCAGAATTAAAAGTGGGAAATGGATTTTTCACTTTATGCTCAGTTTATGGATCTAATACTGATGAAGCTGAGGTTTTGGAAAAATTGAATACAGAACTTGCAAAATGGCGATCTCCCTTAATTATTTGTGGCGACCTTAATATCAATTTAAGTAATGTGGAACTTACTGCTGGTTTAGAAAATTATAGAGGTCGTAAGCCACAAGTTTTCAAAGCTTTATACGACTTGGTTACTGATCATGGATTGCTGGATATATGGAGCAAAAAACACCCGATGTCCCCAGGGTATACCCACTACTCTGCTCCACATAAGAAATTTGTCC
Organism: Triturus cristatus; assembly: GCF_964204655.1. NCBI lineage: Eukaryota > Metazoa > Chordata > Amphibia > Caudata > Salamandridae > Triturus > Triturus cristatus. The sequence continues at coordinate 759,805,273 of NC_140587.1, forward strand.
GCTTGGACTACTTTTTTATGTCTACATCTATTCATAGCGGGACCAAGATTCAGATATTTCCAAGAGTCACTTCTGATCACTCCCCTATATTAATTGAGGTCTCAATCTCGAAAGAGATATATAGAGTAAGAAATTTCTCATATGACAGAAAACTGTGTTTGGATGAACAATATAAAACTTATATGAATAAGTGGATATTAGACTTCTTTAATATCAATATTGGGTCTGCTAATATTCTAAGTGTATGGGATACTTTCAAGGCCTGTTTCAGAGGGGAGACGATAAGCTATGGTTTATATAATCAAAATAAAATACGATCTGACATGCAAGAACAATATAATAAGTTAAGGATCGCGGAGGTGGAGCTAATTAATGAAATAGGGAAGGAGAATAATTTACCTAGTATACTTGAGGCAGAAGCCAAAATTGCACGGTGTCGCATGAGCATAACCGAAATTTGGACCCAAGAGATTGCAAAAAAATATTTCGTTCATAAACGTCATATCTATGAATATGGAGAAACTATAGGCCGGTCTTTGGCTTTACGCCTAAAAATGAATTCTACCTCTCGTTCAATCCTTAAATTACAAGATCAGAAAGGGGTGACTCATGAAGAACCGGGGAAAAAATTAAATATATTTCAACAATTTTATACTGATTTATATACTCATCAACCTAATTTGGTTGAAGATCACGATTGGGAAGAGGGGATGTTTAACAAGTTAAGTAATATTGACTCGCAATTTTTGGATACCCCATTCTTTATATAAGAATTAGAGGAAGCTGTCAAGTGTATACCTTCTGGAAAAGCAGCAGGCCCTGATTTTATTCCAGGAGAAGTGTACAAATGTTTTTTTAAATCATTAAAGACAGTTATGTTAGATATCTTTAGAATGGCGCAAAAAGGAACAGCTCCAAATACATGGAATGATGCCTTAATTGTGGTATTTAGTAAGAAAGGAAAACCATCAGAGCTACCCGGTTCGTATCGCCCAATCTCGTAACTTAATTGTGACAGTAAGATCTATTCGAAGATGATTGCAAATCGTATATCTAAGATTATAACCCCGCTTGTATCAATAAACCAACATGGTTTTATTCCGAAAAGAGGCACAGCTACTCATATAAATAGGGTCATCACTCTATTTGATATTGCAGAGGGGGAGAACAGGGACTTAGCGCTAGTATTACTTGACGCTGAGAAAGCGTTTGACCGGGTGGAGTGGTCATATTTATGGCAAATTATGTCAAGGATGGGTTTTGGAAAAGCTATTTTAACTTCAATTCAAGTTCTATACAAAACACCAAATGCTAGAATAACTGCAATGGGTTTAAAATCTGAAAAGATTATTATAACAAGAGGGACACGGCAAGGATGTCCGTGTTCTCCTCTGCTTTTTGCGTTGTTTATAAATCCTTTCATCATTAGTCTTCAGAAATCGTCCCATATTAAACCATTTATAGTAAAGGAGCTAGCTTATTCAGTTTTTGCGTATGCGGATGATATCGCAGTAGTAACAACTCACCCAGGAGAGGCTATTACCGAGATTGAACATTTAGCCAGAGATTTTGGTGGAAAGTCTGGGTATAAATTAAATTCGGAAAAAACTCAAATATTATGTACACAAAATATTCAGTTTAAGGATTCACGAGTTATTAATGTAGTTACATATTTAGGTATAAAAATTACACCCCATATGCGAGAGATAGTAGATATTAACTGGCAAGAGACAATATCACAAATTAAGCAATCGCTGGCTAGATGGAGACGACTCCAAATATCAATAATTGGTAAAGGAAATATTATCAAGATGAAGGTTCTTGCCAAAATATTGTATCTATTTCGGAGTATTCCACTGCAGTTTTCTCCAAAAAATATATCGCAACTTCAGATTGTTTGTGGAGAATTTTTCTGGGCTCCAGGAAAAGTACGTCGAGCTATGAAATGGCTGACGTTACCTGAAGAAAGGGGTGGACGTGGGCTACCGGATTTTTTACTTTATTATTATGTATGTTTTTTACAAAGAATGAGATATATGTTGACAGGTGAACCTACGGAGGATGAAGCGGAAGCTCCTTCGATATTTTTTCTGTTATTGGGTGAGCAAGCAAAAGGATGCTTATTAAAAGAATTGGAGGGTAATTATTACAAGCATACTCGATTTAAGGTTTTGATTTCAGCTTATCAAGTTTGGAGAAGTGTTAGGCATTTAATACATTTTGGCAAAATCACCTTTTATACTCCCTTCACTGCGGATAAAATTCTCCCTTCCGTATTTTGGGATAATGTTGCTAAGAGTTGGATAAGAAAGGGTTTATTTAGAATTGGAGATTTATATAATGGAAGCGGTATATTTGCTACATTTATAGAATTAGCAGCTAAATATCAATTACCTCAACATTCCTTTTTTAAATATCTCCAAGTTAGACATTTTTGTTTAAAAAAAAAAAAACAATTTGTGCCCTTGTCTAATAATTTAGTGGAGGGAATTCGGATGAGATCAAGGATTGGCTCACTTTATTTGATTTTGATGCAGTCCAGAGAGGATGATATGAAAAAATATAATACCTATTGGCAAAACTTGCTTGAAGTCCCGGAAGTGGATATTCAGGATCCTTTATCCATTTCTAAAGAGATATGTTTAGCTGCAAACTTGAAAGCTCAAGTGTATAAAACAGTTTTTCGATTATATTATACTCCTAAAAGGATGGCAAGTTGGGGTAGTAAATATGATGGGAAATGTTTTAGATGCGGGGATTCCGATGCTGATATGCTGCATATATTTTTCCAATGCAATAAATTATCACCTTTCTTGACCAATATTGAAAAATTTATGTCAGCGGTACTAAATTATCCGTTTAGGATATCTTCGGTGCTGCTGCTATTGGGAGTGGAACCAAATTTAAATGGTTTTCCTGTCTCTAGTGAGCATAAATATTTTATTTTTTTAGCTATGACTGCGGTCCGTTTATGTATCGCAACTGATTGGCTTTCCCCTGACACTCCAAAATTTGAACTCTGGAGAAACAAACTTTATAGTATCTATGAGTTAGAATGGAGTTTGTATGCATTGAAGGGGGTCAGAAAAAAACGTATTGGATTATTAATTTGGGGTGTTTTGTCAGATTACCTTTCATCATGAAACACTGTATGAATTTCTTATTAATGTATTAATATGTCTCAAATCTAAACTGTTAGAGGCTGATTATAATATTTTGTATACTATCCAGGCACGTCATGTATATAAATTGTAATCTCGCCAGAATTACTGTGGAAATAAAGAAATAAAATAAAAAAAAGAAATTATGATTAGTGATGAAGAAAGAAAAATTAGGGCACATTTTGAGTGACTTCTCAAATCCTCTTCTATTTCATTAAAAAATTCTGATATGCAGACTGAAACATGCACTTTTAATACCAGCAGCAGACTTCCGTGGTTAGCAGTAGCTTCACTACAGTGATCTAATGAGCAACTAGAGTGCTAACATTCAGAATTTATGGCAAATGTGTGACATATCTGAATACCTTCTTGATGGAATCAAAGTAAAAAACTGAAAGCATTTCCTACTGAGGAGACTGCAGTAAATGAGGAAATTAGTAAACTTCATAACAAATAAATCTCCCAAGATAGCCACCAGAGACAAAAGAGCCCAAATGCAGCACAAATATCACCCAGATGTAGCCCACATGTAGCCCAATGACAGAAGTGTGCAAAACACTTATTTTTTGTGTATTTGCAGTTTTATATAGTGCAGACTTGTCAGGTATTGGAGTGCTTTACATGAGCATTGGTTACATCACACAAGATCAAATTCATTTTGGTTGTAGACATGGGGAGATTAAGTGATTTGACCAGAATCACAGAATGTTGAGCTGAAGCAGAAACTCCAACCTGGTTCCCCAGTTGCAAAGTCTGCAGCTCTGGAAGTAACACCACATCCTCTCCCCTAAGTGCAACATTTAATCAAGTGGTCAACTGGACAAAAAAACATAAAAATTACAAATAATTTAAACGTTCTTTGTCGCTATTTGAAAACTCATAAAATATGTCCTCATTTTAGTTTTTTAGAGCATTAACCATAATTTTGATGCAAATAAGACCCTCTCATATATGTAATTTCTAAAGGAAATGCTCTAGGTATTACAGTTTTGATTACATCAAGATGACGTCAGGCGTTCCACACTTTTGTAATAAATATAGAATGTTAGCAATCTAGTTGTTCATTGGTATACTTTTGAGAGGCAGAGGCCAGGGGCACGGACTCTGAAAATGGTAGGCAGGTAGGAGAGTGCAGAGGCAACAATTTGACCACACTGGGCAGGCAGGAAGGACAGTGGCAGCACAACAGACTATGGAGGGCAGTGGAAAGGGGGGCAGGGGCTACAAACCAACAATACAGGACTAGCAATAGAGGCTGTGGCAATATAATAGACCATTGTGGGCAGAAGGAAGAGGCAGTGGTAGTACAACCATACATGCAAACAGACCCGTTTCAGCCAGGAAACGTCCAATGTTTTTAAGCTCAAATGGGCTTTATTTGATCTGTCTCCTTTCTACAATCTCCTCTTTTTCAATGTAACTCAAAGGGGAAAATCAATACCCCAGTTTTTTTTCAAAATCTCCCTCTTACCAAGTTCAAATTGTTCGCAAGTATGGTACATTGGATCATGGTAGGCAGGAGGAATTGGGGTAGGGACATGGACTCGGATAACAGAGGACAGGAGGGACATGGAGAGGTGCACCAAACTGACCCTACAGGGCAGGCATAAGGGTTTGCAGCAGCACAATACACCACACAGGGCATGCAGGACGGGAGTGCAGCACAACAATCCATAGGAAGCAATAGGGAGGGGACAGGACCATGCACATGGACAACAGAGAACAGAGGGGAAAGAGGCAATGGTAGCTAGCTGACCATAATGGACAGACAGGAGAGAAAGCTGCAGCATAACAGACCATAAAGAGCCAGAGGGACGGATCAGGGGCATTACAATGGAACAGACAAGCCAGGAGGGAGGGAATAGGGGTCTGCACATGGAAACTGAGGGCTGGGGGCAAGTGGGCAGGGCAGGAGCAGCAAGATGACCATGGAGATCAGGCAGGATGGGCACTAGAAACAAGACACACCATGGAGAGCAACAGTGAGACTATGATGGCATACACACACACCGTGGAGGGAAGGTGGGAGGGGCTTGGCATGTGGACAGGCAGGGTGGAGGTGGCAGGGACAGGTTACAGTCATCTGACAATGCTAGGCAGGTGGGAGGGGAGTGGCAGCTCAACAGAACACTCAGAGTAGATAGGAGTGGCAGGTCCATGGAACATGGTGGACAAAAATGATGGAGCAGGGGCATGCACAAAGACATCGGAGGGCAGGGGGAAGGAGAATAGGGGTAGCAAGCTAAGCACAGAGGCTAAGCAGGAGGTCAATGATGGGCCATAGAATTGGGCAATGGAGGGCAGGAGGAGTGGACTGGTACATCATGCTAAATGGAGGGCAGTGGCAGCACATCAGACCATGCATGGCAGGAGGGAGGAGGATAGTCCATGGATTCAGACAACAGAGGATACGGAGGAGGTGATGGGGCAGCAAGCTAACTGGTCAGCGAAGGTGGGTATTAGGAACTTTATTGTTTCTAAAATGTGTGCCTGTGCGAACTACTTAAAATATGAACAAGAATGCAGCATAATCTCACTTTTATTCAGGAAGAAGAGGACGTTTGTGATTGTGACTTCGGGCTCATTTGGCAGAAACACCCCCTGACCCTTCACCTCCCATCGCAAAATGTAATGCCCGTGAAAAGGGTAGGTGGACGCAGTGGTATATAGAACATAGTCCTGAGAGCACGATTGAAAATGAAAACTAGATATAGTGTATGGTATAAACTATGCTCCAAAAAGTGTGATATAAGATGAACCGGGGCGTGAAATATTATATGCAATACATTGTGCGCAATGACAGATTCATTGGAGAGCGCGATATAACACAGGCACTAGCGCGTGCTATGCTATATGCGCCTTGGAGTGTAATATGCACAGGGCAGTGTTGTGTAACCTAACTAGTCTCTAAAGTTGTAATATAAAATATGTGCTGGGGAGTGTAACGTTGCATATGCACTGTGACAAAGATATGGATCCCAGTTTGTAATATGTATGGCATAGCGCTGTGCGTTATAACATAGGCATCGAGGAAGGCATGTTAGATGGGGCAATATAACCCGTGCGAAGGCAAGTGTGGCATGACATATACACGGGGTGGTGTTACAGTGCACATGGGCTAGAGAGTGTCATAGCATATGCACTAGCTGGTGGAATACAACACAGAGGTGTGTGGCACTCGGCGGGCACTGGTGGGTGTAACACAGCATTGGGCTCAGCCAGGAGCACGCTATGACTCTCAAGTGAGGTTCGTCTCCTTTCCAGAGAGTAAAATAAAAAGTATTACACATCCGCCGGTGGATGTGTGTTTTATTAACCGGGAGGGGGGGTTTCTTGCATAGTTTCGTCGAATTTTTGTCGAATCCCCTTTGAATGGCTTGGTGTGCGTGTGTATTGAATGTGCCTGTCAATAGCTACCCATTTTTGTATAAACAAACGACAAGGGTGTCTACTTGGAGAGTACCCACCAGCGGGGGCGCCAGGATTAGGCACGGTAGGGCGTCAGACACGTCAGAGCTTCACTAGCGGTCTAAATACATTCCACGTGGATTCATTGTATGCATAGTCGCCTTTTAATGAATATCACGCAAATCGTCATGGTGATAGGTACATACGGTTTGTCCAGCATGTCCTAGGTGTTTCTATAAATATATATTTTTTAAAAATATTCAAAAACAAAGACCGGCCCCTGGGGATGGGGTCCCCGGGGCCATAAGTGGCCTGAGGAGGGGGGCAACGCAGCCCCCCTCCTAAAGAATAAAAAAAAAAAGGCCATGACCCGGGGGTTGGGGTCCCCGGGGCCGATTAAGGCCTTGGGAGGGGGGCCACGTGGCCCCCTTCCAAATTAATTTTTTTCAACAAAAAAAATTAGGGTGCAGGCCCTGGGGGATGGGGTCACCAGGGCCAATAAATTAGAAAAAGAAGGGGGGCCACACAGCCCTCCTTCTTAATAAAATAAATAAAAGACAGGCATCGCGCTGGAGGCCACGCCCCCTCCTTGCAACACTCTGCAAACGCACCCCCTGGCCAGTTGTAAGTTGGGGAATTAATTCCCTTTCAATACTGAGGGTCCCCGAGGGCCAACTAGCCCCACAGGTATCTCCAGTATGCGCCAGGGAGCTGCGTTGCAGACAGGTGTTCTGAGGCCACGCTCCTTTTTACACCTCTATGCAACACAGCTCTGTGGCGCTTACTGGGGGTACCAAGTGGGCTAGTTTGACCCTAGGGACCCTTAGGATTCAAGGGGACTTAATCTCTCAACTTAGAATGGCCACAGGGCGCGTTTACACAGTGGTGTAGGGAGGGGACGGGGCCTGAGGTGACGTGCGCAAACACACCCTGTGGCGCGCTTTAAGTTGGGGAAATAATTCCGTTTCAATCCTGAGGGACCCTGGGGGCCAACTAGCCCACCAGGTGCTTCCAGTAAGCGCCACTGCTCTGCGTTGCAGAAAGGTGGTGCAGGCCATGCCCCTTTTTACACATCTCTGCAATGGCGCTTACTGGACGTACCTAGTGGGCTATATTGCCCCTAGGGACCCTCAGGATTCAAGGGGACTTAATCTCCCAACTTAAAACGGCCACAGGGCGTGTTTACACAGTGGGGAAGGGAGGGGACGGGGCCTGAGGTGACATGTGCAAACACGCCCTATGGCGCATTTTAAGTTGGGGAAAAAGTTCCCCTTCAATCCTGAGAGCCCCTGGGGCTAACTAGCCCCCCAGGTGCTTCCAGTAAGCGCCACTGCTCTGCGTTGCAGAGAGGTGGTCTAGGCCATGCCCCTTTTTACACCTCTCTGCAACGCAGCTCTGTGGCGCTTACTGGAGGTATCTAGTGGCCTAGTTGGACCCTAGGGACCCTCAGGATTCAAGGGGACTTAATCTCCCAACTTAAAACGGCCACAGGGCGTGTTTACACAGTGGGGAAGGGAGGGGACGGGGCCTGAGGTGACTTGTGCAAACACGCCCTGTGGCGCGTTTTAAGAGGTAGTTTTAATCCCCTGCCCTATTATATACTAGGGGCTTACAGAGGAGGTCATGCTAATCACAGGGGGACCCCAACACATAGTGTTCCCTAGTGTATGTATGTGTTTTCACTGTATCCTGAGTGTCTTTTAACATAGCACTGGCTCTAGGACTGGTTAGTCAGACTCAGTTACCACCAGTATCTGTCTGAAAAAGTTGAGGGTACAGGATGATTTTGCAACAAGGCTTCTTTCTGCTCTTCTGTTTGTTCTTTCTGCACGTTATCCTTCTTCCTGCACTTTTCTTGGTCTTTGAGGACTTCTGTTGCTTCTTTCTCCATTTCTTTTTTTTCTTCCTGTGCGTTTTTTCTTCTTTCTTCACATGTCCTATCTCTGTAGGCATAGTTAGAAATTAGCATTTAAAAAACCTTTGAAATTCACTGAAAAAACCATAGGTTTCAGGCACGTTATAGTTAGGAATTAGCATTAAAAAAACCTTAGAAATTCACTGAAAAAACCATAGGTTTCAGGGGCGTTATAGTTAGCTGGACTTTTCACTCGTACAAAACCATTGAAATTCCCCCATTATAGTTAGTTCAGCTTACTATAACTCGCGCGCCTGCAATGCACTACTGATGACGTCACACATTACATCACTCATGACATGGTCAGTGACATCACTCATGACATCACTGATGACATCTCAAATAACATCACTGATCAGCAGTGCATTGCGGGCGCGCGAGTTATAGTTAGCGGAACTAACTAAAACGGGGGAATTTCAATGGTTTTGTACGAGTGAAAAGTCCAGCTAACTATAATGCCCCTAACACCTATGGTTTTTTCAGTGAATTTCTAAGGTTTTTTGAATGCTGATTCCTAACTATAACGTGCCTGAAACCTATGTTTTTTTCAGTGAATATATATATATATATATATATATACATATTTTTTTTTTTTTCATTTTTTTTCTAAATAGATGTACATTAACTACCGTGTGCTTAATATAACACAGACAAGACAAACGTGATTACCCTCGGTGGCACCAGTTCAATCCCAGCTCCATGCCCTCCTGCTTCTTTTTTTGACATCCTTTTCTAGATTATTGCTTTGTGGGCTGTATGAGGAGCTGGCTTGGTATGGCCTGGAATGTGATGTCCACTAATGTAAGTGGGCACCCTGCACCAGTCCAGACAACCCTTATGGTGATTTAAGAGGTCTTAGACAACCTTAGAAAGCTCTCTAAGTGATAGCTGTGGAGAGCAGCCTTCACGCTTAGTCCAGAAGGAGTGTAAAGCAGTTTGTTTTACCAGAATGCAATCTTATAGTATAGATTATGTGAAAAAGAACCACATGAGGCAGTTATAAAAATATGTATTTATTATATAATACTCTAACATGTTTAGATATCTCCTACCCAGAGATAAACACAATACACACAATACTGTGCGTAGAAATACAGTAAATAGCACAGAATACACTGTGGGCCCCAGGGGGTTACCAAACCATATACTAAGAAAGTGGTATAAGAACCATGACTCGGGTCAGGACAATGTCGAGAGGACGTAGAAGTGCTGGGGGCCCAAGTAACAACCTAAGGTGAGTGGCTAGGAACCTAACGGAGAGTGTGTGCAGTGTGGGAACACAATCGCGTGCTCCGTACAAATTAATGTGTAAGTTGCGGTTGGAATTTTAAAGATTAAGGACCCTTCCCAGTTGACCCTGAAGAAACCCCATGTAAGAAAGAAGGTTGGAGAGCCACCCCACCTGTGGATACCCTAGTACCCTCGTTACCTACACCAGGGAAGCCGGGTGCATAGGTGTGAAGTGGTGCCGGAAATCGCCATCTAACCCAATGGAGGACTTCAGGAAAGTTCCGCTGCTGAAGAAGGAGAAAGTGTCCGGTGGAATCCGAAGGTGGATTCTAGTTGAGAGGTACCTAAAAGCAGAGGGGACAGAGTGTATGTCACTCAGGAGTGACCAGGAGATCTGGAAGATGAATGCCCACCAATATCTGGAGTTGCAGGGGAGTTGACGAGGACATTGACTCTGCAGCTGTGAGGACCAGGCAATGCTGAGGAAGACCAGGAGCCGTAAACGAGCGGTTCCACGTCGGATGTCAGGTGCTGAGGGGACAGTGTCCGGCGAGAGCACCAACAAGCCTTGGCAAAGGCAACCAACGCAGACGACAAAGAAGGTGCAATGTTGGGACCAACAAGGCCCAGGGGACTCACCACAAGCAGGGAAGTCAGGGATGGCCCCAAGCAATTAGTGGAGCACAAAAGAAAGAAAGGTGACCCTCAACAGGACTCACAGGCCGGAGGCACTGGAGTCACAAGAGGACCTCGAGCAGCTAACCAAAAGATGCAGCCCACGCTGCAAGCAATGCGGTTTGGGTAAAGATTCTGGTCACTGGAGATGCTTGTGGGTGAGGCTACTAGGAGCCCAAAGATCTCAGAGGAAGTAAGCAAACAAACCTTTGCAACAGCAAGTCATCGCGATCCACAGGGGTTCGGTTGCTGCGGCTCCCACGAGGAATACCAGCCTCAAACTTGGTGAGAAGACAGGGCAGGCCCCAAGAGCTGTGGAAAACCACCACCTGTGTTGCAGAATGTTTTAGAGTCTGCAGGAGCTCAGGATCAGCCGACTGGTCAGCTGGGTTGCGGGGCCTGCAGATGCAAGTAAGTGACTCCTTCAAGGGAGATTCCTTCAGGTGTCTTGGATGCCCACAGGCCTTGGAAGGTTCTTGTACAGTGCACAGGCACAGACGATGCAGCAGACTGAAAGGGGGATGAAATCAAGCCCAAACGAAGTAAACGAAGTCCAGAGTGCCCGGACGGTAGAAGTAGAAGTGGTTTCTGGATTGAATCTTGTACCACAATGAATCTAGGAACCTACACCCAGGTAAGTCCTTAAGTACCTTAAGGAAAGGGTTGGGATAGTTCAGGGGACCCTACGGGGGGGCGGTTCTGGACAGGGGGAGGTTACTCCATGTTCTTTGTCCAGTTTCATGCCAGAGCAGGAGGCAGCGGCTCCCAGTGCTGGTTTATGCTGTGCCCCTCTATATAGTATATAGCTGCTTCACTTACAACCAGGGAGAATGGACCCTGTAGGCTGTAGGGGTGTCCTGCTCATGTTAGGGGCTCCCTCACACTTAGAACCAAGCACCCTGCCTTCAGGATTGATAAGGCCTGCTATAGGGGTGACTTATAGGTTTTAAGTGCAGGGACCCTAGATATAGGAAACCTATATCTTTATTACGTGGTGCCAGCACCAGCTTACACAGGCTGCAGTGGCAGGCCTGGAGTTCCATTTTCAATGGTCTCCCATGGGTGGCATAATGCATGCTTCAGCCCATGGGGCACCTCTGGGGTACCTATACCCTGGGTACCTTAGTACCATACACTAGGGACTGATAAGGGTACCCCAGTATCCAATCTGGGATGTACCTAAGTACTGAACATAACAATTTAAGGGGGAACGCAGAGAGACTGGGGTCCTGATTAGAAGGATCCCAGTCAGACTAATCAAAAACAGATTAGCACCATGCAAAAACCATGCATAAGGATCCTACCTTCCTACAGGCCATATATCAAGGATCCAGATGCCCCAGGTCCATAGCTCTTACACAGTCGATTCTTGTTGTCATGGCATCTGGAGGGGCTCAGTTCTGAGGTCCCTAGTGCTTCCACAGCATGTTAACAGAATTGGATGGAACATTTTTAAAGCTGTTATTTTTAAGGTATCCACTCTGCATTGAAGTTGGTGGAATTTAATAATATTTAATCTTCTCCCATTTGAACTCATGAGTTTGGTTTTTGATTAGAAAGATGTGCCTAGCATTGTTGAACCACAACATAGTTTTGCCTTTTTTGTCATGGATAGAAAATGCTGTGCCATGGAATGTTCTTCAGATCAGACAGTCTGTTTCTCAGTTTTACCTTTCTTTTATTCTTCAGTTTGATCTTTCTCATACATATCCAGTGCTATGTGGTTTCTGCATTTAAGGTTGTATACTAAGTAAGTCCCCTGTGCTGATGTGCTTCATGTAGGATTTTTTCAGTGTTTTACACTTAATTTCAGCCGATGCATAATTTAGCATGCTGCATTCTTGCTGTTTTCTCTTTCCATGGCATAGAAGATTAGAGTTCTCTTGATACTCTTTTTGATCAGTAGATATCTAATGTGTGTCTCCAGTGTTGCCGAGGGATGTGTGTAGGGTGGTGAATAATGCTCTTTCAGATGCTTTTCTTGTATATGCTTGGGTTCTGGGTTTTACAGACTAAGCCCCATATCAATTTGCCTTATACAGATATAAAAACAAGTGGGTAGATAGACTGTACTGGAAAAGCCTCTCAGACCATGCTGTTGCTCACAACTACCCTAACAATACCCCTAATCTGGTAGAAACAATATAATTATACACTATAAATATAGATGTATGTGTGAAGGGGGAGCAAGCATTTCAATATTTCAATGAACTACAGTTTTATTGAATTTATTTTAATGTTTACTAAACAAATCCCTAAGTTTAAAATGGAATAATTCATCACTTAATTGTTGTTTTTAAAGAATGTCCATAAATCAACAAAGATTAATGAAATTCATGTAGCAAGTGAAAAAGTTTCAGTATTTATTGACTCCCTTTACATAAAGTTCCTTTTGAACAATTAGTTCCCCTTGAAGAAGCAATAGAGTTTTTTCAACTACTGTAGGATTCATTCCTTGATGTTGAAAACATAATGGCTATAACAGATTAACAAAGCATTGAAGAACCAGTTCCAAAGGATACCCATGAAGGTATTCAGATATATTGTATTCAAACAGCTCTGGGAGTCCTTGTTCCAAATACCACTTTTATTTTTTATGTTCAAATAGTTAATTTACAGTAAGTCAACAACACATATTTCGCAGCTACATCCGCCCACTTCGTCAGAACTGCAAAAATTATATTATAGAAAGTGTCAGTCCAATCTACTAGATGATTCATATGTGATAGTAGACGTACATTATACACACTTACATCATATCTTTTTCTGATCTAGTAGGGTACCTACTTATGCTCCTCTACATGTGTTATGGTGTGACACTAACCTTGGTGATGAGATGGGTGATTTCTATTCTATTCCATTCGGTTCGATGTTTTTTAACCATAAAAGTACAAACAAGTACACACAATGCATAAAACATGAGACAAATAGTTAAGAATAAAAACTAGATATAAAAGTCCATCTCTAGATTCCCATTTCATAAATATAAAAAATAAATCTCCTGGACAATACGTATATAGCTAGAAGATGTGTAATCAGCAGCAAATTAAATATTTTCTAAACACACAGATAACAAAAACTCACTGCATGGCTTTAGACCTAACACAACATGCCCAAAAAAGAAATGTTGATATGCCCAAAAAAGAAATGTTGAAAATGCACAAACCACCACCTGGGATGTTTCTGTACATAAAATTCGCAGAGCAACCACAACATTTCTACACTCAAGTTGTTTGCAAAGTGAAATAATCCATGCTTTCCTGGGGTGCAAATACCTGGGACAAACAGAGGAAAAATTGTACTTGTGCAGGTTTGTGGATTCCAGTGGGCAAGAGACATGCTTAGTGGCAATGTGCCCTAGTGAGGTTTCAACAATAGCTGCCTAGGTGCTGGTGGGGTAATATCATCTATAAAAAGGCTCAAAGGAGGAGTGAGGTTTAAAATCCAAAAATGTGTCTGCAAGAGATCCCTCACAAACATTCTTAATTCAATAAGCTTCAAATAGCGCCAAAAACCATATTTCAAGGTGGCTTTGGACAAATATTTCACAATAGGAAGCAGGGACTAAAACTCACCTAGGCCAAGATTTTTGACTTTGGACAGCCACTTGATTTTTATAAAAAATACCCAAGGAAACTACACATTGAAAGGTTCTACAATAGTCCTCAAGGGCCAGAGAATATTTCAACCTGTGCCAATATAGCAGGGGAGTTAATTGGGCTTTATAGGTCAATGGTGCAATGCCCATGTCCTGCCGAAGGGGAATTAGGGGAGTGTTCTTAGGAAGGTTAGTTAAAGCTCTCAGAAAGGAGTTTCCAGCCACTCCCAAAGGGGCCAATGCTGCAATGCCTCATATTTCCGCCCAATATAGGGCACTGTCCACGGCCTTGGCCTTGTATACCTTTAAGGCTGGAGAGATGCGCTTAAGATCAGAGGAAGTGTACACTCTAAGGATTGCGGCAGAATGTTGCATTAGACTCAGACTACTCTTCTGCTCATGGGACCACCAGGACATAACATTAGATATCATTATCTCCAGATAATCAAACTCCGAGATCTTTTCCAGAGGACTACCCGTCAACATCATGGAGCACCAGAAGGATTTATGTGGACTAATTACCATAAATGTTGTTTTCATATGTTTTATCACTAGTCCACGTTTACAGCAGAAGGCTTCAAATCTGTTTACTAGATGTTGGAGGCCACTTAGTATTTTTGACATAAGAAGAGTATGTCAAAAAGAAGAACTGGTATACTGTCATCAGCCAACTTTGCACTATCATTTGGGCCTTCCAGCAAATAGGCGACTACATCATTCAAGTACAACGAAAAAAAAGTAGGAGCGAGTGCACACCCCTGATGAACCCCTTTTTTAATGTCTGTCTTATCAGTAAGTTCCCCTCCTATGCCCCATCTAACATGGGCATATGTACCCTGATGTAGATGAATCAGAACATCCAAAAGGTCAGACCGGACCCTATTATTTTCAACAACTGCCCAAAGTTCCTCTTTGGGGACAAAGTTAAACACTGATTTAAGGTTGACAAAGACCAGATAGAGGTGTGCTTTTTGGAGGACCACCGTCTTCCAAACAATAGTTAAAAACCCGAAGACCTGGCAAGTAGTACTAATCCCCCATCTAAATCCTGCCTGCAGAGGGGAAAAGGGCCTGATGGTCCACAATCCAAGCATCCAATTAACCCAGCACCTGTCTGGCAAAGACTTATTGAGCCTTGTCTATCGAACTAATCAGTCTAAAATATACTGGTGAGTCGCAAGAGCCCTTTTTATGAATTGGGACAATTTCAGCCGTCTTCCAACTGGGGGGAGTACACACCCCCTTGAAGATTAAATTCGAAAAAAATTAGTAAAATACAATGTCCATCCTTCTATGTCTGCCAGCTAGAGGTCACCAGGTACACCATCAGGCCCGGCAGCTTTGCCAAGGTGCAATAGCCTTAAGTGCACTAGCAGTCTCACGCATATCGACTGCTTGAGTCCGAGAGGGATTCCAAGCTATCAAGAATAGATGGCAGTTTCCCTCATTGGTCCATGTTGGAGGTCGCCTATAAAGGTCCAAAAAGTGAGTATGCCAGGCATCAGGAGTCACAGAGTCTGCCTAGATGAACAATATTTAGCATTGACTACCAATTTGCAGAATTTCCTCACATCATTGTTTACGGAGACTTCATGAATGCTCTCCCAGGTATTGGTGTCCGACTCCCTATGTGCTCTGGTTAAAGCCAGCTCATATTCTTTCCTTTTAGTTTGAACCAAAAGGCTATATCATTTAGCAAGCCCTCTTCGGAGGTCATTGTCACCCACATGGCAGGCCTTATTATACCATGATCGAGAAGTCACAGAGGAGGGTCCAGTAGCAGCACAACTACATGTGAAACACTCCTTAAGGGTTACAAGCAGGGCGTCATTAAATTTAGTAATACTCCCACTCCAAGACTAATGATCTCTAGTCATGGCAAATTTTGTCTTTGCCATATCAGAGGCTGAAACGTTAAGGGCCTGGTTAATTGCGTCTCTGCAGCGAGCATTGTCATCTACCTTATTCCACTTACCCCTTCTCCTATCGTTAGAGAGGACCAGTTTGAAACTTGATGTTACTAGAATGCAATTCAATTTATTGAACAGATCTTTTAAAATGCAGTGCACAGTGTTGTGATCACTGTCGGATCTCGGATCTGCTCAGTATTTTAAAATCGACCATACGTCCTGAGAGTGATAGAGGGATTAGAAAATAGTCAATTCTGCTTGTGCGCCCCAATCATTTAAAAGTATGGGTCAGCTATTGAACGGCCATTACAGGCCCTCAGCCCATGCAATAAGATGAAAAATAGCTGATAAGCAGTACTCGTCCAGCCCTTTTCAGATCTATTCTATTCTATTCTATTCTATTTTATTCCTGCAATAAAATATGTAACAACATATATTTTGAATAACAGGTTGAGATTGTTAATATTAGTCCACCGGACACTTCTGGAATATACCAGTTATAGTAACAAATAAGAGACATGAGTATTATGCAATTACACTCAGAGGCATTTACTGAAAATGGAACGCTTATTTAATTTAATTAAAATGGAAAACCTTGATGTCCTGGCTTGATCTCATTGTATCAGAGAATAGCTGTTCAGCATGGTTATTCCAGAGATGTTGAGATTCAAAACAAAACCTGAGCTAGCATGGCCAAATAGACCATTGCTGGCAGCCTTGTTTTCAGGCTGCAGTTTTGTGATATGTGTGTGCAAAGAGGAGGCTAAACTTGTAAGTTGATAGTATGTGCATTTTTATTCAGGGAGGCTAATTGAAGGGCTTCTAGACCACCATTTTTATTCTTTCCACAAGAGCAATCGCTCTCAGTCAGTATGCAGCTAATATAAGATGATCCACCAATACTCCTTGCAAGAAAGTCCTCATGTTATCTGAGGTCAACTCAATCCTGTTATCGGTAACAAGTTACTCGAAGTACTTTCATCTGCAAACATTTGTCTTCAGAAATGTATTAAAGTAATCATTTTAGCTTATGGCCACTCATCCTGTGTAGTAATTAAATATTAGCAATGTGTAACTCCCATCTATTCCAACTCCCTTCACTAGCCCAACAAAACCCAAAGGTACTGTGCACCATGGCCTAGTCACGCCCCACTATTGTCTGGTTATTTTTCATACATTAAATTTCAACAGGTTTAACCTGCAGAAATGTAACTCTGGACTTTAATGCACCAAAAAATTACCGGTGTGGTAAACTCCAACAAACTTCTAATTGCGACCCAATCTCAAACAGGTGTTTTCTTAGGGGCTGCAATTTACTGGTTCACTATAGCAAGCGCCTAAGCCTGCTTCTCTGTGCCACAATTCAGAACTGCCCTTAAGGTTCACCTTAGGCTTTTGACTAAGTGGTCAGCTGGTTATACTTCAACCCAGCACCACACATGATTGTGCATTAAATGCATCTAATTTCATGCTCACACCCCCGAGTGTGCATAGATGTAATATCTCTAAATAAGTCTCTAAGGGGCAGATGTATGACATCTGTGCGTGTGCAAATGGGAGATCGCCCCTTTTGCGAGCGCAAAAAAGAGATCTGGCATGTACAAACGCTATTTTGCGTGTCACTGACTGCCAAAATAGCGTTTGCGACTCTCGTTATTAGGATGGGGCGTCCCTTCCTAATAGTGAGTCTCACTGCCATTTACTATTTATTGTTTTGTATCCGCATTTTAAGCCGCAAAACACTCGCAGATAACCACCTACTTCAAGTAGGTGGTAAACCACTCGCAAACTGGAAGGGGTCCCCACAGGACCTCTTACCCTTTGTGAGTCTTTGCGAAAATATTTCTTAAGAGGAGGCAGTGGTCCCAGGGACCATTGCTACCCTTAAAAAATTAAACTGAAATGTTTTCTTTTTCTTTTTTAAAGGCATCCCATTTTCCTTTAAGGAAAACGGGCTGCATTTAATAAAAACAAACCTGTTTTATTTAAAAAGCTGTCACAGACATGGTGGTCTGCTTACCGCAGTAGGCCACCATCCCTAGGAGTCCTAGCCATTCTCAATGGGGGCGCAAATTGCGCTTGCCTCATGAATAATAATGAGGCATGCAATTTGCGACACCATTGGGAATTGCAAACAGTGTCTGAGACACTAATGTACATTCACTTTTGCAAGTCGCAAATTGCGAGTCGCAATTTGACGCAATTTGCGAATCGCAAAAGTGAATGGTCATACATCTGGCCCAAAGTGTACAGTAAGATATATTTTCTGATCACTCTAACGGCCAGATGTATGAAGTCGTTTTGCAATAGCAAACAGCCCGATTCTCAGAATTGGGAGGTTTGAGACCGCAAAAAGGTTTTTTATTGTGTGTGAAACCCAAAATTCGATTCGGTAACACATTGACAAATCCCAATTTGCGACCAAAATACACGATTTGGTATTTGGAAGGACAGTGTTTAGGGCATTCCTTCCAAATACCGAATTGGATTGGTATGTATTAATGTTTTGTGACCAAAAACTAGTGGAAAAACATTAATACATTGCTGACTACTAAAAGGTAGCGGTAAGGCATTTGCAAATGGGAAGGGCTCCCCAAGGAACCCCTTCCCCTTTGTGATTGTGAAAAAAAAACAATATTTTTGAACAGTAATATATTTTTTTTAATGCATTCCGTTTTACTTTAAGGTAAGCGGGTTGTGTCTAAAATAAAAAAATGCTTTTATTAAAACGAATAACAGACATGGGTTCTGCTGACTTCAGCATGCCACCATCTCTGTGATGGCTGCAATTCATAGTGGGTCGCATTTGAGACCTATCTCGTTAATATTCATGCGATTGGTCGAATTGCGACCCTCTCGGAATCACTATTTTGTGAACTGACTTATTAGTACATAAGTCCCATCCTAAAATAGCACACTGGTTGCAAAAACATTTGATGCAAATTGAGAACATTATTTTGCTACTAATGCTACATAAATCTGGCCCAAAATAACTCATTTTTAGAAAATTACCTGGGTAACGCCTGCGTACTCTATTCATGCATAATGCACTGGTGGAAGGCTATACAGTTTCTCAACAAGTAGAAACATACAATGGTATTTATTTATTGAAAAGCTTAGAACAGCTTTCAAAACATACCCAAAATAAGAACAAATCTCGGATATCATTTGCACTCATATTGCAATACTTCATCAGCATGTTGTACTAGACCGTTTTTCTTTTTTTCTTTTTTGCACCCTATATATTAATTTGGTCAAACATCTTAGAAGATTTCTTTACTTTTTGCACCACCCAGTTTTTAATTTGTAACTACAAGCAGTTGTGAGCATTCATACATGGTTGTTGCTGTCCTGAAAATGCACTGTTTTTTTCCGAAATAATCAAATTATATTTTTTCGTTACTAAATGAATTAATGCTGAGATTTTAAGTAATACTGTAGCATGGCCAGGGATAATCTAGGAAATATCTTTTTTAACGTGTCTAAAATGGCGAGGTGTGATGGGTCTTTACCTCCAAGAGCATCGCTCCATGGTCAAAGAGGTAGCTTCCACTTTATTTTCATCGAATGCCATCTCAGTGGACCAAGAGATGAGTTTAACAAGCAAACCGCGACCATAAATCCGGTAAATCCGACAGTGCCACACAGAGCAGAGCCTTTTCATTTGCAAAACGTTGATTTCAGCGGGGAAGCAGCATTTAAATACACTCAAGTGTCTTGTTGTGCCTTCGCTCAACATTATAAAGAATGTTGCTCGTGAATTACATACTGTGCTAGGGACCAAATACGCGTCACTTTCCAAATTGAGAGCGGAATAATTTGAGATGTGGGTTCCAAGTTGTAGAGAAATATGGTTGTGATGGCAGGAAGTGTCTGTTTCGGGATTACATGGACCATCTTCTCAGGGAACTAGATCTATGTGCACATGTGATTTTAGTGTTTCCAATCCGAGATACTGTTTGTTAAAATGAGTGATTGAACAAAGGAAAACAAGTATTTATTTTTACTGTATATAAAGAGTGCAAATGCCTTGTTGGTGCCAGGAGCACACATGCCATTTACACTTCTGCCGGTATTCTAGGGGCCCTGGTCATCATTTAGTTTATCACCTATCACCAGAAGGGACACGTAATTTGTAATCAGATAGTATTAGAAATTGGCTTTTTTGATTGAGGGGGAACAACCCTTGATGGAGTAGATATTTGGTTTAGGGTATAATTCTTACCAACTCAGAAGTTACCGTTTACTCCGGCTAGGTCACCAGATCCTTTGTAGTAGATGAGATTATTCAGGATCTGAAATTCAAATCAATTCAAATATCACAGTTTCGACTTTTATTCTCTGTGAGTCAATGATGAAATATGGTGTCAGCTTTCAAGGTTTTATTAAAGCCTCAATTCATGTAATCTTTATTAATGGTCTCAACAAATCCATCAATAATAATCAGTGTCAATAAAACAATCATTGACAATTAATATTCAGCAAAATGAATCAAGTGTGTTTCATAAAGGAAAAGCCCCTATTCTAAGGTTGAGCAGTAAGAGAAAAGTGTCCGATAGAACCTATAAAGAGCTCTAGCTCTGGAGATGAAATCATAAAGCTTTAAGCAATCCTTAGACCACCATAGATTCAGTCAGGGATATAAAATGGCTCTCTCAGAGGGAATCTGAGAAGCGTCAGCAAAGGGCTCAGCAAAGAAGTCAGGATATCTTAAGAAAGGATTCTATGTTTCTACTCTATGGACACATATTTATATCACATTTTCATATCTATAGTTGAAATAGGTTGTTGCAGTTCTTGGTTGTCTTATCCAATCGACACACCGTGTCATCATGGGAACAAGAAAGCTTCAGTCATTTAAGCAGTTCAGGACAAAAGGCTTACAGATATTATAGCCTTATAGCCTGCCGTAGCGGGCTATACCGGCTATTAAAAGCCCGCTCCCGCGTTAAAGGACCGAGCAGAAGGCGAGGTACTTTAACAAGGGAAGCGGGACTTTAATAGCCGGTATAGCCCTGCTACAAAGGGCTATAAGGCTATTAGAACATTCTGCCACTAGAGGGCAGAATGTTCTAACAAATATTGCAAAGGCCTCTCGAAGCTCGAGGGGATTTAAATCCCCTCGAGCTCCGAGAGGCCGTTGTAAAACATTGGAATGTTGCTCTGTCGGCCTTTAACGGCCCGTAGAAGCAGGGAGCACTCCATTGTCTTCAATGGAGCTCCCAACATTCCAATGTTCTAATAAGTGTTAAGACATTTCATAAACACTGTGCAAGTTGAGGTTTGGTTAATTTCTACTATAAGGCAAAACAGTTCATGGTTAGGTCTCTACATCACACAGATGAAATTATGCTATTCTTACACATTCTAACTTGTGAATTTTTACTCTTGTAGAAATATTTTATAAAAGTAAACTACACAGTTTAATACATCATTGTATTATATAAAAATATCTCTATGAGAAGGTCTAAATCTAACACTTTCTATTAGTTCATGTTCAGTTCGCCATTTTTGT
Organism: Triturus cristatus; assembly: GCF_964204655.1. Classification (NCBI taxonomy): domain Eukaryota; kingdom Metazoa; phylum Chordata; class Amphibia; order Caudata; family Salamandridae; genus Triturus; species Triturus cristatus. The sequence goes on from NC_140587.1 coordinate 759,826,685, forward strand.
ATCATTGAAAGTCTTGCAACTTTCATTGTTGACATTCTTGACTTTAAGTCAGAGAAAAGGAAAATAAATGCATCCAGAAGTCTTTTTAACCTGATATGTGCAGCTATGAAAGTCTAGTGCTCTTACTTGCTTTTCAAATGCGGTTTTTCGGTTCAGGTCCACACATTATTTTGACATGTTAATTGCATGAATTTTTATTTATTAAAAATGCTTTAGCAACCTGCCCGATCTGATGGTTTACAACCATCACAAATACATTCACAGATCAACTCACAACTCGCTCTCGTCTTCAGGTGAGTCTTTTCTTTTTCGTTTGAGGTTTTCCCTCTCTTTTAATTTTTTGTATTCTGTATTTGTTAATGTGGTCACTTAGGGCCATATGTAGGTGGGCTAATACTGGTCGGTAACGGCCGAAAATCGGTAAATTTTCTGTTACCGACCGGTATTTAGCCCTTTGAGATGTAGGAGGCTGGATTGAAGGATTCGGTAATTTAGCGATTAGGTATTTTAAGAAATCGGTAAAATATCGAATCGGTAAATTACCGAATCCTTAAATCCTATGTAGGGAGCACTCAAGTGAGTGCATTTTTGGTTTAAGGATTCGTTATTTACCACCAACTACAAGTTGATTGAAAATACCGAATACCTTTTCAAAAGCAATTTTGTGCTTTTTTAAAAGTGCCATGTGGCAGACATATGTGCGCCACATGTGCACACATGCACGATTCAGGGGTGCAACAGGGTGTCAATGTGACACCCTGCCACCCTTGAATATGCTCCCCCTATTACCGATTCGGTATTTACCGAATCGGTAATAGTGAATGGCTTCCCATTCATTCCTATGGGCCTCCAGGCCCATAGGAATGAATGGGAAGGTATGCCTTATTACCGATTCGGTAAATACCGAATCGGTAATAACGAATATTACCGAATCGGTAAAATTTACCGATTTTTTACCTACATTCTATTTACCGATTCTTAAATACCGAATCGGTAACATTCGGTATTTAGGAATCGGTAAATAGAAATTACCTACATATGGCCCTTAGTTCTAAATCTTTCATTATCTGTTTTTTTTCTTTCTCTATTCATTTTCATTTGTAGTATGATTTCTATGGCCTATACACTCCTAATGAAGTCAGGAAACAGACAATCATAATTAATACAGGTACTAATGTAGATATGAGGATTACTCCTCCCCTTTCTCAATCCAATTGCCTAGTTTGCAAACTCCCTTTGTGAAGCTATGTCTATACTAGTAGTTTCTAATCTTTCCAGGTCAAGTTTAATGTCTAGAATGTTCGTATTCTTTGATTTTCTTAATCTCGTCAGGTATGTCTGTTACAACAATATTCTGACCTTAAAATTCTGTCTAAAGCATATCTATTTTGTAAAATCATTAATCTAACTACCACTAATTCTCTGTTTATAATTAGCAAATCTCCAGATGTACTTATGCAAGCTTGCCCACCTTTGTTGACAGCTTTCAAATCTTCTAATCATTCAGAATCACTCCCATAGCTGGCATAATAGCACCAAAAATGTCTCCCACCAATTTTCATTTATACTTGTAGTATGTCTGTGTGCAAGTGTCATTGTTAAAGCATTTACACTAAGTGTCAGAATTGTGGCGGTGCGTGGCCTGGTGCCCACAACACTCATGCCTGTTGCAGGGCCATGCCGAATGCTGCTCCGCAGATTTTTGCACTCGTGTGCCAAGACCTGTCCAGGTGGGGGTTCACCTTGTGGAAAGGCCCATGATGCAGTGACTTTGGCACGATCGTGCTTGCACTGTGGATCCCGTCCTGCTGTCGCTTCATTTATAGGTCCCTAGGGAGACCTTGTGTTGCTCTCACATGGTGCCATATTGTTTAATGCTCCTTTGATTCTCCTTTCTCGTTTGTAGGCTGGGGTAGTCACTGTGGACTACAATTCCCAGCAGTCCCAGCAGATGGCCATATAGGGCGCGGTTAGAGTACATGAGACCAGCCCCGCTCTTTGGTACGCGCTCACTATTCTGACAAGAGTGTGTCAGTCCTGTGTATGAATGAGAGCATAACATTAATATCCATGATGACGCGCTGAAAAAGGAACCACTGCTGCAATCATTTATGAATGACATACACATACAATACAGAGACTCAGAATCAAGTTAGGATCATGTAAAAAGGAGTGTGGTGTCAGACAAGTCGTATTGTACATTTTGTATAACCTTTTCCTTTACAGGTCTCCATCCACGCTGTTCCCTTTCTAAACCCCTTCCTTCTACCTGGCCCCTCTAATCCTTAGTGTCAATATAGCATTCCGAGTTGGAGTTGCCTTGAAGTCGGCATCACAAGTCAGTGTGCAGACCCTGAGGAAGAGGTCACTTCTGACACTATACACAATATATATCTTAGGAAACAATGGGCCAGATGTACGACCGTTTTTGCATGTGCAAACGGGTTTGCGTACCTATTTGCGCATGCAATAACAGCATGGGCCATGTACAAAGCCTATTTAGCGAGTCACAATTTATTTGAGACTCGCTAAATAGGTTTTGCGACTTGCTATTAGGAAGGGGCATTACCTTCCTAATGGCGTGCGCAAGCCCATGTATGAATCTTTTGCGTCCGCTACTGCGGGCGCAAAACACTTGCAAAATACCACCCTCTTTAGGAGGGTGGTAATGCTTTCGCAAAAGGGAAATGGTCCCCAGGGGACCCCTTTCCCTTTGCAAATACATGGGAAAATATTTTTTAAGTGCAGGCATTGGTCCCAGGGACCACTACCTGCCCTTGGGGTCGCAAATTGTAAGAGGCTCATTAATATTCATGAGCATCTCAATTTGCGACCCCATTGGGAATAGCTAACAGGGTGTTGCACACTGTTGGACAGCCAAAATAGCACCTCGCAAATTGCGAGTCGCAAAAAACTTGCAATTTACATCCAAAATAGCGCCTCGCAAATTGCGAGTCGCAAAAAACTTGCAATTTGCGAGGCGCTGTTTTGGACATCATACATCTGGCCCAATAAGCCTAAATACCAAATACCCTCCAAGTCAGCTGGTAATTTTAAATATGCATACTGTCCACAAATAAAATCTGCCATGTTTCTCCCGATAACTCAAATGTATGTTCACAGTCACTTTTTCCTACATGTCTTTTTCTATTCTGAAATCTTCTCTTAAAAACACACACTTTTCCTTTCTGTCTTTTGTTCACTCTTAATCTTGAAAAATTCATTTTCTTTCTATAGTCATCTTCTTTTTTCCATGCATCATTTGAAACATCTTCGTTTGGATTTTTACTATGTGCAATGTGTGCCCTTCTTTCTTCTAACATCATGATAAATGTCTTTTCTAATGGTCTCATTAAGAAAGCTAAAATATTTTCATAATCCTTAACAGTGTAAATAGGAAGATAAAGTCTAAAATAATGCCTAGCAGTGTCCATCTCTTTTGCTTGTGGGTGTAAGTTCATGCCTTTCTGTAAAGGTACTTTCAAAAGGATCATGTCATGGTTAGAGTAATAATATTCAAAGTGCTGTTGCCTATAAGCTAACCAAGCAATATGCTGCATGAAATTGCATATGACAAAGGAAAGCGATGGCATGTCACCTCAGCCGAGGAAGGCAACAATCGTTAGCATTAATACTACTACAAAGAATTCAATCCCCATGATAATCTTGCATCTAACTCTGGTTAAATACACATGTATATCTGAAATCAGATCTCTTAAAAGGTTGAGTGTAGCAGCCCATTAGAATCATTATTATATTGCACAGACTTCTTCTTTTTTTTCTTCAGAATTATATTAGTTTCTTGTAGCTTTATTTACAACAATTTTCTTATAGTCTTCCTTAACCCTACTCCGTGTTCTTCTAAAATGTTATCCCTACTCTTCTACTGCTACCTCGGGCCTAAGTAATCTTCTTAATTCTTCTTAGCAAATTATCAGTCTTTATTTCAATCTATTTGTACAGTTCATTCAACAAGTGTGTCAACAACTGATTTTTCTTTTTCAAAGGCTTTTTTCAAACTTAAAAATCGACAGTTTCAAGGGCTTTCAGGCAACTCCCTGCTCCAGTCGAGCAAATCTGACATTGGGACATTTAGCAATTAGCTAAGGTGGTAGATCTATTCAGGTGCAGAATATCTTCGGCTAGGTACTCTTAGGGCCAGATGTATCAACATTGTATTTTACGAGTCCTTAATAGCAAATTTTACCGATTCGCTGTTATGGACTCGCAAAATGCAATGTATGTAGGCTTCGCAATAAAATTGCGATTCCATGCATTCCTTAATTGCGACTCGCGAATTGTGAATAAGGAATGACTTTCCATTCATTCCTATGGGCCTTGAGACCCATAGGAATGATGGGAATTGCATGCGCAATTTGCGAGTACCCAATAGGTACTCGCATATTGCGCATGCAATCTCAAGGGTGCAAGGGTGCCAAAAGGACACCCTGTTGCACCCCTGAAATATGCATGTGTGCACATGCATGTATGCACACCACATGGCACCAAGAAAAATGCAAAAAAGTGCATTTTTCTAGGAATTTGCAAATTACCTCAAACTTGAAGTTGGTGGTAATTTGTGATTCCTTAAAGCCAGGTCGCAAATTTTTTTTGCTTCCTGCATTGCATTTAAGGAATCACAAATTGCGATTCCCTAAATGCATTCACAAAATAGGTAATCGCAAAAATTGTGATTCCCTATTTTGCGAATGCCTTTTAAGATGATACATCCCAAAAGGCTTTTTACCGTTCGCTAACAGGCCAATTCTGCAAATTGGCCCATTTGCGAATGGTAAAGCGCTTGATACATCTGGCCCTTAATCTTTTGGATCTTCTTGGAACCTCATCACTTTTTGTGGCACTTATGACACTCAACTCTATTTCTTCTGTGTTTGTTGGTGGCATTGATCCAATTAACACACTTGATTTTAACTTCTTTTGATCACAGAGTCTTGTACATTCAGCATTGAAAGTTCTTTCTGGTCTCGATATAATGCTTGTTCCTTCTCTTGGATCTTCTTGATGCCCTGAAAGTATCTTGACTATCAATTTTTCAGGAGTTCTTACTCCTCCTTCTATTCCAAGAGCTACAATGCCACTTTGTGTGATATGTGGGAATTGAATATTTTCACCTGTCAGGAGTTCTTCACCCATTTTTCCTTGCTGTGTGCCACTTGGGGTACGTGTACTATCTGCTCACTCCGACACATTTAACTGCAGCATTTGTGACTAAAATCACCTGGTAAGGGCCTTTCAACCTTGGCCCCAGACCAGACTTTTTCACATGCTTGTTAAAGAGTACCCAGTTGCCTGGACTCAAATTGTGGCCCCCTCTTGATGCAGATTCACAGTGACAGCTTCAACCTGTCGAGAAACAGAATACATCACATTAGCCAATCCTTGGCAGTAATCGAGTACATTGTCATGTGCTGTGTTCCCAAGTGCATTGACAGGTACAGGAGGCAGTCTCATTGCTCTTCCAATTAAAATCTTGTGGGGAGATAAATTGGGGTGGGTGGTGGACTCCACTCCGCCAATTGAGATGGCAGAGTTTTGCCCACTCCATGCGCCATTTAGGAATAGTTGGGTCATAGCACAAGAATGCAGAAGACACAAGTCTATTAAAGTCTTTCCATCCTTTTCTTGAGAGTCAGTCAGTCAATCCAAGAAAAAATGGTTTGTCTTCTGGCTTTCTCGTTCTCTTTCTTTCACTGTCGTTCCACTCGTCACCCAGGCCTCACTGGAGTGTAGTCCTCAAAAGAAGCAAAAAAGGGAGATGCCGTGAGTAGGTTGACTGTGGTCACCTAGGTGCTCTCTTGATTTGTGTTCCCTCCACCACCACACCATACTCGTGATCACCTCTCACTTTTAGTGATCATTGTACCCTGTGAGTTGTGACTAGCTCCTGCCCACCACCTGTGAAATGCCATAAAGTTTAGGTAAGGAACTTGCCTGCAGCCACGTTCCACCTGGGACGAGACGGGCTGGAATGCGACAGCCTCTCTCCTCTCGGAGTCCGAGGTGTTGCAGGGGGACAATGCTGGATTTTTCCCCTTTCACACTGTTCAGGTCAGGAACCCGGATTCTACCTTCCTCATTAGGTCACAAATGTCCTGGACTCCTCTCCCCCTCGAAGCTGGTGTCCTCATCCTTTTCTGGGTCTTCCCTCTCGTCTCCTCCGCACCTGCGGGTTGGCCCCACCTTTTCTTCTACGTGCAACTGATACGCTAGTGCGCTCACCAAGTACTGCCCAATCCGCTGCTGGCCGCCATCTTGGAGTTCTCGGGAGCGGCCAGCGCGGTATCACAGTAGGCTTTCACTGAGTGGGAGAAAATGCACACGATAACCAGGACATGTCTCAGCCCATTACGAACAGGCATCTTGCTAAAATCCATTTGCATTCTGTTGAAAGGACCATCTGATCTCCATACGTAACTCAATGTAACTGGTATTTGTTTCCCTACATTCATCCGTTGGCATGTGCCAAAATGGTGACATAAATTCTCATCAAGCATCCTGAATCTGGGGTAAAACAATTCTGTCTAAAGGACCTGACCATAGCATCCCAACCTAAATGTGTGGGACCATGAACATATTGTGTCATAGGAGATAACAAACTGACTTGCAACACTGATCTTCCATCTCCTGAAATCCAAATATCATTTGTGTTTTTTCCACATCCTGCTCTGATCCAACCCTGCTATTCTGCCTCAGTGATATTTTCCTTGAGTTCTTCTCATGTGTCAGCTACAGAAATCAACATTGCAAAGACAGTGTGTTCCTGAGATGTATCCATTAATGTTCCATTAAATGGGCAGGCCACTGTGGCATAGTATTATGTTACCTCATCAGCATTGCATTTGCCAACTGTGACATTACCATTGTCACTTCTATGTGCTGCACATTTAACAACAGCAATTTCTGTGGGAAGTTGTAATGCATCCAATAATCTCTTTACATGTTCACCGTTTCTAACCGGTGAACCTGATGATGCCATGAAACCTCTTTGTGACCATATCTGTCCCAAGTCAAGTACAACACCGAATCCATACTGACTATAAATATAGTAATTCTCATTTGGGCTGTTAGACTGCAGACTCTGGTAAGGGCAATCAAATCTATACCTTGTGCTGAGGTTATAGCTCGCAGCCGGGAAGCTTCAACAATGTCTTGGATTGTGCAAATAGCATAAGCTGCTCACAGGAAACCATCCTTTGATCTCAAGCATGAGCCATCCACAAACAATACTAATTGGGTCTTTTTAAAAGCTTATTCTTTAACGTTGGGTCTTGGCTTGGTACATAATTCCATGACATCTAGACAGTCGCTGAAAAACATCAGAATTTTCAAAATTTTCAGGATGGGACATCAAAGTGCTTGGATACAAAATCTGACAAAGTTTCAACTTCACTTTGTCAGATGTAGGAATTTGTTGCTCATATTTAGTTAGACGGGAACTCATCATGTATTGGGTTTTGGTTCTAGTAAGCAAACTTTCCACTGATTGAGGAACCATAACAGCTAAAGGATGTCCCATCACTATCCTTTCACACCTCTCGAGACTCACTGCGGCTACCGATTTCAGACAACCAGGCAACGCTGAGGTGACAGGATCAAGGGTTATTGCAAAGTATGCATGGGCTGCCTAGCCTCACTATGCATTTGTGTAAGCACTGAGAGAGTGCAACCCTCCATCTCATTGCAAAATAAGGTAAATCTCTTGGTATATTCTAGCATTCCTAGTGCTGAGACACAACAGAGACTTTCTCTCAGCTTTAGGAAAACTTTCAGGCATTTGTTGTCCCATGCAATTGGATCAGGCACATCTTTGTGTGTCAGATTTAACAAAGGTTAAGCCATGATGGAAATGCTTGGTATCCATTGTCTACAGTAGCCAACCATTCCCAGAAACATTCTGACTTCTTTCTGCTTTTGAGGAGGACCCATTCTTAAATTTGCCTCCACTCTCTTTAGTGACACTTTTCTTATTTCCTTTTCAATGATTATAAAGATAGAATTGGTTTTGACAGTATTGCAATTTGCAAGGGGATACTTTATGTCCATTTTCAGCAAGATGATTTAAGAATGCAAAGATGTTCTGCTTACAGGTGTTTTTTTGTTTCGGATGCCACAAGTAGGTTTTCAATGTACTGAACAAGGACTGAAGTACAAGGCATTTGCAATGTCTCCAAATTATTCTTTAATATTTGATTAAATATTGATGGACTTTCATTACACCCACATGGAACTCAGCACCATGACAAAACTCTCTCTCAAAACCTTCATGACATCAGAAACCTCTTGTCCTCATGTAAAGGAATCGAAAAGAAAGCTTGACAAAGGTCCACAACAGTGAACTGTTCTGCTGTGCATAGAATCTGGTATAATATTGTTTCTGGATTTGGTACCACAGGACAAGATGGGATTACAATTTCATTAATTCACCATTTGGCTTCTGTAATCCTAAAATCATTGAGTTGCACGGACTCCCGATTATTTCTCTTAAAATCTCTTTCTGCAAGATGTCTTCAGTTATTGGGATTATTTCTGCTATTATCTCTGGGGTCATGTAATAAGGTGATGTTCTTGGTAAAATCCCATTGGGCTTGAATGTGATACAGACAGGTTCTACACCTTTGCTTGGTCCAATTTCTTTCAATGTAAGATTCAATAATGTTAAATTCACAGTTTCTCTTAAATCAGGGGACAACTCTTCTACACTTCTCAATTGGCAAATTCCCACAGCATCTTGTTGAGTTCATTTAAATTCCACATCCTTGTCATTTGTTTGAATCTCTAGTTCCTTAGAGGTACAGTAAATTGTGCACTTTAACTTGCACAACAAATCACATCCCAATAGAATTACAGGACGTGAGTCACACACAACAAATTAGTTATTTTCTTCAAATGAACCTGTTTTTACAGGTACTTTACTAGCGACAGGATTTGTAGTTTGCTTATTTGTAACTCCTACAACCTGGATTATCTTTCCCAAGAGGGGTAGGTCTGGGACTTCTGCTGTTCTAACAGAGGAGCAGTGTTTCACCGGAGTCAATACGAATTGACACTTGGTGACCATCTACCTCACCTTCTACAAATGGTTCACTCTGGTCTACCTCTAAGCCTGAGCCAGTTATACAATCTGCATCCCCTCTGAGGTACGGTCATTGAAATTCCTCTGTCTCAAAATTCTCACTCTCGAGCATAAAGAATTGCTGATATGTATTCTGACTCTGCGTCTGAAATGTATTTCTATTTATCATGCACAGCTGATTCATGTTCATTTTAGTATTACCCACATTGTGTTTCACCATAGGGCTTGTGGGACTGGCATTTTTGGAATGTGTGCCTGCATAGGCACTTGCAGTTGCTGAACAGGAACATTCTGGATTTGTACTGGATTCCCATCTTGAATTTGATTATTAGCATTCATTCTATCTGGATTAAGCCTACACTTGTGCTTCCAATGCCCGGTTTTGTTGCAACGAGGACAAGGACTCATTTTCTTCAATTTTGCAATATCTACACCTGTACTTGGATCAATTGGAACTCCTCACCTCTTAGTTGAAAGCCAACCATACCGCCTTAAACACCTTGATGACCAACGCCCTGCATCTCATTCTGAAAACCGGCATTCTGCATTGGACCAACATTTCCTGCAAAAGAGTGATTCTGAAAACCTTTCTGTGCCTGCTTCATCTGTGCTAGCATTACTTTCTCTTTAATGTTTCTCTGCTTCATCTCTTGTTCATCACTACAGTACTTTTCATATTTCAGGACCTCATCTAATGACTTTGTTTACCAATTAAACACATTCCGCTGTATATGCTGACTGATCTCTGGTCTCAAACCAAGCATAAATTGTGAAATAAAGAATCCGATATCAGTGGGCTCAAGATGCGTTTGACATGTATTCTGCTTAAATGTCTTTAACATTTTTTCATAATACTCATGCACTGACTCTTTCAATTTTTGATGGATTCTGTTTAATCTCACATAATCCAAACCTTTCAGAGGAAATCTGTCCTTCAGGAAAGTAATCACCTCATTGTATTTATCCATCACAGTAGTTGATGGTGCATTCATGCAGGAATCTCTTGGCGGTTCTGCATCTGGCTAATAAACATCAAGGTTGCATTCACCCCACAAATCATTTGAGGCAACTCAGTCAAAGAATGTATTCAAATCAATCCATATCAGCTTTGAAATCTTATCAATTCTTTCAACCTGGGTATACCATTGCATAGGGCTTTCTCCCAATTTTGGAAAATGGTTCATAAATGATGCAAGGTCTCTACTCTAAGGCACATTAACATACCTTCCACCTGGTATTTCTCTTAATGGGTAAGCCAAAGCTTCCCCATTTTCTGGAAGACCTGGAGATGGCTTTCGATAACTTCAGCTGCTTCTGCCTGACTTCTCAAACTCACACAATCTGCTAACACTCTTTACCAATTCAATAATATGTAATTGTATTCATGAAGAATGCATTGTCTCAATTGATTCATCATCCAAATGTCCTCTAAAACGTCTCTGCAATGGGATGCTTTTTGAAAAATCAACTTCATATTTGTTTGCCAAATCAGCCAGTTTGTCGTGGACTGTTGCAGCTCTCCTGGTAATTTCTTGCACAAATAAACAAGGTTTTATTCTTGGTATTGATGTATCTGTTTGAGATCCAAACACCCTCTAATTATTTCCTCTAATTCTATTCTTATGTTCTGGATATTTAATGGTGTCTGTCTTTCTGCACTCTGACTAACTTCCAAACCTCCTGAGCATTCTGTCATTGTACTGGCTCTGGCAACATCCTCAAACCATGGGGGAAAATCCCCGCCTCAAATAGATTTGTCTCACAGTGTGAGTTACTGCTTTTGGGCCACAATTAATCAGAGCATTCAGTGAGCACATCTCTACTGGCAGTGCTGTGATCACCCTAATAACGGGTACTGGTGCAGTCACAATGTAAGCAGTAACATCTGTAAACACTACCATCTGAACAGTCTCTACTTGGGCTGGTGCAATATTTAATATCACTGGTTGTGCAACATGTTGTCTCATTACAGTGTGTGTTACCACTGGTTGTGATACTACTGGCTGAGCTACGACAGGCTGAGTCATTGGTACTGGTCTAGCAATTTCATATACATTTGGATCTACAGGGTCTTTAGCCACTGTCACATTACCAGTTGTTGTTCTATCAGTGTTCGTCACGGGACCCACATAAGGCAGTAGATGTGCAGCCTGTAATTCATCCAAAATGTAATCTCCTGAATTAGTATAAGCACCTAATTTTGTTTCATCCTTTGTCTCTTTATTCCCTTTTTCTTTAGCCTTTTTGGGTTTCTAGGGTTTTGGGGATTTCTAATTTTTCTCATTTGTAATTGCACGATATAATTTAGTTCCCTCCACTATTGCCTTTCTCCATTTCTGCTGTCTGTCATACCGTACAGCATCTGCATACATTTTTATAGCTTGCTTTGTTTGTCTTTGATATTTCTCTCTCTCAACCTGTCAATAATTCTAAGAGTGAATGTTCCTCATCTTGGGAAACTCAATGCACCTTCTTTCTCAGTGATCTTGCTCCATTGACGAAGCCTTACACAGCACTGGCTGCCCCAACAAGGGTGAACAACTAAAGCCTGTCACCGAAGTAAGTGTTATCATGTACTGCATTTACTTTGATGCATCGGGACAAACTGAGTGCTAGGATGTGAGGCGCTGTGCACCCACTCTCCTCCTGTTTCATAAATCTCCCTTGAGCTAATAAGCTGACGAGCTCTGGTTGATGCACGTGCGCCCAGCGAGTGGTACAGAGACCTGAGAAGACTTTGGGCAGCATTTCCAGCACCCCCAAAAAGAATGTGTTTCTCTCTACTGAAGAAGGACAACTATCCTGAAACATGTGTCTAGAGAAACACAGCACTGGTTGCCCCAAAAAGGATGAAAAACTAAAGCCTGTCATTAAAGTAAACCTTATCATGCACTGCATTTAGTATGATGCATCGGGGTAAACTGAGTGCTGGGATGTGAGGCAGTGTGCGCCCACCCTCCTATCATACACATGTATGTAGCCATTCACCAACCATCATGTGATAAGCAGGTGTACCCTCAGGAGGTGCCTATTCACCTTCCCGAACAGCGATACTCACATCACCTCTCATTAAATCTTTGATTGCTTTAAAAGATTTCATGATTTCAAATTTAATTTAATAAATGGCAAAATATGAAATATAAATCTTCAATGTTTTGATTCTGTTCTGCACACATCAGACTCTATATTGTGCAGTCAACGGCCTCTCACAATCTGCACTTTATATCATTAGCAGACAAGAATACCAAAATGAACTCTTTGTTTATCTATCTATCCTGGAATCTTAGACTACTTCTTAGTCCGATAACTTCTTTAACTTCTTCAACAAAAGCATGTAGACATCAGCGAATCGCAAACTTCAATAATTCATTCAACACATCAATTCACAATAACCAACACGATTGTGATACATAACCCTTCCAATTCATCACCTTCAACCACCTCGGAAAACCACACTCCGTCAACCTTCAAACTCAGGCTTTGGGCAAATGGGCATTGGGCATTTATCTATCTCGGGGCAATTTAAAAGTTTTGCAGCTCCTCTTTCTCATTACATAAACCATCCTCCGCTGCCAACTTTGGTGGAGCAATGACTTTAAATAAATATTTGGTTTACGGTATAATTTTTACAAACTCAGAAGTTACTGTTTACTCTGGCTAGGTCGACAGACCTTTGTAGTAGATGAGATTAATCAGGTGCTGCAACTCAAATTAATTCAGTATCACAGTTTCAATTTATATTCTCTGGGAGTCAATAATGAGATTTGGTGTATTTTTAAGCTTGTAATAAAGTCTCAATTCTTTAAATCTTTATTAATATTCTCAATACATCTCATCAATAATAATCAGTGTCAATAAAGCAATCATTGTGAATTCATATTCAGCAAAATTCAATATGTCCCATGAACGAAAAGTTCCTATTCTAAGATTGAATAGTAAGACAAACATTTCTTATAGAACCCATAAAGAGCTTCAACTCGACAGGTGAAAGCATAACGCTTTTAGCAATTCTCAGAGCAGCATAGATCTAGGCAGGGAAATAAAATGGGTCTCTCAGGGTGAATCTGAGCAGCATAAGCAAAGCGCTCTACAAGGAAGTCAGGATATCTCAAGAGAGGAGTCTTTGTTTACTCTAGAGACACACATTTATGTAACATTTGTGTATCTACAGTTGAAACAGGCTGTTGCAGTCCTCAGTCCTCTCATCCAATTGACCTATGGTGTCCTCATGGGAACAGCAGAGCACCATCGTTTAAGCAGTTCAGAAAAATAAGGCTTAAAAATTGTAAGTGTTATAATGAAACATTTCATAAATATTGTGTAAGTTGAGGTTTGGTTCCCACTGTTCATTTCTACTACAAGACAAAACAGTTTATGGTTAGGTCTCTACATTACACCGATGAAATCATGCAACTATCACACAATCTAGCTATGCAAATTCTACTCATGTAGAAACATTTAATAAAATTAAACTACACAATTTGATACATTATTCTATTCTATGAAAATATCTCTATTGGATGACCAAAATCTAGCACTTTCTATTAGTTCATGTTCAGTTGAGCATTTTTGAATCATTGAAAGTCTTGCATTTCCTTACTGACATTCGTGACCTTAGGTCAGAAAAAAGGAAAAGTAAAACAAATACATTCAGAAGGCTTTCTAACTCTATACGTCCAGCTACGAAAGTCTTCACATTATTTAAACAAGTTAATTGCATTCATTTTTATTTATAAAAAATGCTCCAGTACCCCTCTCAAGCAACAATCACAATCCTTGTCATGGTGACTATATTAAAGTTACTGTTTTTAAATCTGAGGCAACTTGGCTTAAAAGCAGCCAGACTTCACTTAGAGGCACTGTGTAACGTATTTATGCAGCATTTAAAAAGTATAAAAGTGAAAACACAACACAAGAAAAACTCCACTGAAAGATTTATAAACTATTTGACATCAAAACAACAAAAATGAAATCAGTACAACTGGAGTTATGAATTTGTAATGTTTTTTTGTGAAAACTGGCACCTAAAAGATCAAAGCCCCAACCGTTGATATCTAGTTACATGGGACTGAGACAAAGTCAAAATGTATGGCCAACCACATTGGAGCGTGGGTTTGATACAAGGAGTGGATTTGCCTGTTCTGTGCTTACCTCTAGACTGAAAAGAAATTTTGTGAAAAAATGTCTGAGAAGGTAAAATTCAGCGGGGCAAGGTTGTATGTGGTGTCTGAGGAGGCGATGTCGTTGGAGAGACGCTGGGCGAAGTCACAGTGAAGATTTCTACATTCAGACTTTACTGGAAGTCAAAATTCTCCAGTGGGACGAACCTGCAGGCTGCAGCTGATGAGGGCTCCACAAGGCAGGATACCTGTTCTGTGGAGAGCCTCTGAACAGAATTTGCTGATGCCGAGAAGAACGTAGCAGGAGCCACCGTAAAGTCAGGTTGACCGGTGATGCATCTTCGGCGGATTGATGAGCAGGTAGGCCCCTGCCTCCTCTTGCTTTTCTATCTGGGCACATTTATCTCCACTTTTAAGGGTTCAGAACTGGATGGGCACCACGTGAAGGGTCAGGACACACACAGGCTGCCTCCATGTGCAGGTTTAAGATTATGGGAGTGTTTTCTGTCTGTAAGGCTTTGATCAGAAGGCTAGCCAATTAGCCCTTGGAGTCACTCTGTAATTCCAGGTTCAAGAAGTGCAACAGGGTTCAAGCAGCAGGGGGGATTCTGAGGGTTCAAGGCAGGACTCAGGCAGCAGATCAGGCCTTCCAGATGCAGCAAATCAGTCTTCTGAAGTAGACAGCAGGGCACAGCAGCAGGCAGAAAGTGGACTGAAGTGTGGGTCTGAGGGTCCTACTATTATACCTGGTGCCTGCTTTGAAGTAGGAGAAAGATCTAGAAATTTCCTTTGAAGTGGTTGTTATTTCCTACTTTCCTGCCATGCTCCAGCCTTGCTGCAGGTACAATGGGTTATTGTGAAGCCTTTGTTTGAAGGCAGGGCACAGCCTATTGATTGCAAGAGGCGCTGTGCCCAGCTCCATCCCCCATCCTGCCAATGATGGCCTATTCAGGCACACCTAATCATTCTCTTGTGTTGCTCTCTCAGAGGAATAAGAAAGTCCAAATGCCAAGCTATCCAAAAGTGGCGTTTTCACAATTGTAACTTAAAATCTGACTTTAATATTAAAAATGATTTTAAATTACAACGTCTCAGACCACAAACATAAATTTTCTACCTGTTCCCAATTGAACATTAGCACTTATTAAATTAAATAAGGAAACCCAATGTTATACTATGGCAGTGATAGGCCTCACAGTGGTGAAAACAAATTTGTGAGTTTTTCATTACCAGGACATCTAAAATATAAAAGTATGTGTCCAACCTATTAACTACAATGCACCATGCCCAATGGTCTATCTAGAGGACTACCATAGTGGTGATTTATATGCAATTAAAGGGCAGTTCAAAGCTTGGCAAGAGGGTAATTTTGCCACGTCAAATTGGCAGTTCAAAACCACATTCAGGGGCTGCAATGGCAGACCTGGGACATGTTTTAAGAGGCTACATAAGTGGGTGGCACAATAGTTGCTGCAGGCCCACTAGTAGCCTTGTTTTGCAGGCCCATGATTTATTGTATGCCACTTTACTAGGGACTTGTGATTAAATTAATTATGGCAATGAGGTGTCAGCAAATTTTAGCATGTTTTAGAAAATGAGCACAATCACTTTAGCACTGAGTAAAGTAAAGTAAAGTGGTAAAGTGCACAGAGTATTAAGGCCAGCAAAAGCGAGTTTAGAAAAATAGGAGGGGTGATAGTAAAATGTTTGTGAGTGAACCTGCAGAAAAGGTAAAGTCCAAAAGGGCATGTACATTGCAATTAGATAATATCATAGTCAATGTGGTGCCCTGAATTTTCCAGAAATACAACTCTGTTTTCCAGCCTTCTACTCTCCTGTCACTTGGGGCAATTGCAATTGCAGTGACAACCAGTCCTTAGGCAAAGGCCCTGTCCTATATCCTTTTGAAATACCATTGTTTGGCTGCGAAGACAGGCATGGGTGAGATATATATGGGCTAAAGTACCTCCTGCCTTTTATTACAAAGATATTGTAAGTTGAGAGAAGTTCCCATTTAGAGGAATGAAGCCAAAGAATATAGAACTCTGAGGTAACAATAAGTGTATTCCTTATAGTACATGGTCACAGCATCACCTTTCCCTCAAACCACTTCAGTCCTTCATGAGAGCATGTCCGCATTATATAGTACTGGATGTACCCAGGGCCAGTAAATTAAATGTTACTAGTGGGCCTGCAGCACTCATTGTACACCCACCAAAGCAACACTTTAAAACATGCCTCAGGTCTGCCATTGCAGCCTGCAATGCAGTTTTAAACTGTCAATTTGACCTTCTAAAATAAGGTTTTTGCCAGGCCTACACAATTTTAAACATATATGTCACCATTAAGGTAGGCCGTAGACAGCTCATAGGGTAGAGTGCATTATATTTGCAAAGTAGAACATGTGCTTTTAAATTTTTTTTCGTCCAGGTAGTGCAAAATTCCTAGATTTTTACTACTATTTTTTACAGCCTACCTCTCCCATAGGATAGCATTGGGTTACCCTGGTACATTTAAAAAATGCTAATGTTTGATCGGGAGGAGGTAGAATTGTCACGTTTGCACTCAAATAAATACTAATATAAAAAAAATGTAATGGTAAAGTCGATTTTTAGATTGAAATTTTGAAATTGACACTTTTGGAAAGTTGGCATTTTCCTGTCCAAAAGCTTCCAAGACCTTCTAGGGGTTTCCAGCTGCCTGGGCCCATTGAATGGCTTCCCCATTAAGCATGTGGATCAGGCCCGTACAGTGAACAATAGGAGACTAGGTGGGACAAGCTGGGTTGAGCTGTTCCCTGCCCCGCTTACATTTCAAAGGGCTTGCCTCCAGCACACACAAAGAAGTCTAACACTAGACTTTTGTGACACTAGACTTCTTTGAGCCTTGATAGGAGAAGGGAAGAACTTTCCAGACCCAGATGTGAGGGTAGCCTTGAAACATCCCCCACTTCAATGGATTGCCCAAGGTCTAAATATTGGACATCCTGAGCCACTCTTTAGTACACATCTAGAGGGCGGAGATTACAGAAGAAGGACTGGCTTGTTCCACAGAGGACTGCCATGCTGCTTGAGGCTTATCTTGTTCTGCAGGGGACATTCCTGTTGCTTGAGGCCTTCCCTGCTCCCTAGGGGACTGCCTTGCTGGTTGAGGCCTGCCTTGTTTTGCTGAGGACTGCTCTGCTGCTAACAGAGGACTGCCCTGCTGCTTGAAGCTTTCCGTGCTTGCTCTATGTGAAGGAAGGCTGGGCCTGCCCCTTTGATTCCAGACTACCTGAGTGATTACAAAGGTCAGTTAGCCGATCTACTGTTCTGAGCTACAGGGACACAATAAGCTCCAGAGGCCTCAATGCAATTGCCTATCTGACCTGCTGCAACCAGATCTGCCTAGATCTCCAGCTGGATCTGACAGAGTCATCCTGGCCCCTTATAGAGTGAATTCCTGATCCCCAAGAGGAGCCTCCCCTAGTTCTGTACCCTTCACTGGCATCAGAGTGCACTATTCTACAAGAAAAGGAGAAATTCAGAAATGTTGGACACTTTGCAGTGGAATTAGTGAGGGATTTTTCTTATGCTTTGTTTTCACTGTAATAATATTTGTGTTCTACATAAATATTTAACATAGTGCCTCTAAGTTAAGCCTGACTGTTTTTGTTCCAAGCTGCCGGAGTGTTCAGCACTGGTTAATTTAGTGACTCTTGTGGTTCATCCTGACAAGGCTTGTGGTTGCTGCCTGAGTGGGGTTCTCACCCACAAAATCAATAACCCATTTTCTTACGATGTTGATTAGGTCCTTCTTAACCACTTTTCCTTAGAATGCTATGTCCTTTGTCGGGCGCAGCCGGGCTTCCCAAGCAGAAACCTTTTCCCCAGGAGCGATGCCAATGCCTCACCCTTTCTCAAAAACACCCTCCACCCAGTGTTGCACTAAACACACACTAGGGTAGGAACCGTGTCCTTAAAAAAAGGAGAGACTTATGAGACCACCAGCATAGTCTCTCAACTGCCAACAGAAATAGGGCCAGGATTGTGGACTGGAAAATCTATATGGAAGACAAAATGACATAAGAAAGAAACATATCAAACATACTTACTAAGGGAGAACATTCCCCAATTAAACAACTGTTGGTTCCCTCGAGGTTGTGTACTGTCCCAAACTTACTTGTATACCATACAGGTAGTAGAGTGATGTGAAGGCACGAGTCTCTTCCAAAAGGAAATGCCCTAGCTGTTAGCTTGACAGCAAGGGTGGAACAAATAAACAGGTTGAGGCACAGGGAACGATAATATGGACAGTCTGCCGGTCTCAGCAAAGAAATTCCAAAACGTGCGTTGTCTTAATCTTGGGCAATGGGAAAGTTTGGGGGCCAGTGCTGAAAAGGTAACAGGGCCAAACGAGGATCGCACGAGGAACGCTATCTCGCGTCCTACAAAAGAAATCAGGCACCCGCTAATGCGGAAAAGTTCTCACGAAGCAAACGCGTCCTCGCGTTTGCATAGGAGGCGGTTATGAAGGCGGGACTGCACGGGAAGAGTTCTCACAAAACAAACGCGTCCTCGCGTTTGCAATAGGAGGCGGTAATGAAGGCGGGACTGTACGGGCGCCGACGAGGGACACACTTCACAGAACTCCACAAGTGCACGCGAACCAAGGAGGAGCAATGATCGCTCAGTGAAGAAATACCAGGAATGCGATAACGCTCAAGAAGCGCTTGAATCTTCACGGGAGGGAAACACACAGGTGGGTGTCAGGAGTATGGAGGGCAATTCCAAAAAGGGCTCCGGAATACAGGAAAACAGCACAGCACAGCGGCGGGGATCCAAGGTCACAAGGCTAGCTTCTGCCAAGATGAGTATCGTAGTTTCCAATACGTCAGGGAGTTTCACCAGAAAGCCAAGCACTGTGGCCAGTGCAAAGTCGGCTTAAGAACCCTCCCAATCACGTGACCTGTCCAGGGGCAGTATGGGGCAGTACACAACCCTCCTCCCTTAAGGTGCGTGATGGGATGGGTAGTCTAAATACCACACAAGGTACCCAAGCCCTAACAGCCCTTATTTGGCATTTGGAGCAGTAATCACTTAAGCCTTCTTTCATACCACCTTTCAGGCAGAGAGGGAAAAAAATGTTCTCCATTGTTTTCATGGTTCTCTATGTGATGGCTTATATTTCCTTATGTTGAAATTTTCTATCTACCTGCGATAAGTGAGGGTAAGGGGTGAAAAACCCATAGGAAGCTATGTATATCTGAAAAGTGTCAAAATACTTAATTCAGTAAGGGTCATATGTGCATGTCGCCGAAGGTTTTTCCAAACAAACTAGTAATAGAAATAACAAAATAGTAAACATAAGTTAGAGACCCTGAGAGGGACAAATCCAACCTCTATTGATAGCATTTTTCAGGCAAAGTCAAAAGAAATTCTTTTTTTTTTAAATGTATTTTTTATTGAAGCAAAACACAAATGGACATTTCACAAACAATTATCATCAAGATATTGCACTAATCATTTTACATTCACTTAGCCAACCTTAAATTAGCTATAAACCAACAAGGATCAAAGTATCAAAACATTACAAATCAACCTGTTTCAACAGTTAAATGGCCGCATCTTAAACTACTTTCAGCTATATGAGTTTTGCTATTAAAATGCTAAAATAGTTAGTGCTACAGTACTCAGGGACTGATGGAGCAGGGGAAATACAATTTTTTTTGTACCCCTTCAAAATTAATGACCTCATAGCTTTAAAAATACTAACTGAATGCATGTATTAATCACCAAATGCACCTTAATTAGACACTACACGTGGGAAACCAACTGGCATTGCAAAAATCTAATTTATTTACAAATGTGAAATTAAATTAACATAGGTTTGTGATTCGTGTAGAAAGTAGAAGTAAATTGCATGTAAATCGTTTGTAGTAAAATTATATTGTGGCTAAGAATGCAGACGGTCAGTGAAATGGCTTTAAATGTCGCTTATGCTAGGTAACACCTAACACGGGTCATTAGAATGGTGGGTGGTAAACAGAAGGGCTTATTTTCCATGTCTAATTTCTGCTATGTTGTTTTCATATTAGTTCCGTTCAGCCTGCTAGGCCTCGCCTGAAAAATGGCTGCTGCAGAAAGACGTGATTGCTTGCGCCGAATAAAGATGGCCCCCGCGCATTAACAGAATGGAAGTTCCAGTCACAAGTGTATGGCCTATACCCGCAGTGAGAGATGTCAAGGCCAGTCTGACCTTAAACAAGAGTTATGCCAAGAGTTCATTATGAATGCATGAGAACGGATGGGAGACTCGAACTCCAGAAGATGTACTAATCCATGACTGTCGAATAATGTTGCAAATATATTAACAAAGTTAAAATACATTTAGACTTGATGAATCACAAGAATTATTGTCTGCATTGATTGTTTGCGGAACCGGTTCTAGCATGGAGGACAATGAGGTGACCATCACCACCCCTCCAATGGACCAATCAGAATGAATCTAGCCCCTTAAAGGTTTCAATTTTGGGTATAGAAAGTTAGTGTAAAGGGTGTAAAAGAGCTTGTGCTTACAATGATGTGTTCGGAGCACTCATTCTACATTGATCTATTCAACACGGCACGCTGTCGGTTGAGACGATTTTTCCTTCTGATACTGATAAAGACTTTGTCAATTTTGGACTTCGAACATTGATGGGGAAAAGGAACGAGACCGTCGCGGGATTGTATCTCGGGAGGGAAGATGTCCAAGGATCTTAGAGGGACAGTCAGTCAGTATTGAGAACCTATCCTGTGTTTCTTCGGTTCTCGTTCTGGTGAACCATTCTCGTCATTGCCCTACGGCCAAGGGTAATGAGTATTTTCCGTTTCTATTTCAATCTTTACTTAAATGCTTATGTAATAATGTCTAGAATATTTGTCTAATAAAACTTTACTTATTCAATTTATTCAATGAATCTAGATAACATTTCATGCTAACTCAAAACCAGAGTCTGTGGTTATTAGAATTAAAGATATGATCAATAATTGTTAAAAGGTTTTCATTGTAATTGAGCTGGACTTAATCACCATCAACTGATTCCTACTAGTTAGTCCATCGACCCAAATAGCGGAGTACCTTGATGTTTAGAACCGACAATTCTAAAATCAAATGTATATAATGTATATAGTTATTATTTAGGTAAAAATATAAACAAGGTACCCCGTATGTCTTGCAGCTTGTCTACTTATCACTGATCCAGATAGCTGAGTGAATGTGTGTTTCGGTGTCATGGGCGAAAGAGACGGATGTGCACTTTTGGTACTAGTACAAAGACATGGAAGAATGAAACGGCCAATAGCATTTTTTTCAGCTGTTTTGGACCCAGTAGCAAAAGCATTGCCTAGATGTCTAAAAGCAGTAGCAGCCACTTGTGTGAGTCTGGAACGAAGTGAAGGCATTGTGATGGGATAGCCTTTAAAGGTCTATGTCCCAAATTCAATTGAAATCCTTCTGACCAGAACAAAGACCCACTTAATGACACATAGCTGATATGAGAAGGTGATTTTGGGTGCAGACAATGTAACGATTTTGAGATGCATAAGTGTGAATCCTTCCACTTTATTGCCTGATGCAGTGAATGCAGAGGTCAAAGATGACGTTGATCACAATTGCTTGTAGTACTTGAATTCTGCACAAAGCCACACCCTGATATCAGAGATGAACCTCTAGAAGAATCAGATTATGTGATGTTTGTGGATGGATCGTGCTTGAGAACTAAAGAAGGAATTTTAAGTGCTGCGTATGCTGTATGTACGGTGACAGACATAATGGAAGCATCTTGTTTGAGAGGAATACGTTCAGCCCAAGTTACTGAGCTGATTGCTCTGATTCGAGCTTGCAAACTTGGAAGACATTTCCAAATCACTGTGATCATGGATAGCCAGTATGGCTTCGGAGTGGTACATGATTTCGGACAGATCTGGTCCCAGAAGGGATTCATGACTTCTTCAGGATCTCCAATTAGGAATGGTAAGTTTGTGAAAATGTTGCCTAAACAGATTGCGGTAGTGAAATGTGCTGCACACCAGAATGGAGATGACTACATTACGGAGGGCAACAAATTTGCGGATGAAATAGCTCAATATTGTGCCAGACATACGACTTCAATGAATCAGAGGAGGGAAAAAGAACATGTTTCATGTCCTTTGATGTTTACTAACACATATGAAACGTGGGAAGAGGTGAGACAATTGCAGGAAGAAGCAAGTGATGAGGAAAAAGAGATATGGATAAAATCAGGCTGTAGACGAAGAGAGGAAGATGAAGTTTGGGTTTACATGGATGAAAGACCAGTTATGCCTGATAGCATGATCTCTAAAATGGCACGGATGTACCATGGAAAGGCACACATAGGTAGAGATGCAATGATCAGACTTCTTAAACAGACTTGGTACAGCCCAAAATTTAGGGCTGTAGCTGAAAGCCTTTGTCAAAAGATGTCTTATATGTCAACAGTTGAATCCTGGAAGGAAAACAGTAGTGAGTTTGGGAACAATGGGACGAGAAGGAGGTCCTTTTACCAGAATGCAATTAGATATCATTCAAATGCCCCCAAGTAACAGACTGAGGTATGTCCTGGTGGTTGCCTGTTTGTTTTCTCGTTGGGTGGATGCATATTTGACAAGAAGGAATGATGGAGCTACTGTAGCAAAACTCCTACTGAGAGAATTAATTCCTAGATATGGTTTTCCGGTAACAATAGAAACAGATAGAGGAAGTGATTTCCAAAATGAAGTTATCCAGCTGATATATGAAGCATTAGACATTCAACAAAAGCTGCATTGTGCCTACAGACCAGAGGCTTCTGGGGTAGTTGAGCAAGTAAATGGCACAATGAAGAATAGGGTAGGGAAAAGGGGTCTAGCCACAGGACTCATATGGCCAGATGCCCTACCACTTGTGCTCATGAGCATGAGGAGCGTACCAGACAGAAAAACAGGTTTGAGTCCTCATGAAATAATAATGCGACGAGTAATGAGACAAGCATTCGTACCTGTCAACAAACTGCTGACTATAACTGATGATCTTATTCTGGACTATTGCAAAGGATTAACTGATGTGGTGCATTCTGTGTTTTATCAGGTTGGAACAGATGCGATCACTCTTGAAAGGAATCCAGCTCATGATCTGAGTCCAGGAGACTGGATTTGCATAAAAGTCCACAGAAGAATAAAATACCTGGTTCCTCGCTAGGATAAACCACCTCAGGTGATCTTGGTGACTACCACAGCAGTAAAGTGTGCAGGTGTGAAAAATTGGATTCATGTCAGCCATACAATCAAAGTTCCAGATCCTGGAGATCGACCTGTAAGTCAACATCTGGAAATACCAGATACCAGTTTGATGTCTGAAGCAGAACAATCTGAATCTGGTGAAAGTCAAACTGAGGACATTGAAAAGCAAACAGAAGACTTGGAAAGACAGACAATTGATATTGAAACAGGAGAGACAGAAATAATTCAAAGTGATGTTGAACAACCAAGTACAAGTTTGGGGGAAATCCCTTCAGAAGTAATTGAAACAACAGAAGAAAATCTAAAATCAGACGGAGAATCAGAGATCATAAAGTTCAAAATTAAAGAAAGTGAAGTGAGATCTAAAACAGGATCGGAAGAAGTGAAGAAGAAATAAGACAAAGGAGAGGACCAAGAAAGAGAGCTTGGAAAGTAGAACGAGAAGAAACAGAGACTGAACTAAAAAGGCCAAGAAAAGGAGACAATTGGCCCAATGAGTGTAAAAGACTGAGATATAAAATAATAAATTTGAACAAAGACAAGGAAGAACAAGTGAATGAAATCAAATAAATTTGAATAAAGGACAATTGCAGAGACCTAAAAGAGTAAAAAGACCTAATCTGAAATACAAATCACCTGAATGGACTTACATAGCACTGCCTGACATCGAAGAGGTGGATAGCAGTCAAGAGAACCCAAACGAAAATTGTAAGCAGAAGGGTGAAAGTGAACTGTGCCCATCTTGAAGAGATTGAAGGAAACCAGAATAAAGAAAAACTGACAAAAATCAAAGAAAATATTTAAGGACCAAACAGTGCGCTAAGGGCAGTTGGTTCGAAGGCCATATTTTTGAGTGTGGAGAGATACATTTTTCTGTACATATCTTAGATTATAGTTTACCATGGCAGAGAATGAAAATAGAAGCTCTAGGTGTAGGTTTCTACACATATGGTGTAGAATGTTTTTTTATTGTACAGGTTTACTGATGCTTATTTGGTTCATTTTAGCAATAATTATTCCACTTAGATTAACTGCAGAAAATACAGCTGGGATGAACAATAAAACAAATAGTGACAAGACACATAACACAAAGGATACTGCAACACTGATAGATAATACTGAGCCTCATAGAGATAGGTCAATAAAAGATGTTTCTAAGAACGTTGTTACAAAGCTTTTATATGAATATGTAGAGACAATGGATGTTAGGGATTGTTATGTCTGTATGCAGTTACCTGCGTCTGTGACAGAGGGTGTAACATATCATCACCTTCCTTTGACGTATGGAATAACATGCACTGTGTTGGCTAGTTTATTTTAAAAGCCAGGCAAATTAGAATATAATTATACTGATATGGATGCTGGTTTTGCTAAAGTTTCTGTAGTTCCTGGACGAAATAAAGTGAAGCCTGGTAAAGTTTTTGGAGAATTGTTCTTAGAAACAAAAGAATTAACATTAGAATACACATTTAGACACAATCTTACTTGTACATTAAGGAAAGAAGAAAAATTATTTTTAGACATGGTAGAGAATAGAAGAGTTAAGTTTCAAAGAAAAGTAACAGGAGAAAAGATGAAAACACCACCTTGGGGTTTTAAGGAAGGAAGTTATGATAAGAGTGAAACTAATGTAGCAATAGGGTTAGATTTGCCACAACAAGGGAAATTGTGCATTCGGAGAGATAACACTATGTATGACAACTATTTCGTGGGTGCTAGTGAATGCCGAGATACATACAGAAATATAGGGGGATGGGGATTCAAAGGAGGAAAAGATCCAGTATTCCCAGGGATCTATTTTATCTGTGGGAACAAAGCTTATTATAGGTTGCCAGACCATTGGTACGGAACATGTTATCTAGGTCTGGTCTTTCCAAAGATATTTCATGTAGATAGGGGAACTAAAAGAACTCACGAAGTAGGTAAACCACTAACACATAGAAGAAGGGAAAGTTTCTCAGAGATAATAGGTGACATTTTTAGAGTATTGATACCAGCAGTGGGTATATCTTTTAATGCATATAAGATTCGGAAATTGTCAACAATCGATCGTTTATCAACGAATACAGCTGGAGGGTTCTTAATGGTAAATACAGAGATGGTTGCCATGAGAGCTATGGTGATGCAAAATCGTCTTGCCCTTGATATTCTTTTGGCAAAAGAGGGAGGAGTCTGTGGAATGCTGAAGGTACAACATTGTTGCACTTACATTCCAGATAAAAGTCAGAATATACAAAGGTATATAAAGAATATTACTGAATTGCATAAAGAAGTTATCCCACTGGAGGTTGATGGTGCTTTGGAGAAGCTTGGTAAGAGTTTTTCCTCAGTAAAGAAATGGTTTGCAGAAATAGGTAGTTCATTATTTGGGAAAATACTAATACCAGTGACAATAGTAATATTAATGATATTGATGTTCAGATTATCATGTGTATGTATTAGAAAAAGAAAAGAAGAAAATACAATAAAAAGACAAAATGAGAAAAATAAACAAGGAGAACAAGAAATGGGAGAAATTGAATTAGAAGAATATAAAGAGAAAATGTACAGCAAGTCTAAGAGACAGAATTTGAAGAATACAATTGTCTGAGCTAACAAATGAAAAAGGACAAGAAACATGCTTTCTGATAAATTGGTAGAGATGGTTTTTGTGGTGATATTAAAAAATCACCAAAGAGGGACATTGATTGAGCAGGGGAAATACACATTTTTTTTGTATCCCTTCTAAATGAAGGACCTCGTAACTTTACAATATACTAACTGTTTGAATGCATGTATTAATCAACAAATGCACCTTAATTAGACACTACGCGTGGGAAACTAACTGGCATTGCTAAAATCTAATTTATTTACAAATGTGAAATTAAATTAACGTAGGTTTGTGATTCGTGTAGAAAGTAGAAGTAAATTGCATGTATTTCGTTTGTAGTAAAATTATATTGTGGCAAAGAATGCAGATGGTAAGAAAAATGGCTTTAAATGTCGCTTATGCTAGGTAACACCTAACACGGGTCATTAGAATGGTGGGTGTTATACAGATGGGCTTATTTTCTATGTCTAATTTCTGCTATGTTGTTTTCATATTAGTTCCGTTCGGGCCTGCTAGGCCTCGCCTGAAACATGGCTGCTGCAGAGAGACATGATTGCTTGCGCTGAATAAAGATGGCCCCCACGCATGAGCAGAGTGGAAGGTCCAGTCACAAGTGTGTGGCCTATGCCTGGAGTGAGAGATGTCAAGGCCAGTCTGACCTAAAACAAGAGTTGTGCCAAGAGTTCAGCATGAATGCATCGAACGGATGGGAGACTCGAACTCCAGAAGATGAATTAATTCATGATTGTCGATTAATGTTGCAAATATATTATCAAAGTTAAAATACATTTGGACTTCATGAGTCACAAGAAGTATTGTCTGCATTGATTGTTTGTGGAAACGGTTCGAGCAAGGAGGACAATGAGGTGACCATCACCACCCCTCCAATGGACCAATCAGAATGAATGTAGCCCCTAAAAGGTTTCAATTTTGGGTATAGAAAGTTAGTGTAAAGGGTATAAAAGAGATTGTGATTACAATGATGTGTTCGGAGCGCTTATTCTACATTGATCTATTCAACACGACACGCTGTCTGTTGAGACGATTTTTCCTTCTGATGCTGAAAAAGACTTTGTCAATTTTGGACTTCGAACATTGATGGGAATAGGAACGTCGTGGGATTCTATCTCGGGAGGGAATACGTCCGAGGAGGTTAGAGGGACAGTCAGTCAGTATTGGGAACCTATCCTGTGATTCTTCGGTTCATGTCCTGGTGAACCATTCTCGTCATCGCCTTACGGCCAAGGGTAATGAGTATTTTCCGTTTCTATTTCAATCTTTACTTAAATGCTTATGTAATAATGTCTAGAATATTTGTCTAATAAAACTTTACTTATTCAATTTATTCAATGAATCTAGATAAAATTTCATGCTAACTCAAAACCTGAGTTTGTGGTTATTAGAATTAAAGTTATGATCAATAATTGTTAAAAGGTTTTAATTGTGATTGAGCTGGACTTAATCGCCATCAACTGATTCCTACTAGTTGGTCCATCGACCCAAATAGCGGAGTACCTTGATGTTTATAACCGACAATTCCAAAATCAAATGTATATAATGTATATAGTTATAATTTAGGTAAAAATATTAACAAGGTATTGCAGCTCGTCTACTTATCACTGATCCAGAAAACTGAGTCAATGTGTGTTTCGGTGTCATGGGCCCCTACGATGAACAAATGGTGTATGGGTTTTTCTGGGTTGGTGTCATAAGGAAAGTTTTTATAAGAGCCACGCTGCATCAGGACAATCCCCCTACTCTATTTAAGATGTCCAAAAAAGGGCTAAAGAGCTATAGTGTTTTGCTGTTGCAGCACACAAAAAGTGCTACGTGCTGAACCGTCAAAGTTTTGTAGTGCAAATTTTATAAAATTTCTATTTACGCCATAGTTTCTAAATTCTTAAAAAACTTCTTCCAAACAGCCTCAAATCTTCTTGTAGCACCCACCCTCACAGCATATGCTTCTTCAAATACCATTGTTCATTTAATTTTATTTATCAACTTCAAGTAGGAGGGGATATCCTCCGACCTCCAGTCCTGGAGAATTAAGGAGCGGGCAACCAAAGAACTGATCGCAATTAAAGTCTCCTCTGATTTTGTCAAGTCTCCCCTTACTCTAGATATGCCAAAGAGGGCTACCACATCCTTGGGGTCTATCCTCTTTAGAATTGCCTGGCTTATTGCCAAGAGATTTTCCCCCTGAAAAGCTCTAATTTTGTACACGTGTAAAACGTATGGAGCCAATCTCCTCCCCCTCTAATTGGCATAGAAAACATTTATTTTCTACTTATGGGTATTTTTTACTGAGGGATTGAGGGGTGTAGTATGCCAGCCAACGAGACAGGAAGGCCATCCATTTAAAGTTGGCAGCTCTTAATGCCTCACTGCTCAACTGGGATAATAACTGCCACTCCTGACTAGACAGCGTACAATTAGTTTCATGTGCTATTTCTCGACCACTGGGGACACGTTGAATTTCATCAGGTGCGCATACCAGTTACCTACCCCTCTTAATTTGGCTTGAAAAAGGGCGCTTACCTGGCTTGTTGGGGCGCAACTTGATGTAAGCTTATATGTTTTTATAAAATTTGTAATCTGTATATACTCAAAATAACCAAGCTTATCATGATCGCCACATCTACTTTGAACCTCTTGCCAGGGAATTATTTTATTATTCGTAAAGAAATGTCCCAACTCCTCTAGCCCACAAACTTTCCAGTTTTTCAAACGACTTGAATGAATTTGGAGACCGAAACTTTTGCATTTGATCAGCTTTAAATAGTGGTCTCCGGAGGAACCAGCTTGTTCAAAAAAGGATTTCAATCTAGAAAGAAATGTCCTACAGCATCTTATATCTAGTTCTTTTCAGTAGTTTAGATATTTTTAAGAATGTTGGTATCTGCAAACCTGATTCCTGCACCATTTTGGCAAAGAAAAAATTGTCTTTTAATCCCTTTGGTTCCAGCAAGCGCGCTGTAAGATCTAAAATTGCTGTTTCATAATAAGTTTGCATTTTAGGCAGCGCTAGTCCACCCTGCTTCATTTCTAACTGAAGTTTTGTCTGCTTAACCCTGGAGGCCTTTTTGTACCAAACAAATTCTCTAAACATTGATTCCAGCTCTTTAAAAAATGTAATATTAATTTTCAAAGGTACGTTCAAAAAAGAAATACTAATAAAGGCAGAATGGACATTTTTATAAGGGCTACACGGCCTATTATTGTTAATGGTAAAATTGACCATCTATCGAGCAATATTTTGATTTTGTTCTGCATAGCTAGATAGTTTTAGCTAAATAGTTGTTCATATTGATTAGAGACAAATACTCCCAGATATCGAATTGGTTCCGTACTCAATGCCTGGCATTTAAGGTTGGAGGGGAGATATTTCACGTCCGTATGTAAAGTTAAAATCTTTTGTCTTATTTTGATTCATTTTATATCCCCCAATCATTTCAAACTGACTAAATTGTAATAGCACCCGGTCTATGTTCAATCTCTCAGGCCTTAGATATAAAATAATATCATCAGCGAACAATTTTAGTTTCATCATACCTGGTATTGGGGCTCTAATTTCCACATTGTCACGAATGCTCACAGCCAGGGGTTCAATAAAGAAGGTATACAACAAGGGGGACATTGGGCACCTTTGTCTGGTCCCACGATAAATGCTCACTGTCCCTATTTGATTTGCTGTGATGACCACCTGGGCCTGGGCACCCTGATAGATGCTCTTAAACATATCTATCACTTGGGCAGGAACTCCAAATTTGCCCAGACCAAAAAAAGAGCATCCCAATTCACCAGGTCAAATGCCTTTTCACCATTCACCATAATAATAAGTGTGGGGGTTGTATTATTCTTAAAAAAGTCAAGCGCTTGAATTAAAAATCCAGTATTCGAGGACATTGACCTTCCGGTGACAAATCCAGACTGATCTTTATGTATCAGTTCCTGCGCGAGTGGAATAAAACGTTGGGCCCAAACTTTCATAAGAATATTAGAATCGGCATTTAGGGGACTAATCGGCCTATAAGAATTAACGTGTTTGTGATTTTTACCCTTTTTCACAAAGCTTATAATCACAGATTCTTTGAAACTAGAGGGGACACAGCCCCCTTCTTAATAATAATAAATAACTTCATAAAAAAGGGGATCAGTTCCTTTGAGAAGTTCTTGTAAAATTCTATAGGGAACCCGTCGTTACCACACATTTTTGCACCGGGAAATGTTTTCAGAACGATTAAAATGTCCTCTTCTGTTATGTCTAGTTGAATTTGTTGCCTACGAACCTCAGACAAGCTGGGGAGATTTGGCTTCTCAAAATATTCCTGGATTAAATCCAGTCCAACCTCAAACCGAGTGGTATAGAGCTGTTGATGATGATCCATAAAAATTTGAGCTATACAATCCTTATCCGTTTTGACATCACTGGTCTTGGGATCTATGATCGCAGAAATAACAGCTGCTTCCTGTTTGTTTTTAGTGGCCCCAGCTAGCAGTTTCCTCACCATTTGACTTTCCTCATATACCCGCTGTTGATAGGTCCTAGAGCTTTTTATCTCCTCTAATAAAAAGAATTCCCTTAGTGCCTGTTTTGCATTTTCAATCTGACCCCCACCTTCCCCCTCCTCCTGTATATGGGTATTCCGCATCCTCAATGCCCAATCCACTGCCTGCTGCAGTGTCAAAATCTTAGCCCATTGTTTTTTGGACTGGGCAGCAGAAAAAGCAATTATACGCCCCCGTTGTGTTGCCTTGAACCCACCCTAGACAGAGAATAATTCTATAGTTCCTTCATTGATCTTAAAATACTCCACAATCCATTCTCTTGTCTCCGTTATCCACTGGCCATCTTGTAGGAGGAGACGATCCATCTGCCACCTAGATCTTTTCCTCCTGCCCTCCTATATTGCTAGCTAAAGTTTTACAAAGGAGTGGTCCGAGAATGTATTAGCCCCTATTTCACCACCCATATAATTCAGTCCTCGTGAAATTGAGAAATAATCAATACGAGAGGCTGATTCAAATTGGCGAGAGTAACATGTATACTTACTCGCTAGCTGATTACTTTGAAGCCAGGGGTCTAGCAAATGGAACTCCCATTTTATAGTTTCTAGGACTATTTTGGTCTTTGGTTTTAATTGTTTCTTATTTTTATTAGAAGTGTCTTTCCTCAAATCCTGAATAAAATTAAAATCCCCTCCCAAAATAATCATCCCTGGTATTCCCCAGAGTAATTCACTGATTTTCACTAATGGTAGGGGATCGTCTACTACTGGACCATAGTAATTTACAAAGTTTAGTATAGACCCGTTTAATTTTACCTCAACCCATATCCCTGTACCCAATGGGTCTCTCCTGATTTGACCGAACTCCCAAGGCACACCTCTACCAAAATAGATAGCTATGCCTCTTTTGGCCAGCCCAGCGGAGGCATAGAAATACTTGTTGGCATTTTACGAACTTGATTTTTCCTTTTTATTTGTCAAAATTTACTTCGATATGTTGTAAATAATTGGTTTTGTGACCATTGTTTGCTTACATTGGTATTGTAAAAGGTGCTGTTCAGACTATCAAATATATATTACAATGCATTCCACAATTCCTGTATAAACCTCTGTCTCTAATATGGAAAATATCCTGGCTTGAAAAGAAGCACATATTTAAGTATACAAAGAGGAATGGATGGATGCTTAAATTAATCTCAGCCACTGGTAATTATTCTTTGCCACATGTCAATTCATTGTTTTTTGCACACCATGTCACCTCAATTTGGACCCACCTAAATGCAAATCAGTCTTGACCGTGCTCCAATTTTACACTTGTAATGGGTAGGGTTTGCCAAGGTGTGGGTCCAGTGCACACTGTGTCGCTAGAACCAAGCTGTACCTGGCTGATCAGCTCATAACGAGGGCCAAACCAGCCCTGGGTTGCTTTGATTGCCGGCTCAGGGAGGACCTGGCTTGGCAATTCAGGCCAGACTGTTCCAATTGGAGCAGGGCCAAAACTGATTTGCATATAGCTGGGTTGAAACTGAGGTGACATGATGTGCAAAATAATGATGGATTGGGATGTAGTCCAGTAATTGCCAATGACAGAGAATAATTCAAGCATTTTATCCATCACTGTTTGTATACTTTGGTGTGTCACCCTATGTGGGACGGATATGCCTGGATGTGAGCCCCATGAACAATGTGTCACTAGAACCAAGCTGAACCTGGCTGATGAGCCCAGGAGTAGGTTGAAACTGTTCCTGGGTTACTTGTATTCCAGTTCAGGGAGGATCTGGCATTGCAGTTTGGTCTGGAGTTTCAATTTGAGAAGGGGCAATAATGATTTTCACATAGCTGGGTCCAAATTGAGGAGACATGGAGTGCATAATAAGTAGGCCTGGGTGGCAAATTCCGTTCCGCTCGCGGAATTTGCGTAATTTGCGTAATTTCGCGTTCCGCGGAGAACGCGAAATTGCTCAAAAGGCTGCTTTCCGCGATTTTGCGAAATTTTTGCTTGTTCGCATTCTCAAAATGCATGTTCGCGAGATATTTCTCCTCGAGCTCGCAAACAGCAATTGCGAACAGGAAAAAAGCATCGCGAACAAGCAATTCCGCGTGTTCGCGGAATTTCTGCGTGTTCGCGGAGATTTTTTACCGCTTCGCGGAGATTTGCGTAACGCAATTACGCAAATCTTGCCCACCCCTAATAATAAGGATGCATTGGGATGCATGCCAGAGAAATTGACAATGGCTAAAATTAATTCAAGCATTCCATCCATCACTTTTTTGTATACTTTTGAAAAGAAGCACAGCAGTTGGAGACAATACTTCTAGCTTGTCAATAGATATCCCATACAATATTGGAAAAGTAGCTAGTTAACTGTGCTTAACCATTTTTTCTCACTTTTCTCACATATCATGGTCAATCTGGTCATTACGCAAATTTTAGAAGAGGATTCCTTTAAATAATGGAAAAGTAAGAGATACTCCAGAGTGGGACATTTATTTGAGGAATCAGGTTTCAAATATATCAAAAATCTCATTAGGGAATCGATTAGACACAGTTCACTACCAAGTCTTTTAGACTCTTGGCAGCCAGACAAATTATCATAGTTGAAAAGTGGATGCACCTTAAGAAACTAGACAAAAAGTAATTTCAGAACTCTCTAATCTTTTCTTAAATAGTCATAATAAAAAGACATTCATGGGGCAGAACCAATGGAAGGCTTAGCTGGACGAAGAATGGCAAGACTTATATGTCAGGACAAACTTAGCTGCCAAAGTTCCTCAACCAGAAATGTACTCTAAAAAATCATGGGAAATTGGTATTATACTTCAGACAGAGCACATAAATGGGAATGGCATGAGTCTGAATCTAGCTGGTGGGGATGTGGGAATAGAGGAACTTCGGCAAATTTGCTTTGGGAATGCCCAAAACTCCACTACAGGAAGGGTGACAGTAACACTTTAGATAAAATGTTAATAACATGCATCTCTAGATATCCAGCAGTTATATTGTTAGGTCTTCTCAACAGGCAGACAAGTAAAACCTGCCCTGTAGGGGAAATCAAGAACCCAGAACTGTAGGAATTGCATCATAGACTATGGGATCCCTTAGAGATGGAAAAGTATCTGCAGCAATAAAGTGGAACTCCAACCCCAAAAAGCAAGCCTGGACCTTCTTTTCATCTTACCTCTCATTTGAATTTATGGAACTGACATGTACCAGATATCTTAGAGTTCTGAGTATCATGCCGTTGGACAAGATGTCACTATGATTGGACAAAGCCAGTGTTTCAGTGGTATAAAAAAGAGGGTACTTCAAGGCATTCATTCTTCTGCACATGAATACCGATAGAGGCGAAGTGGTTATAGGGGTGGGAGATTGGGAAGGGTGTTTCTCTTCATTCCATTATTGTTGTGATTTGGTGTTTTTGAACGTATGCACTAATGAGTAGCTTAACCATGCCGACTTTAAAAAAAAGAGTTGATTAATAATAATTAGATGGTTGAATGTCTCATAGAGGCAGACATGGGGAACAAACTCTATATAGGCTGCATGTTGGCACAGGTATTATTTAGTTTATATTTGAGTGACACCTTAAGTTGTTTTTCTGAAAGTTAATATCTATTAATACCACAACTTGCAACACAGAAAATGTAAAGACCGCCATATGCAGATGATGGAGCCATATCTAACTGTATGCAACTTTTTCTGCCCCATTTGGTGGAATGGTTTTGGTGTCATGTGAGGAAAACATTGATACAAATAATGCTAAAATTAAAATTACATCATTTAGCAAAAACAACAAAAGAAAAAACAAGTAAAAATTGATAGGGCTTTAACCACCATATAAGTGTCTCTTGTCTTGGTTTAACATTCACGGAAGAGTTATCCTAGAATTTACATAAAATGACCTAGCAAAATAGAATACAAGTATTGGCAATGCCAATAGGTCTGGCTTTAAATGTGTTTCATGGTATTACAGGTAAATAGCATGGGGATACTTATGTATTGTGCAGATGCCAAGAACTGTAAAATAATGTTGGTGAAGCTTAAAGGTCTGGTGAGTGTCGCACTGTCAAGCCAGACCTAAAAAAATGTAGATTAATGAATGCCTTCCTCCCATATGTTCTGTTGGTAGATAAAAAAAACATAAATTATTTAGTTATCTAAGACACTTTAATAGCATTTCGATGTGATGTGAGTGCTCCTGAAAATTCAATCTTAGGTAGCTAGATTAAGAAACACAATGATCACAGATGCATGGAGGGCAAGCACTTTTATGAAGACGCATACAACCTCTGCTCAATTAAAACTTGTACTCCTGACTCCTAACATGTGGGCGGAGCCAAAAACCCTCTCTAAGGATGTTCACATAATTTTCTGGCTGCTGCTGCACTGTCTAGCTAGACCATAAAAATGGATAGATTTCTTATTTGGGCGACTGCTCTATTAATTCGTTGCCCATAACCTACTGCAAAAAGTCAATGTCACTCACTGTTCTGGGTGTGTGTTCATGGGGTAATTCAGCTATGGCATGTGAGGTAGCCTATGGATGATTTATAGATTGGTGGTGTGGAAGTAAACAATGGCATTTGTTTTTCAGCTCACCAATGTCTTTTGACAGTGGAGTCATAGATAGCAAAAAGTTGTTTCTATCATCTTTTCAGGCCTTGTGTTTGTAATAATAATGAAGTAATAATGGCCATAATTATTTGGCTAGTAGGCTAGGAAAGAATAAATGTGTTTAACTCTGGGATGTCTCTAAACAAAAGAACAAACTACGGCTGACCATAAGTTAAGCACTTTAAATCCTAAATTTCTTTTTTTTGTGTTAAAAGTTCCATTCCTGTGCACAAATCTTCCAGGAGCACGCCGTAGATCAACTCCACTGGAGACCAGTAATATGAAAATAGAACAAAAGAGGAAGGTGCACCAGTAAGAAGTGTGGGATAGCTTTACATTGCTTCCTCAACTACGTTGACTGTTCTAACAGAAGCCTGTTTTTTGCCTTGAAGAAGTTCCAGTGTGGAACGAAACGCGTTGGCTGCGAGTCTTTTTACAAGAAAATTAAAAGAATACTTCAAAGATATTGTTTGGACCTGGACTTCTTACTGGTGCACCTTCCTCTTTTGTTCAACTCTGGGATGTCTGTTAACTTATTTAAGTATCGTAAAGGCTTGATTTTTGTGGCGAGAAAGTACATAATAGATGTTTCAAAATCAATTAAACAACCAAATATTTTCTAGTATATTAGAGTGAATGGCCAGTTTTGGACTCATTGAAATTCTTAGCAGGAAAAATGTTTAGTGGATCACACTCAGATTGGGTTTGGGTGTAAAGGTCCCAATTTCCCTATTTTTATATCTATTCTATCACGTTTCTGCTTGGGGCAATAGGAGCCAGTAGGATTAGTTACACAACCTGTAGTACATCCTGAAACCAGTGCCTGCTACTGCTTTCCAGGGGGAGTAAAGGGAATGTTTACAAATGGAAAATTTGTAAGTGTATGTAAAAGTATGTTAAAGTGGTGATGGAAATTTCTACAAGTACTTTTAAGGTTTTTTGAATCTGACATAATATGTGAAAAGCATTACGGAAGAACATTTGCAAAAAGTAATGTGGTCTTGCAATTAGTGTAAGTCCATTAGCCAATTTACTAATAAAGTGATACTTGAACTTGTAATTTGAGGAACAATTTTTCTGCTAGCCTACAAACATAAATGCACTATCGTACTTTTAAAGGAGGGACACATATAATTTTAGAAAGCTAGAATGAATTTGTATTCTTGAATTAATGATTTATGAACATTTAGTGTAGTGGCCTTGGTGGAAATATGCAATAAATACATTATTACAAGCTTTACAAGAGACCAAAAGAGGATCCTGTTATTGTTAATGCCTATCTATATTTGGTGCTCAAGTTGGTTTGGTGCATATTAGTCTCATTCATGTCCTCCAGGACTGTCTCTTTCCCAGAGAATACATTGATCCTACAGGCAACACCGCATTCATAGAGATAAAATATACACAATATTTCAATTAACAATATTTTAACATATTTCAGTCCTGACGTGCAAACAGTTTAATGAGCACTTGGGACCCAATGTATAAAACACAGGTCACAAATAATGGTCCCAAATGGCGCATCAACTATTTGCAAATGTGTCCCTGATTTTGTCACCTATATACTAATAGGTTGCTGTGTTATGTCTATCTCCACTTTACTGTTGTTTTTTTGTCTGATTTGTGATATCGATTGTGCTGTGCTGCTCAATAAAAACAATAAAAAAATACAAATAGGTTGCATAGCAAAATCTCCAGTCACGGGGTGATGTAGAACAAACTGCGTAATTATTATTAATTGCAAAGGCTGCAATTTGTGACCCTCTTTCAGTGGTTACAAACACAGGGGCAGTGGCCTGCCTGGGACAACTAATAGGCATCCCCGCATTTGTATTCCTAAGTGTAAGACATGTTCCTAAGTAAAAATGTGATTCTGGTTTTGGAATACAATTTGTGTGGTGCAATAACATCATTGTGAGTAAGTGGTTTATTAATTAAGGTTGGCATTCACCACAAGTAATAAAGTCCCTATCTTGTTATGTCCAGGCCAACGTTTCACTAATTTCAGACTGAGCTGAACCCCTGGTTGCTAAGGCACAGAGCAGACAGGGTTA
Organism: Triturus cristatus; assembly: GCF_964204655.1. NCBI lineage: Eukaryota > Metazoa > Chordata > Amphibia > Caudata > Salamandridae > Triturus > Triturus cristatus. The sequence goes on from NC_140587.1 coordinate 759,863,926, forward strand.
ACTTTGAAAAAATTTGGAAAACATTTAGAAGTACCAAAACAGTAAAAAGTCATAAAGACAACACAATAAAAATCCCACTCTAATTTCTAAAACTAGGATAAAATTAAATGAATGAAATGGCACCAAAATGACCAAAATCCGCTACCTAGCCAAAATTTAGACCACATACATACAAAGTAGATTGGCCCCACTAGGGGCCTTGAAATAGGGATATTCCGAAACTTTGTAAGTCCCAACCTGAAATGGAAAAAATCTTCTCCATGGTAGCCAAATTTCAAATATAATGCTGCACCCTTGAACTGCTGGTTGAACTCTTCTTCTGATCAGAACCATTGAAGCTCAAAAGGTTTTGAAAAAGTTCCCAAACTTCTTTAGGTGCCCAAACAACCACAATAGTACACCTCCAAGGCCCTCAAATCTCAGGGTGAGCACTTACAGACTCAAGGTGTCAAACAGAGGGTAACAACAAAGTCCAGTCCGGGTCCAGTTGCCATTGGTCAGCTGTGATTCTTCACAAGAGTATTCTGTTCAGCTTTTAAGCTTCTGGAGCCATGCGGGGGATCAAGCTTATGATCCTTGGAGATCTTTCTGTCCTTGATTTACAAGTGAAGAGGGCCCATCCTACTAGGTTTTTCTCACATGTCACAGATGCCAAAGGCAGCACCTTAAGTTTTCCTTGAAGCCTTTTGCAAGTCCAAGCTTTTTTTCTGATTAAGGTTTCTTGGAGTGCCACATTTATGCTTGGCACCAAAAACTTGTTGGAAGTGACTCTTGAGCACTCCATAACCAATCGGTTACAAGCCCCTAGGGGCAATCCTATCAACATTTTCAGTAGTTACTGTTTGACTTGACTCAAACATGCCTAACATGCCATGTGCCAGTATAAACTTTACCTCTGAGGGTTATTAAAATGGATTCTTAATACCAGCTAAAAATAGTGGTTCAATTATTTTTCTGGCTTTTCCCATTCTAAGATAGCAGTAGTAGTATGTTATTTCGTACCCTGGTTTTCTACACAGGACAGGTAGGCGAGTTACGTTAAAAATAGCTTTTATGTTCTTGTCACTGTAGGGACATGTGAACATTCATTTTCAACATGTCTGCCATTGAAATGCCATGCACTCCACCTTGTGTGCTACAAGGCTTGCACAGGACTGACTTACTAATATTTAAAAGGGAAGTTTTTACCTGTTAAAAATTTGCATATTTTAAACTGCAACAGTCAGGATGCAATGAAACCATGTTTTCCTATGCCACACTCATGAATGACACAATAAATGCTGTAGTCCACAGAAGATATTTAACTCTTCATGCCATGAATGTATTTCCACACCATCTACTATGGCCTTATAGAGAAGCTAAATAAGCCAGTAAGGGATTAGCCAATTTCTACATGATTTAGAGTTTGGAGCACATACAGTAGACACAGGACAACAGTGACCTTGTGTGAGGAGTTTAAAAACCAGCAATAAAATAAGTAAAAATCAGTATTTTCGGGCCGATAAATAACATATACTCTTCCATGCCACATACATATAGAGGTTCCAATACTTTAGTTTTAAGAGGGTTTCTCACAGTCAAGGCCTGTTGTGACAGCAAAATATTTAAAGGTATAAAAACCTTTGTTTAGTATTTGGCAGATGTTCGGCATATGCCAAAATCAGTGTATTTCCCTCTTTCCCTATGAAGAGAATATAGTGTTTCTATGCCCTCTAAATATGGTGAAGTGCCCTGCATCCACCAAACTCGAAAAAAGATCTTACTTCATGCTATTGAACAACGAATAAGAAGAGAGGGAGGTTTTAATAATGAAGTGATTCATTATGAATAACTTTGTTTACTATCATTGGTTGCAGTCCTTGTTATTGTCCAAGAAAGAAAGATTCAACGTTTTATAACCAATACCTATGTTCATGTTGCCAACTGGTGGATTGGTTTGAACTTAGTTGCCTCATTTTAGATGAAGATGAGAAACTTTGGGACAGCTTTATCATTCTTTCATGCAGAGCAACACAGCAAGCCATTTTGCTGCTCTGCGTGTAAGTTACAGATCTGGAATGTGCTGTATTTACCTTTATACAGAGCATTCCTGTGCTTTCTTAATGCTGGCGCACTTCTGGCTGCCTAGCTTCAACTTAGGGACCCTTGCGTTATGTTGAAAGGGTGTCTGCATTGTAGGCAGGATTAGTTTTGCAGGAAGAGACCCCTTTCTCCACAAAAACAATTCTGAGAGGCTTTTTCCTCTTTCTATGTGTGCTGCATAATTCAGCACACTTAAAAAAAAGAAAAAAAGAGGAGAAATAAAGATATTTCTCCTTGTTATGCCTCACCTGTTGAGGCATAGAATTTTAACACATTCCCTTGTTTACCACTCAGGGTTAATCTGTGAATTTGCCAAAATCCATGGGTGGATACCCACGTTCCACCCATGGAACTCCTCCCTGCCCCTGAGCAACCAAGGCAATGAATTGCACTGCATTGAGCTACTCTAGATTTATTAAGCCATGCAGGGCCACGCAAGGTGGCCATGCTTGGCTTGATGAATCTCACTTAGGTTTAGCATCAACCTGCGTGGTGTAAGGACGAGCCAAAACCTTAATAAACAAGGGCCTTTGTTTTCAAAATTTCCCACATTTTGATGTGTGAGTACAATGTGAGAAAACAGGAGACTTTAGTCTATTTGTTATGAAAAGATTTTTTTTAATGTATATTGTATTATTTTTTGAGTCAACGTAACACAATGCAACACAGTTATACTGACTCGTTTCTATGGGTATAGGTAATACAATATCCCAATTGGACCCACATACTCACCACATACTAGAGAAGAACATACCGGACTAATCTAACACGTGAAGTGATGTTTAAAGTTAACTTGGTACCTGGAAAATACTACTGTTAACTCTGGAAAATAACTTTTGTAACACTCCTGAGGCGGAAGCCGGGAGGTCTGCTCTCACTTTCTTTTAAAATTGTCACTTGTTGTGTTTTTAACGAGCACTTGCACCCTCTGAGCACCCACTGACCTGGTAGTTGCTGGGAAGTCGGGATGCTCAGCTCAGCTGTTCCTAGCGCTGCTGCAGGGAGGTAACGCGCTGACGCCTTCGCGCGCCCGATCCCACAGACACGCCTGCTCGTGAGGCCACGCCTACTTGGAGGCCACGCCCCCTTCTCCCGGCCATATAGTCGCGCTAACTGACAAGCGCGCCATAACTTTTGTAACACTCCTGAGGCGGAAGCCGGGAGGTCTGCTCTCACTTTCTTTTAAAATTGTCACTTGTTGTGTTTTTAACGAGCACTTGCACCCTCTGAGCACCCACTGACCTGGTAGTTGCTGGGAAGTCGGGAAGCTCAGCTCAGCTGTTCCTAGCGCTACTGCAGGGAGGTAACGCGCTGACGCCTTCGCGCGCCCGATCCCACAGACACGCCTGCTCGTGAGGCCACTCCTCTCCGCCCCCATATCAATGTGCCCTTTCCGGACGCGCAGCAGGCGAGCGCAGCGGGCGCGCCGTCATCGCGCCGAAGTCGAGCCTAAGTCAAGCCCGTCTGCGCCCGTCCGCGATCGTACGCGGTCCAGGGCCATACCCCATGCCCCTCGGGAAGACCACATACGGTGGAGCAAGCAGGCATTATATGCCTTACGCCGCAACGCTAACGAGTCATGCATGCACAAGCTTCACGTAGAAAATACTACAGGCTGTGAACACTGCCAGTTCTCCTTTGACCTTGACAGGAACACAACCACCATGGGCCACACTATACACTGTGGACTACTTAACGTGCGATCATTAAGGAAACATAAGCTGGACCTATATGATCTTCTCACTGAGACTAAATGGGACCTTATGTTTCTTACAGAAACATGGCTAGATAGCGACTCTACAGTCGATGCCCTTGAGGCACTTCCAGTAGGTTACACAATTCATAGACAAGACAGACCCACTGGCAGGGGAGGGGGCATCGCAATTGTAGTCCATGAAAGTCTGCAATGCCAATTTGAAAGTGCCCCTATCCTGGACAGCGAGGCTGGAAGTTTCACTATTAAAGTGAAAAACAGCTACACGCTAAAGGGCATGCTAATCTACAGACCCCCTGGTCCTATTGCCAAGTTTGAGGAAAGTCTAGTTGAAAGTATCATGGAGACCGCCAAGACGTAATTCTTGGTACTTGGTGACCTCAACATACATTTCAATAACCCATCTAACAGTACAAGCACGAACTTCAGTCAGGCATTAGGTGCCCTCCAGCTGACTCAAATTGTGAGCGGTCCAACACATCAGTTGGGTCACCTTTTGGATCCCATATTTGCTAATTGGGGGGAAGTAGAAACCAAATCCCCTATTCCCATCCCCTGGTCGGACCATTACTTAGTTCCCTTCACCTTTCGCATCCCCGGAAATAGACCTCCGCAGCCGGCTTTGCTGTATCATCTTAGACGGAACTGGGCTACCTTTTCCCAGCATAAATTCTGCGAGGCACTGATTAAAGGGGGGAGCCCGGGGGGGGTTGACGCTGACACAGCCAACACCAACCTGTGCAAACGTATTACTGAGGCACTTGACCACACGGCTCCTCTTCAAAGGACCAAATCTGGGGGCCGTGTTCAAAAAACAGCTCCATGGTTCAACGATGAACTTAGAGCCTTAAAAACCGCACTGAAGAAACTCGAAAGAGAATGGCGCAAGACTTTCTCCAAAGAATCTAGAGCCACCTACTTAACTGAGAGGCGACTCTACCATGGTCTAATTAGAAAGAGCAAAACAGCATACTACACGCTTAGAGTCAGTGAGGCCAGCAATTCCACTAAAGAGCTGTTTTCGCTCTACAAAACTCTCTCGAGTGGGAAATCATCCAGTGTCCCAGATGATTGCTCCCCCGACGCGTGCAATAAAATTGCTAACTTTTTTTCCGAGAAAATAGCAAAAATATACGCAGCGTTCCCAACACAGCCCATAACGGGTGCAGAATTCATCGAAAGCCCCAGGGAATGGGGTAACAGACCCAGACTGACCCACTTTGTTATCCCTCCACCTGAAGACCTCGTAAAAATTTGTAAATCCGTGAAGTCGGGTTCTCCTCGCGACCCTACTACACCTAAACGTCTGACTGACAGTCTAGCGGTATTAGAACCCTACATCAGACACCTACTCAACACATCCTTTAATAGCTCAACTGTACCAAAAGACTGGAAAAAGGCGGTAGTCCTACCCCTAAGGAAGAAACCGCCCATCAGTTTCGAGAAACTAGAGAACCTACGTCCTATTTCACTTCTTCCCTATTTGGCCAAAGTAGCCGAAAAACTGGTCAACTCACAACTGATGGACTTCGTCGAAAAAGCGGCATTACTACATGACACTCAATTCGGCTTCCGTCCCCGTCATTCCACAGAGTCCGCACTCCTGACAGCAGTGGAGGCTCTCCGTCAGGGGGCGGATGAGGGTCACACCATGGCCCTCATCCTACTGGACCTGAGTGCAGCATTCAACACTGTAGCTCATGCCAACTTGCTACAGTGTTTGAATAATGGAGGGATATCTGAAGCTGCACTCCTATGGTTCCAATCCTTCCTGACTGGGAGGAGCTTCCAAGTCCGCCTTGGCGACCACTACTCAAGAGACATGGGTTTGGGACAGGGCGTTCCCCAAGGGTCGTCCCTAAGCCCAACCTTGTTCAATCTCTACATCTCCCCAGTGGCTTCGATTGCCGCGAGCCATGGTCTGGAAATCGTGTCATACGCAGACGACACGCAACTGGTCATCTCCCTATCGCGAGAGCCCGGACTTGCCTTGAACAGTTTCAAGGCCTGCATGCAAGACCTTGCTACATGGATGTCCACCAACTGCCTTAAACTAAATGGAAGCAAGACAGAGGTACTCGTGGTAGGGGGGAGCCCTTCCGCGTGGTCGTCGGCGTGGTGGCCCCCTTGTCTGGGGGAGGCTCCTTTGCCTCGTCAGGAGGTCAAAAACCTTGGCATATGGTTTGATACTGATCTGTCTTTTGGACCCCAGATAAACCGAGTGGCCGGTGTCTGTTTCAGCGTCTTGAAAGTCTTACGAAAGGTCCTTGCCCTCCTCCCCATATCCGCCCGAAGAACACTGGTACACGCCCTTGTGACATCACGCCTGGACTATGGCAACCTACTGTACCTAGGTGCCACCTGTAAGGCAGTAAAACGCCTCCATGTATTGCAGAATGCGGCAGCTCGCCTCATCTTAAAACTCCCCAAAAGATCAGATACCAAAGCTGCTCTTCATAGCCTTCACTGGCTGCCAGTAAGAAGCAGAGTGGAATTCAAGGCTCTCTGTACATGTTATCGCATTCTTGCGCGGAAAGCGCCGGCACCACTCCAGAACCTAGCCATCAAGTATGTACCCTCACGCACTTTGCGCTCTTCTCATACAGGTCTACTGGTGGTCCCTAGGATCAGAAAGGCCCGCATGGGTGGACGCTCCTTTCGCCATCTGGCAGCGAAATGCTGGAATGCCCTGCCTCTTAATCTCCGCCTCGACCCTTCGGAATCAAGTTTCCGGAAAAACCTAAAAACTCACCTTTTCTCAAGGTAACTGAACCCCTCCTCACTTCTGCTTCGAGTTTGCAAATGTAGCGCGGGGACACGCTTCCTGCGTAACCATGCGCTTTATAAACTTCCCTAATAATAATAAAAATCAGGCTTTCGAAGTGAAAAAACTGTTACAAATGGTATAGCTAAAAAAGTAAAAAGGTTACCTGCTGATGACCTTGTATTTGAACTTCAAGAAAGAGATATAATAGAATATATATAAATGTTTTCAAATTGTTCTTGAGATTGTGTATCCTGGTATCACATACCATAAATATTTAGCTTTAACAGAACAGCCTTACTGGGATTTTGCCTCTTTACCTCATTTGCACGTAGGGAAGGCAAAGGCCCCTGTTATAAGACGTCTTGCATGAGGCAATTAGAAGAACCTACTCAAGAAATGGGTTGCATAAAAAGATAAGATCTATATATGCAATGACAGCAAATTATGACATACAAGAAGATCAAAATAAGATCAATCTGGAAAATTGTTACCTGCTAAGCCCATTTTGGTTTCATTAAAGAGTAATGAATATATGATTGAGTGTAAAATCCAGTGGCGGCCAGCATCAATCGGAGGAGGCAGGGCGATGTTGTGGTGAAGGGGATGGGGGAATTGGGTGTAAAAAAAACCAAAAAGTAAAAACTTACCTTATTGCCGCTTCCTCACTGTGTCTCTCCTACATAGTCCCTCATTCCATCCGGGCTCTCCTCCATAATCCCTGCACCAGTGGAATCGGAAGTACAGCCAGCATAGCCAATCACAAAGCTGCAATGCAACGTTGTGATTTAACTGAGCGCTGTGGTTCGGAGCTCAGACAGGCAGTGGGAGTCTGGGTATGTTCTCCACCCAGGCAGCAATACAGCCAGGGTGGAGAACATGAAAAGTGAGCATTAATATTTGGTAGGCCCGAGACAGCCAGCCAAACATTCATGTGCACTTATAGAGTGTGCCTGCCTACCACTCCTCCCCCTGCTGTGCTCTGAGAGCAGAGCAGCCCCGCCCCGCCCCGCAGAGCGCCATAGCAGGAATAATAACATGATAATTACCTTGAGTTATCACTTTATTTTTTGTTTATCTTACTGCTAAAAAGCAGTGGAGTAGCGGAGGAGCCGCCACTGGTGAAAATCAGTAGTATGACTGACCATAGGCCTGTTTCCCAAAAATAGCTGTAAACAGCGAATGTACAGAATCTTTGCTGAGAAAGAAATCATGGACAGATATCTGCATTCTTGTCCTTCCATGTTTTGCATTTTTCACCGGAACTTCAGTGAGGACTAAGGAGTTTTCTACTCTAAATCATTTCGAACAGCTGATGAAACAACATTTTGCCAAACTGGTCTAGTGGATAAAGCGCAATGTGTCCACTGGGCCATGCCTCAATTCAATTAATAAATCATTAACACAGATTCCATCTATTTAATAATAACAATAATAATAGTGGCATTTATAGTGCGCAACAGCTACCTCATACAGAGGTGTCCTGGCACTAAGCGGAAAATACAGCTGCGAATCCGCTCAGGTCTATTTCACACCACTTACGTGAAGACGGTCAACCATCTTCACCAATTCACTAAAATAAGATTGCTGCACCTCCCTTAAGAATTAACAGCTATAACCAGAATATATTGTGATGAATACCTATTAGCTACAATGCCATACTGAAATCTCATGAAAGGTTTGTGATCTAGCAGTTGTAATTCTTTTCAGAACAACTAATACCGCACCCTGTACTGAAACTTCTATATTTAAGTGAGGGCCTTATATAGAGTTCAGAAGATGTGGGTCTTTTTTGGTGGGTTATACAGGTCTCTACAGCAAGTGACCTGGGCATTTAGCAATTAACTCCTATTCATAGTACCTCTTTAGAAACTCTTTTCTTGTTCTCTAGTGATCCAATTTATTTGACACATTTTGGATGTAGCTTACAATAAATTAGTGTATCTGTTTAGGTGATAATGGTGTATTCCCAAGTATTGATTTTTTGTATATCAGTTCTAAAGAATATTTAGATGTCTAACCCTATAACCCATCTCGGTTTACTTGATTACTTTCTTGCATGACTATACTTGATCCAATTCCAATTGACCAGGTTTTTTTATTAATTAGTTTTGATTATGGTCACATGCTTTCACAATCATTTATAACTGATTTAGTTCACCTTCACTGGGTGTATCTTTTGAAAATATTTAGACAATATAAGTTAATCCTTATTCTTTTGTCATAGAGGGGTCAAGAAACTACATAAGAAATAAATTTGTCCTGAAGATGGTCTCAATGATTTGTTACAATGAAGACCGAAATGTCAATAACTAATCCATTCTTCTCTTTAGCGATTGTTAAAATTAATTTATCTCTGAGTGTTGGATCCTATGCAAAAGACATTCTCATCGTTTCACTGAATGGAGATGGATATATACATTGACAATTAAGATACCTTCCTATATTCAACCTATATGCTTTCTGTCAATGTTAGCTGAGTTTTGTCTGTGTATTCTTTATACCCCTATATACATGTTTCATTGATTATGTGTTATTGTCTGCTATTGTTATGACATTTGAAATATATTTTTCTACAATTGATCACCCGGTTATTGCAATTGATTTACCGATCTATTTGACACAATTAATTTAGATTTACTCTTTTGAGTAATGTTAAATACCACTAAACAAACCTATATGTAGAATTCTTGATAATTGTTATGGTTTCACTAAATCCAGTGTATGCAGATTTACCTTCCTAATTTAATACCCAAGCCCACAAGGGTTAATTGGGTTGCCCAATTACCTATCACAGGTTTTTTTCATTGCATCTTGGACCATTGCAAGTGGCCATTTTGGTATCTTCTTTTATAAGGAATGGAGCTTGCTTTCCTAATGTAAATTATGATTTGCTACAAGTTGATGATGCGATCTCTTACATGGTGACTTCTCAATGAAACATTATCTACATTTCTTAATTTGACTGGTCAGGTAACAATATGATTTAGATCAAGTGTTTCTCTTCTGTCCTTATGTTATGTTATGTTGATTTGTATAGCGCAGTATTCACCCAAGAGAATACCCGGGCACTTGAGTAAGGTGTGTAGGTCTGTGTTCCTAAGGTGCTCATATGAAGGGACAGGTCTTCAGCTTCTTGAGGCACTTAATAAGCGAGGAGGAGGCTCTGATATGTTGAGGGAAGTCATTCCACGTCTTGGGTGCTATGTATGAAAATAAGCAACCTCCAGTTTTGCTTTTCCGGATGCAGGCATGTGTGCGAGTTAGAGTGAGGCAGAGTGTAGGTGTCTGGTGGATTGGAGAACGTGTATGCAGCTGTTGAGGTATGCTGGTCCATGTTGTGTAGGGCGTTGTATGCGTGTATGAGAAGTTTTAAATGGCTGTGCTTGTGGATGGGGATCCAGAGAAGCTCCCTGAGGTGCGATGTGATGTGGTTGTAGCATGCAAGGTTGAATATGAGCCTTGTGGTTGTGTTCTGGATGGTCTGGAGTCTGTGTAGGAATTTGTTTGGCGATTCCAGCATAGAGAGTCTTGCCATTGTCCAGCATGCTGGTGATGAGTCCTTGTGTGAGGATCCGTCTGATGTTATGTGGCAATTACCTGAAGATCTTTTGCAGCATGCATAGGATGTGGAAGCAGGAGGTGCACACTGCATTGACTTGAGTCATCTTGTTGTGCTTGTCTAGGATGATCCCTAGATTTCTTTCCTGGTCTGTGAGTGTGTGTGTTGATCCTAGCTTCGATGGCCACCTGGTGGAATCCCATGGGGAGTTCTTATTGTTGAGGACCAGTACTTGGTGGAGTTGACCTTCAGGCAGTTGGTTCGCATCCAGTGTGTTACCATGATCATGCAGTTTATGAAGTCGGTTCTTGTGGTGTTTGTCTTGTCTGTCAGGGAGAGGATGGCTTGGGTGTCAATGGCGTGGGAGATAATGGTGAGGTCTTGTAATTGGATGTAGTTGATGAGCGGTGTCATGTATATATTGAAAAGAGTGGGTCTGAGGGACGATACCTGTGGGACACCGCATTTCAGTTTCTTGATCTTTGATCTGAAGAGTGGCAGCCTGCCCCTTTGGGTTCTTTTGGTGAAGAAGGAACAGTTACATTTGAGAGCAGATCTTTGTATGCCAGTCTTGTGGAGTCTTCTGATGAGGGTGTTGTGGAGACAGGGTCGAAGGCTGCTCAGAGGTTGAGAAGGATGAGGGCCACTGTTTCTCCCCCGTCCAGGATGTTTTGAATGTTGTTGGTGGCCATGATAAGTGTTGTTTCCGTTCTGTGGTTCTTTCTGAATCCTGATTGTGTGTTGTCTAGAAGAAAGTGAAGTTCGATGTTGGTTGTGGTTTGCTTGTTAATGGCCTTCTCAATCATTTTGGCTGGATTGGGGAGCAGGGAGATGGGTTTGAGGTTGCTCAGTTGGTTCGGGTCAGCTGTGAGCTTCTTGAGGGGTACATTGATTTCTGTAAGTTTCCATTCATCCAGTGGACGTGATGTAGGTTTCTATAATGTGGGTCAGGGTGGTGCTGATTTGTGATGTTCCCAGGTTGTAGATGTGGTGGGGGCATGGGCCCATTGGGTAATGATCACTCTTAAGATTTTTATATGAATAGCCAAACTGTTGAAAATATATACTGCCATACATCACTAAAACTAACTAAACTAACAAACTGCTTATTTGTGTATTTGATTGTCATTTGATTGATGTGCATTTTAAAAATGAATTGCCATAGTGACTAAATTGTTGTTTGCTAATACATGTACATATGTATCCACGACACTAGGCAAAAAAACAGACAATAAACAATATAATAACTATCTCTTATCTAGAGAGGAATCTCTAAAACACTTTCATACAACCACATGTACAATTTAATTAATTGCATTTATATTGCTTAAAGGATCCAAATGAAAAGGTCCCACACTTCAGAGTTCAAATTTGGACTATTTCTTTAAAATGACTTATTTCACATCTAATTGCTTCTATTTGTTATCTGGAGTGCACACTAATGTGACCCAATGTAGTCTCTGTGATATTTAAAAAAAATATCAAGAATAGTTTTTGTCAAAAATAAAATGCAAATTTATATTTAGTTCAATGTATATTTTAATATTTATTTGTCCCAATACCATTTTTATTCAACTGCTTTTCCTTTTGTTGTTCAACAAAAGCTTAATGCATTTGCTGTTTTGCATACATTTTTAGTCCCTTAAGATATTGTTTGTCTACAAAGACATAGTATTAACATGAAAGATCAATATTCTTTTAATGCAATTGATCAACACAAACTTATTTTCAGACTAGCTAAACTAACAAACAAATGTATCCACCCTTAATATTGCTTAATTTCAAAGTCCTAAAATATTGTCTTGTATTAAACAGGATGGTAGCCTACTCATGTTAATATGACTCCTTGTGTTAATACAACTTGTTTCTTCCCTTATTTAATAGGAAATTTACAATATCATTTCTGAAACAGAATTGTTTTTGCTAGTCATCTATGCTATCATTGTCCTTCGCAAATCATGATTAACTCTGCCTTCACTTCACATTGTATTTTTTTAAACATGCATAGTTGGTCATCCAAAGGTACCAAGCATCCAATTTTAATTGTAGACTGAGGCCAGATAAATAGAAGTCAATTTCAAGATAATGAGCATGATTTAGAGTCCGGCGTAAAGGATACTCCATCAGAAACGTGACGGATATCCCACCCATTTATATACTGTTTTGTTTTCTCTCCTGTTAATTGGTGGCATAAAAAGTTGCCTTTAATGATGTTTGAACAGTTCATGAAGCTATCACACAGATATGTTTCTCTTTTCCTTACTGCCAAACTGTCTTGTGTTTTATTCTATAAGTATTAATATTTCTTCAAGTTTTTTGCGGACAGATATGCCAATGTTTTTGGTGGTCACAAACCCTCTGGTGAAAGTGCATTTTCATTAGACAGCATTGTGGTGCAAAGAAGCCCGTGGGAATTGAAAAATGACCTTATTACACTGGCACGATTATGATTACCTCAGCATGGTGGAAGAAAGGAGGTTAGTCTCTATTTATGAGGCACCAGCCAAAACTAATAGTGTAAGGAAAGGGGGAGTCAGGGAGCAGCAGTTGAGGAGCATTTATGGGCATAAAGGAGAGATGCTGACAAGAGGAGATCTGACAACATAACCCTCCCACACAAAGAGTTACTTGAAGAGCTTTTTTAAATGAATTTAGTTAACATTGATGTTTGAATGACAGGCACAATGTGCATTTGGTTTGAGGGCAGTTTGGAGCCAATGGTAGAATTGTGTGGGGTAGAGAAGGGTGAATGTTTAAATTAGTTTAGCTGTTAGTTATCATGACCCACAACTGACAGCACAAACGTGGAGAGGGAAAGAAAGGGACACCCACTAATTCAAAAACAGAGATACCTAACAAGGATGTCACATAACACAGCACCTAAATTATATCACGCAAAACATAAACAGGTTGGGAAGAGAATAAAAAGGGTGTTTCAATGATTCCTATCACACTAGGGGGCAGATGTAATGTACTTAGAGATGACCTCCCTTTAAGGAAACTTACTGCACCTTCATATGCAGAAAGAATTACAAACAATTATGTTACTCAATTATTACAACTCAAGCTCCAATGTTGTAGTGATTCTGATCTGAAAATGCACTCGTTTCATGATAGAAAAGACATGGATTGAAAATTGGGCTGGTTTACAGCTGTCCTTGGAACATGGGAGAATGAACAAGTTTTAGATGTTAGTATGTATCCCACCTGGTTACGAACATCAGAGTTGCAAAATATCTGCATGCTACATTGTGAGCTGCCTCCGGGCTTGCTGCTCGTGGGTGGGACATTTAGGGGGTCATTACGATGGCGGTGAACCCGCCACCGACAGGCTGTCGGTGGCAGGTTAACTGCCATCATGAGGCCATATCCCGCCCGCCATAAAATAATGGTGGGCGGGTCCGTGGAGCTCGGAATATCTGACCACCATGCATCTGACGGGCTCCTTGAGCCTGCCGCTGTGGAAGAGGCATCCCAGCCAAAAATGGCAGCGGTGCCTGCCAGGCACCGCCGTTGGGATTACGATATGCCTCCCTGCCAGCCTTTCCATGGTGGTTCACCCGCCATGGAAAGGCTGGCAGGGATGGACTTTGGGGGCCCGTAGTGGGCTCCCCTTTCTCCCGGGCACTTTGGTTTTGGATTTTTGTGGGGCACCTACGGTGCCTCCCTACATTTCCCTGCACCATGTAGCATGGTGCCTGCCACGTAGTGCAGGGAAATGTAAACCGTGCCTTTTTTGCATTACAGCTGGTGCTGCTGTTGCAGCCTGGAACATCAAATTCCCCCTTTGTCTCAGATCAAATACCACAATTACAAATTCACTCAAAACATTCATTGGTGGGGCCCATAACACCAACACTCATACTTCATTGATCTGCTTCCCTAGAGGAATAAGTTTCCAAACGCTGACATGAAAGGAATTTCTTTACCCAAACCCTAAATGCATTGAATACTTTATTAACTCTAACCTTGTGATATTCCCCTCATTGGGTGATGAATCAATTTAGTTGTTTTATAGTTTAGTGATCCAATTAATTTATCTATACTCTTCTGTTATCCTAGTTTTCTTTTTCAAATAATCGAACATCGTTTATCAAAATAAAATAAAATTGCAAATTGTTAGAAATCATCATCCAAACCACAGAACATCATATTTACCTAATCTGGCTAATAGTCGTCCTCTAAGTCAGTCAAGTCGTGGAAAAAATCCTTAAATTCATCAAAGTCAGGCCGCAATTCAGTCTCTCAAAGATTCAGGATAACAGCTGTCCAGCAGTGTCACCGTCCTCCCCGTCAGCATAACGTCAGGAAATCGAGTTTGTCAAAGAAGAGAGAGTTTTTTAGTTCACTTTCCTACCTACATTTATAATGAAATTAATGTCAAAATGTATCAAGATTGGGGTTTTAGACTGTCCTCATTGGTGGATGTGGGGTCACTCGGTAAAGTTCTCACATAGTCCGCAAGATTAAGTCATCGCACTTGCTGGTTCCGGTTTTAAAGACAGTCCATTGTATTATCCTTGGCAAGGCTCCCAGAGTGTCCTTGGTAAGAGCATCATCTCCTGGGGTCAGGACTAGGCCATTGTTGCTGGCAGTGACGCATGCGCACTTCACCCAGAACCTCGTGTGTCAGCAGCAGTCACGTTGTACGTCTCGGTCAGCCATATTGAAATAGGCCGAAATGGTCAACTTAAGCAAAACAAACACAAAAACGTAATGAAAACATGGAAATGGCTAATAAAATGTTAAACCCTCACTAATTCCCTTATGTGTAAGTAATTATCTAGCAGAATAGCAACATTCAAAGCGTTTATACTCACTCAATGATGCACAACTCACAATTACATTACAAAAGCAACATATATCATGCAATATACTCATTTTCTACTATTAATATGCGTGCATATGTTAGTATACAATTAGTTTAGCCACGCCAATTGCAAATCCCACGTGTAATTCTTTTGTTAATATAATTGGTAAGTCTTTCACTTCAAACTAATTAATAAGATTACTATTTAGTTGATTATTCAGATTAATATAAACATGCAGAATGGGGGGGGTAGTACACAATTTTGTACTACCCGCTCCAGCAATCCCCCCTTTGGTGATTATATCACCACACCAACAAAAATTTTGTATCCCCTTTTACGGAATTTCAAAGTGATTTCTTGTTTTATTCATATTTCAGTTTCCCCTGTTTCTTCTCTGTTTGCTGTTTTATACATACTCTCCTCCATTTATTTCCAATTCTATTTCTTCAAATTCTCTTTCTTGTTCCTTATCTCTTCTCCTTAAGTTTTCTCTTTTTCACCTTATCTGATTTTTATAGTTTCTTTCCAATCTTTTCCCAAATACCTTCAACCTCCAGTGGTGCAATTTCGTCATGCAATTCTGTAATATTCTTAATATAAGTTTTCAAATCTCTACTTTCGTCAGGAATGTAAGTACAACAATGTTGAACTTTCAGCATTCCACAGACTCCACCCTCCTTTGCCAATAAAATATCAAGGGCAAGTCGATTTTGCATTACCATAGCCCGCATGGCAACCATTTCAGTATTTACCAATAAGAATCCTCCAGCGGTGCTTGTTGACAAGCGATCCACTACTGTTGAAATTCTTCTAATTTTATTTGCATTCAGAGATATTCCCACTGCGGGTATCAGTGCTCCAAAAATGTCACCCACAATTTCTGTCCAAGATTCTCTCTTACTACGTGCTAAATAACTACCTAAACTATGTACACCATCTTCTCCTCTATCCATATGAAAAATCTTTGGAAAAACCAGGCCAACATAACATGTGCCATACCAATGGTCTGGCAAACGATAATATGCCCTGCTCCCACAAATGAAATACAGTCCTGGAAAAACTGGATCTTTTTCACCTTTAAATCCCCATCCTCCCATGATTCGGTGTGTATCATAGCACTCACTATTCCCTATAAAATAATTATCGTATGCTGTTTGATTCCTTCTAATACACAATTTCCCTTTTTGAGGCCAATCGAAAGCCATAGTTGGACTCGTTTCCCCTTTCAAGTGTTTCTCCATTTCTACATCCCAAACTGTTTTCTCCACTTTCGCTTCTGAAGCCTTTCTTTGCATTTTCAATCTCTTTTCTTCAACCATATCTAAAAATGTCTTCTCCTCTTTCTTTAAACTACAAGTCAAGTTATTTCTAAATATGTATTCTAATGTTAGTTCTTTAGTCTGTAAGAAAAATTCACCTAATACCTTTGCAGGTTTTACCTTATTTAGTTTGTTAATTGACGGTACTTGTGAAAATATAGGGGCAGATTTATGTTGCCTGGCGCATCCCTGCAAATCAGCAAGGATGCGCCAGGAATGATGCGTCACGCAAGTTTACCCTTGCGCCACACATGATGCGCCGCATTTACAATGCGGCGCATCATGGCGCAGGAATAAACAGATGCGTGACGCATCCGATGGCGTAAGGTTGGCGCAGTGCTTCAGTTGCGTCGCAAGCGCGACGCAACTCCAGCACTGTTCCAACCTACCCTATCCCTAACATGGTGCGTCAAGCCTTACGCCTGCTTCAAGCAGGCGCAGGGTTTTGGCGCATCAGCGTTGGGAAAGTGACTCAGTCAAATCTTATAGATTTGACTGAGTCACTTTTCAGGGGCGTTCCTGCGACGGAACGCCCCCCCCTCTGTCGACACGCCCACGTGAAACCTGACGCAGGTTTTACGTGGCGCAGGGCTTTACATCGTGACGCATCTCCATAGATGCGTCACGATGTAAATATGGCGCAACGTGGCGCAGGGTTTACACCGCCGCTGCGTCACAAAAGTGACGCAACGGCGGCGTAAAAGTGGCGCATCTCCGATATAGATCTGCCCCATAGTATCTACATCTGAAAAATAATACTCTAATTTACCTGTTTGATAAAATAAACTAGCTATTACACTACATGTTATTCCATAAGTTACTGGAAGGTGATGATAAGGCACTCCTTCAGATACAGAAGCAGGTAACTGCATACATCCGTAGCAATCCCTTACGTCCAGTGTTTTTACATATTCCTACAACAATTTTGAAAACACATTATTAGAAAAATCTGTTATAGACCTGTCTTTATGCAAATAATTTGTATCTATTCTAGTCGGAACTACCTTTTGAATCTTCCCTATATTAGTTATGTTATCACTGTGTCCTTCTAATGTATCTTTAGTAACTTTGAATGAAATTAGTAGAGCAAGTATACTCCAAAGAAGCATTAATAATCCTGTACAACAACAACACATTTTACACCATCTCCTAAAGAATGTACATCTACCTTTGCTACTATCTATGTTTGCCATCTTTGCTAAAATGGACCGTGTCTTTTGACTTAGCCTCTTCTACTTCACAACTAGTTTTCTAACCCAAGGCCCTAAGCACCTACGTGGTTCTACCAGTTTTTGTCATTTTTCAGTATTTTATTGTCTTTCCATCAGTAGTTTTCTTGTCTCATTCAGTTTGGCATTTCATCATCTTTTACTATTCCTTCGTTTTCGGTATACAGAATGTCCTGAACATCCGCTTCTTCTCCAATATCGGACAAGATAACTCTCAGGATTTCCGATTCTTCGTCTTCCTCAACCACTTCCGGTACAACCACCTCTCGATTTCCTTGGCTATCCGCCTCTGCGTTTACTTCAGGCAGGGCCACATATGTCCATTCCGGTGATTTATACTTCTGGTTAGGTTTCCTTGTTGTTTTGCTTTCTTTAACCACAATTGTTTCCTCTTCTTTTGATTTCTCCTGACTCGTTACTTCATTCACCTGTTCAGCCCTTGGTGAATTTACTCATGTCAGTCGATATCTCAATCTCCTTATTTTATTCGGCCAAACGTCATCTTTTGCCGCTCTTTTCAATTTACTCCCTTTATCGTTCTTTTCAGTCCTCCAAGCTCTCTTTCTCAGAAATCGGCCTTCTGGTACTTCATCTCCGCTTTCCTCTGACTCTGTTTCGACTTGCTTTTTACTCTCAACAGTTTCTTTTTCCACCACTTCTTTTGTTTTCCCGACTTCTGTCCCTCCTCGAATCTCCAGCACACAATCTTCCTGCTGACTACTTGTCCCTGCTTCTAACTGGATGTTGGAGTTCCCTACACCTCCTCAGGGGTCTTCCGCAATAATCTTTTCCTCTCTCTCTGTATCTGGCACCTGTTCATCTAAGTGTGTTTTTTCAGGTGGAATTTCTCTCAATCTTTCATCCGGCACTTCTTTCTCATGAATCTCTTTTATTGTCTCTCCCTGTCCTTCTCCTTGTTCTTCCCTTGTTCTTTCCTGGAAGAGTGTGCTCTTTGTTCTGTCTCTGAGTCTGAGCTGGTATCATAAATCTGTAACCTTCTCCTCAGGGAATTACTTCTGGGGACAAAAGTTAGACTCAGCTCTGTTTCCCCCCTTTCAGGGTTTTCTTTGTCTTTTGGCTCTCTGTCATACGACTCAGTACTGGATTCTGATCCGTTAAAATACTCCTTTTCTTTGCTGTCGACTGGATTTGGAATTCTTAAAGTATGGCTTGCATGGATCCAGTTCTTTATTCCAGCACACTTCACAGCTGTTGTTGTGGTCAAGATGACTTGTCTTGGTTTTCCCCACCTGGGAACCAAACAGTTTCTTCTTCTGTGGACTTTTATCCTTACCCAGTCCCCTGGGCTTAGATCATGAGCTGGCTTCTTTTCAAGGGTGGTGGCATCCGCTCCAACCTGATGAAACACAGAATGAACTGCGTCAGCCAGGCTTTTACAGTATTCCAATACCATGTCATCAGTTATAGTCATCAGCTTGTTGACTGGTATAAAAACGTGGCACATGGCTCGTCCCATGATGATTTCATGTGGACTCAACCCTGTAGTTCTGTCTGGAATTGATCTAATAGTCATGAGTACTAGAGTCAAGACTTCTGGCCATTTCATATCTGTGGCTAAACACATTTTCCCTATTCTGTTTTTGATAGTACCATTCATTTGTTCCACTACACCAGAAGCCTCTGGTCGGTAGGCACAATGTAGTTTTTGTCGTACATTCAATGCTTCACAAATCAGTTTTATGATCTCATTATGGAAATGTCCTCCTCGGTCTGATTCAATTGTCACTGGGAACCCAAATCTAGGGATAAATTCCCTCAAAAGTAATTTTGCCTCTGTCATCCCATCATTTCTTCTTGTTGGGAACGCCTCTACCCACCTGGAAAATAGATATACCATGACCAAAATATACCTCAACCTGTTACAGGGAGGCATTTCAATGAAATCCACTTGCATTCTGGTAAAAGGCCCTCCTTCTCGACCTATTAATCCTAGACTCACTACTGTCTTTCTTCCTGGATTGCATCGCTGACAAATTAGACATCTCTGACAAAGACTTTCTGCTACAAGTCTGAATTTTGCATTATACCAAGTCTGCTTAAAGGACCTAATCATAGCGTCTCTCCCTATGTGTCCCTGTCCATGATACATCCGTGCCATGGCAGACATCATGCTATCAGGCATGACTGGTCTTCCATCTCGATAGACCCACACATAATCTTTCTCTCTTGGTGCACATCCTGCTTTTACCCACTGTTTTATTTCTTCCTCTCCTGCTTCTTCCTGCAATTGTCTTACTTCTTCCCATGTTCCCACAGTGTTAGTAAACATTGGGAAACAAGAAATCACCTCCTTTTCCTTTGCCCGATTGATTGATTTCTGATTTCGTGCACAGTATTGCGCCATGTCATTTGCAAATTTATTACCAGTGCCAATATAATCACCACTGCGACTATGGGACGCACATTTTACAACAGCCAATTGCCTAGGTAGCTGTATCGCCTCAAGCAACTTTCCAACCACTTCAGCATTCTTAATGGGAGTTCCATTCGAGGTTAAGAAACCTCTCTGCAGCCATATCTGGCCAAAGTCATGGACGACTCCATAGCAATACTGGCTATCAGTTATCACAGTCACTCTCTTACTTTTCCCAATTTTGCATGCTCTTGTCAAGGCAACAAGTTCAGCTACTTGGGCTGATTTTACTCGTTTCAAATAGGATGCTTCCATTACTGCTGCAACTGTACACACCGCATATGCTGCACTCAACACTCCATCATCTGTCCTCAAACAAGATCCATCAACAAACATAACATAATCACTTTCTGGTAAGGGTTCATCTTTTATGTCAGGTCGTGGTTTTGTACAAAAATCAAGTACATCCAAACAGTCATGATCTGCTTCATCTCTTACTTCCACATTTTCTGTATCTGGCAATAGTGTTGAAGGATTCACATTCACACATCTCACAAGACTCACATTTGTTGCACCCAATATGACCTTTTCATACTTAGTCAGCCGACTGTGTGTCATATACTGAGTACGACTCCTTGCTACAAGGATCGCCACATCATGAGGTACAAACACTTTCACAGGATATCCCATCACAATTCCCTCACTCTGTTCCAAACTTCGACATGTAGCAGCTACTGCTTTCAAACACCCAGGAAGGGCTACAGCTACTGGGTCCAACATGTATGAAAAATATGCAATTGGTCTCCTCAGTTTTCCATGCTTCTGTACTAGAACAGAGAGTGCACATCCATTTCTCTCACTACAATACAACTCGAACTCCTTTTCATAATCAGGCATACCAAATGCAGGTGATTCACACAATCCATCTCTCAATCTTTTGAATGCTGTCAATTCCTCTTTGTTCAAATCGATGGGATCTCTCACATCACTTCTTGTCAGTCGTACCAAAGGTTTTGCGATCAATGAAAAATTGCTAATCCACTGACGACAATATCCAACCATTCCCAGAAACATTCTCATTTCTCTTTGGGTCATTGGTGGACTCATTCTTTTTATGATCCTGATTCTGTCTATGGTTATTCTTCTCTATCCTTTTTCAATGTTATGTCCTAAATATTGTACTTCCTTCTTACAAAATTGTCATTTCGATGGTGACACTTTTAGTCCTCCATCTGCCAAATGATTCAGCAAGGCTACCGTGTCTACCTCACAAGCTTCACGGGTTTTCGATGCCACAAGCAGGTCATCGATGTATTGAACTAGTACAGAAATTTCTGGCATCTCTAGACTTTCCAAAGACTTCTTCAATAGCTGATTAAATATTGAGGGGCTTTCTGCATACCCCTGTGGAATTCGGCACCACGCCAAAATACGCTCATCGAAACGAAATGCAAAAATTCGCAGACTGTCATGATGCAAAGGGATGGAAAAGAAAGCATGGCATAGATCAATCACTGTATACCATTCTGCGTCATGGGGGATCTGATATAGAATCACAGATGGATTTGGTACAATGGGACAACATGGTACAACAATTTTGTTTATCTTTCTCAGATCTTGTACTATCCTGAACTTTCCACTAGGCTTTTTCAATCTCATTATTGGTGAATTACATGGGCTACTCATTATTTCTCTCAAAATTCCCTGTTTTATCATTTTCTCAATCACAGGAGTAACTCCTTTGATTATTTCAGGTGTCAATTCATATTGAGGGACATTTGGATAACTTACTCCTTCTTTTACTGTTATTTTTACTGGGTCTACATTTCTCATCAATCCTACGTCTTCTCCTGTGAAATCCCAAACTTCTGCTTTTACAGATTGTTTTAATTCTTTTGGTAATTCGTCAGGGTTAAATACGGCATAGGTTCCAGTAACCTCCTTCTCCCTGTTTGCCATTGTCATTTTATACAGCACATTATCATCTGGTGTTTCAAATGCTATTCCATCTGGAGTACAAAATATAGTGCAGTTCATCTTGCACAATAAATCTCTACCTAACAAGTTCACAGGACTGGTGTCGCACATGACAAACCAGTGCATTTCAGAGAATTTCCCTATGCTAAGTTTCACTGGTTCTGTAAGGTAAGTTTTAATCTGTCTGTTGGATACACCAACTACTTGGATCGTTTCATCCGAGAGAGGAAGATTCTTGACATCAGCTGATCTAACAGTTGATCGAGTAGCACCAGTGTCAACTAGGAAAGTAATATTTTCATTATTAACTTTTCCATCTACAAATGGGCCTGTCTGGTCTACTTCTAGAGTTGCGCCAAGCACGCACTCGTCTTCCTCCCTTCGGCACCGTCAATAACCCTCTTCTGAATCACTTTCATCGCGTTGCAGCCAATACTGTGAAGCAGTGCTAGCGTGTGGCGGCTTATTTACCTGTTCTTCGTTGTAGAATCCATTTTCCTTACTATACTTCTGGCAATTTTTGTTCTGTGGAAAAGGTGGTTTTGGCACCTGATTCTGTTGTGTTAGAACCTGCTGTTGTCGCTGCTGTTGACCACTCACCTCATTCTGCACCTGTGGATTCAATGATGTATTTTCATCGTTAGTACTGGGAGGAAATTTACACTCGGATTTCCAATGCCCTATCCTAGCGCAATTATGGCACGGAAATTTCTTTTTAGCTTCCTCGATATTTCATTTACCTTTCCCAGGATTAAATTTTGGTCTTGACCCTGCTTGTTCTGCTAATTGAGCTTCCTGTCTCTCTGCTTACTTTACTTGTGCCCAAATAGCCTTTTCTTTCAATTTTCCATGTTTTGCTTCAATTTCATCACTGAAATATTTAGCATGTCTCAGTACTTCGTCTATTTTCTTATTTTGCCAGTCTACGGTATGCTGCTTTATCATCTCACTAATTTCTGGACGAAGACCATATACAAACCTGAATACAAAATTACTCAAATCCTTTTCACTTAGATTTTCATCTCCACTAAATTGTTTAAAGGCCACAATTAACCTCTCATAATAGGTATGTACTGATTCTTTGCTTTCCTGATGTGTTCTGTCAATTTTTACCCAGTCTGTCTCTTTAGGAGGTACTTTGTTTTTCAAAGATGCCATAACCTGTTCATATTTCTTCATGACCTCGGGGTCTGGAGCCCCTGTTTTTGGATTCCTTGGATATTCCTGTGTCGGCCAATCTATCATGATTTTGCACTCTGTCCATAGATCTGCTGGTACTATTATGTCAAACAAGCTATTTAGGTCAATCCACAATACTTTGGACAATTTTACAAATCTGTCCACCTGTCTCTACCACTCGACGGGTTTTTCACGTAGTCGAGGGAAGTCATTCGTAAATGACAAAATATCCTGTCTAGTCCATGTGGCATGTACATATCCTCCTCCTGGAATCTCTCTCATAGGGCATTCTGTCACAACCTTCTCTTTTTCTCTGACAGGGAAATCTGAAAAAGTCTTATCTGAAACTTCATCTCGTTTTCGATACCATCTACTTTTCCATTTGTCCACATCTCCCCATTTTCTCAACAAAATAATTATCTCCTTAATCTGACCTATTCGTCCTCTGGTATTCATGTTTTCAATGTCTTTTTCAGTGAAATCTACCCGATATGGTTTCTGTAGTGCTTTTACCTTTTCAATATCAATACCCATTTCATTTGCCACTTCTTCTAATCTTTCATGGAGACTTTTTGCTCTCCATGTTACGCTTTTACACAGAAATAACAACTCTTCATCTTGTTAAGTTTTTAACTTTTCCGTAGGGATAGTTCCTACTATTAACTCTTCCAGTACCATTCGTAGTTTGGCCACATCTATTGACTGAGATTCTTTGTCTTTCTTCTGCAAGCTTCTCAACCATTCACTCAATTCCTCTGTAGATGGTCCTACTGGCTTCTGTACATTTCCTTGTCCAAAATCCTTTTGTGTTTCTGATATTAACTCCACTATTGTCATACGCCTTTCCGCACAGTTTTGGCCTACAAACGGGTTATTTGAAAAACTCGGTTCAATCATACTCATAGTCTGTCTCCATGGATTATCATTCTGACTAATTTGTGGTTGTTCAACCGGTTTATTAATTTTATAAGGGACCGTAAAACAGTGTTCACTATCTTTCTGTTTATCAAAAATAGGCATTACTGGACCTATCGTTACTGGGACTGTTACGGCTTCCAGATTTTTAGTCAATTCTCTTATTTTCTCTGTTAATTCTAGGGTTGTTTTCGCTAGTTCTGCTGAATTTTCGTCATTTATTTTACCTCCGGACTTTTTCTCTACCTCTCAAATGGAATTGTTCCTTCCCAAATCTTGGAACTCTGGTTCCGATTTTATGATTCGTACTGTTTCTTTCATTGGGGCACTTGGGGTTAATATTTCTGGTTCTGGTCGATATGGGGGTGGATTTTTATAGAACATGTCATCAAGAACATCATCCTCTGACTCATTCACTCCATACCCTCTCAATTCCACATTATGCCTCTTTTCTACACACTTTCTTCCTTCATTCTCTCCTGCAGTTCTTACGGGAAACAAACCCTCGGTCATACTCGCATTCCGCCACCTTCTCATTCGATCATCATGAGTCTCATGTCCGTATGACCTACCAAACATGTACCTATACCCTCTTCCACTTCTCTGTCTTTCTCGGTCATGCATCTCATCTTCCCACTCTGTCAATGCTTCAAATTGTGTCGGTCTAGGTCTTGGCTCTAAATTCATAATTTCGGTATACTTGACCCAATTATCTAACCAAATACAGGTGTGATATCCATATTTCGCAACCATAATAGATGCAGGGGTTTTCGGTGGAGGAAGTAACTTTCCTTCCCTAGTTACAATCGGTTTGTCCTTTTTAAACCACTTTTTATTCTACCAAACCAAGACTTTTTCTCCTTTTCTGGTGGATCGTAATACATTTTCCTTTCTTTCGTGTATCACTAGTCTCTCCTTACAACTGTACTGCTATTCTGTCCAATTGTAGCGCGACTCACACTAACGCACCAATCTGGAGCGTCTATGTCACTTTTACAATTCTCCAATCCTAGCGTGACTCACACTAACGCACCAATCCGGAGCGTCTACGTCACCCTGTACTTCTCCACTCCTAGCACGGCGCACACTAACGCACCAATCCGGAGCGTTTTACGTTTCTGACCGACTGTCCAATCCAAGCGCAGTCGTTCTGACGTCAGCAGCCGCTGCCGCAGCTCCTGCTCCTGTCTACCCCTCCTTTACAAAATCCACTCAGTAAGTTTTTGTTTCAAATTTACAATTCTGTTTGTAACTACATAAAAACACCACCATTGACCACTTCGCTAACCAAGGAATAGCCATAGACCTTTCTCACGAGAATTCCGTCTTTCCCGAGAGCAGCGCTTACCTCTGCCCTACTACGGAATCGTTACTTCCGTTGATAAAGTAGCACATCCCTCTACCTTACCCTTCTAATAAGCATTAGCTAACCATTTCTCCAGAATTAAGACACATAGTTGGAGACCCAATGCTCCTGAGAAATAAAACTAGAGTTTCACAATTAACCCGAAGGCCTTTACATTCACGCACTTTCATACGAGAAAAATGTAGTACACTCACACAGAATCCTGTCTTTCCAGAGAACAGCGAACAGTCTGTCCTACTACAGAATTATAACATACGTTAACAAAGTAGCACTTCCCTCTACTTTATCCTTCTAACAAGCTCAGAGAACACCTGTTACCTTTCCAGTGATAAGCATTTGGACTCCTGATACCTAAGACTAAAATTTCACAGGTGACCTTCGCTATCATACACACTTCTGTCACACAGAAAATGTCTCTAATGGCAACACACGACGATGTCACCGAATCGAACCCAGACAAAGCGTTGTGCACCTTCAATCGTTACACGTTTCTCCCTGTGTACCTACAGGGCAACAACAATTCCGTCTTTCCCGAGAGCAGCGCTTACCTCTGCTCTACTACGGAATCGTTACAAACGTCCAACTTCCTACATCCCAGAAGTCGTGCAAACAACATAAAACTCAACGCGACTCACATAGATTGTTAGTACATAAACCAATATCAATAAGCAATAATCAATAAGCAATTTACAAGCTATATTCACCAAACCAAAACAATAAAAACCATAACTCTGCTACCAGAAAAACTGTTGCAGCGTGGAACATCAAATTCCCCCTTTGTCTCAGATCAAACACCGCAATAGCAAATTCACTCAAAACATTCATTGGTGGGGCCCATAACACCAACACTCATACTTCATTGATCTGCTTCCCTAGAGGAATACGTTTCGAAACGCTGACATGAAAGGAATATCTTTACCTAAACCCTAAATGCATTGAATACTTTATTAACTCCAATCTTGTGATATTCCCCTCATTGGGTGATGAATCAATGTAGTTGTTTTATAGTTTAGTGATCCAATTCATGTATCTATACTCTTCTCTTATCCTAGTTTTCTTCTTCAAATAATCGACACAACACATTTATCAATTAATCAAACATCGTTTATCTAATAAAATTGCAAATTGTTAGAAATCATCATCCAAACCACAGAACATCATATTTACCTAATCTGGCTAATAGTCGTCCTCTAAGTCAGTCAAGTCATGGAAAAAACCCTTAAATTCATCAAAGTCAGGCCGCAATTCAGTCTCTCAAAGATTCAGGATAACAGCTGTCCAGCAGTGTCACCGTCCTCTCCGTCAGCATAACGTCAGGAAATCGAGTTCATCAAAGAAGAGAGAGTTTTTTAGTTCACTTTCCTACCTACTTTTATAATGAAATTAATGTCAAAATGTATCAAGATTGGGGTTTTAGTCTGTCCTCATTGGTGGATGTGGGGTCACTCGGTAAAGTTCTCACATAGTCCGCAAGATTAAGTCATCGCACTTGCTGATTCCGGTTTTAAAGACAGTCCATTGTATTATCCTTCGCGAAGCTCCCAAAGTGTCCTTGGTAAGAACATCATCTCCTGGGGTCAGGACTAGGCCATTGTTGCTGGCAGTGACGCATGCGCACTTCACCCAGAACCTTGTGTGTCAGCAGCAGTCACGTTGTACGTCTCGGTCAGCCATATTGAAATAAGCCGAAATGGTCAACTTAAGCAAAACAAACACAAAAACGTAATTAAAACATGGAAATGGCTAATAAAATGTTAAACCCTCACTAATTCCCTTATGTGTAAGTAATTATCTAGCAGAATAGCAACATTCAAAGCGTTTATACTCACTCAATGATGCGCAACTTACAATTACATTACAAAAGCAACATATATCATGCAATATACTAATTTTCTACTATTAATATGCGTACATATGTTAGTATACAATTAGTTTAGCCATGCCAAGTGCAAATCCCACGTGCAATTCTTTTGTTAATATAATTGGTAAGACTTTCACTTCAAACTAATTAATAAGATTACTATTAGTTGATTATTCAGATTAATATAAACATGCAGAATGGGGGGGTATACAACATTTTGTACTATCCGCTCGAGCACTGCAGCCAGGAGGCCTTGTAGGCGGGCGGCCACACTCCCCGAGCCGATGGTGGATTGACTGAAGTCCACACGCCATCGTAATCGCCCCCTTAGTTTCTTTATGGAGGAAGCCTGGGGTAATACAAGAATTGGAACAGCTAATACCGGCACACAGAAGAAATTGGATAGATTCACGTGGGTCCATAGCCTATGGAGCAATGAACAATACACTGAGAAAGTTTTCTCCTACCCAGGAGCACATAACTTATACTCTAGGAGATTACTTCTTAATGGTAGGAACACAAACTGGCAGATTTACAAGGAGTTAACACCACCACAACGTCACTTTTTCAGATGTTCTGGTGGCCTTAAGTCCTTCGCCTTATTTACAAGTCTTTAAGCCCATTAAAGTGACTTAGCTGCACCTTGTAAATAATGCCCCTATTCACACAGCACTTTGCATGAAAGGGGTGTGCAATGGGTGCTGCTGTGGGCGTTCCGCCACAACACCCATTGCTTTTTGACGCTGCCCCATATTTATAAGATATTGGGCAGCGCCAAAAATATCGCCAGGGAATACCTAGTCTGAAGCAGGTGATATGACGAGAAATTAACATTTCTCCTCATATTTTGCTCTTTTCATGTGTGCTGCATTCTGCAACACACATAGAAACAGCAAATCACCTGTGAAGATTGTTAATGTGCAGGAAGGTGTCCCTTCCTGCACATAACGATCTCCTCTGCAGAGCAGGCACCCTTGCAACATGGTGAAAGGGTGCCTGCACTCCCGCTAGGCAGCTTATTTAGTGGCAGCGCTAGGGGAAACGCAGGGGTGCACTGTATTTTTGTCAATACGGCGCATCCTTGCATTTTGAAACTGACGGAATGCAGCGTTACCAATTTTGGCATAAAACCACGCTCCACCATGTTCTAGTAAATATGCCCCTTATACTCTGTGGTGCAGAGTAATCAGCCCAAGACATTCAAATCATTCCCCATTGATAGTGAAAATGTACACTTGCCATAAAAGGAAGGCTGAAGAATGGAGGGTAGATCAATATCCAGTTAAGATTAAAGAGGCAGTAGAGACTCTTAGCCTCTAGACAAAGCAATGTGGTATCGGTGTCCAGCACATGGACAATTTGAGAAGCATTCAAAACAGTTATAAGAGCAATCTAATATCACTCACTGTAGGAAAAAGCAAAGACAAAAAACTGAAAATTGTACTCTTATGATGCAGATACTAAGGGGTCCATTAGGATGTAGGGCGGATTGCCACCGCCTGCATGGCGGTGGCGATCTGCCCTACATCCTTCCCCGCCTGCCACCCATTTCCCCCCCCATATTAGTATGGCGGGGGGACCCCGGTGGACGGAAAGACCGTCCGCCGGTTTTCCGCTGGTCGACTAGTCGACCGGGCAGAAAAGGTGCTCAATATGGTGGTGGTGTCTGCATTACACCACCATCCATATTTGGATGCAGGTGAAGATGTGCCTTTCCGTGGCGGCATCAAAGGCTTGCGGAATTTGCTGTCGGGGGCCCGTTGAGGGCCCCCACAGTAGGGGGGTGGGAGGAGCACATGGGGGGTACCTATAGTACCCCCCTGTATTGTCATGGACATGGTGGCAGGCACCTTGCTGTGCCTGTCACCGTGTGCATATTAATGCACACAGTGCATTTCCAGCATTGTGGCGGGCGGTGCGGTGAGCACCACCCGCCACAATGCTGGGAATGTGGGATGCCACCGCCACGGTGGCATCCTAATTGCGGGTGCGGGACCGCCGCACCACTGGCGGCTGGTCCCAGCACCGCTAGGGTGGCGGGCGGACTAAAGTCCGCTCGATATCCTAATGGTCCCCTTAATGTGAGGGGAGGTATGTCCAAACTAAACTTGAGGGGAGGTGTGCCCAAACTCACACTGAACACATCATGAGATTACAACAAGTTCAGTTTTTTCGGAATTTGAACTACTACAAGTGAGGAGGGAGAAATATTGGTCACTATTTATGTATAAGAATAGATTACAGTACTTATTCAACAAAAATCATTATATGAGGTTGTTGATTAGGCAGGGAAGAGAGGAATGACACAGAGCCTGCATATTGTTATGGATTATATTTATATTTATTATGTATTACAAATATTAAAAGCTGTTTGTAGAATAATTTTAATTAATTTCAATATTTCTTAAGTTACAATAGCTTTTCATTCAAAAATTTTTATTTTGTTATATTTTATAATAACATAACAATTCATTGTTATTTATATTTAAATGTATTTAACATTCATTTAAATGTTTATTTATTTTTTAAAGTTAAAATATTTTGATTGAATTTTAATTTAGTTGCAATGGACTATTGTCAGTTCCACCATTATTTTCTAAGGCAGCGTGCTGCAGTACCAGTAGTTGTTTATGTGAGGTGCTAGACTCACTCAGCTCGGAGCTGGACCATGTTTACTATTGGTTTAGGTCCATTTTGGTTGAACCACTCCTTACTCCTCTCTTAAACCCTCCACTTTGATAGTAAGTATTCCCCTTTTTCCAGCCACTCTTCCATCACTTCCTCATCAACAACTAAAACGTACACCTATGTGTATAGAGATCCCCTCAATAGGGGCGGATAGCTCTGTCCATAAAAATAGCGGAGGCAGAAATTTAGACGTCCGCGTGTAGGTAAGTGAATAGCATTTTGTAATTGATTAGTAGTATTATCGTAGGACATATAAACATGCTAAAAATGGAGTTTGAGAAGAAGCCCCCTCATTCATATTTATAGTAACATGGCTCTGTTGAAGAATCTTTTCCTTTCTTTTTACCTTTTTTTTAAAATCTATGTTTCGATAAATCTTGCCAGGATTCACTTCATATGAGAGATATTTGCCCTACTTGCACTACCCTATAAATCATGACCCTTGTTATACTGATGGCAGTTCTTTACACATCATTTTTCTTCTGCTAATGCTACTAGAGTGTGGAAAACTATTACTGAACCCTACAGAGAGTTAAAATATATATGAAGTAGATATGAGCGGGGAGAGTATCAGCTAGATTTAAAGGGTATGGTATTAAGACACACAACGGATATCTTAAGGTATATGAACTTTGCCCACTAATCTTGCCTTTGTCCTCATATCTTCTTACAAAATGTTCTTAATGATTTACTTCCCAAATGTATGATGTAAATGGATCATATGCTGTCTTAAAGTGGCTGTAAAGTGTTTCCTAATGTAAAAATCTAAATAAAAACTTTTTGTAAAAAAATTATTTGCTTCCCAGATTATGTCTAAGAGATCTCAGAATTCACCTTGATAGCAATAACGTCTTCCACTACTTGTGATAATGATGCCACCTATGTATCGGAATTTGAATGCAATAGATTCAGGCAAGGTTTCATAGATATGAAGATGAATAGGCCTGGAAGAATGATGATACCCCCCTTCCCTGATTCAAGTTAGTTCATCCTAATTCTAGCTCTTCATCAGAGCGTGCAGTATTATCCAAGACCTTTTACATGGTCCCCTAGGAAACCTACATAAACAGCTGAAATTGAAATTGAAGAGGTCAGTTAATAAACCAAATAGTAAATAATTGGGGTCTTCAGTCTCCTCAAAAGTTGTGGGATATTTCTGCATCTCTCGAATGAAGCACTAGAATAACAGAACTCGATCTTTGAGGTTAACCTCTACAATAAATATAGCATGAGTGGTGTAACATTATTAAGCACAACTAAAGTATTGAAATTCCCAAATGATAACACTTAGGCTCTCTGACCTAAATATCAAGAGATATAAAAAGTTGGCTGAGGCCCTTGAAACTGACCAACTTATGGTTTACCGATTCTGCAACTCTCAGGGGCCGACTTCTATTTTGGCTGTAAGGACACTGCATCACAACGGCAATGAAGTATTCTTACTGCCAACATAATGATCCGCCTGCGCGATTTAAATGCTGGTGGACCTTTGGTGTAACCACAGCAGAGACTACTCATAGAGTAAGTGCCTCTATGTTAGGCCACCTAATTTAAATGGGTGGACATACGTGTCAGTTTTCACTGCCTGTCACTGCCAGGAAAACCCTTGTGGTAAGGGGTAGTAAAAACTGTCTAATGCCCTCCTCGCCATTGGAGATAGGTCCCATGGCGAGGGGGGTATTTTTATTTTTATTTTCAAAAACAAAATCCTGCATTAGGATTTTCCTTCTGAAAAAAAAAAATGCTGTACGCCTCTGTTATGTTTGAGAAAGCTATACATCAAAGTTACAATGCAGTTACAGGAACCACCTTAATGGCAGTTCCTCGAATGCTAGACATGCTTGTCTACCCGACAGAAATGTCTAAACATGGTCGTTGGGAACTCCACCGGGGCGACGGAGCAAATTAATCTGTCTCCCGTGCGGAGGACCCCCAACCTTTAAAATATATATAAATCGGGCGCGGAGTTACAATTGTATTCAAATGCGCATGCCTGATACTAGTTTTGCTGCTGTTGAAAGGTGGAGGCCCGTAATACGACAACTGTGAAAGGACCACTAACTTTTTAAGTCTTTGCGCAGTTTGGACAGCTTCATATGAGAATCACATCATTCATTATGCAAACTTCTTATATTAAAGCAGTGTACTCAGGTTTATTTTTGCAGCAATGCTTCCTCACCCAATATGGAGGAATCCACCCTGGCCAGTGTCGACTGAGCTATTATTCTTAGAAACTGCAATGTTTCTCTTCTGACAGCCGTATCCTCCGCTTGCCTTTGAGAATAGCTTGCCTGCGTAAATGCTGATGACTGTCTTGGTGCATATCCAATAAGAGAGAGCGAGGAACTTTTGGAAATAGCACCAATCCTTGTTCACAAGGAAGAATATTTAAATTTCAAGAATGGATGTAAACGGATTGTAAAGAGAAATGGTCAGCAGTTGGCAGAATTTGAAGTCCAGTCCCAAAGGTGCACGCATTCAGAGGAATACAAAATTAATAAATACAGAGTGAGCATTCACGTTCTATTTATTTTCCTTCCTGCTAATTATTTTTGCATTTGCAAACGCTTTGGCAGTTATGTGTGTTTGTTTGTTTCCATTATTAATGGTGTTCCCCTTCTGCTTTGACAGAGAAAATATTTAACTGAAATGAAACATCCATATGTGTAAATCTGTAAGAGCATATGTTATTTTTACACGTTGCATTTACATTTCCATGTAGCCGGTGCTATACATCTTTGTCTTTTTACCCTACTCAAGTATGTGATAAGCACGTTCTATATTTAATCAACCCGTAGAAATACCAAAAATAAATATAATACACCAAATTAAACTCTTTGCACCATGTATCTTAATGTCAGTACTACGAAAATATGGGGTTCTTTCGAATATTTTTGAATATTTGAATTCATTCCAAAATATGTGTGTTTAAAATAATCGTGCAGCTGCAGTGTCTAGAATATTTATTGAGTTGACGAAGGACTACTTTACATAGGTAGATGGATATCTAATGAATAACATTTGTGTTCCCAGATATGAAGGTTAGTGCATGCAAACCATTGCTCTACTGCACAGACCAGGAAACAGAAGCATGTAAGCAAATTGTCACTGGCAGTGGAAATGTATTACTATGCACTTGTGATATGCAGCTTTATTCCAACAGTTAAACATTTATTTTCCTTTTATAATTAGATATGGAACTATCATGACAGCTAAAGTCACTGGTAGGAATCGATTATGAGTTATGGGGAGTGGGACTGGTCGAGTTGCATCTAGTAGTTCCAGTTATGTATTCTGAAAGTGAGTGGAATTATTGTGCAGAAACGAAAATTGAGAACTGCATGCAGGTAAGGTCCTGATAATTCCAGTATGTGCATGCTATTCCTCATTCTGGGCCTGAAATTCACAATTGCCCCTTACAGATGTGAGGCTACTGGCTAGAAACAGTAGTCTGGGATCTGGGAATCTGACCCAGTCTTTAGGCGACCGGGCCTGAGCTTCTGTACTCATTTTGGGAGGGACCTACTTCTGTAAACCACTCTCTTCATTGAAGACATCTTCTGGCTTATCCTAGGTTGAGTTTGTATGCAGACTACTCTTTTTTGTCCCAGTACAAATGAGCGAAAAAGTGCACTAGTGCTTCGTTCATCCCGTATGCTAAAAGATTTATCCACAGCTTTGAACGATTAACATAATCAAATGCGGAGGTCAAATCCATAAACACTAGGTATAAAGGAGAACTTTGGGCTATAGTGTATTTCCCGATGAGCAGATTGAGATTAAAGCAAAAAGAACAAATGATGGACGGAATGCTCAACAATGCAAACATTCACCCTTAGTCACAAAGATCTGGGTTTAATCCATCGTTCTTTTGCTCACCACGCCACCTCAGTTTAGACCCTGGTCTGGGAGGCAGGCATCAACCCTGGCCCCTGGGGGCCCCAGAAGCCATGGCCCTGGCAGCACCTGGCTGAGAATCGCTGTACCACAAGATGGTCTGGAGTATCCTGTCTCTAACAATCCAGAGGAAGCCTACCACCCTTACTTGTATTCTGTGTGCACCTATCAAGAGGGGGAACCACCAGCACAAATGCACTCAACCTCTTAATGCTTAAGGAAGCGACTAAGCCCTCATTGGGACTTCCAGGGCCGCTGGGATGTCTACTTTGTGTCCCTGCTTGCTCTCCGGGAAGGCAGGCTCGTATTAAAGGCTCATTGAGAAGGGCTGGAAGACAGGAATGGACCCAGGCCCCTGGAGGACCCAGCGGGTGGGCACAGGCACTGGCTTCGCCCAGCTCAGAATCGCTGGACGTCAAGGGCGTCTAAGGTACCCTCTCCCTAGTAATCAGAAGGAAAAATATCCCCCTTTTTTGTAATCTGTGTGCACCGAGTGGCCCAAAAGTGCGAATGCGCCTGACCTCCTGGAACCCTGACTGGGATTGGGGGAGCAAATGAAAACTTATCAGGACATCCAGGGCAGTCCGGGCATCTGGTAGCACCATTGGAATGTATTGCGCATGACCAGATGGCCAAGGGGTCGATGTAACCAGGTGGTCGGGCTTGAAGAATGGCCATCTGGTTGTGCTGTGTCTCAATGAAAGGGATTCTGAGGACTGGCTGCTGTAGAATATTCTCAGAGGTTAACATCCCACCTTCTAATGATACTGAATGGACTGATCTCCAACTTTCTTTTGATGCTTAAGGGGTTGACTTCCCACCTTCTAATGATCCTGGAGAGGCTGGTTTTATGCTTTCTATTATGCTGAAGGACCTGACTTCCCATCTTCTAATGGCACTGAGGGGCTGACTTCCTACTTTCAATTGATGTCAAAGGGGCTAACTTTCAACCTTCTAATGACACTGAAGGGACTTACTTCCTGCTTTCTATTGATGCCTAAGGGGCTGATTTCCCATCTTCTGATGACACTAAAACAATTACACATGAATGATCTTTTTTTTACCAAATTAAGATGATGTGCCAAGAGACCAATTTTAAAATCAGCAATGACTTGAAGCATGACCAGAAGAGCAGATGATTTATCTAAAATTGTAGAACAATTGTAATTCATTTTTGCAACATAAGAACGTCCAGAGCTTTTTGTGCTGTCCAAGAAGCATCTCAGCCTTTGATCAACAGAGCAAGCATACTTTGCTAGTGTTTGGAGGAGTTCCACCTGTACATCCAGACTATGTGATTGCCAATGTAGAGCTTAACCAGCCACAGATGAAGCATTATTATGATTAGGCTGCAGACCCGAGAATTATTTTACAGGATACTTGCAACAGTAAAGTTGCTAAATTTCTAGCTCCAAGCAGTTTGTTGTAATCTAATAACTTTTAATAATCTAATACAATTACATCAGAAGTATCAACTATCAATTTAACAGGAAGTTGAGAGGAAGGTTCAGCTCTATAATGAGCTATAATCAAACCTTCTTTTGAATCTCAGTTATTATTGGATATTTGGATCTGAACTACAGTGCAATTTTAAGGATGAAAACCCTTCAATTTACAAAATCAAACGGTTAACAAAAGCAAAATGGGTTTCTGCTGTCTACTAAATCCATTTTGCAATTCAAAAAGGCCTTAAAGAATAGATAAATGGGTTTGCCTACTTGTTTTAAATCATAATCAGAAAGAGGCATACAATGAGTGTTAGCCTCCTAACTGGAAATCACAATTAGATGTATCAATGGTTTGTGACTGCAATTGAGGTTGCAAACCATTGAAACTTTACTGACTCCTCAAAGGAGGTGGTAACCCATATGGTGAGGGAAAGTTGTCCCTGTTGGACTATTTCCCCTATGGGAATTGTGTCAAACATCCTCATGGGGAGCTCGAAGTGGTCCATGGGACCAATAGCTGCCCCTCCCAATGTGTTCCTAAATAGGAAATATTTTGTAAAGCATCTATTGTTCCTTTAAAGCTGCCTTTTAAAAAGATGCCCATTTGAAAATGCAGATGCATGGATCATGTTCTGCTGGTCCATGCAGGTCACTGATCATATTGCAGCCAGTCACAGGAGGTTGCAAATAGTGATCTGTTCATTAGGGAGTGAAAATATCTAGTAATACCAGACATAGTAGAGGATAGTGGGCTACCGGGGAAACATTTTATGTCACAATTTTAAGTTACGCTTCCTTTAAACTGAATGTTACAATTACTGCTGTTTGTTGGAAGGCTGATCTAGCGAAAAAAATGAGATTTATACTTAAGTCTTAATGTTGGAATTCTCGGATCGCCGTTTTTGCTTTTCCTACTTTTCTTTGGTACTGATTGTGATATACTAACGTGCGCTGAATTGTGTTGTTTGCCTTGATAATGTTTTAAAATATAAAACACAATAAAGAATGAATGAGACAAACTGATGATCCTTTTATTAGGCTATCCACAATTATCATGATTAGATGGCACAGATCAAAAAGCTATCAATATCCATTACACCTTTTCAGATGACATTAAATAAACTATTCATCGTTGATCAACATGATTCTATGTGGCGCAATACATCTTTTACTCACATCTTACTGCAGTGTATATTTGAGAATAAATGTTCATCTTAATCACAGTGCTCTTATTTAAAACCAATAATTATTGAAAATGACTCAGATGGTTAAATTCTTAGTGAAGAAAAGGCGATCATAAAAAAGAGTGAGGGAACTGTTTTTGGAGCTTTGTCAAGTATCAGAGTGGTGGGGCAGAGCCTTTATTGTGAAGGTAGTAAGGAACAAAATTCCCACTGGAATACGTGCCAACATCTGCATTCCTGAAAGAAATGGTACTATATGGAAAAAAACAATAGGAGGAGCGTTATATGCAGATGATTAATGCAAAGATGTGCAATATATCCACGTACAATTTATGGCTGGACAGGCCCAGTGCTTAATCTGTAAAAGAATAAGTGCATGGGCCCTAGGTATTTCTCAGGAGACCACTGAAGCTCGTGCCAATCGCTGCCCTTGTCAGTGCTGCCAAATGTCAGTATCAGTGCTATTCACGAACCATTACACTCCAAATGTGACAGTTGGGACTAATCCTGGTCACCCAAAGCTGTCGAATGGCCTGAATCATCTAGTATTTTTTCCAGTGGCACCTGCACCGAGTAGCACAAGTGTGATGGGGATAGGAATTTTTTTTTTCAAAGTGCCATCATTCTGCCGGGCCACCTCCTCATGCCATCCTCTTCTGTTCCTGCTTGAAGCACAAACAGGCTCCCCTAGCCAATCACAACGCTGCAATACAGCATTGTGATTGGTCTGAGCGCCATGGTTCGGTGTTCAGACAGGCAGTGGGAGCCTGTGCATGTTCCTCACTAGGCTGTGTATTACAGCCAGGTGGGGAACATGCAAAGTGTGCATGACTGTTTGGCTGGCCCAAGATGGTCGGCCAAACACTCACGCACACTTAAGTGCCCACCACTCCTCCCCTTGCTGGCTGTGCCAAACCCCACACCGTGAACCAGAAAAATTTAATGATAATAACATAGTGTTATTAGCATTTTATTTTTCCTTTATCTTCTGCTCTGAATGCAGTGGGGCAACGCTTCTCCACCTTAGCTTAGGAGCTGCTGCTGATTTTTTCTAATATAATAAATTAAGTAAATTGTTGATCTGCTCATTTAACAAATAGGCAGCACTACCATGCAGTAGACCATTAAAGTGCCTTGTTAACAGATAGGTGCTAGTGCAGAGTACCAGAGAACACCTGCACAAATTAAGCACTGAGTATACCAGTTCCTCCCCTAAGTTAAACAGGCGGGGCCCGATTCACGAAAGTAATCTGAGACAAAAACCTAACTTTACGACTTTCGGTATTCACAAAGGGCATTTAAGACTAGTAAAGTTAGGATTTTGTGTCAGTTAAACTTAAGTTTTACTTAAGTTAAACTGAAAACCAAAACTTAAGTTTAACTGAGACAAAGTCCTAACTTTACTACTCCTAAATGTCCTTTGTGAATACCGAAAGTCGTAAAGTTAGGATTTTGACTCAGATTACTTTTGTGAATCAGGCCCACTTAGTCTGCACATGATGCAGGACTACATGACCCACAGTGGTCTTCCTGAATGTTCTATTGTCCAAATATGTTTTTTGAGCCTATCTTTCTACTGCTGTAGCCTCCTCAGTTACTGAGGTCTGTGGATGAAAAGACAGGGGGCGAAGCAAATTTGCAGTGGTGACTGGACAATTTTGCCCTGCTGTTTTAATTAACTGATGTATGAAAATTGAAATTTACACTTACTGATTAGTGTAAAAAAAAAATTACACTGACCGAAAATAATATATATGCGTCGGTCATGACCGTGCAACATTCACCAGGGCATAATTGCTCTGTCACTTGTGTAAGGCACATAATAATGCCAAAGATGGCCTTGGTATCTCAAACCTCTCCCTTAGGAATAATTAAACTGCACTCAATAGTAATCTGACAAGCTCCTCTCATATTACTTTTTTAAATCCTGAGTGAATTCTTGCTGATTTGCAGATGATTGTCGATGCTAATTGTTATATGTTATGCTTTGTCAATCAATCCATATTTTCCTTGCTGCTCAGTCTGCGTGCGTGTGATGTAGATAGAATGTTAGGAATGCATGTTTTGAATGTGGGGAGCGGTTCGAGTGTGAGCAGCTGAGCAGCAGGACGGAGTTTCCGATGGGGCTTTTTGATCAATACATCCTATACAATAAATCCTGTTAACTACATCAATTGCTTCTGGATTCCTTCTACATAACTGAACATTCACTTTATAAAAGTGGCGACGATTGAACTCATCGTGCAGTACTGATTCATAAGGATCAATCTATGTCTTTTCTTGACATAAAGAAGGTACGTGGATATTGTATGTCATCATTGTGTATTCTCGGAGGCAAAAATCGAGCCTCAATACTATGATGCACTCCGTGATCACGTAACATTATTTGCGCCCCATGTGGAATAATTATTTTGGCATTCGCATTCTGAAAATTGTTCTGGATATTTTATAGCATGTGTCGCTATTTTATAGCATAATTGAATGACTAGCGTCAAGTGAAGACTAACTTTTTGTAAAGAGTTGTCCTGCAAACCGGAGTGCCGTTTCCAATATGACAGCAATGCCTGTGTAACAGTGTTTGACTACGCTCATGTTGGTTTATGCTTAAACGCACGATAATTTAAAAGTAATTACCTGTAGGTACTTTAGAATGCTGTCCGCGGTCACCTACATAGAATCCACAGCATTGTCTTAGGAGATCTGCGCGTCTTGTATCCGCAAGCTGCCATTCATCGAGTACAACATGAAGCCGTCAGGAGGACGTTGTACGTCATCGCGTACCTGTGTCATCTGTGTCCTAGCAAGCACAACGTGTTTACAGGAAATTATCGCGGACACCGCTTAATAAGCGTTCGTGTACACGTATCCAATTAAAAATGCTTCACCAAGCCTTCGATTTCATTTTACCCGTTTGCAGCCCATATTGACTATGTTTTGCATCTAAATGGAGATTTCCTTTAATCGATATGGACAACGGTGTCTGCCTCAATTGTTTTAACTTGTTTTTTTTTGCTCAATCTAACTTTATTTAACAAACAATATCATCAACACATTCAAGGATTTTGCTGCACCAAGAAAGTACTCTTTTTTTGTGTATTCATCCAATTGAAAACGGTGCCTACTTTTGTTATGTTAATTTATTATTTATGTTCATATAACATTTACAGGAATATCAATTTCTAAAAATCTCTGACAGCGGTGACTACGTTTATTATTTTAATTTTTACATTCTTATAACATTATTTTGTGTTCCTTAGTATCTCCTGTTGTAACATCTTATTGTGTGCAATCTGTTACCATGGAAACAAACTCTGTGTTAGCTCCACCTAAGGTTTTACAAAACCCTGGTTTGCCCCCTATGGCTTGGGAAGACTGGCAAGAATCTTTCGAAACTTATCTTGAAGCAATTGGTTGTGAGACTTTCTTGGCCTTGCGTAAATTAGCTCTTTTAAAACATAACTTAGGAGTTGAGGGAAGGAAAGTTTTAAACACCCTACCCAAACCTGTAAAAGTAAACTCATCCA
This sequence comes from Triturus cristatus, assembly GCF_964204655.1. Classification (NCBI taxonomy): domain Eukaryota; kingdom Metazoa; phylum Chordata; class Amphibia; order Caudata; family Salamandridae; genus Triturus; species Triturus cristatus. Next base: position 759,903,820 of record NC_140587.1, read on the forward strand.
CCAGTAATGGTGTAGTTGGTGAAGATGGTGGTAATTCCACTGATGAAGAAATTGTTTTTGATTGTTCCAAAGCAGAGCTTTATGTTACCAATGAATATTTAGAAGCTTTAAGAGCATTAGAGGAGAATTATGGTAAGAAAACTAGCATTGTTGTCGAAAGACACAAATTATTTTCAAGAGCGCAGTTAACGGGTGAAACTGTTGAACAGTATGTTGCAGTCTTAAGAATACTTGCCGCATCATGCAGATTTAAAGATCTACATGAAGAAATTATTAGAGATCAGTTGATAAATAGAACTAACAATTCAAAAATCCAAGAAAGGTTATTGGTTCTTAATGACCCATCGTTACAAAAAAACATCAGTGTAGCTAGAAGAATTGAAAACACTTCACGATATGTGAAAGAGTTAAAAAGTGAGCACACCAACAACCCAAGCGATGTATGTGTTGTAGATAATCGCACATCAAGAACTATAGCTGTTGTACCAAAAGATCACACTAATGCCTTTAAACCCAAATCTAAGTTTAAGTCGGTCAATGAAAAGCACAATGATTCTCGCACTTATCCTATTAAAGCTAAAACACAATTTACAACTCACAAACGCTTTTGTTTCAGATGCGGTAGCAACAATCACTCCGCTTATAATCCACGTTGTCCTGCCATCAATGTCACATGTTTTAAGTGCAATAAGACTGGTCATTTTTCTAAAATGTGCTAAACTGGTGATCGTGAATTCTGGAGGCGTTCTGTAAATGTTGTTAATGACTGTAATGAACTACCTCTGAGTGATAGTGACAGTGAAATTGAAGTATTGGTTATTTTGGACAATGAGGTAAATGATGTGTCAGGCACATACCAACCACCCAAATGTGTTTTGTCTATTAACCAAGTAAATGTTTCCATGTGGGCTGATTCATGTTCGCCTTTCACTATTATAGACAAACATTTGTGGATGTCCATTGGTAAAGGCAATCTCTTGCCATCTGATGTAGAACCCATACCTCTTGTTTTAGGATATTTTGTTGGCAACATATCATACAGAAGTAGAAATGCTCGAGCCAACATTTATGTAGTTGACAAGGGTAGAGCTTTGTTGGGATGGAAAGAACAGAAGAGCTTAGGAATGATTCTCGATCCCAATCATCCCAACCAAGTTCTACTAACAGATGATTCTTACACTTCAAAATGGAGCGAGACATATCCTGAGCTGTTCAAGACAAAATTAGGTTGTTCAAATAAATTTGAGCATCGCATCGTATTAAAGTAAGATGCCCTTCCAGTAGTGCACAAGGTCCGCAATGTTCCTTTGGTTTTAAGATCACAATTAAAGCAAGAAATAGACAGGTTATGTGAGGAGAACATAATTGAACCTATTGAGTCGTCAGAATGGTTTAGTCCGGTGGTTTTGGCATGCAAACCCAAAGGAAAATTGCGTATGTGTGTGGACTTAAGAGATCTGAATACGAATATCTGGATAGACCGTCACCCCCTTCCACGCATTAATGAGATGATTGCTTCTGTCAAGAATGCCAAATATTTCTCTTCTATTGATCTATCTAACACATACCATCAGATAAAATTACACCCCACCTCGAGTCATCTCACATCATTTATCAGCCCTGGGGTGCATTTCAATTTCTTAGAATGCCCTTTGGGTTGGCTTCTGCTTCGGCAGTTTTTCAAAGACTCATGTGTAGCATTCTCAAGGGCATCAACAACATTCTTGTCTTTCAAGATGATGTGCTAGTGTGGGGAAAAGATCTTGCAACTCATGAGTATGTTTTAAATGAAGTTCTGATGAAACTGAAACTTGCTGGTTTGAAAGTCTCTGCTGATAAATGTAAATTTGCTGTGACACAAATTGACTACTTAGGTCACACTTTATCGGCTGATGGGTTCAAACCCAAAAATAATCTACTTGATGCAATTAATAATGCTCCGCCTCCTGTAGATAAGGAACAACTTCGCTCCTTTCTGGGGTTGGCGGAGCATTACTCAAAATTTGTAAATCACTTTCCATCTAAAGTTCATTGCTTGAGACTTATAATGAAAAAAGGCTTAAATTTTACATGGAGCCCTGAGTGTCACACAGCGTTCGACAGCTTGAAAAATGATAACTGTCAAGCTGTTACCCTTAAGCCATATGATCCTCACAACAAATCTATCATTGTAGTGGATACCTGTGCATACGGCCTGGGTGCTGTTTTAATGCAAAGAAAGGATAACAGTGAATGGGTAGTAGCATTCGCTTCTCGTACCTTAAAAGGCACGGCAGTGACATATTCAGTTATTGAAAAGGAAGCCCTTGCTTGTTTTTGGGGTATCAACCACTTTAGAACATACATTTGGGGTACCAAGTTAGAATTAAGAACAGACCACAAACCATTAATAGATATTTGCACGACTAAAGGTGCCAGGAAGGCCACCCCTAGAATCGCAAAGTGGTTGTATAGACTACAAGAATATGACTTTTAGGTGGTATACGTACCTGGTCTCAAAAACGTCAATGCTGATTGTTTGTCACGCTTACCCCTTCCAGGAACCTCCAAAGATGATATAACTCATGAAGACCTGGATGAAGATTGCTTAATAGCTTCAGTAGAGGAAGCTTGCAATGGTGCAATTAGCTTAGAGGAATGGAAATAGGCCACTTTGGCTGACCCTGTGTTACAATGAGTTGTTTCAGATTTAACTGTTATCACAATTGTCAATCGTTTACTAATATGGAGTTATCTGAATACAAAATGATTTAGTTTGAATTATCCGTTGAATCGCCAACAGGTATAGTTAGGAGAATGGATAAATTAGTAGTACCATTGGGATTACGCTCTAGATTGTTAGAACTCTTACACGAAGGACATTCTGGCATGTCTTGCATGAAAAGAAGGCCGAGATGTGATTTTTGGTGGCCAGGTATGGATAAAGACATTGACAGGTATGTAAGGAATTGTGTTGCATGCATGTGTAGTGACAAATCACATATATCACAAGATACCACCATTACTCCCACTGCATTTCCAGAAAGTCCGTGGCAAAAACTAGCCATGGACATTTGTGGTCCGTTCAATACTAGCCATATAACTGGCAAATTCGCTTTTGTCCTAATGGATTATTATACCAAATGGCCTGAAGTTGCTTTCGTGAAATAAATCAAGGCGTCTAACGCTATCAATTGTTGTGAGGACATTTTCCATAGGGAAGGTTATCCTGAAAGTATCACTACTGACAACGGTCCACAATTTCTAGCTAATGAGTTTCAAGGATACCTAAAAGAGCATGGCGTTAAACATACTACTACTGCCGTTTACAATCCCAGGGAGAACGGTATGGTTGAGAGGTTCAATCGTGTGTTGAAAGAGTACATACAGTTGGCTGAAACGGAAGGTGTGGATTGTAGGTCTTAGGTCAAGAAAATGTTATGGAATTATCGTAACACACCTCATTCTGCCCCTCGAGAAACTCCTTTCAGTCTTTTCAAGGGGAGAATGGCATGCAGTAAAATCACACCAGCGGGGATGCGTAAGGAAACTGCGAAAAGGATTCCAAGAGAAATTTTAGAGCAAAGAGAGTGTGACTATCAATCTAAATATACTTTGAGACATAATGATAAAATAAAGGGTCGGACACGTGAATTCAAAATTGGGGATTGGGTGAGGACTTCACTTGAGGGGTTGCCAAAGACTGGAATGTCCAGATGGTCTAAACCCAAAGAAGTGTTAAAGATCAGCGGTAATTGTGTAAGGTTAGATGATGGGCGATGGTGGAATCTCAGGAAAGTGACCTTATGTAATGATCTTGAACGTAGGTTGTGGATAAGTAAGGAGTGCTGCGTTAGTGCTCAAAAACCCAGTGATTCTAATCCTGTTCCTAATAAAAATAAAATAAGGGGGATTCATCAATTACACACAACACCGGAACCAGGAGATTATTTGGTCGCATTCTTTGTAAGCCTAGTTGGCAAAAGGATTATTATTATACCTAATTATTTTGCATTGTTAAAAAAATACTGTTCTGATTTTATGTATTTATGTATTTTTCTTACTATAGAGACTTAGGATCACTTTATCAATATTGACTTATCATTACTGTTTCACTTCATTTTTTTTTCAATCTATATTATTATTATTATTTGGGTTTTTATTGAAGAAGGGAGATGTGTTACATGTTATGCGTTGTCAATCAATCCATCTTTTCCTTGCTGCTCAGTCTGCGTGCGTGTGATAAAGATAGAATGTTAGGAATGCATGTTTTGAATGTGGGGAGCGGTTCGAGTGTGAGCAGCTGAGCAGCAGGACGGAGTTTCCGATGGGACTTTTTGACATCTTATACAATAAATCCTGTTAACTACATCAACTGCTTCTGGATTCCTTCTACATAACTGAACATTCACTTTATAAAACTAATATGTGATTTGCAAATGTATTGGAGAAATGTATTTAACACAGAAACAAAACATTTTTCATTTTTTGTTCTGACTAGAATATAACGCAGGTGGATGCTGTCCCAGCTGGGATAGTATGAGACATAAACTGGGTCAGTGTGACCTGAATTAGAAAGAGCGGTGTCAAAGCAGGTTCCCTCGTCCTTAGCATGTGATTTATACTCACCAAACATAAAGTTCCAGGTTACTTCAGCGCATTTTAGAACTCTGTACCGCATGCCTCTTTATTGTTATTTAATCCTGGCATTATTATTTTCATCAATCAAAAGCTCTTCTAGCAAGCAAGTTCCCTCAAAATGAAAAAGCTACTGTTTTTTCAAATAATTTTCTTTCTTTCGATACAGGATAGATTCTTCTGAATGAGACCAAAACAGTGTGGCACTGTGGTAATTATTTTCAGCATTAAGACTGTAATTCCTCTGCCATGGTGATTGATTCTTTACAGGACCCACAGTCTTCCCACTGAGAAGATTCTTGCTCAGAGGGCTAACTTATCTGAGCCCTATGTAACATACAGTGCACTGGGGCAAACGGACTTAGGCGCCCGCCTTCTGTGCCCTGCGGCACTGTGGTTATACAGAAGTGGCTGCAGATGTTGCACAGCCCCTTCAGTATATCAAATGCCGTGGTGCACATGCAGTACTGGTGCAATCCTTGGGGGGGCACTCCATCATTTTCCCTCTGCACCCTTGCAGTATTATAGGCATGGAAGCAGAGGCATACGGACCATCTGGAGGCACACTGACTGTCTGATACAAAGAAGTGGCACATAGTCATTGCGTCCTTTGAGCGCCCCCTCTAGACCGAGAGAGAGGATCCCTTGGGCCCACCAGACATTATTCTGCAGGTAGGTGCAGTCAATCACTGCACCCACCTGACGGGAGATTTCCGCTCCCCTTTAAAGTGAGTCTGGGTGCAGCCCTCAATATGAAAGAGAGACCAGCTGCTTCCAACAGTCAACCTACCTTTCACTAATGTCCTTCCCACAGAGCAGGCACCAGTCCACTGCTACCCTGGGGGCAGTGTTTCGATTGCAATTGGGTACCTGACCTGGTCTGTACCTGGTGAATCTTTTTAAAGGTGGACCACGGTACAGACCAGTGTGCACTTTTCGTAATACAGCCCTAGGGGCCACACTACACTGCTGAATTGTTCTTTTTAGTGAGGTGCTGCACCTTCGATGAGGTGTGACGGGAGTGAACATAGATGGTAGGTGAGAGCTTGTACCTGCAATCAGGGCAGTGGCAGGTGTCATTAATCAAAAGTGGTTCGGCGAGAAAAGGTGCTGTGCTGACTTTGGGAAAATAACCTTTGCAACCACTAACTAAATCGCCGACATGCATTATATTAAAGTTTTAAAGCTAAAATATTTAACTTTTAAACATTAATGTAATGCATGTTGGTGATTCAGTTTAGTATAAAAAAAGTCAAATTAAACATCCACTTACCTTCCTGCTCGTCCTCGCTATGGTCCTGGTGTTCTTCTCGTAGTCGAGCGTGGGCCCCAACTAACTCTCCTAACCAGTCCAGATGCTGCTCTCATGTTGTTATATAGCGTGATAGAAGTGCCAGGATTGGATGGAGTGTGTCCTCCCAGCACTCCCAAAGGCATTGGAGACCTGTGCTTGCGCTCTACCCAGCTGCCTCAGACAGCTTGGGTTGGAGAGGTGTAAAGTGAACATGTGTGGCTGGTTGTTGCAAGACAGCCGGCCAAAGTGACATGCATACTTTAAATTTAAGTGCCCATCACTCCTCCCTGCTGCTACCACCTAGAAGAAATGGCCCCACCTGCACTAGCCCTTGGGCTAGAGTAGTAAAAAATAAAATGGTGATAAATTACCTTTATTAACATTTTATTTTTCATCTCTTGGCATTTGTATTTAGTGGGGCGACGCTCTTCCACCCTAGTGGAAGAGCCACGGCTGCCTCAGGGTAGCCAGGAACACCTAACTGAGCTCAGGGCAATGCATTTGAGAGAAGCGTACAGCTGTTTGAAGCAGCTTCTCATTCTGATGGCGCCTGACTTGCACTGGTCAAGTGGTCATAAAACCCCCTGCAGGTGGGTGCAGCAAATGCATGCATCCACCTGCTTGAGAAAATGTCTTTCCCCTCCTTTCAGAGAGCTGATACAGTGGCAAAGTGTTTCCCTCATCAATATGGGGCCACGTCCCCATGCAAGCGAAGGAACACTCTCTTAAGATCACTGCGCCCTCCACGGCCTGGTCGCCCCCACGCTGCCCGCCTGCTGTGCCTGCCTCCTTACCTGCTGCCTGCCCAACCTCGGATCCCCGGCGCCCCAGCCGTCGCAGGGCCGCCCGACCTCGGATCCCCGGCGCCCCAGCCGCCGCAGGGCCGCCCACCAAGCCCGCATAGGTTTTCCCGCCGTTCCCTGCCGCGACCCCACCCCCCGCCTGCCGATTGGCCCCCGCGCTCCCTGCCTCCCAGCGGACCCTCCCTCCCGGCTCCCTTCTTAAGGGGACCCAGACCTCGGATCAGGAGCGACCACTGCGCCCTCCACGGCCTGGTCGCCCCCACGCTGCCCGCCTGCTCTGCCTGCCTCCTTACCTGCTGCCTGCCCGACCTCGGATCCCCGGCGCCCCAGCCGCCGCAGGGCCGCCCGACCTCGGATCCCCGGCGCCCCAGCCGCCGCAGGGCCGCCCACCAAGCCCGCATAGGTTTTCCCGCCGTTCCCTGCCGCGACCCCGCCCCCCCACCTGCCGATTGGCCCCCGCGCTCCCCGCCTCCCAGCGGACCCTCCCTCCCGGCTCCCTTCTTATGACGCCCCCTGAGCGACCGCGCAGCGGACGCGCGCAGTGGGAGCACCGATTGAGCGCCGAACGTGTGCCAAAGGTAAGCCCGTCTACTCCCGTCCGCGCCTGGACCGCGCCCCGTGCCAGGACCCCTGGCCCCCGCAGACCCCAGCCCACCCGCCGGACTTACGATGCCGCCACCCTCAATGCACTCAACACCGGCCGAATCCCAGGATACTACCGAGCCACCCCGAGACGCACCCACGGACCCTTCAGCTGCCACTCCTGCAAGTTCACCTGCATCCGGACCTGCACTGCACCAACACTCACCAAGCCGAGCACCAGCAGCAACCACCTGAAGTGCATCCTGCTCAACACCCGCTCCGTCCACAGACACGCAGTCCAACTCTGGAACCTCCTCGACATCACAGCTCCTGACGTCGCCTTCCTCACGGAAACATGGATGAACGCCTCCTCAGCGCCCGACATCGCCATCGCCATCCCAGAGGGCTACAAGATCACCCGGAGGGACCGCGGCAACCAGACCGGAGGAGGCATCGCCATCATCCACAGGAACACCATCCGCATCACGACCAACACCGACGATACCCTGACAACCGCCGAACACCTGCACTTCCAGATCCACACCGACCCCAAGACCACCCTCAGAGGCACCCTGATCTACCGACCCCCGGGACCCCGCTCACCATTCAGCGAAGACATCGCCGACTTCATCAGCCCCCACGCCCTCCCCTCCGCTGACTACATCCTCCTCGGGGACCTCAACTTCCACCTGGAGAACGACAACGACCGCAACACCACCACCCTGCTTGACAACCTCGCCAACCTCGGACTCAAGCAGCTGGTGACCACCCCCACCCACCTCGCCGGACACACACTCGACGCCATCTTCTCATCCAGCAAGGACATCGTCTTCAGCCAAGCCACCGGACTCCACTGGACGGACCACAGCTGCATCCACTTTAGCTTCAGAAGGACCACGATCCACCACCACCAGCCACAGGTTGCACGAAGAAGCTGGAACAAGATCACAGCCGACCAACTCGCCGCATCCCTGAGCCAGCACCCTCCCGCCAGCTCAGCGAACCCCAGCCAGGCCGCCGACAACCTCACGAAGTGGATCAGCAACTGCGCGGACGAACTCGCCCCTCTGAGGACCCCGCCCAGCAGACCCGGCAGCAAGAAGGCCCCTTGGTTCACCGACGAACTCAAATGCTCCAAGAAGAACTGCCGAGTCCTCGGGAAAGCCTGGAGAAGAGACCCAACACCAGACAACATGACTACCCTCAAGCTCGCCACCCGAAAGCACCATCAACTGATCCACGCCACCAAGAAAACAGCATTCAAGGACCGCCTGGACAACAACGCACACAACAGCAAGGAACTCTTCAACATCGTGAACGAGCTCTCCAACCCCAACGCCGGAAACAACGACATCACCCCATCGCAAGACCTCTGCAACTCCCTCGCCTCATACTTCCACAACAAGATCGATGACATACACAACAGCTTCAGCACACAAACAACGCCCCCCACGACCGCACCAACGCCCCCCACCACCACCCTCAGCGCTTGGACACCGATCAACACCGAAGACACCATCCGCACGATGAACTCCATCCACTCCGGATCCCCAACCGACCCCTGCCCTCACCACGTCTTCAACAAGGCCGACGCTGTCATCGCACCCCACCTGCGGGACATCATCAACACCTCCTTCGACACCTCCACCTTCCCGGAGAGCTGGAAGCACACCGATCTCAGCGCTCTACTAAAGAAACCAACAGCGGACCCCACCGAACTCAAGAACTACCGCCCCATCTCGCTCCTCCCGTTTCCAGCCAAAGTCATCGAGAAGACAGTCAACAAGCAGCTGGCCGCCTTCCTCGAGACGAACGGATCCCTCGACCCCTCACAGTCTGGCTTCCGGGCCAACCACAGCACCAAAACCGCCCTCATCGCTGCCACCGATGACATCCGAGCCCTGCTGGACAACGGAGAAACAGCGGCCCTCATCCTCCTAGACCTCTCCGCGGCATTCGACACTGTCTGCCACCGCACCCTAGTGCAGCGCCTCAACAACGTTGGAATCCAGGAGAAGGCACTGGATTGGATCATCTCCTTCCTCGTTGGAAGGACACAGAGAGTTCGCCTACCCCCGTTCAGATCTGCAGCAACAGAAGTCATCTGCGGCGTTCCCCAAGGCTCCTCGCTCAGCCCCACCCTCTTCAATGTCTACATGAGCCCCCTTGCGGCCATCGCACGCCAGCACAACCTCAACATCATCTCCTACGCCGACGACACCCAGCTGATCCTCTCCCTCACCAACGACCCCGCCACCGCCAGAGCCAACCTGCACCAAGGGATGAAAGATGTAGCCGAATGGATGACGACCAGCCGCTTGAAACTGAACTCAGCCAAGATGGAATTCCTCATCCTGGGCTCCTCGCCCTCCGCCTGGGATGACTCCTGGTGGCCCCCCGCCCTGGGCACCGCACCCAAACCGACAGACCACGCACGCAACCTGGGCTTCATCCTGGACTCCTCCCTCTCCATGACCAGACAAGTCAACGCCGTCTCCTCGTCTTGTTTCAACATCCTGCGCATGCTACATAAGATCTTCCGGTGGATCCCCACCGAGACCAGGAAGACGGTCACCCAGGCCCTCGTCACCAGCCGTCTGGACTACGGCAACGCCCTCTACGCCGGAACCACCGCCAAGCTCCAGAAGAGACTCCAGCGGATCCAGAACGCCTCAGCAAGACTCATCCTCGACATCCCCAGACACAGCCACATCTCCAGACACCTGAGAGACCTGCACTGGCTCCCGGTCAACAAGAGAATTACCTTCCGGCTCCTCACCCACGCACACAAAGCCCTACACAACCAAGGCCCGAGTTACCTCAACAGCCGCCTCAACTTCTACGCTCCCAAACGCCATCTCCGATCGACCAGTCACGCCCTCGCCACCGTCCCCCGCATCCGAAGAGCGACAACAGGAGGAAGGTCCTTCTCCCACCTGGCCGCCAAGACCTGGAACTCCCTCCCTCCCGACCTACGCCTGACCCAAGACCACCTCTCCTTCAGGAAGAAGCTCAAGACCTGGCTGTTCGAGCAGTAGCGGACCCCCCCCCCCAAGCGCCTTGAGACCCTCCGGGTGAGTAGTGCGCGTTATAAATGCCTTTGATTGATTGATTGAAGATAGTTCCAGCGCTATGTGTGCTGGTTCTATCTATACTTTTGAAGGGGCCGCACAAACATCTGCACTTGTAATACTACAGTGCTCTTGGGATGCAGAAAATGGGCACAAATGCCTGTTTCACCCATATGTGCTATTATGCAGACATTTACCACCTGCCACCACCACTCCCAATCCCTTCCACAGAAGGTTTTGTCCTCTTGTTACTAATTCTCTCGCTCTTGTACTCCATTGTTGGTTGTGGTCTGCAAGAAATTTGTTACTGGTTGAGGTGGGTGAAACCCTACTCAATCAATGACCACAATCCTTGTCAGGGTGAAGTCACAAGCAAACCCCAAATTAACCTGTACTTAACGCTCTGGTAGCTTGGCACGAAAGCAGTGAGACTTAGAGGCAATGTGTAAAGCATTTATACAGCACTTCAAACTGGAACAAATTGAAACACAAAACAAGGAAAATTCCATACTGATTCAGAAAAATAGAGTAAAATGTAATAAACAGTGAAGACCAAAACAACATAACTCTAATCAATAGAACCATAGATATGCAAGGTTTAAGTGAAAATAGCACCAAAACACAAAATGCCAACTGTGATACTCTGGTTGCATGGGACTGGGACAAAGTAACAAGTTCAGGCCATCTGTGATGGAGTGCCAGCCAGCTACAGGAATCCAATAGGCTCGCTGAACATAGTACCTTAAATCCTTGTTGTAGAGTGATGCAGAGTTCCGCATCAAGGATGTGCCATGCAGTGGCGGTTCCATGAGCTGCACACCTGTGATGTGAGGTCTTGTGTCATTGCCGAGGATGCTGACAATGAGGTGTTTGTGATGCAAAGTCCTGTGTCGAAGATGTGGTGCTCTCCGGCTGGCTCTGCAGAAGCTGAGGGGCTTGCAATGCAGAGTCCTGTGTCGTCATCAAGGATGCTGTCGAAGAGGGTCTTGCAATGTGAAGGCCTGCGTCAAGGATGCATTGCTCAGTGAGGTTCCTGGGAGGCTGCAGTCAGCAATGAGAAGTCCTACACCAGGGATACGTCACTCAGTGGTCTCAATATAGAGTTCTGTGATATGATGCATTGTGCAGCGGCTCCAAGGCAGAGTTTTGGGGAGAAGATGCATTGCGATGTGTCTATTTAGTTGGCACTACAGTTGGCTGGCACAGTAACTTCAGGCTTACTTCCAAGGGTACAAGACTTGATGGCACCACTTGGGAGGGCAGAATTGGCAGCTGGCAAGGTCCAGGCGCTGGGATCAAGATTGAGGAAGCCTGTTCTGCCCCAGAGGATTCTGAACAGGAGGCCAGCCAACTAGCCCTTGAAGTCACTATGGTGGTTCTGGGTTCAAGATGCAGTGCCAGTCATTCTCACTCAGGCAGAAGGGCAGCAGGGCATTAGGATAGCAGAGTGGTAGTCCACTTTGCAGCAGAACAGAACAGAAGTCCTCCTTCTGAGTTTTAGCAAATTCAGATGTGTACTGAAGAGTTGCAGTCTGAGGTCCAATATTTATATCTGCTGCCCACTCTGAAGTAGGAAACATTTCTAGAGTCTTCCATCCCCCTAAGCAGTCAGGCATCCCCTTTCTCCCTGCCCTGGCTGCAGCTTTTCTGGGGACACAAAAATCTAGTGTCTAACCCTTTGTGAGAGTCCTCGGGCAGAGCAAGAATGGTAAGTGACACCTCCTCCACCTCGTTAGTTAGATTGGCCCACCCTGTCAACACCTCGCTTGCTTTTGTCTCACTGTCTGGGGTCAATACTTAAAGACCAACTGCCAGATACACCGAGTCATGTGACCGTGAAACAGGCTGCAGGCACGAAACAGTTGGGACAAGAAAATGGCAAATTTCTAAAAGTGCCATTTTCAGAATTGCGACACAAAATCTGACTTTCCCATGAAAGAGGGCTTTAAATTCCAATTCTTTAGACATCAAACTCTGCTGTCTGCCTTCTCCCAATAGAAAGTTTGCATTTATTAAATTTAATAAGGAAACCCAATGTTATCCAATGGGAGAGGTATGCGTTGCAGTAGTGAAACGGAATTTAAGAGTTTTTAACTACCAGGATTTGTAAAACTTGAAAGAACATGTCTAACTGTTAAAATATATTGTGCCCTGCCCGCTGGGCTGTACAAGACCCACCCTAAGGGTGACCTATATGTATTAAAAAGGAAAGTTTGGGCCTTATAAAAGGTTTATTTTGCCAAAAATGTCAGTTTTAAACTACACACATAGGCTGCAATGGCAGGCCTAAGACATGTTTCAAAAAGGCTACTTAAGTGGGTGACACAATAAGTGCAGCAAGCCCACCATTTGGAATTATGTTACAGGCCCTGGGTACCTGCAGTACCACTTTACTAGGGACTTGCAAATAAATTAAATATGTCAATTGGGTGTAAGTGGGTGTAAGCCAATTTCACCATGTTTAAAGGAGAGAGTAGAAGCACTTTAGCACTGGTTAGAAGTGGTAACAATCTAAAGCCAACAAAACACCAGATCAGCAAAAGTAGGAGGGCTGAAGGCAAAACATTTGAGGGAAGACCCCTCTGAGGTTGACAGGTTTAACATGGCCTATGTTATTTCACCTAGAAATTCTGAAGATAAACAACTAAGTACTCCACTGCCATCATTTCTTTTATTCAGGCCTTCTGTCTAGCTGCAGGTTCCAGTTGTCTGGTGTCCATTTTGAAGTGCATTGCACTCAGTTGTCCTACGCATAAAAGCTCTTGGGGCATATTTACTAGAAAATGATGCAGCACAGCACTGCAATCCATCTTGCCATCCATCATTAGGCAAGTGCAGGGGTGTGTCGTATTTACAACAATACAACGCATCCCTGTGCTTTCCACTGTCCTGGTGCAAAATTGACTGTCTAGGGCCAACGCAGGCACCTTTGCACCATGGTGTAAGGGTGCTTGCATTGCAGAGATGATTGTTTTTGTGCAGGAAGGGAATTCTTCCTGCACAAAAACAATAATTGATGGTGTTTCCTTCTTCTTTGTGTGCTGCAGAAGGCAGGACACATATAATGAGAAAAAAAAGAGTAGAAATAAATGTATTACTTCATGCCACTTTAACGCCTCCCTGGGGAGGCATTACAATCTGATTCATTCTCAGGTTTATGAAACCTTGTAAATCTAGGAATGTGTCAGAATCCAAGGGTGTTGCGTGAGAACACCCAAGGAATGCCCATTTCACACATAGTAATGCAGGAAAGGGATCCATATTTACAAGGCCATGAAAAGCCACACAGGGTGGCATTGCGTGGCCTTGTAAATATGGCTCAGCATTGTGCGCCACAGGAGTGTCAAAAAAGTGACACTCCTGTGACACAGGGGCCTTGTGACTATGCCCACTTGTTTGCTCCACACTTCCTGTGAACTGTCTATGAAAGTGAGGTACGGCAGGGTGAACAGGGTGATGTGCACTGCTGTGCAGCTGTGTAAAAACAGTGTGAAACTTAAAATCAAGCATCAATGAGTTAGCAGTGCTGCAGTGCAGTGAGGCCTGTTACACTTCTTGTTCTGCACAACTGTGCTGGCTACAGATTGTTTCTATGGCAGAAGAGGTCTGGGTCATGTTGTCTTGCTCTGCCACTGTAATTCACTTGTACACCTTTGTCTAAATACTTAGGGCACTGGGCAGACTTTCCTGGCATAATTCCTTGTTCCTGCATTATTTATTCAGACGGTGCAGCCAGCAATTGTCAGATGCACTCTTAACTAGTTTGAAGACGTTGCATAATTAATCATTCTTTGTCCTCTGTCGTATGTATATTAGCAAAAGGTTTTTATATCAGAAGGTGGATGCTGGAGAACTATGGTGACCACAAGGCACATTAATTCTGCAGACCATTGTATCTGGGCTGTCTGGCCCGGTGATCTTGTGTGGGGCAGCTCTTTCCAAAACCTTTCCCAACCAAGCAATAAATGCAACATGTTTATCAACTGCCTATATATTTATTAAAGTTGACAAATGTTTAAATAACATAAGTTGATATGTGTAGCTTGTTGTAAAATGATTTGTTTCCATACACTGTAAATGTAGTTCATTATATGTGATGAACTGCTGTAGTAGGTACACACAGGTGTAGCTTTTGTTTTTGCAAGTATTAATATCATACTACAGTGGGGCAATGTGTATAAGAGCATTTTCAAAGGTGTTGTTAAAGTCAAATAATAATATAGGGTACTGGGATGTGTTCAAATGCCACTTCTTGACAGTCAATCATAAAGGGGTCACAACAAGGAACACCACACTTCTTCTATAGTGCACAGGTCCAGGAGTGTACTGAAGAGTTGGTGTGAGCACCCAATACTTATACCTGGTGCCATCCTTTGAAATGGGAGAACATTCTAGATTATCCCCCATCTGGTTTTGTAACTTTCCTTCCTTTCCAATGCCCAGGATTCAAGAGTTCTAGGGTGAGAAAAGGCTGGTGTCAAGCTCCTTTGTGAGTGTGCTGAGGAAGCCCATTGTAATAAAAGTGGACAATGAACAGCTCTGCTTTACCCATCCTGGCAGGGTGGTTCATCCTGTCAACTCCTAGCACCTCTTTGTCTCACTGTCTGAAAGGAATACACAATGGCCAACTGCGACCTATTCCCAGTCATTTAGTCTAGGTTACAGGAACCAAATAGTTAGGCCAAGAAAATGCCAACTTTCTAAAAGTGCTACGCAAAAAATTATGATGGACGGAATGCTGAATAAATCATACATTCACCCCCAGTCAAGAGATATGGGTTAAATTCATCATTCTTTTGTTCACCATGCCACCCCAGGTTAGACCCAGCCATATGCAAATCAGTCTTGACCCTGTGCCTCATGGGAACAGTCCAGACCGAACTGCCAAGCCAGGTCATCCTGGACCGGAGACGAGCATCCTGGGACTAGTTTCTGGGTATTACCCTTCATCAGCCAGGCTAGCTTGAATCCAGTGGCACGGTGTGCAATTGGCCCACGTCTGGGCATACCTATCTCACTCAGGGTGAAAAAAAGTCCTAAGCAAACAAATGATGGACAGAATGCTGAATAAATCATACATTCACCCCCAGTCAAGAGATTTGGGTTAAATCCATTGTCCTTTTTTTCTCCATGCCACCCCAGTTTAGACCCAGCCATATGCAAATCAGTATTGACCCTGTGCCTCATGGGAACTTTCTAACAGTGGCATTTTCATAATTGTGTCTTAAAATCCAACTTTACCATTAAGGAGGATTTTAAACTACAATTCTTTTGAGACCAAATGACACATGTCTACCTGTTCTCAATCAAAAGTTAGCACTTAATAAATATAACAAGGTAACCCAATGTTATTGTATGATAGAGGTAGGTCTAACAGTAGATTTATGTTTTTTTTACAACCATGACATGTAAAACTTAAAAACACATGTCCTACCTTTAAAAAACAATGCACCCTGCCCTATGGGCTGTCTAGGGTATACCACAGGAGTGTCGTATATTTATGAAAAAGGGAGATTTAGGCTTGGGAAATGGTTTATTTTGCCAGGTCAAATTGAAAGTTTAAAACTGCACCATGGTTGCAAAGGTAGGCCTGAGACATGGTTTAAAGTCTACTGTAGTGGGTTTCACAATGTGTGCTGCAGGCCCTCTAAAAGCATTTTATTTACAGGCCCTGGGTACATGTAGTACCATACACTAAGGACGTACCAGTACATGCAATGTGCCAATCGGGTGTAGGCCAATTCTACCATGTTTTAAGGAGAGAGCACAAGTCCCTTAGCACTGGTCAGTAGTGATAATGAGAACATAGTCCCACTGCCAACAAAAACAATTCCAGAAAACAGGAGAGGTGAAGGCTAAATGTTTGGAGGTGACCCTGTAAAGAGGATCAATTTAAGCAATAGACCACTCTAAATTGCATGCTTATCTTAATTTCACTTTCTTTGAAAGCATATTCCTGCAACCTAAGAATTCTATTCATGTCATCAACCATTTACTTCTCACATAGCCTCCTCTAATGATCACACCTTAGTCATTAACATAAAACAAATAAACTTGAGTAAATGCATGGAATGATTTCTCTGAGAGCAAAAATCTAATCCAAATGTATCTAAACCATTGGCGTGACCGTTAACTTTGGGCTCCCAGATAGCGTGCTACTCACCATAAAGAGTTTTAGTGCCTTGCCAGTGGTATCAAGTGTTATTTAATTGTAAATTTCAATTTCAATTCAATATATAATCAGCCCATGGACTCCAATGAGGTGGCACAGCCAGCATACCTCCCAAGAGAACGCTCTGAGAGGGTGCCAAGGGGGCCCCATGGACCCTTCAGACATTGCCTGCAGGTGGGTGCAGCCAGTTACTGGGACTGCAATATACACATAGAATTCTGAAGAGTGTGCATAACTTCACAAGTTATCTTTAAGTGTGGTCTGTTTAAGGCCAATAAAAATGCCAGGATAGTTGTTATATCACATTTACCTTCGTTGTCAATTTCATTGTAGGGCAGTGTGTAAAAATCAGACTTGTTTACTGCAGACTGTAGTTTGATGGTCACTGACTCGTTCCATTTTTTCTCTGTCGATAATCTTTTATCCCATTCAGATTATTCACTCACTCTTCCATGCAATTTGTGTGGCTTCTGAAATATTGGTTTTGTTTTAAATTCCCAGGACTGTATGATAAAATGATGGGCGGCCTCCCAGATATAATTCCGTGAGCCACCTTATACACACATCAATTTAGCACAACATTCTCTGCTATCCTTGCAGGAGAAAAGTCAAATACGATCACGATCAATAGAAGTTCTGTTAGACTGTCAGAGCTGTTGTTTTTAAAAATGAAAAATGGAATAAAAGACTCAAATTGCGTAAAGGAAAGCAGTAACAAAGGTGGAACACTTCAGCATAAATATTAAAGAAGAAAATAAGGAAATGGGGGCGAAGGAAAAGATATGCATAGACTAATCAGCGCAATCAGGTATTTACGCATTCGTTTTTAAGTCAAAATATCAAATTCAGTAATGTTACCTGCACTTACATAGACACCAGACTCCAAAGTATAGATTTACTAATCTCAGCTCTACATCTATTCACCTTGACTATATGTTGGAAGTCAATATTGTGAAATCGATGTATGCATAAGTCATTTTGTATTTAGTCCACAAAACTTCCTGTTCATCCTAACTGATACAGGATTGGTAGGAAAGACAGTAAGAGATAGGTGAATATGCTAATGCACATGTCAGCGTCACTGCACACAATGCACAGGTTAGCGTTCTCTGTGTGCACAGTTAGCACAGCATGTCTCTGCCAACCCCATGCCTCCAGTCACTCAAAAGGGTTATGTGGATTTTTCCCAGTTTGATTTGGAGGTGCACGGTAAGTCCCACTGGTTCCACAGCCCTCTGAACCTTCCCCCTGAGGCCCCAAGCTGCCGACAGAAGAAGAGACATGACTGCCAAGACAGTGGTGGTCTGACATTCTTGCCTGAAACCCACTATGCTGCTGTACAGCCTCCCCTGTATCAGGCACTCCCATTTAGTTTGGTAATTTACTGCAACTGTTGTATTTTTGCTTGTTTGAAACTGAATTTTAACCTCAAGTAATGACCTGTCCATGTGATTTCTCCTATTTTGAGGCCTTCACATCCCCGCTGCCATTTCACTGAAAGGCCAGGCAATTGCAGAAACATGATGTGGTAATTACAAAAGGCTGCCTGACATGCCCAATTTCAAGGCAAAACTGGTCCTTCGAGTGTTGGATAACATACAAAATACTGCACCTTTCTTTTGTGCACTTGTATTGAGGGCAAATGTCAGTACTCTGTATTACGTCTCTCACTTTGTTCTGCGTTTTTCCTAAACAATCTGACCAAATCAAGAACAAAGCACCATATTAAGTAGTTATTTCAAGAGCTACTGGAAACTTGTAACTATGAGTGACAAATTCTTTTCAACCCGCATCTTCAAACGGTAGAAGGTCACCAAAACTCCGCTCCCCATTTTCCCATTGGGTTTGGCCCAGTGGATCCAAAGGGAGGCTTTGAGAGTCAATGGACAATAGATATGTATCAAAATCCTCATTTGCGATTCTCAAATAGCGATTTTTTGCGAATCGCTATTTGAGAATAGCAAAATGCTATGTATGTAGGATTTGCAATAAATTTTGCGAATCCTACATATTCCTTAATTGCGAATCTCGAATTGCGATCCGCAATTAAGGAATACCTCCCCATTCATTCCTATGGGCCTAGAGGCCCATAGAAATGAATGGGAAGACATTCTCAATTTGCGATTAGCAATTAGAGAATCGCAAATTGAGAATGCAATTTCAAGGGTGCAAGGGTGTCAAAAGGACACCCTGTTGCATCCCTGAAATAAGCATGGATGCACATGTGGCGCACATACATGCCCTAAGGGCATGTATGTGCTTCACATTGCACTTTGAAAAATGCAAAAAGTGCATTTTTCAAAGAAATCGCAAATGGCCACCAACTTGAAGTTGGTGGTAATTTGCGATTCCTTAAGGCCAAATTGCACTTTTTTGGTGCTTCTTACATTGCATTTAAGGAATCTCAAATTTTGCGATTTCTTATTTTGCACGCAGATTTGCCTCATACATACCACTATCGCGATCGCAATTTTGCTTGATACATATGGCCCAGAGTGAGGAAAATTGATGAGATGCTCTCAGCACGGGTTGTAAAAAAGCTGTTAAAGGAGAGCATGATGGTGGCTGTTTTCCCAGAAAGTAGCAGTTTATATGATAGTTCATGAACCAGGGAAGCAGAAAACCCTGAACAGTGACTAAATGCCACAACCTATGAACATACAGACAACACATTTTCCATTGAAATGTTCACTAAATTTGCACGTGATAAACATTATGTAGCACACAAATGGTAATGTATGAAAATAGGGTTTCAGTGAATGTTTATCATCTGCATGTCACCAAGTAAAAGTGTCTTGATTTGTTTTGATCCTGTGAAAATCTTTGCTTTCATCACACTCCAGAATTACACAAAATGTGCTTAATTTTTGCTTTCCTAATTGCTGAATAAATTCTGAAATATGTGTACAGTTAATTTACAGGTATTCATATGTAGTTGTTTTTAACAGGCAAATGACACCTGCAGCTTTCCTTTTACACTCCCTGTACCCCAGCAACATTGTCACATAGTTCACTTTGAAAACTCATATCTCTTTGCAGTCAGAGAAAGAAAAGTAAATAGCAGTCCCCATGTTAAAGCATAAGCAGCAATTTGACATAGCCTGACGTTTGACCTTTGAAGCACAGCAAATCGGACAAGATAAATGGAAAATGTAAAGGCATCTTTATTCATTACTATTTTGAGACCCACCATCAACCAGCTGGCAACCCACCAGAGGATCACGACCCACAGATTTAGAAACTCTATTCTATGTTGTTTTGGCCTCATTCTGCAAACTGCTTTTTTCTTTTTCAAAAACAAATTCAGGAAACGGGAATGTGTTTTTGAAAAACAGTAAACAATTGGTCTTTTTTTTATCCTCATTTCACCGTCAAACATATAGCCACAAGCTATACAATATATACTAACTGGGTATGCTCTACCACCTTGGACATACATCGGGTTGTTTAGTGACTTTAGTCAGTTTTTTGGTGACCAATGCAGCCTATGCAGTTTGAAAAAGTGGATCAGTTTCAGTGCAGCTGATCTTACAGTTTCATATAGAAATTTAAAAGAGTTTAACCAGAGATCATCCAAAAGTGGGTATGGAACAATATTTAACTAAATGAAGGATTGCTGATTAGCTTTAACTGTCTGGGCATCAATCATCTCCCAATACCACAGTGAGACCTCCTTCAGGAATGTTAAGTTGGAGACTTTCTTATCCTCATTGCCTCACTCTGCAGCACTTTCCATATCTGGGACACCCAAAAAGAAACAATTTGTAGATACTTAAACTTTGAAAGCTGCAACTTGGTCCATTCGATATCTCCTGCCAGGACAATATTTGAGATCTCATTCCAAAATCACCCCAAGTCTGAAAGCAAGCGTCTCTAAGAGGAATAGAAATACTGTCCTTCATACATTCAAGTGTACTGGGGGAGTCCCAGATTTGTGAAATCCAAGAAAAATGATGAATATCAAAATATTTCCTTAAAACACACTATATGCATAGAGTGGATACAAGTAAATTTAATCTAACCTTTTTGTAAAACTTTGTGTTCCCAAATTTCAAAAGGAAATTTTTCTGACCATATTCTTCTAACATGGTTGAGAAGAGATACCCTATCATGGATTGTATCTGAGATGTACTTAGCATTCGGAAATTCTTGAACTGTAAGGCATATGCATATATTTGGAAATCCAGCAGAGCCAGGCCGCCATTTTTAATTTTAGTCCTGAGCTTTTTCCAAGACTTTCTGGATGACTTATGCACCCCAAAAAAAAGCTCACTTCCACTGATTTGCTAGAAAATATTAATGGTGTACAGTTGAAATAAAAGATCAGCTTAGGAAGGACCATCATTTAAATCAAGTTCACTCTGCCATATAAATTTAAGGGGAGGTTCTTCCACTTCCTTAATAAAAGATTGATTTCCTTGACAACTCTTGATATATTAGTGGGAGCTATAGCCTCCAGGTTCTCAGTTATTATGACCCCTAAATATCTTAATTGTAGTTTGCAATAAGTGTGTAATCACCTCAAGGCCATTACATAATCACTGTTTTAGTCAGATGTGATATCCGAAGAGTTGGCCAAACTCCTGTGCTAGGGCGTACAGCCTAGGAATGGTGATATGTGCATTTGCAGTATAAACCAGAATATCGCCCGCCTAAAGCAGCAACTTTAATGACAGAGAGTGTGCCGTTAAGGGGGTGATGGTAGAGTCTAAACTAATTGCCTCAGTGAATGTTTCTATATAAAGGGCAAATAACAATGGAGACAGAGGGCAACCCTGGCGGGTACTCCTGTCAACAGAAATTGGTCGAGATAGTTCTCTGTTGACTGAAACTCTAGCAGATGGAGGGTGGAACATTTTTTGAATTGCTAAGATCATGGATTCAGGGAATTTAAAACATCTAAGCACCTCCCATAGATTAGCCCAGTTGAAACAGTCAAAAGCGTTAGCCGCATCCAAGATGACATATGTTAGTGGATGCTCATATGTTGCAGCCATATCATTAGTTCCAATTACCAAATAAGTGAGTTCACCCAATTGCCTACCCGGGAAAAAGCTTTTTTGATCCAGACTTATTGATTAATGTAACTGGGTAGCCATCTGGCCTGTTTGCATCAGTAAACAATGGGTCTGGTGAATTTGGGGATTTTCTGTGTGGGCATTTGTCTTCATTGATTTTGAATTACTTACCTGTCCTGGACAAGCAAATCTAGGAATTGTTGCCCGCTCTTAATAGTGCAGGCCGACTAACTGTTTTTAATTTTTTTTATTTATGTATGCATTTTCAAAAGTAATGAACAACATACAGTTATCCAAATCAGAGCATTGGTACAGCATGGACATATTATATAACTCATTTTGCAGAACATAGTATCAGAGAACTCAATAGTGCAGGTACATACAGACATGGCATTAATTAAAAGTGCATTGTGTGGCAGTGCAAGGCGAAACAGTCTTACAAATCATAACGGGCATCAAATAGCAGTTATTGATAACAGATAGGAGGTGAGCGGACCCCAGATATCCCGTGGTTTGGACGTTGTAGGCAGTTCCTCCGCATAACATGTGAGCTGATCTCGACAGTAAGCCAGATCCTGTAACCATAGTTTAGTGGTAGGCACAGGCCTGCCCCCCAGCATATGGAGACCCTGTGCTTAGCCAACAATAGTGCTATGGCCACAAACTTCCTATTAGATGCCTTAATATTAGAGACGACACCAAACAGGCCTACTTGTGGGGTACATTCAACGGGCCCGTCAACCATCAGACTGAAAAATTGTGTGACTTAACTCCAGTACTCATGCACCTTAGAGCATTCCCAAGCTAAATGATAGAAATTAGCACTAGGTTTGCCACACTGTTTACAATTGTCAGCATCCCGCAACCCACATTTATGGAGCTGAGCCGGAGTATAGTACAGCTGATTTAAATATTTAAAGTGCACTAATCGTAAATTGCCATTCACCTTCAACTGACCCGTTAAGTGCCAACTGTCAAACCACTCATCTTCAGAAAGCGGAGCAGGCAGTATGGCATTCCATTTCACTAATGCAGACGTGCCCATAGCAGTTACAGCCCTCTGTGATGCCTGATAAAGTCTAGTGACTAGCTTAGCTCTAGATGTGGTTTTATATATAAGTTGTAGTGCTTCAATTGCCGGTGGCTCTGTAGGAAATTGTGGATAGAGCGCACAAATAGCGGAGCGCAGCCTAATGTAGGCAAATAGGTGCATGGTGGTGGCAGTGACCCGGGAACGTATATTATCTGAAGCTATGAATTGACCTCCAGGAAACATATCTTCCATTGTTGACATATCCATATCTTTAAGGGTCTTTAGTGTGCCAATTTCCCTAGTGACAGATAGTTCTGAGTGATGCAGTAGTGGCATGCTAGGTGCGTATAATGGCAATTTCTGTGCTCGCTTACCCATTTCTTGTCAGACCCTAGATGTGGTTTGTACAGTGTCGAATTCCCCTTTTTCAAATACCGTGTGTCTATTGATGATCATGGCTTTGAGCGGTATTGGGTGCACAGCACCCGCCTCCACCGCCACATGAGGAATATATGCTGGGTCGTATTGCCGATAGTAGGCGTATTGCGCCTGCGCGCAGAGATAGTAAAGATGGAAGTCAGGCGCTGAGAACCCCCCCTGATCGTAAGGAAGGGTAATTGCCTCCCACTTAAGCCGAGGTTTCTTACCTCCCCAGGCTAATGTGATCAAAAGGGAGCGAAGCTTGTCAAAAAAATATTGTGTTAAGTGCACAGGAATGTTTAAAAAAGATACAGAAAGCGTGGAAGGATTACCTTCTTCATCAGCGCTATGCGATCCGCAAATGACAGGGGCAACTTAATCCAAAGACTCACTTGTCCCTTAAGTCGCGTGATGGCTGTGCCATAGTTGGATTGTATGACAGCTTGCGTATCTCTGTGGAGCCATACTCCTAAGTATTTTACAGTGCACAGTGTCTGTGCACCATGTTAGTGGGTATTCCATGTCAAATGAATGTGTACAATCCGGAAGGGGCAATATAACCGATTTAGACCAGTTGATGCCCAGTCCTTAGAATCGTTCAAATCGGATATATTCCCGTATAAGTTGCGCCAGGTACCCTGCAGCGTCACGAACAAATAACACCATGTCATCAGCATACATAGAGACTGCAATAGGACGTTGTAAAAATCGTAACGCAGTATGAGCATGGCGCTGCCTTAAGATACAAGCTAACGGTTCAAGTATGAGAGAAAATAGCAAGGGTGACAACGGACATTCTTGCCGTGTGCCACGCTGTATGTGAATTTTCTCCGATAGTTCAGTGTGTCAGTACAGCTGAGAGCTGAGAGCTATCTGGAGTGTGGGGTCGGGCTGCGAGTGGGCTTCAGTTTTTTTAGCCATTTCTGTCTGTCTTTTTAACTTTTTAATTGAATGGTGTGACTTTGCCAGCATTTGCAAGTTTAAAAGTATTTTACCTCCGTGTGTTCTGCCCAATAGCGGGAGCACCTCTCCCGGCTCTACTTCCTTTGGTGCGCGGTGCCCGTCCGTGCGAGCGGGCCCACCCACCTACTTCCTGCGAGACTAGCGGTCTAGTTTTTCGCTTCCACTGACTACTTAGCTCACGCTGGCACGAGCGTGCCAGCGGCGCGCCGTAGGCGCGCCATAGGCAAGCCCGTCTGCGCCTGTCCGTGCCAGGATCGCGCCAGATGTCGTGCCAGACGTCGTGCCTTTGATCGCTAAGTATCCACTGTACTATACCAGGGAGAGGTTGATGACGTTACGAGTGAGAAGTACTCCCCAATGCACTCTCTTTCATGGATCTGGGGACATGGGCAACTATCGCTGTCCGGGCTGTCAGTACCTGATGGTTAGAGAGGCCAATACTGATGGAGGAGAGTTATACTCGGGTCCAGACACGACCAGGGATATAACAGGGGCGGAGGGTGGAGTGGGGACTGCACCGCATGTTACACAGAGTCATGTGTTTAACCCCACCCCACAGGCACAACCTGATAATCACCTGTTAGGGATTCTCCTAAACGCACGCTCTGTGGTTAAACATCGGGTAGTATTGGAACTACTGCTATCGACTCGCTCCCCTGACCTGGTGTTTATCACAGAAACATGGACCAATGTGGCCTCCTGTCCGGATTGGAACTCGGCCATACCCCAAGGCTATGGACTACATTGCCAGGATAGGAGGGATGGCAGAGGGGGCGGTCTAGCTATCATCTATAGGGACCACCTGAAGTTACAGGTGGAGGTGGTCGAAAACCTGGACGCGGAAGCACTACAATTTAGTATCTTTTCCAAAGATACTACCGTTTCCCATTTGGAGTCCTGTACTAAGTTTGGATCGTACATTATTCTTGGGGACTTCAATTTTCATTTAGAGGCTAAGAATCTCTCGGACACTGCTAGATTGGTGGATAGTATGGAGGGATATGGTCTCAGGCAGTTGGTCTCTGATCCAACCCACATTGGGGGACATACGTTGGATGGTCTTTTTTCCAGCCATCCTGATCTTTTATATCTAGGAACGGAAGTTATTCCGTGGACCGACCATCGGGTGGTGCTTTTTAGTGTTGGAGTTAAGGTCAAACCTGGAGGAGGTCCACACAGACCAGCTAAAATTATGTTCAGGAGATGGAGCAGAATCACTTGCTCCTCCCTTCTTGAGTCTTTAGGTACCCCTCCCCTGGACACTGACAATGACATAGCAGCTGCGCAGTTTACCGATTGGATCGCGAAAGCTGTTAATCAGGTTGCCCCTCTGCAGGCAGCCACTCAGAACAGACGTCCCTCGGCTGCCCCTTGGTACGGCCCAGAGCTGAAACGACTCAAGGTGGAATGTAGGCGGCAGGAACGTTTGTGGAGAGTAAGTTATGACAGGATCTGTAAGCAGGCCTATGGTCTGGCACTGACCAATTACAAACTCGCCATTCAGAACGCTAAGAGGGAGTATTTCTCTCGGAAAATCTTGGAGGCAGGTAACGCGTCCAAGGAACTGTTTAAAACAGTATCGTTCCTGGCGCTTTCCCAGCAGACGAGTCAGTTCATACCGGATCAGTTGTTCTGTGATCATCTACCCGATTTCTTTAAAAACAAGGTTACTGACATCTATGTTGATCTACTTAACACTTTAGGTCCTCCGTCTCCCCTTCAGGAGATATCCAGCTGCAGTCTGTCAACTATCCCTCCCTTGTCTTGTGCTCAGGTCGAGACCTTTTTGGGCTCCATAAAATCGGGAGCCGCGTCAGACCCCTGTCCGCCTCACATTCTGCTTCTGGTGGCTGATAAGATCTTACCTACCCTTACGGTTCTGATCAATCAAGTACCGGCCGCTGGACACTACCCTAGCATGTGGAAAACGGCCAGCGTGAAACCCCTTTTGAAAAAATCCTCACTTGATCCTGCGAAATTTTCTAGTTACCGCCCCATCTCCGGCCTTCCTTTAGTGGCAAAAATTGCTGAGAAGGCTATAAATCAGTATCTGATGCAACACCTCGACAAGAACGATATACTGGACAGGTCCCAGCATGGCTTCCATCCGAGGCATTCTACGGAATCGGCTCTTATTACCACAGCCGAGGGGATCAGGGATGCGGTGGACGCAGGGGGACGAGCGGTGCTTGTCCTCCTAGATCTGTCTGCCGCATTCGATACCGTCAATCATGATGTGTTGCTCCAGCGTCTGAAGGGAGTTGGTATTGTGGACCGTGTGTGGGCCCTTCTGGCGTCTTTTTTGGACAATCGGACACAAAGCCTACAATGGTCAGGGTTACGTTCGACCAATTTATCCCTCCCGTGCGGTGTCCCGCAGGGGTCAGCGTTGTCTCCGACCCTTTTTAATATTTATGTTAGACCTCTGGCTAGTCTGGTCCTACGTCACGGCTTCACGCTGGTATCTTATGCGGATGATTCGCAGTTAGTAATATCAACTGTCGATCACCCCGACCAAACCGCAGCCAAGTTTCATGCCTGCCTGATTGACGTGATGGATAGGATGCGCCGAAGTTTTCTAAAAATAAATACAGAAAAGACGGAAGTGATGGAGTTTGGAAAGGGTCCCTCTATCTGGAACTCCCTTTGGTGGCCAGCGGCGGCTGGCCAATGTCCCCTCCCAGCCACGAAGGTTAGGAATCTGGGTGTGATTTTGGACGGAAAACTGGATATGTCTGCCCAGATTAACTGCCTAACATCATCCTGTTTTTATTTGCTAAAAATGCTCCGGAAAATTCTCCCCTACATCCCTCAGATGCTCCAGAAGACTGTGATGGCGGCTTTGTTTATGTCCAAACTGGACTATTGCAATGCCATGTTCTTAGGGATAGACAGGTTTCAGGTGGGAAAGATCCAGTCCCTACAGAATGCCGCTGTTCGGGTCATCCTTAATCTACCTAGGGGCTCCCCTACCTCTGAAGGGAGGAAATCCCTGCACTGGCTTCCGGTCCAGCAGAGGATAGAGTTTAAAGCCCTCTGTCTGGTTCACCGGGCTTTTTTTGGGGGTGGTGCTAACGATGGAAGAGAGAGATTCAAACCCTATCTCCCGTCCCGTGCCCTTCGGTCTGCCAATCAGGGTCTTATCTGTATTTCAAGGTTTAAATTGGCCAGATGGGGTGGTCGCTCATTTGGTAGGCGTGCTGCCAGCATGTGGAACCTTCAGCCTCTGGAACTACGGCTTCAACCTGATTATGTCCTTTTCAGGAAAATGCTAAAACATCACCTATTCAAAACCCAACCGTAATCTTATCTGCTTTCTTGCCTCATTACACACACCACAGCGCCAAGACACCTCCGGTATTAGAGCGCTTTAGAAATTTCTTTATACTTATACTTATACTTATAGTTGCCCATTAACTCTAACCCGTGCTACATGATTAGTATACAACAATTTTATCCAATTAGTAAAAACAAATGGAACTCCCATGCGATGTAGAATTGCAAGCATATATGACCAGGATATCGCATCAAAAGCTTTTGCAGCGTCAAGAAGCACTGCCGGTAGAGTAGGCTCTAGCACATGCATCACAGCAAAAAGCGTACGCAAATTATGTGACGTAGATCGAGTTGGAATAAACCCCGATTGATCAGGAAGCATCACGACGGGAAGAAGTAATTTCAACCTAGTTGCCAAGACTTTTGCTAATATTTTTACGTCTGTGTTGATTAAGGATAAAGGTCGATAAGAATCGCACCTATCCGGCGGTTTCTCATGTTTTAAGAGCGTGACCTTTAGTGCCTCACGCAGGGTTGGTGGCAGAAATTGAGTCTCATATGCCTCCTCATATAATTGAAGGAGGCATGGGGTTAACTGATCCATATATTCTGTATAAAACTCTGCTGGCAACCCATCAGTGCCCGCAGACTTCCCATTCGGCAAAGCGATGATTGCGTCCCGCACTTCGTCTAAAGTGATGGGATGCATTAAGAACTCTTGCTATCTACGTGATAGCCATACTACAGCGATATCGTCAAGATATTGCGCGAGTTCTGCCTCATCTGCAATTGGCCGATGGGCGTACATCCCGGCGTAGTAATCAGCAAATGTTTTCGGTATAGTAGGCGTGTCATAATGGGTATCATCATTTGCAATGATCGCCTTAACCATACATGCTTTAGCATGAGGTTCCATTTTGCGGCTAGCTAACGTTCTTCCCAGTCAGCCCCCTTCACCATAATAACACGCTTTGCACCGGCGCGACAGATGGTTGATCTCTTGATCGGCCACTTCGTTATATTCTATAATTCCCCCTTTAATATGCACCAGAGTAGTGGGGTCTGCCTGTTTGCCGTATTTGCGCTCTAAATTGTACAACTCACGTTCAAGCGCTGCCATGGTACGACGTAGAGATTTTAGAACCCCAGCCTGAAGACCTATGCATGCCCCCCGAATTGTCACTTTAAAGGCCTCCCAGAGTGTCTCCATAGTTTGGACAGACCCCGTATTGAGTGAAAAGTAGTCAGATATGGAATCCACTCTTGAAATACCTGATCTAATAGGGAGGATGACTGTAGGCGCCATTGAGAGGGAGGAGGGGTGTGAGATGGCAGAATACTACTGGAGAGTGATCCGATAGTGTTCGAGGTAAGTGTTTAATCTGTGTAGTCCATGTGTAGATTTCCTGCGTGCCCAGCCAGTAGTCTATGCAAGACCAGGACTGCTGTGCATATGAGTGACATGTACCCTCTCTGGTGTTTGTGTGTCTCAATCTCCATATATCTGTGAGGCCTAGTGTCCACATTCTATCCCGCACTGATACAGCAGCTCTCCTGGGAGGAGGATCAGCAGCAGTCACCCGATCCATTGCAGGATCCAAAACCACATTGAAATCGCCTCCATAAATAAGAGCAGAGGAAGATAGTTTGCAGAGTTTACCCCATAAGGTATCAAAAAATGTGGGGTCGTCAACATTGGGTCCATATAGATTCACAATGGCCAGCTTTGTGTTATAAAGTGTTCCCTGAACTATAACATATCGCCCTCCGTCATCTTCGTCTACATGCGCCGTTATAAAGGGGATGCCTTTCTTTACAAGAATCATAACTCCCCGTGCATATGAGGAATATGAGGCAGCCAACCGTACCCCCGCCCACCTAGTGGCTATGTGCGAGACTGCCCTCTTGGTAAGATGAGTCTCCTGCAATAAGGCAATCTGGATATGGTGCCGGTCCAGATAAGATAACACCTGCCATACCTTTTTAGCATTATTACGGCCCCTCACTTTCCAACTTATCCAGGAGATTGTAGAACGTTTGGATTCAGCCATGTCTATAAATTCTGTGGACAAAGTCTGCGCTACTGTCTAGGAAATAAGTGTCATACAGTTCAAATTCTGCCAGCATACCATAACCAATGCTATCACAATGTAAAAGTGCTACCCAACTAACCCCCCCACCCACTTCAGCATTGTAACCATGCCGCGAGTATCCACCCCCACAGAACAAACCAGTAAATATGCATTAGCATTCATGAGTCATATATCATGAAAAGAAAAGAAAAAAAATGCAACCCTACAGGGACTCCTAAGGGGGCCCAACCAAAAGACAGAACATTTTGGGGAATTCCCATACTGTGGGTCGCTAGCAGCCAACGGCCCCCCATTAAACAGGGTGGGTCAAGACAGGTAGAGATAGGCTAACCAGCCCAGGGCAGACTGACATTTAGCAAGGTTTCAGGGCAAAAAGCCATCTATGAATCAATATCAAAAATTGAGTTTCTCACCTTGTCAGGAGCATAAGTTACATACAGTGAACATGCAAAAATCGTACCCAACTAGGAGGCCCTGCAAAAATCCAACATAGATCAGGAACTACTCCGCGATCAAAGGTAAACCAAACATAGTACATGTGATAACACTACAAAGCAGGAGCAACATACAAATCAGGTACAATGACTAGTATAAGTCTCACATGCTCATCCCTCAGAGTCTCAGTCCACACCCCTCTTTCGCAGCATCTCCTACCGCTCAGTCTGCCGGGTATATTGAAGCGCTTCCTTGGGTGTCGTGAAGATACGTGCCTTCCCGGCATGCTGAATCCGTAAACGGGCAGGGTAGAGCATTGCGTATTGAATATGCAGAGCCTCCAATTTCTTTTTGACTGTTTGAAATTCACGGCGAGCCTGTTGCACGGCGATGGTGAAGTCGGGAAAGAATTCCACCTTCATCCCTTGGTAGTCGAGATTACCCTTTTCTCTAGCTAGACGGAGTGCTGTGTCCCGGTTCCGGTAATTCAAAAGTTGGCGATAATGGGACGAGGCGGGGCTCCTGGGACTGGCCGAGCAGCTAAAGAACGGTTAGCTCTTTCAACTATGAGCACCTTGGAGAAGTGTTCTGCACCCAGCAGGGTTGTGAGTAGCGTTTCGACGTATGTCTCCATGGGACTGGTGTTGGTGGTTTCTGAAATACCAATTATGCGGAGATTGTTCCTGCGGGAGCGGGCTTCAATATTCTCATCCTTCGCCCTTATTACCTCCAGTAGCTTCTCCATGTTGGTACATGATGTGCTGATGACCTCCATGCGATCTTCCGTAGTCGAAATGCGCTGCTCCGCCTCGTGATCTGCGAGCCATGCTTTTCGATCTTAACTGCCATGGTATCCATACGTAAGTTGAGGTGATCGATTTTAGCATAAATGGACTGCAGGTTTTGTTGCATAGTTAACATCAGGTGCTCCAGCTTTGTAGACATTCCAGATTCAGGATCTGGGTCCGAGTCCGAGGAGTTTGGGATTTGAGATTTGGTGTGTTTTTAGGCTTGAAGTGCAATTTGCTCTGCTACTTGTCTGTTCTCCCGATGCTTAGATGCTTTCAATCGTCGATGTAATTGATTGGGGCACCCACCATGCACAGAGCAGAGCACGTGGGTCTGGTCAGTCAAAGGGCAAGTCAATGGCGGTACATGCAGCTGTGGCCTAGCACTATGTTCACTCCCTGCGCTGATAGGTGGGCGAGACGTAGGCTGCAAGAGCTAGCAGTGCTTCAGATGTAACTGCGTCAGGGGCAGATGTATAGCAGTGGTGCTAGGCGTTAGGACTGCAGCAGATCTAGAATCTATGCTCACCCGTGAGGCGGGCCGAGCAGTGCACACCGCCGCTGAGAGCACAATGCCGATCCCAGCCCCCGCAACTATTGAATTCCGCCCAGCGGCGTTTCTAGGTCCTTCAACGAGCGCCATTTAGGATCGCGCCACGCGGCGCAGAGACACTGTGAAGCTCGCAGCCGGCACCAAGAGCCGTGACAATTAGACAGCCATTTCAAGCACAGCACTCCCCCGAACACGTCGTCAGCAAGGGCGCCACACTCATATCCCAGCCGGAGGCTCCACAGATCAATGCCACACAAAGAGCCGTATGAGGTCAGACCTGCGGCCGGTACTATCTGGGAAGCCATGCCGCTGGCTCGGGGCATGGCAGCCATCGGTGCAGACGCCTCGATTCTGATGATACCGAACACAGGTGTACGGGAGTTACAGGCCATGCAGAAAAGCGTTACGGGCCAATAGAGGTCGCCAGTCCATTAATTGCGCAGGGGTGTGTTGCTCGTAAGTCCGCAGCTCTCAATTTCCCAGTGTGGTTCACAGTTCCGCGGCCGCCGAAGCAAGTAGGGGGCGCAGAGCGAACACCTCACCTTAGTGTCCAGAGTCACGAAATGGCGGCCGGCCTGCACGTCGCGGGCCAGTGTGGCATAGTACAGAGCCGCTCCGCAATGTGCCGAGGGTTGATCAGCAGGTAGGCAGGGCAGTATCGCCGGATGGGCTCCTTGAGTGTGAGTCACTGCTTTGGAGAGAGGATTTTAGCAGCCAGTGTCCTCTGGGGCCGCCATCTTATGTCAAACAAGGTTTTGCCACGTTTCTGCTGTTAGTGACATCAGGCAGCCAATTTAGAGATCGCAGAGCATTCCTTTTGGCCTCAAGAGTTATTACTTGCCATTTTCAGCCGTGGATGGTGCCAGATTTACAGGGTGTTAGACGGATAATAATCTTGACCAGCAGAGCAGCACTAAAATGCGTCCATCTTGCTTCGGGCTCTCTAGCGCCCCCGACTAACTGTTACTATGACATATTGACACTAGGCAGATGGGTTACCAGATTTTATAGTTTTCACTTGTACAACCAGCTGAGGCTCTGTAGGAGGAAACTTTTCAGATACCACCTCAAAATGGGGTGTGTGAGCTGTCAATTTATTGCAGTTGATCCACTCTGCCAAATACTGAGGAGCCCATAGTTCTCTATCTGAGAAGAGCAAGAATGAGGTGGTGGAATAGACAGCATTTAGAAGCTAGAGTTCTCTCCTACTATTGCTGTGTCAATCTCCTAGGCTCCTCAATTCATGCTTTTTTCCCTTCACAAGAGCTTGCGTATGTTATTGGAAAAGTGACTGTTATTTCCCTTGTCAAACCCATGGCTAGGCTCCTTGAAAATGTGGGGGGGTGCAGCTGCAATTTCTAATTTTCGTCATTCCACACACCCTGTACCTCTAAAACCCAAACTAACCACTTTAATGATAAACACATTTAGTTCACCAAACATGGTACAGGCAAAAAACAAGTAGGGTGTTACTCATTAAACCAACTTTATCAGACATGTGAAAGGTGTAGGAAACTGGGGTTTTGTTGGAGTACCCCCTACACTTTTTGCCTGGTCTCAGGTGCAACTTTGACTAAGCATGTGCTGGGTTCCTGCTACCCAGGTCCCCAGCACCAATGGTTTTTACCTAAACAGTACAATTGTTCCACAATTTGGAACCCCCTTTAGGCCACTTGTAAGCCCCTAATAAGAGGTACCCCTGGTACCTGGGGAATTGTACTTAAAGAGGGTCCCTACAGGCTGCAGCACAAATTGTGCCATCCTAAGGTGCCCCTCACCAAGCTCATACAAACTGCCACTGCAGCCTGTGTGTTCTGGTGCGGAGAAAACCAAAGAGTCAACATGGCACAGATCCGGTGTGCCATGCCAGCAAAACACTGCATGTTTTATAGGTAGGTGTTCTGCTTGGGTTTTTAGATCGGGTGGAACCTGCTCTACAGAGCCCTTCTAACCCAAATGCAGAACGTTACCCCCTCCCTAGGGCCTTTTTACACCTAAATAACCACATATATGCGTACCACCTAAGGACAGGGAATTCCTATTATAATTATATATGGAGGCCTCACAGCCTCGCAATCTCAGACCCAAAATCTCCTACCCATTCGGCAGTGACACCCACAGCCTCGCGGCCCTTGTTAGACCCAGAATCTCCTACCCATTCGGCAGCGACACGCAAGGTCTCGCGGCCTTTGTTAGACCCAGAACCTCCTACCCATTCGGCAGCGACACTCAAAGTCTCGCGGCCTGTGTTAGACCCAGAATCTCCTACCCATTCGGCAGCGACACTCAAAGTCTCGCGGCCTTTGTTAGACCCAGAATCTCCTACCCATTCGGCAGCGACACTCAAAGTCTCGCGGCCTTTGTTAGACCCAGAACCTCCTACCCATTCGGCAGCGACACTCAAAGTCTCGCGGCCTGTGTTAGACCCAGAATCTCCTACCCATTCGGCAGCGACACTCAAAGTCTCGCGGCCTGTGTTAGACCCAGAATCTCCTACCCATTCGGCAGCGACACTCAAAGTCTCGCGGCCTTTGTTAGACCCAGAATCTCCTACCCATTCGGCAGCGACACTCAAAGTCTCGCGGCCTTTGTTAGACCCAGAACCTCCTACCCATTCGGCAGCGACACTCAAAGTCTCGCGGCCTTTGTTAGACCCAGAATCTCCTACCCATTCGGCAGCGACACTCAAAGTCTCGCGGCCTTTGTTAGACCCAGAACCTCCTACCCATTCGGCAGCGACACTCAAAGTCTCGCGGCCTTTGTTAGACCCAGAACCTCCTACCCATTCGGCAGCGACACTCAAAGTCTCGCGGCCTGTGTTAGACCCAGAATCTCCTACCCATTCGGCAGCCTTAGCACGAGCTTATCCTATTATAATTATAGTACGCGACAGGGGAATTAGGATTACCACATATCCGATCACACAAAGACTACCAGTTGAGCACAACCTGTTCTCTTGTTCGAGGGGCTTGTCTTTCCCCTCATCCAGTTACCCCTTACCTGACCAGGATTAGTCTCTGTTCACTTTGAAGTAACTCCGACTAAAGAATAGACTGTTCTCCTATACAAAAGTACACAACACATGCTAACGTACAACAAGCTAAATACTTTATTCAAATGGCACATGCATAGTTATAGAACATACCATACATATGGAACCTGCAAGGAAAGTGAAAGATTAAGTTATATACTTCAAAGAAGAAAAAGGGATCGACTGCACCTTATATCTGTGTAGGCTGTGCTCGATGGACATCTGGGTTCCCTTCTCGTCTATGCCTCGGTTTAGCCTGGAAGTTACCCCTCGGCAGTTGTGGGTCTGCTTCCTTCTCCCTCTCCGAGTCACTGGAACCTTGTCCTCCTTGACTACTCTCTTCTCTTTGGATTTGAGTTTGCCATCAGTCTTCCCTGGAATAAGCAATAGCTTTTCTGCTAACGGCCAGATGCCGCCTACGGTCTAGAAGCAAGTGCCTTATCTCACTCAGACTTTCACTAATATGGACGTGCATTCCCTCATGGAAATTTCCAGCTCAAGACCTGACGCCCACCAAATTCCTGTACCTCCCCGTACCAAGGACACTTTCCCAGCCGGCCGGCCTGTTGTAGTGTCTTCGGCATGAAGAAAAATACAATCCTTCGATAAGGGCCGGCCCGAACCAGTTCTCTCCGAGCGAATAACACTTCATAACTAAAACATCCCCCTCCCTCTGGGAAGGTCCCGGGCTGCCGGAGCAGAAAGAAAGATGGAGTCTCTCCCGTTTGAGGCCTACCAGGCCTGGATTCAGTACAACTCTACGAAATACCCTCACTATAGGGCAAGTTATCCTCAATACTAACGAATCTATCCCCTAGGCTATGTATATAGGCCCTAGGCTATGGGTAGAAGCACAGAATTGTGTCAAAGTGTCTAACAAACAGGCTCTACTCACTACTCCAGACTTGAGACTTAGATGGAAATAGACTGAAGTCATATGGACTGCCCTGCAGCACCAGAAAGCCGGGAAAATCAAGCAGTACATTCCACCCTTGACTTTAGTCTATTTACATATACTAAACGGAGCTAACATCTGTGGAAGAGTAATAAGAAACAAAACTAACCGATCTGTGTCTAGTACCAGATGTGCAGAATTGAAGCAGTGAAGGAATACATTGAATAAGACAACAAATAGAAATCAAAACAGCAATAGTAATCAAAATGCCACCTAATGCTTGACGTAGCATCTTCAGGTCTGGCAACCAGTTGAAGAGCCAGTCAAACCAACCCTGATCAATGTGTTTCTTAACTTCGTTAGTTAGATCATGCAATTTATCTATGTGTGCACGAATGGATTGTGTATGATCAGATAAGTTAAAACAACAGAGGCCTTCAAAATCTGAACAGCCATGTCCATGTTTAAGTAAAAGATAATCAATGGCTGCTCTGTTTTGCAAGATAGCCCTACGTTCACCCTGGGCATCTAATAGTAAGTCAGATAGGACTGTGGAAGTATGATTAATAGACTTAACCATCCAGCAAGCCATTTTTCCAATGGATTTAGCATTATAAACCGCCAAAGCAGGGACACCAATAATTGAGACAGCTAGACTAAGATATTCAGACTTGGAATATAAATGCAAAGATGAGTCACAATCCTCTTGTAACATAACTGCATCTCGGAGCACACGAGAGTTGGCATTCGGATGTGAGGAAAACATAAGCAGACTAAGTCTAGTAATGGCACACGGACCTCCGGAAATGTTTGCAGGGACATAGGGCCAGATTACCACATGAGAAAAGCCATCCGGCAGGTAGCAACATTGCGCGATAGTGACTAGGAGTAACTACCAAACTATTACAAGTCATATTATTTTGTATGGAAGCACATGAGGTCGGTGTCCTCTGGAAGCACAAAGTTCGCTCATGGGGTGTTAATGAAACAGCACCTCTTAACTTGAGACGTAGACATTCAGAGATTGCATTTGGATTACATGTGAGGAAAAAGCACAGGTCACCCTGTGTGATGTTATACGTAGTTATTTGGGATTGGATAGGAAGTTGTTCATTCGGCAGTTCAGTACATAAAGGACAATATGCATGGGTAGCAAAATCACCCAGAATAATATTCGGACGAGCTTTTGAAACGTTAAAAATGCTCGTTAATGTTTCCAGCGAAGCGGGGACAGCAACTAGGCATGTCGCCAGAATGTCATGTACAGATCTCATCGGTGTCAAACAGAAGTGAGGGGCATCAGTCACTCTTTTCGCCAGCAGTGTCCAGAAGTTCGATGACGAGTCCCACGCATTGAAGGAACGCAACACTCTGGTTCCCACTTCATCCCGGGTTAATGGGATCCCTCCTTCCTCTCCGAAGTAGACCGAAGGGTGTCCAGTACCGACACATCCCGCAGCAACAATCCAAAGAATGATCTGCTAGTGGCCTTCTCTCCAAAGTGTCCTGCCTTCTGGTGTGCCCATTTCGCCAATCCCGCAATGTCAGGATCTTGTCTGTCCACCACTGCCTCGGCAATTTTAGATTTCTCATCTGCAATGTTATGAAAAAATTTGTCAAGGGAGTCTATCGGGGTGTGAGCATCCACATGGAAGATGGTAACAGTACTCTGTGGGAGCATTTCCCAAATTTCTTGCCATAACTCCTTCCCCCATAACTCTTTAGAGTGTAATTTCCAATTACGAGAATGCCAGGTTGGTAACCAAACAGCCAGTCCATTTGCAGTAGACCAGGAGTCAGTGAAAATATGGCATACGCCAGGTAACTCCTGTTTCAGGACTTGATAAACAGCATATAGCTCTGCGAATTGACTACTCTTTCCTTCACCAGTTGTGCTCAATAGTCTCTGTGTGATCGGATTATAAGACACCGCCTTCCAGTGCCGTGTATTTCCAATAAATTTTGCTGACCCATCTGTGAACCACACATGGTTCCTGTCCTCGACGGACAAATCATCAAAAGGTTTACCCCACTTGACAGGAGACTCCTGTTCTAAAGGTACAGAACACTCACTCTCAGTCTCAGTCGATGGTACTTGCGCCACCTGCTCATGTAAGGACGCAACTCCTTTCGGACCCACACGTGCCCTGTCTTGTATGTACCATTTCCATTTAATCACACTCGCCTCCTGAGCATGCCCAATTCGATGAGTTTTTGGTGAACTCAAAACCCACTGCATAATAGGAATTTCAGGACGCAAGAATATGTCATGTCCCAATGTTAATTGCTCGGTATCCACCAAAGCCCAATAACAAGCAAGTAGCTGTTTCTCAAAAGGTGTGTAACGCTCACCAGCATCAGGTAGCTTTTTGGTCCAGAATCCTAATGGTACTTTACACCTACCCTGTTTCTGCCACAGACTCCAGTTTGCATAAGGGCCTTGCACAGACACATTCAAATCCACATCACCATCACATACAGGCCAAAGATCCATAGCATGTTGAATCGCCTCTTTTGCTAGACTAAATGCATCTTGCTGTTGTTTACCCCATTCGAATGTATTCTTCTTACGTGTAACACGATACAATGGGGCCAATATTTGACTCAGATGAGGAATATGCTGGCGCCAAAAACCAAATAAACCAATAAAGCTTTGGGCTTCCTTCCTATTCCTCGGAACCGAAAAATCAAGAATCTTCTGTTTTACCTGAGGGATCACCTCACGGTGTCCCTCATGCCAATTAATACCTAAAAATTTTACAGCTTGGGATGGACCCTGTAATTTGTCCGGATTGATCTCCCAACCTTTCTCACGCAGACATTCAATGACTTTATCTAATTGTATCTGAACATCCTCTTGTGTTTCGCCTTGAATCAGCACATCATCAATATAATGACATATCTGAATTTTGGGATGAACTGGTACCTCAGTCAAGTGTTCTGCCACCAGCCGGTGACAGATCGTAGGGCTATGCACATAGCCCTGAGGAAGACTTCTGAACGTCATCTGACGCCCGTTCCACGTAAAACTGAACTGTTCCTGACACTCAGGGGCAATTGGAATAGAAAAGAAAGCATTAGCAATATCAAGGGACGCATACCATGTACCTGGGTGTGTTTGGATTCTTTCAATCAGGGTAATAACATCCGGTACTGCAGCCGTCAAAGAGGGCGTGTGTTTGTTCAATTCTCGATAATCAACAGTCATGCGCCAAGAATTATCACTTTTACGCACCGGCCAAACAGGATTATTCCAAGCAGAAGTAACTGGAGTTATAACACCTGCATTAACCAACTCCTGAATGGTGGTACTAATCTCTTCATGACCACCCGGAATACGATACTGCTTCTGACAAACCACCTTTGTTGCCTGGGGAACTTGTATGGGGGGCATCCTTAAACGACCAACCCGTATAGGTCTGGACGAGATATAATGCGTCGTTCCAAATTGGTAACACCCATCATCAAGATGCAACGTCATTCCTTTCAAAATATCGATTCCAATTATGAATTCTAGGAGTGGCACCACTAATACAGAATATTCCTTTCTAGGAATTCTACCTATTCTCATTTCAAGCAAAGTTTGAACTGCGGGGGTTTCTTTTCCTCCTAATCCAGTAATAGTAAAAGGCTGCCCTGTAAATTTCTTCGATTTTCCATGAATAAGAGTGGCCTCCGCTCCTGTATCAACTAATGCTCGGGCCCTTTGGATATTACGATGTCTCCAATAAATTTCAATATCTACATAGGGTCTATTATCTCTGTGAGCCCATCTGTGTACCGGAGCTTGACCTATTTCCTAGTCATTCTTATTGCATTCTGTGTACCAAGACAAATCAGGATAAAGACTCTCACGTTTTTTAGGTATCGGTGCTTCCTGTTCATATCCATCTCTATTGCGAAATGGATTCCTGTCCTCTGCACTGCACTGCAAATTTCGATCGTTAAAACTGTGTCTATCCTCCCTTCTTCTCAGCTCAGGGGAGTGATCCCTATCATCTCTACGTCTGTTGTAGGCATAACCATTTCTCCCCCTTTCCCTTTCCCCCTCTCTCTCCCTGTCCCGCTCTCGACGGGGGGACAGATCACGTACAGGACGCCGATCATCACGATGATCAGAGCGCCCACGGCGATCATCATCACCGCTACCATCAGAACAACCACGATCACACTCAGTCGTTCGAACACGCCGGGCACCCTCCTTCCGATCCAAGCCCCGTTTGCGAAACATCTCCCACAAACGGGCAGTAGTCTCACCATCAATGTCTTCCCGACGCACACCATCAGCCAAAAGACCAGTAAAGATGTCACGTCTAGTAAATTTATATTCACCAGGAGTACGAGTGTCAGGCCGGGACTGACGTTCAGGTTTAAACCACTCACCCAACTCACCGAGTTGGCGTACCGACTCCAACACCGTAGATAGAACATTACCAGTCTGGTTAATCAACAAAGTCATCATGACCTGCTTGTAGGCAACAGGAGAAGAGCGAATGATACGATTCCGCACAGAAGAAGTCAACATCCCATCAAGCAACCTGTCAGCAGTGCCCAGAAAAATAGCCGTTTTCATCACCTCCTCCTTAAGACGCTGCGCAGCATCACGCAGGGTATACCACGGCTTGTCATTGACAGGCCAGTCAGATTCAGTAGGATACTTCAAATTACAGCCCTCAGTCGCCAATTGGAGCAAAGAAATCTGACCACCACCATTATAGTTACGAAAATGATCTTGTACAGAAGAATCTAAACTCAAAGAACAAAACTTCAAACAATCGCCAGTATCCAACATAATACCAGCAGCGCCTAGTTCATAAAGGCGCACCATCCATGTGAGCAAAGCCTCACCAGTCCGCTGCCGAAAGCGCTGCAAAATATCACTAATTTCTTGTTGGGTAAAATCCTCCAAGCAGTCTAAAGAAACACCCTGCGGAGCATTGGGAGACTGCTGCAACTTCCGACGAAAAACCGGATGCGCAGCAACCACAGGACGAGCATCAGAAGGAGCCCGAGTAGTACTAGTAGAGGGACAATCAGTGTAAGAAGCATCGATTCCGCCCGAAGGACGAGCGCAATCACGGGGTGCACCATCAGAGGTGCGGGAAGTAGACTTACTGTCATGACGGGAACGAGAAAACTCATGCACAGCACAGTCCTCACCCGAGGAACAAGACGTAGCCGAGTCCCAGATATTACCATCCCATTCATCAGGATTCCAATCCAGTCCAGCCTTTGCCACGGCCAGACGCACCTTACGCGACGAAACTCGACCACGCCTGTGTTTGTATTTGTAACGAGCAATCCGCACAGCCGCCCGTTCAGCAACCGTTTGGTAAGTGTCAATTTTGTCGGAAAGCAACTTGTTTTGACAGCGCAATAAAGTATTGGAATTTTGAACCTCAACAAAGTGCGAATCCGCATCCTTAAGAGCGATCTGCAATTTCAGCAACTTCTCATGCAAAATCCGATACGCAGATAGAATAACCCAACCTCTGCGCCCTAAAGCGGGAACCTCCTCTCCCTTCAAGACAGGTGCCGTCTGCAAACAAGTAATCACGTCAGCCGGTTCCGCCGACTCCAAAGAAGAGGTCCAATTTTCACTCAAACCAGTAGAATCAGCCCACTCTCGGGCCAAGGCACCATAAGGCGTTGAATCCCATCCGGGAATATCAACGGACAATTTAAGAGTAGGTTTAGATTTCCTAGAAAACATCGCGAAAAAGAAAGAAAAAGAGACGCAGAGAAAAGAAAGGAAGAGAGAAAGAAAGAGAAAAAAAAACTATACACGCAAATATACAAAAAAGAAAACCACGCACACGCTGAAAGCAAACACAAGACAAACACAACGCACACAGGTTTCGTAAACAGTTCGTGACGCCAAATGTTCTGCTTGGGTTTTTAGATCGGGTGGAACCTGCTCTACAGAGCCCTTCTAACCCAAATGCAGAACGTTACCCCCTCCCTAGGGCCTTTTTACACCTAAATAACCACATATATGCGTACCACCTAAGGACAGGGAATTCCTATTATAATTATATATGGAGGCCTCACAGCCTCGCAATCTCAGACCCAAAATCTCCTACCCATTCGGCAGTGACACCCACAGCCTCGCGGCCCTTGTTAGACCCAGAATCTCCTACCCATTCGGCAGCGACACGCAAGGTCTCGCGGCCTTTGTTAGACCCAGAACCTCCTACCCATTCGGCAGCGACACTCAAAGTCTCGCGGCCTGTGTTAGACCCAGAATCTCCTACCCATTCGGCAGCGACACTCAAAGTCTCGCGGCCTTTGTTAGACCCAGAATCTCCTACCCATTCGGCAGCGACACTCAAAGTCTCGCGGCCTTTGTTAGACCCAGAACCTCCTACCCATTCGGCAGCGACACTCAAAGTCTCGCGGCCTGTGTTAGACCCAGAATCTCCTACCCATTCGGCAGCGACACTCAAAGTCTCGCGGCCTGTGTTAGACCCAGAATCTCCTACCCATTCGGCAGCGACACTCAAAGTCTCGCGGCCTTTGTTAGACCCAGAATCTCCTACCCATTCGGCAGCGACACTCAAAGTCTCGCGGCCTTTGTTAGACCCAGAACCTCCTACCCATTCGGCAGCGACACTCAAAGTCTCGCGGCCTTTGTTAGACCCAGAATCTCCTACCCATTCGGCAGCGACACTCAAAGTCTCGCGGCCTTTGTTAGACCCAGAACCTCCTACCCATTCGGCAGCGACACTCAAACTCTCGCGGCCTTTGTTAGACCCAGAACCTCCTACCCATTCGGCAGCGACACTCAAAGTCTCGCGGCCTGTGTTAGACCCAGAATCTCCTACCCATTCGGCAGCCTTAGCACGAGCTTATCCTATTATAATTATAGTACGCGACAGGGGAATTAGGATTACCACATATCCGATCACACAAAGACTACCAGTTGAGCACAACCTGTTCTCTTGTTCGAGGGGCTTGTCTTTCCCCTCATCCAGTTACCCCTTACCTGACCAGGATTAGTCTCTGTTCACTTTGAAGTAACTCCGACTAAAGAATAGACTGTTCTCCTATACAAAAGTACACAACACATGCTAACGTACAACAAGCTAAATACTTTATTCAAATGGCACATGCATAGTTATAGAACATACCATACATATGGAACCTGCAAGGAAAGTGAAAGATTAAGTTATATACTTCAAAGAAGAAAAAGGGATCGACTGCACCTTATATCTGTGTAGGCTGTGCTCGATGGACATCTGGGTTCCCTTCTCGTCTATGCCTCGGTTTAGCCTGGAAGTTACCCCTCGGCAGTTGTGGGTCTGCTTCCTTCTCCCTCTCCGAGTCACTGGAACCTTGTCCTCCTTGACTACTCTCTTCTCTTTGGATTTGAGTTTGCCATCAGTCTTCCCTGGAATAAGCAATAGCTTTTCTGCTAACGGCCAGATGCCGCCTACGGTCTAGAAGCAAGTGCCTTATCTCACTCAGACTTTCACTAATATGGACGTGCATTCCCTCATGGAAATTTCCAGCTCAAGACCTGACGCCCACCAAATTCCTGTACCTCCCCGTACCAAGGACACTTTCCCAGCCGGCCGGCCTGTTGTAGTGTCTTCGGCATGAAGAAAAATACAATCCTTCGATAAGGGCCGGCCCGAACCAGTTCTCTCCGAGCGAATAACACTTCATAACTAAAACATCCCCCTCCCTCTGGGAAGGTCCCGGGCTGCCGGAGCAGAAAGAAAGATGGAGTCTCTCCCGTTTGAGGCCTACCAGGCCTGGATTCAGTACAACTCTACGAAATACCCTCACTATAGGGCAAGTTATCCTCAATACTAACGAATCTATCCCCTAGGCTATGTATATAGGCCCTAGGCTATGGGTAGAAGCACAGAATTGTGTCAAAGTGTCTAACAAACAGGCTCTACTCACTACTCCAGACTTGAGACTTAGATGGAAATAGACTGAAGTCATATGGACTGCCCTGCAGCACCAGAAAGCCGGGAAAATCAAGCAGTACAGTAGGTCACCCCTATGGCAGGCCAAAGACAGGGTGCAGTATACACATGTATATAATTTCTAAAGACAGGGGTCCCTAGACAGTTTTGAATACTGTTGATAATAAATATAGACTAAATAGGCGCTATATTCTTTGTCCAGCCGGGCAGAATTTAATATTGAATAGATATATGACATAAGGTACACAGAAAAATTTAAGTAGCCAGCGTCCTACTTACACAATTAGACAAAAAACAATTAGGGAAGGGTTCAGGCAAGGGGGACATGTCTGCATAACATTAAATATAGCAGACTTAAATAACAGGGGGACACCATTGCAAAATACACTTTACAATATATTACATGCATATGGTATACAGATTGTCAACGGCGTTTTGATCCCTGGGAAAAAATAGGGGGATCATCTTCAGGACATTTAAATATTCATGCCTGTGTACATTTAGCGCAGGGGATTTAAATAGTCATGCCTGTGTACATTCAGCAATTGTTGCTATAATTTGTGCAAACCATGGAAATAATAGGAGGTTAAGGGGAGAGAAAGGAGAAAGATACGATTAGTGTGGGCATTCGGCGGACCATACACATTAAGATGTTGTCTGTGTAGTGAATACTTGTTAAAAAGGGGGATTTATAAGAACGAGTGGATAAATGGCCGTGTAGAGGAGTTCATGAAAAGATTGAAGGGGACAGGGGAGAGCCAGGAAGCAGGAGATTTGCTGTGGCGAACGA
The DNA here is from genome assembly GCF_964204655.1 of Triturus cristatus. Lineage (NCBI taxonomy): Eukaryota > Metazoa > Chordata > Amphibia > Caudata > Salamandridae > Triturus > Triturus cristatus. The sequence goes on from NC_140587.1 coordinate 759,947,591, forward strand.
TAATGGAAAGGACGATTGTAAGGGACAGAGGAGAGCCAAGAAGCAAGTGATTTGCTGTGACGAGTGGTGGGTAGAATGAGGCCGTGCTTGTAACCTCAAAGGGACATGGTGCTGGTGACGTCAAGTTTAATGGCAGCACGGGAAGTGCTATCATGATGGCTTACCGGGTGGGAGCCGGTATGCGGGGCAACGGTCGACAGTGCTCGGTTTCAATCCTTGTGGCGAGGTCCCGGCAGCTGGCAACCTGAGTGAATGCTCGTGGTTGACTAGGGCAAAGCGTGTGTTATTCAGTTGGGTGAGGTCATGTGATCTATGCCATGTGACTGGTGTAGACGCCACCCAGAGTGTCGAATTTACTGTTGGAGTGCGGCGGCCATCTTAGGCGGGTGTAAGATGAGTGAGCTATATGTACAGGTGATTTGAAGAGGACCCGTGAAGACAATTAAAAGCATGGTGAACAGTTAGAGCATGAACAACCTTATATTTACATTACAGAGTAGGGACAATGGAAGGTCCTATGCGATTCACAAGGAGGAAGCATGAATCAATTACAGTAAGGCGGTCCAATCCTCGAGGCGGTTCAGGCCATTGTGGATACTGTTAGTTTTCAGTATCCATTTCAATTCCTCCTTATTCAACAGCTGATGAATATCTGCACCTCTTGGGGGAAGTTTAATCACAGTAATGATTGTCTATTTTAAGTCCATTTCAGTATGCCCAGTTGTGATGAAATGATCCACCAGTGGTGCGTTTGGGGTCTTGCAGTGTATCCTGCTGAGGTGCTGACAGATCCTGATACGGGCTTTCTGTGTAGTTTGCCCACCGTATATTTTGTTAAAATGGCAAAAAAATAGCGTATATGACATTGCAGGAGTTACAATTAGAGAAGTCTTTTCTTTCAAACTTAATTTGTTCAAATACAAAATCTTTACCCTCTATAGTGGTTTCACAAACAATACATTCACCACATTTCGCATGGCCAGTGAGGCGCGGCAGCCCCCAGAGATCATTCAAGGTGCCTTTGGCTTCTGTAGTGGGTAGTGCTGCATAAGCCAGGTGGTCTTTAATATTTTTGTCACCCCCCAAAATGCCCCTAAACTGAGTATTTAGGTCACACCCCTGAACTCAAGAACTCAGATTTGACAGATCAACAGAAGAAGAAGAAAGAAGAGTCACTACCTGATGAGAATTGCAGCAGAACTTTGGAATTTGTAATGAAAACCTGCCTTCCTCACACATCTCTCGATAATCACAACAGAGTTACTCGTCCTGTGAGCTGAAGAATTACCAAAGCCTTGGGTAGCCTGCCAGTACTTCGAAAACCACCTACAGTCCCCCTTGGAGTAGAGAAGCTACTCCCTTGCAGCCTGCAGGCACTGAAAAGCAGAGTATGGTCCACCGCCTTGCAGCTCCCCGGCCAAACCGACATCACAGATGACCTGGAGAAGGTATTGGAGCTCTGGAAGGTCAAATCTGTCTCCCCACCTAATGTGAAGAAACCGGGTACAACCGGAGCCATGCAGCAACACCCCTAGGGTACCAACACCTTGCACCAAACGCCAACAGCATCAGTCCAGTCTGGATTCTTCCTGCATCAGGACCAAGCAGCTATTGAGGGACATCAGCATCACTGAGACCCAGTTTGAGAGTGGCCCAGCTGCCTTGATCATGTCCCTGACTGCTAGGTGCATCGTTGTGCACCCAACCATCTATATAAAAATAAAAAACACTGAAACTATACATTGCACCACAATGATGGACTTCTAATGAGTTAACAAATTACTTCATTGAATTAATTGCGGTGCTAGTGATACTTAGGTCAGTGAAGTTTAACTGAGGAATTTCAGTTGTTTTCTGTTTGTTTTAAAAAGTGTTCATTTTTGTATTTAAAGACAGACGTTAAACTGCCATTTAAACTTCTTTTTATTCTTTGAAAGTATATAAATGTAATATGCCAGATAATATTTATGTATGTAAATATAAATATATATCTATATATCTGAAACTTCAGCTAAGGAAACTACACTCTGAAACAGCCCAATGGGTTCATTTACTCTAGATCTATTTAGACTGATGTTTATTCCAGCAATCACCTACGGCTCATCTACATATGGAGCAAAGTTGCACACAGACCTTGAAAAAATTCTATCAGCTGGCATTCGCCTTGTCCTTGGGCTTCCACATATCACCTCTCAACTCAGACTTGAATTGGGCTTGATAAATCTCATCATGATAACCGATCTCGTGTTTGCAAAATACTCTGTGGAAAGGTCTATATAAAACTGATCTCGACAGAGCTCTGTAATCAGGTGAAAATCCATACCATCAATGGCATCTAACATTTGCACAGAATTCCTAGTATGATGGATCTAATGGATGGAACAATAATACACAGTGTAGTGCTTTTAATGTCCGGGCTAGAAAAACTGTATTCGGGATGTCCTTTGACAAGAAACTTGAGGAACTGTCAAGTCTGTCATGAAGGAACATTTTATTATCCACAGTCACCCTTTTTGTACCCCAGAACTATTCGAGAATGAATCGGAAACAATTGATTAGAGCTAAGTATGTAAGACTTGGGTTCTACCTGTGCTACTTGCAACTGTTAGGTATAGTTAGAAATCACAAAGTGTTATGCTGTGTAAATGCTATGGAGAACGCCTCTATCATCTAGAATCCATGACGCATGCTATTTGCTTGCCTGCATTTTTGGGATTTTCGTAAAAAATGTTTTCGTCCTTGCTTCATTTGGGACTTTGCGCTGTTAACAAAGCCATAACTGCATGCTTACAGGGTGCTGGCTTCTAATTGATCTAATTGGTAAAATACATGGATATGGCAGTCAAATACTTGACAAAAGTGAAGGCGCATTGCATACTGTACACTGTCCGGAAGTATATGGAAAACATCTTTTTGACATGTAATCTTCTTTGTAGACTAGCTCTCAATCAATCAATCATTTCAAAAGCGCAGCACTATCACCCCTAGGAGTATCTGCCAGGGAAGGTTCCATTCAGAGGTGTAGGGGGAGGTCATTCCAGGCTTTAGTGATCATGTAGGAGAATGCGCGGCACCTGCTGCGGGTGCGATTGATGTGGGGGACATGTGCAAAGGTGAGTGAAGTGGAGCGCATGTGACTCGAGGGCAGATGGAAGTTCCACCAGTGGTTGATGCAGGAAGGTTGTTGTTTATGGAGGGCTTTGTAGGCATGTGTGAGTGTCTTGGACTGGCATCTTTTCTGGACAGGGAGCTAGTGGAGGTTTCTGAGATGTGGGTACTCTTGGGGAGGTCCAGGATGAGTCTAGCGCCGATGTTGTGTATTTTCTGGAGTCTTCTGAGTAGCTGGGTGGAGATACCAGTGTAGAGCATGTTGTCGTAGTCAAAGAGGCTTGTGATGAGGGCTTGTGCAATGATCTTTCTGGCGTTTTACTGGGATCCATCTGTAAATTTTGTGGAGCATGCGGAGGGTGTGAAAGCAGGAAGAGGCAACTGTGTTGACTTTTTGTTCCATGGTCAGTTGACTATACAGGATTATGCTGAGTTTGCGAGCATGGTCAGTCAGTGTGGGTGTGGGTCTGAGTTCAAGTGGAGGTGTTCTTTCCAAAGATCATTACCTCAGTTTTTTCGGAGTTCAGTTTGAGGAAGCTGTTTCTGATTCAGTCGGTTACGTCAGTCATGGCGTTGCAGATGTTGGTTTTGGAGTTAGGGGGGTCATTGGTGAGCAAGAGGATGAGCTGAGTGTCGTTTGTGTAGGAGATGATGTTGAGTCCGTGGGATCTGACGATGTCCGTGTGGGGGGGTCGTGTAGATGTTAAACAGAGTGGGGCTGAGGAATGAATCTTGGGGCACGCCACACATAATGTCCTTGAGACCGGAGGTGAAAGGAGGTAGACGGATACTCTTGGTGTGTCCTGAAAAGAATGAGATGGTCTACTTGAGAGCGTGTTGTTGAATGCCTATGTTGTGGAGTCTGTCAATTAGGATGTGGTAGACAATGGTGTTGAATGCTGCATACAGGTTGAGGAGAGTCAATGACACTTTTTCTCCTCTGATGTCATCAGCAGCAGCGATAAGTGGGGTCTCAGGGCTATGGTTGGCTTGGAAACCTGATTGTGAGGTGTCGAGTAGGTGGCTTTGCTCTAGGTAGTCCATGAGCTGTTGGCTGATGGCCTTCTCGGGTAGTTTGGTTGGGTATGGAAGCATGGAGATTGGCTGGTAGTTTTTGAAGTTGCTGGGATTGGCTGAGAGCTTCTTTAGCTGGGTTCTGATGTCTGTGTGCTTCCATCTGGTGGGAAAGATGCTGTGGAGATGGAAGTATTGAGGAGGATGGGGAGTTCAGGGCTGATTATGTTGTATCCAAGGTTGAAGAGATGATGGGGCAGAGGGCGGTGGGTACCCCAGATTGAATGGAAGACATGATGGTCATGGTGGTCTGGATGTAGAGTGGGGATAGGTAGTTATGGCTGGGATTCACCGGTTGGAAGTGGTTGTCAAGGCTGAGCGAGGTGGGTTGCAGTTGAAGTTGTTGCAGATGTTGGTAATCTTTCTGTGGAAGTAGTCGGATAGTGAGTCGCAGCATTTTTGTGAGGGACAAACTGTGTTTTCTGGGGCAGTTGGGTTGGGGAATTCCTTGATGATTTTGCTCCTTGGTTTTGCTGTCTGTGGCTTCAGTGCAGCACATGATGGCTGCTCTTTTGTCCTCCTTGTTGTGCCGGTGGCAGTCGTTGAGTGCTCCTTTGTGTGCAGCTCTGTTGGAGGGGTCATTAGTGATGCACCATCACTTCTTTAGTAGAGAGCAGTTGCATTTTATTTAAAATAACTTTATTTTGGCTTTAGCCATAAAAGGTAAATACATTTTAAAAAAATACAGCATAATTTTTAAGCACATAGAATAATCGGAATTGTCAATTCTCAGCTATTCACCGACATGATTAAAATTACATTAATAACAACACTCAAATTCCATGCAAGAAGATGCATAAATATAATAAAACTCGATGTATACAATTTGTTAAAATCTTTTAAAGTAAATTCATTAAGAATTTAAGCATCACTAGACTCCTATGGAAGCAATAATAGCCCTCATTTTCCCACATCAGTCCCACAAATTTTGCATTAGCACATACGAACAATGAAGATGTATCAGAGCGTAATATTCTTAAGGCAATCATATTGCTTGGGGTGCCCATCATCCTACACACTGGTGCAACCCAAAAGGATCAGAACCTAGTGTAGGCTCGGCATGCAAACAGCACATGTGGGACAGATTCCTTGTGTCCTTTGCAGCGTGGACACTCTTCAAAAATTGAGCTTTCCATTTGCAGTAAACACTTTAACAGGAAGTGTGCCCACTCTAAACAGTCAGAGGACAGTTGCACTTGGTGGTTCTGAGCTGTGGGTTGTACCAGCTGGCTTGTCTTGGCAATCTGTTGGTTTTTGCCGGCTTTGGGGGGCCACTTTGTTGGCACATTTTCTGATCCAGTCGGAGAAGTTGTGGATGGCCTGGTCGAGGTTGGCCTACATGTCGGGGTGTGGTGCCAAGAGTCTGCATCCATTGGGCCTTAGAGATAGTAAAATGGATGATTGTGTGATTTGGACCAGTAGAGTTTCACTGTGCGGGTGAATTTGATTCTGTTGCTGGAGGAGAAGATGGTGTCAAGGGTGTGTTCGGCTCTGTGGGTGGGTTCAGAGACAAGTTGAGTGAGTCTGATGTTGTTGAGGTTCTGCAGAAGGGATGTGGAGTTGGCGTCCTTGGGGTCCTCGATGTGGAAGTTGAAGTCGCCTAGCAGAATGTAGTGGAGAGAGTCAATGACGAGGTGGGCGATAATGTTGTTTATTGTGTTTCAGAATATTGGCCTGGGTCCCAATGGTCTGCATGCAAGCGTTCTTCCTATGGTTGTCTTGGCGTTTATGCATAGTAAGAAGTTGAGGTGCTTCATGAAAGGCGTTGGATCGTCTTACGTGGCGGAACATTGGATGGTTTCCTTAACCCCTTCGACGCGCATGACGGAACGGTTCCGTCATGCACGTCGGTTGGGCTGTGCTTATGACGGAACCGTTCCGTCATGGCCCCGCCCGCGCTCAGAACCTTCAGCGTAGCGCGGATATCCGCGCCGCGCTGAAGGGGTTAAATATTATGGGGATTCCCCTGCCATGCTTGTTGGGGTGGTCTCGATGTATCATCTTGTATCTGTTGGGGGTGCAGATGTTGGAATTGGAGGCGGGGTTGAGCCATGTTTCGATGATAAAGACGACTTCTGGGTTGAGGGTGGTAATGGTGTCCCAGATTTCTGTGACGTGTTTGCTGAGGGAGCGAGCATTGAGCAATATGCAGTGTAGTGGTTCTGAGTTGTTGGCTATCTTCTGAGAGGTCGTGGTGTTGGGTCCTGTGTGGGTAGGTGGTCTTGTGAGGCAGAAGAAGCGGCAGTGATGACACGCGATAAATACCTTGGTGGAGCACGGGGTGGTAGTGCAGCAACGGGTGTCCTGGCATCCGGTGTGACAGATGATGGGAGGACCAGGGGTCCTGGCACTGGCCATGGTCCAGGTGCAGAGGGGCACAGATGGGCTTGCCTTTGGCACGCTGATGGCACGGCTGCACTTTGGCCTTCAATAAATAGGCCTCAGGAAGGGGGTAGGGGTGCTAGTGAGGTGGGAGTGGGGCAGAGCGGGAAAATGACAGTGCGGGAGGTGGGAAGAGGAGGGTGCATGGAGAGGGGCCTGTGGTTAGGAAGCCTGGGGGGGGGGTTTGTTGGTAGTAGACACAGGGGTCTGCTACCAGAGGACTGATGACACAAGGTCAGCTGGCTACTGCTGGCTGCTGTCACTGGGCAAGCTCCTAGGACAGGAACAGTCCAGGGCAGTGGTGGCAGCAGGGCAAGCAGGGGGCCTGCTCAATTAGGGCAGTGCAGCGGGCTTCATTAAATAGGTCTCAGAGATGAGGGAGGAGTGCTGAGGCAGCGGAGTAGAATGGGAACAGGTCAGAGCAGGAGGTTGGAAAAGGAAGGCAATGGGAGAGCTATTCCGCACTTTCCTTGATATCTTTTGTTGATTGTCAGGAACAGCGAAGTGTGTACATTTTGGGACTTGCCAACCAGTCTTCAGACCAGCAACTGCACCGTTCTTTATTATGCAACGTTGAGATTGACAATAAATTGCAGGAATGTTTGCTTAAATGTTTCTTTGCGTATATTGATAGACTACTTTAAATATGGTATGTAATATGGAAATGTTTTAGATATTGCACTGCAATTTCACACCTTTTTTTCTTATTGACTCTCAAGAACAGCAAAGCATGCACTTTTGGGACTAGTCAGACATTTTGTTTGATCTGTAATTGCACTGCACGTTACGAAGTACTTGGAAGAAAATTTGTGAAGTAAGGCTTCAATTGACTTGTGGTATTCTCTGTTAAATACATTTTTAATGTATAGGAATAGCGCAAGAATTATTAAAGATCAATCGAATAGTAAAATACATGGATATTTCAGAAAGGAAATTCGATTGGTTATATTGACGATAATCGTGAACATCGAAGTATGCCTTCTCCTAATTGGTATGCTTGTTTTTAGTCCAGTTGTAGCACTCGATTTTAAAAATGTAAATTTAGGTTGACTAAAAGATGTAGGATTACTGTTTATATGAGCTAATTCATAGCTTGTCTAAGTTACGTTTAAGTTGATGTGAAATATTTTATGCTGTGACATATTGCAAACATAGAGTTTGCAATATGCCCAACTATTTCATCAATGGCCTAGATACTCTGTGAACAGCTTAGGGTGCAATTTACTTTTGTTTGTGTCTCTTAACATTGTACCTCAGAGGCATCATAGTTTAACAACTTACCTCATTCTTTCACAATATCATTTATTTGAATTGGGGAACAGGATTATGCACAGAGTGTTTGATAATGTGATTGAAGGGTCCCAGTCCACAATGTACTTTTGTAATGATTTTTGTTAATTTAACAAATATATTCATATATAGATTTGGACATTTAGATATAGATATAGATATAAAACAGCACCACTAAAAAGTAAGGGAGTGTTGGCCTTGGTCCTTTTTGTCGAAAGTTCCCTAAAACTTGTTGCTTTCCCCCTAGACCTTTTGTCTGACATGGTGTTGCCAACTTAGATGCTTTGGTCTCTTTGCCACTGCTGATCAGTGTCAAAGTGCAAGTGCTCCCTGTGTAAAGTGTAATGGTAATTGGTTGTCCATGATTGGTATGTTTGCCATACTAGTAAAGTCCCTAGTTAAGTGCACTATGTGTGCCACGGCTGGAAATACAAATGATACTAGTGAACCTGCAGCACTAATTGTGCCACCCACACAAGTAGCCTTAAAGAGAGAACTCAGGCAATCAGAGGGGCCCACAATATTAGCCTAGCAACTTGGGACCCCCCCGCCCCTTCCACCTCAGTAAAAAACCTAGGGGTCACCATAGGTAACGACCTGTCCCTAAAAACGCACATAGGTACGGTGGTCTCCGCCTGCTTTCACCAGTTACGCAACATCAGGAAAATAAGCAGGCTACTGTCCAACACTGCACTGGTCCAGGTGGTGATAGCCTTGGTCCTGTCTCGTCTAGACTATGCAAATGCCACTTACCTGGGACTTTCACTCAACCTTACTTCAGCTGGCACAGAACCAAGCGGCTCGACTGATACACAAACAGCCCAGATGGCAACACGCTTCCTCCCTCCTCAGGAAGCTGCACTGGCTCCCTGTCCCCCAGCGTTGCACCTTCAAAGTCGGCTGCCTGGTGTTCAAATCCCTAAACGGTTGCAGCCGCAGATTCATCGACAATCTAATCTCTCGCTATACCCCCACTCGGAACCTCTGTTCAGCCCAACTCCACCTTCTGACGGTACCCACCTTCAAACTGAAACGCCAAGGGGGTTGCAGGTTTGCGACCCTAGCCCCATGCTTGTGTAACTCCATCCCCCTGGAAATCAGACTTAGCACCAACCTGATCAACTTCCAAAAATTTCTCAAAACCTGGTTATTCACACAGGCTTATGAATAATCTGCTCCGGATTGGCAACCCCCTAGTTTTCTCAGCGCCATGAAACCAACCAGTGTGCGAGCACTCTACAAGTCACTATTAAGATAAGATAAGAACCACTCTTTTAAAAGTGGCTGGATTTTTGTGCTCTGACATTTCTGTGTGTCTCTGCCTCATTATGGATTGACTGTCTGGATCTGAAAGTGATAGGATCTGGGAAATGTCTTGACCCAGGGGAGGAGGTGAGCCAGCAACAGGCTGACCTGCATCTGGAGTGTAGGGGGGAGGAGTAGCCCCTGGAGGTGAAGAGGCCTGGGTTGCTGCCATAAAACAATGGCTCCATCTCCTGCTGAGTGATTAAGGAGCCAGACCCCCACTATCAAAGGAAGACGGTGTCACTGGCAGGGAGACTCTCAGAATTAATTTAGACAGGGGTCAGTGCCCCGTGAGCACAAAGACTTCAAAGGCTTTGAGGGGTATAAGTATTAGAGCCCCATGTGTAAGGGGCTGCTGTTCGTCTGGCTGGGGAGAATTGCTGCTGCTGGGCCCCAGGAGGAGACAACACGAGGGACTGCCTCCCTACTGGAGGGTCCTGTGTGCTGGCCTGCCTGAACTCAGCTGGGCCCCTTGAACTTTTAAAGAACCTAGTGCCTCATGAGCACTTTTTCTGATTCCAGGAGAAGTATGTCCCTGCGGCGCGAGGCCGCGTCATGCCTGGAGGAAACCCCCGGCATGGGGACTCCCTCGTGTGCTTCGGGAGAAGCGGGTGCCCACCCTGCGTAATCGTGCTCTCGGGCCGGAGCCTACCCCGCATTTGGATATTTGTAAAACCGGAGCGGGAGCCTACCCCACCGGTTCATGTCTCCAGAGATGAGCCCTACCTGGACCCTATTATGTCACCGCCGCGGCCCGAGCCAGAGAAGAAGCCGCCGAGAATGTGACATGGAAGCCAGACGCCTCTGCCTGACTGTGGGCGTGGGGATGACAGGAAGTCCGGAAGAAGACGCCTTGTGGTGGGCGGGGCGATGGACATTTCGCTCCGTGCCCTGTGAGGCATTCCCCGGTTAGTGTGTGTGCTGCTGTGGTCAGCGGGGCTCCAGGAGAATGAAGAGATCCCGCGGTGTCAGCCAGAAGCAGTCCGGAGGAGCGGGAGAAGTCCCAGAGTAAGCGTCTCCCTGAGCGGGGCCCAGTGTGTTGGTGGGAGCCTGCAGGTGGCAGAGGAACCTGGAGCCGGTTGCAGGCTCCATCGCCGCCTCCCTGTGTACCCTGGTGAAGTCAGGAGATGCCGCAGAGCCTACGTCCTGGCGGGTGTCCACCCCGCCTTCGTTGTGGTCCTGTGAAGGCCCCGAAGGAGCCCATTGAGGGGAGGCTAAGCGGGAGCATTGTGGGCACTCGCCGGAGGCACAGTGATGCAGAGTTGTGTCCTAGAAGTGGGGTACTGTTGAGGCAAATTGTCGGTGCCATCCCCCATGAAGTTAGGGGACTCCGGTGAGTGGGGTTCGTTCTTCACATTGTCGGTTCCTCCCCCCTGCCAGAGGAGGCAACCGAAGAGCCCAGTGAACGGGGCTCACAATGCAAGAGTGCCAGTGCCTCATTGATTTTCCCAGCTGCACCTCAGTTGTGGGCAGCTGCAAAGGAGGGGCACATTCGTGTTCAGAGTCCCGTAGTGGGGGTACCCTGACACAGTGAGTGCCAGTGCCTTATTGATCTTTCCAGCTGCACTGCGAGAGCGTGGGCAGCTGCACCGAGGGGGCCAAGTAGATGGTCCTGTAGGAGCCCTGACTTTCTGGACAAAGGGCTTGAGCCCCAGTGCAAGGCCAGTTGGCCTGGGGATACTTTGGATGGAGATACTTACTGTGATGGTGCATACTGTGTTTTATGCTAATGAGGTTTGGGCCTAATGTGTTTATGCTTAATTGCATGCTATGATATGTTAGGATGGTGTCTAATGCTAATGTGATAATGCTTAGGTCCTTATGGTACCAGTAGTTACTGGTTGTGTTTGATATGTACTACCTGCATTCTGATGGGTCTGACCGTGGCCCGATTGGCCTGGTCCTGTATATAATCCCCTGTGAATATTGCCTAGTGACAGTTGGCACAGTGTATATTGTGTGGTTACAATTCTAATGTGTTTTGGATAATACAAATGCTATTTTTATATATAACCTTGTGTGGAGTTTCTTTTGTGGTGTGCCTAGTGTGTTGCTGCTGTGTGTGTGTGTTGTGCAAACGCTTTACACATTGCCTCTGGGATAAGCCTGACTGCTCATGCCAAGCTACCAAGAGGGTGAGCAGGGGTTATCTTCAGCGTGTAACTCCCTTGCCCTGACTAGAGTGGTGGTTTCTGCCTGGCTTTGGCACATGATCTAGCCAACCAGAAAGCCCATTTCTAACAGGGAGGTATTGGCATGCTTTCTAATCCACGTGTGGTATTCAATTATTGTAAAGGTCAACACGTTATAATACTATCATGGCAAAGTTATGCTTTTTATGAAGTGTGGTAACTTCTGCTGTTCCATGTGAACTTATATATAAGTTCTCAATGTCTCAATATGCATTAAAGCAACTCACTTCCTCTGTGAGGAATGTGGCACTCACTCCAGTCCTATCCATCGCTGTGGATTGTGGATCTGCAACTCCCTCACTGCCACTGTGAATTTCTGCATCCTCCTAACATGTTCTGCATCAAAAATAAATATCCTCTTGTAGATCATGCTAAAATTCTAGCAAAGTCAATGTCTTCTTTCCATGCCTTATGCAGAAGGGGAAGTTCTCTTGAGGAAAATGATCAGTTTCAGAAGAGGTTAATTTTAACTGTTAGAGGTGGCATTGATGTTTCCATTTGGTCAGGATTAGAGTTATCTCAACCATTGAGGTTAGAATTAGGTATTTATTGATTATGGAGGAATTAAAATGTGTTTGTTGTAGAGGAGTTTATGGTTATAGGTTATTGTGGTGGAGAAAATTATGTTAATTTCAAAATAGTTTGTTGTGGGGATTTTCAGAAATTATATTCTCTATTATGGTCTTGGTGTATAGGAACACATCCTCATGGATATCAGAATGATGTGTTTCATGATGACACTGCCAAACATGTTCTGCCAGTGAGTAAGTCTGTCATTATAACTCAGGGATAGAGGGACAAAGCTGTACCATGAGGCTGTAATGTGCAATAAGTAGACACACTTTGCTTTCTTTCATATTCGAAGTCAACTAAGGCACCAGTATTTACAAAATAATGATCAAAACAGTCTATTAAATTTAGAGAAAAAGAGATTTACTACTGTATGTTGATGATTACACTTTGGCTTATTGATATGGATCAAACTTATTTTGCTCTAAGCCCCACAAACCAAAAGGTTTTAAAGCCAGGGCTCCCATCAAAACGTTATGGCAAGGATTTTGGGAGTGAGAGGGACAGGGCTAAGGGCTGGAACAGTGCTTATGAGATCCTTTCTGGGAGACGTATTCTGTATAATCCACAGTAAATGTGAGACTTGTAAAAGAGCGCATTCCGAAAAACACTTTCCTCATAATTTGGGTGTTGAGAGCCCCTCCCATTCCTGAACCCCAATGCAACTGCTGCACTAATGATAGCTGCAACCTGATTAGCAGGCTATCTCCTCTGAGTCTTCCACCCCTGCTCCGCCATGTGTGATCATCACTCCATTCGTGCTGTACCTTTTTTGGGAGTTTCATATATTATACACTCAGTCCAAGGCCATTGGAGCTTTTTACATGAGCACTAGTTACATTTCACAAGGTACATTAATTAATTTTATTTGCCCAGAATCGCAGGATGTTGGACCAACACTTGGAGTTGACCCTTGCTTCCTTGTTCCAAAGTCAGCAGATCTCACCAATACGCCACATCTCCTCCATTTCAGAAAAATAAATGAGCTCACACTTGGTCCCCCACCCCAATTTTTGCAGAAAAAGTTCCCTCAGCAACAATGCTAGCAGGAAAAATGAGCTACTATGCTTTTTTAAAAGAAAGTCATAATTGTGATACAGTGGCCCCAGTAGACCTCAGGGCCCTAGTGATTCACTGATGACAGACATTGCCTTGCGAAGTGGGCTGGCTCCTCTATCCTTTGTTAAAATCAGAGGCTGCGATTTTGCCCAATGCTTCTCCATGCCATCTCTCTGATGCCCAAACTAAAGTGTCTCTTCCGCTTGGGTTTTCTCCTCCCTTGGGCCCTTTCTCTGTGGCCCAAAACAACACTTTAATACAAACAAGGAAGGATAGAAAAACTGCCATAATTGGGGTTCATTTGACCCATCATACTGCTAAGCCCTGGTACCAATGATACAGGTTATCTCCACTGAGACCTTGGCCCGAGACACACAATAGACTTTGTACCCCTTTGTGCAAAAAAAAAGAAAAAAACAGATCACCTCCCCCATTGCTTGGGCCCTCACCATGAACAGTAAGTATACTAGCAAATGACCCTCACTTCCCTTTTTTGTAGTACAACACACATAACTGGGGGCCACTCACGCCACAGTACCACAGTTCCTTCTGCAATGATAGTAATGATGGACATATATCTGGCCCTTCCTCATGGGCATCTCTCAGAAGAAGCTGTCTCTATCCATATGTAAAAAAAAGAAAATTACCCCTTGTTTCTTTGGGCCCGATTCACAGAATTAACGTAAAACAAAATCCTAAACTTACTACTTTTGGTATTCACAGAATGCACTTACTACTTTTGATATTCACAGAATGGATTTACGACTACTAACTTTACGTCCGCACTTGGGCCGGAGATTCTGTCCCGGAGGCGGAGAGTCCATCCCGGAGGTGGGATTTCCAGCCCCGAGGTGGGACTTCTGGCCCAGAGGTGGGGATTCCGGCCGGTGGCGGAGATTTAGCCATGGACGAAATCTCCAACTCCGGGACTGAATCCCCACCTCCGGGCCGGAAGTCCCACTTCCGGGCTGGAATCTCCGCCTCTGGGACGGCATCTCAGGCCTGAGTGCGGGCGTAAAGTTAGTAGTCGTAAATCCAGTCTGTGAATACCAAAAGTAGTAAGTGCATTCTGTGAATACCAAAAGTAGTAAGTTTAGGATTTTGTCTTAAGTTAGTTCTGTGAATCGGGCCCTTTGACACTATCCACAGATTTGGCGCTCCTTATGTTTTTCTCCTGGGCCATTAATGCGAGGCCCCAGAGTCTTGGAGGATCAAGGCACTGCACTTGAATGCAACCTACTGGGCTCCTCCCAGCCATCCCCTGGACTCACCCTTTTGCAAAAACATAAACACCCATACTTTAAAGGTTAAGGCTGCCCTTGAGATAACTCTGCGCGAAAGTGAAAGTGTGCACTCGTGTTGTGAAGCTGAGTGATGGACAGAAAACTAAAGAAAAAACAAGCCTACTCACTAAGGAACCTGCACCTGAAAGAAATGTAAATTTGTGCAATTTGTTAATCACCACATGTAAAGGCTTCTTGGAGTCAGTATACCTTTAACTGATGGAGGAGTCCCACAGTGCCACACATTTATTTTTCTTGAGAGGTAATGTCAGGGTGTTTCAAGCTGAATTCAGGAGCACAACTTTTAAAGGAACACTTCAAAATGTTTTCACGTATAGTCTGATTATTACTAAAAATATATAGATACAAATATAAACATGTGTATTCATAGTGCATTCTGTCACAGGCTGAGACCTCAAAGTTCTATAAACACACAAACCACTACTTCCCACTGTGCCAACTAGGGTTCAATTCTGTGACTCTCTGCTCATACAGAGAAATCTGGAGTGTTCGCATTAGCCAACTGTGGTGATTCAATATAGAAGAGCACATTTCCCACCGCTTAGTTTATCTTACATTTATTTCATTCAACATGTGTGTGTTATTTTATATGCCTTTACTGGAAAGTGAAAAAAACACTAACAAAATAGTTACAGAATAGTTTACTCTTTTTAGCCACAACTCTGACCAGGTCACCCTACTAACTGACCCCGACTGTGCCTCTGGGGCACCCACAATCACAATTCACGTACATTTTATAAATTCTTCAACTGTTGCATGTAAATGAAGACAGCCTGAAAACGTGCCAAATTAAGTTGTGCTCCCTGTTCATCTTCATTTACAAGTAGTTGCAAATCATGTGTACCTCCCTGGAAATGCAGCCACTGAACCCCAGGGAGGTGAGGAGGGGGTTAACTGCTTGAAGTCCTCTGATATAGATCATGACTAAAACTATGGGGGTCATTATGATGTATGGTGGAATCACTTACCCCAGACACTGCATCAGTCATGGGACCGGCCAACACCCGGTCAGTGGTCCTGACTGACACCCGGTGCGGTCCATACCGCCCAATTAGGATGCGACTGAACACTGTTTGGTTGCATTCCCATAGTTTACTATGGGAGCATGGATTCCGGCCATAATCCAGCCGTATTGCATGCTCCCATAGTAAAATGGGAGGTGCTGTTCATCCCTGCACCCCTCAAGGTGCCTCCCACAAGATGCAGGGCTGGTGCCCCCTCGGCGTCCAACCAGAGGGCGTGCACCAAGGGGGCCCTGCTGGGAGCCCCTAAAGATGCTTTCCGACATGGTTTCTATGTTGGAAACCATCATCATATTCTCAAGGACGCAAAGGGTCACACTTGAGATTACTTGCAGCATTCCAACTAGCGGACGGGCTCTCTGAGCCTGTCCGAAGCCAGCCACAGTGACCAGTTGGATTCCTTTTGAACTGCCTCCATCAAAATGAGGTAGTAAGAAACTAATCTGACCGGCCCATTACGATGCACCTCAATAGTCGTAGCCTTCCGAGCCGCATCGTAATCGGACCCTAAATGAAGTCTTAACACATCTTTTAAGTTGAAATTCAAATCAAAATACCATATTTCTTTTCAGAAATCACACACTCAATGCCATCTCCGATTTTTCTCAGGGTAAATGATTTATTAAGTATGGGTCTACGGTGGACTACATTGTGTCTGTTGCTTAATATATGCTATGCACCAGAGCATACTGGGAAAGGTCAGGATTATACACCGTCATTAATTGTTCCTATCTTTAGGTATTGTAATATCAGGACTATTCAGCAGAACTTTTTTAGTTGTCACAAGACTAAAACAATGCTTTTAGTACATATTATGGAGATGTTTTCTGATGTTCATAAATACCTTCCACTCCAAAAGTCAATTGCTATTCTCTGTTTTGTGCTTTCTCAATAGCTGTTGCATCCCATCTTTGAAAGTAAATGAAAGGATCAATTTAAAATGGCTACTATGCCGTAGCTTGAGGACAGGTACATTTTAAATTTGTCACTTAAATGTTTCAAAGACGGTATTTATGCCAATCAAAGTTTGGTTTTAAGATTACAATTTTTCAAGCTCACTCTAAACAAAGATGAAGAGTGAACTTCACAAATGCACACATTTATCACTGATATAGGTTTGCTACTCATTTCAATTTCTTTCTTGTCATGTATAGAAAATTAACTTTGTTGCATTTTAAATATAGCTATAATCTCTCTAGTATATAATTGATATTTCAACATTTCTAGATCAACTTCTCTATAAATGTGTTTTATTCTTAATAGTGTCGTTTTTTAATATTGTGGTTTATCTTTAGATCTGACTAGTAAAAGTACTTTAAGGACATCCGTAATTACAGTAAGCCCTGTCCTACGCTGGACATTAAATGGAACATGTGACCAAATGGAAGAGGAATCTTGCGTTATCATCCTTCAGTCCGGAGGTGATACCTTTGATTTACTAGTTGTTGTTATTTCAGATGTCAGTGGCTGAAAAGAGAGGATACATAAGAAAATAAGAATTGTGAATCTCCATTGGGTTTCCATCTTGTAGGGCTGTAATTTCAAAAATAGAACATGTTCCTGATCTGCGTTTTACTCGAAGGTGTAGACCTTGGACAAATTTCTCTAGCTCAGAGCATTCCTGCCAAAAGTTATTGGTTACACTTTTACCTCATCCACCGGCTATCCCAAGTCATGGAGCCCTCTTCAGTCACAGAAGGCTGCCTTGCTGCACTAAAGATTTCATTTCAGAGCCTAAGGGCCTTATTATGTCTTTGGTGGTGTGGATGCAGGGCAGCCACGCTGCCGCCTCACTCCAACACAATCAAAACAGGCCACCCACCAGATTACAATAGCAGTTCTTTGGAGTTCTCACAGCAGTGCCTTTAAAATAGGCATTGCAATGGGAACGCCAAAGCATGTTTCTGCAAGGACCGAAATGCACGGTGTTGTGCATTTCATTCCGTGCAGGAACATTGGGGTGCATGCAGATAGGGGGCACACCATGTGCCCCAATGCAGGCACCCCATGGTGCAGAGGCACCAGGGGGCTCTGTAGGGCCCACTTTGTTTCCTCACCACCACACTTTTTATGGCCGTGAAAAGCATGGAGATGAGGAAACTCGTAATATGCTTGGAGGGGCCGCAGTGGCACCACAAAGCATATTGCGGCCTCAAGACCATGGCACCACTGCCATGGATCTCTGATCTCCGGCAGTGGTTCCAAGGCGGCCCGACCATCCTGGTGGTAATAGGGTGGTCCGAAGGCCACCACTACCATCCCCCCGCAAGTCTGGTGGTCCCTGGACCGCCAGACTCATAATAAGGCCCTAAGTCAGAAAGTGAAACTTCCACCCGGTTGAACCCGATTCCTGATTCTGAGCTGCGCTCAATCGCAGTTGGCCTTTACTTGTGCCTATTTACCGGCCAAGCACAAACAGATGACCATGGTTATGCGGCTAATAGTATTTCGAAATATTTTTTAAAAAAAATATTTATTAAAATCTACTCTATTTTTTAAGTTGGTTTGGGATTTTTCCTGTGTTATATTTTAACTTTATTACTGCTTTGGTACTGCATAAATACTTGACCCATTGCCTCTAAGATAAGCCTGTCTGCTTTGTGCCATTAATAGCAGGGTTTTGATCTCAATCTTGTTTAGTGACATTAGTGGTTCACCCTAACAAGGATTGTGATTATTACTTGAGGTCGATACTCACCACCCTCAACTAATACCCCAATTTCTTACTGTCACATTCAGCCCAAACCTGTAGAACAGAGTTTCCCTAAAGTATTTGTGATGCTTGATTTATGTGATGTGGCTACCTATATTCCACTGGTAGGGGCTTGGCAGCTCCATCTTTTTGGCAGTGTGCCTAACAGAAAAATTGTAGATTAACTGAACTCAGGATAGCCTAAGCATCTCAAAATCTCAAACATTTTATGTTCAAATACCTTTCTTTTTCTCAACGAGCACAGATCCTAAGGTGTTACCCCATTATAATCTTCATTTTATGATGTACAAGCAGACCCATTTTCTCTTTCTTTCTGCTCTTCCTTTCTCTCTTCCCACACACATTGAAATAGCTGCTACAGCTGTACGAGTAAATTACAAATTAATAGTAAATATTTGTGTTTAGAGGCATCATTTGCTACATAGCTTTGATAATTTGATTATACATATTTATAGCAAGTTTGTTAACTTTCATAATTGTACATCAACATACTCTTGTTAACTAAAGCCTTTGAGGATTCTTTACATAAATCTCTGTGACTTGCCTTGTCTAAGTGGATTCATAAGCTGGTTTCAGTATCCCTCGTCGCCTCACTATCCCTCATCAACAATATTTGCATGCACATTATAAATGAATGAGATTGAACAGAAATGTATTTAACTGACTGAACCAACTCTCAAGTTTCTTCTATCTCTTTGTCAATGGACTTATTTATATTTTAATGTGCAGTCTTGTTTAGATCTAGCTGGAAATACCTGAGCAGAGCTGAAACAATTTGTATATAGAGTTGCCACGCCTACTCAGCAATTGGTTGTCAAGAGTACAGTTCCACATCAAACAATCCACAATCATCAGCCATTGGTTCATTACTATTGCCTCATATTACGTAAAGAGGAGAATAGCTATGTCACAGGCTAATTTCCGCCCTCTGCATTCATCGTTCATGCAGGTTATATAAAGGTTTGTGTGTTTACAGTGACTGTGTACTGGAGGACAGTTTTGTCACCAAGGGAGAATGTCAGACACATGGATGCGGCAGGGGTAGGTGCAGGTGTTGGAATGATCGGTCATCTGCACCAAACATGCCCAGTGCAGCCGAGTCTGCTGCCTTCTTCTATTCAAGGAAGCATCATAGCAATAGAGACGCTTTGAGAGAAAAAGCAATGCATGTTTCTGCACTGGATCAGCATTTGACAATATAGCTGAATTGTAATTCAGTCATTCATGACAAATATCATTTCTGTTTATCTAAGTAGGAACTGCAGACACTGCTAGAGAAGGAGAGCAGGAAAGGGGAGGATTCAGAGGATGTGAGC
Organism: Triturus cristatus; assembly: GCF_964204655.1. NCBI lineage: Eukaryota > Metazoa > Chordata > Amphibia > Caudata > Salamandridae > Triturus > Triturus cristatus. Next base: position 759,966,926 of record NC_140587.1, read on the forward strand.
ACTGTCTAGTATCCTGGTACACATGTTGTACAAAAATCAAGGGGCAAATTCACTAAACTTTCACGAAGCGCGGGGCAGCAAGCACAGTTAATGCACGACATTGTGTGAAAGGAGGGAGAAGAAATGCTCCACATTTACAAAGATATGGAGTATTTCTGCTCTCTTCTTGTGCTGGGGCACTATGTGCAGCCTACCGCCAATGCAGGCACCCTTGCAGCATAGCACAAGGGTGCCTACGTTGAAGGCAGTATTCTCTTTATGCACCTTCCTGCACAAAACAACTTTTAGAGGGGTTTCCTCTTCCTATGTGTGCTGCACAAAGCACACATGAAAAGTGGAAATAACAAGGTGTGAGAAATTGGGTTGTTGGCTGACTGGGGTGTGAGGCCTGGTCAAGCAATAGCCACAATCCCTTGCAGGGTAAACCACAAAAACTAACTAAATTAACCTGTGCTTAACCCTGGGTAGCTTGGCACAAAAAAGATTCAGGCTTATCTTAGAGGTAATGTGCAAAGTATTTATGCAGCACACAAATAGTTATAAAGCGAAAACATAACACAAGAAAAATACCAAACCAATGTAAAAAGATGAAGTAAATTTTAATCTAGCATTTGACACAAAATGACAACAATCCAATCAGTAGAATTCGAGATTTGTAGTTTAAATGTAAGGTTCAAAATAGCACTTAAAAGATCAATGTGCCAACCACGGGAATATGGTCACAATAGACTGGTTCAAATTCCTCAACACTTACCTTTGGACTTATTAAATGGGGGACCTCTCTAACACCCCAGACCTGGGAACTGCAACCTCCCTGGAGCTTTGCAAGTAAAAATGAAGGGAGACGCGCAGACCCCCACCCGCAGCTCTAGGGGTCAGCACCTCCTCGGGGCTTTAGGTTTTATTAATGGGGGGCACATGGACCCCCGCAGCCCAAGGGCCTGCCTCATTCCCGGGTTTTCTATTTAAGGAATGTGGGGCTGCGCGGACCCCCCTGCAGCCCCAGAGGCCACCACCTGCCATGGGCTTCAACTTTAAATAATGCTGGGGGTTGTGTATCTCCTCTGAAGCCCTGGGGTCCACCAACTCCCCGGGGAAAATTCAAAGAAAGTAGTGAGGCTGTGCAGCTCCCTCTTGGAGCCATAGATGGCCCTGGGGACCGCCACCCCCCATTGCCGGCTCCTGCAATGTCCCGGTTTGCCCACCCCTGGGACATTGGAATTTGCTAAGGCTTGGCAAGAGCATTACCACTCCAGCCAAGCCATAGCAAATACTCCTCCACTTTCAGCAAGCAGAGCAGAACTGCTTTTGGACAGAAGGAGCTGCATGTTCACAGGACGTGGGGAGCCAGCAGGGACTGCGGGGTCTTGAGGGTCCCCCCTGCGGTCCCCATCAGTGACAAGTGGGTGCCCTGGGTGGGAACACGGCACCCACAGACGCCAGGCCCCAGGGAATGGGGTCCATGTGGCCCCCTCCCATTACTTTTAAATATTTTAATAGAAAAAAAAGAGTCTGGGCCCTGGGGAATGGGGTCCCAAGGGCTAAACTTAGCCTGGGAGGGGGACCACATGGCCCACCTCCCCATTGAAACAAGGGCTGGCCCTGGGAATTGGGACCCCGAGGCACAAAACGGACAGGGAAAGGGGGGCCATGTTTCCCACTTCCTAAAACTTCTAAAACTTAAAAAAATGATAATAATAAAAAAAAAGTAAGTCACTGGAGCCAGGGTTTTCGCCCAAACAGGTCCAAACAAGAGACCTTCACCCTCATACCAGTGCTTAATTTGTCATAGTTATCAGTTCAGGGCCACAAGGATTTTTTAGGATCCTGTTGCTGGCACTGCTAATAGCCAGGGTTGCCAATACCAATGCCTTGGCCATCTTGATCCTACACCATGCCTCTTTCTTCCACCACCCTCTCCTTGCAAGCTCTTTACCCTACTATTGAAGATTCTTCTTCAGCTATACTTTATCTCATTGGCAATGTATTCCTACATTCTATCCATCCTTCTTCACTTTTATGCCTCTCCTTCTCTTGCTCTCAGCCAAGGTCTGCTGATGAAAAGCCTCCTAAAGAAATAGTTCAACATACATCTTACATGAGAAAGAGGTACTGCTGCTGGACTGCTGCTCATGCTTTTAAGATACCTATTGGCTCCCTGGCTGGTGATGCTGGCCCACTGTTCAAACACTGAGCAAACCCAAAAGCTCATTTCCTGTTGCTAGTATGCCACATCTCAAATATTCATCACACCTGGAGTAACGTTTCCTGCTGCTGGGCCACTGCTCACAAACTGAGTGTGCCCAGTGGATCTTCTCTTGCTGCTGCTGGGCTGTTGCTCATAAACTAAATGCACCTAGTGGCTCCCATGATGAGGCGACACCTGCTTCCATAAGGTCCTCATGTAAAAATCAGAGAGCCCCGCTGCTCTTCTTCTGCAGTGGGACAGCCAATAGTTCTGTCTTTCTGCCTTTTAACTAAGAATTCAAGCCAAACCTATTGTTTAATAATAAATGTCTAACATAACAGGTGTATTTGTAAAGCGCATGAATACCCAAAAGTGCCTTGGTGCTGAATAGCAAATGTTTATTGTTACCCAACTTAATGGTACTCATTTTATTGACCTCAAATGGATGGAACACTGAGTGGACCTGCCGGGATTTGAACCTGTGACCATGAGGTCAAACTCAGGCCCTTGCAGTGGCTGCTTTAGTCCACTGAGCCACCAGATTTCATGCACCCAAGTTCTTCAAAGAAGGTTTTCAATAGTGCCCATTTATTTAGCTTTGTTTGGGCCTAAATTCAAGGTTAGGGCTATAGTCAATGAGTTTAGGAAGAGCGGTAAAAATGTGATGTCTTTGTATAGTGTATGTCTGCTGACACAGGAAAAGAGATAATCTGTGCTAGATTAGATATAATTTTATGTTAAGAAACAGAATTTAAATGAAAGCCATTTAAGACATGTAGAAATCTCCAGGGGGCATATTTACAAGGAGGCGATAATAAATTATCGCCGCTTTAGCGTCCGTTTTCGGCTGAAAAGCAGCGATAATTTTATCGCCTAATTAGCAAGGTCACGCTGACGCGTGAAACCTTGCTTTAGCATGGAGATTCCTAACGCCCAGCTATGCATCTCTAATGAGATGCAAAGTGGGCGTTTGTGACCTGACATGATAGGAGAAATGTCGCTAAGCGACATTTCTCCTATCATCAAGCCCCCACGCTATGAAGCATAGCGGCAGGAAAAGTAGCGATAACCCCTGTTATCGCTACTTTCCTTACGCCTGCTTCAGGACTGACTTAGCCATGATATCCTTTGGAAGGTGGATATCATGGCTAAGTTTGTGAGTCCCTATCAACAAGCTAACGTGAGATTATCGCTGGGTTTCCAGCGATAATCTCACGTTAGGCAGTTAGCGTGAGCATTTTTATCGCTTTTGAGATAAGCGTTGCTAATAGCGCGCTATCTCAGCGATAAAAATCCACGCTAGCAGGCGATAATTATCCTAGCGCTAAGTGCGCTTAGCGATAATTATCGCCGGTTGTTGTTGATATGCCCCCAGGTATCTTTTCAAAGCAGCTCCGCTAGGTTTTTTCGACTAATGGCTATCATACATTAAGAAATGTGCATTTCTTAACAAGTATGCACTAAATATTAATCCATATATTTTTTAATTAATCAGCGATTGAATCTGTTGTGGGTTGTCAAGATTTTCAATATGAATATCTAGTACAAAAAATAGTGTAAGAGGGAAAACATTGTTAATGATAAACATGTGTTGGTTCTTCACTTTTTGTTTCACTAATTCATGTTTAAGGACTTTTATGAGTCCTGCAAGCCCAAGTTTAGCATTAACATATGCACACTATATATATGTTAGACACTCTTAAACTGGAAACTGAGAGAAAAGACACATTATTACAAAACTAATCTTCAGAAATGAGACAAAAGTGACAGCAATAAGTGCACAAACATGCCAGAGATGTAGTAATGATGTGGTCATCCTCCTTTTAATATGCATATGCAGAGGTTTGACATGATCTGGGCCTCTTAGATTATTTTTCTTTGTAAAGGCAACATATCTAAAAATAGTAAAAACAAGGCAAAATAGTATTGGCATGTGCAGCTTGTGTAAACATTTAGCGAAATTCAGCACTGTTTAAACAACAATCTGGCAAATGCTTTTTTGAAGCTACTGTGACACAAAGGGTAGAGAAATGGGTTTATGAAAGAATTGAACCACAAAAGCCAAAAGGCAATTTCATACCAATAGGACTCTATGCAAACACCATGACAGGCAGCTCTTATCACCATCAAGACTGAGTATGGTGTCCAGCAAACAGAAAATATGCAGACTATGATGGAAAGAGACTTCGCAATTTGTATGTCCTTAGATGCTCTTATGTTTGAAGAACCATTTGGGTTGTTGGATTTAATATGGTTGTTGTTGAGCACACGTGATGGTGGATTTTTGTCATTCTTCCTTGAAGAACTTAACAACGCTGACATTCTCTCCTTCAGAGATACAGTGGGAAATCTTGAAGTATTCAAGGAGGAAGGGGATTCTGTTATTTCTTCAGTGGCCTGTTGTAGTTTTACAAAGAATAAAGAGTCTGATTGCTCTGTGGCGGTCTTTGGGGTAATAGTATTGCTTTTTACAGGTTGACAACTTCGTCTTTTTTTACTGCTTTCTGTAACTTTCCAGCAAATTATTAAGTTAAAATAGCTGACAAAGACAGCTGGTATTATGAGAGAGCATAGGGAAAATACAAGCAAAAAATTCCAGATGTTATTAAATTCATAAAAACAGGCATCCATCGGAACAGTGCTTTCTCCGATAATGTACTCCCAGAAAATGATTGGAGGACAGTACAAAGTGATGGAGCACATCCATGCACATAATATCTTCTTTAGAGCTTTGTGTGACATGTTCTGTTGAATTCGGTATTCCACCTGGTGGGAGATAAAAGGTTATTTTCAACAGTGGCAACAATATCTTTGCATTTTTATGACTGCATGAAATCCATCTTTTTACACTAAGCCTGGGTGGAGAACTCCTCTCTGCTCGCTGAGTTTGCAGGGTTTTCCACCCTCTGCGTTACACTGAGCTCGCAGAGTTTTTTTCATCGATTGTGCTTGTCAACATCAAGCTGGTGAGCACAAGCGAGTAAATTCTACCGCCGGCGAGTTTTTTTTTTCCTCAATCACGCTCGTCAATGTCAAGTTGGTGAGTGCCAGCGAGGGAAATCAACCTCCTGGCAAGATTTTTCAATGTGGGCGGTCGGGTGACTCAATTCAAGTGGCCGCGTATGCTTGTGACTGCTCACATTGAGAAACTGTCCCTTCGTGTTGAGAAAGCTGCCGCTCGAGTAGAAAATCTACTTGAGTGGTAGAAAGAAAGCAGCGCCCGCTAGCACCCGCTTCCGCTGTGCATAATGCCATTCGCGATAATTTCACAGCGCAGACAACCACCCTGTGTTGAAAATTACTGCTAACTGCATTTTTCTAACGCACTTGGCCGCTCGCGGAGCTCCACGTAGTGCAGTGGAGTCTTTTTTGCACTTCGCGGAGTTCTGCAAACTCCTCCCAGGCTTAATTTACACCTCAAGGCTTCATTATCATTCGCATATATCTGTTATAGTTAAAATATCGTTCAGATTGACACCTATTTTTGTAATACATTCCAAGATAAGGCAAGAAAAACATGATATTGCTTAAGTCTTTAAAGAGTTCTCTGACCGTCTTATAAACTACACATGTTCATCTTCACCTGTGTCCCATGCAGATCCCACAGGCTCACGATAGGCAGCTAGTATTATTAACATTCTTGACATTGTACATTCTTTCCAATTTACCACACACCCCATATTTCTTGCTCTGTTGAGAAATAGAAGTTATCACAACCAGTTATTTTAAATGTCCTGAGAAGTGCGAGTTCAAAGTTGCCATTCACAGACATTAAAAATATCTCAACCTTGGAATTAGATGAGTCTATAAGTGATGAATTCTTGAAAGATATGGAAATTACGATTTTTCATATCAAAGTGTATCAAGATCTGTATAATATTTATTGGAAACGTTTTCTTTTACAGAAAGTACTGTTCCCCAGTGCCACTAGACAAACTGGGGGGCATATTATCAAGAAACGGTGTTAAAATTATCACCTCTTTAGCGGCAGAAAACTTCCACTATTGGAGCTCATTCTTCTAACCTGGTGTGTCTAGTGCACTTTTAACTCCTTTTTCTTCCTTTTATTTGATTATAGCAATTAGGATATGAGGGCCTAACATCAGAATTAACTTAAAGTTAGCAGTTGTATATAGGTACATGTTTTTTTAAATTCCTTTATTACAAAGTAAATTAATACATTAGAGGATTAATAAATAGTATGTCAAGTTTGAAATAGTGATATAAATACATTAGAAAAAAGATGTATATTGCTATTTAAAGTTCGCAAAGTCTCATCCTAAAGCTTTTGGTGAATGTTCAGGTCCATACGTCACAGGGGCCGATTCCAATGCGGTCAGAAACGGCTCCGACCGACGGTTCTGACCACCTCGGAATGTACTGTTCATATTCCTTTCTGACCGATCCATTTTGATGGGGTTGGTCGAAAAGGAATCCAAACCAGATTTTCAAATGGCCTCCGACGGCTCAGAGAGCCCAACTGCCATTCAGAAATCTTCCATCAATCCCTCAGGCGGCTCTTTCCGGCCAAGGGATTCTGATGGAGGATTCCCACAGCCTTTCTGTGCCAGCATTTCCGACACAGAAAGCTGTAGGAATCCTACTTTGGGGGCCCCCAGCAGGGCCCCCATCGGTGCAAGGTCACCAAATGGCGACTGTGCCCCCTTGTTCATCCCTGCACCCGGTGGCAGGCACCTTTACGACAGAGAGGTAATCAAGTATCATATTACCGCTACCGCTTGTTCTTCAGAAACCGGTTGCACGCGTTGGAACGCTGCTGCCGGACACTTATCACGACTTTTGCATTATTACTGAGCCTTCTCTCTGAGGTGTTGAAACCCCACGGATGCCCAAAAGGTACAGAGGCATATCAGCTGTGTTGAGAACACTGTTTCTAATTCGTAAACCGCCTCTTCAGTTGGGGCAGAGGCCTCAATGTTACTATGGGTATCCCACACTGCTGCACGGAGGTTCAGCCATGAGTGTGGGACCCCTTCTGCAACTACCAGGCCTCCACCATGACTGCAAAGGCTGTTTGTGAATTACACCCTCAGACACCTTTGTTCCTTGTGCCTGCCTCCAAGGCATGGGGGGCACAAGGGACAAGAAATGTGATGAAGGTAGGCTAGCTTCTTGCAGTTTCTATTTTTCACAGGCTGATGGCTTCAGGGTAGCCACGGAAGGCTCAACATGATGAGTTATGTTATAAGAGTATTTCTCTGGCCCCTTTCAGTCAATTATATTGGGTAGTTGTCTGTTTTCCTCCTGGTGGAGTGCTCAAGACACCAGGAATGGTCTCTTCAAGCCTCCTGGCCTTTAAAGGTTTAGAAATTATTTCAGAGCCATATTTTATTGCTCACTTTCTGGTGAGGTAGAGGTCAGGGCCTGCCATTTCGGTCCTGATCTGGGACCGGTGCTCTTTCTAGTGCCTGGTTCTCTATTGAGCTTGGGGTCCCTTCAAGAAGCATCCTTCAGCCCTCAAGTCAGAATGCTCTATGTGTCTACACTACTTAGGTCTCATGGCCTTCTTTGATCACTTCCAGGGCACCTGTCTGTCAGCAGGAGTCAGGGCGACACCCTCTAAGGAGGGTTATCCTCTACATGCCCAGTTCTCAAAAGTCCAGGGGAACCTTTCTCCTCTAGGGTCTCCTAACATGTTTACCCATCTACTGCCTCCCAGAGGGTGTGTAGGGGGGCAGTACCAGTGGCAGTAGTGAGGTAGATCCTAGGAGATTTACTGAACTGAATTCCAGGGTGAAAATGCGTATTCCCAAATTGGATCTGGTCTTCTTCAGGGTCCTGCAGAATCTATCATCTCTCTCCCTTTCTCTCCCCGTTGAATACATTTTTAAGTAGGGTGGAAAATTCAAGAAGGTAGGTGTGGCTGCCCAATGCTACACCATCACTCCATTCCTGTCCCAACCTTGTTGCACATGCAAAAAGAACAATTGATGGACAGAATGTGGAACACTGTCAAACGTTCAGCCCAGTACAGATATCTGGCCTAAATCCATAACTGTTTTGCTCCCCATGCCATTCCAGTTTAAAAACAGCCATATGCAAATCAGTCTTGATCTTGCACCCCATGGGAACAGTCCAGCCCGAACTGCTAGGCCAGGTCCTCCCTGGACCAGAAACAAGCATCCTCGGACTAGTTTCAGGGTTTCACCCCTCATCATCCAGGCTTGCATGACTCCAGTGGCATGGAGAGCATTGGACCCATGTCTGGGCATACCTGTCCCACTTGTGTGACAAATACAAATCCATCCCTCTTGCACAGAATTTTAGGATTTTCCAATATGGTGATGTCAAACGATCTGTTGAAAGACCTTCCAAAGAGTCTGAATCCATACCCCTAACTGCCACAGCTGTGTGGTCCCTCCCCTCCAAAACTTCTTAGACCCTCCTGTGACTGGCTTCGGTGACCTGACTACACTCCTCTGTTCTCCTTTGGATGGGTCTTCCCATGACTGGTGCAAAGTGAAAAGCTCATCAGTACATGCAGAATTGTCCCCACCCTTGTTTCATAAGGGTCAGGCCTAATCAATAGGAAATAGACGCCTTCTGCTGGGAAGTCATTAATCCCCCCAGCAGCCCACCAGAGTAATTAACTTGGCTCAGCAGGGTGAGCCAAAGCCAGAATCTAATTAAGGAGATTGCTCAAAGAAATGATAGTGTCATTAAATCTGTACTTGGAATCCTTGTTACCATAAAATTGGTGTGTCAGCCTAGTCCCTAGACTAAACTATGACAAACTGTACTTTACAATACAGAAAAACACACACTATCATCAGTGATGTTCACCATGAATACCCACTCACTTTACTAGGCCTGCCCAAGTCTCCACCAATTCATGAAGCGTCCCCTCTGCGACAGGCATGTAAACAATAGATTACCTAATATCGTGTTCAGCATGAGCAAGAACAACAAAGTCATAACATTTTTTGACTCATCCATGCATTCTCAAAGAAAATCTACTCTATTGGCAATTTCTAAGGATTCGGCACAACTGTACATTGTAAAAATTACTGCCATTCTCTTTGACAAATTAAAGATAGAGAGATACCCTTACAAACACCTAGAAAATTTGCTTAAGATTGCCTAGTTTACACCAAAAGAATGTGTCCTGGAAAAGAGAGATAGAACCACATCTGAACCATTGGTTTGTGTTTCCATGTACTCTCCCCAAACAAACCACTTCAAAAGAATCATAGTTCAAAATTAGCATTTAATATCTAAATTGGACAGCACATTGGAGCACCCGCTGTTCGCACTTAAGAAGAATGGCAGTATGGGCAAACATCTAGTTTTGGCATATATTCCTTGGATGCAGCCAAAAGTAATCTGAGGCAACATTGAATGCTATCTCCCCTTGAAGGACATCACAAATATGGAACATGTATTTCAGGCAACCAAACATTAGAAGGGTTAGAATTCCAATTGGGGAACATAAAATAGAAACACACTGCAATCTCTAACTGTCAGATGAAGAATGTAGTTTATGGCATCATTTGTCCTTGCCAGAAACTCTACATTGGCAGAACCAATTAACAGATATGATAACAGATCATTCAGCATAAATAACAAATTCACTGCAAAGTTGCCTCAGCACCGCAGGTGAATCATTTTGAGGAGATGAGACATACGGAAAAAGACTTCAAGTGGATGGTCCTGATGGTTGTCTATCCCATCTCTAGAGGTGGAGACTTAGAGAGGGCTCATACCCAAAATGAAGTCTATCCAATTTTACACTTCAACACAGCCATAAGGGGTCTAAATGAAATGTCTGAAGTACAAAGGTTATAATTCCAAAAGAGAGATCATACTTATCAGCCAAATTCACCAAGCTATAAATATGCCTAGGCCTATAAAGTGGAGTAATTTAAGGAAAGTCCCGGCGGGTCTGGTTACGCAATGTATGTTGGGACACAAGGTTTGGTATGACATCACATTTATCAACAGCATAAATGTAGTATCATCGTATGCTTTTAAGGTAATAGTTCCAGTGCTCACACAAAAAGTGAAAGGTGCGTGAAGTGAGGGGTGTTCGAGACATTAAAATTCGCATCACATTGACTACAACAATAAACAAAACTCCAAATTAATTAAATGCAGTAGAGGAGTTTTTGATTGTAAAGGTCGACGGCGTTTCAATCTCATTAAAGCGAGATTATTATCAGGACGAAACAAGTGCAAGCAGGCGGAATCCTGGAGAGCTAGGGAGCCAGATGAAGGGATAATGAATCCGGAAAGGGAATGAATTCAGGTCCAGTTGTTAGTTGAATACCAGCTGAGCAGTAAATGGGTTCTCGGGATGCTACGGGGGCCACAGGAAGAGGGAGATCTGTAATTAATTGCGCCGTGGGGTGATCTGCATCAGCCAAAGCCACCGTAAATCCTTTGGGTGAAGCTTGGGGAGGCAAACAAAGCAGCAGAATCCGGGAGCGGCACACAGAGAGACCGGTGGTGGTGGGAACAAATCACCGATCGGAAACGCCATCGACCTTTACAACCAAAAACTCCTCTACTGCATTTAATTGTGTCCCAACATACATTGCGTAACCAGTCCCGCCTGAACTTTCCTTAAATTACTCTGCTGATTAACGCAGTTCTAAAGATATTCCAGTAGCCTAGGCCACACAAGGACCCTGTTGGCCTCCCACAGACTCTTCTTTTTCCAAATACTCAACTACCCCAGGTCACAATACTGGGGTTTCCCTTGTTTTTTGAAATGTAGGCCTATAAAGTGAACATCATCCGTGAACACCACTTTACAAAGCATAGTGTGCAGTGGCCTCAATCTCTTCAGAATAATGATGTGAGAATAAACTAATCTTTAACTGCATTCCTGCAAAGCACATGAGGAAGCTAAAGAATGTTAAAAAAAAAATGTGTAAACTGGAAACACTTCATGCCTAACATGGTGCTCAAATGTTTAACAATACCTACTGGGAGGGAGGACTGACTTCTGCATGTTAAAACATCTAAACTTGATCAAAAATACTGAACACACAAGGGAATGAAGTGTAATAGAACTGCAAACTACAAACCAAGATACCCAAGGCCTAACCATCGACAAATGATGATTGCTTAGGTCTTGTTCGAAGTAACAAGATGCTCAAAGGTGCAAAAGAGACGTGCAAAAGGTTGTATAAATCATCAAGCCACACAGCTAAAACTACACACTTGTTGGTGCAACCACAAATTGAGCATTATTCTGAAGACATCTAATGGAGAGAACATGCTAATGGACTTCACAAGAAGTAAGTCTTTCAATATAAGTTAAGTAAATGGCAACTTGTTTCGTCTTTCTGAAGGACTGTTTGTCTCAATTGTCACTCTTAAATTGGTTCATCGTAAACAAAGAACTGACCGTTATGGGCAACTGTAAATACAAAAATAGAAAGGTTCCCTCACCGAACATGGGGATAAAAAGAACATCTATTTGTTTGCTTTCCCCTCTTCCTAAAGTATCACTTGGAAACACTGTTTCAGAAAAATGCAATGCAGAAAAACATGGATGCAATGAAGCCACGCCACATCAAAATTCCACCTTGAGTACTGACATAGTAAGCCTTTTATCTAATGTATTGATTAAAAAGACACAAACGTCAAGGAGAAAACTTCAATTAAATGAATGTTTTTTCACAGTAATCCCAGGAATTGAAAACCTGTGAATAATCAATTTGAAGGACTAAATGGAGAATGTTCACTGCAATCTCAGTCAAAAACTAATAGCAAACTCATTAGAAGTGCTAGCGACTCATGTTAGATGCACTACAAACCAATGACTTGAAAAACTCAGTGAAGAATAAGACTGTTTTTTAACCATGAATACCTGTTTGCTTTTTTCATTTGCTCTTACAGTTTCAACTTAACTACACCAGAGACAGATGGAACACATACCATCATAGAGGTAACTTAAATCAACTTCAAGGTGATCTAGTTGAATGATAAATGCCCACAAAAACAATGAGAAGCTTGAAAAGACATTTTTTCATTCAATTTCTTTTCAGTTGTAAAAACTCTTGGTCATGAGGAGACCCCAAAATGAAGGCATTAAAAAACGCATCGACCTCTACACTTTAGAGCGTTGTTGGACTTTTCAACTACATATAGGCAACCCTTATTGTAAAATTAGGTGCCTTGTCTTAGTACCATTAATTAGTTGGCACCACCTCTATACATGCACAATCTTAGGAGTTTGGTCAAGTGGGATACAATAGATAACGCCTTATATTTTGAAACTGTGGACTAGTACATTTTATATGTGTTATGCACTGTTGAAAATTGTTTTTTTTTGCGTAAGCAGCTATTGTGTTTTCTGAATCAAATGTGGGCTAACATGCTCATAAAACCTTTGGTTATGTCATCCAATGTTTATGATTTGATATACAAAATGAGTTCAAACAAAGATTGAAAATGTATTATGTATATGACACATGGTCAAGTTAATTTAATTTCTTGATCATTAAGAACTGAACAGAACTAGTATTGGTAAAAATAATTTCGGGCAAGGTATATTGCTGTTACTGTATTTTTAAAGTGGTTCAAACTTGATGATAACATAGACCCAACCCCTTAGTACAAACTTTCTAGAAGTGGCATTTTCAGAATTGCAATTTAAAATCCAACTTCACCATCAGTTAGGATTTTAAATTGTGTTTAAAGAGACACCACACATGAGCTGATTATCTCTTCTCATTTGGAAATTACATTTATAAAATGTGATACTTCAACTCCAATCCTATGAGAGAGATAGGCCTGCAGTAGTGAAAAATAAATGTAAGGGGTTTTTACTACCAGTACATGTAAAACTTAAAAGTATATGTCCTACTTTTTAAATACATTGCCCCCCTGTTTTCTGGACTGTCCAGGGCCTACCCTAGGGGTGACTTATATGTATCAAAAAGGAAAGTTTGGACTTGGTAAAATGTTGATTTTGTCATATCGAGGTGGCAGTTTAAATCTGCACTCTAGTAGAATTCAATGTACAGGCCCTGGGTACATTTAGTATCATTTTACTAGGGTCTTATAAGTAAATTAAATTTGTCAACTGGTGATAAACCAATATAATCATGCTTAGAGGAAAAAGCACAAGCACCTTAGCACTTGTTATCTGTGGTAAAGTGTGCATAGACCTAATGTCAGCAAAAACAAGATCAGAAAAATGGAGGAGGAAGGCAAAATGTTGGGGGAAGACCCCCCGAAGGCTGAAAGGTCTAACACTAGTAGTCTAGGATATGTTGTGATGTAAGAAATTTGGTAGAAGTTATCAAATATGAAGTGGTAATCATGGTAACTAACAGCAAACGCCATTATCATTTTTATGATTGGCAAGAACAGGTGGCCTATCCAACACACCAATGCAGCCTTTCCCAAGCCCTCACCATACAGGCCACAGTATCAGTCTCCACCCGGGCCATCTGACCAGCAGATATAGGGCAGTGTATAACGGTTAGGACATCCAACTCGATAGCAGTATGTGGCTGCAACGAGGAGGGGTGCAAGCAAATGTGTGTATACTGCACCTGGGTGCAATAATAATACAAATCCATATAAACCAAAAAACTGAGGGCCTTATTTACAAGCCCAGTGTGCCACCTGAACATCACTTTTAATGACACTCCAGTGGCGCACTGGGCTTACCCATATCTATGAGGCAACGTAAAGCCATCCTGCGTGAGTTTTCATGGGCTCGTAGATATGGTGTGAGGCAATGCAGAGTATGTCACTGCGTTACCTCACACTGCGATGGGGAGTCATGCCATGAGTGTTACAGTGTGTGTTCCCATGTAACACCCACGACATTTGACACATTCCTAGATTTACAACAAGCTGTAGACCAGGGAATGCATCAAAAGCCTACACCTACCCAGGTGTGGCATATGGTTTGTTTTCGTGAGGGAAGGTGTCCTTTCCCCCACAAAAACAACCAGATTTCAATGCAGAAACCCTTGCACCATGGTGCAAGGGTGCCTGAGTTGGCGCATGGCAACCATTTGGGCACCAGCACTGTGGAAGAGGACAGGAAGGTGCTGTATCTCAAGATACGGCACATTACTGCCCTTTTCTTTTGACGTAGGGCAGGGCAGCAGGAAGGCTTGCAGCGCTGCCCTTTGTCAAAATATAGTAAATAAGACCTTGAATTTCACTCATAGCCACCAAATTTGATAACTGTAATTTGGATCGAGGGGTGCAAACGTGTGTTGGAGAGAGTTGGACAGTGTCCTAATATATCCAACATAGAACTAGAGCTTGTAAAACATTCCTAAGAAATTGTTCTGTGGGAATATTTGTTGTATTTTCATTAATTAGTGTTATAATTTTTTTAAAATTTGTTAGAGTTCATGTCTTATCTTTGTTGCCTACTCCTGTTTTGTAAGAAAAATCAAGCAAAATTCATTCAGTTAGTAAGCACATATTACCAACAGGAGTAATATAAAGATAGTAAATATACATTTGCTAGAATCCTGTAGAAGGATTTTGAAGATGAGATTAAGATTATATTTTATCTGAGTTTAGGGTATGGACTGATAAAAAGGTTTATGACTCAGTACCTCACTTTATTGCAGTGGTTACATTAAGTTAAAAAAACAATTGTAATCATCTCTGTTGGACAGCAGAACTGAAATCATGCGCCAGGCGGGCCTGGGTATGGGCCTAGTTACCCTGTGCTGGAGGATGTACTAGCTGTCAAAAATACCTTCAGATGAGGCCGGAGAGAATGTTTTTTCATGCAAGCATAATCTTGCAAAAATTCTGACTACCGAGATTTGTATAGTTTGCATAATGTTCGTTTTTTTCTTGCTCTTATGTTTTGTGCACAATTTCTGCAATTGAGAGAGCAGTTTGAATAAAAGGATTCCACACAGATGACAACCAAATACATTGAACAGGTGTCTTGAATAATTTATGTACTCTGGGGCAAAACTCAAGTACAATTTTCATGCTGACGACTGCCCAAGACATGAACAGGTATCTCTTGTGACTTTGTATCAGTGGACATGCCTTAAATACCCTTTTCATGCACATGGCCACTCAATACTTTGAGCAAGTCTCTTGTGTGACCTTGAAACATGAGGGCATACCTCACATATAATTTTAATGCAGACAACTGCTAGATTGCAGTTTGCACAATAAAATTCAATTCTTGTGGAAAACGTGTGTATATTGGATCTGGAAAAAATATATAATTAGGCTCTCTTCTATTTCAAACCTCAAAATAATTTAGAAGCTAGATTCAGCCAATGCCAGAAGTGGTTTCTTAAGAGATAGTTGAGAATAGGTAAGTTCTCACTGCCTTACTATAGATTGAGAGTGGGTCATGAACAGGCAGCACATCGCCTGCATTAATTCCAAAGTTTGCCACTCTTCATTCTGGTCTTGTTTGACCTCTGTGCACAAGAAATCAATTTTTACATTTTTTTACTCACACATTGTGGCCTAGACTTACAATGCATTTGTGCAGATGTTTGCAATGATGAAAAGTAATGTTCTGTGGTGAAAATTGCTGGGCCAATCAACTTTGCTGTGCAAAATATGTTTTGCATCAAAAAGTTGACATGCATACAATACCAATAGGCAGATTTATTAGGAGTTTGCATCAGGTTTTATGACATCTCCCCAACACAAAATCATTTATGGTATTTACTAAGTCATGCAAAGCCACTTTGTGTGGCTTTGCGTGGTTTAGTAAATACAAAGTAACATAAGGCAGCACATAGAGCTGCCTTGTGTCACTTTGCATTGGGAAGACATTCCATGGGTGGAGCATGGTCACTCCCATGCACGCACCAATGGATTTTGGCACATTCCCATATTTACTAAAGCTTGTAATCAAAGTGAAGCATAACAAGGAGGGATATCTTTATTTCTCCTTATTATTTCCTCTTTCCATGTGTGCTGCAGAAAATAGGAAAATGCCGCTAAGGATTGCTTTTGTGCAGGAAGTTGTCCCTTCTGCACAAAAAACATCCTGCCCATAATGAATGCACCCATGTACTATGGTGCAAGCATGGCTGCGTTTGTGCTAGGCAGCCTCAGGAGCACCAGCGCAGGGAAAGAGCTGAAGATTGTAATATTTTAACAGCTTAATACGAAGTCAGTGGTCGTCGGTGGTCTGTGTTCTGCCATCCTGGTGGTGCCGTTCCAATGGCAGTGAGCCATCCGCCATTTTACGAGTTGGGTGGATTGGCTTCATGAAGACCGCTGCTGAACCCCTGGCACCGCCAGCACACTGCCACCTGCCGGGGTCGTGGTTGGGGGACGGCAGCCTTCATTGGGTGGTACTGAGTCATAACACCACCATCTGTATTACAAGTTGGCTTTTCCATGAGCCGACAGCGGTGATCGGACCACTGCCTAAAGGTCTGTGGAGAGGAAGGATTTGGGGTGCACACACACCCCTTTCTAATTCTTTGCAGCAGATTTCAAGGTGCATCCCTTTGTCCAAGATCCCCCTACACAGCAGCATTTTCACCCTGAGGAATATGACCCCCATCTGCTGTGAAATACAGTATGTGCTTTGGCAGCATATACCCATTACCAGGACAGCCCAAATATGAGTCAGACTCCTGCATTGGGTAGGTGGTATTTTCTAGGCATATCATACATATATGTGCATTCAACACATATGTAATCAGAATTAGCACACATGCATTGATATATATAGATATACATTGCCCACCGCCGTAAGACTGCCACAGCCACACCGTCAGCCCCTCGGCAAACTCGTAATATGGTGGTCGCAAGGTCATAGGCGCAGTGGTCTTCTAGCAGTCACGGTCTTTTGGCGGTTGGACTGCCAAACTCATAATAAGGCCTTTAGTAGATATGGAGCTATTCATTTCTCTCCTATTCATGCAACGCAGCACAGCAACGTGTGTTATTCTAAGTAAATCTGCCCTCAAATGAGTCACGTCCCAATAAACCCATGATAATGATTGCAAAGGGAAAGAAACAGCACAAATATCCATGGAATTTCTCACAAGGCCAGTTCTACTAACAGTAGCAGGAACTGGTTTTGAGAAGAAATCTAGCTCCAAATTAAACCAGAGCCAAACAATCGACAGTTATATTACCATGTGCTATTCCAGAGTGCAACTTGCAGTTTCTGTGAAATTAGCAATTTAATGTGACTAATTGTCGGGGAGTCGTCTTCGTGCAGAAAGTTGCAGCGAACAATGTATGTCTAGAAAAAATGCCATTCAAGGTTCCTCTGTCCCACCTTTGCACCTTAGAGCAATCTGAACCCGACGTGGCCAATGAAATCATCAGCATACAACTCTTTCTAAGCATGGCCTTGCACATGCTTTTTTTTTTTGACAGAAGTCATGATTTGCCCATAGCAGTGTCAAATAGTAAACTTTCGACCATAAGTCACTAATGTGCATGTTCATTGCTCACCATCATTGATCGAGCCTTTACTTTATGTGCTGCTGGAAAGCAAATCGCATGTGTTTGAATGCATCAGACGACATAGTAACCTTCCTTTCCATGAACTGACAGACTCAGATAGTGTGTACTGATAATGTGTCATATGCTGTTACTTGCACACACCATCAAAGAATCTGGTAAAGAGCATAGGGGCAGGATCCTCGCCGAACTGGAATGGTGAAAGAAAGAAAAGCAAAATGTCTTGGCTTTGATTCGATAGAAAATCGATTTCCTAGACCTGCAATAGATTTTTTTATAAATTATTTTTACTTTCAGATTTCAAGAAAAACGAAACGAAATGTAACAGCATGTCATAAATATCGTTACACACACGGTATTCATAAAGCACATAAAACCCGTAAGTTCACTGGTAGACAAGTCACGAGAAGAGCTGTTAATAGTCCAAAGTACATCACGGTGGTGCAAACTTCTCCAAATATTTTTGCCTCTTGACAAGCTAGCTTGGCACCAGACCCACACTCCTCATGTCTCTTCTTAAGAAACAATAAAGGAAACATACATCACGGTATACTTAAAAATATACCTGATTAATTTCTTTTTAAGCTGAAAAGCGTATACTGCGTTCAGGGTAGGTCAGTAGCTGGAAGCAAGCCGCCCACTGGTGAGTCCAGATAGCGCCCACGTGTAATGGAGAGGACGCTGCAATGCAGAGGTCGGCGCATAGCAGTGTTATAATCATAAGAGCCACTGGATGTCAGCATCACTACACAGAATAGAAGCCACACAGCGAATCGCTGCGGATATTAGGGTTACTATTACTACCCTTTCACCAATGCAGGAGTTGAGCGGAGTGTACTTTGTACCTGTTGAGAAAAAACATTGTACAACTCCCACGGCGGTCATGACTCTAGGACAGGAAGGGCGAATCAGTAAATTCAGCTTATAGAATATCACCTGTATCATTAAAAGAAAGCGGGGTTGTCCAGGAGGGTGCATGGGATGTTTTAAAATACAGGCCTGTCCCTTTAAAACGTTATAAGCAGCGCTATATGATGAAACGAAACATGACACAATTCTGCAATACAATTACTACCACTTCACCTCTGCCGCAGCACTCATTAGTCATATTAGCATGAAGAAATAGCCAAAGTTAACCAGAGTAATGTTTTAGAAACACCGCCTTGGCAACTGTCGCCATAATACTAGAAAACTCTGGACAGCATCCCCTCTGGCCACCAAATATTAACGAACAAGGGGCATATCACCAACAACCGACAATAATTATCGCTCAGCGCTCTTAGCGTGTGGATAATTATCGCCGGCTAGCGTGAATTTTTATCGCTGAGATAGCGTGTGTTAGAACCGGCGGTCTCTAGTTGGCAGAGGTATACACTTCTGACAAATAGGGACCAACCAACTCTAGTCAGGGAAAGGGGATTACACACTCAGATAACCCCTGCTACCCCCTTGGTAGCTTGGCAGAGCAGACAGGCTTATCTCAGAGGCAGTGTGTTAAGCATTTATGACCACATACAGTAATAAAGTGAATACACTACAGATGGACACGACACAGAAGTTATTATAAAAATAGTATTTTTATATAAGGCTTAGCACAAGACCAAATAACGACAAAAATATACCACAGTCTTAATAAATACTCTTTGGCAGGAAAAATAATAGTTCAAGTAAGGTTTCTTCTTGGCAAATAGTTCTTTAGCAAAGTATTCTTCTGAGCACAGTTCTCTGGCAACAATGTAACCCCCACAGGAGTCACACGACGTCGAGTCTACAAGATTCCCAAGGTTCGGCGTCGACCGCGAGGAGCGCTACGTCGAGCCTGGAGTTGCAACCCCACAAGTACAGTACCTTGAGAAACGAAGAAAACGATGATCCACGGCGTCGAGATGTCGGCGTCGAGGTCGGCGTCGATCGTGCCTCGGAGTCGGGTCAATCCGCAGCGGCGTCGAGGGATGTCGGGCCGGAGCAGCGCTCACGGCGTCGAGCAGGGCGTCGAGTCGATGCGATCAGCAGCGGCGTCGGGACGGGGTCGCTTGGAGGTGGAGCCGATACTCACTCCTCACTGGCGTCGATACCGGCGTCGAGACGGGGTCACTTGGAGCCGGGGCCGATACCCACTGCTCACTGGCGTTGCTGCTGGCGTCGATCGGGCCCGGCGGCCGGCGTCGAAGGCTCGGGACACTGGAGCCGTTACTCACGATGTCGAGCTGGATTCGGCGGCGTCGAGACTGCAGATTTTCCCTTGTGTACTGGAAACAACACTTTCCAGCAATTCAGCAAATGGTGAAGTCCTTTGGCCCTGTGACTTCAGCAGGAGACTGGCACTCTTCCAGCCCTTGGAGATTTCCTAGCAAGTGTTCAGAGAGTACACACCAAGTTCCTCTCTCCTTGTTCCTTGGCAAAAATAAAGAAGCAGCTTTCAGGTTCCTCCACAGCAAAACAGCACTCTGGCAGAAAGGGGAGGCAAGTCCTTAGATCAGCAGGCTTCTTGTCCTTGGTACAGGTTTCCTTGTCAGAAGTGATCTGAGTTCTTGGTTCATGGGTCCTTCTCTTATACCCCTTTTCTCCTTTGTTCCCTTTGTCCAAGCAGGGACATTCCCACCATCTCAGGTTTGTTGTGGGTGTTGCCAGGCAGAGGCACCTGGCCTATTCACTGAGCAGGGCAGAGTCCTCAGCCGCCCAGCAGGAGGCGGAGCCAGTATTGTCACTGGCAGGAGCAGGGCTATCAGTCGCCCAGCAGGAGGCGGAGCCAGTATTGTGTCAGGCAGGGCAGGCTACTCTTCCCTCACTCTATGTGTAAATGCCCCATTCACCCCACACTGACTCATTCAGACCTCTGGAGCCACCCAGCCCCTGACACACACACCAAACCAGCAGAGACCGGTAGATAGTTGGACAAGAAAATAGCCACTTTCTAAAAGTGCTATTTTCAAACATAGAATTTAAAAACCATCCATCCTAAAGGGTGTGTTATTAAATTCTGAGTTCAGGGATACTACACTCGACTTGCTACCATGCTCCCTGAGTCAGATAGATTATAATGGAGTTAATAATCAGTCTGCCCAGTCTGGCCTATTGGAGGCAGGTAGCCCTTCAATAGTGAAAAACGAAAATGGCTGTAATTCACTATTAGGTCATGCCACACACATCAGGGCATGACCTACCTTTTACCAACAATGCACCCTGCCCTAGGGCCTACCATAGAGGTGTCTGAAATGTGGCAAAGTGAAGGTTTAGAGACTGGCAAGTAGGTTTCCTTGCCAAGTCGACATGGCAGTCAGGGACTGCACGCAGGCGCTGCGGTGGCAGGCCTGAGACACATTTTACACGCTGCTTCTGTGGGTGGCACAACCAGTGCTGCAAGCCCACCAGCAGCAGTTAACTTACACGCCCTTGGCACACGCAGTGCACTAGACTAGGGTCTGAACAGTAAGTCAACCAAGCCAATCATGGTAACACCAATCAATGTAACAATTTAACATAGGGAGCACTTGCACTGTGGCACTGATCAGCAGTGGCACAGTGCCCAAAGCAATAATCCAGCAAAAACATCGTAAACAGAGGAGGCAAACAGAAAAAAATGGAGGAGAGACTCATGCCAATGATGCCAGGTCTAACACGTGTCCCCTCCAGCTGAAATGTGGGGAGAACTACTCTTCACCCAGGGAGTCCTCATCACTAAGGCGGAAAAATCTGGACAGACCATCAGCATTGGCGTGATCTGTACCAGGGCGGTGTTCCACCGTAAAGTCCATCCCCTGTAGGGAAATGGACCACCTCAACAGTTTTGGGTTCTCACCCCTCATCTGCATTAACCATCTGAGGGGCCTGTGGTCTGTCTGAACCCGGAAGTGAGTCCCAAACAGGTAGGGTCTTAGCTTCTTCAGCGCCCAGACCACAGCAAATGCCTCACGCTCTATCGCACTCCACCTTTGTTCCCTGGGAAGTAACCTCCGGCTGATGAAGGCTACAGGTAAGTCTCGGCCCTCCTCATTCATCTGTGCTAGAACAGCCCCCACACCATGCTCTGAAGCGTCTGTCTGGACAATGAATTCTTTTGAAAAGTCGGGTGCCTGGAGGACCGGTGCTGTACACATTGCAGTTTTCAGGGTGTCAAAGGCGTTCTGACAGGCGTCAGTCCAGATCACAAGTCTCGGCTGCTTCCTGGAAGTCAGCGAGGTCAAGGGGTGCACAATGTTGCCATACCCCTTGACAAACCTCCTGTAGTAACCCGTGAGACCCAAGAAGGCTCTCACCTGAGTCTGGGTTTTGGGCGGTTCCCAAGCCAGGATGGTATCTATCTTGGGTTGCAGGGGGGCCACCTTGCCGCTCCCTACTTGGTGCCCCAAGTACACCACTGAACCCTGCCCAATCTGGCACTTACTAGCCTTGATTGTGAGGCCTGCTCTGCGCAGGGCCAACAACACTTCCTGGAGGTGGCGCAAGTGTTCCTCCCAGCTGGCGCTGAACACTGCTATATCGTCCAGGTAGGCGGCGCTGAAATCTTCCAGCCCGGCCAGTACCTGGTTAACCAACCTCTGGAATGTGGCAGGGGCATTCTTCATCCCAAAGGGCATCACACGGAACTGGTAGTGCCCATCTGGTGTGGAGAATGCAGACCTCTCTTTTGCCCCATCAGTCAAGGCGATCTGCCAGTACCCAGACGTTAGATCAAACGTACTAAGGTACCGGGCAGCCCCCAACCGATCGATGAGCTCATCAGCTCTGGGGATGGGGTGCGCGTCAGTCTTGGTGACCGAATTGAGTCCTCGGTAATCCACACAGAACCGAAGTTCTGGTGAAGCACCAGGCGCTGCAGCCTTTGGGACCAAGACCACTGGGCTGGCCCAAGGACTGCTAGAGGACTCAACCACCCCTAAGGCAAACATCTTGGAGACCTCCTCCTTGATATATGCTCTGACCTTTTCAGTCACCCTGTAGGCCTTGTGCCTCACAGGAGTGCTGTCCCCAGTGTCCACATCATGGACACACCACTGAGTGACACCAGGGATTAAGGAGAACAGATCAGGGAATTGTACCAACAGATGGCGACAATCTTGCTGCTGCTCAGGGGTCAGTGTGTCAGAGAGGACAACACCATCCACTGACCCATCTTTTTCTTTTGCACACAGGAGGTCAGGAAGAGGCTCACTCTCCTCCTCCATCCCAGCATCTGTGGCAAGGAGCATGCCCACTTCGGACCTTTCTAAGTGGGGCTTTAACCGGTTGACATGCAGGACCCTTAAGGGGTTCCTGGGAGACTTCAAGTCCACCAAGTAGGTGACATCGCTCTTTTTCTCCACAACCTCAAATGGTCCAGTCCACCTGTCCTTGAGCGCACAAGGTTCCACAGGGGCCATGACCCAAACTTTCTGACCAGGTTGAAGCTCAACCAGAGTGGCATTCTGATCGTACCACCGCTTCATCTCTTCCTGGCTGGCCTCCAGATTTGCCTGAGCAAGATCTCTGAAGCGCCGAGTCTGGTTCCTAAAGGCCAGCATGTAACTATATACATCCTGGGGAGGTTTCCTGGGAGATTGCTCCCAGCCTTCTTTGACCAGACTCAAAGGTCCTCTTACCGGGTGACCATACAAAAGCTCAAAGGGGCTGAACCCTAGAGACTTCTGTGGTACCTCACGGTAAGCAAACAGCAGGCATGGCAAGAGGACGTCCCATTTACGCCTCATTGGTTCTTCAAGACCCATGATCATGCCTTTTAGGGTCCGGTTGAATCTCTCAACCAGCCCATTACCTTGAGGGTGGTAAGGAGTGGTAAACTTGTAGGTTACCCCACACCCCTTCCACAGAGACTTCATATAATTCGAAATGAAGTTGGTGCCCCGGTCTGACACCACCTCTCTGGGGAACCCCATGCGGGAGAAAACACCCATCAGTGCCCGTCCCACCACGGGGGCCGTCACTGTGCGGAGAGGGATGGCTTCCGGGTACCGGGTGGCATGGTCCACCAAGACCAGGATAAACCTGTTGCCCATGGCTGTCTTGGGGTCCAGTGGCCCCACAATGTCAATTCCCACTCGCTCAAAGGGGGTACTGACGACGGGAAAAGGTTGGAGGGGAGCCTTCTGCTTCCGCCCACTTTTCCCACTTGCCTGGCAAGTTTGACAGGTCCTACAATGGATTTCTGAATCCCTTCTCATCTGGGGCCAATAAAAATGGGTGACAAGCCTGTCATAGGTCTTGTCCTGCCCCAGATGTCCAGCTAACGGAACGTCATGAGCCAACCCCAGTAGGAAGGCTCTGAAGCGCTGGGGTACCACCAGCACACGGGCTGACCCAGGTTCAGCAGCCTTAGGCTCGCTATACAGGAGGTCGTTCTCCCAGTAGACCCAATGTGATCCTGACTGATCACCTGTCGTTTGGGCTGAGGCCTGCTGCCTCATACCCACAAGAGAAGGGCACACTTTCTGTTCAGCACAAAATTCCTCCCTGGAGGGACCACCATCCTGCTGCCAATGGGTCAGCTCGGGCAGGTCTCCCAGTTCGGCCACTTGTTCTCCTGTCGGTTCCAGGGCATCCCCCTCAGGGTCTGCTCCCTCCTGGACCGCGGGAACGATGGGGGACGGTTTCCCGCGCCCCCTGCCTCTTCTCTTCACGGTTGGGACCTGGGCCATACTTTCAGGCTCCAGGGCCCCATCAACACCCTTACTGACTGACATGGACCGGGTGGTCGCACACACCCACTCAGGCAGACCCAACATTTCCAGATGCGATTTCCTCTCCACCTTAGCCCAAGGGGAGTCCTCCAAATCATTGCCCAGGAGACAATCAACAGGCATGGCGGGCCTCACAGCAACCTGAAGAGTACCTGAGACCCCCCCACACTCAAAGGGAACTTGAGCTACCTCACACTGACTCTGTGAGTTGTCAGCAGCTACAACGGGGTAGAATGCATGAGGGACCACCTGCTCTCTGGACACCAAGTGACACTTGACAGCTGTCACACTCGCTCCGGTGTCTCTGAGAGCTTCCACCCTATGGCCATTAATGGTCACCCACTGCCTATATTTCTTAGTGTTACTAGGCAGAGGGGTTGGAGGGACCATTTCCACGTCTCTAAAAGAGACCAGGGACATTTCTGCGGGACCCCACCCACCGGGGGCACCCATCTCCTCCCCTCCCAGGGCTACACTCGCTACCTGATGAGGGGGTGCACGCGGCGGTGCATTCGAATCCTTCATGGGACACTGGGGATCATAATAACGGTGTCCCACCTGCTTACAGGCATAGCAGGTCATGGGGCCCCTGTGAACAGGTTTACCTGTCGGGGCCTCTGGCTTCTTTACAGGGGGAGGCTGGGAACCCTTCCCTTGGTTCCCTTGGGGACTACTTTGGGGCCCTTTCTGAAACTCCCTCTGTTTACCCCTGTCCCCCCCACTCTTCTGCTGGGGACCCTGCCCACCTTTGGCTGAGTCACCCACTGGACCCTTGTGGACCCTGGTACTGACCCAGCGGTCCGCCTCCTCAGCAAGTTTTCTAGGGTTAGATAGCTTGCTATCAACAAGGTGCTGGCGTAGCTCTGGAAAACAGTTATTAGACAAGTGCTCCCAAGCAAACAAATCATAAAGAGCATCATAACTATCAACCTTGCTACCCTTTATCCAACCATCCATGGTTCTGCAGAAAAAAGACACATATTCAACCCACGTAGTACCAGACAACTTCTTACATTCTCTAAAGGTTTGTCTGTACTTTTCTGGAGTTAAGCCATATCACAGCATTAAAGCATCTTTCATATGAGTATAAGACATCCTATCCTCAGCAGGAAGGCTCAACAAGGTATCTCTCCCCTCGTTTGTAAAGCGGCTCCACAACCCCGTTCCCCAATCTTTCTCAGGGACCCGGTGGGCCAATAACGCTAACTCATATGCTTTAAACCATTGGCTAATATCTTCATTCTTACTGTAATCTTTGATCACATCTTTAGGAAAATAAAACCTACTTTCTGCAGGCACAGATGGAGTGCTGCCACCAGAGGGATTCAACTCTAAACTCTTAGTTTTAAGCTCCATCTCCCTCACCATCTTCTCACGTTCAAACGCTAATTTCTCTCTCTCAAAATCTAATCTTTTGCTCTCCATTTCAGCTTCTCTCTTGCTTCTCGCATTCTCTAATTCCAACTGCCCTCCTAATTTAAGTTTTGCCATTTCTAACTTGTACCCCCTCTCCTTCTCCCTGTCTTCTAATTCTTCGGGGGAAAGGCTCCTAGAGGACGCACTACTGCCTGGAGATGACACTGGCCCACCTGTGGGCTCTTCCTCTTCCTCTTCTTCTTCCTCTTCCGGTACCACCACCGGATCAGAGGGATTTCTGGCCTCTAACCAGGCCTTCAGCGCTTTGAGGAAGCCCTCTTTCTTTGAGACACCTGTGGTAGGAACTTTAAACTGCTTGCAAAATCCTTTTAGATCTTTTAGCGTGTAGGAATCTATCTTCTCCTTATCAAATTCCCCCACAACAATCTCCACAGGTGTAGTAGCTCCGGCATTCTCCATGGTCAAAACTGGCAGTGTTTAAAAAAATAAGCTCCAGGAAAGCGGAGAACAAAAATAGAATATCCTACCAAAAACAGATTGTGGCTGCGTTATGGTCTGCTTTCACTATGTAGCGTACACTAATCACTGCACATGAGTCATAAATGCAAAGTTCAAATCCTCACCGCTGACCACCAATGTTAGAACCGGCGGTCTCTAGTTGGCAGAGGTATACACTTCTGACAAATAGGGACCAACCAACTCTAGTCAGGGAAAGGGGATTACACACTCAGATAACCCCTGCTACCCCCTTGGTAGCTTGGCAGAGCAGACAGGCTTATCTCAGAGGCAGTGTGTTAAGCATTTATGACCACATACAGTAATAAAGTGAATACACTACAGATGGACACGACACAGAAGTTATTATAAAAATAGTATTTTTATATAAGGCTTAGCACAAGACCAAATAACGACAAAAATATACCACAGTCTTAATAAATACTCTTTGGCAGGAAAAATAATAGTTCAAGTAAGGTTTCTTCTTGGCAAATAGTTCTTTAGCAAAGTATTCTTCTTAGCACAGTTCTCTGGCAACAATGTAACCCCCACAGGAGTCACACGACGTCGAGTCTACAAGATTCCCAAGGTTCGGCGTCGACCGCGAGGAGCGCTACGTCGAGCCTGGAGTTGCAACAGACCCCACAAGTACAGTACCTTGAGAAACGAAGAAAACGATGATCCACGGCGTCGAGATGTCGGCGTCGAGGTCGGCGTCGATCGTGCCTCGGAGTCGGGTCAATCCGCAGCGGCGTCAAGGGATGTCGGGCCGGAGCAGCGCTCACGGCGTCGAGCAGGGCGTCGAGTCGATGCGATCAGCAGCGGCGTCGGGACGGGGTCGCTTGGAGGTGGAGCCGATACTCACTCCTCACTGGCGTCGATACCGGCGTCGAGACGGGGTCACTTGGAGCCGGGGCCGATACCCACTGCTCACTGGCGTTGCTGCTGGCGTCGATCGGGCCCGGCGGCCGGCGTCGAAGGCTCGGGACACTGGAGCCGTTACTCATGATGTCGAGCTGGATTCGGCGGCGTCGGCGGCGTCGAGACTGCAGATTTTCCCTTGTGTACTGGAAACAACACTTTCCAGCAATTCAGCAAATGGTGAAGTCCTTTGGCCCTGTGACTTCAGCAGGAGACTGGCACTCTTCCAGCCCTTGGAGATTTCCTAGCAAGTGTTCAGAGAGTACACACCAAGTTCCTCTCTCCTTGTTCCTTGGCAAAAATAAAGAAGCAGCTTTCAGGTTCCTCCACAGCAAAACAGCACTCTGGCAGAAAGGGGAGGCAAGTCCTTAGATCAGCAGGCTTCTTGTCCTTGGTACAGGTTTCCTTGTCAGAAGTGATCTGAGTTCTTGGTTCATGGGTCCTTCTCTTATACCCCTTTTCTCCTTTGTTCCCTTTGTCCAAGCAGGGAAATTCCCACCATCTCAGGTTTGTTGTGGGTGTTGCCAGGCAGAGGCACCTGGCCTATTCACTGAGCAGGGCAGAGTCCTCAGCCGCCCAGCAGGAGGCGGAGCCAGTATTGTCACTGGCAGGAGCAGGGCTATCAGTCGCCCAGCAGGAGGCGGAGCCAGTATTGTGTCAGGCAGGGCAGGCTACTCTTCCCTCACTCTATGTGTAAACGCCCCATTCACCCCACACTGACTCATTCAGACCTCTGGAGCCACCCAGCCCCTGACACACACACCAAACCAGCAGAGACCGGTAGATAGTTGGACAAGAAAATAGCCACTTTCTAAAAGTGCTATTTTCAAACATAGAATTTAAAAACCATCCATCCTAAAGGGTGTGTTATTAAATTCTGAGTTCAGGGATACTAAACTCGACTTGCTACCATGCTCCCTGAGTCAGATAGATTATAATGGAGTTAATAATCAGTCTGCCCAGTCTGGCCTATTGGAGGCAGGTAGCCCTTCAATAGTGAAAAACGAAAATGGCTGTAATTCACTATTAGGTCATGCCACACACATCAGGGCATGACCTACCTTTTACCAACAATGCACCCTGCCCTAGGGCCTACCATAGAGGTGTCTGAAATGTGGCAAAGTGAAGGTTTAGAGACTGGCAAGTAGGTTTCCTTGCCAAGTCGACATGGCAGTCAGGGACTGCACGCAGGCGCTGCGGTGGCAGGCCTGAGACACATTTTACACGCTGCTTCTGTGGGTGGCACAACCAGTGCTGCAAGCCCACCAGCAGCAGTTAACTTACACGCCCTTGGCACACGCAGTGCACTAGACTAGGGTCTGAACAGTAAGTCAACCAAGCCAATCATGGTAACACCAATCAATGTAACAATTTAACATAGGGAGCACTTGCACTGTGGCACTGATCAGCAGTGGCACAGTGCCCAAAGCAATAATCCAGCAAAAACATCGTAAACAGAGGAGGCAAACAGAAAAAAATGGAGGAGAGACTCATGCCAATGATGCCAGGTCTAACAGCGTGCTATTAGCAACGCTTATCTCAATAGCGATAAAAATCTACACGCTAACAGGCTAACAAGTGATTATCGCTGGAAACCCAGCGATAATCACACGTTACCTTGTTGATAGGGACAGGCAAACTTAGCCATGATATCCTCCTTCCATAGGATATCATGGCTAAGTCTGAAAATTAGCAGACGTAAAAAAGCAGCGTTAACCGCGGTTAGCGCTGCTTTTTTTGTCTCTAACAGGTTTAGCGACATTCTTGATAATAGGAGAAATGTCGCTTAGCGACATTTCTCCTATTATTTTACTCTGGAACGCCCACTTTGCATCTCATTAGAGATGCAAGGGGAAGCGTAGAGTAAAAGGGTGCTAACATGCAAATTTGCGTGTTAGCACCCTGTTGTTGATAGGGCGCTAGTTTTATCTCTGCTTTTTTGGCTTTTAAAGCCAAAAAAGCAGAGATAAAGCCCTTGTTGATATGCCCCATAATTTACTTACCGTCAGACACATTGGTCACTTGAATAGCGGCTCTAGAATGGACATTTGATAAATGTTCGGAGGCACAACATATTTCGTGCTGTCGCATATGAACAACAATCAAATATCCTGTCCTACTACCCTAAAAATTGACTTGTAAATTTAGGGCTAGGGAGATCTCCCCAGAGCTCCAAAAGGCCAACACATCATTACCCACAAGTAAGTAGCTCTCCGCTGGTCCCTCACCCCGCCCGGACGCTACCCTGAGGGCCTCTGATACTCAGTAGTTCAAGGTGGGGCATAGCAGGTCCCTGAAGCCCCCACTGAACTAGAGGGACCCAGCATCATCTCCTAGCATGGCCCACTGCTCCCTCTGCACCCTAAGCGGTGTCTTTCACCTGGACACATCTGCCTGTCAACTGGACAGTCTCTCTACCGCCTGACACCAGCAACGTAAAGCTGACCCACTGATTGGGAATGCAAAGGATAGGCCATAGCTGTGGGAGTGGTGTTTCTCCCTCTACTTTTAGTCCCATTGAGACCAGTGTGGGCAGTCACCATCTTTACTCTGGCCACCAAGCAGGACTAGACACTGACAGAAGCAATACAAACACCATGGAGATCTCACCCACAGCCCTGCTTGAACAAAGACTGCCAATTTAGGTGAGGGAGATCCAACGTTCCACGTGCCTGCTAACAAGAGATTACACTGCCCATGCTTTGCAGCGCTTTTGCTCAACCCAGTCCGTTTGTTTTTAACAATGCTCCTTGATGTACTCCTCAGCTCCCACTACAGAGGGAAAATACATACCTGACTTCAACACAACTGAATTAACCATTACCCTACCGGGCCTCTCCATAGCAACAAAAACACATCAGAAATGGAATTATTTCCCTTTGTCACCATCATGGAAAGCTGTAAGGCATGAAGAAGATTCACCTCCTCTTGACTAGTAAGTCAACTCTCACCACCCCCACCCCCACACACAGCCTAACAACCATCACCTCCACCTCCTTGAAGCCCCACATGGAATCACCAGAGGCCCGAAACCACATCTTGAACCTGCTGGAACAGAAATCTTCACTATCAACAACCCTATGACAGTTGTGTCTAAAACTGCAAGCACGAAACCTAACAAGCATTGGATGCCAGCGTTTTGGCTTGTCAATTCTTGCTCTGTTTTC
This sequence comes from Triturus cristatus, assembly GCF_964204655.1. Lineage (NCBI taxonomy): Eukaryota > Metazoa > Chordata > Amphibia > Caudata > Salamandridae > Triturus > Triturus cristatus. The sequence goes on from NC_140587.1 coordinate 759,997,165, forward strand.
GTGTGTTTTAGCAAAAGTTTGTTGTTGAGAGAGCTCCTGGGCCCTCGCCAATATAAACAAGCATTTGCAATGCAATAGGTCTTGCATTCATGCGAATTTAAGCTATTGGCATTGTAAATGACAATGCCTATTTTTTTTAGAACATAAATAAAAAGCATTGTCATTTACAATGCCAATAGCTTAAGCTTCCGTAAATGCGAGATCTATTGCATTGCAAATGCTTGTTTAAGTTTACAACTGAGCGCAGCGCCGCATCAAGTACACCGCACTCGGTTTCTTTCTTTTCGTTTTTACTTTAACACTGAACATCGTGCCCCTGAAGCAGGCGCCGTGCTCAGTGTTAAAGTTAAAAAAAATAAAGAAACCGAGCGCGGTGTCCTTGAAACGGCGCTGCGCTCAGTTTTAAAGTAAAAAAAAACTGAGCGCGGTGTCCCTGAAGCGGGCACTGCGCTCACTAGGAAAGTAAAAAAATACAAAAATTAAACAGAGCACGGTGTCCCTGAAGCGGGCGCTGTGCTCAGTATTAAATTAAAATAAATAAATAAACTGAGCATGCTGTCCCTAAAGTGGGCGCCGCGCTCAGGATACAAATACAAAAAATTAAAATAGCAGCTGCCATTGTCCCCATAAGTGCCCATAAACAAAACAGTGCTCACCCACTAGATAAAGCTGACCGTGTAACAAGCCAAGTAAAAGGTCCAGTCGTTATGGGCGGTAACAAATGGTGAGAAGGCGGTAACAAGGAGGGACTAACAAGCCTCATAAGGAGTCGGAAGTCAGCATTTACCAAGTACAATGACACCAGCCAATCAAAAATATGTGAGGAGAGTGGGCGAGGCTTCCACAGCACACTGTACTACAGCATACCTCGCAGAGCGAGTAGCATATGTACGCTGCCGCTAGGCTCGACCTTAAAGAAGTGAGGGGACCAACCAAGTTAGGCGGTATGCATGTGACATCATGGCGTTTGACATCACAGGGCGTGATGTCAGGGCGCATGGCATTGTACGGAGCATCATAGGAAGTGACATCACTGGAAGTGACGTCACAAGAAGTGATATCAAATATTAAGACCGCACACATATGTTTAGCAGGTCTATTATGAGTACATTTAAGCACATTATAAGATTTTACAAATTATATTTTGTGATCAAATCTGGGCCTCAACTAATACTTTTTTTTAAAACCCTGTCAGACAGAAATTGGCATTAAGGAGAAGCATGGCAGTAGATCTGTTCTGCTTAATTGGTTACAAAGTCTGCGTTTTAAAATATCTTATGTGGTTAAGGCACCTCTCTGTGCCCAGTAAATCTCTGGGAATAGAACTAATGGAAAGATAACTATGGTGGTAAATGCACTTGCTGGAGAGAGTTTTGTTTTGTCTAGTCCCAGATATGAATCCAAGTAGTAGAGTAGCTTAATGTTTCTCTTGCAAAGCACATCATATAACACGCATATGACATGTTTGTATGTTATGTAGCTAGGTAAGTGGGTTACTGCTTTTAACACAGAGATCCTTTTGTTACTCAAAGTTAATAAACTGAAATCCTTCTAATATATCACAGTGAGCTATAAAGGACATATGACTCCTACACCTTGTAGCCCGCCCTGTCTTATGTAACACATCCTGTACATTAATGTACACACATGATTTATTGTCAATGTATAATGTGTAGGTGTGATGTAAAGCGCTCTGACACCCTGCATTGGGAGGAGTACGCTATAAAGAAAAGAAAACAGTGCTATTTAAATTGTTATTTGTCTAAATACTGGAACAGACCCGCACATCTGACATTCTTACTGTGCATACATAGCTCCTACATACAGGGACTGAACAAAGTCAAACGGGACAAAGTGTGCCTCTCTTAAGTACTGTGAAGTGATAAGGTGGGTGTGTCTGCCCCCTCTGTTACATTTGCATTTGAGTGTGAGGTTTCAGACCCCGTCCATCCCAGAAACTCGCCACTTGGAGGCCTGATGGTCCTTTAACTTTGGCCCAGCTGGGGGTGAAAATAGAAAAAGCACCCCCTAGAGGCCTGCACCTTGCTGTTCGAAAACGTGCAGTATGTCTGAAAATGACACTGGACAAGCTCACCTTATTTCTGTGGGGCTCAGCTTCTGGGCAGGGGGACGGCGTCCACCCTGTGAAAAGAGTGGGTGGATGCGGTCTATCCAGCCGCGACCACTCAGCAGGAGTGGGGTATGGGTGAGGTATGTAGCCGGTGGTGTGTTGTGGCGCACACTGCCACACATATATTACTAAAGCATCGTGTGGTAACAACCCTCGTTTACACACCGCTCACTTTCACTGGAATGAGCAATAACTTTGCACTGACACAGTTTTACCGCCAAACTCCACAGCACACACATGATAATGTGTGGAAATCAGGTTTATGCATCAGCAGGTGGGTTGTCTTGTTTTGTTTTGATCCTATTCAAATCTTTGCTTTCGTCACACTTCAGAATTACAAACAAATGTGCTTCCTTTGTGTTTTCCTAACTGCTGATGTGTTTTGAAATATTTGTTCAGCTCGTTTATAGGTACTTACATTTTCTTGTGTGTAACAAAAAATAACATCCAGCAGCCTTTATTTTCACGCTCTCTGCACCCCTGCAAGATTGCCACATAATTCACTTAAAAAAAATCTCCAACTTTACGGTCAGAAAAGTAAACACGAATCTACATGTGAAAAGAATAACCAGCGATTTGTCAGAAGACACAGGCTGACCTTTGACCTCTGGCTTTGAAGAACAGCAAATGTGACAAGATAAAAATAACATTTAAATGCCTCCTTATTGCTCATTCACTTTCTGAACAGCTGCATGGTTATTGTGGGGGTGCTGCAACGCCCCACCCCCCGCACCCCCACTTCAGGGCTGGAGTCCCGGGTTCATGGCCTCATTGCGGATAAAACTGATGGGTTTATGGACTCTGTGCAGCAGGTGCAGTGATACCCGGGGGTCAAGCTCTCTCGCCTCTTCCATTAACCAGAGAGCAGAGGGTGCTGGTGGGAAATCAGCTCAGCCAGTAAGTGTACCTGCTGCAGAGATAAGCACCTACAGATTGCAAACCCCCTATAATTATAGCTCAGTGGGTTAATGCACCAACACTGCTACATGTGTGAAGCATGCAGGACTGGGTGGGGAGTTCAGAGTCAGTGACAGCACAGGGATAATGGAATCAGTGCATTCAGTCGTAGTATAAGGTGGACACCATGTCATAACATACATAGTATCCAGTTTGGGGATTTTGTGGGATGACAGAGTGTACTCTGGGAGTTGGTGTCTTGGATTGCTTACACAAACATAAATAAAATAACACGCTATTTAGCAGTTATTTGTCATTGAAAAGGCCCACACTGATAACCTTGTCCCTACAGCTATGGAGTAGAGTAGACCCTACGCAGGTGCCAAGATCAGAACAGAGTATGGCAGCACAGAGGGTCAACGTGCTTGCTGCAGAGGGGTTATAACTAGGGGTGGGCGGAATTTGCGGAATTAACCTTCGCAAATTATCGCGAGAATGTTTAAAATTATCGCAAACAAGCAGAAATATCGCGAAGATGCGGAAGTTTTTTTCCGGCATGTTCGCGCGATTTTCTGCATGGTTGCGGGTCGCCAACTTACCCATGTGGCTGCTTGCGGGCGCGGCCATCTTGTTTTGAGTTGTTCTCGCGGTGCATGATCGCGAGAAGAAAGACGTGATCGCGCGACGCATGACGTCACTGCGGGCGCGAACTGTCGCGAGACAGCGCAAATGGCTAAAAACAATACAACATCTCATGGAGAACGCGACCGGATCAAGAAAACTTGTCGGCGAACGCAGGGATTCAGGTAAGGCGATCGCGCGCGCGCGAGAATGTATCATTTTACAGCGCGAGCAAGAAACAAATTATCGCCAAGCTGCGGAAACCGGAATTTTTGACATTTTCGCGCTCTCCGCGGAACGCAAAAATGTCAAAATATCGCAATTTCCGCGAACGGAACGAAATTTTTGCCCAGGCCTAGTTATAACCTACGCGCCTTCACACAAATGCTGAATGCAGATTAACACTGGCCATTGGCTTAATATTTTGCCCAGATCAAAGGAAAGCCTGCTAACACAGGCTCCAAGTCCGGTAAGGTAGCGCAATGGGTGAATGCACCGGATGTCCATGTTCGTATTTCAGAAAGGTAAATGGGGGACGGTGGCCGGGGCTTGCTGCACAGATCACAACCCTGGTTAACTTGTGCTGACTGACTAGAGATCATTGCACTGACACGTAAGCGTGCTCCGAGAATGCTACAGGCTGCCACAGGGTGCAATGCAGAGAATTCGAGAAACTACCCCTGTGGCAGCAGCTGATGCAACGTCTTCCAGCCCAGCCCCCTCTCCCCTCCATCTCGGGGTGGCATACCAGCCAGAGGGGCTGGGTCTGGCCGGATCTGCTTTCAGACACTCTCTTAGAAGGCTTTCCCAGTTATGGTGGGTTTCGGGAAACTTCTCTCAGGACAGCTAAAATGAAGGTGAAGGAAGAGAGGGAGAACTAGAAAAGAGAAGAGAACTCAAAAGAAGAGAGGAGAGAAAAGGACGATACCCAGCAACCACAGAAGGAAAACAGAAAGAGAGAGAGGGGCACAAGCCAGACGAGATAAAAGAAAACAAGAGACAAAAGATGAAGGAGACGCGAGGGATTGAAAGAACAAGCTGAAAGAACAAGCATTTGCAATGCAATAGGACTCCCATGTGCGCAAGTCATACTGCATTGCAAACGTTAGTGCGGACACAGGAGTGAAGGCGGGTGGAGGGCAGGGGGGGCAAGAAGGCACGGACTGCAGGGGGTGGGGAGTCACAGGAAGTAAATAGCGCTCACAATCTAAACAAAGCATACTGTGCAACACGCAATGTAAAGGGGCAAGTAACCGTGGAAGGATACAAATGACGACATGGCCATAATAAGGAGGAACTACGCCTCATAATCAATCAGACGGCAGCATATAAGAAAGACAATGGCAGGAGCCAATTATAAACATGGACGGAGAGTGGGCAGAGCTTCCACTCCATACTAGATAACTGCATGCCTCCCAAAGCAGCCAGCGCATGTGCGCTGCTGCTATAGGCTCAACCTAAAAAAGTAAAATAATTGGCTAGCACAGAAATATGTTTTGGTCTCAAAAAGCATGCATTGGCACGGTAGTCCCTGGCACTGAAGAGAACTACTTTATTGGTGAACTCCTTGTGAAAGAGCAGAATGCCATCACTTACAGCAAAGTTAGCCAGTGGCTGAAGTGAGCAGACCCTTTGTACCAAGCTGTGTGTATTAGGGGCATAAGAAAATATGAATGACAGAACAACAGAACAATGGATGAAGAGGGATGGCTAAAATAAGTTATAAGTAAGTATAGTTTATAAATGATTTAGTAAAATCAAAAGACCTTGTATAACACCAGACCTAAAATGCTACCATATGTGCAGTCTCGGAAACCCTTATTGCAGACACCTGTACTAATCCAAACACAAAAAATAAAGACAGATTTAATATTATTCTCTCGTAGCCTAGAAGCATGGCATTATGATTTCTGGACAAATATCACCATTAGGAACATCTCAAACATTCATGGAGTTACCTTTTCCTGGGATACCCTAGGAAAGCTACCTAGCAGCATTTATGGTACTAACACAAATATGATTCAAAATACTACTTGGGATCACCTGGCTAAAGATCTTACAGCACTTCAATACGTCAAAATCAACTGCAATAAAATAACAACAAATTCCAAAATCATTAACACCCTTACACCCTGGCATGGTACATACTCTACCCCCATACTTAAACCTTGGAGAACATCCTACACTCAGAACGACCTGTCTGATACACCAATCCCATTTCCAAAAATAATCCTCATTAATACTCGTTCAGCCTGTGGGCACATCTCACTTTGCTTGAACTGGCCCCAAGCTTGGTATCCCTCCATCTATGTCCAGAACCTTCCCTCAGAGACATTTGAGGAAAATGAGTAAGATTAGACAAAGTTTGAGTTCTGAAGCGCGTTCTGTATAAGAAAATGTCATAGTATCCGTACAAGTCCTGCTGTCGTGGACTCTCCTGGGGCTCTAGGTTTCAGAACTGTCCTGGGATTGTAGGTTTTACTGCTTGCCAGTACACCCAGGACCCAGATAGTGTTGCTATTCACTTTGGTTGTTGAGAAGAAAGTGGAATTTACTCCCTCGCTGCTGACCAATTAATCAAAACTACTTCCAAATTAATCCAAACTTCCTCTTACTTTCGATCGGAATGGGGAAAGTGTAGGCCAGATATCTTCAATTTTTTTCCTCTGAACCCCCAAAAGTGCAATATATAACCTTCTTCAAAACTTTATGGCAAGGATTGGGGAGTATGCATAGCAGGATTGAGTGCAGGAGGCGGGGCTTATGAGATCATTTCAGGGATATTTTCTCTAGAGTTTATAATCCACAATAAATTTAAAACTTATAAAAGAGTAAGTTCTTCAAGTAAAAACAGATATTGACCAAATAAACTCTGCTCCCCTTAATAGGGGAGGTTGTGAGCCTCACACACAATTGGGCCCCAATGCAACTGCACGTAGCACCTGTTGCACTAATGATAGCAGCCGTCCTTAGTAGCAGGCTTCCTTCTCTGCCTCTTTTGTCACTACCCAACGATGTCTGATCATCACTTCAATCATGAAACAGCGTCAATGTCCTTTTTTTGGAGTCCTGTAGAGCACTCTGCCCAAGGACATTGCAATGTTTCACATGAGCACCAGTTACATTGCACAAGGTTAGATTCTTATTCTTTTTCTAGGCACGTGGAGATTAAATGAATTTCCATGAATCACACGATGTTGAGCCAATGCTGGAACTTGAACCTAGCTCCCCTATTCCAAACTTGTCAGCTCTCATCGTTAGCCCACATCTTCTCCCTTTTAGAAACCAAATTGCTTGTACTTGTTGCTGTCCCCTCCTTTTTGCAGCAAAGGCACCTTTGTGATGGCCCTTTTTTGCATAAAGACTGTTTCTATTTTTAAATTGAAGGGAGTACTTGCAAAATACCTGGGGGACCGCTACCCCATGGTGTCTTGGGGATCATCCTTCTGTTGCAATACCCAAGCAGGGATCCACTAGGGGACATTCTCACTGGGAAGATATTGTTCCCTTTCCAGCGGTACCTCTCTCTCTTGGTTTGGCCCACTGATGGTGGCTGAGATATACCCCCTGAGCACAGATTTAAGTAAAACCTGTAACTACCTAATACTACTCACTGGATTCACTTTTAAACATCAGTGCACTGTATGGTCTGCAAATCACACTGATCCAAAACATAATAATTGCAGGAGATGAGGGAAGCTCTATCCTTGCATCCTGACATTATATTTAAAAAATAAAATCCTTCTGGTTCTCTCATCAGAAGGAATTTCTTTAGCTCTGTGGTGGACCAACAGTTCACATCGACCACTCTTTGAAGGTAGTGCAGTGAATGTAAATAGTTCTCCACTGCCGTCAGGTTGTAAAATGGGAATATTCATATGCCAAAGAATGTTTAATGTTGGCCATATGATCAAAGTTTTGTTGAGGAAAGAGTTTGTTGATTAAAGAGCGAGAGGGCCAGAAATAGAATAAGTTTCAAGCCAGATTTTCATGACAAAACTGCCTACATAAATGAACTTTGTGAGGTAGTTGATTTTGAGCTTTTACCCTCCCCTCACTGCTTTTGCACATCCTGGGTTTTATGCCTTTGATGTGAGTAAGGTTCCCTAATCGATTCTCATTCTCTGTGAGCTTCTGTTTAAAATGATTTAGAGCTGTAACCACCAGTGCCAATTGTTTAAAATAAGGCCCACTGCTGTGCAGCTGTAACCTCTATGAGAGTTACACATGCATGTGCAGGCTAAGTAAAAAAAAATATTGTGTGACTCAGCTTGGCATTTGTGCACAAGTAGGATATGAGCCCCAGATTAAATATGGTATATTCTGATTAGGAATTATAATAATTTGCAGATTCCAAAAAGAAATGAAAAACATATTTTTTACCTGAAGGTGTAAAATCTGTTGAGTTTGAACTGTTTTTGAACTTTGGAAAACATATGGCCAAATCATAGAAAACAAGTAGAAAGACAGTTTAAGGATCTTTCCCTACCAAAACGTTGGCCCAAACACATATTACACATATGTGCTCATATTTGTCCTGAAATATTTAGCATCTTTTCCTGAGTCAGCCTTAATTAAATTCAGGCGTTCAGCTACAATTCTGGCCAATTTAACTACTTTTGTACTTTTGTTGGCCAGCTAGCAGTTCAAGGACACCCCATAACAAATACACCCATTATGAGGGACTATCCATCTCCTGGGAGAGAAAGAAGGAGTGGGAAAAATCTTCACCAAGTAATTAGCTGCCTGACAATCATTGTGGTGTCAACCCAAAGAAGACAACAGGAGATAAGACAGACTTCTGGCTCCAGTACTCAGAGGGGGTGGGGGAAGGGTTATTTGAAGATGTAGAGGAAAGACAAGAGATGTGTGTTAGACATGGCCCTCATTAAGGGATGTCCCTAAAACGTTTTGCTTTTTCTCCTTCTGGTTTTGCTGATTCCCTTTCTAAGGCCTTAGGACACTGGGCACTTTACCACTGTAATGCAATGCAAAAGCGCACACACTCTACCTACACATGCTAGGAAGTGCTTCTTACTTGATTGGTTCATTGGAAAAAGGTACACCATGTATCCAGGGCTGGTACTGCACTGGCTGATGGTGGGACACAGCACTGATTGTGCCACCCGCCAGATTAGCCTCTCAAATATGTATCAAACCTGCCTTTGCAGGCCTGTGGGTGCACAGTCGCGCCTATGCTCAGGTTGGCATTTGTTACTCAGTAGCCAACCCTGAGTGGTCCTTCCACTATCACTAGATCACCCCTAGGGTACGCCCTGAGGGGTGGAGAAAGAGGTAGGCAAAAGGCAAGGAAGATACAAATGAGTGTTCCCTGCCTAGGTAGTGAAGATCCCCCATATGGGTTTTTCCTATCTAGGTGGTCGGCTCTTCTCATGGGAGAACGCACAGGTTTTGCTGATTCTCTTATAGTGGACTTAGGGTTCTGGGCACTTTTCCCTATAAATGCTCTGTGAAAGTGCAAGCACCCTTCCTACACACGTTAGGAAGTGTGATTAGCTGATGTTTTCAAACATGTGTCAAAGCCTGCCATTGCAGGCCTGTGTGCATTTGAACTTATGCTCAAGCTGGCCTTTCTAAACCACTGGCCATTCCTGAGGGGACCATTCACTACCACTAGGGCACCCCTGGGGTAAGTCTTAAGGGGGAAAGCAAGTGGTAGGTGAAAGGCAGGGCAGGTACACATGTGTTTCCTGCCCAGGTGCTGAAGATTAACCATGCGTGCTTTCACTACCTATGAGGTTCGCTCTTACCATATGTTAACATGAGGGAATGGTCGAAATTAATTCAAGCAGCGATAGTTGCTTACAGGGGAGCAGCCTCATAATGTTTCCTATCACTGGATTCACAATGACAAACCCTCTCCTGAGGTAAAGAGGATTTTGTCATTAATAGCTTAGAAATGCCACTTCTAGAAAGTGAAAAGAACAGATGATGTATGGAATTCTGAACTAATCAAACATTCACCCCAGTCACATATCTAGACTTAAACCATTGTTTTTTTTTTTGCTCACCCCACTTTGGACCCAGCCCTATGCAAATCAGTCTTGACTCTGTTCCCCATGAGAACAGTCCAGAGCGAACTGCCAAGCTAGGTCCTCCCTGTACTGGGAACAAGCATCCTGGGACTGGTTTTAGTGTATCACCCCTTATCTGTCAGGATAGCTTGAGTCCTCTGGTGCATTGAGCACTGGAAAAGGAAACACAAAGAGATGATGAAAGGAGTGCTGAAACTTTTCAGACACAAACCCCCAGTCACAGATCTGGGTTGAATCCATCATCGTTATTTAGCTCACTTCGCCACCTCAGTTCATACCCAGCTATAAGCAAATCAGTCTTGACCCAGTACCTCATGGTAAAAGTCCAAACCGAACTGCCAAGCCAGAACTTCCCTGGACCGGAAAGAAGCATCCTGGGACCGGTTTCAGGGTACACCCCTCATCAGCCAGGCAAGCTTGAATCAAGTGGGAAATTGAGCACGGGACCCACGTCTGGGCATACCCTGCCAACTTAGGGCGAATAAAGCAAACACAAAGAAATGATAAACGGAGCGCTGAAACTTTTCAGGCACTCATCTCCAATCACAGATCTGGGTTGAATCCATCATCGTTCTTTAGCTCACTTTGCCACCCCAGTTCAGACGTAGCCATATGCAAATTAGTCTTGACCCTGTGCTGCAGGGAACAGTCCAGACCGAACTGCCAAGCCAGATCCTCTGTGGACTGGAAACAAGCATCCTGGGTCCAGGTTAAGGGTAACACCCCTCATCATCCAGGCTAGCTTGAATCCAGTGGCAAAGTGAGCAAGGGACCCACGTCTGGGCATACCCAGCCAGCTTAGGGCAAATAAAGCAAACACAAAGAGATGATGAATGGAGCGCTAAACATTTTCAGACACTCACCCCCAGTCACAGATCTGGGTTGAATCCATCATCGTTCTTTAGCTCACTTTGCCGCTCCAGTTCAGACGCAGCCATATGTAAATCAGTCTTGACCCTGTGCCTCATGGGAACAGTCCAGACTGAACTGCCAAGCCAGATCCTCCCTGGATGGGAAACAAGCATCCTGGGACCGGTTTTGGGGTTACACCCCTCCCCTATACTTTACAGAACTGGGCTTGTACCGGAAGACACAGTGTGGAATCCCTTGAGAGAACAACTATCACCCTCAGCCCGCTTCTACTCTGCATACTGTGGGTGAACCTCCTGAGTAGTGACCAAATCTCATTTGTCGACTGCCATCTAATTAGCCCTGCTACCTACCCCCCTTCTCTCTAGGGACCCTGTTTAAGTGTGACTTATATCCAGCCTGTGGGGTTAGGGTGGTCAGGACTAGCTGACTGGAGGAGGAGGGCTTGGGCCACTGGGTCTGCATGTACATTATCAACTTACCTGCTGGATACCAGTACTCCACATTAGGGTGCTGTGTGCTTGTATGTGTGCAAGTGCACTCCATACCTGTCTGCCTGATATCCATGGCACCACAAATCAGTGTTGAATGAGTACGTGGGAATGACAAGCTGTTATTACTTACACTTCAAGCTGATTCCTTGGCAAAAAAATACATTTAACATTGGTTTTTATCCGTGCAACCTTGGCCCACAGTGCTGCTTAAAATTGTAGTAATCATTAGTGTGTACACTTTCTGATTTCGTTGTGATCTGGGGTGCACTTTATACCTGTGTTGTATTGAATTATTATTATTGCGTGGGCTGTGGTCTGACAATGTCTCTCACTGCAAAAGGGTGCTGGGGGTAGAGTAGGATCTTTCCCAAGTGTGCTTATTACTGATGTCATTTTAACATGGTTAGGCATAGAACTGCTAGTGATATTTCCTAATCTTATGTATGCCCAGAAATACATATTGTTCGTGTTGTATTAATTAATGTGTGTATTGAGCACAAACTTTATTTGCATACACCACACAAGAAGTCTCTTTTATGATGCTCATTGTATTTATTGTGGGAGAGTGGTGTGCCAATGCTTTGCAAATTGCCTCTGTGATAAGCCTTACTGCTCAGTGTCAATCTACCCAAGGGTGGGGGCAGGTTATACAGTGAGTGTAAAAACCTGCCCCTGATGGAATGGTAGGTTCTGCCTGGCTAGGGCCTTACCTCAGCCAACGAGAGCGTGCCAGTTCCAGCAATCTGCCTAGGTGGAGTCTGGCTCAGAGGAAATATATTTTCTAATGTTGCTTCACATTGCCATTTTGAAACTCCCAGAGGTTTGAGCAGTGGGGTTGGAGTGTCCATGGGCTCCTACCTATAAGTACCAGTGAAGGGTTGGGGCTGATGTGGCATTTATGGATTGGGTAGAGACTACTACCTTTTCAAACTGTTCACCTCCATTTTAAACCCCTACACAGGGAAGACAGTTAGAGAATAAGAGGAGAAGCAGGAAGAGGAAGGATGAACCCACAGGATTGATGGCACCATATCTAGAGTGTGGGGACACTCTGAACCTGTAACTCTTGGACTATTTGTTGGACTGTGTCCCTAGCTTACAGCACTGCCCCTCTCACTTTAGGGGCCAATATACATTTACCTGCTGGGGGCCCTGAGGAATGTAGGCACCCATGGGATTCTGTTGGTTGATCCTGGCTGGACCACACTGGTACCATGCAGATAGCTGAAGGTCTGTGACTGTGGGGAGAGCAAGCACGAAGAGGGGTCTGACATAAAATCTTTGGGGGTTGCTTCCTGGAAGAATGTAGGTCAGAAGTCTGCAATATCTGGACAGGAGGACAGTTCCATAAACCAGCAAATAGTCTCAAAACTATGTCAAGCTAAACACACAGTTTCAATAATTTAAACCTTGACTTGTGGTATCTATTGCACAGAGCAAAAAGGCTTAACTTAGGAAAAGTGCATAACGTACTTAGCGGTATCAAAAAAATTAAAAAGTCAAAACACAACATAATAGACATCCCACAATTAATTTTGCAACATTAAGAACATTTAATAGGAAAAATAACAAAAAATATGTTTTATTAAATGAATAAAGGTAGCAAAGAAATTAACTAGCCTGTAATCTAGGGGCTTTTGAAAGCATTGATGCAAAAAGTGGTAAGAAAAAGCAAAATACCAATTAAAACTCACAGGGACAAGGGCCTAGGCTCGATTTCATGCTGAATGTAATAGAGTAGATGTTGGATAAACCAAGTGGGTCACCCAGTTAAAGTGTTTACCTGCTGACTCAGTTTACTTTTTGTAAGTTTATATCCTCCAGCAGGGAATTAGATATTTTTCATGCCTTGCAATTTCTACGTTTGGACTTCAGGCCTGATTTAGATCTAGGTGGACAGGTTATTTGTCACAACGGTGATGGATATGCTGTCCACTGAAATATAAATCTGATTATATCCTACAGGATTTATGTTTAGTCAGACTGGATATCCGTTACTGTTGTGATGGAGTAACCCATCCGCCAAGGTCTAAGTCAGGCCCTTAACCTCTTTTTTGGAACTCAAAATTCTCCAGCAGGATAAGGCTGCATTTAGTCTCTGGGCAGATCAAGGGAAAGATGGATACCTTTGCTGGGAGATCCAGTTGATACTCCGGTGGTCTTGAAAGTTGAAAAACATCTACATCTGAGCCGGGGCAAAGCTTGCAAAGTTTCACTCTGCAGAATTCCGCATAGTTACCAAAAAACTCTGCATAATTCCACAGAGTTCCACAGGTGGGCGGAGTATTGCCCGGCCACCTTTTAAGACGTTATCTTTTTACCATTTGCTTTGCGTTGAGCCGGAAGAGATGAGATTGGCTAGCATGTCCAAGCACATGAAAGCAGCAAAGCAGCATCCATCTCTCTCACTCCAGCTCACTGCTTTGCCAACTAAGAGCTCATCGAACCAACCCATGCCAGAATTTTCATCGCTTGTCTCACACTCTCAGCTTGGAATCTGACATCATCACATAAACAACACCATCGGCATCATCACGCCGATGCACAGAGATGACAAACATCCTCCACCAAGCAGCAAAGACAAAAATCATAAAAACAAATATGTGCAGCATGTGCCAATGGGAATGGGGATGTCTCTTGACAGATAAATAATGGTAAAGGATGGATTTATTTCACCGCATAGCGAGATCACATTGCACGCGGTCATGGAACTCCATGTGGCTCGCACGGAGCGGTGATAACAAATGATACGAGAGTAAGCAGGTAATCACCCAATCAGGGTCCCTGCTCATCCAGCCACATCACAGCATATTAATAGTTATAGTACCCATAATATTTTATCACTGCCAGCTGCATCACAAACACACTTCGTAGGATAAAATGCCAGTCCAAGTAAAGTTGTTGCACATGATGTGAGGACAGCTGGCAACAATTCACTTTTCTGCCACTTACTCATTTCAATACTTACCTCATTGGGGGAGATATTTTTTACATCGCATGCAATACATCTCATGCCATTGCAACACGGTCATTACAACGACTTGCTGTAGGTGGCAGAAGGTGTTAGATTTAAAATCCAACACCTTCCCTACTGTTGCACAGACTGGAGTTGGAATAGTAAATTACACTATTCCAACATCCAGCGCCCCCTACAGCAAGTAGTTGTAACGACTTGCGTTGTAATGGTATGCGATGTAACAACGCAGTTGTTGTAACAGCCATGTTGTAATGGCATGTGATGTATCTCATGCGTTGTAACGTGCCATATTCCCTCATTGGGTCCTCCATCCTTCACACTTACTCCCACACTCTTTTTACGCAAAAGTTAATCATACATTTCTTATGTCTTATATATATATATATATTAAAATGCATAAGCCGTATACGTATGAATAATCTAAAATACATGACATATGTAAAAATATTAACACAAAACTATAGCACCGTTGTAAAACGACTGGGGAAAAACATTGACAATCCCAACGTAATTTTGGTTTGCCTGAAAAATTCCACTACCATTTGGACGGCTGGTTTACTGCAGCTTTCACAGCTTCAAAATACTCTTTTAATCTGTGTTTTTCTTTTTATTTAAATGTCGGCAAAATACAAGTCTGTATGTACCTCCTGAAAGTTATCTGCCTCTTCACCCTATAGTACAGTAGAAAATGTTACAGGACCTTGGCTGAGGGTGCAACTTACTTCCAGCTTGGATTGAGGGAGAAATGGAAGGGAGCTGCATATCATTCCAGGCAAGTTTTGACAATCCTGGCCCAATGAGTCTGACATAGACGATAAATATCAAGATGAATGTTTACTGCTCTACTTGCTCCAGTTTATATTCCCAAGGAAGCCCTGCTGTGCTGCTACATATGTACCTACGGCTCAGGGGCTAGGGCCCAGAATGCATTTATGTACACATCTAGTACAGCAGTGTCCAGAACCTTGGTATCCCTCCTCAAACTAAAATGCGGTTTCTTGTCGGCTCTTCCTTTCACAGACCAGCAAAACCAAAAGCAAACGCATCCATACGATCTGTCTCCCTCCTGTTTTTCAAACTCTCCAAAGCCAGCCAGTCTTCTTCACACTTTTAAACAATCAGAACAGCAAGCTCTACTGTCATTGCTCTTCTGTTTTTTGCTTGTATGGCGAGTGCGGCGGTAAACTCCACTCCCAGTTTTTCCAAACTCTGTGCTCCAAGAATGGTACGGAGTGGCAAAATTCCACATACTCCGCTGGGGAAGCGAAGTTCGCCGCCCACCCCTATCTATATCACATGTTTTCAAACTTTCCAGAGTACTCTTAGTCAATCCTATGGATCCCAGTACCAGCGTGACACTTTTTGGTGGGGTGTAGAATTCACTCCAGAAGAGGCCACGAGCAGGGCCCAGTTCAGGTCCAATTGCAGCTGGTCAGCTGGTCACTCCAGGAAAAGGGCCTTTTGCACCTTTTGATGTCCAGCTAGCCAAATTTCAACCACCTGGCCCCTGCAGCACACTTCTTAGTCTTCTATCAATCAAGATATAATCACTCAATCATCATGATCTGTTAATTCAAACAGCCAGCTCTTGAGTTCTTTACTGAATTGCTAGAACATTAGTGCAGTTCTATGGTGCAGCATAAGTTTATTCCAGGCTTTAACCTCCAGGCGTGAGAATGAGTGTCCTCCACTGTTGGCTCGGCAGATTCGGGGGTGTCTGCAAGGAAGAGGGAGGCAGGTCATAGGGGTCTGGTTGGTTAGTGGAAGGTCATGCATTAGTTGATATATGCTGGTTCATCTTTGTGCATGGAATTGTATGCAGGGTCAACATCTTGACCTCACATCTGGATCGGGAACCAATGAAGCTTCTTGAGGTGGGGTGTGATGTGGGTCCATCTGGGGAGGTCGAGGGTAAGTCTTGCAGCTTGGTTTTGTATATTCTGTAGTCTCTTCAGGAGGCATGGGGTGATTCCTACATAGAGTGAGTTCCTGTAAGCTGGCCTGCTGGTGACGAGGGACTGCGTGAACATACTTCTTGTGTTGACTTGAAGCCACTTGAAGATCTTGCGGAGCATGCGTAGGGTGTGGAAGCAGGTGGATGAGACTGCGTTTACCTGATTCTTCAGGGATAGCTTGCTGTCCAGGATGATGCTGAGGTTGCAGGCATCATCTGTCGTAGTTGGGAAGGAGCCAAGTTCAGCAGGCCACCATGCGTCGTTCCATGGTGAGGAGTTGTTCTCAAAGATGAGTAATTCGGTTTTGTCCATGTTGAGTTTGAGACAGTTGTCCCTCATCCCCTTAGTGATGGAATTCATGCATCTTTAGAAGTTGGCTCTTGTGGTGTAAGGGTCTTCTGACAGTGAGAGGAATAGCTGGGTGTCGTTGGCATAGGAGATGATTTTCAGTCCGATTAATCTGACGATGTTGGGCAGGGAGTCATGTAGGTGTTAAAGAGGGTTGGGCTGAGGGATGATCCTTGAGGGATGCCGCAGTTGTTCTTATTGGATTTTGAGGTGAACGGTGGGAGACAGATTCTCTGGGTGCTTCCGGTGAGGTATGAGGTGATTCATTTGAGGGCATCTCTATGGATTCTGATGTAGTGGAGTCTGTTGATCAAGATGTGATGGGAGATGGTGTTGAAGATGGCTGACAGGTCCAGGAGAATTAGGGCTGCCATTTGGCATGGTCCAGGAGGACTCTGATGTCATCGGTGGTTGCGATCAGGGTTGTCTCAGTGTTGTGGTTGACTCTGAATCCTGAATGAGAGGGGTCCATGAGGTTGTATTGCTCCAGGTGTTTGGTGAGTTGCTGGTTGTTTGCCTTCTCAAGAACCTTTGATGGAAAGGGCAGCAAGGAGGTGGGATGGTGGTTCTTTGGTTCTCTGGGTCGGCAGAAGTTTTCTTCAGGAGGGGACTGACTTTAGCATGTTTCCAGTCTTCAGGGAAGGAGGACGAAGAAATGGATCCATTTAAGACCTTCTTGAGTTCACCACCAATCATCTTACTCCTGAGGTTGAAGATGTGGTGTAGACAGGGGTCTGTGGGTACTCCTAAGTGCATGGAGTTCATGATGGAGAAAGTGGCTTGAGTTGTGAGTTGGTCTCAATGGGTGAGCACATGTTCAGGGTCTGTGTTCATGGGTGTGAGCAGGCTGATGCTGTCGGCAGCAGAGAGTTGAGGTTTGAAGGTTTCGTAGAAAGTTAAGATTTTGTTGTGGAAAAAGTATGCTAGGTTGTCACACAAGTCTTGGGAGGGAGAGATTTTGTTTCTGGTGGCTGTGGGGTGGAGAACTTCCTCATGAGGGTGAAGAGCTCCCTGCTGTCAGTTTGTTTTGGCTTCAATGCAGTTTGTATAGTTGTTCTTCTTTGTTTCTTTCAGGAGGCGGTGGTACTGGTTTAGTGCTGTCTTGAAGGTCGTGTGGTCTCCTGTCTCTTTACTGGTGTGCCACTTCATTTCTAGTTACCTGCAGTTGCTTTTGGTGGATTTCAACTCTGCGGTGAACCACTTGTCTCTTTTGGTCTTGAGAACAAGTGGGAGCAGGTCCAGTGCTTCAGGTTTACAGACATTTTATAGACAGTAGGTTCAGTTTTCCTCTGTTCTTCCAAAGGCCTAGATGTGTTCCAAGGAGCTGCGAGTGAGACACCAATTTTCTACAATTCAGTAGCTAGTGGGTGAGGGTGACACTCTGTAACCAATGAGAAAAAAACTTCTCAAGGACAAAACATTCCTCTTTTGAAGTACATCTTGTTTGCCTTACTGCAAACTACCCCACAGTGCACTGTACTTTGTGAAATCCAACATGGCAGAACGCTTATGGATCTGGAAGAAGCTGGTTGCCCATCCACTGGGGGCAAAGGAAATGAGCAGTCCCATTCTCATCAACCATACCCAACTGGTTCTAGAACCAGTTCCCCCATACACTGGAATGGAGCTAAGTTGGCTGTAGTTGGCCCTGGGATCAAAGCATCCCTCTTCCCAAGATCTCATGTTCACTTAAGTAGGAGTGAGTAGGCTTCAACCTGGTCCTTGCCAAGTTGGTGATGTTCCTGAAGCATCCAGAAATGCCTTCCCTGAGAGATGATGTGTCACATACCTCACACCTAGGTTTTCCTGTCAAAAGGACCAAGCCATTGTTTTTTCTCTGGGAGTAGTTCTCACATCTCATCAGGAGGAAATCACTGGCAGGAAGGGCAGATGTATGCAGGCTAATACTAATTAGCCAATTGGAGAAACAGGCTAGAAAAGTATAACTTTCTAAATGTTACTTTCTGTTTATTTAGCAAACATCCAACTACACAACTGAATTGAATTTTTAGTAAATATTTAAAACAGTGGTTGCATGGGATCTGTAGCTTATACTAAAATAAAAATAATGGGGGTGTGGCTAAGATGGCGGCGGAGTGAGACGCGTTTCTCTGTCTCTCCGGTGCCGCCCGATTATCGCTTTCACTATCTGGCCCCCTGATGCCCATCTGAGCCTGCCGTGGTGCCCTGCTGAGTGTGCTGCTTACCTGGTGCCTCCTGCGATCCTATTTCTGGGGAGAGTCGGCGATCTGTGAGCTCCGCGGGAGCATCCGGCCCCGGCCTTGCTGCGGCCCGGCGGCCTTGCTGACCTGGACAGAAGGCTTCGATCGGCGGCGTGGAGAGGCGTTGGGTGCAGCAGGGGAGTCCTGAGGCGGTCTGGAGGCAGTGACAGCGCTGACTGGGGCTCGCACCTTGGTTGGCCCGGAGCCGGCGCGGATGCGGTGGTGTGGCCTGCTCCCTGGCCACCATTCGCATCACTGGAGGGATCGGCCCAGCGACTTCCGGCCCTGTGGCCTCTCGGCGTGGACCCGCGCCCTTTGCAGTCCCAGCGGACTGCGGAGCCCTGGTGGCAATTTGGCGGTGAGTGCTGCTGGGAAGGGGAGTGCTCACTGTAGGATGGAACTGCTCGGTCCGCACCTCGGCAGACGGCGGGCTACGTGCTTGGGGAGCGCGCGTGTGTCCTCACTGCAAGGCCCCGTGGAGTGCTCCTGAGTGAGACGGTCTGCGCCCTCCCTGTGTTTTGTGTGGCAACTTTGGGGTGCGAGCTGTGGCTGTGCACTCCCCCCCTGCCTGGACGCTAACTGGATTTGCTGGTGGCTTTGGGCCTAGAAGGCCGGCAATATTGATTTCTGGGGGCCAGCTCTCGGCCCGTGAGTTGGCAGGCGGCACCCCCTTGCCTGAGCTGCACTATGAGAGCCCGGTGGTGGAGTCTTCTGGGGCCTACGGTGCGGGGGTGCGCCGCTCTTGACGTGGTGGCGGTGCACTCTGCCCTACGGCTGTGGGGGGGTGGCTGTCCTCATGGAGGTGGTGCTCTGCCCGTGTGTCGACGGCCGGTGTGGTGGTGGTGGCCCTGCTGTGTGCTGGGGGTGGGCTTCGGAGGTGACCTAGCGCTGTCCACGTCCCTCCTGGTTCGCAGACCCTGCTGGTCTGGTGGCTTCGTGGGTGCTACGTTTCACTGCTATGTCGTCCACCAAACATAGGCGAGACAAGACCCAAAAAGACGCTTTGCAGAAGATAGCGGGCCCGTCCTCTTCCCAATCGGATCCAAGTTCGCCACCGCCTGAGGATAGTGATCTGCCGGCCACTAAGGCGTTTATGCTTGACCTATTCTCCGCCATTAAGGAAGATATCCTGGAGCTTCGCACCCAGCTCTCCTCCGATCACCGTGAGGTGCTGCGCGACGTGGACACCCTTGGGTTGCTCATTGCTACTGTGGAGGAGCATGATTTGGGGTGTGAGGATGATTTGCATCAGCTCCAGCAGGATGTCATCCGACTCACAGAGCAAAACCTTGATCTGCAGGCCCACGTCGAGGACCTTGAAAACCGTTCTCGACGGAATAACATCAGAATCCGGGCTGTGCCATGGAATGGAGAAGGGGACGATCTCCGTGACTATGTTCTCCAGCTCTTTCGGCAGATCTTGGGAGAGGGAGAAAAGCGGGAAATTCAGATGGATCACGTGCACCGTGTTGGCTTGCCGAGGGGTGCTAACGCGCCCCCACCGGACATTCTGGTGTGCGTGCACGATTTCCAGCTTAAGGAGCAAATCCTTCGGAAGGCTTGTGATCTCAACCCTGTGCAGTTTCAGGGTCACCAGCCCACACTCTTTCAGGACTTAGCTGCTTCCACCCTGGTTAAACGTCGGGAGTTTAACCCCATCACTAATCATCTTTGTGAGAAAGGCATTCCCTATGTGTGGGGTCACCCGTTCCGTCTTATCTTCAAATATCAGGGCAAACTCCTCCAGCTTCATTCTTTGGCTACCGCTTATGAAGTCCTGGGGTTGGACTGGCCCTCTTCTCCGGCTGGGATGGCTGGCGCTCCCTCGCGGCTGCGCAGGCGCTCGGATGGCTGGCAGCGAGTTGGGCGATCCCCTCAGACCTCAAGATCCGATGTGTCCACTGGTCTTATGGAGAGGGAGGCGGCTGTCACATCAGTGGCACAGGCGACGTACATCAACGGCGTTCCATGAGCTACGTGTGGCTGGCATCAGGTGGGCTCCTTCTTTGCGCCAGAGGGGAGAGGACTTTGGTTGAGCGTTCTTATCATCAACTACCCCTTGGGGGTTGGATGTAAATCACCTTCAGTGAGCCCGGTCATTTTCCATGGTGCCATGTTCCCCTCATCGTTTGATCTTTGTGACAGACTGTTTTCCCTTCCCGGGGCTCCTGTGTCCTGTTTTTTGGATCTGTATTTTCCGTGTTTGTTGTGGCCTATGGGTTTGGGAGAGGGGGGTGGGGTTGAGGGGGTGGGGTTGTTCTTGGGAATGTGTTGGGGCTCTGCATCAGTTCTCACTTGGGTTTGGGAGATGTATGTCCTGGGGTTACTGCCCTCCTGCCCACCTTATCGCTCTGGTGTTCTGCGATTAGGTCATGGCTCTTCCCTCCACGACTTCTATGGGTAGGAGCCTAAAGGTGGTGAGCCTGATTGTTAGGGGCTTAAATAGTCCTGTTAAACGTTCTGCTATCCTGTCCCTCCTGGAGGACACGGGGACGACGTGTGTCTGTTTTAGGAGACTCATCTCCTTTCTAAGGACATTAAGCGGATGAGAGACAAGCGCTTCCCTCTACGGTTGTGGTCTTCAGGCGCGGTTAAAAAGCATGGGGTTGCAATCCTTTTTAGTGCGCACGCTCAGTGTAAAGTTCTCTCCCATGTTGCCGAGATTAAGGGGAGATTCCTTGCGATCCGTGTGCAGTGGGGGGACACGCATTTCACTATAGGGTCATTGTATGCCCCGAACGAATATCAGGAACCCTTCCTGAGAACGGCCTTTTCTGAGGTTTTGGCTTCCCCTGACGCCCTGATTTTGGTGGGTGGGACCTGAATGTGGTGATGGATACGTGTATGGATAGGTCTGAGCAGCGGACCCATCTTATGGGTGCCCTATTGCAGGGGGGAAGCAGTGGATGAGTAATGGCGGTTTACATGATGTCTGGCGCGTACAATACCCCACTGAGCGAGACTACACTTACTATTCTGCAGCGCATAAAACTTATGCCTGCCTCGACCATTTCTTCGCCTCCACATCCCTTTTGCCCTGCTTATCTGATGCGGTTATCACCTCCCGCTCACTCTCCGACCATGCCCTCATGTCGGTGCAGCTCAACTCTCCTGATACGCGTCCCCTGCCTCCCGGTTGGCGTCTTTGCGCAATTCTTTGCTACACTCGGAATCAGTAGTTAATCGTATAAGGGACACGATCGTCGCTTACCTGGCAGATAATGACCAAGGGAGTACGTCTTTGGCAGCTGTTTGGGAGGCCCTCAAGCTGGTAGTAAGGGGAGAATTCATCGTGCTGACGGCTGCGTTCAGGCGTTTGCGTAAGGCTAAGCGAGCAGAGCTGGAGAAGGAGGTGGGAGCTTTAGAGTCTATCCACAAAAGTACAGGGGTGCCTAGGGTGTGTAGGGAGCTTGAAATGAAACGGCGCATGCTGAAGCATTTAGACCTCGATAGGGCCGAACATGCACTTCTGCGCTTGCGCCATAAATTTTACCTGTGTGGGGATAAAGGAGGGCGGCTGTCAGCCCATAGGCTGCGAGCGAGCGCACAGCGGACAGCGATACAATCCATTAGGGACTCCCATGAGGTTGAGCATACCGCTGACGCCCTTATTGTGGATTCTTTCCACCACTTCTATCAGCGCTTGTATAGCAGGGAGGCGACCGGATCAGTGGGGAGGGAGGCGTACCTCGCATCCTGTCGCATTACACCGTTGTTTGCATCCTCGGCCGATGCGTTGGAGTCCGCCATCCGCATTGAGGAAGTCGTATCTGCGATAGCCCGTCTCAAGATAGCCAAATCGCCTGGGCCGGATGACTTTTCCACTTTGTTTTTTAAAACCTTTTACGTTGAGCTGGCTCCGCTTGTAACACATCTTTTCAACTCTTTTCTGGATACTGGGGAGGTAACTCCCTCCATGTCGGAAGCCACGATTACGGTCATCCTTAAGCCCGGGAAGGATCCGAGGGAATGTGGCTCGTATCGGCCAATTCCCCTCTTAAATATAGACGCAAAGTTATTTGCGAGCATTCTGGCGGCGCGCCTTAGCCCTCTGATGGATGGTATCATAGACCCGGATCAATCAGGCTTTATTCCTACAAGTCAGGGTGGGGACAACACCAAGCGCATTCTCCATCTCATTGACCTGGTTCACCGGTCTCAGGCTTGTCTACTCTCCATCGACGCCGAGAAGGCCTTTGATCGCGTGGACTGGGATTACCTGTTTGCCGTTTTGCGAGCTTTTGGTCTCGGTGAGAACTTTATTCGCTGGGTGCAATTTCTTTACGCAGCCCCTAAGGCATCGGTGCGAGTGAATGGGTGTAGGTCATCCCTCTTCCCATTTACAGGGGGACGAGGCAGGGGTGCCCCCTGTCTCCGCTATTATTTGCACTCTATATGGAGCCCTTTGCCCAGCGAATACGCTCGAATCCGGATATTGAGGGTATTAAGTTTGGCGCCGACATACACAAAATCAGTCTATATGCGGACAATGTTATTCTCTCCCTTATCCACCCGCACACCACCCTGGGGTACCTGGCGATGGAGCTTCATGATTTTGGAATAGTGGCAGGGTTTAAAGGGAATCTCTCTATCCCTGAGGAAGAGGTTCATGACTTGCAGTGGTGCCTTTGCCTTCCAGTGGGTGCGTTCTGACATTCCCTTTCTAGGTATCCGGTTGACCTCTTCCGTTGCTAAAACTGTCACCCTCAACTATAATCTGCTGGTGGATCAAACTACCAGGTCGCTATCCGATTGGTCTTGCCTTAATCTGGCCTGGTATGGGAGACTCACGGCGATAAAAATGACTGTGCTTCTGCGAGTCCTTTATTTGTTTCAGATGCTCCCGGCGCAGCCTCTGCCGGGTATTCTCCAGAGGCTGCAGGGGCTTCTTAATAAGTTTTTGTGGAATAATAAGAGACCGAGGCTCCCCTTATCCCTTGTTACTTCGCCGAAGGCCGCGGGGGGGCTGGGCTTTCCGCTCTTGAGTGCGTATTACCAAGCCTCTTACCTACGTTATATCGCGGAGTGGAATCGGCCGCTGTCCAGCAAACACTGGAATTTTATGGACCAGACGGTCGCGGGGTGTAATATATGGCGTGAACTCTGGTTTCCACGGAAGCATAGGGCATGGGGCCTCTACTCGTCGCCAGTGACTTCAGTTGGCTGGCTCTAGGGGTTGGACCACGTTTTCATCCCCTATGACCTCTATCGTGGACAATCCTGACTTTCCGCCGGGATGTGCGTCTCCTGTCTTTCAGCGATGGAGAGAGGAGGGGTGTAAGAGAGTGGGCTCCCTCTTTGATTCGGACGGCGTGATCCCCTTCGCCCAACTGCGTAAGGACTATTTTGACTTGCCGAAATCTGACACCTTCCATTACTCGCAGCTAGCACACTGGGTGACCCAACCTTCTAACTTCGCCTCGATGTCACGTCCCTTGACCACTTATGAGCTCTGGTTGGTTTGTAAGAAAGATGACCGGAAACTCATATCGGAATTGTATGCAATGATAATGGCGCGTCCTAAGCAGCAGTGGTCAAAGGCGCAGGTTAGGTGGGAGACTGAGTTGGGGCGCCCCCTAACACACAAGGAATGGGAGCATATTTTCTACCACGCCCATCATAAAGCGTCTGATACTGTGGGAGCGGAATCTGCTTATAAGATGGTGGCATACTGATACTATACTCCGGCGCGCATTCAATCTTGGGATCCGACTAAATCCGGCCTCTGCTGGCGGGGGTGTGGTCATCCTGGCACCCTAGTCCACTTGCTGTGGCTCTGCCCGAAGCTGGTGCGGTATTGGGCGGCGATTCTGGATGATCTTGATGAGGCGTTCCAGATCACGTTCCCACGGGATACTGCATACACGCTGTTGGGTCTCCCTCACCCCAGGTCCTTTCCCTTGCGCTCGTTGCGGGGCAGGCAACTTGCGTTAGCATTGCTTGCGACACAGCAAGTTCTTCTGGCGCAGTGGGGTTCTCCGGCTGCGCCGGGCCCGAGGGACTGGATATGGAGGCTATGGCACCTTCTCGCGATGGAGCGCCTGTCGCTCGGCGTTGATGGGAAAGGGTCAGAATATGCTAAACTCTAGAGTCCTTTCTTGCAGCTTCTGTCAAAGGAATTGAGGGAAGTCACATGCCCAAAATATTTGCAAATTCTTCAGCTTATCCCTTTGGAACCGGCAGGGGCCACTGAGGCAGTTTGACACATCTCTGATTAGGACTGTTGACCACGGGGTTTAGGCTTGGAGGATTGAGACTGATGCGGAGAGGGTGGGAATTTTGGCGGGGTTGAGGGTTGGGGGTTTCTCTATTTGTTTTGTTTTCAATTTTTATAAAAGTGATACATGAGCAATTGCCTTGCAGGTCGGTTCTACACTAAACCATCTTCTTGCGGGGTCGTCCTCTGGGCTGTAGACCTGTGCGCTGTGTACTGACCATTCTGTTTCGCTCTGCCGGCCGATGGATGTAGGTAGTTGAGCTGTGTTCTTTGGATGCGTATCATGTAATAAAAATGATTGATTCTAAAATAAAAATAATATTTTAACTGTACTTTTTTCTTTCTAGAAAAAGATTCAGCCCTATACAGCGAAAGTAGCTTTTGAGGGCTAGTTGCTGGAGGAACAAACCTACTTGTACTTCTTACACAGCCTACTTTTAAACATCAGGCATCCTATATTATGGGAGCAAGGCTTATTTAGAAACGAATAATTTAAGATTAGTGCATTAGCCCTATGAGGAGGTGGGTTCCAGAGGCAGCATAAATGCCAGAACCCTCTGACAACCTGAGTAGGTAAGGGGGAAAATGTTACATTCCTGCCTGAGTGCTCATAGTTGTGAGCCGGGTGCACAGGGGACGTAAAATACCATGTGGAATAGAACCAGCCATGCAGTAATTCGATAGTGTGCACTGGTGCTCCAGAGGCAAGAGCTCCTGTGTCAGGAACCCACCAGCCAGCAGGTGTATGAAACAGGCTGAAGAGGAAAAGAAAAGTAAAACTTTACCAACCAATGGAGGCCATATAAAAAGAAAACGCTTTGAGCTGAAGTCATGCCCTAAAAGAAAATGAAAATATCTGTGTTGCAGTGCCCCAAGAAGGCAGCAGCACCACAAATAGTGTTTTGTATGGCTCTGTGGGTTGCGAGAAATATACCAGGCTTCTATGAGAGCATTCCCCACAATTTTGAGATGTTGAAACCCTAGGTCTCCCAGTAGCTAGGATCAGGGAGACAATAGGAGATATAAATGAACTGCAATATTTTAGAGTCCATCATATCCTGAGAAGTGCAAGAAGAGGAAATAGGGAGCAAAAGCTCAGGAGAGTGGCATCAATGCTGATTTTCCTTATGGGAACAGTCCTTGGGGTCTTAAATTGGATCCAGAGTTGCATATGCACCTACAAAACAGGACAGGCACTCTTATACCAAAAGACACAGAGAAGAATTGAATGTGGGTAGTTTAAATTTAAAATAATGTTATTTATTGCACAGTATAATGTGAAGATGCCAGGAGATTCTGCACTGTTAACACCACTTTGTTAGACAATACATTATAGGGGAGGGCTTGAAAAATACTGATGAGGTGCACTGAAGATGAAATTGACAATCTCTCTCTTAATCCGCAATGGGGAAACTAAATACAATTGATTATTAGTATTAATTGAATCTGATATGACAAAGTAGGGGACCTCATTGTCTGATGGTTGGAATTGGCTCTATGCATTTTATTTTATGTCCACACCTTTCCTTGATATATTTAGCAGGGTAGAAGGCTATGATCTACATCAGCGGTTCTTAACCTTTTGAACTCTGTGGACCCCCAATGAATTAAAAGTGAAAACTGGGGATCCCCACTGAGTCATTATTGGAAGCCAGCGACCTCCAGCCTGAGCAATCTTCCTGATTTGGACCTCAAAACAACACATAAAAATACAAAAACAAGTATACATCAAGCAAATGCTGAAATACGTAAATCATTTGTATAATTCACAATCAAAAATAGAAAAAGTTTTCAAATTGTTAATGTTGCTTACTTATGTGACTATACTTTATTAATTTTAATTGATTATTCTTAATATTATTTAATTTTATTAAACAGTTTGTTTGGGATAGGGGTTAAAAACCACTGATCTACATGGTTTCTCATCTCCTGTCAGCATTATATTAGTGATATGACTAATGCCCTTTGTTCATTTCCAGTAGCTTGTTTAAGCAATTGCACTTTATTCATTATGTACTGTTTTGTAGTCCAGTGAAGCCAGTGGCATTATATGTAGCATGCACAGTAATAGCACGTAATGAAATTGATGTAAGAGGTTTCTTGGGACTTCTCAATGTAATCACACTTCAGTTAGCATGCACTTTAATGATGTTTAAAAACGATTTGAAAACAATCTGCAGGATTGAATGTTTCAGTAGGCCTATAACAGTGATCAACAATAATTGCATTTACGCTTTATGTGCATTTACACTTTAGTTGTTATGCAGCTGATGATGATTAAGGAGAAGAACTAGAATTATGCATATTCTGAATGCACTTTATTAGGTCTATTATAGAGATCAACTTTAATGGCATGTGCTCTTAAATTGCATTTGTACTTTCATTGTTATGCACCTTATGAAGGCTGAGAAAACAACAAGAAGTATGCATATTTTAGATGTCAATGAATACAGCATAAAACCAATATAGTAGTGTAGGACCACAGGTTTGCAAGGTCATATTCATTCACAAAGTCATACCGTAGTACATTAAAGATGAGTAGAATGGTGTTTGCGAAATGCTGTTATTGAATTAGGCTGTTGAGCACATATTTAAGTGAATCATCCAAAAATGAAAATGAAAGAAAACAAACAGTAATGGGATTGAATGTAACCAAGACTTTGAAACAAACAATGGTCTGCCTTCTTAATACCGCCACTCACTAGGTGCATGTTGGGAATTTTACAGCTAACTATTCTGCACTTGGTCCAATAAAAGGCTTTCCAAAACACGCCAGCCATGTTTTGCACTTGAGATTGAAAAGTAAGAATTAAGAAATAAAATCACAGATTGTTTAAAAGAACACGAGCTGCTGTGTAGTCTTTTCTTACTGCAAGATGTGGTATGAAGACTGATTGGAGAAGGAAATTGCGACACACCCAAACACACACACCCATACACATACAAATATACAAAACAGATACAAAAATGCATAGCAAACTGTCGCATTCATTTGATGGTGTCATCCGTGTAGCCATCAGTGAGGTGATCAATGATGTGACTTTGAGATGGCTTCAGGGATGATATCTATGATGTCATTTAAAATGTCATGCATGGCGAGTGCACAAGTTATAGTTAGCTCAGTAAATCATAACTGGCAAATTTCAGAGATTTGTTTTTAAATGGTAGTTTTCCCTTATTTAAACAGCTAACTATAATGTCAATTTAACCTATGCTTTTTTTCTGTGAATTTCTAGGGTTTTTTAATGTAATCGATGAGTCCGTGCACAGAGGTGGTGTAGGAAAAACCCAGGCCATGCTTACAACCTCCAACAAGCCTTGCACTCCACCCCTTGCTGAATGTTGTCATCCACCAACAGCATGAGGTTGAACACAGGGCCTGCCCTGGCCTCTGGACTTGCACCTTGCCCCTTGCAAACCCCAATCCCCCCGCTGACCCCCACCCCACAGTTTACTATTTTATTTTAATTTTACTCAGTGCCACTGTACTCCCACAGTACTGCTCGCACAAGTCAAAATAACATGAAGCACACTTTCTGAATAAAGGTATACATTTTTGCCAAATTTGGAGTAATTCCATTAATCTGTGTTCTCTGCAGCTGCATTAAAACTATTGTATAGGAAGTATAGGAAAACATTGTTTTTGGACCCTGGTCTCTTGGCCTCCACTTGAAATGACATCCCAGGACTTTCCAGGAATGAATGCCTCTGTGTAGTTATATTTTATATATTTTGATTGGTGTTGTAATTTGAGATGTCATCAGTGATGTCACTGACCATGTAAATGAGTGATGTAATATGTGAGGTCATAAGCAGTGCATTGTGGGGGCGCAAGTTATAGTTAACTCAGGGAACTATAACAGCTGAAATTTTCTGGTTTTGTACAAGTGAAATGTCAGCTTAACTATAACGTGCCTGTAACCTATGTTTTTTGTGTGAATGTATGTATATATTCACTGAAAAAAACATAGGTTTTACAGATGTTATAGTTAGGAATTAGCATTTAAAAAACCTTTGAAATTCACTATAAAAACAATAGGTTTTTAGGGACGTTATAGTTAGTTGGACATTTGACTCAACAGAGAAATTTGCCTGTTATAGTTAGTTGAGCTAACTATAACTCATGCGCCCGCAATGCACTGCTGATGATGTCACATATTACATCACTCATGACATGGTCAGTGACATCACTCATGACATCACTGATGACATCTCAAATGACATCACTGATGACATCATCCAGTGAATGTGTGTTTCAGTAAAGTTTAAATATTTTTCATATATATTTATGATAAGGTGTATTGAAGAATGAATGCATCAGTGATGTCATTTGAGATGTCATCAGTGATGTCACTGACCATGTCATGAGTGATGTAATATGTGACATCATCAGCAGTGCATTGCGGGTACGCGAGTTATAGTTAGCTCAACCTACTATAACAGACGAATTTCTCTGGTTTTATATGAGTCAGATGTCCAATTAACTATAACGTCCCTGAAACCTATGTTTTTTTAGTGAATTTCAAAGGTATTTTAAATGCTAATTCCTAACTACAAAGTCTGTAAAACCTATGGTTTTTTCAGTGAATTTCGAAGGTTTTTTAAATGCTAATTTCATATTTTAATGTTTATAAAACCTATATTTTTTCTATTTTTTTGTAATATTTTGGAACTCTATACTTCTTTTTTTTAACTTTAAAAATTAAGTAATGCTTTATATTTTCCCTCAAAAATATGTATATCTTTTTTTTTGTTGAGAAAACTGCACTCCCATACCAAGCTCCATCACCACGCGAATCCTGTCCGCCATATTGCTAAACCCGTAAATGATGCGCATTTCGTATCCAACGGATTTGTGGCACCGCGTCCTGCGTAACATCATATACGTATGAGTTTGCACCAGCTGCTACATAGGTATCAAAACTATATCTAAATAACTTTAAACTGTATATGAGAGCTAGCGATAATCTAAAATATTTTAAACATTTATCTATTTCTAACTGTAATACACTTATATTATGAGAAATACATTTTCTCTAAATCTTGTCGAGTGCGGCCTCCTTGCGCCCTCGATGCGCGATTGCCATATGACCTTAAAAAAAAGCATTTGATTAGTTCATAACCTTTCCCATTGTAACAGTTGGAGGACCCCACCCATTTTAGTCATTCTATCTACAGCGTTTGATGAGACACACCCCTTCTGCTTAGAGAGCTTTTTTGAAAAGTTTTTTTTGCTGTGTACATATATCTTCTACTACACACAACATGCAACGATCAACTTGATTAATTTTCATGGTCTGTACATTAGCCTTCCACGTGTGATGGCCATGCATCTCAAACATTACATCAAAAATCAAATGTGTGTTACACGATTCCCCTAGTGTGTGTGTGTGCACATTATTGTGCTGCCTTTCGGCCTGGGTATTACTGGCCCGAAGGGGTATCATCAGCCATGGGCAGAGTGCACATCCTAGATTAAATGTGACAAACAGTAAACAATAACATGTACATTTGTATTGCTGTATTCTCTGTTGTCAGGCTTTACCAGTATAGTAGTGTGTCGTATGTGAGACTTTCAGATTCACGTTTGGCATGCATTGCTTGACTATAATGAACGTTATCACTATTTATGACGTAGCCTCACTGCTGATCCTCCCTCCATCCGAGCACATTCACATGTGTGTGCTTCGCGATAGCAAGACTTTCAATAATACCGCACACCATTGACATGAGTGCCTGTGCATATCCACAACCTTGACAACGACATGTGATGTTGGCCATTCAATGTTTTCAAACAGCATCTTGTTGCAAATGGGATTTCTGGTTGGCTAAGGCTTGCGCCAAAACCAGGCAGAAACCACCATTCTAGTCAGGGCAAGGGAGTTACACGCCAAAGATAACCCCTGCTCACCCCCATGGTAGCTTGGCACGAGCAGTCAGGCTTATCCCTGTGCCAATGTGTAAAGCATTTGCACACGCACACAGCAACAACATCCCAGGCACACCACAAAACGAACTCCACACAAGGTTATATCACAAATAGCCTTTGTATTCTCATAACACATTAGAATAGTAATTCACATAATTTACACTGTGCCAACTGGCACTGGGCAATACTCACAAGGGATTATTTACACCTGACAGGGCCAACTGGACCACTGTCAGTACCATCACAAAGTGAACTTAGTAAAAAGTAAAACAGATCATAAACGTCCAACCAGTAAACACTAGTAATCACGGTACTTAGCATCAGCCTGTAACATAAACTACATCATGCACAGTATCGCATCAGGCGGGAATTATATTCTGCGCCAACCTCACCAGCATAAACACATTATGCAATCCTCCCACAAGTCTAAACGCATTAGACCCTAATCTCCTAAGTATAACTACATTAGGGGCATAACTCACACAGTGGTACATAATCGCACAAGCATAAACCATGATATGCAAAACAACCTCATAATCATAAAACACATTTAGAGGTATCAACACAGGGTGCGTAAATCATTCCACATGAATCACATTTCCTAGCACCCAAAATCACATTAGGGCCTGGCGCCCTACAAATCTAACGATCCTCCTGGCCAACTGGCCATCCCAAAGAGGGCCTCAAACGCCCTGTGTCCCAAAAGTCAGGGCGTGCTGGCTATGCAGCGAAAGTCAAGGGTGCGCACTTTTGCGCAGACCTAAACGTTGCAGCTGGCACTAAGTGCTGCGCAGCTGTGAAGGTCAGGGGGCGAAGGAGTGCATCTCACTCTGAATTCAAACAGGCCCCCTAAAAGAAAGACCTAAATGGTGCAGCTGCCCATTACTTGCTGGGCAGCTGGAAATGTAAAAATGAGACATGGGCTCTCAGTGGCCCTTGAAATCAATATGCCCAATGTTGGGGCCATCTGGCTCTGAAAATAAACATGTCCTCTGTCATTGGGGCAGCCCCCCTCGCAAGCGGGGCCGCCCAGGCACCGACAATGCACCTCGATATGGCTATAGGCATGGGGAGCAGCACTGGCCCCTCTGGGGCTCTTCGCATAAACCTGTCACCTGTTGGAGCCACACTGGGCTCTCTAAATAAACATGGCCCCTGTCATTGGGGCAGCCCCCCTCGCAAGCGGGGCCGCCCAGGAGCTGACAATGCACCTCGATATGGCTACAGGCACGGGGACCTGCATGGGGCTCTCAAATAATTATGCCCCCTTATCATTGGAGCTGCCCTCTCGCGAGTGGGGCAGCTGTGAAACACCTCTGGGCGACGGCATGGGCACCGACAATGTGCCCCGATGTACTGCTCCCCCTGGGGGCTCGACGCATGGAATGCCCGGCATCACTGGAGCGGCCCTCTGTCAGGCGGGGCTGCTCAGGAGAGGGACTCTGTACACTGGCCCTCGATTAGCAACACAAAACTCGAGCCCCCACTTACCGGGACACACTGGTGCCTCTGCCTCTTCACCCAGGTCTGCTCTCGAGACCCGGGACTCCGTTCAGGCTGGTGCAGGGAATCCGTGGGGCTCTCTCCTCACTATGAGAGCCCCGCACACCGGCAACACCAGGGACCGGGTTCTGCAGGCAAGAGCCCGCGAGGCTCTGCGCGGCTTTTTCCCCGGCTCGGGAAAATGGAAGTGGAGCCCGCAAGGCTCCAGATTGCATCGCCGGCCCCGCCCACAACCAGGCGGATGGCCGGACTTCTGCTTCCGGCGCTCCTCTTCCCGGGCCATGGCGGTGATTCCATCAGTGAATGCGGGGTGGGCACCCGCTCTCTCTACAAAGCACCAAAATGCGGGGTGGGCACCCGCCATTCAAAAATAATCATAAAGCAGGGTTGGCACCCGCAATCAAGCTCCAAACGCGGGGTGGGCACCCGCTATTTAAATATAATCCTAACGCGGGGTGGGCTCCCGTAATTTAAGATAAAAAGTCAAGTCGCGGGGTGGGCACCCGCGCATTAAATAAAAGGGCACCAGTATGCGCGGTGGCACCCGCGAGATAACGATCCATGCGGGGTAGTCCCACATCGCAGCACAGCGCTGCAAAGACTCCAGCTGGCAACCTGAAATCTAGCGCTCCCAAGGCACTAGAGGCAACAAAAGGCATACAAATGTAGCGCTCAGCAAAATTAGGAAAGCGCTCTAATCAAAGCCCAGCGCTCCTGAACTATTAAGAGTAAAGCGCTCACAAGGCGCTTGGACAGCAACCAAAAGGTCCTGGAGACCTCAGGGTGGCAATATAGGGCCCAGGGGCCAGCACACAGGGCCCTCCAGCAAGGAGGCAGCCCCCATGGTGGTCCCTCCTGGACCCCATCAGCAGCAAGCCCCCTCCGGTTAGGATCAAAAGCAGAACATTTTTATGGGGTCACAGCCCCTTCTTTTATACACACATTTCCCTTTGTCTACAACTGTAGGGCAAGGGGAGAACCAGATACAACTGGTTCAGGAGCACTTGAGCACTTTGTTTTGCTCATCTCCTCTCTTCTATTCACAGGACAGGCCAGGGACATCAGACGCACCACAGGGGGTGGAGCCAGCATTTTGGAGGGAAGGCACAGCTCTATTCAGGTCCCAGGTGCAACTCCTCCCTCCCATCTACATGCAGATCTCTCCATTCACCACCGGGCAGACTCACCCTGGCTTCTGGAATTCCCCAGCCCTCTCAGCTCCTGTCAATCACAAGCCAGACATGCACTCCACATCAGGCAAGCAGACGCACAGTACATAGACATGCCAACTTCTAGAAGTGGCACTTCTCCACCAGTCACCATAAATCTGCGCACAGCATTGCGCAGCATTTATTCTCATGAGTTCGCTCATACCAAACTCGCCCCATCACTCCTCTCACATCAGGAACTACCAGGGACACACATACCCCCCATGCATTCCTATGGGAGGGCAGGCCCATCTCACCACACATACCCAGAGAGTGCATACACTTTACACTGAACCCCAGTGCTAAAGTGCTCAGAGGTCTAAAATCACCAACACCAGGTTACAGAAAAAGGCTAGGAGAATGCAAAAAGTTTCGGGGTGAACCTGCCAAAGGGCCAAGTCCAACACAACCCCCTTCCAGCCAAAACGCAGGGCAGACCAATCACTCCCTTGATGGGCTTCCCTGCTTTGGGCAAAAGAACACGGACACGGGCCCGCAACGGCAGGGACACCCTCCGGTTCTACGCCACTCTGAATCCACGTGGTTCCCTTTGAAAAAGAACTCTCCGGCCCAACTAGGATACCCCACTGGTCCTCCCTAGTTGTCCATGGCCAGGACCAGGCCCTAGGCCATCCAGATGTCACAGGTCCTTACCAATGCACAGAGTGGGGGGCAGTAACCCCTGGCACACAATAGCCATTCATTCTCCACTCTCCCTCTCAGTATAGTCGCAAACTACCACTGATCCTTCAACCTAGGGTCCGCACCCTCAGGCTGACCAGAGGTCATGGGCAAGAGTGCCCCACCCTACCTCTACTTCTGGGGTTCCGCACCCTTCCAGGGAAGCACCCACCAGAACACCACTCTCCCACCAGTTCAGGATCTCTCTCCATCAACTGGTCTACCACCTGGGATCTGGAGACTCTTGTCTTCGGAAAAACAAAGCACACAGCACAGTTCCTCTTCAAGCTGGGGGGACACAGTACACAGTAAAGTCCCTTAGTCCTCTACCTCAGCAGAAACAACAAACTATAGGTCATCCCCCAGACACACATCAATGGCGGCACTCGGCGTTGAAAAACAAGCAACAGCGACAATCCTGAGACCCTGGGGAGGCGATGCGACAACCTCGCTGCACGCAGCGGGCATGTGCGACGAATCCGGTCTGTATGGGAAGTGAGGCGATACTTGTATGGATTCCAAGGCGTAGCTTTTCCTAAGTCTATTCAGCTGTTCTTCTTGGCAGGGATTCCCCCTCGACCACGACCTTTCCAAGCCTCCCAGCCTAGGGTCTAAACCCTCAGGTTGCACCGGGGTCAGAGGTGAGGACGCACTCCCTCTGCACCCCTTCCAGAGTTCTGCACCCTCCCACCTAGGAGCAGTACCCCTGGAAGACAAACCGGTCAGGACACTGATTACAGATGCCCTTCCCTCCAGGTCAGGCTGAACCTGAACCTGGCCTCCCCAACCTCGGGGCTTCACCCTTGGGTCAGACAATTGCCCAGCAAACCAGGACTTCCGGGGGAGCACGCATGCCCACCCTTGAGGGTGACACATAACTAATGGGTCATGTGTCAGTCTGCCTGGCTCTAATCTCGCAACCTCCTGTCCACCTGACAGGGGGCAGAGATCCCCCAGTACAGAAGTGGCGTCACCATGGTCACTCATTGGTGGCTCAGCCCTTCTGGCTGGCCCCTGACCCTATGGTTCTTCCACTGGGGACTCTTTCCCCCTCTCACCCCTCAACCAGGACTTCTGCACCCTCCACTTAGGAGCGGTACTGCCCAACACCAGGACCCCTTGAGCTCTGGTTACAAACACTCCATGTCCTCTAGACACTGAAAGATCCTCCTCAAATGACCTACAAGTATAGCCTAGGCCCCCGACCTGGCGCTCCCTTAGGGAACCCTCCAGGCCCTGAGACGGGGTTTCAGGCCACCATGGGACACACCGTCCCACACTCACTCCATCTCCACTGAGGCCGGACGTGAGCCCCTATACCCCTCCCATTCCACTGGGACCTAGCTGGGCTACACTGAACCTCTTCCCCCACACAGGACCAGAAGATACCCAAGCCACTACTTTTGGAATCACTCCCCAATGCCTCTGCAAGACCTCTAGCACACAGCCAGAGGTCCACCTTCCATGCAAGCTCCTTATCACAGAAAGAACTCACACCCCATCGTCCAGTGCAATACATCACTCATCCACACACACCCCCCCAGACTGGTGAGACAGTTCCTCACTGCCCCTGAATCTCAACCTGCACCCCTCTTACTGAGCACCAGGTACCATACTCTGGAACGGGAATGGGGCTTCCTGCACTGGACTCTCTTCTGCTGCCACCACTGGATCCCACCCTTACTGGTGAATCCAGACACTCACACTACGCTAAGGGGATAACCACCTTCCTGAGCTAGCTGTTTCTCCTCCACACTCCCTCTCTTCCCTCCTATCTACCCACACCTCTGGGGACAGGAATAGAGATTGGGCACTGGACCCAGCAAGGGACTCCCTATCTATGGGAACCTCCCCACCTACTGGCGTCCCGCCCTGTCATTTTCTCTCTTCTGCCACACAACATAAAAGTGCAGAAAACACCATTTAAAAATGACACTCTTGAGGAGAAAACAAAATCATAAACAATAATCCCCAACATGTGACTATCTAAAATGCCGAGTTTTGTAGTGCAGCCAGATGTCACTGTGGTACCGCGCAAACGCAAGTCCTATACTCACCGCTGACAATCAATGTTAGAAATGGGATTTCAGGTTGGCTAAGGCTTGCGCCAAAGCCAGGCAGAAACCACCACTCTAGTCAGGGCAAGGGAGTTACACGCCAAAGATAACCCCTGCTCACCCCCTTGGTAGCTTGGCACGAGCAGTCAGGCGTATCCCGGTGGCAATGTGTAAAGCATTTGCACACACACACAGCAACAACATCCCAGGCACACCCCAAAAAGAACTCCACACAAGGTTATATCAAAAATAGCCTTTGTATTCTCATAACACATTAGAATAGTAACACACATAATATACACTGTGCCAACTGGCACTGGGCAATACTTACAAGGGATTATTTACACCTGACAGGGCCAACTGGACCACTGTCAGTACCATCACAAAGTGAACTTAGTAAAAGTAAAACAGATCATAAACGTCCAACCAGTAAACACTAGTAATCACAGTACTTAGCATCAGCCTGTAACATGAACTACATTACGCACAGTATTGCATCAGGCGCAAATTATATTCTGCGCCAACCTCACCAGCATAAACACATTATGCAATCCTCTCACAAGTCTAAACGCATTAGACCCTAACCTCCTAAGTATAACTACATTAGGGGCATAACTCACACAGTGGTACATAGTAGCACAATCATAAACCATGATATGCAAAACAACCTCATAATCATAAAACACATTTAGAGGTATCAACACAGGGTGGGTAAATCATTCCACATGAATCACATTTCCTAGCACCCAAAATCACATTAGGGCCTGGCGCCCTACAAACCTAACGATCCCCCTGGCCAACTGGCCATCCCAAAGAGGGGCTCAAACGCCCTGTGTCCCAAAAGTCAGGGCGCGCTGGCTATGCAGCGAAAGTCAAGGGTGCGCACTTTTGCGCAGACCTAAACGTTGCAGCTGGCACTAAGTGCTGCCCAGCTGTGAAGGTCAGGGGGCGAAGGAGTGCATCTCACTCTGAATTCAAACAGGCCCCCGAAAAGAAAGACCTAAATGGTGCAGCTGACCACTACTTGCTGGGCAGCTGGAAATGTAAAAATGAGGCATGGGCTCTCAGTGGCCCTTGAAATCAATATGCCCAATGTTGGGGCCATCTGGCTCTGAAAATAAACATGTCCCCTGTCATTGGGGCAGCACCCCTCGCAAGCGGGGCCGCCCAGGCGCCGACAATGCGCCTCGATATGGCTACAGGCACGGGGACCAGCACGGGCCCCTCTGGGGCTCTTTGCATAAACCTGTCACCTGTTGGAGTCACACTGGGCTCTTAAAATAAACATGGCACCTGTCGTTGGGGCAGCCCCCCTCGCAATTGGGGCAACCCAGGCACCGACAATGCACCTCGATATGGTTACAGGCACGGTGACCAGCACGGGGCTCTCAAATAATTATGCCCCCTTATCATTGGAGCTGCCCACTAGCGAGTGGGGCAGCTGTGAAACACCTCTGGGCGACGGCATGGGCACCGACAATGTGCCTCGATGTACTCCTTCCCCAGGGGCTCTACGCACGGAATGCCCGGCATTGCTGGAGCGGCCCTCTGTCATGCGGGGGCCACTCAGGAGAGGGACTCTGTACACCGGCCCTCAATTAGCACCACAAAACTCGAGCCCCCACTTACCGGGACTCACTGGTGCCTCTCATGGTCTCCTCTTCTCCCAAGTCCCCTCTCAGGACCCGGGACTCCACTCAGGCTGGCGCAGGGAATCCGCGGGGCTCTCTCCTCACTATGAGAGCCCCGCACACCGGCAACACCAGGGACCGGGTTCTGCAGGCAAGAGCCCGCGAGGCTCTGTGCGGCTTTTTCCCCGTCCGGGGAAAGCGGAAGTGGAGCCAGCGAGGCTCCGGCTTGCGTCGCCGGCCCAGCCCACAACCAGGCGGATAGCCGGACTTCTGCTTCCGGCGCTCCTCTTCCCGGGCCGTGGCAGTGATTTCTTCAGTGAATGCGGGGTGGGCACCCGCTCTCTCTACAAATCACCATAATGCAGGGTAAGCACCCGCCATTCAAAAATAATCATAACGCGGGGTGGGCACCCGCAATCAAGCTCCAAACGCGGGGTGGGCACCCGCTATTTAAAAATAATCATGACGCTGGATGGGCTCCCGTGATTTAAGATAAGAAGTCAAGTCGCGGGGTGGGCACCCACGCATTAAATAAAAGGGCACCAGTATGCGGGGCGGCACCCGCGAGATAACGATCAATGCGGGGTAGTCCCACATCGCAGCACAGCGCTGCAAAGACTTCAGCTGGCAACCTGAAATCTAGTGCTCCCAAGGCGCTAGAGGCAACAAAAGGCATAAAAATGTAGCGCTCAGCAAAACAAGGGAAGCGCTCTAATCAAAGCCCAGCGCTCCTTGACAATTAAGAGTAAAGCGCTCACAAGGCGCTTGGACAGCAACCAAAAGGTCCTGGAGACCTCAGGGGGGCAATGTAGGGCCCAGGGGCCAGCACAGAGGGCCCTCCAGCAAGGAGGCAGTCCCCATGGTGGTCCCTCCTGGACCCCATCAGCAGCAAGCCCACTCCGGTTAGGATCAAAAGCAGAAAATTTTTCTGGGGTCACAGCCCCTTCTTTTATACACACATTTCCCTTTGTCTACAACTGTAGGGCAAGGGGAGAACCAGATACAACTGGTTCAGGAGCACTTGAGCACTTTATTTTGCTCAGCTCCTCTCTTCTATTCACAGGACAGGCCAGGGATATCAGGCGCACCACAGGGGGTGGAGCCAGCATTGTGGAGGGAAGGTGCAGCCCTATTCAGGTCCCAGGTGCAACTCCTCCCTCCCATCTACATGCAGATCTCTCCATTCACCACTGGGCAGACTCACCCTGACTCCTGGAATTCCCCAGCCCTCTCAGCTCCTGTCAATCACAAGCCAGACATGCACTCCACATCAGGAAGGTAGACGCACAGTACACAGACATGCCAACTTCTAGAAGTGGCACTTCTCCACCAGTCACCATAAATCTGTGCACACCATTGCGCAGCATTTATTCTCACGAGTTCGCTCATACCAAACTCGCCCCTGCACTCCTCTCACATCAGGAACTACCAGGGACACACATATCCCCCATGCATTCCTATGGGAGGGCAGGCCCATCTCACCACACATACCTAGAGAGCGCACGCACTTTACACTGGACCCCAGTGCTAAAGTGATCAGAGGTCTAAAATCACCAACACCAGGTTACAGAAAAAGGCTTGGAGAACGCAAAAGTTTCGGTTTGAACCTGCCAAAAGGGCCAAGTCCAACACATCTCATTATAGTGATAGTTTCTGCCCTCCCGTACATGTTACATTAATGTAAATTGCGCATTCTGTGATGTCAAAACTGCAACAGAAACACACATAAGTACACTTCCTGGCCAGGCAGGAACTGAACAACGCCCAGGTCCCTGGAACTATTATTCACACCCCTACGCTCGCCTGGCGTACGCAAGCCTAGCCCACTTCGTGTATGTATAAATAGGATAACGACGGCGCCACAAGTGCCAGTTCTTCTACACTGCCTCAGGTGATATGGCCGCATCCACCTCGCATATCACAATGCGCAATAAAAAAAGGGATCCATAAGGCGTACACCATCGTCTCAATCAACACTGCACATGAATTGTGAACACTGCTGCCTGTCGTGTTTGGACACACAACAATGACAGCAGGTGAGCAGTGGGGCCAGTGTGCACAGGGGTTGCAATTGAGTGCAATGCTGCAGGAGGGATGGGGTGCATCAGCCAGGGTGCGCAGGTACAAACAAGCGATATTGCCCTGCTTAATAATGTGTTCTCTGACCTCATTCAGTCACATGTCTGTCTCATTTTAAGGACCTGCTGGACCGTACTGCAGGCCTGAGCCAGTGGGCAGCACTGCCCTACAGACACGTGTTGAGCGCTGTGCTGCGGGAGGGGTGGGGTGCATCAGCCTGTGTGCAAAGATGCGAACAACCGATGTTACCCTGCGTACCGATGTGATGTCTGACCTCATTCAGTCACATCTCTGTCTCATTTTAAGGACCTGCTGGACTGTACTGTAGGCCTGAGCCAGCGGGTAGCACTGCTCGACAGACACGTGGCGTTGGATTTTGGGGCACTGTAGTGAGCTGATTACTAAGTGTACATGCACACAGGCTTGCGCCACTGCATTACACGCGCACATTATGCTTCTACCATGCGCTCTGCTCCTTTGTATGTGAACGTTGGCATAACATATTATTATTTAACCTTGTGTATTCTCGTGCACTCCAACTCCTCTTTGAACCACAATTACCACTAACAGTTCGAAGATCGTACTTCAAGAAGGAAGGATGCACTCAACTGGTGTTCTCTATTAACGTTGAAAGAAACCTTAATTTACCTCAAGACATTTCCAACATTATATTTTTTCTCCCTTTTCAGACACTGGGTCAGTGTAGCCAAAATAGGCAGAGCGGGTGCACACCCCATGATGATGCCCTGGGCATTCTGACACGTTCCACAGTGGTATCAAGACACCGTCCCCGACCGGAGACCTGCTGGGCCTCCCTGAAAGCGGCACCACGGAGTTGGAGCTCGCACCGGCACGTCCTTGGACACACTGGTTGTGGCAGGTGAGCAGTCAAGCCTCGGCGTGCAGGAGCTGCAATTGAGCACAGAGCAGAGAAAGGGCCTGGGGTGCAGCAGCCTGGGTACACAGGTGCAGGCAAGCGATGTTGTCAAAGATAACAATGTAATCTCTGACCTCATTCATATCTCTGTTTCATTTTAAGGACTTGCTGGACCGTACTCTTTCTCGCGGACCCCGGCGTCCTAGACACACGGGTGAAGGGAGGTGAACAGTGAGGGCTAGGTGCAGTAGGCCGGCGCTCTGTCTCCTCCTCCCTCTGTTCTTTTCACTCTCCCTCCCCTTCTCCCTTCCACCCACTCGCTCTCTGTCCCATTCTCACTTTCCTCTGTTCATTCTCACTACCTTTCTTTTTCTCTTAGACATGGCACACATACTTATGTTTCTTTTTTGTCTTGCAGGTTTTGTACGCTGCTTCCAGAGGAGTCCCACCTACTTCTTTCATGTTTTACTGTTGTTCGAATAAAGTTACATTTCCATTTATTTGTGTTGTGTTAATAAAAGTTATTTTTTTTACCAATAAATAACTGAGTGTGTGGGTCTTCTTTTTCCGGCAACACTTGTCTGAAGTTTATTGTGAAAATCGGCGGTTGATAGTAGGTTATAAGGGAAATTTTGTTTAATTTTCCGGTACACCTACCAAATATAAAGCAACAGACTATTACATAAATGAAGCCTGGGTAATTGTACAACGGCAAGAGTTCTGTGAGTGTATCACTTTATAACACCATGAGTACTGCCCGTGTGATTTCAGAACCAATAAGGCACTGCCTAGGGCCACCGAGGCTTCAAGGACTGGCGAGACCCACCCTGCATATTTAAATAAAGCCCCAGAGGTTGCCGATCCCCAGTCTTGAGTTGGCCTTATAGCCCCCCGAACAATTTGTAAACAATACCCGGAGGTGTTGATCCCCTAGTCTGCGAAACGTCTCTGTGCCCTCCCGCGCCTAATTTACATGTGAGATCAAGATCCCCAGTGCTGCAGAGACCCCGCAATATAATGATAGGATTGGCCCCGGAACATTACCCACCAGTGGGCTCATTTAAATGAACGGGTGAGACCCCGCTTCATTTTTTTTTTCTCCATTTTTACCATCCGGTTCCGCTTTATTGAAACCATACAAGGTTTTCCTCCTCTCGCTTCAATGAGGCAAACAAAAATTTACAATCACTGGGTGCAAGCAATGCTCCCGGCCTGTAATAGCAAACATAAATGTCCCACGCTTGCACACCCCGGGACATTGTATGACCTGCGCCTGGGAGGTGGCGCTCCATGGGACCATGATGCTTTGTTTAATGCATAACTACAGAATTAGTATAAACGTATACTAACACTACTTGCACACGTGTGGTACAGCAACCAGAGTGTAGTGAAGAGGCAGAGGAAGCCCAAAATCTAAAAATATAAATCCTACCAGAGGTAGGATCACATAGTTCAATCAGCTGATGACCCTGGGATGAGTAGAAACAGATTCACCAAGAAAACGGGTCTTCAGCACACGACCCTGGGATGAGTAGAAACAGATTCACCAAGAAAACAGGTCTTCAGCACAACGCAAGCAAGTGCAAAATCTTGGTGAGTGCTGCCTTCTTTTCACCATCTCCCGCTTGATGCCAAATTTATGCAGTGAACAGGAAGACAGCAGTGGATTCGATAAGTAGATTTATTGCAGGAAAAGAAGACAGCTTAAACAGCCACCAACATGACCAGACACCAAGGCATCCGTCTTCTCCAGCACCGTGTACAAACTCCCCAAGATTCCCCTCATGACAGCCCTACATTCTAACATTACATACTTACATTATAGTATCATTACATACTAACATTGTACTATGACTTACATTGAAATAGTACACAGAGCACATCACTTTACAGCAATGAGCTCACGGTTTAATCCCCGAGTCTTCAGACCAGTCGGGGTGAGTAGTTCGCTTCCCACTCCCTGTATAGTATAAATGCATACTAACACTACTTACAGTTATACTACAGCGGCCAATATGCTACAGCGCCCACAGCCCATCACTTTACAACAATCAGCTCGGTTTGAACCCCGAGTCTTCACACCGGTAGGCGTAGTACTTCGCTTCCCACTTCCAGTATAGTATAAACGCACGGTAGATCTCAGTAGTCCGCTTCCCACTTCCTGTATGGTATAAATGCCTACTAACATTACTTCCACAGGTATCCTACAAACACCAGAGCACATCACTTTACAGAGATGACCTCCCGGTTTAGGCTCTAGGTTTCATACCCGACTGTAGCAGCATCTCATCTCAGCAACATGTCACTCTGAGCAACACCGCACTTTCAGACCGGTAGGTGTGACTACTTCGCTTCGCACTCCCCCACAGAGTTTACAGTGCTCCTATCCTCCTGTTTCCTACTTTTTTCACCCTTTTTCCCCCTTACTCGCTTCAATGGAATCACAAAATGGTGGCCAACACTTCCTAGTTGCAACCGCTCGCAGCGCTCACAACCAATAACCAGCAAGCTCGTGCTCGTAACGCCTCAGCCAATCAGATGGCAGAAGTCCCAAATATCGATGTCTGTAAATTTTGATATGTCTCCAAAACTACTGAACGGATTTACACCAAATAAACAAAAGCGTGCTTTCTAGAACAAGACCCTTCTCCCTGACAAATTTGGGGCAATTCCGTTCACCCGTTCGACCTGTAGCCTTGTCTAAAGTTTCCTATGGAAATTAACATGGAGAAAACACATTTTGGGACCCTCCTTTTTTCTCGGCCCCCCTTGACGAATCACCCCCAAACTTCCCACATAGAAGCTGATATGTACAAAGAATTAGTTTGGAAAATATCATGAAGATTAATCAAACGACGCCAAAGTTATAAGCAAAACAGAAAATGCTCTTCCTATGGCAACTTGGTCCTAACTATAACTTCCTACTGGCGACTATATATATCCTTGTTTTTACGTTCAATATAGGTTATTAAAATACGGTATATTTAAAAGTAAATTACTATTTATATATATTCTTGGCAGGAATTTATATTTATTTATATTTTAGCTATTTTATATAATTTAATTTAATTTAACATAATTACCTATTGGGTTTTATTTTAATGCCCTACCTGCATTATGTTCTTTGGGAGGACATTGCACCATCAGTG
Source organism: Triturus cristatus (assembly GCF_964204655.1). Taxonomy (NCBI): domain Eukaryota; kingdom Metazoa; phylum Chordata; class Amphibia; order Caudata; family Salamandridae; genus Triturus; species Triturus cristatus. The sequence continues at coordinate 760,041,067 of NC_140587.1, forward strand.
GACACTTTGTACTATGTCTATTACTTTCAACGTTCACAAATTCCAAGTGCATGCCTACTACAAAAGTGTACGTTACATTTCTCCATTCCCAGAATAATACACATAGATGAATCTTGTGTGGATGGGTAATGTTCCATTTTAGTAGGTATTGTGTCCCTTTTTCCAACCACTCCTTCCCACATTAGCAATTAAAATGTATACTCACTTGTGTGGAGACTCCTCAGTTGGGCAGAGAACTCCACACGTATAAGTATAGGCAGTGCAGTCGTAAAACTCAGCATGTAGTTTTTGGGTAACATTTCACATTAGTAGCAATGATGTCCCTTTTATCACCCACTCCCTCCCACATTGTCTACTAAAATGTATGCTTGCTTGTGTGGCGATTCCACAGTTGGGTGGAAAACTCCACACATATAAGTATGGGCAGTGCGGGCCATAAAACTCTGCATAGAGCTTGTGAATTGCAATTTGTATTAACTTTTGTAGTAGAGCAAAACATACTACAATTTGCAGTCTGTGATTCAGGCCCTTTGAGTACCGAAAAGTAGTAAACTTACTCAAAAGTGCAAACTTACTCAAAAGTATTAGCTACCTTTTGTATCAGGGCCACAGGATTTAATTGTGTGTGTGTTAACATGCTTTTCCTTTACATTTGTTTAGTGCCATGTACAGCATTGCTGAGCTCTGAATTTCTATCCCACAGCATCTCCCTTAGTAAGCCCAGGATTGCTCTGCCCTGCAAACCTGAGAGCCAAGTATTAATATTGGTTCGTGGTTACTACTTTGGGGTCCCTACGTATGAAGGGGGGACAAGGACACCAGAAATGAAAAAGACCTCAGTTCTCACTATTTTGGCCCAGTAATTTTGATTGCCCTGAGACGTTGTACTTTGCACAGACAGCATTTAGAATAGATGGTTCATGCAAATGAATTCTACACAAATGCGTTGACAATCCTGCTTGTGCCTGGCCCACCCGGATGTACATTGGACATCTCCATGTGAAAGCATGAAGCCTCACATACTCAAAAGATGCCACAAGTGTGTTACCAGTATATTGTGTTTCACCAGTGAGAATGTGACGATTACAAATTGCGCAATCCAGTAATTAGGGTGTGATTTACTGCATTGCCTTTGGATCCAGCAGCTTTAAATTCCAATCAAGCCTTACACATATGACATCATGCGACCGGACATCAGTTGCATTATCTGTATGTGCCTCACCATTCCTTGGTGAGCCCTGACGAACTTAAAAGCCTGCCTGGCGTAAACATGTGAGATTTTGAGCGATGCATGTATTCAGGTATAGGTAAATACCAACTGATTTCTAATAGTTTCACAGTCCTGAAATGTCTTCAACGATTTTCAGCTCGAACTATGCTTTCACATAAACCTGATATAACGTTTGTAAATAGCACATATTATGGAGAGCCGCGTTACATCAACACAGAACCAGTTTGTCTCTAAATGCATTCTGCTGGCTTAACGATGTGATAATTAAATTCAGTGCAAAAATATTAGCGTATGAGACAGTAGTCCGTTCTGAAAACATATTCACATCTTAAAAATGTGCCATTTTCTCTGATGCCTGTAATACACTAACATGTACGTTAGCACTGTACATACAGTTAGATTTTATTTCAGTCATATTCAAACTCACACATTTATGTTTTTTGTGTTTATCACAAAATTGATTGCCACTTTACAATGTACAGAATCAAGTTAGTTTACTTACTGCTTTGGTAACTGAGAGAAATCGATCATAGCTTATAAGAACAATGGTTCCGATTGAAGTCACACAAAGCACGGTGTCTACTGATAACCAAAGCTTGCAAAGAAACCTGCCCAGCAGCCACCTTCCGGTTAATACATACGGGATGTAGAGAGGAATTGAGAAACTCCCTTGAGAAACATACAAAAATAACAATAGGTTTATTTTATTAAATATTTTAGAAAATATTTATTTTACACTAATGAAATTCCTACATAAATATGAATATTTGCGACATAATCACAATAGTTTATTAGACAAAGCGGGTTAAGTACAAATGTTTCACAATTGTGCCAAAAACGTCTGATCTAAACTCCAGAATTCCTGCGTACATCGTGACTAACGGACAGTAATGGCAAGTCCCACTGTAATAAGAACTAAAATAGGTGCCTACAAGAAAGAGATAGAGAAGAATGTTGCAATGAGGGAAGAAAGCGAGAAATAGCACCAGTTTAACCTTTTTTGCACGGAATTTTTTTAAGAGGCGCAGACAATAATTTGATAACAAGAGCTTTATTAAGAGGGGAGGAGAACCCCTGGACATGTCCTCCAGCAGCAACTCTCTTCTCCTCTCCGGTCCACCTTCCAGAACCCTGGAAGGCTAGCAAACATCACTAGAATGCAAGACCAGTTGCTAGAACACAACAAATTCCTTATTTTTAAAAAATATAAACGAAGATCTTATTATCATACCCAACCTACGTGCAATGTCAACCATCCACCATGCACGGTAAAAGCTGTTTTGGTATTTCTAAATGCTGTAGACATTTTTCTAACATATGCCTAACTGCTACATATTAGAAAATCTGTGCAAAATTAACTAAAAAATACATGGAACTAGAGAAAATATATTTATTACACCAGGCCTCCACCCTCCCAAAAATGTGCAAACTTTGTCCCTTAAAAAGATTTATTCCCAAAAGGTCCCTACTTCTACTTCCAGACCGTCCAACAGCAGACACACAAAAAGGAACAAAATCGCGGTACCTTTCCTCCCTCAAACAACGACCTTTTTGCAAAGTCTAGTACTGAAATTACCTAATTTCTCACAAAAAATAAAAGTTCCAGATGTTTGGATGCATCAGAGATTAAACACAAAAAGAGAGTGATGCTTTCCCTCTGAAATGCAAATCAAAAATGACTAAGGGCTAAACAAAGCACTGGAAGGAGTCCTTAGGACAGGAAGAATAATTTGCTGCTGTATGTGCGGTAGCCACTAAATCTCTTTGGCACTTCCTTACTGTAAAAAAAAGAAAAAATGTATTTAGCACTCAGGTAAAAAAAAATGGAACGTTTGTTGACCACCTGCATTAAAGCTGCTTGCTTTTGGAAAAGGCAGCTCTGGTTCATGCTGATCGCATTGTTTCAGTGCTTTCTGCATTACAATTTATCATCAGAATGGGATTTTGGTTACACAACTTGGTGTAATGCCATAATGCCTGTAATTATGAGTACATTTTGTTACACAAAAGAAAATGAATATAATTACACTGATGTAACAACATTTTTGCCACATCATAATTGGGGGTAAACATCCCCATCCACCGTCCAGGGGGAGCAGAAAGACTGACTGTGCCCATTGGAGTGTGAAAGCATTTCCCTAAAAACAATCCCTGGTGTCTAGGGATGTGGATCCTTGGTTGGGGGTCAGCTTCTGAGGATCCACTAAGGAGGGATACCCTATTAAATGGGAGATTCTCCACTTTCCAACAATAACTTTCTCATCAAAATTGGTTCTCGGGGGGCCGAGATATGTCCTGAGCTCCGATGCTAGTGAAAGCAAATTGTTTCGATTGTCTCTTATTTCTTTCACTTTTACAGTAATGAAATCAGTGTGCCATGCATACCAGAGGGATTCCCAGCCCTGGATGCTTTAATGTGACCTCCCCATCAACAATACCAAGCTGTGAAACCTCATGGTGTGAAGATCACGTTAATAACACCCAAGGGGTTAAAGAATGACTCCTGCCATATTAGACACATGGCTTGATTTAGGGGCCGATTCAGGGAACTAACTTAAGACAAAATCCTAAACTTACTACTTTTGGTATTTGCAGAAGTTAGAATTTTGTCTTAAGTTTGTCTTAAGACAAACTTAAGACAGACTTAAGACAGACTTAAAACAAACTTAAGACAAACTTAAGACAGACTTAAGACAGACTTAAGATAGACTTAAGACAAACTTAGGACAAAATCCTAACTTAAGTCTGTCTTAAGTTTGTCTTAAGTCTGTCTTAAGTCTGTCTTAAGTCTGTCTTAAATTTGTCTTAAGACAGACTTAAGACAAAATCCTAACTTCTGTGAATACCAAAAGTAGTAAGTTTAGGATTTTGTCTTAAGTTAGTTCTGTGAATCGGGCCCCTCGAGTTTGTCGAGAGGCTTAACGTCTATCATGGTGAATCAGGCTACTAGCTCCAGTACCCTGACTTCACTACAACTTGCTATATTTAGAGTTGTCTGCATGCCATGCGGTAGAGCCACAGCAGCTCCTTTGAAGTCCAGCACCTCTGAAGTCACTGAAGGTCTGCTAAGGGCCTGACATGCTTCATGCAGCCACTCAGCAAACTTTATCATTTGTCAAAAAAAAACCTCCCAAAATGGATGTCTGTTTTTTTTCAAAAACAAAATACTAATGACCATGACACCTTGGAAGTTTTCCCCTGGCATGTGGGGGTCCTTTTTTTATTTTTCTGTTTAAGACCACCAGACGGTTGGTGGTGGTATTGGTGGTGGTGGTGTTAGTAGTGGTGATAGTATTCTTGGTGGTGGTGGAATTGGTGATGTTGGTGGTGGTATTGGTGGGGGTGGTGGTATTGGTGGTGGTGGTATTGGTGGTGGTGGTATTGGTGGTGGTGGTATAAGTGGTGGTGGTGGTATTGTTGGTGGTACTGGTTGTATTGGTGGTGGTGGTGGTATTGGTATTGGTGGTGGTGGTGGTGTTATTGGTGGTGGTGATTAAGGGTGGGCGTAGTTCGCGAAGTAGCACTTCGCGAAGCTACGCAAAGTGAAGTTCGCACTACGCGAACTACGCGTAGCACTTCGCGAACTGCGTAGTAACATGTTCGCACTGTGCAAGATGTTGTTTTCAATGATTGCACAGTGCGGACAAGCAACCGGCACTGTGCAATCATTGCAAATGGCATCTTGCACAGTGCGAGCTGTAGTTTTCTGCTGCTCGAGTAGATTTTTACTCGAGCAGCAGCTTTCTCAACGCGAACTGGTAGTTTCTCATTGCGAGCGGTCGCGAGCATACGCGGCCCCTCGCAATGAGAAACCTGACCTCCTCGCGTTGGGAATCTCGCCGGGAGGTTTATTTTCCATGCTCGCGATCGCCAACTTGATGTTGCTGATCGCGAACAAGGAAAAAGTCTCGCCGGGATGTCATTTTGCTTGCTCGCGGTCGCCAACTTGACGTTGAGGACCGCGAGCAAGCAAAAAATGACCGCAGCACTACGCAACACTACGCTACGCGTGTTCGCACTGTGCTACGTGCAGTTCGCGTAGTGCGAAGTAGCGCGAACTTCGCAAACTACGCGAGCGTAGCGTAGTGCTTCGCCCAGGCTTAGTGGTGATGGTGGTATTGGCAGTGGTTCTTAGCGGTATTGGTGGTTGTGGCATTGATGGTGGTGGTATTGGTGGTGGTGGTATTAGTGGTGTTGGTGGTATTGGTGGGGGTACTGGTGGTAATGATGGTGGTGGTGGTATTGGTGATATTGGTATTGGTCGTGGTGGTACTGGTGGTGGTGATGATATTGGTGGTGGTGGTTGTATTGGAAGTGGTATTGGTGGTGATATTAGTGGTGGTATTGGTTGTAGTGGTAATGGTGATGGTATTGACATTGGTGGTGGTATTGGTGGAGGTATTGGTGGTGGTGGTGGTATTGGTATTGGTGGTGGCAGTATTGATGATGGTGTTGGTGGTGGTTTTGGTGGTGGTGGTGGTATTAGTGGTGGTGTAGGTGGTGGTATTGATGGTGGTGGTGGTATTGGTGGTGGTGGTATTGGTGGTGGTAGCTGTGGTGGTGGTAATGGTGGTGGTAGGGGTGGTATTAGTGGTGGTGATGGTATTGGTGGTGGTGGTATTGTGATGGTGGTGGTATTTGTGGTGGTGGTGGTGGTATCGGTGGTGGTATTGGTATTAGCTGTGGTGGTATTGGTGATGGTATTGACATTGGTGGCGGTATTGGTGGTGGTATTGCTGGTGGTGGTATTGGTATTGGTGGTGGTGTTGGTGGTGGTGGTATTAGTGGTGGTGGTGGTATTGGTGGTGGTGTAGGTGGTGGTATTGATGGTGGTGGTGGTATTGGTGGTGGTGGTATTAGTGGTGGTAGCTGTGGTGGTGGTAATGGTGGTGGTAGGGGTGGTATTAGTGGTGGTGGTGGTATTGGTGGTGGTGGCATTGTGATGGTGGTGGTATTTGTGGTGGTGGTGGTGGTATCGGTGGTGGTATTGGTATTGGCTGTCGTGGTATTGGTGATGGTATTGACATTGGTGGTGGTATTGGTGGTGGTATTGCTGGTGGTGGTATTGGTATTGGTGGTTGTGTTGGTGGTGGTGGTATTAGTGGTGGTGGTGGTATTGGTGGTGGTGTAGGTGGTGGTATTGATGGTGGTGGTGGTATTGGTATAAGTATAAGTATAAAAAGGCTTATAGGGCGCTCGAATACCAAATGGTGTCTTAGCGCTATGGTGTGAGTGATATGCAGGAAAGTGAATTAAAGTTGGGCCTGAATAGGCGATGTTTGAGCTTTTTTCTGAAGAGAGCATAGCAAGGTTGGAGTCGCAGCTCCACAGGCAGTTGGTTCCACAGCCTGGCTGCACAGATGGCGAAGGAGCGGCCGCCCCATCTAGCAAGTTTGAATCTGGGAATACGGATGAGGCCAAGATTGGCCGACCGCAAAGCACGGGGCGGAATGTATGGTGGAAACCTATCGGTCCCATCATTCGCGCCCCCGCCAAAACGAGCCCGATACACCAGACAAAGTGCTTTGAATTCAATCCTTTGTTGAACCGGGAGCCAGTGGAGGGAATTCCTTCCCGCTGAGGTGGAGCAGCCCCTGGGTAAGTTGAGAATTACCCGAACCGCGGCATTCTGCAGGGATTGGAGCTTTCTGACCTGAAATTTGTCAGTGCCCAGAAACATGGCGTTGCAATAGTCCAATCTGGACATGAAAAGTGCGGCCATCACAGTCTTTTGTAACGACGAGGGTATGTAAGGAAAAATCTTCCGCAAAGTTTTAAGCAGAAAGAAACAATAAGATGTGAGGCTGTTGACCTGGGCTGACATATTTAGCTTTTGATCAAACACCACCCCCAAGTTCCTGACCTTAGTGACTGGGAGGGGACATTGCCCTGCCGACAATGGCCACCAAAGGGAATTCCAGACTGAAGGACCTTTCCCAAATTCCATCACTTCCGTCTTTCCGTATTGATTTTTAAGAAGCTCAGATGCATCCACTTCATCACATCAGAGAGGCAAGCGTGGAATTTGGCCGCAATTCGATCAGGATGCTCAACAGCAGATATCACAAGCTGTGAGTCATCAGCATAGGATACCAGCATGAAGCCATGTTTCCTGACCAGACTCGCCAGAGGTCTAACATAGATGTTGAAAAGGGTCGGGGATAAAGCCGAGCCTTGGGGGACACCGCAAGGCAGAGCAACACTGTCGGAATGTAGACCGGCCCAGTTTAAACATTGCTTTCTGTCTTCCAAAAAGGAAGAAAGCAGAGTCAAGGCTCGGCCTACAATCCCAACCTCCCTAAGACGCTGGATGAGCACCTGATGGTTAATGGTATTGAACGCAGCAGACAGATCCAGGTGGACGAGAGTAGCTCGCCCCCCTTCGTCTACTGTCATCCGAATCCCCTCGGCTGCCGTTATTAGGGCAGACTCCGTAGAGTGCCTGGGCCGGAAGCCGTGCTGGGAGCTGTCCAGCAGGGCGTTCTTATCCAGATACCCCGTCAAACTTTGGTTAATGGCCTTCTCAATGACTTTAGCCATCAAAGGGAGGCCAGAGATGGGGCGATAATTTTTGAGTTCAGAGGGGTCCAGTGAGGCCTTCTTGAGAAGGGGTCTAACACATGCTGATTTCCAGGTGACTGGATAGGTACCTACTGCTAGGACCTGATTAATTAGGATCGTAAGACATGGCACTATCCTGTCCGCCACCAGGTGGATGATATGAGGGGGACATGGATCGGAAGCAGCACCAGACTTTATGGAGCCTAATAGAGTCAGAACCTCCCTGCTAGTTAAAGGATCAAAGTTAGCCAGCCTACATGTGGGCGGCGCCTGCTGAAGATCCAAGGTGGCGGGTCCCAAGGTGTTTAATAAGTCATTGTGGATGGTAGCCACCTTGGTGTGAAAAAAGGTAGCTAGTTGGTTGCAAAAGGACTGGTCCGGACAGAACTGATTAGTCTGCTGCGGACTTGACAGAAAGACTACAGTTTTAAACAGTTCTTTAGAGGAGTTCCCAGCCTTGGAGATTTTACGGGAGAAGTAGTCCTGCTTAGACTTCCAGATGGCCCGCTTGTAGTTGTGCAGGGCCAAATTGTAGGCCAACTTATGGTCCCTGTTATAGTCAGTTCTCCAAAGCCGTTCCCGCTGTCTACACTCTACCTTCAGGGCTTTCAACTCCGGGCCATACCAAGGGGCACCCGGAGGACGCCTTTTCTGGGTAGCTGACTGGAGAGGGGCGACCTGATTAATAGCGTCCCCAATCCAGTTGGTGAGCTGGGCAACTGCTGTATCATTATTAACCTCCGAGATAGGAGGGGGGCTACCCAATGCCTCCATCAGGGGCACTTGGGCAACCCTACTCCATCTCCTGTAAAGGATCTTGTTAGGTATGTGGGGATCGCTTCTTGCCCTTGACTTTGGCCCAATCTTAAAGAACACTGCCCTGTGATCGGTCCATGGGAGGGATTCAACCCTGAGATGTGCCAGGTCAGGGTGGCTGGAAAAAAGACCATCCAGGGTGTGGCCCCCATCATGAGTTGGGGCTGTCACCAATTGAGGTAGTCCATAAGCCTCCAGGCCATCCAGAAGTCTCGTAGTATCCGAGTTATTAACGGCCTCCAGATGGAGATTAAAATCCCCAAGGATCGTGTAGGCCTCATACTCGGTACAGGACTCTAGATGCATTTGGAGGGCCTCCAAAAACGTGGCCCTAGGTCCGGGAGGTCTATACACCAGCAACCCATGGGCGATGTTAGTGTCTTTTAGAAATATGCCAAAGTGTAGTGCTTCTGCATGCATATTTTCAATAGCCCTGACCTGGACCTTTAGTTGGTTCTTGTAAATAATCGCTAAGCCCCCCCCTCTGCCCGACTTTCTATCAAGACAGTGTAGCGCATAGCCAGGTGGCAAGGCGATATTCCAGTCTGGGCAGGAGGCGGCGTTGGTCCAAGTTTCCGTGATAAAAGCCATATCCGGAGAGTGGGCGGTCAAAAATAGTTTGAGTTTGACCACAGAGCGGGCGTTCAGGAGGACGCAAACCAAGTGGTTATCTAAACTCACACCTGATTCCTGGCTAATAGATCTCCTCTGAATTTCATCGGAGCTGGCAAAATGTCCTGCCCTTGACGCCGTGCAGAGGGAATGAGTTGATCCTACATTATAACTCCTAGCCTCACTAGCAGCGGGGAAACCGCAACCAGGGCAGAGGTAGCTATGGGGGTGGGTTTGAAACAGACACATGATAATGTTGGTTAAAGTGATTAAAAGTAGGCACTTGTGTTACAGGGGCAACCGTGCTGCTTTCAGCTGAAGCAGCGCATGTCCTTCCTGCAGTAAGAAAAACTCAATAAAGTAAATAGTGCTTACAGACTAAACAACAGGTCCCGTGTAGCAACCGAAGTAAAAGGGCCAGTCGCCATGGGAGGGCACAAATGAAGACAAGGACATACTAAGGAGGGACTAACAAGCCTATTAACGAATCCGAAGGCAACATTTACGAAAGACAATGACACAAGCTAATGACAAATATGGGAGGAGAGTGGATGCAGCTTTTCTCCCATACTCTACTACAGCAGTCTCGCAGAGCGAGCAGTGCATGCGCGCTGCCTCTAGGCTCGACCTAAAAATGGATTTTGCTCTATTTTTTCTGTCTTTAGATAGCAAGAAAAGGGACAAGTACAGTGTCTACACTTCTACAATGTAAAATATGAAACCAATAGACTCTTCCAGAAAACAAATGGACTCTTTCAGCATTTGAGGTAAAAGCAGGAATGATAACTCTCAAATGCAAATTGCACTTGCAGCGGGTGTTTACCAAGCTTGTGTGTGAAGTTTCCAGATCAGCATAAAAAATGCCAGCTAAAGCATGCAAATGGTTCTTGTAACCCTACAGTGACCTCATTACATGTTGCTGTATTATTCTCCTTTCATCACCAGATGCAAGCTTCTGAAAAAAGATCTGCAAATACAGAGGAAGCACAATTAGTGATTCATTCTTAATCACCACAGTGCTAAAAACGGGCGCAAACACGATTTACAGCTATTTTACATGATATATAAATATTGCAATGTCATTTTTCTGGGTTATCTATAATTACGTTTTTTTACAGACCTGTTTCTTCCATGTTAAAACAGTGTAACACAAGAAAAATATTTATAAGCTGTAAATGTTTGAAATATTTTGGTATTTGTATTGATATGAGTTTCATGCACGCTCACTATGAAGAAAATACATCTATGCGATATGAATTTTAGGAAACTATGTTTGCATTATCTATGTGACTTGGGGCCAGATGTACATAGATTCAGGTTTGAAAATACCTAATAGCAATTTTTTTAAATTTGCTGTTAGGTAATAGCAAACAGCTATGTACTACATTGTGTTTTGCACTTTTGCGATTCGCAGTTGGTTGCAAATTGACCTACCTCATCAATATTCATGAAGAAGTAAGCAATTTGCGACCCATTGGGAATCACTAAAATCACAGGGATAGTGGCCTGCTGTGGGTAGCAGACCACCATGTCTGTGATTGCTTTGAAAGCAACGTTTTTTAAATTTTATTTAAATGAAGCCTATTTGCCTGAAAAGAAAATGGGATGTGTTTCAAAAAGAAAAATGATAATTTTTCCTTTCAGCTTTTTCATTTTTTTAAGTGTAGGCAGTGGTCCGTGGGAACACTGCCTTCTCTTAGCAAACGTTTTTGCAACCATTTACAAAGGGTAAGGAGTCCCTTGGGGATCCCTTCTCTTTGTTTATGGGTTACCAGCTACATTTGGTCTCAAAACATTCACACATACCACTACGAGCTGCTATTAGGAAGGGACACCCTTAACACCCCCCTTCCTATTACCGATTATGCAATTTGGTAATAGGTTACCAGAAACATGCTTTTTTCCAGTTGCAAATGGCCCGAATTTGTGAATCAGGCTGTTTGTAACCTGAAAAAAGCATTATACATATGGCCCATAATCATTAAAAACGATTCAATGTAAACAATTTAGTCTATTCGAGCATCAGCGCACATTTCATTTAATGGACTTGCCTTTTATTAGATATGCTTGCAGAGCATTTTGAAATGCAGACAAGATACAAGAAGCTTACGTCCTTCATTTACACTTAACTGCAGCTAAGAGCGATAGGCACATATTAAAGAAGAAATAACTATTCAATGGGGGGAAAGTCTGAAACCACTCTACCTGTTGCCCTTCCACCCATTTTCCCGCTTTTTGCTGTTATATCGATGTAGTTGATAATAGATTTTGGTAATTACATTTGATTTATCTCATCCACAGTCTGGATCCCAGAAATATTTGACACCCAATCTAAGAGCTGTTGAGGGCAGACACATTTGTCTCAAAACGTCCCACACTGTCAACAAAGGATTGATCCAGTGGCATAACACAAAATTATGAAGTCACCCTGCAGAATGTGAGATGTCATGTTGACGGCCCCCCTGTGGCACATTTTCCTTGTTAGTACTGAGCACACCTTTCAAAAAGTGAGCTTGGTGCTAAGAAGTAGCGTGTGTATATTAGATTGAATGGCCTGCTCCCAGGGCAGATGCAAATTTGTGCTGCCCTGTGGGCAGCACATTCAAGTGAAATACGGAGTGGCTTTGAAGCAGCCGCTCTGTGTTTCACTTTTAAGAGGGGTGAGAGATCCCCTTGCAGGCAAGTTCAGTGAGTGGCTGCACCTGCCAGCAAGGGGAAGTCTAGGGTCCATAGGACCCCCTTCAGCCCCTCCACAGGACTGCCATCAGGGGCTGCATTTACAGTGTGCCACTTTTTAGGTGACGCATTGTCAGTGCGCATCCTGGCAGCTACTTCACCTTTGCTCCTGCATCTATAATATGGCACGGGCACAGAGGCAGAGATTCCCTCATTTGCATGGTGTTCCGCCCCATGAATATTAGGGAACACGCTCTGATGATAGCACTGGTGCTATATGAGAGTCAGTTCTATATGTATTACAGAAGGGGTCACACAAGTGTCTGCGGGCCCTTCTATAATACCAAAGAGCCCCAGGGGCAAGCAAAGTGGGCACAAACGCTTGTTGTGCCCCTGTGGCACTTTTTATAATACGACCCCTGGAGTCAGTTTACAAGTGGGCTTTCACACCAGCTCTCATACCAGTTGCCAGAAAGAAAAAGGTGCCTGGTATGGAAGAAATGTTCTAATCTATATATTTTACTTTAAATTGAATGAACAGCAGTACTTGTCAGGTGGCTCACAGAGAGCTCTACATCAATGCAAAATATAACAATCAAAGCACAAAATGTCAAAGACCAGTTAAAAAAAGAATACCAAATACACAAACGTTGGCAACTAAGACACGTATTTATTGAAAAATGTCTTTAACTAATTTAATAAGAACAAGATAGTGTCAGCAGTTCATAAAAATAGTGAAAGAAAATTCCAACACCTAGAGTCGGCGTCAGAATAGGCCTGCATAAAAGTTTGAATATAAAACATACTCTATTTTTTTTTTTTTTAATGCTTATTCGGAAATGACATAGACAGATACAAATTGTACAGGTTGTCTGTTTTAAGAAGAGAAAAAACTTCATAGAATGAAGGTCACAGAGATAGGAAGAAAGATAAAACAATGAGGGGCTTATTTACAAGCCCCTTGCGCCGACGGTGGGTCACTTTTAGTGACGCACCGGCAGCGCATTTTTCTGCCCCATATTTAAAAGGACAGGAAAAGCCACCCTGTGTGGCTTTTCCTGTCCTTGTAAATATGGCCCCTTTGAATGCAGCACTTTGTGTGAAAGGGGCGTTGCATGGGTGTTGCTGTGGGTGTTCTCCCGCAACACTCATGACACATTTCCAGATTTACGAGAAATCATAAACCTGGAAATGCGTCTGAATGCTCTGCCTCCCCAGGGGAGGCATAGGGAGACACAACGAGGAGAAATGTACTCATTTTTCCTCATTTTGCAGCACACACAGAATGAGGAAATCACCTCTTGTGATTGTTTATGTGCAAGAAGGTGTCCCTTCCTTCACATAAACAATCATTGACAAAAATGCTGTTTTTCAACTTCTATGTGTGCTGCTTTAAGCAGCAAACAAAGAAGTTTAAAAATGACATTTCAGACTGTTTATGTGCAGGAACGGACACCTTCTTGCACATAAACAATCATCAAAGTGACGCAGGAATCCTTGCAACATGATGCAAGGGTGCCTGCATCGGGGCATGACAGCTAATTGTTCACAGGGCAGGGGAGAGCTAAGGGATTTGTCGTATCATTGTAGATAAGACACATTCCTGTGCTTTGGAATTAACACAGCGGCGCAGCCAAATGGCTTGAGGCACCAGGCTGGGTTAATTCTTTGTAAATAAGGCCCTGAATGTTTTAAGGCCAACCCATAGTAAATAGAGTATAAGGAAAAATTCCCATTTTATAATTATTATATTTTTTAAAACTGTTATCAAACTTTTGTTGCAAGGCACTCATGGGATCAAAAAAATCCAAGGTCTGATCATTTCAAACGAGTAGTGCACTGTCATAAGGGGCCTGATTACAAGTGGCCTGTGAAACTGCTAAAATTCGCTCTGATAAAATCGGCATTGAATTGATCTAATGTGATCATTATTGTCTTTTTGGGGAATACCATTACTGCAGCAAAATCTGCCTTTTTGGTGACCAGTGGGCCTATTCCCCTTGTTATTTAAAACATTGTATAAAGTTCTGAAATTTAACGAAATGTATGGTCTTTATCGCATCTTGTAATTAGCGGGTGCAATGAACAGCACACCACTTGTAATCAGTATCCCTGCACAAACAGGTGTAAGCACAGGGATAGCATTTTAACATGGCAGTTGTAACTAGGCCAAAAGAAACTATAATTTGGCAGCCAAAGAATGCAGCGGATAAAATGTACGCCATATAGGTACTGCATGTTAATTTACATTGGCTATGAGCTTCATTCAACAAGCAGGCGATGCAGAGAAGCAAGCATGGGGGAGATCTGTTCCTATTTCTTTGTACTCACTATGAGATGAACAGCCACATTTAGGTTGCCTCTGAAAGGAAGAATGGTATATTCAATTGGGCCAGTTAGAAGAGTGGTCTCTGCGTGAGTATGCTCATAACATACTTACGCCCAAGGAGGCTGTGCTAAAAATTAGGCAGTTGAGACTTTTTGGGTAAAGTTTGCCTATTTTGTAAACTTGACATCAAGAGGGAAACCAAATGGTTAAAGTACGTGGACCATCAACGGGGTGGCAACATTTCTAGCTTGATTGGAGAGGATGGATTCAACCTAAAGATGTGCCACACTGCAAGACAAGTGAGCAAATTCTGTGTTGGTTGGATTGGTTCTTAAACTGTCAGAAACACCCACGCTTTGTTCAGGAACAGGCAGGTTTGAATGTTTTGGGAATCGTCTCCTGACAACACCATTAGGTATGATGGATGTGTCTGTCAGAATATGGTTTGTTGATGCCAAGTTCAGCTACAAGATCTTTCAACAGCTCTACATAATGATGACAGATTGAGTAGGATTGAAACCCAGGGTCGCCTCCCAGCACACTGGCAGAGACGGTGGCATGGAAGAACTCATTTCGACATACATATTGCGTCCAACAAGACATGAGCACCATCAGTCCAGGATCTCACCTCTCAAACCCATGCACGCGGATGGTAAAATTACCAACATTCAATTGTCAATTGTACACAAAGTGCATGAAAGATGAAAAATATGAGCGGACATGGGTGGTAGTCTCAGTGCTGCGACACTGGGATATGACAGATGGACAAGAATGTTATAATTATTAATGTGGGCTTGCAATTTGTGAGCTGCCAAGTTTACAATAAACAACTCTCACCTCACCAGGCAGATATCCAGCTGTTGTGGTTAACCAGTATTAAGGAAAGAATGCCCCCTTATCCTAACAACCTTCCTGGATCTCTGAGAGATGACAAAAAATAGGGCCAATCTCGAGGTCCCCGTATATAAAGAACCAAGCTCGCTCGGAATCAAGAACAGAGAAATTCTGGGAGTGATTGTGGTTGGTGAGGACTGTGACGAGAGAAGGGAAAATCAGAGTAATGAAAATTACTTGCAACTTATTGAGTATTACCTCCATGTAGATTTAGATCTTCAACTGAATCATGCACCCCAATTCTGTTTCTCCCTTAGTTCAGATGTATTTGCTTCTCTGAGAAAAACAAAGACAGTGGTAGGATACTGTGTGGACCTCACAGTCAAACTGAAGTGGGTCCACCGTGGTAACTCCTTATGATGGATGTTTGGGTGTCCTAGAATGATGATGGCAGCACCATGCGACTATGAAGTTTACACCTTCAGAGCATAATTAGGCCATGGTTCTGGCCACACAATGCAGAGAACTACCAATGTGCCTTCCAATAAATGTAGGGAGAACCTTGTCATGAGGTAGTACCTATAATCTTTTATGAAAGGATGAGGGTGGGCTCAATTTTATGTGGCCTTCACCTACTTTAACCTCTGGCCCTGCTCAGACATCCAGTCATATCTCTCAGAAATTGGCAGAGGCATCCAACAGGGAATTCCATCCCCTTTCCTTTTTCTCAGCTTTTACTTCAGAAGACAAGTATGATTAGGTTCTTCCACCTTGCCCAGATCTGTTGCCAGAAATCCTTTAGAATCCTATCAGTGAGGTTTGGCAATGCCACAGACATTGGAGCAAACCAAATTAATACATAAGATGCACACATGCTTAATGTCACTATTGTGTCACCTGGTGGGTTCATCAATTTCATTGTTGATAATCATTTCACCTTCTGTGCCCAAACTGTTGGGATGTTTCTCGTAATATTGAAGTGAAGGAATTGTACCTTTCAAGAATCCCATCACCCTCATATGAGACACTTACTTCAGTGACCTCTAAATCCAGAACTGTTTTACCTGTGGATACACCTATAGTGGTTGACCCCTTTTACTTTTCCAAGGCTTTCAATATGAGTGACTTAAATTCCTCCCTGTTAAGCCCACCACTCAGTGTTACCAAAATCATAGGTACTGAAATTTCTGGGTGTCAGAGTTAATAAAGATTGTGGTTTCCCTGAGAAATGAGACTTTAAGGGTGGGGGGGGATGGAATTTCACCTATGAATTTCAGCTTCTTTCTGAAGCTGAAATGTCTGGGTAATAATATACAGTTTCTTGGGGGCACGTGCATCAAGCTTATTTGCGATCGCAAACAGTGCGATTAGCAAAAATCAGCCGTTTGCGATAGCAAATGGCCTTTTCCAAATCTTGAAAGATTTTTTGATTCGCAATTTAGGTAATCGCAATTTTTTGCGATTCCCTAAATTGCAAAGGCAAATAGAGAATAATTATTTGCGATTACCTAATGCACATACAAGAAGCCTTTCCTAAATGTGAATTTTGCATTTGGGAAATGCAAAATTAACATCAACTTCAAGTTGATGTTAACCATGTGCATAATTAGAAAAATTCACAAAACTGCATTTTTCAAAATGCCATGTGGCGCGCACATGCCCCTATGGCATGTTTGTGCCTTATACATGTGCACCTTTTTTTTGTTAGGGGCCCCTCAGGGGGGCCTTTGGCCCCGGGCACACTCGCCTTTGCATTACCTAATTTGCGATTACCAATTAGGTAATCACAATTTAGGTAATGCAAGACCATTCTCACCTATGGGCCTTGCCCATAGAAAAGAATAGAGTCGCAATTGCAAATAGCGATTCCCTAATTTCATTTGCGATTCTTAAGGAATCGCAAGTAGAGAATCGCTACTTGCTGTCTGTTTTGTTGCATTTCATTTTGCGATTACCAAATAGTGATTGCTAAAAAATCGCTAACTGATAATCGCAAAATGAAACTTTCATGCCTGTGCCCTTTGGTGTTTGCATGGTTCTCATAATTACGATTGGGCTAATAAATGGAGTTGCCAGCCCATCAGAATTAAGAGGCCAATCTTAATGCAAGCCTAATTCTCAGTGGAAGATTTTCTCTTAGTTCAGTGGTCTGAACACATTCCTAAAGAAGACAAAATCAGGATTGTGTCATTGGTGCACATTTTAAACGAGTCCTATAAGCCTACTCTTAGCTTCTATTCTACAGGTGATCGCAGTCATCCTAGAAGCTTGCGTCTGACATGAATTTGTGATGTAGGTGGTCCTAAATTACACAATTTGTGACAATTCACACACTTATCTTGTCCTTCTTTGGGATGAAGACAATAACCATTTAATTGTCCTAACAGAGGACTGACTGTAGGGCAAATAAATCAATAGTGGATTTACTTCACAGTCCCTCAAGGAAAATAAATAAATCATGAAGCCTCTTTTAGCTTACATTTAACATGAGGGGGCAGATTTACAATGAAAGTGACTCAGTGCGAGCGGCAAGCCATTTGGCTGCGCCGCACTAAGTCACTTTCAAAGCACAGGGATGCAACATATTTACAACAATATGTCGCATCTCTGTGCTTCCCCCTGTGCTGGCGCACAAACTGCTGCCATGCGCCGGCGCAGGCACCCTTGCACCATGCTGCAAGGGTGCCTGCGTAGTAGGGAGATTGATTTTGTTCAGGAAGGTTTCCATTTTTCAACGTCTATGTGTGCTGCTTTAGCACACATAGAAGTTGAAAAACGGCATTGTTTCAATGATTGTTTATGTGCAGGAAGGGAACTTTTCCTGAACAAAAACAATCATTAGAGGTGATTTCTTCTTTCGTGTGCTGCAGAATGCAGCACGCATAAAAACAGGGAAAGAAAACGAGGAGAAATGAATATATTTCTCCGCGTTGCGCCTCCCTACTCCTCCCCTGGGAGGCGTAGTATTCACACACATTTCCAGATTTCCGATTCCTCGTAAATCTGGAAATGTATCTTGTTCCATGGGTGTTGCCTGAGAACACCCACAGCAACACCCATTGAACACCCCTTTCACACGAAGTGCTGCGTGTAAAGGGGTCATATTTACAAGGACAGGAAAAGTCATGCAGGGTGGCTTTTCCTGTCCTTGTAAATATGGAGCAGTAAAATGCGCCACCGTTACGTCACAAAAAGTGACACACTGGTGGCGCAAGGGGCTTGTAACTCTGCCCCGTGATCTCTGTCATCCTAAAAGTTTGTCTCTGATATATATTTGCGAAGTAGGTGGTCCCAAATGACAAAATTCCCCTCAATGCAGGTTAAGCTCTAATAGTCCACTTGCACTGTAGAACTTCACTCAAACCCCATTTGCGGAAATCACCATTATAGTGTTTCCAAACATGATCAGATTAAAACAGCAGTGCAGAAATTGATTGACATTTCAATATGCAAGATGAACAGAAGTGCACGGGTATACATTGGTCTAGAAAAGGAGATGGTTAATGTGAATTAACAGAAAGTAACACAAGGTAGGTCTGTTGGTCTATAGAATGTCGTTCCATAATATCTCATAATAAAAGTACTGCATCGACCATTAGTGAGAACATTTGCTTGAAAAAGATAAGGGAAAAACCAACAAATCTCACTACACCAACAGGGTTCTGTGTTCAAAGGCAAGTATAAATACCTGCAGAATGGCAATTGACCAACATGTATTGTCGCGAAATGACAACTTCCTTTTAGTCTCACCTTTTTCTGGCGTACATTTTTGACAGCCTGACGCATGTCTCAGTGAAAAAGGAGGCAGCCAAATGGTAGGCTATACACAACGTGTACTTCACTGGTAAGGTCCTAACCTGACATGTACTAATGATTCTGGGGCAAGGGGTTTTAAATAATCCAACAGCAAGAAGGAGCAATCCTAGGCATTCAGAAATGTATAGAACTACGCATGCATGCAAAAATAAGAAAGTAAATACAAATACGTTTTAACAAGAGTGTAAATGCAGGAGATCAGACGCACCTAAATTGCATGAAATAGACAGATCCAGAGCCAGTAGAGTCATCTATACATAAAACAGGTCATGTCCACTTACATACTAACACTGTAAAGATAAGGGGCAGATTTACAAGCCCGTTGCGCCTCTTTTACGCTGCCATTGCGTCACTTTTGTGACGCAGCGGCGGCGCAAAACCAGCGCCAGGCTGTGGGATATTTACAACGTGATGCATCTGGGAGATGCGTCACGTTGTAAAGCCCTGCGCTAGAAGTAGGCATTCCGGCGCAGGGGGGGGCGTTCCGGTGCAGGAACGCCTCCTAAAAGTGGCTGAGTGAAATCTACAAGATTTCACTCAGTCACTTTTAAGCCCATGCTGCGTCAAAACCCTGCGCCTGCTTGAAGCAGGCATAAGGATTGATGCAGCATTTTAAAGATAGGGCACCCCGGAGCCTTGCTGGAGCTGCGTTGCGCTTGCGACGCAACTCCAGCAATGCGCTGCCTTTACGGCACAGACGCGTCACGCATCTGTCCGTTTTTGCCCCATGGTGCGACGCAATGTAAATGCTGCACATCCATGGTGGCGGAGCCGTGACGCACAATAACTGGCGCATCCCTGCTGATATGCAGGGATGCGCCAATTATTGTAAATCTGCCCCAAAGTGTTCTTACGTAAGCATGGGCATAATTTACTTTACTCTTGAATAATTTGTATACTTTCAGAAAATTCATGTTACACTTGTTATGCGAAATTTCTAAAATTATGCAATTCATTATACCATTTAACCAAATATGTGCCGTTTGCAGTACAACTTTAGAGCAAAGAAGGGAATAACAGAAACTCGATCAGCAGCTGTTTGCAGAGCTTTTGCGTTTTGCACTAGTTTTAGTGCAAAATGTGTACTCACATCAAAATTGAGTAGACAGCACATTTTGCACTTAAATATAGCGCTCAATGACGGATTTGCATTTTGAGTAATTACACATAATTTAGTGTGATTTTTCTGAGGTTGCTTATAATTACATGAAAGCAAATTAAACACATTTTACACATCTCTACTCTCAAGGAAATTAACATAGAGTCTGACCATCCGATAGAAGAATTGCTCCTTCGAATTGTGAACTGCTGTTGGATTATGTAAGACTCTTACATGCTTTCCAGCCTTCCAACCTCAAACTATTATTAAGGAACAATGAAAAATAACTTACCAACGCAAAAGTCACAAATGGCTAAATTGAAAAGAAGAAAATTGCTATGATTTTTCAAGTTTTTGTCAGTCACAAAGGCCAGTATAACGAGGGCGTTCCCCAGAACTATGACGGAGACCATAAAGGACATTAAAACCCCCAATGATATCAGCGTTGCGCCTGAGAATTGGTAGACATCATTGGGAGTGAACGGAGACAGACCAGCTTCATCCAGGGGTGGTGTGGAATCTGAAGTGAAGAATGTTGGGGTGATGCTAAAGCTTGAAGTTGAAAATTCTTTGTCCATTGTTTGGGCAGGAAAATCAGCCCTCAGCGACTGATAGTTCAAGAGACGAATTACAAATCAGCTGCTTCATGATAGATATGGAAAAATAAGTAATTCAGCATTTTCAATAATTTATGCTAATTCATTGATATAGAATGTTGTGTTTCAATGCACTAAATATTGAAGAAAAGGCATTTAATTGTTTAATTGCTTGTCATCTTTTATATAAGGCAGTATACTGCATTTCTTGAGACAAAGTAGCTCGGTCTGCCATTCTGTCTACAGAAGCATAGCTGGTTGCAAGGAGACTTTTTATAAAAAAAACTCAAGCAAATCCCTCAAGTCTGCAGCATTATAGACATAATTGCATGCAGCAAAGCTCATTAACTCATTATCACTTGTTAGTGCAAAGCGCACTTTAACATGCTCTACTTCGACTTGCTATTTCAACTTGAGGTCTTTTTTGTGTAATTCGCCTACTCTGCAAAGATTTTTCGAGCTTTTGCATGTTGACTCTGAAAACCAATGATCCCTGGAGATTCGGCACGCAACTAATAAAGATAGCTGTATACTGACTTAAAATAACTCATTTTCGATGTGAGGTTGAAAGCTTTAATGCAAAATTTCCTATACTTTTTATGGCACTGCATGTAAACAATAGAAAAAATATGATATCTAAGTCTACTATATTACACTTATTTATTTAGTTTGTATTTATTTAATGTAGGGAAAATTAACTCTGAACTTTCTATAGTTTAACATTTTCCCTATTTTTTGCTGTGGGTATAGTAGATCTAACCCCTCAACATCCAAAACTTTCCCTTCTGTTGCTCAGGTTCCAGCAAAAACACTAAGGGGGAGATTTACCTACTTTTCACGTAGTACACTGCAGCAGCTGTAAATGCTGTGCTGCGCTACGTGAAAAGAAGAAAGGAGGAGAGCGCCTTATTTACAAAAATAAGGCACTCTCCTCCCCTCTCACTAGCGCCAGCGCTGAAATCAGCTTCCATGAGTCACGGAAAACAGCTTTGTGACATGGTTCAAGGGTGTCTCCTTGAGTCTAGCGAAGGTTTTGTCAAAATACTATGCTGAGACTCACTTCAAACCTTTTCCCTCTTGTATGTGTACTGTACAGTGCAGCACACATGCAAAGTCGGAAATGGAAGGAGAAATGAAAGCATCTACTGGTTTTAGTAAATTGGGTTTAGTGTGAGAAACCTTGAGTGGTTGCATGGGAACGCCCATGCTCCACCCTTGGTATACCCCCATGGTGCAAAGTAATCCAAAGCAGTGCTATGCACTGCTTCACATTACTTTTCTGTTACTTCCAGCGCTAAACAAGTATAGCCCTGGAAGGTAAATTGGAAAAAAAAGATTTTGACCCAATTTGCGTCACTTTTGTGACACAAACATGGCACAAAATCTTAGTAAATCTCCATCTACATATCCGATCTTTCCCAAGTGTAACACTTTCCCTATTGAGAGCAGTGGGAGTAGTGAATTAGACCCTTCCAAATCTTTTTTAATCTGATTTAAAAACAATATAGATAGATAGATAGATAGATAGATAGATAGATAGATAGATAGATAGATAGATAGATAGATAGATAGATAGATAGATAGATAGATAGATAGATAGATAGATAGATAGATTTTTTCATTTTAAAAACCAAAGGTTACAGGGACACAATAGTTAGGAAATAGAATTAAAGAGAACCTTAGAAATTCATTAGCACACTAAAGGTTACAGGGACTTTCTGGTTAGGTTCAGATTTTACATGCACAAAACCATACAAATTCAGCACTTATAGTTACAGTTATCTTAAGTAACTATAGCTCGCGCCCCTGCCATGCACACTTTTCTTAATAATAATTTGACAGCAAATGCTGCAGTGATATTATCAATGATGTCATAGAAGATGTAATGAGTGATGTAATATGTGAGGTAATTAGCAGTGCATGGCAGGGTTGCGCAAGTTATGGTTACCTTCAGGCACGAGTTAAAGTTGAGAAAGCTAGAACCATAACGTCTGAATTTCTAAGGTTTTATGTGTGTAAAATCTGAACATAACTATAATGTCCATGCAACCTTTGATTTTTCAGTGAATGTTTAGGATTTTTTTTAATGTAAAGTAATATTTAAGTACCATATGTCAATCCAACCATTGCCACACACAGTGGGGGTTGGCTGAAGGGCCCTGCACTGGCCTGGGGCCAGACTCTGTAGCTAACCTCCCAACGGCTGTCATCCCACAGGACCCCTTTCCAGCCCCCCCAGAGGCCGATTTCCCCCAGGGGACACCATCTCCTGGAGCCCTGCACCTTTTTAAATGAGGCGCGAAGCACACAGCCCCCCCTCCCCAGGTTGATATTGGCCCTGGGGACCCCAACGCAGTTACCTGGCCAATTATTAAACAGGAAGGATGGCCACATACCCTCCTCCCAGGGCCAATTTTGGCCCTGGGGACCCTATCCCGGGGCTGGGCCAATAACTGAAGGGGGAGAATGGCTACATGGCCTTCCTCCCTGGGATAATTTGGGCCTGGGGATCCCATTACCAAGGTCCAGGCCAATAAAGGGTGGGTGCACTGGTGCTCACACAGGGCACTCACAATATTCTTCTTGGAGGCTGCAAGTGAAACCCCAAGGCCTCCATGGCTCCAGCCAGCTCCCCGCATCCAGCTGGATCCGTCACCAGGGATGTCATTTAAAGTATCATCAGTGATGTCATCAGTGATATCACTGACCATGTCATAAGTGATGTAATATGTGAGATCAAAAGGAGTGCATTGAGGGTATGTAAGTTATAGTTAGCTCGTCTAATTATAACTGCTGAATTTCACTGGTTTTGTATGAGTGAAATTTGAGCCTAACTATAATGTCCCTTTAACCTTTGGTTTTTACAGTGAATTTCTAAGGTTTT
Organism: Triturus cristatus; assembly: GCF_964204655.1. Taxonomy (NCBI): domain Eukaryota; kingdom Metazoa; phylum Chordata; class Amphibia; order Caudata; family Salamandridae; genus Triturus; species Triturus cristatus. Next base: position 760,064,521 of record NC_140587.1, read on the forward strand.
TTTGAAATTCTATTTCCTAACTATAACGTCCCTGTAACCTTCTTTTTCAGTGAATTACTAAGGATTGTCTAATGTTGTTTCCTAATTATAACATCCCTATAGCATTTGTTTTTTAAGAGAATGTCTAAGATTTTTCTAATTTTATTTCCTAACTGTAACCTTGAGAGTGATTGTATGAGTGAGTGAATGAGTGTCTCAGTGTGTGTGTGAGTGAGTGTGTGAGTTTCTCAAAGGGTGTGTGAGTGGGTGTGTGAGTGTCTGTGTGAGGCATGAGTGTCTCACTGGGTGTCTGAGTGGGTCTGTGAGTGAGTAGGTCTGTGAGTGGGTGCATGAGTATCTGAATGGGTATCTGAGTGGGTGAATGAGTGTCTGAGAGAGTGCTTAGTGGGTCTGTGAGTGGGTGTGAGAGTGTCTGAGTGGATCTGCAAGTGCCTCCATGAATCTGTGAGTCAGTCTGTGAGTGAGTGTGTGAGTGGGTCTGTGAGTGGGTGTGTTAGTCTGTGTTGATTTGTGAGTGGTTGTGAGAGTCTCTGAGTGGGTCTGCGTGTGGCTGTATGGGTCTGTGAGTGGGTGTGCGAGTGTCTGAGTGGGCCTGTGAGTGGTGCATGAGTGTCTGTATGGGTCTGTGAGTGGGTGTGGGAGTGCCTGAGTGGGTCTGTGAGTGGTGCATGAGTGTCTGAATGGGTCTGTAATTGGATATGTTAGTGGCTGTATTGGTGTGTCTGAGTGAGTATCTGAGTGTGTCTCTGAGTGGGTATGTGAGTGTCTGAGTAGGTCTGTGAGTTGGTGAATCAGTGTCTGAGTGGCTCTGTCAGTGGATGTGTGAGTACCTGAGTGTGTGAGTTGGTGTTTAAATGCTTGTGTGGGTATGTCATTAGCTGTGTGAGTGACTCAACCACAAAGGAAACACACCTGCCCTTTTATCCATCAAGGGTACACTGTTTTGCACAAAATATCTGCCTATATGGAGTACTTTCTACTGGTTAATTAGTAAGTGGTACATCCTTGGGTAAATGCCCAGTATGTATTCTGCAGTAAAATTGCATAATGAAGCATGAGGAAATGTCATAAGTAACTGTGTCTGCGTTTTGACAATGTGATTGTTCCTGGTGAGTCTTTATCAAAAAACATGTGATAACGTAAATCCTCCTATAGAGAACACAACAAGACTATAAAGAGGTAAATAAATATCCACCAAACAAGGGTCTTAAATATATGGCGTAAGCGCTTCTTTGTTTGGTGGAGATGTCCTCATATTCCTCGGTTTCAAGAACTTCTCACAAAAATCATCGGGAAACACACGGGGGCGCTCGTTAATCTGTCCATCATCCTGGCAAGAGGCAGGAAGACTTTTGCGTACTTCTAAGGTGGGCAAGGCCAAACGTGCAAAGCTTTCAAGTGATTTGCACATTTGCATACTCAGAGTAATTTAAATGGAGAATCATGAACTCTGCTCTCACCGGGAGAGGACAAGAAAGAACCCACTCGTCACAGTCACTAAAGATTGCGCTTGAAATTGATCAACGATGTATTAACCTCCACTAAGTATTTCAGATCATTTTTCAATATGGAATCACTGAGAAAACACACTTGCTTTGCCTTTGCCAAGCCCAGAAGTTAGGATAATTTGCCTTTATAGAAGTGGGGCTTTAATGGGGGCACCTGCTATGTTCATATTTGTGATTTGAGGTTTATTTTCTATGAAATAAGCATTAGGGCCAAAACAGCCCACCAAAGCTTAATGGGGGAGGAGGGTCACGTGCCCTGTCCCTGGCTGATTTCAGCCACAGGGAACACTATCCCCCTGGGCCAGGCCAAATTCTATTTGGGAGGGGGGCATGTGGGCCCTCTGAACGGGCCAATTTGAGCCCCAGGGAGCCCATTCCCCATCCTCAAGGACCCAGTCACATCTCCCTGGGTGCCCTGGAGCCCAGCACGGGCACCCATGTGCTATAGTACCATGGCGGTGCCTCAAGGCCCCTGCAGTCCCAGTCAGCTCCTCCCTTCCCTGTAGGAGCCGGCATTGCTCTTGCACACAGAGAACTGCTTGAAATGCAGCTCCCAGTGTGCAGGAGCAATCTTTAAACTCTTTCTCTGTATGTCTGAGGGCAGGGAAAAAGATGTAAACTCTGCTTCCAGCAAGCAGAAGCTGTTTGACAGCTCCCACTTGCTACAAGTGGAGTGTTTACTTTTGCTTTTGCTGGTTGGGAGTTGTCAAAGCTCCTGCCAAGCAAAAGCAAACAGCTATGTCCCCGGGTGGGCACCCCAGGACATAGCAGGAGACGGCCCTGGAGCGTGGCATCCCAGGGCTATAATTTGCTACAGGAGGGGTGCCGCATGGACCCCTCCTTTCTTGTGTAAAAGCCGGTCCTGGAGATATGGTGGTCTCCGGGGCTTTATATGGCCCAGGAGGGGTGCCGCATGGCCCGCCTCCCTCTTTTAATAAAATAGAATTGCCCCAGGGAGGTGGTGGTCCCCAAGGCTGGGGTTCCATGCAGACCCCTACCCATATTGTTGTTTGATGCCTTTTGGAGGTGGTGGGCCCTGGGGCTTACAAAAGACTTAGGTTGGGAGTCCATGCTGCCCCCTCCTTTTTTATAAAAGCCCCGGAGAGGTGGTAGTCCCCGTGGCATTTCTGCACCCCTACATTTAATTCTTAAAGGCAGCATGCCCCCGGGACCTGGCCTACCCGGGGGCTTCAATAAAAACAAGTGCAAGCGCAGAAGACCGTGCTTATTTTTTAAAATATATTTGCTATAGATTCATGGCTCTTTCGTGATTTTGTGGCAATTTATTTTGATTTTAAAGTGCTTTTGTGAACTTCGGGACCCCTGGACAAGGGCTAAGGAGTCAGGGTATTCCTACCGTGCAAACACAAGGAGATGATAGATGGAGCACTAACCCTTTTCAGACACTCACTCCCAGTCACAGATCTGGGTTGAATCCATCATCGTTCTTTAGCTCACTTCTCCACCCCAGTTCAAACCAGCCATATGCAAGTCTGTCTTGATCCTGTTCCTCATGGGAACTGTTCAGCTCGAACTGCCAACCCAGGTCTCCCCTGGACCAGGTGCAAGCATCCTTGGACCAGTTTTGGGATAACACCCCCCATTATCTAGGGATCTCTTGTGTTTGCTTTGTTTGCCCTAAGTTGGCAGGGTATGCCCAGATGTGGGACTCTTGCTCACTAAGCCACTGGATTCAAGCTAGCCTGGCTGATGAGGGATAAACCTCTAAACCGTTCCCAGGATGCTTGTTTTGAAATTCACAAAAAAACAACCAAAGGTTACAGGGATGCTATAGTTAAAATATCATTAAATAAATGGTAGACATTTACTGAAAAAGCCAAGGGTTACAGGGACCTTTTATATCAGAAATAGAATTTTAAAAAACCTCAGAAATAAGCTGAAAAAAACAAAGGTTACAGGGGTGATATAGTAAGGAAATAGAATATAAAAAACATTGGAAATTCACTGAAAAAACAAAGCTGACAGTGACTTATAGTTTTTGGTTTGCTAATAACTTTGGCACGGTATGATGAGTCTTCACAAAACGTTCCCCAATAAAAGCAAATTCACTACAGCTTCTTCCTGGACAGTTTCAAGGTGATCCATCAAAGCGGGGGCCAAGAAAAAGTGGGGTTCCCAAAACACAAAATTCCAATGCATTGTCCATAGACTTGTTTAGGCAGTGCTACCACAAAAACTGCTAAACAGAATTATATAAAATTTATCAGGAAGCTAGAACGTGGTCCTAAGATTGTGTTTTTTGTGATTTGGTGTATTAAGTTTTGAAAAATTAAGGTATAAAAATATTTATATATCTGGACTACTGGATCTGCGATAGGCTCGTAAGAGTCTTGCTGCAATTTAAAAAAAAAAGTATTCTGATTGTCCCAGGGAGCTTTTTTCACTGGGCCTTCTCACTCCTATGCGAGTCAGACTCCTGTTGGAGCGAGTGGTCTGATTGGCTGTCAGTAAAATGAGGGAAGTGTTGCTGTCAGCCATTATACAACTCTTTTGCACTTAGTCCTCTGTCATGAAGATACAAAAGAAAATGATATAAATGGGCAGGGTAAGGATACCCTGCCCCCTAGGACCCATGGGGGGATGCAAAGAGCCCCCCCCTGGGACAAAGTGTTTAAAAAGTTGGAACATTTTGAGGCGATCCCGCTGGACTCTCGCGGCAAACAAAATGGCAGTCACCATTTTTTATTTAGATATATTTTCCAGGACTGGTGTGTTATGAAGGGGAAGGAGCATACGACTCCCCTCTCCAAGCTGTTTTCAGCCCTTGGGACCCTATCTCCCATACCCCAATGTATTAATGAAGGGATGGGGTGAGCGCTGCCCCTCCCTGAGCCTTTTGCGGCCATAGGAACCCCATGCCCCAGAGCCCTGTGTATTCAATAAGGGGGCCACGTGGCCCCCTCCTCAAGATATTTTCTGACCCAGGACCCAATGTATTTATTAGGGGGAGGGGGGCTGCATGGCTCCCCTCCCCAAGCCCTAAAAAGGCCCTGGGGATTCCATCCCCCAGAGCCATTCGTTAATTAAAAGGAAGGGGGGGACGCCATCTCCCTACCTGAATATTTAAAGGCCTGAGGACCTCATTCTTGGCCAGCTCACTTACTGTGCGCATCCCCAGTACAAAGTAGTTTTCCTGCCTACACTACTGTGGGCAGGGAAACATGTGACAGTCCTGAAACGCTGACCCAAAAACTGTGTGAGGATACCGCTGGGTTTTTTGCCAATAAAATCGATTCCATTTATCGTAACATCTCCCAAATAAGCCCACCTATTGAGGAGATGGTCCCCTCTTTTAGCCCCCAGCCCGGAACAGTCGGTGCTGTTTCCGCTGCGCTGTCTTCTATTCCCGAGATTAGCTTGGACCAAGTCAACTCCCTGATCGGGACTATTAAATCAGGCAGCCCAGTGGACCCTGTACCTGCCCGTGTCATGCACCTCATTGGGAGTGTCCTCAGTCCTTCTATTCAGACGGTGATCAATCGCTCCCTCTCTGAGGGACTGGTCCCCCGGGAGTGGAAGGAGGCCATGGTCAAGCCTATCAGGAAAAACACCTCCATCCCCTGGTCTGATATGACTAATCTGAGGCCTATCTCCCTCTTGCCGTTCATCAGCAAATTGATGGAGAAGCATGTGAATCACCATCTTTCCAGCTTCATTGAGCAGTCCGGCTGTCTGGACCACTCTCAGTCGGGGTTCAGGCCCAGGTATAGCACCGAGACGGCTCTTCTTTCCGTCACGGATGCTATACGCTTGTCCCTGGACAGAGGGATGTCAGTGGTGTTGGTGCTGCTGGACTTGTCCGCAGCATTCGACACCATATCCCACGCAATTCTCCTTACCAGATTAAAGGAGATTGGTATTGATAGATCCGCCTTGGCGTGGTTCACCAGCTTTCTCTCTGAACGTACCCAGAAGGTGAATATGGGTTCCTTCAGCTCCCCCTCGGCCAGCATCACCAGAGGAGTCCCGCAGGGCTCCTGTCTCAGCCCTACGTTGTTTAACGTATATGTCTCCTCTTTGGCCAACATTGTGAGGTCTTTCGGGTTTATGCCTATCTCCTACGCTGACGATACGCAGCTGCTGTTCACTTTTAAAAACTTTACCCCGGAGATAAGACAAGCTTTCTCCAACGGCATGACTGCGATCGCCAGCTGGATGGCCCAGAACTTTCTCCAGTGTAATGTGGGGAAGTCTGAGGTCATGCTATTTGGAGGGGCAAAAACCCTGTGGACCCCTGACTGGTGGCCCTCCAGTCTGGGTCAGGCCCCATCCCCTAAACAGGTGGTGAAAAATCTGGGGGTCCGTCTAGATCATGATCTCACCCTTGCTCATCATGCCAGCACCACGGCGGGTTCCTGCTTTCACATCATTAGCCTCCTTCGGAAGGTGTTCCCCCTTCTACCAGACCATACAAGAAAGACCTTAGTCCAGGCCCTCGTTTTGAGCCGCCTGGACTATTGCAATGGCCTATTCTTAGCAGCCAATGAAGGAGTGCTTAATAAACTTCAGGTGGTTCAAAACACTGCGGCCCGCCTGGTGACCAATGCCCCCCCTAGAACCCCATCCTTGCCCCTCCTCAAGGCCCTCCATTGGCTTCCCATCCGGAAACGGGTGGAATTTAAGATTTGCTGTGTGGTGCACAAGAGTCTTCACAACCTCGGTCCACACTACCTGGCCGAGAAATTCGTTTACCACCGCCCTTCCCGCATTCTTAGGTCCAGCAATCAGCTATTACTTCAGGTTCCTAGACATAACAAGACCAGACAGGGAGGTCGCGCCCTCTCCATCATGGGCCCACGTCTGTGGAACAGTCTTCCTCTTTCCCTCAGAGATTGTCCTAGCCATCTAGCCTTCAGGAAACACTTAAAGACTACCCTGTTCTAGTTGGAGCGCTGCCCTACCTGTTCTTCACAGCACCGCGCGGAGATACACCTTCGGGTGTGATGCCGGCGCGTTACAAGCCCATAAATAAATAAATAAATAAATATGTGTTTGCTCCCGTCTGGCAGGAGCATTTTTAAATCTTCTGCCAAACTGGAACAAACACATAAGTCTGCTCCCAGCTGATGGGAGCTTTATAAATGCTCCCGCCAACTAGGAGCAGACTTGTGATCTGTTTCCCTTTCCGCACTGACGCGGGCTGGGAAACAGAACACAATATTGCTCCCACCAGAGGGAGCAAAAATAATGGCAGCCCCCTCCGAGCGGAAGCAATGCCAGCTCCTGCAACATGTGGGGAACTGCAGGGTCCCTAGGGCATCAATGAAGTCATTTGAGATGTCATCAGAGATGTCATAAGTGATGTCCTAGAGCATGTCATGAGTGATGTAATCTGTGAGCAGTGCATGGCAGGGGGTGAAAGTTAAAGTTAGCTCTGCTATTGAGGTCGGTGCGAAGCAGTGGGAGCAGGGCCCACTTGAAATGCAAACCAAACTGTGTTGAAATCAAAACACAGAAGGAAGCTCACACTCCCAAATATAATTTGCAATGATAATTTATTGCAAACACTGATGCTTTTCGAATGAAACGGTCTTTGTCCAAGCCACAACAGCGAAAAGTGCCCCGCTTTCTTTAAATACAATACATCACCATAAACACAATATAAAGACTACTAACATGTCCTTCACTGTGTTACAGAGAGTGAAAACATATCAGTTACTGCACTCATTATATTAGCTTTTATAATTAGGCAGGTTGATGAAATCCTGGAAGATTACTTCACAATTTAATGCACCAAATGTAGTCAGACCACAAAAATACATCTGTATTGAGAAAACATATTGCAACAGTTTCAGAGTGCCTGAATATTCTGAAAGGCAATTTAGGAAACATATTGCAACAGTTGCCGAGTGGCTGAACATTCTGAACGACAATCTAATGTATTTGCTTAATGTTTTACAAAAACTCACCAAAGGAATGACTACATTTAGAAGTCTGCCATTGTGTTCCAAGTCATTCTGCTCAGTGGAATTTGTATATCAAAAAATCAATATCCCAAAAATCATCCCACACCATGTGGCTTCAATTTCAAGAGAATAGGTACATATATTTCATATACTGCGTAAGCAGAGTAACAAAGCCCACCGTGCAGTGTCTCATACACACCCGGGTGAAATAAAGTGCTTACAAATACTCAAAGACAATCATAAAAAGAAATATTTTCCTATTTGGGCTGTGAGTGCATGCTTCACGTTTCCCACATTTATAGAACCCTGCTGTTCCCTGAGCCAGAGTCCGGCCCTACCCTAATGTCTATTGGGGTAACTGTGCACCCGCATGTCTTTCAAGGACCTATGTTTTCTTTAAGTAATACGGGGAAAAGGACTGACCAACTTGCCAATAACTTGATCTGACCTGACCAAGAGCCAACGTTTCCCCCAATTTTTTTATTGATACTGGTGGTAACTGACTCTGACTGTGCCCTGGGCTCTGCTTACCAAACCCAGGCCCAGTGTTCTGATTATAATGTATATAATAATTAGTTTTAGTTACAATTGGTGCTAACAGCCTAGTTCTAAGTCCCCGGTATATAATATGGCATGTAGGCCCAGACACCCAGTAGACTTAATGCATTTAAGTGTGCACTACTGTGCTGCCTACTGTCATTTTAAAGGCAGCCTTGCCTTTACATTCAAATATATGCAAACCTGACTTTGGAATTAAAGGTATTTCCCAAGTCTCAAACTACCTTATTTATACATATGTCACCCCTGGGGTATCCCCTAGAGGCCCTAGGGGTATGGTGCCTTGTAACTACAAGCAGGGACATAATAACATATTTGGTATATGTCCTGTTAAGGGAAAAACTGCCAATTTTGTTTTTCCCCATTGAAGCACAATAGCTCCATAGGCCAACATGGAAATACATTATTAAAGTATAACTATTGAAAGAATGGAGCTACAAATATCATTCAAAATATTAAAATAATAGAATGAAATGAACAACTTGCCACTGTTAGATTTATTACAACTATCACACAACATAAGTTATAGAACTTTATTTTTTGCAAGCCAAAATCCAGCCTTCCAGCAGCCCTGCTCTGATTGGTCAGCCTCTGCCAGGCTGAGCCAAGCTGTCTTAATGAGGTGTGAAGTGGCTTGACTATTCCTATTGGAGAAGAACTGCAAGCTGCAGAGCAAATGGCAGGATTGGGATGGATTAGCCAAACTGATATTCAAAGAGAGAATGACAGTTTAGGGAAGCACAGGCTCACCTCCACATCCTGCACCACGAGCCAGACAGGAGCCCCCAGTAATTAGATTAGTGAAGGGGCTGAAAGGGAGTGTTAATTAAACTTAGCCACATCAGCGGGTTGGCCAGATCTAAGGAGAGAGTTTCTCAATTTTGGATTTTGAAAGAATAGTGCTTTCTTGGTCAAGAATATGCCGCATTTTGGAAGAAATAGTCATATTGTCACCATGCATCTCATTTGCCAGGGGTGTCCCCTGCTTGTCGCCCAGGAACTCTGAATAAATATCAGAACACTGCCCAGAAACTTAGATACCTGCTGAAACAACAAGGAGAAGAAGGACTTCCCTACTGGAACCCTGATCTGAACCCAAAGGCTGCACCTGCTGCGCCTGCTGCACAATCTGGAACTACAGCCCTAAGGACTTGACAAGGAATATGAAATAGACTCCCTGAAAGCAACAGGTTAACAGATATCCACCTGCCTCATCTCCACTAAGAAGGACTCATCTGGAGAGGGACCAGTGGACTTTTAAGGATTTGGCCAGTTGCATTGTGGGAAACATAGTCCCAACATCCAAAGGACAATCTCAGAGCTACTAGACCCTTGGATTGGTGTTTTGGAACTTCAGGAAGAAGTTTTAGAAGTTTGGAGCAACTTTGTTGAAAATCTCCATAAGTGGACCAATCCGTCGGTCAACAAGTGTCAAGCTGCCGATATAGAATCGTGACCCGGATTTCACTTTCATCCTTCTGAAAGCTCTGGAGCCTCAGCCATCAATCCTGAATAAACCCTCTGCAGATCTGACGGACCTCAAGAACTTCAGGCTCATCTTCCTGGTGCCACTCACTGCCAAGATCATCGAAAAGGCTGTCAACACCCAGCTAGCAAACTTTATTGAAGCTAACAGAATGCTGGACATCTCCCAATCTGCAGCAACCATAGCACTGAGACTGCCCTGCTCGCTGCCACTGATGACATCACCTCCCTCCTCGACCAGAGACAAATGGCAGCCCTCATCCTCCTGGACCTCTCAGCTGCCTTCAACACTGTCTCCCACTGCACACTAGCTACCAGACTCGACAATGCAGGCATTTGCGGAAAGGCTCTTGACTAGATATGCTCATTTCTCACAGGCACAACTCAGCGATTCCGACTCCCACCATACCACTTGGAGCCAACATAGACCAGATGTGGAGTGCCCCAGGGATCCTACGTCAGCCCCATCCTCTTTAATATCTACATGGCCCCCTTCGCAACCATTGTAAGAAACCACAAGCTCAACATCGTCTCCTATGCTGATGACACCCAGCTCATCCTCTCCCTCACCAAAGAACAACATCACCATGCACAACTTCCAAGATGGTATGAAAGCCATCGTCAACTACGAGAAAACAGAAGTTCTCATCCTTGGCTCCACCCCCTCTGTGTGGGACAACACCTGGTGACCCCCGCCCTCGGAACCCCCCATCCTGATGAACGATGCACGAAACCTCGGCATCATACTAGACTCATCGCTTATGATGTAGCACCAGATCAACGCTGTATCCTCGGCCTGCTCCAACACCTTCCGCATACTCCATAAAACGTTTGGATGGATCCCATCCTAATCCATAAAAATGGTAACGCACGCCCTCATCAGTAGCAGACGGGACTACAGCACCGATCTCTATGCCGGAATCAACAAGAAACTAGGGGGCAGATTTATATCGGACTTGCGCCACTTTTACACCGCCGTTGCGTCACTTTTGTGACGCAGCGGCGGCGTAAACCCTGCGCCATGTTGCGCCACATTTACATCGTGACGCATCTATGGAGATGCGTCACAGTGTAAAGCCCTGCGCCACATGAAACCTGCGTCAGGTTTCATGTGGGCGTTTCAACTCAGGGGGGGCGTTCCGTCGCAGGAACGCCCCTGAAAAGTGACTCAGTGAAATCTATAAGATTTCACTGAGTCACTTTCCCAACGCTGATGCGTCAAAACCCTGCACCTGCTTGAAGCAGGCGTAAGGCTTGACGCACCATGTTAGGGATAAGAAAGGTTGGAACAGTGCTGGAGTTGCGTCGCGCTTGCGACGCAACTTCAGCACTGCGCCAACCTTACGCTGGCAGATGCGTCACGTATCTGCTTGTCCTTGCGCCACGATGCGCCGCATTGTAAATGCGGCGCATCTGCGGTGGCGCAAGGGCAAACTTGCGTGACGCATCTTCCCTGGCGCATCCATGCTGATTTGCAGGGATGCGCCAGGGAACATAAATCTGCCCCTAGTTTTCAAACTCCAGACCAAACAGAATTCCGCAGCCAGACTGATCCTAGACATCCCCTGTCACAACCACATCACCCAACACCTTAGTGATCTCCATTGGCTCCTCATCAAAAGAAGAATAACCTTCAAGCTCCTCACTCATGCATACAGGGCCCTCCACAACATCGGACCAGCATATCTGAACAACTGCCTCTCCTTCCATGCACCCCTGATTGGCTGACCTCTCTCTGGTCACCGTCCCACGCATCTACAAGACAAGAACAGGAGGAAAGTCTTTCTCCTACCTTGCACCCAATGCCTGTAACAACCTCTCCCTACACCTCTGACAAGCCCCTACACTGCTCCAGTTCAGGAAGGACCTCAAGACCTGGCTCTTTGGATGGGCCTAGCACTCAACGGAGCCACCCACCATCCCCCTAGCACCTTGAGACCCTCACGGGTGAGTAGCTGTTCTATACTCACCCCTGGTTGATTGATTGATTGATCAATGAGACTTCAAGGAGTTGACCGGGGCCTCATGCTGAACCAAGTCGGTGACGTTGATGCAGATCCGGCCTGAGGAAGTCCCTTGCTCAACGAAGAGAGACAAAGCTCAAAAAAAGTTTTTAAGTGCAAAAGTCAAATTTTGACCTAGGGCTTCTGCTTAATGTATCCAACCACGGCTCCATCCTGGTCGGACTCAAACTTTGACATTGGACCAGCATCACCTCTGTTGTCCAGGGCTGGAAGCAGAGTGTCCTCTCACAGCATGGTGCCATCAGAACTAGGAACTCACAACCTGCAGTTAACAGACAGGAAATTTGAGAGAGTGGAGGCCTCAGCTAGCCAGTCTGCTCCTAAATTAGAAGCAAACAGCTTGTGCACTGGAGGAGAAAAGGCTGGCACTAGAAGAGAGAAAGCTTCCTCTAGAAAGAAGAGAGTCAGGTCTGGGCCTGTCCAGTCCCAAGAAGATGGTGGCAATGATGGTGAGGTGTCTTAGGGGAGTGACACATATCCCTCAGTTGCCAAATGGTGTTGAGCCTAACAGCTTTGTGGTGGGGTATGTCATAGGCATTAAGGATCACAGGATGGACTAGCAGTACCGGGAAGGATTGTTGTGTGTGTTGGTATCTACACTGGGGAGGGATACACTCCTAGCTCTATGGGATGAGGTAGCTGGCTCATACTCCCATGTGAAGGATACCCTAGTGCAGAAATTTGGTCTTACACCTGAAGAAAACCGGAGGTAGTTCCGGGACACAGAAACAGGCACATCAAACATGGACACTTTTTATAGCTAGCCCACTAAAACATCTAAGGGCTGTGTGAAGGGCAAGTGAGTACCTATGATGAGCTATATAATTTGTAATGAAAGAGCACATCCTGCAGGATTTTCCTTCTGAGTTGGACCAGCATCTAGTGAATTCCAAACTGTCAGAGCCCAGGCAGCTGATGTGTGGGTACACACTAGGGTGTCTAAAACATCCAAGGAAGTAATCCTGAGAAAGGGGGCCCAGCTCCACTCAGGAAAAGGTAGGAGCAACACAGATAAAAAGAAGGAGTTCTCTCAAGGGCACCAAATGTTTAACCCAGAGGGGTAGTCACAATCTGTTCTTAAACCGAAGTGGGGGCGGTACAAGCGGGTGAGACTCTTTGACACCTCTAAAGCTGGGTGCTGCCTAGCTTGACATGGGCCTGATTATAAGAGGGGAAACTCTGTCTGGTTCAAGAAATCCCAACAGGTAGACAGTCCAAAGTGATTGCAAGTGCAGAAATTGGGGTGAAAACTGTTCTTGGGACCAAGAGGAGTTAGACTGAAGCCAATTTAGTATCCATGGGTGGGGTGAATGTTGAAGCCGTGGCCATCTTACATTTCAGAATGGTGAAGTACAATCAATGACCAGCCATCACCGAGACCAAAGTGAAGGCTCTAAGAGATACAGGGTGCAATAGGACCACTGTGCTAAAGAGGTTGGTGTAATCAGAGCAGATGTATGTTTGTATGAAAGTATGTGAATATGTCAAAAGGTAGTAGAGCACTGTAAATAGTCAAAGACCAGCATAGAGTCAATGAGTAAGAGGAGAGGAAGCAGGGTTGTAAAAAGTTAATGCATTTTGTGGAACTCTTTGAAGGGGTAAGTCTTCAACAGTTTCCTAAATTACAGCAGATTTGAATGGCCCTAATGGATGTGGATTAAATATATTTTTAATGTTTTAAAATGTATTTTTGAACGTAGTGATAAATAAAAATCAATTTATGCGTTTTTATCAAACGTTTTTCAGTTTTTTGCATAATTGTCTCTACTGTATCTAAGTATCATATGTAACTATTATTTGTGTTTAAATACTGTATACGTTTTACCCCACTAATACTGTACATGATTACGGTGCAACACATGATCCATAAACTAGACTAGGGACTTGTTTTCCTTCTTTGGTTTATATTACCCTGTCCCTAATCTGTATTATAGGGTAACTCCTTGAATTTTGGTACCTAATGGATGTGGGTCAGTTGTTCCAGGTCCTGTGTGCATAGATGGAAAAGGTCCGCTGTCTTCCTTTTTCTGTGCCTGTCTGCGGTCTGCTGAGGTCCACGAGAAGTGCTGAGCTTTTCTGTAAGATAAGCAGGCATGCTGGTCACAATAGCTTTGTAGGGGATACAACTAATTTTAATGATGGTGTGGAGGGGAACAAATACATTTTCATCAAAATGGAGGTGATGTGAATATATTCATTCTGGACCGGGATGGGATGCGCTGCAGCATGTAGGTTGCCCCCAAGGGGTGCCATTGTGGAGACTGGAGGCCATGGAGGCCATTGAGTAGTCCATTACCAACATCAAGATGCAAGAGTATGAGGGCTTGAACAGCAGTTCTGAAGTCGCCTTTTGTAAGAAATGGTTTGACTTACTTCAGAAGCGGGAGCTGGTACTAGGCTGTCAAGTGCCTTCTAAGAGGGTCATAGGGCAAGCAGGGCTTACTGGGCTGCAGCCTTTTACTCCTGCCGTCTCGAGGCCCAACCTACTATGGCCAAGTACTACCCCATTCAGCACTTGTCTCTCAGAGATAGCACAGGTTGAGCAATCTAAGGCTCTTTCAGAAGGATGTACCAGGAAGCTCTTCTGTGGGTCTGCCTGAGCTGAGATCAAAGGAATTGCCGCCCCTTATGCAGCAAAATTACTCGGTACCATTAATTAACTATCCCACTATGAAACCTCTGTTACTTGCGCAGAGGGGCATTACACAAACAAATTAAGATTGGGGAGCAAAGTCATTAAAATAAATTAGAACACCTTCTCTATGGCGTTCGACTGAATACATTCACAGTGCTGAGCACAGAGTTTAATTGTCCCCAGAGACATGCTTGGCACTATACTCCTGTGTATCACTGTTGCAGAATCATAGGAAATTGCAGATCATAGGATATTGCAGATCTCAAAGCATCTGCAAAAGTGGGGCTCTCTCAAAGGCCTAGTATCAGGTTTATACCACACAATTACCAGCAAATTCTTCTCCACTCCTACTGTGGCACAGTCACAGGTTTTTTAGGTTAGCTGCTGTTGCCCAAGATTACTCTGAAACAAACTAGGTAACCCTGTTTGACAAAGATAACAAAGACATAAGAGAGAGAAGACAGGGTTACATGTACTTCTTTCAAAATACTGAACAATTGGTACTGGACACTGCATTGGCTACAGAAAACAGGTCTCCTTGGGGAATAGAAGTGTTGGAGATACAATGTTGCCCTGGGTGACACAGTTTAGGTTTTGTGAGCATTGTGAGAAGCTGGCTTGGTATATGGTGTTCACTTATGTAAGTGGGCACCTCGCACTAATCCAGACAACCCTCATGGTGATTTTAGTGGTCTTAGACAACCTTAGAAAGTGCTCCAAGTGGTAGCTGTGGAGAGCAGCCTTCAGGCTTAGTCCAGAAGGAGTGTAAAGCAGCTTGTTTTACCAGAACATAATCTTATTGATACAGATTAAGTGAAAAAAACACACAGTGTATTAATAAAAAATATGTAAACACTCAATAGAACATACAGGTGTCTCCTAGCTGGAGATATACACAATGCACAAAATACTTTTCAATAGAAACAGGTAAGTAGCATGTAATACATGGTGGTCACCGTTGGGAGAGCAAACCTTATACTAAAAGAGTGGTATGCAAACCACTCCTCAAGTTAAGACTATTCCCAGAAGACGTAGAAATGCCGGGGACCCAAGGAACCACCCAAGGTAATTAACCAGGAGCCCCACAGAGGCCGTGTGCATAGAGGGAACATGCCCTTGGGATCAATGCAAGTCAATGTGTAAGTCGCAGTTGCAATTTTAAAGAAGAAGGACCCTTCCTAGTTGACCCTGAAAAAACCCAGTGGAGGACAGAGGATGGAGAGCCACTCCACCCGTGATACCTTAGGAACCAGGATACCTGCCCCAGGAGAGCCGCGTGCATAGGCGTGAATTGGCGTCGGAAACCACCATCGAACCCTGGAGGACTTCAGGAAGATGCTGCTGCTGGAGAAGGTGAAAGTGTACAGTGGATCCCAAAGGTGGATTCAAGCCAAGAAGTACCTGGAAGCATATGGGACAGAGTATATGCCACTTGGAAGTGACCAGAAGGCATGGAAGACGAATGCCAACCGATGTTGGCTGCTGCATGAGAGTTGACGGTGACCTTGGAGTTGCAGCTGTGGGGACCAGGCAATGCTGTAGATGACCAGGAGCTGTTCATGAGCTGTCTAATGTTGGATGTCAAGAGTTGAAGGGTTGGTGTCCATCGGGAGCACAGCCAAGCCTTGACAACTGCAAACAACATGGAAAGCGAAGAAAATGCAATGTCGGGACTAGCAAGGTCCAGGTGACTCACCATGAGTAGGAAAGTCAGGGCAGGCCCGATCAATCAGGGGAGCCCAAAGAATTCAAAGATGATCCTCAAGAGAACCCACAGGCTGGAGGCACTGGGGTCTCGAGAGGACCTCAAGCAGCTCACCAAAGAATCTGGCCTGTGATTCAAGTGATGTAGTGAGGGCTAAGATCTTGGTCATTGGAGATGCTTGAAGTTGAGGCTACTTGGAGCCCGAAGATCTTGGTGGATGGAAGCCAACAAGCCTTTGCAACTGTAAGTTGATGCAGTGCACAGGGGTTCGGTTCCTGCGGCCCCGGCGAGAGATACTGGCCTCCTGAGAGGACAGGACAGGCCTCAAGGGATGTGAAGAACCACCATCTGTGTTGCTGAGCCTTTATGAGTCCATGGGAGCCCAGGATCAGTAAAACAGTCAGCTTAGTTGCGGTGCCTGCAGATGAAGGGAAGTGACTCCTTCACTTCAAGAGAGATACCTTCAGGTGTCTTTGGATGCCCACAGGCCTTGAAAGATTCCGGTATGGTGCACAGGCACAGATGTTGCAGCAAAAGAGCAGGGTGAGGAGATCAGGAGCAGCAGGAGTCTTCCCAGTTGCAGCCTTGATGCCCAGAGCGAAGTCCAGAGTGCCTAGACCGTTGAAGAAGAACTGGTGTCTGAAATTAATCTTGTCCCATGACGAATCTAGGGACCCACCCTCAGGTAAGCCTTTACGAACCCTAAGGAAAGGGTTGGGACGATTCATGGGTTCCTCCTAAGTAGGGGCTGGACAAGGGGGAGGATACTTCTGTCCTTTGTCCAGTTTTGCACCAGAGCGGGAGCCAAGGGCTCCCTGAACTGATTTGGACTGGACTATGCATGGAGGGCACCAAGTGTACCCTGCACACAGACTATGTGGCACTTGCAAGCACCCCCACCCTGCCCTAATACACTAAACCCTGTCTGGGAGATGATCACACCTCCCTGCGACAGGATACCTATTGTTCTGTCTTCCCCTGCCCGAGGTTTGCTCAGCAGCAGGAGGGCAGAAACGTGTCTCTGGCCGGCAGCAGCCCTAACTTGCTTTCCGGGTCTGGAAGACTGGTACCAGGAGCACCGAGGGCCTCCCAAAGGAGCTTTACTGTGCATGAAATCATACATTCCACACTGTTTATGGTGTGGGGGTATGATTCAAACATGTTTGATACCAAACATTATAGGATTTGTTACAGCCAGGTCTGAGATGCCCATCGCGTAATGACGTGGTGCTCCTCTATATGTTATATGGATGTCTCACTTACAGCCTGGGAGAATGGACTCCATAGGCTGTAGGGGTGTCCTGCTCATGCAGGGGCACACTCACTTAGAACCGAGCACCCTGCCTTCAGGAATAAAAGGCCTGCCTTAGGGGTGACTTATAGGTTTGAAGTACAGTGATCCCAGATATATGGAAACCTATATCTTTTGTAAGTGGTGCGGGGACCAACTTACACAGGCTGCATTGGCAGGCCTGTAGTTACAAACTGAGTGGCCTCCCATGGATGGCATAATACATGCTTCAGCCCACGGGGGATCCCTGTTGTACCTATGCCCTGGGTACCTTACTACCATATACTAGGGACTGATACGTGCACGCCAGTGTCCAATCAGGGATGTACCTAAGTACTTACCATACCAATTATGGGGAGAAAGCACAGAGACTGGGGTCCTGATTAGCAGAATCCCAGTCAAACTAGTCCGCAACAGCGTTACATCAAACAAAAAGTGGGGGTATCCATAAAAGCAGGTCCTACTTTCCTACAGGCATGCATACACCTCAACACATACTAGAAGAGTATATGGAGTGCACTGAATTAATATAGAGAGCTGCGTATATTGCACATCTGCATGGCACTGAATCTATCTGAGTAAAAGAAGATGGTTGGTGACCACATTGGGATTGGCAAAGCAGTGTATTCTCTGACACAGGAGGTCATAGATGGTTCCAAAGTACATGGGTTGGCTCAAAGAACTGATCAAGATGGACTTATATGAAAGGGCTGATTATAGATTTCATACAAAATGGACAAGTTTAAAGTGATGTGCTTCTGCCCCTCCCCACTTAGAGTAAATGACAACCACATCGGCTTTCAAGTAAATGGATGCACCAGTAAGGTAAACTCACACCAAGTGCAGTTTTGGACCCAACCACCAAGATGTAATTCATCTTAAACCATCCACCCAGCATGCTACAACCAATGAAAATCGTTCTCATAGCACCCAAAATAAACAAGTACATTCTGCAATGCACTCGAAGCACAGGAACCCTTAACCAGGAGAAAGGTTTAAGTAGAATATCGTTTTTAAAACAGATACAACTCCACATATTTCTACCACCCACCACCAGAGCATCCACACCTTTCCTTTCTCATGCGGCGTCATAGATATCATCAACCAAAAGAGAGAAAAAGCTGACCGCAACAGCTCATCATCCCCATCCCCCCGTCCAACAACTTGTACTTCCTTTAGGTTATCCTACAACCTGTATAATGTAATGTGCTAATATCTTACTACAGGCTCCCAACCTCTGCAAGCATGTTCTTTGGTCACAAGTACACTGCAGTTAAAAGAGTTATCAATCGTTGGTAGAAATAGAATCTAGAAGTACCTGGTACTACCATAGGAAAGGTTACACGATGGATCACCTACAAACACACATGCCAAGTAGGTGTGGAAAATATTATTTCTCAGATACTCACATCCCATCCTTTTTCTACTTGACTTTTAATTTTTACCAAACTGTAATATGTGTTCTATCACTTTGTAATTTGTAAAACACAATACAGAAACGTAGCTGAAGAGCTGAATAACTCGGTAAATTAAATATTTACGTCGGTGACAATGTGCAAGTCAAAACTTAAAATCACAGCAAAACCGACGCAGCCCTTCATCCTTTCGATGTCAACAAATGGAGTAAACATAATGCCAGTTCTTTAGAGCACTGAGAAACAACAGAAATACCGTGTGAAACACTAAATAAAAATCAACCTTTAAAACTATTCTAAATCCGAAGGAAAAACATTCACAATATAGCAAAGAGACACATATACAGTAAGTCAGAATTTAACTAAGAGATTGAAATAACTAATCTATCCATAGTCCCAATTTTTTTATTCAATTCTATAAAATACAGGCTTGATTTTTTTCGACTGCGAAAAAAACCCGCACACTGGAAAAAACGGTGTGTTGAAAATGATGGTTCTGGTGTTTGAACAATACTTCACAGCTGTTTGGGTACTGTGCTGCTTATGTGTGTTGCTGAATCTCCTGTTCATGTTTCCCTCTCAAAGATCCGGACAGTCATACAAGTCCCTTAAAAGAACTGCTGTTTAATCACTTGGCTGGTAATGAGTTTCACTCCGCGGACCTTTTGTTAACATTTGGTGAAGTTCATGTTTAAACAGTCATACTTTTTTCCCATAAATGCTACACGAGACAAATATGCCTTTTGCCACATATATTAGGAACTATGAGGGTGCACAGGGCTTGTAATTTATTTTTTAAGAGAGAGTGCCTGGGAAAAGCCAAAATAGAGCAACGTTTTTGTTCATTTATTTTAGGTGGGAACAAATTCTGTTCAGGAAAGCGTTTTTTTTTTTACATTTATGGCATCAATAAAAGCTTTGTAGTTTTCACGGTTGAAGGCAACATTTCCAATTTTATACAGTTTCTACATACATCAAATTTGTTTAGGAAATATGAGTGTAAAGCCTGGTAGAATCTAGAAATCAATATATATTTCAAAAATATCCTAAAATCTAAATTTAGCAGGAGGTCTTATGTGTAGATTACTCCAGCTTTCCCTTAAAAAATAACAGTTGCATTTAGAAAAATCGTGAATTTTATTAGCGAATAAGACAAGTGCAAAATAAGGTGTTCATCTGTAACTTTTAGGACAAAAGGCTGATGAATGAAAGTAATATTTTTTTATGCTCACCAGAGTCTTCTGGTTGCAGAACTATATAGTTTTTATCAGTTATCCAAAAATCGTGGAAACCCAGAACCATCAACTGAGCTACGGTTTACAATGATTTTTTCCTTAGTACTTACTGATCCTGCATAAATGCATAAAGAAAGATCTAACTAATAAAATATGAGTAGAAAGGGAAGTTAGGCATGTAATCTGAGTTCATGGATAGGGGATATTCGAGAATTCTGAATATTCAAGTCAGTCAAAAAGGCTTTATTTCGATAAAAACATATCATAAAAGCTGAATATAAATAGATTTTCCATTTTTTAAAAACATTTACAAGAATCACTAGATTTCATCAATTTTCAACAAAGAAATAAATACATTCTGTACAAGTTAAAAGCAATTAGCAATTTAACAATAAAAAGGAATTAAACATTAATTTTAAGCCTTTTGCTACGTAAATACCAGGCCCATGATAAAAATTTAGATAAACCACAGACATAAAGTGGGCGTGAATCTGACGTTAGGATACGCAGGGCCTCAATGTGTGACCTAGTGCCTAAAAGCCGACACAATGCTTTGAGCCACTTTTTCCTGGGTTTTACATATTCCGGGCATTGGAACAAGAAATGCGCTAGGGTCTCGGTGCAAGTTGTACAAAAAGGGCAAAAGGCAGTTGTCTGTGCCGGGACTTTCCACCGTGCTGTAAATGCTCTTAGTGGGAGAGTCCCAACTCTAAATTTAAAATAGAGTGCTCTATCGAACGGTTTTTCAATAATGTCCAGATACAGTTCCCGAATGGGTAAGTCCTTGAACTTCAGGAAGTCCTCCGTTAATTTTCCCAGGGACTGATCAGCATATGTTCGGGACATAACCCAATTCCAGTATAGAGACTTTAGAATATTGGATTACCGATAATGCCAGTTTAATCTGAGGTCTCTTTTTCAAACTCTGGTTTTAGTTCAGACTGCCTTACAACTGGGAACCAACATTTAGAGAAATAAGATATATACTAGCAAATGCCCGAACATTTTCTATCCTAACTGTTCTTTCAATAAAAATAGTACAGTACATGCATGGATGGGCCTATCACATGAGGAAGTCTTAACAATGAAGCGACCATGTGAAGAGAAGAAATTAGGTTTGGAGATTGTAGACTTTTGCTGTGGTGGTTTCCTGACTATTTGGGACCAAGAACTGTCTGCACTCAAATAATTCATAGACATTTCTGAAAACTAGAATCACGGGGGAGTACAGGGTGGTGTGGTTTTTTTGCATCCCGCCACTTTTTCTTTCTCAGCATGCCCTGCACATTAACTCAAAGAATTCCTCACCTTTACCTCTCAATTGTGTGGGACACATGCAAGGCATGTAAATACTTGTGGACGAGTGTGAGATCAATGTGTTTGTCTGCCTAGCGCATGGTAAGGGCCACTGATCACAGCCAGCAGCCTTGGTATATTCCGGAAGCTGATTCTATCAACTCCGGTAGGCCTAATTCATCCCAGATCAGAACAGTAGGTAGTATTGAACAGATGTTTTGCTCCTTGTTCAGGAAGTCTGTTTTTTTTTGTCCCCAACAATATCTCAAAGGTGTTTTGACACAGTTTGGAATGTATACAACAAGTAAAGTCTCTAAGGCAGAAAGAACCAGTCTTTTACTGCACTTTACTGAATGTCTGGTCTGTGCAAATCTCTGATAAAGTGGCTTTCTGGTGCAAAAACTGTCATTGTAATGCCCAGGGAGGCCTTAGTGCCGAGAAACTGGTCAGCAGTGCAAGGCACTCTAAATGTAATCTCTCCCTAACCTCACAACATAGGACACAGGAATAAGCTTTCTGAGAGAGTACATTGTCAGGCACATAAGGAGTAGGCTTTTCGGCTGGCCCTCTTTTACATTGCAATCAAGTACATATTATAGTGTTTCTCCATTGAAACCCAGCACTGCAAATATCACAATGTAAAGCTTAGTTAAGATACATTTCCGGCTCCGGTCCAGGCAAACACTCTCCCCAGCAGCTCTGCTTGCAGCACCTCTCTGCATCAGCGCCAGGGCCTCCCGCCTCTCGGGTTCGCGCCGGCGGTCCGCCGCCACCGCGACTTCTCCCAGCACCCCCTGGCCTTCCCTGACTGCCAGGAGACTCGCTCCCCAGCCCATTCGTTTTTTTATTTAATTTTCATTTGTCATTGCTTCTGGCCACAGTCCGCTGTCTCCTGCTCCTGACTTGCCTTCCCGCTTTCAGCCTCCTGCCGTTAGCCTTCCCTCTGCTGCTGCCCCGCGGCCCCTCCCACCGTCACTGCCTGCTCCAGCCTCCCAACCACCAGTCCCGCCCCTCTCCCCTACTTATGGCGGCCGCGCACAGCGGTCGCGCCGCTGGTACCCAAAGGCAAGCCCATCTGCGCCCGTCCACGCCTGGACCACGTCCAGCACCAGTCTCCCTGGCCGTCACGACACCCGACGATGCTACAACACCTCCACGGATTCAACACCGGCCGATCATCAAACTGCTGCCAAGCCACCGCGAAACTCGCCCACGGACCCTTCTCCTGCCGAAGCTGCAGCCTCACCAGCCAACGAATACCTGCACATCTTACCCCACCCATCAGGGCAGGACACAACCACCTCAGATGCATACTACTCAACACCCGGTCCGTCCACAAGCACGCCATCGAACTCTGGCACCTACTCGACTCAGCCTCCCCGGATGTCGCCTTCCTAACAGAGACCTGGATGAATTCCTCCTCAGCACCCAACATTGCCATAGCCATCCTGTAAAGCTACACGATCACCAGAAGGAACCGCACCAACAGACCAGGAGGAGGTATCGCCATCGTCTACAGGAATACCCTCAGAATCTCGACCAGCACAGCAGACACCTCCAGTGCCGCTGAACACCTGCACTTCCAGATCCACATCGACCCCAACACCACCCTCAGAGGAACACTCATTTACAGACCCCCGGACCCCGGCGACAGTTCATCGACTCCATCTCTGACATCGCCAGCACGCACACTCTGGCTTCCACAGACCACATCCTCCTCGGAGACCTGAATTTCCACCTTGAGAATGCCAATGACAGTAACTCCATCGCTCTGCTCGATAACCTCACCAACCTCGGACTCAAACAGCTCGTCACAACCCCCACCCACTCTGCCGTACCCATGTTCAACCCCATCTTTTCCGCCAGCAACCACGTCGCCTTCAGCCACACCACTGAACTCCACTGGACTGACCACCGCTGCGTCCACTTCACCTTCAAGAAACCCACCACGCACCACCACCCGCAACAGATCCCCCACCGCAGCTGGTACAAGGTCACAGAAGACCAGCTCATCACTACCCTCGCCCGAGACCCACCAACCGACACCAACGACACAGCCGCCCGCAACCTCAGGCAATGGATCGACGACTACGCCAACACTCTCCCACCAATCAAAAATCCCTCAAACAGATGCACCGATAGAAAGGCCAGCTGGTTCACCCCGACCTCCAGGAATCCAAGCAGACCTGCCGAAGACTCGAGAAAAAGTGGCGCCACAAACAGACACCGGACAACCACGCAGCCCTCAAGAACGCCAGCCGCAAGCACCACCAACTCATTCAAGCCACTAAAAGGACCTTCTTCAAGGAACGCATCGACAACAATGCACACAACAGCAAAGAGCTCTTCAACATCGTGAAGGAACTCTCCAACCCCAGCTCCAGCTCCAACGACATCACACAGTCGCAAGACCTATGTGACTCCCTAGCCACCTTCTTTCACGGTATGATCGCAGACATCCACGACAGCTTCAACACCCAGACCCTCTCAACAGCCACCAACACCGCAGACTCACCACGCCCAGCCTCACCAACCTCCTGGTCTCCTGGACCCATGTCAATGACAACGACGCCATCAAAACCATGAACATCATCCACCCCGGCTCACCATCCGACCCCTGCCCTCATCACATCTTCAACAAAGCAAACCGCATCATCACAACCCAACTCCGGAAGATCCTCAACAGCTCCTTCGAGACAGCCACCTTCCGGGAAAGCTGGAAGCACGCTGAAATAATCGCACTACACAAGAAACCCACAGCGGACCCAAAGCACTTCAAGAACTTCCGGCCCATCTCCCTGCTCCCGTTCCCGGCGAAAGTCTTCGAAAAGATCATCAACAGGCAACTGACCCACTTCCTCGAGGAGAACAACATCCGGGACCCGTCCCAAACCAGATTCTGCAGCAATCACAGCACCAAAACCACCCTCATCGCTGCCAATGATGACATCAGGACCCTGCTAGACAACAGCGAAAGCACGGCCCTCATCCTCTTGGACCTCTCGGCCGCCTTCAACACCGTCTGCCACCACACCCTACGCACACGCCTCCATGACGCAGGAATCCATGACAAAGCCCTGGGCTGGATCACCTCCTTCCTCACCGACAGAACCCAGAGGGTCCGTCTCCCCCATTCTGCTCTGTAGCCACCACGACCACCTGCGGCATGCCCCAAGTATCATCCCTCAGCCCTACCCTTTTTAATGTCTACATGGCACCGCTCGCCAACATCGTCTGCTCGCACAACCTCAACATCGTCTCCTACGCCGATGACATCCAGCTGATCCTCCCACTCACCAAGGACCCTGCCACCACCAAAACCAACCTCCAGGAAGGAATGAAGGATGAAGAACAGTCGTCGGAAACTAAACTCAGACAAGACAGAGGTCCTCATCCTCGGCTCCACCCCCTCCACCTGGGACGACTCTTGGTAGCCAGCTGCTCTGGGAGCCGCACTGACACCCACCGACCACGCACGCAACTTGGGGTTCATCCTGGACTCATCGCTCTCAATGGCCCAGCAAGTCAACGCCGTCTCCTCCTCCTGCTTCAACACCCTCCGCATGCTTCGCAAGATCTTTAGAGGGATCCCCACCAGAACCAGAAGGGCGGTCACCCAGGCCCTTGCCAGCAGCAGACTGAACTACGGCAACACCCTCTACGCAGGAACCACGTCCAAACTCCAGAAAAGACTACAACACATAAAGAACGCCTCCGCACGCCTCATCCTCAAAATCCCGTGCCACACCCACATCACTGCCCACCTGAAATACCTGCACTGGCTCCCTGTCAACAAGAGGATCACCTTCAAGCTCCTCACCCACGCTCACAAAGCACTCCACAACGCCAGACCAGTATACCTCAACAAACGTCTCACCTTCTACACCCCGAACCGCCAGCTTCGCTCCCCCGACCTCACCCTCGCCACCGTCCCACACATCCACAGGACCCCCACTGGCGGCATATCCTTTTCCTACCTCGCTGCCAAAACATGGAACACTCTCCCCACCCATCTGTGCCAGACCCAGGACCTGCTGACCTTCAGGAGATGTCTCAAGACCTGGCTGTTCGAGCAGGAGCTGCACCACACCCCCTCAGCACCTTGAGACCCTCACAGGTGATTAGTGCGCTCTACAAATGCTTGATTGATTTATGATGCTAGGAAGGCTATCTCACTCCAGGTCATTACGGACAGTGTCTCCATTCCTATTTACAAATCATTGATTTCAGGTGTGTTAGTCTAGTTATTTAAATGCAAGAACAAATTGACTACAACACCCAGATTGCATTAAGATATCAAACAAAAGTCAAGGACTGGAAACAGTGTACAGAATAACCAGTTGGAAAGTGATCACCCTACATGACACCTTTAGGTAGGGACAGTGATTCGACAGGGTGAGATTATTGCAATGTTCCATGCATATTTTGTGATTGAAGAGGCATATTCTTTGTGTGATGCAATCTGAGGAGTGTCTCAGTGTTATAGATTGACCCATTTTGGGTTGGACAACGGTGTAACTGACAATTAAATTATGCAATGTATGCAGTGCTAGCATTTCTTGTCCAAAAAAAATAGGTAGTTGACGTAGGTTTGGTAGATGGCAGAATCTCCTTGAGATTTTTTATGTGTTGATGTGCTAAAATGGGCTTATGTTGGAACAGTCCCTTGAAATCAGGTTTAGACTCTATTAGTTCACACCTCTGGTGGATTTGGCTGAAAATTTAGATACAAAACTGGAGGTGCATTTTTCACCACTGTTTTTTCTGTAACAAACTTGTACGATCCATCTCTTTCACTCGATGTGAGGTGGAATTGAGCAAATCCTCAGGATCACCTCTTTGAATGAACTGTGTTTTATATGCTTCCCTGATTTGAGTAAAGACCTCATTGTCAGAAGTAATTATTTTAATATGGAGGAATTGTGAAAAAGGCAGCTGTCATTTTAATGACTGCAGATGAAAACTCTAGAAGAGTAGTGAGTTGTTCCAATCTTTACATCTTTTTGTGAACTTTTGTTGTCAGCCCAGTAGGTCACAAATCCAGTTGAACATCCAGAAATGTAATTGTGTGATTACTAATTGTCTGTGTGAATTGTATCCTGGGATTCTTTTGATTTAGTTCTTTGATGTTCTTTTCCATTCTGTTTTTGGAACCCTTCCAAAAAAGGATGGTCTTGCTGATGTATCTAAAATGCGCCACAAGATTATACTGCCATACCTGTGCTTAGTAAATGTACTGGTCTTCAAATGTAGCCATAAAAATATTGGCATAGCTTTGAGATCCCGAAAAACCTATGCTGATCCCGTTCTTTTGCAAATATAAAGCACCATCCCAGGAAAATGTAACTATGATACAAACAAAATTGGAGACGTTTAAATATAAAGATCCTGTTTGCATGAATGTTATCTTATTGTAGTAGTGCACATTCTACAGCCTCTATTCCTTCTTCATGGAGTTTTGAAGTATATAATGCTGCCACATCAATGGTGCATAGCTATCATGTATCGGGTTCAATGATTGGAGTTTAGCCAAATGGTTCAAAAATCAGTTGTGTCCTTAATATTGGACTTTCAATTCTGTATAAGTGGTTGGAGTAACGTGTCTAAAAAGTTTCCTAATAGTTCATTCAATCCCAACGTGATTGGTCTGAATGGAGCATCTGAAGCATTTTAATGGATTTTTTGTAATATGTAGAGTTTCAATCTGTGAGCAAAGGCAGCGAATAAGAAATGTTTAACACCACTCCAAGGGTGGAGTTCACAGAGTTTTTTCCACTCCGTGCTCCACTTGGAACACAGAGTTCGGCAAAAACTCTGCCTACACTGCATGGTGGAGTTTACCGGTAATCACTGCTCAGCTTACCCCTATTTTCATCCCTCTGCCAACTCTTTCTGCTGCCCTGCCTTTGCTTTCTCTCCTCAGACTTGCTGCCTCGGCTGTCATATATTCTCTCTTTCTCCACTCCTCTCCTGTTACAGGGGTGTGGCAGAAGCTTTCACTCTTGTTCGTACCCCACCTGGGTCCTCCTCTTTGGAGGCTAATGATTGACTGCTGAATATGTCTCATAAACATCCGGAATCTCAGGGCGTTCTTTCACCCGATAGAGAACCCCCCCTTTGCACTTCTTTCATTAGTCAGCTATCGAGTACCATGTGCGATTTGACCTCAAGTAATAGATTGACAACATCCATCCCGCAGAAAGAGTTGGGTGTCTCTAGTGGAAGTTTATAGAATACTCCTAATGGTCAAAGTCCAGGCTTTAACTCCTCAGCCAGACTATCTGTGATGTCTTGGAATATAGCTGGGTTAAGGTCAAAGATTATAACGCAAAGCCTCACTTGGTCTAAACTCACAAAGTGTTATGGGGTAGTAAATTAAGAAAGGTATTGACTCTCAGTAAAGGAGAAAGATCCCTTCAGGACGATTACCCTCACTCACGAAAGGTGACAGGCTTCATAATTTGGGAATCTCCTCTCAGTGGAAAACTATGGGTGGGTAGAATTTGCGAAATCCACTTTCGCAAATTATCGCGAAAATGTTTAAAATTATCGCAAACAAGCGGAAATATCGCGAAGATGCAGAATTTTTTTTCCCGCATGTTCGCAAGATTTTCTGCATGGTTGCGGGTCGCCAACTTACCCATGTGGTTGCTCGCGGTCGCGGCCATCTTGTTTTGAGTTGTCTCGCGGTGCATGATCGTGAGAAGAAAGACGTGATTGCGCGACGCATGACGTCACTGCGGGCGCGAACTGTCGCGAGACAGCGCAAATGGCTAAAAACAATCCAACATCTCATGGAGAATGCGACCGGATCAAGAAAACTTGTCGGCGAATGCAGGGATTCAGGTAAGGCGATCGCGCGCGCGCGCGCGAGAATGTATTATTTTACAGCCTCCTCTCCTGTTACAGGGGCGTGGCAGAAGCTTTCACTCTTGTTCGTACCCCACCCCATCCATTTTGAAATTTCACTGCACAAAACTGGTCTCTGAGAGTGAAGCAACCCCGGGGCCAGGACGATACTGGCAGAATGTGTGTTCCTGGAGTGCAGTGTAGAAAACGGGGCAGTCAAACTCATTTTGTGATTGTAAACAAGTGCAGCAGGTTTCACTGTCTATGTCGTCTGAGTACTGACACTGTCGGCCAGGAAGTTGAACACCAAGAGCTGGTGGGAAAATCCTCTCTGCTTGAGGACAATAAGCGTGGGGCAGTGGTGGTTCAATGGACCAGGTCTAGACAAAGAACAAACAGATATGATAGAACCAGAAATCTTCTGACCACCGCCAAGGAAGGAGTGACTTCGGAAGTGGGGCTACGCTTTCTGAGCCTAGGGAGTACTGGGTACAGTGCATGCAATCTTTGGACTGTCCAGCATTAGGTACCGCCTTCAGAACCTGCCCACCTCAGTTGCTGCACCGTTGGTAGCTGTGTCCCTGTTCTCGCTGGTGGGATTGTCCTTTTATATTCTTAATTGCATCTTTTCTTTTCTTTCAGATTAACAGCATAGTAGCATCAGATCATACTCTGACTAACTGTTAGCCTAGCATCATTTACTATTTTATTATTTGCACAAAAAAAACAAAATAAAATGAGTAGTCTTGCCAGAACCAGTGGTCGGAGTGGGGGAAAAAAAGTAGGGGAACTGTGGGCGGAGAATCAGAGGGCGGGAATAACCCAAGGATTGGATCAGTGGGCGGAGCCGGAGGTGTGGCCACAATGTGCAAACATCCCAATTTTTAGTATTTGTTTGGCATTTCACAACCCAGTTTAATCAACCAATGGATACACATGATCAGTTAAGGTTATAATGAGTTATTGACATTAAAACACATTCACAAAGTGGGATATACTTCTAATCACAGAATGTCCCAAATACGATAAAATGTGGAAGCACAAGCCATTTGTTTCCGAGCCATGGAGTTTGTCATCAGCAGTTCTCCCTTTTTCCACAACAGCAGTTCAAACATGAATGGCAAAATATCCCAGTTTGTAAATGTTTTCTTTATAATTATGGCTCTGACATATTTGCCTCATAATGCAAGATCTGCTGCATGATCTGACCATTTAAGCTAATAAATTGTTTGTAGCTCAAACGTATCAAAAGTTAATAAAAAATGTGACTTGTTTTGCTGCAAAGTGGATGGCCCATTGCAAAGGCTGACCGATCACCATCCTCACTGCTGCATTTGTATGTTACACTTTCTTTTCTGCTCCGCAGCCAGTTAAGTGCTTTCACATTAACTGTGGTGGAAGACTGACCTTTTGCACGGGGAAACAGCGTTTGGAGGACTGCGAGGCCCAGCAGCCCTCTGCTTCCTGCTGCTGCTGCCTGCCTCTTCCTCCGGACCCGCCCCTGGACACCTGGACATTGCTTTAAAGCTCGCGGCCCCCGCTTCGCGGGTGCCGCTCGTGGTGGAAGACTGACCTTTTGCACGGGGAAACAGCGTTTGGAGGACTGCGAGGCCCAGCAGCCCTCTGCTTCCTGCTGCTGCTGCCTGCCTCTTCCTCCGGACCCGCCCCTGGACACCTGGACATTGCTTTAAAGCTCGCGGCCCCCGCTTCGCGGGTGCCGCTCGTGGTGGAAGACTGACCTTTTGCACGGGGAAACAGCGTTTGGAGGACTGCGAGGCCCAGCAGCCCTCTGCTTCCTGCTGCTGCTGCCTGCCTCTTCCTCCGGACCCGCCCCTGGACACCTGGACATTGCTTTAAAGCTCGCGGCCCCCGCTTCGCGGGAGCCGCTCGTGGTGGAAGACTGACCTTTTGCACGGGGAAACAGCGTTTGGAGGACTGCGAGGCCCAGCAGCCCTCTGCTTCCTGCTGCTGCTGCCTGCCTCTTCCTCCGGACCCGCCCCTGGACACCTGGACATTGCTTTAAAGCTCGCGGCCCCCGCTTCGCGGGAGCCGCTCGTGGTGGAAGACTGACCTTTTGCACGGGGAAACAGCGTTTGGAGGACTGCGAGGCCCAGCAGCCCTCTGCTTCCTGCTGCTGCTGCCTGCCTCTTCCTCCGGACCCGCCCCTGGACACCTGGACATTGCTTTAAAGCTCGCGGCCCACGCATCGCGGGAGCCGCTCGTGGTGGAAGACTGACCTTTTGCACGGGGAAACAGCGTTTGGAGGACTGCGAGGCCCAGCAGCCCTCTGCTTCCTGCTGCTGCTGCCTGCCTCTTCCTCCGGACCCGCCCCTTGACGTCACAATATTTTCCAACACACACTGATCCGCAGCGCGGATCGCAGCGCGGGCGAAGCCCGGGACAAGGGCGGGCCCTCTTAGGCCCTCAGAGACCGAGTGAGGCCGGGCTGGGCCCGGCTATTGATCAGTTGGTTAAGGTACCACTTGTATTTGTGTGCGCTTATTGCGTAACCACCAAAAAGGCTATTATGGCTGATACCCCTAGTAGTACCAACGAGGAGAAGTCGAAAGTTATGCTAGCTGGCCCTCTGGACACTTATTTTAAAAAGGCGCTAAGAGTGGATGAATTAGTTAATTGTTTGGACAAAAGGAGATCAGAGCGTCGTCGCTCAATAGAAAGCTTGAAGCTTAGGTCTTCTGATAATTTGTTGCTGCAGGTTCCTTCCCGGTCAAGGGATAGTGGTGGTACTGTGGTTGATTCTCCTACACCACCGCGCGATCTCTGTTTGCAAAAGGAATCTGCTCTTATTTCAGCTTCATCACCCTTAGAGTTGCCCTTACAAGAGAAACTTGTTAGCGTTCATCCCGACCCCCCTACAGATGTAACTAGAAGTGTGCAAGCACTTGGTAAACAGGTTAAGAAGGTCACTAAGCCATTCAAGGTGGCTAAGTCATTTGGGCCTCCCCCCATTAAAAGAAGATGCAAGAAAGGGGGAGTCTCAGTTAAACCTAAGTACAACTGTTCTGAGTTTGGGAAGCACGAACTGAAAGGTTTAAATTTATCTAAAGGGCCAGGAGTCGAACCAACAACTACTCCTAACCCTGCTCCTCCATTGACTCCTGATGTTTTAGAACCTGATTTGCCTTCCTTAAATCCAGGCTTTACCCCTGTCGTCCCTTTGTTATCTCCCTCCCCCCCTCCCTCTCCTTCGGTTGTTCGCCAGGATGCCCTGGCCCAGGTGATTAAGTCTCTTATTTCACCACTAATTGAAGGTTTATTAAGAGTGGAGAAAAAACTCATGGACCTGGAAGCGATAATAAGCATAAAAACCATTCCAACAACAGGGCAGGGGAAGGCGGGTTTCGATAGTGTTACCGAAGTTATAGCGGCGGAACCTATTCGCCTCAATCACCTCCCCACTCTACCCCAGGATACGGGTGAGCCGTCTAATATGTTGGCGGTATCTCAGTCTGTGCCTGTGTCTGTCCCGATGTACAAACGAGACGATAAGGAGGGTGGGGGGATTAATCTTGTCCCAATCACTCTGCGGGATAGCAGGGAAGGCCCTAGTAATGGTTTGCTTGCCCCCAAGTACGTGCCACAAGTTGATCTGCCCCCCGAATCTGTACCCCTGGTGGTTGTTCTGACGGGGGTTCCGCCTTTACCAGTTGATAAAAGAGAAGGGTTCAGTGAGTTAAAAAACAAAACCATGTTCTGGCTCAATAGTTATAGACCTATCGAGGAGAAATTTAATGGTGAGATTTTACATGTGAGACGTCTCCCTTGGGTGGGCGGTACGACGAAAAACATTGCGGGTGACATCGTGGTAGTAAATTTCAGAGACCCTCGTGTAGTTAAGTATATTTTGGAGTGGCCTCTTGAAATAGGTAGTATTGGCATTGTTCCCCGTGCACTAACCTATTTTTACCCTAGATCATCGGTGTTTCCCCCTTCTGTCCCATCTAAGCATCCCTCCCTATTGCCCATTCCACCAGACACATATAGGCCGAACTACTTATCGGACCCTTCAAACACCCAACAAATCACTGATCCTTTTGGGTGGCATCACATCCCTCCTAGTTTTAATAGGATCTCTAACAGAGGAGGTGTGAGAGTGAAGCCTTCTAACCCTTTAGTGTTGTCAAACAGGTTTGAAACCTTCTCTAGTCTGGCTGAATGTGATTGAAGATTAAAGCCCCATTGGGGCGGTGGGTGTCCAATAGGATTATCTTGCCTTAAGAACGTTGTTTGTGAGAGGAGTATGGAAGCCCACGGAGCTGTTCCTGTTTCTACAGGACTTACAATTATAAGTGGATTTGCTAGTGGTGGGAACGTATCCACCCCTCTCTCTACCCCCTTGGTTAACAGTACTGTAATCCCCTTGACGATAGACCACCTAGTCCAACCAGAACCCATAGGTATTCAAACCATGCTGGTCATGGATAGGCCTGCAGTATCCCCGTCAGATTTAAAATTGAAAGATAACGAAGGCCTACACCTAGTTTCTTGGAATGTGGCGGGTCTACAAAGAAAGTTGGTGTTGCCTGAATGGAATGTTTTCATCGAGCAATTCGATGTATGTATATTTCAGGAAACATGGAGTGTCCATCCTTTATACAAATCGGGTTACACCACTTTTTTCATACCAGCTCTGAGTAAGGGCAGGGGTAGACCAGCTGGGGGGTTGCATGTATGGATCAAGATCGCTCTGAACCTTAAAATAACCACCCATGTCTCTGGATGTTGTGACATCCAACATATCTCTTTTGAGGGGGGAACTAGTAGGATTGACCTATTTAATGTCTATGCAAGAGGTACCATAGGGGACATAAATTCAAGTACCTTATCCATTTTAGATCAGGCATTAGCAACTTGCCCCCCCACCTCTAAAATTATAGTGGGAGGGGATTTTAATTGTACATTCGAACCACTAGATGGTGACGATCCCTTGGGTATAGAGGAAGTGGATTCCAGATGGGGTATCCCGACCCTGTCTCTGCCCACAATCAAGAAATGGTCACCAAGGGTTATACAGATTAATTCCCTCACTGTAGAACATAACCTCAGGGCTCTTAATGGTAGGACCCCTTCCGACCCTGACGGGGCAATGACCTTTAATAGGTTAAGTAGCCCGTCAAGAATCGATTACATCTTATTAGACGTGGAACTATGGTGTGACCTAGTAGATATGGTGGTGACTCCTTCACAGGATAGTGACCATAACCCCCTATGCATGTCGATAAGATGGGGGAGGCGGAACACCATAGAGAGGATATCGCACCCGAAGTCTACTAAGGAGGTGATACCTTTCCAAGGGAATCGAAGACTCAAGTGGGAGAAGGTTCAGTCGCAGACTCATAATTTGATAAAAATCAGGACGTTTGTTGAAGATCTGAGTATTGAAATGGGAGTGTTTGATCCGGACCTAGCGCCTGCACAGGGCATACTTTTTTCCCAGGCGTATAATAGTTTAACGGAGAAACTTGGGGAATTCTTTCTCCTAAAAGGTAATAATAAGGTCAAGAGTGGTGGCAGGGTTAACAAAAAAACTATATCGAATAGTCCCTGGTACACGGCGAACTGTAAAACTTCAAGAAATGAGATCAGAATTGCCTTGCGTGAAAAGAACCAACTCCGGGTTAGTGTAGCCAGGAAAGATTACGCTAGGGCCTTGGAGCAAGCAAAACGTGTATGGGAAGAACAACACTGGCAAGACCTCAAGACAGCTTCCATAGGAAAGAATTCCTCGCTGTTTTGGGACCTGATCAACAAAGCCAGGTTGAACAGCTCTCGCCCTCTAGATAACCATATAACAGGTCAGCAATGGCACTCCCATTTTTCTTCAATTTATGGTGGGCCAGAAAATTCCAATATCCCTATTGGTTATGCCCCTAGTATTCACCCCAAGCTCCCGGTCAGGGAACCCTTTTCGACAGTTGAGGTGTTGTTAGCTATTAGTCACCTTACTCCTAAGAAAGCAGCAGGCCCAGATGGGATACCTGGTGATCTCCTCATGGAGGCCCCTGAGTTATGGGCTAACCTCATCGCAAAAATAATGAATCTCATCTCCCATGGCTACCCAGTCCCAGCTTCGTGGAAGGGAGCGGAGGTAATCACTGTCTTTAAGAAGGGTGATAGAGATGACCCTGCCAACTATAGACCAATCAGTTTGATTGACGTGCTACAGAAGGTGGTTGGCAGGGTAATTATATCTAGGGTCGGCACCTGGATGGAAGAATTGCATGTGTTGTCACACCTCCAAGCAGGGTTCAGGCAAAAGGTGGGCACGATGGACCAGGTCTTTCGCTTTTCCGCGATCTATTGGAAGTCGGTTACCATCAATAAAGGTAGTTTATACCTGGCTTTCATAGATCTTCGGATGGCCTTTGACCTGGTACCACGTGAGAGGCTGTGGGAGGTTTTGAAGAATATGGGATTTCCTGGCCCCCTCCTAAGTTTAATTGTGCATCTTCATGAAGGGAATTATGCCAGGATCAGGTGGGGTACCCAAGGGGAACTAACCGAAAAGATCCCCGTGAAGAGGGGTGTACGCCAGGGATGTGTCATGGCTCCCACTCTGTTCTCTCTTTTTGTGAATGGAGTGGTGGATTATTTAAGAGAAGAACCGGCTGATGCCCCATCTCTGGAAGGAGTTAAAATCCCCACACTCCTCTTCGCCGACGACACTATTTTAATCTCTAAGTCGCCGTCTGGCTTACAAAAGCTCCTGAACCGATTTAGCGCATTTTGCCTTGATAGAGGTCTTACCATCAATACTCTAAAAACTAAGCTCATGGCTCTAGCACCTTCACCTAGATTTAGAAATAATCTCTTACTTAATGGAGAGCCCTTGGAGCAGGTAGAATCATATGATTATCTGGGCATCAGGGTTAATAGTCGTATGAGCTGGAAGGCTCACCTGGCTAAAATGGTGTTAAATTATAAAAGAACATCTGGGGCGGTTATGAGTGAATATCGTAAATCTAAAAGCAAGCCCCTCTCACCGCTCCTAACAATTTACGAAGGCCAAATTCTCCCGTCCGCTTTATATGGCTCAGAACTGTGGGGGTTTGAAAACACTGTAGAGCTGGACAGGGCTGAAAACAAGTTTCTGAGAGACGCAGTAGCCCTTCCAGTCTCCACTCCCCTATTTCCTCTAAGGGCTGACATGGGCAGGCGCCCCCTTAAGGATATAGTGCGCTTACGCCCATTACTTTTCTGGGTTCGTCTGCGCAGGACAAGGGAGCTCCTGGATTATGCTGCCGCCCTAGATGAATTAATCCAGCTAAACACCAATAATAGGGTTAAGTGGCTGAGCAACTTGAAGCGGTTGGTGGTGCTCCTGGGTTTGAGCGACTCATGGGCAAACCAATCACCTCCGCCTAAGATGGTGATTAAAAAGCTCTACTGGAATCTAGTTCAGCAGGAAACACTTTCTAGTAGTTCTGTGGGCTCACTTACTGAGCGCTTTTTGTCCTTTAAGTGGTCATGGCGCTTCGAACCCTTTTTGGATTACATCGAGCAGCCCCTAGATCGATCTCTTTACCTGAAGGTTAGACTCGGGATCCTCCCAGTAAATGCTTATATCTCGGGGTGGAAAAATAATGTCGGCAAAAGGAGCTCATGTCCTGGCTGTGCAGCCCCTACTGAGTCAGTGGCACATTTTTTTTTTGCTTGCCCGGCATATAGGGTTGCTAGGAGGATCTGGCTAAAACCACTATGTAAGAATATGGGTGTTAGATGCCATGCATCGGCTTTGCGGATACTTACCACCGATACCTCTTCAATTACTATGG
Organism: Triturus cristatus; assembly: GCF_964204655.1. NCBI lineage: Eukaryota > Metazoa > Chordata > Amphibia > Caudata > Salamandridae > Triturus > Triturus cristatus. Next base: position 760,100,245 of record NC_140587.1, read on the forward strand.
TTTGTGGAGTTGCAAAATCTTTGGGCTCTGCTTGGCGCTCCCGCATGAGGTGTTACAAAACCCATTCTGAATCATTTATTAGTTCTGAAGCACTTGTTAGTTAAGAGTACTTGGTTAGGATGCTCATCATCCTGTCTTGTGACTGTACTTATTTTTAATGGTCTAATGCCAACTGTGTTTATGAACCCTTGTTTTGAAATTTTTGAATTGTATTATGTTACTAATTGCTCTTTTATGATGAATTTCATCGAATAAAGAATTTGACTTGTTACACTAGTACTAATAAGGCAAAATCTTTCCAGAGACTGTTAGCATGTGTACACATGTCAAAATAATAAAATATCAGAAAATATACTGCATTACTCTGCAGCCTTTTTCTAATGCATAATTTAGTCATCACTGCGACATCATTTTGTCCTCCTTTGCTGCATATTTAATTCCAGTGACCCCACAGCAGGCAGCACATGTTAAAAGTGCTTGTGATTGAAGCAGAGAGACTGTGAAGTTTGCGAACTTAGTTTGGTGTGCGTGCAAATTCTGCATTGCCAATCCCTGATGAGTTGCAGCTACTACCTCTGAAACAAGGCCAACGGAGGTACCGATGGGTGAGGCAGACTGGCCTCAAGGGCAGGTCCGGTCTTAGCACTGGTGGTGCCCTGTGCATTAATGTTTGTTATTGCCCCCTAATGACCACCTCTGCCATGGATTCCCTCACTACCACCATTTAACAGTGCCCCTCAAGTCTCTATAACCACACTCTCTCTGATGCACTTAATTTGATTTACAGCGCCGCTCATACCAGTGTCGGGTGTCAGAGCACTTTACATCCCACACATTACTCAGAGACAATCAATATGTGTGTAAATCACTGTATAGAAAATGTTACATAAGACTAAGGACTACAAGGTGTAGGAGTCACATGACAACCATACTAGTAGGCCATATAGGTTAATAGTGATTGGTCTGGAGAAACACAAACTCAGAATTTAAAACGTAATACCGTGGTTGGGGGTTCTCTTTAATAAATTAAGAACAGAACTTAAGAAAGGAAACAGTGGTCATCCGTTTTGTGACATTGCTGGTTGTTTTGAATAAATGACCTTCCACCACTGGGTGTCGTTGTTGTGTTCCTTTGCAATTTACCAAAGCAATTCGCCAGAACGCTATTTCACATGCTACAAGACCATGTTGTGTTTGTGTGGTTGTTGTTTTTCCTTAAAAGTGGAAATGATTAGAATTGGTTGTCTTCTAGTCTCTTTAAAAGATATAACCGTATTGGTTATGGAAGATCTTTTTTTACATGGCTAATGTCAGAAGCTCTGCAGTACTAGAAACCTCTCTTGTTTACTTTGGAGCATTAAACAGCCTTCTATAAGTCACACAACTTTGGGGCATATTATCAAAAAACGGCGTTACAATTATCGCCGCTTTAGCGGAAGAAAACTGCTGCTAAAGCGTGATAATGGGCTTGATAATATGCCGTTGAGAATTCCCATAGAAGCCCATGTTCTGGTGTCAACATAATTTTAACGCCGTGCTTGATAATATGCCCCTTTGTGAGGGCCAATTGATATCTGAAGTCTGAATTGAAGCCCTTTGTTTGCTGATTGTTGGAGTTCAAATCAACGTCACTCCGATCAGGTACATGTTGTTGGCTTCAGTAGTATAGTGTTGTTACTCCGCCAGCTCTCGGAGCTATTCTTTGGAATTGCACAGAGTTTTTCGGTAACTCTGTGAAATTCCATGAAGTGCAACTCTGTGAGCCCCATCCAGGCCTTGTTGTCATTAATCCAGTCAAAGGATAATACCTTGTCTTGAATTTGTGCGAGAGTGGTTGAAAATCTCCAAAGTGGGGTCTTGATTAAGGGTGGGCGTAGTTCGCGAAGTAGCACTTCGCGAAGCTACGCAAAGTGCAGTTCGCACTACGCGAGCTTCGCGTAGCACTTCGCGAACTGCGTAGTAACATGTTCGCACTGTGCAAGATGTTGTTTTCAATGATTGCACAGTGCGGACAAGCAACCGGCACTGTGCAATCATTGAAAATGGCATCTTGCACAGTGCGAGCTGTAGTTTTCTGCTGCTCGAGGAGATTTTTACTCGAGCGGCAGCTTTCTCAACGCGAACTGGTAGTTTCTCATTGCGAGCGGTCGCGAGCATACGCGACCCCTCGCAATGAGAAACCAGACCTCCTCGCGTTGGGAATCTCGCCGGGAGGTTTATTTTCCTTGTTCGCGATCGCCAACTTGATGTTGCTGATCGCGAACAAGGAAAAAGTCTCGCCGGGATGTCATTTTGCTTGCTCGCGGTCGCCAACTTGAAGTTGAGGACCGCGAGCAAGCAAAAAATGACCGCAGCACTACGCAAGACTACGCTACACGTGTTCGCACTGTGCTACGTGCAATTCGCGTAGTGCGAAGTAGCGCGAACTTCGCAAACTTCGCGAGCGTAGCGTAGTGCTTTGCCCAGGCCTAGTCTTGATATGTATTGTGATCCGACAGCAGTGACTTTGACCTCGTAATATGTCTGATCCATCACCACCAGGGACTCCTCTTTGCCTTTTAACTAGAATACAAGATTCTTGTAGCATGCCAATGATAGCAGAATACCTTGCTCTCTTTGGGTGATGTTCCTTTTCTTAGGTGGCTAAAAGTTGATTTATTGAAGAGCCTTTTTAACTGATGCCTCAAACATGTCCAGTGTCTTGTGAGAAGTAGGTGCCATGAATTAATTGCCAGGTCTAAATCTTCCTTTTTTATACATATAAGTGACCCCAGGGTAATCACCCTAGAGTAGGCCCTAAAGAGGCCAGAGGGCAGGATACAATGTATTTAAAAAGTGGGATATGTACTTTTAACTTTTACATGTCCTCGTTTTACACTAATGCAAGGCCTACCTCTCCCATAGGATAACACTGAGCCAACCTATTACATTTAATATGTGATAACTTTCAATTGGGAGCAGGTGTCTAAAGAATTGTAATTTAAAACCCTCTTAATTGGTAAGGTTGGATTTTAAGTCACAATTCTGAAAATGCCACTTTTGGAAAGCCCCAAGCATTTGGTGCCTGCAGCCTGTTTACTGGGTCACATGATAACTGTAGCTGGCAGTTGGTCTTTGTGTATTACTCCCAGACAGTGAAATAAAGGGCAATAGGGGCAGGCAGGATGGGCCATCCTGCCAGAACTCAGAACTCAGTTCTTGAGTAGTCCAGTTTCTAATAATGAATTACTCTTCGAAGCTTGTGCTATTGATAATTGATGGGGGGAGTCTCTTGCTGCAAGACCAATGGAAGGTTCATGGAGCTGAACTGCTTAAGGTAATATTTGGGCTTCATTCAATATTGGAATTCAGGAGATAATTGGGGTTCATCCCTTGTTATTTGTCTGAAAATGCCCAGTCTTTTGGTCACCTTCTAAAAAACAGGGTGAAATAACATTGTCTTCCGTACCAATGGGACAGTGAAAACTCTTCTACGTTTCAATATAGAGACTTGAGAAATGGAAGTGGAAACATCGATAAAAATAGAAGGAGACGCTGCCATGGTTGTTCTCGCTGCCAGTTGGGGGGACATCATCACCCAAAATCCGGTTCTCTCCCAGGAGGGAGGAGCTACGCTGCACAGACGCGCTTCATAAGCACTTGGGACACCCGCAGCGTGGGCCGCTGCCATCCTACTCTCGCCGCCAGTTGGGGTGACTATATTACCCACAATCCTGTGCTCTCCCAGGAGAGAGCAACTACGCTGCACCGGCACGCGTCATAAGTGCTTGGGGCACCTGCAGCGCGGGACGCGGCCATTGTTGCTCTGGCCACCAGTTGGGTGGACTACATCACCCACAATCCTGTGCTCTCCCAGGTGGGAGGAGCTACACTGAACCGACACGCTTCATAAGTGCTTGGGACACACACCGCACAGGACGCGGCCGGGCAAAGCACGGGCCGGGGCGGGCCCGTCCTTGCCATTGACAGGTAGGGCCACCCCCCTTACATTTGGCTGATAGATCACGGACTGTGTCAGGTATTATGAAACCGCACGGCGATCCGGCTAAATCAGGACTGTAACAATGAACTTGCTGCTTCAACAAATGCCACCTTTTTAGGTTGTGCTTGCATGTGAGGGACTTTAGACTAACCATTGCTGACTGCTAATATTGAGACCCTGTATATTGTCAACCAGGCCAGTTGATTCTTATTTTTTAAAGTCTTTAAGTATGGGGAAAAGAAAAACCATGGAGGGGAGTAGCGGAGGAGGTGGGGGGGAAGCGGTGAAAGGAACAATAAGGGGAAAATATCCAGGAAGATACAGAAACAGAAACATCCAGGAAGTAACTGCGTTCTAGACTGGATAGAGACACTTATAAGTGAGTGCGAGGGCATTCTAGAGTGGGACACATCCGAACAGGCTGATAGTATTGAATTAAACCAATGCCCCGCACATCCTCCCAATCACATTCCAGGACGCCAGCTAACTATTACCGCCATGTTCCACAAGCCGGCCAGAACAGGAAGCCCTGCAACCCTATTAGGCGGAACTACAGATACGTGGGAGGGAAGGCTGGCTCGCAGCAAGATTATAAGTAATAACTTCCAGTTGCTGGGAGCTGAAGTTTCTTGTTCCAATAGGTTCTCTCCCCTAGCAGACCCACTGGAGGGAGACGGGGTAGATACTCAATCGTTCACTTCTCCCTCTCCGCCCCCTAGCCCCTCTCAATTGCCTAGTACACGGTTAAGTACAAGTTCTACCACCGATCCCCAGGAAACGCTTATTCTTATAAACAATATAAGGTTGGAAATTATGTCCATGCGAACAATGATTGAGGAACTAACATCAATGGTCAAACTTTTATTACAAAACGGTCCGCTCACTTAGAAATTAAAAACCCCAATCCAAGGCAGCCAGCCCAACCAGGTCAGGTAAACCATCACGTATGCAAGGCAAGTACTGATGATAAGGGTTTCCGTAGCAAGGCCCCCACCCAGTCCCACTGTCTAGTCACATCGGAAAAGGATGCAACCCCTCCTGTGAGGCTGAATTGCTTAAATGCGACTAGTTCAAACCCGGCACCAGTACTAACCCACATCAGACCTTTCCCTCTGACTAGGATAGGAAATCCCCCACATAGCCCTCAACAGCGAAGGATCACCTCACCCTGTTCTAATCGATTTCAGGCCTCTACAATCTATATGGTTAATGTACCTAAATATGCTAAGAGGAATGGCAAGGAAAGCATAGATTCACGTACCAACAAAGAAATACACTGTATCCGCCACGCTAGGGGATGCTGATCAGTTATTCAAGAAGATATCAGTAGAGCACAAAGACTCACCTCCCAAATTCACCCACTAGATAGTATTGAGCTTACATTTAAGGGACAAGACCTCGCTGAAAATCTCCTGGCTCTGGAGTTCCGTACAGCCTCCCCAGATAATTCTTCCATCCAGTTTAGACGTTTCCCACTTACCCACAGCTATGGGTGTATATCTGGGCAACTAATCCCCGCTTTAGCTGGGTCCTCCTCTTTGGAGGCTAATGATTGACTGCTGAATATGTCTCATAAACATCCGGAATCTCAGGGCGTTCTTTCACCCGATAGAGAACCCCCCCTTTGCACTTCTTTCATTAGTCAGCTATCGAGTACCATGTGCGATTTGACCTCAAGTAATAGATTGACAACATCCATCCCGCAGAAAGAGTTGGGTGTCTCTAGTGGAAGTTTATAGAATACTCCTAATGGTCAAAGTCCAGGCTTAAACTCCTCAGCCAGACTATCTGTGATGTCTTGGAATATAGCTGGGTTAAGGTCAAAGATTATAACGCAAAGCCTCACTTGGTCTAAACTCACAAAGTGTTATGGGGTAGTAAATTAAGAAAGGTATTGACTCTCAGTAAAGGAGAAAGATCCCTTCAGGACGATTACCCTCACTCACGAAAGGTGACAGGCTTCATAATTTGGGAATCTCCTCTCAGTGGAAAACTAGGGGTGGGTGGAATTTGCGAAATCCACTTTCGCAAATTATCGCGAAAATGTTTAAAATTATCGCAAACAAGCGGAAATATCGCGAAGATGCAGAATTTTTTTTCCCGCATGTTCGCAAGATTTTCTGCATGGTTGCGGGTCGCCAACTTACCCATGTGGTTGCTCGCGGTCGCGGCCATCTTGTTTTGAGTTGTCTCGCAGTGCATGATCGCGAGAAGAAAGACGTGATCGCGCGACGCATGACGTCACTGCGGGCGCGAACTGTCGCGAGACAGCGCAAATGGCTAAAAACAATCCAACATCTCATGGAGAATGCGACCGTATCAAGAAAACTTGTCGGCGAATGCAGGGATTCAGGTAAGGCGATCGCGCGCGCGCGAGAATGTATTATTTTACAGCGTGAGCAAGAAACAAATTATCGGCAAGCTGCGGAAAGCGGAAAATTTGACATTTTCGCGCTCTCCGCGGAACGCGAAAATGTCAAATTATCGCAATTTCCGCGAACGGAACAAAATTTTTGCCCAGGCCTATGGAAAACTCTAGTTCCACTGAGGGCTACAACCCTCTCACTGTGAGGGAGGAGCTCAGGGATATTTTCAAATAGAAGCTGCTAACCTCTCAGGGATCCTAAAGTCCCATGGCATGTAAGGTAAAATGCAAAAATCGCAGCGCAAATTAAAGAATATAAAGAAGAGCATCTTGAAACATTGGAAAATTCTCAATATCGGAGTCTCTCCTATACCACCGCCCCTCTTTGCTTTTAATAGAAGCTCCAATATTAAGGATCAGATTGTGCACACAAGACCCATTTTAAAGAAAACAGGTTATCAAACTTCTTTATGGGGACTACCACCTGTACCGGGACATTTCCCATGTGGGTCCTGTGCGACATGTGCACAAACTAGACACACTACGGAGATAGATATCGGGACTGATCGACCATGGATATTATCTAAGCACACTAATTGCAATAAGGAGAAATTGGTATATATGATCACATGCCCATGTGGTTTGCGCTACGAGGGCATGACTACACGAAAAGTGAAAACAAGAATTCTTGAGCACAAGAGTACCATACGCTGCAAGAAAACGTCAACTAGGATGACCAATCACTTTATGGATCTGAATCACTCAGAATCTGATTTGAAATGGGTGGTTCTAGAGCAACCTTTCATTCCACCACATATTACTGATGTCTCTAAGTTTTTGCTTAATGGTGAACAACGCTGGGTGTTTAAGCTCCATTCAGACCCCAGAGGACTGAATGATGACATTCCCTGGCTATTACTATGAATTACACAATGACAAGATCTTATATGATTATTTTTAATAACCAATAAGTATTGCAAACAGGGGTCCATTTAAATGTTAAAAATCTTTTGACCAGTCAGTGCTGCCACTACAAATGAAGGACAATGCAGGCATCTACCAGGCAGTGCTGCATTGATCTTTGGGGCATTTTATAGATCAGCTTGCTAATACAGGAGACTAAGTGACATTGACCATGGTGGCTCTGATACACGATGTCATCAATTATCCATGATCCATTTAATATGCAATTTGTAAAACTGATGATAAGCGACATCCCCATTTGTTGTCTGCATGACTTCATGCCATTAATTAATTGATGGACCTTTTGATATGTTTATCAGTTTTAACAAGTGATCCCTTCATTTACATTTGACAATAGGTTTCCATATGATTAGAGTTGTGTGCCATACGGACAGAAAAACACTTGACACAGACATTTAGAAGCCTATCGTTTGGTATAAGCATGAACAGTGCCCCTGCTTAGAGTATCCTTTTGTTGCACTGTATCTTTTGATGCATTGTGCGATAACCGGGCTTTTAATTTTCATTTTTCAATCTTTACTTGAGGCAATCAGATCTTAGTTTGTAACAAGTAATTGTTTGTGCATGTCCACGATGACTAGTGGGAGTGGGACGCGCAGGTACGTTAATCTCGCTCCTCTGCTGAGCAGGCATGAGATGGACGACTATGGGTCCTCTGTAGGTTCTGTGGATGGAGCGGATACGCTTTAAATTTCAACGGCGCCTCCCGATCGGGGTCTCCAGTCACAGCCTCAGTCTGCGACGGGGTACTGACGGAGAGGTGAGGGCACGCCTTGCTTCCTCTTTTCTGTTTGTTTGTCGAGGTGCCTGGTAAATGCATACTTTAAATGCTAATTCAGCTACTCTGAGGGCAAAGTAATACTAGATAGATAGACAGAAATCTTTATTCGGTTTTTCAGACAGAAAAAACCATAAAAGCACAATGACAGATAACAAATAATGCACAACAGAAAAACTTGATGTACAGAGATAAAATACCCAAGTGTTAAAATATGTATTAAGAACAACAGACACAATTAAGCATATATCATAATAGCAGCAATTCTAGACAGTTAACTCGCCCTGCTGTTTCTGAGTTTTAAGGCAGTTTTTAGAAAACCAGTCAAAAATAATGTACTTTCGGGGTTTAACATTTGTAAATAACAAAGGGCTGGTCTAACCTGGGTAAAATTCAGTTTTTTTAAAAGGGGCTTTAGATAGAACCTCCGGGGTAAATCGTAAAAGGGACAAATAAATAAAAAGTGCACCAAATCCTGCGGAGACTCATTGTCGCAGCCACAGTTTGGTTACACTTGACCATGATGACAACCCCTTGGAACAGTTAAAAGAAGATGAAAATAGTCCAGCCGGAACCTAATTAACAGGTATCGCTCAAAGCCCGACAAGGGCCATGATCAATAAGGCTCCATTAAAAGTGTAGTTTTCAACATGGCATGTTTTCGAACACTCGGTTTGTTTAATTCCACCTCTTCACGATTCATTTGTCGTGATAAGAAAAAGGTTTTCCTCACAATCTCTACATCAGCAAGTTTAATCAACTCAGAAAAAAAGTTCTGAGCGCCCCATAACAGAAAAGCAGTCTTTCAGATATTTTAGCCAAGGGATTTTAAGCATATTATCCATAGATATTGCTTCCCTTAGGAGTAGGTGATTTAAAATCAGATCTTTATTTAGCCAACATTTTAACCAAAAAGTTAGTGGACGTAGTTTTAGAATGTCACTAATAAAAGGTGTACCAGTTTCTTCATGCACTATTTGGTTGGGAGTCCCCTTTGGAACCCCCAACAATTGTTTCAGGAAGATATTTTCTGCCACCACGATATCATTAACTGCCGCATACCCCCAAAGTTCACTGCCGTAACTCCCTATTGCCACACTCTTTGCCTGGTAGATCTTTAATAATGCAGCAATAGGTCGATTACCCATTTTCCTGGCAAAATTAAATATTGCAGCGTTAACCCGAGTTATCTCCCCCCTTTTCCTTTGGAGTAGTGGACCCCATTTCAACTGGTCATCGAACAACACTCCCAAATAAGAGAAAGTTCTCGTTGTGGGGACCTTCTCCTCATTAACCCTAAATAGGTACGGTTTCTTAGGGCGCTGCCCCACTTGCATTATAAAAGATTTAGTGTTGTTAATCGATAGGTCACGAGCTTCCATGAAACTATGAAAAGCGTTTAATAGGGTTTGGAGACCTCTTGCGGTCCTAGCCAAGAGGACGGCATCGTCCGCATATAATAATACAGGCAAATCCTTGCGGCCGACATAGGGGTAATCGGCACCAGTATTTAATAAAAACTCCTCCAAATTAATAATATATAAATTAAAGAGAAAGGGGGCCAAAATGCAGCCCTGCCTAACACCCCTATGAACACTAAAATCCCTTGACACCCTTAGATCCTGTGAATACCTCACATTGGCCTTGGTATCCTGATGCAGGTCCCTAAGAAGGTTAACCAAATTAGGCTCCACCCCCATGGCGCCCATGGCCTCCCAGAGCTTTTCCCGGTTGACACAGTCAAACGCGGAGGAAAGGTCCATGAACACCATGTGGATGGTGCCTTGCCGAGCCATGGTATATTTCCCTAGGACCATGTACAGGTTAAGGCATTGCGCTATTGTTGAGTGGCCTGGGGCAGCCATGTTCTGCAGCTGCGTTAAACACAGCAGTAAGAACTGGCGCCCAAAGAGATACTTTGGATTTAAATAAATCCGGGGGCATACCGTCTGGGCCAGGTGCTTTGTTACTTGTTAACCCCATAATACCCTTCGCAACCTCGCTAATTGTAAAAAGTGGTAGAGTTACACTTTGATCACCTCTGTCTACCTCTATCTGAGGAATATTGCTGTTGAAGATGAAACTAAAGTGGGATACCCACTCATCTTCAGTAATATTGGTGCCAACTGAATTGTCCCCTACCATATCAAACATGGTTTTGTTGATAATACCCCAGAATCGTTCGCTGTTACAAAGGGTATTGGGGTCTAACAGATCTTGCCAAATTTTGTCCTTTATTTCTGCCTTGCGCTTTGCCAAGGCCTTTTTATAGGACAGGCGTAACGACCTGATCAATGTGGGATCCCTGGGGCTAAACTTCAAAGCCACCTTTAGCTCTCGACCAACTTTTGAACAGGAATGGTCAAACCATTTGGGGTCCCTGCAAGGAGGGCCCGACGTTGGTACAGTTAACATTTCACCTACTTTTAAAACAATCCCGTCAAATGCTAAGAGAATATCTGGGGGAAGGGATACAGAAGACACACATAATGATAACTCGGGGGCACAGGTTTTATGGATCTTATCATATAGTTGATCCAAATTCACCTTAGACCATTTTAGGTGACGCCTTCCATCCGTGCATTTCAGGACACCACAGGTTGGCGTCTTTTCCCGTAAGTTTAAGAGGTTGCCAACCATTGAGATACATACAGGGTTATGATCACTATATGCGTTTTCCTGGATTTTAAAGCCTGAAATAATTGATTGTAGGCCATTGGAGAGAAGGATATGATCAATAAAAAAAAACCTGAATGTCCTTTAAATGTGGGAACAGGCTGATAACTACAAACATCAACCAAAGACATAGCTGAAATTAAATCAAATTCATTTAATAATTGGTTCAGCATGTCTCCCCGGCCAGAGTGTTCAAAGTGAAGACCCCCCCATCCTATGGCAACCTAAAGTTCCCATTGCAATATTCATAGGGTTCCCACAAGGGTGCACATTAAAGTCTCCCATAATGAGGATCTGGTGGAACAGACTTTCACAATGATTCCGAATGAAATCACCCAGTTCAACAATCCTAGATACCCCTCTTGGACTTACAGCATTGTAAAAGTTAATCAGGGTCACCGTTTTATTCCCTCTTTTTATTGTCACTGCTTGAATGTCAGTGTTGTTGGTGGTTATTATTTTAACAACACTGAACAAGGCTAGGTCAATGTACAAGGCCAAACCCCCTTTTGCTCTGCTGCTACGTGACGGTTCAGCCGGCACAAAAAAACATTTATAGCCTTCTAAGAATATATCACTCTCTACATGCCATGTCTCTTGCAAGCAGATCACCGGGAATGATCTTATAAATCCTACCCATTCTGGATCTTTAACCTTACCTGCCAGCCCAGCAATATTCCAGGAAATAACGTTATAGGCTAATTCCTTACTTGCAGCTGAGTTAAGCACTCGGGCTGTAGTCATATTCCCTAATGAATAGGTATTGTTACCTGCGATGGCGACCCTCGTCAGCGATAAGGGGGCACAAGATGTTTGGCTGCTACATGACTCAGTGGCTACCTTGTGGTCTATAGTGCTTCCACTTTCTAATGCCCCGTAAATTTCATCCCTGGATTGGTGGAGTCAATCAACCATTTCTAGACTACTATACCTATTTAGTGTGTGGGCCCGATTCACAAAACTAACTTAAGACAAAATCCTAAACTTACTACCATTTTGGTATTCACAGAAGGCATTTAGGAGTCCTAAAGTTAGGAGTCCTAACTATACTACTACTAAACTGCGAAAAATCCTAATTTTAAGACTTTCGGTATTCACAGAAGGCATTTGGGAGTCCTAAAGTTAGGACTCCTAACTTCTGTGAATACCGAAATGAGTAAGTGCCTTCTGTGAATACCAAAATGAGTAAGTGCCTTCTGTGAATACCAAAATGGTAGTAAGTTTAGGATTTTGTCTTAAGTTAGTTCTGTGAATCGGGCCCTGTGTGTTTGACTAGGTGTATGCGATTTCACATACCGACCCCCGACCACCCTCCCCGCACCATGATGCTTTACTAAGGTCCATTCACTTTCCGAATCTAAGGGATGTGGTGCAGGGTAGAAAATGACAGTGGGAGGGGTTGAATCGAAGACCCATGACTGTGATGACTCCAATTACAGATATGTCCCACAGTACGTGGGTCACTAAAATTCCCCAGCACACAATCACCTTGTATAGTTTTTGGCCCATGCCCCACCCAGGACAACCTGCGCACCATCAGGATTTCGCTGGAGTTATTACAGGGATAGTGGTTTGTTTCTATTAAGCCAATCAATGGTTTTATTTTTTAAAGACAAAAATGATTCCTCCTTCTGGTTGCTTAATTTAGGGACCCCAGTTAAAACCACCAGGTATGGGCTCGATTCTGGAGGTAAATCAATTCTAAGATCCACAGAGGGGCCTGCATTGGGTAAATCCCGCGAGGTTTCTTTAGACATAATGGCATTGACCCCTATTGAGTTGTTAGCAGGTAATATCACAGGAGTAGGTGGTTCAGCTGTAGATAAGTAATACTATTCCTCTTCGGCATTTGGGACACGTTGTTTGACACAAACTGAGTTTTCTCTTTGTGTGTTTTTTGAGTTGTTCATGGTATGCACACATGAATGCTAATTTAGCTACTCTAACACTAGAAACACTAGATCTTTTTGGCACATTAGACTTCTGTGGGGTACTATATGATGGTTTACTCATGTCTTTATCTTCCCATGGGTGTAACAGTTTTTGTGGTAAATTACATTGCAACGTGTTCTTACTCTGTAGTCATGAAATGAGACATGTTTTCCTAAAAATGAGCCACACGAACTGAGAGATTGAAGAAGATATTCTAAAATGTTTTTCCAGGTCTCTCTTTAGTCTACATTTATGTTTTATTTATGTTTTATTTCGGGCATATGAGCAGTTAGTGTTTCTTTATGTCTTTTTGTATGAATCTGTGTAAGTGTGATGAGATAGACACATATGACACATGACACAGAGTTATGTACTTCTTTTTTGTAGAGCGGGGGCCCCCTTCCCTGAGCTGTTGCCAGGTTGAGGTGAGGCTCATAATATCCAACAGATTGGGTGAGTTATTTTCCACCTTTGAAATTGTTGAAGTAAGGGACAAGCAATAAGGCCCTTTAATTTAATTATTTGTGTGTTGTTGTTTGCTCATTATGGGGTATTGACTTGACAAATGCCTAATTTCTGTTTTAGGTATTTCCAGTATCACTGAAGGATACATTGGAGGATGGTTTAGTATCAGAATATTATTGTGTTTTGTTGCACTTTTATGGTTTTTCACTTCAGCAGCAGCTTTGTATTTCTTTATGGTCCTGACGAAAGCCCGGATACTTTATTAATCAGAGGGGCTGAAACATGTTGACATTATGTTTACAATCAGCAGTTTAATTTCCATACTGCTGTTGCACTGTTTTTTATGCCTGCCAGTGGGAGCAAACCAATAAAGCCAGTTCAATTTGTTGGCCACTAGGTAGTTTTAAATCACATTTATTACAATTTGCACTGTGGTTTTTGCATTTTACCTTACTTGCCATGGGACTTTAGGATCCCTGAGAGGTTAGCAGCTTCTATTTGAAAACATCCCTGAGCTCCTCCCTCACAGTGAGAGGGTTGTAGCCCTCAGTGGAACTAGGTTTTTCCACTGAGAGGAGATTCCCAAATGATGAAGCATGTCACTTTTGGTGAGTGAGGGTAATCGTCCTGAAGGGATCTTTCTCCTTTACTGAGAGTCAATACCTTTCTTAATTCATACACACTTTGTGAGTTTAGACCCAGTGAGGCTTTGTGTTATAATAGGTTAGAAATAGGGGACACCCTCTCTGCTGGTCTTTAAAATATAGTCCCTTGGACCCTCCATTCTCTCATGTTGTTGTTATTTTAAGGTCAAAGATCACATCTCCTGAGTGGCACACTTTTATTGACTATTATGACATCTGTCTCTTACAGGAAACCTGGTCGGTGGATCCTTTCTACCACTCAGGCTACTTTAATTACTATATACCAGCTACTAGTGGGGGGAAAGGTCGACACTCAGAAGGCTTATTAATCTGGGTGTGCCAAGCAATCGGCTTTATTGTTCAGGTACTTGAGTTTCATAGTAAGGACATCCTAGCAATTAGGGTGAAGTGGGGACAGCAGGAGACAGTTGATATTTACAAAGTTTATGCGAGGGGGACAAATGGGAAAAAGTCGGAAGTTATAGCGGCTCTCGAAGTTTTGCTTGATCAGTATTCCAGGGGTTTGAAGGTAATAATTGCTGGTGATTTTAACATGTCCTTTGAGCCTCTTACAAATGAGAAATGTAATTTCACTGATGAGGAAAATGACCGGTGGGGTATCCCTAAACTAGAACAAACTCCCATAAAAAAATGGTTGGATGTAGCTATCCAATTAAATTCCATCTGTCTAGAGAAAGGTCTAAGGGCGGCAAATGGTAGATCTCCATCCGATTGACATGGGGCTTGCACATTCAATAAAGGCCATAGTACCATCCGCATTGATTACTTATTGACCAACTTCCAGCTATGGTATGCGCTAAGGGACATGGTTGTAAGAGAGCGGCTATGGGGTGACCACAACCCCTTGTGTGCAGTCTTTGATTTGCTGTTGGAAAAAGAAACCAACCTTCCATGTAGTGAATTATTCACTCTGGATGTGGCCCCCTCAAACGATATGAGTTGACTAAAATGGGTCATAATACTCGAGAAATCTGATGTCCTTGAAAATATCTCCTCAGACACTAATAGTGCTATTACAAAAATAGAAGCACTCTTGGCTAATCCTGCAACTCCCGAGTCTGTAATTGTATTCCATGAGGAATTCTTTGCTCAGCTTTGCACCTTCTTCTATAAGCATTGCAAGACTAAGGGCAATCACTCTACTAACACCTGCCAATGGTTTAACGAAGATTGTAAAGAGGCACGTAGATCCCTAGGGGGTGCAATTAGAGAAGGGGACCCCATCAAAGTACGATCAACAAGGCAAACCTATAAGAGAGTACAGGAGAAGGCCAAGAAAACATAGGATGAGAATAGATGGCAGGACCTTAAAATCCTAAACAGTTTTGGAATGTTGTAAAGTGGGGCAGAGGTGGCTGGCCGCCAGAGCCAGTAAACCATGTAAGCCAGGATCAATGGGTTAGTCATTTTAAATCCCAATACGCTAGCAGTCTAGAGAACAATGAGATAACTGAGCCCTTATATTCTTATTACCATGGTACGGTCTTCAACGAGGCTGATGTCAGCCTTGCCCTGGAAGCTGTAATGGGAGGTAAAGCACCGGGTCCTGACGGAATCCCAGCTGACATATTTCTCTTTGATAAACTCAAATGGAGTCAGTATATTATGTTACTAACAAACAAAATTGACGAGGGTGCACCAGTCCCAGACTCATGGAAAGGGGCTGTGATAATCCCAGTTTTTAAAAAGGTTGATAAATCTCAGCCAGGAAACTATAGGCTAATTAGCCAAATAGATTCCCTCCAAAAGATCATGGGACGGCTTGTATTAAACAAGGTTCAGGATTGGGTTGATGAGCAGGACATACTATCTCCACTCCAGGCAGGTTTTCCGGCCCGCACCAGTATTATTGATCAGATATTTTGCTTCATTTTGCTACACTGGAAGACGGTGGTCTTGGAAAAGGGAAGTTTATATGCTGCCTCTGTGGACCTTCAGTCAGCCTTCGAAATCGTCTCCCGTAGCAAATTATGTTTAGTACTGCAAGATTTGGGGATGCCCCCCAATTAATTATTATCCCTCATTGCTAGACTCCATGAGGGTATTTCTGCAAATCCCTTCCCTGTAGAAAAAGGTGTGCGGCACGGCTGCGTAATGGCACCAACACTCTTCTCTTTGTTCGTTAATGGGAGTGCAAAATTTCTGGAAGCTACCCCCACTGATGCCCCCAGCTTAGCCGGTGTGAGAATTCCCATCCTAATGTTCGCGGATGATACTTTGATTATCGCTAAAACACTGAGTGTTCTACAAAGAGCCCTGTTACTCTTTGAAGAGTTTTGCCATCTACAGGGCTTGGAAATCAGCGTATCAAAAGAGAAATTTATGTCTTTTAACCCCCATAGATCATTTAGAGGAGGCATACTGCAGAATAAGCAGCCCTTAGAACAGATAAATGACTTCACATATGTGGGGGGTTATTATGCAGAGAGAAATGAGGTGGAACCAGCAACTTGACATGGCCACGTTGAAGCATCGACAACTGGCTGGAACCCTGCAAACTGAGTTTAAGGGTCTCTAACTAAACCAATTAGCCCAGTTATGCAAATATATAATACGAAAGTTGTCAGTTCCGCTTTATATGGGGCGGAGCTCTGGGAGTTTGAGAACCTCTGTAAACTAACTACAGAAGAAAAGCAGGTTCCTATGAAAAATTACTAACTTTTCGCAAAGTACCCCAGTACGTCCATTGCTTCATGACTTAGGTAGGAAGGTACTGGCCGATATAGCTAGATTGCGCCCCTTGCTATACTGGCGGAGAATCTGGACAACACCGGAACTGACACCTTATGCTGTGGGCTTTAAGGATTTAATTAGAGCAGACTGACATAAAAAAATCAAATGGCTGCAGGAAGTTAGAATCATCTTTGCAAGCATTGGCATGGAAACACTATGGGAGAATCCAGCAAGTACTCCGTTTCCTCCCAAAGCACTATTGAAAGAAAGGTATTGGGGTTGGGTGACTGATAACATCTACAGGAGCAGTGATTCTTCAGCACTTACGGGGCACTTTTTAGAGGTGAAGCCATCTCCAAAGCTGGAACCATACTGGGATATTATAACCAAGCCACATGATATAAATCTGTTTCCGAGTAAAAGTTGGCTCATTGCCAGTAAGGTTGTTCACAGTGAGATGGGATTTACTAGGTGACACCTCTTGTCCCATTTGCCATGCACAATCAGAGTCTCTGGCTCACCTGTTATTTGTCTGCCCAGCTTACATTGCCCCACGTGGTATGTGACTGTCCCAATCTGCAGATCTCTGGGAGCCAGAAGGAACGATGTTGCTCTCAGACTTCTGCGCTCGGAAACAATGGCCCCTATTGTCATTGCCCTGGCAAAATTCTTGGGATGGGCATGGACCATTAGATCTCAGGCAATTTCTGTAGGGTAGAGATCTGTAATTGCTTCACGCTTTTTAGTCTTTTATATGAATTTCAGACTCACTTAATTTATTAACGCTAAGAGATCACATGGTAAGGGCCTGGCATGATGTTAATTAATTTGCCTGTAAATGTGCAGTAAGTTCCACGAGGAATCTTGAATGTATTTTGTATGTATAGGCATTTTAAAGTCTGATGCTTTTTAACTGTGTTATGGATTTTACAGTTTTAACGGAAAATTCATTTTAACAATTTTTAGTTAAAGATGGGTCATGACTTCAATTTGGGTATCTCTGCTTTGATGGCTAAATTGTCCAATAAAGCTAATATGATTGATTGATAGAAGGAGAAATATGTGAATATTCTAAATGTTCCATAATTCCATGACTGGCGGAGCATCATTGAGGTCAGTGCATTTAGGAGGAGTAACCACCCAGCAATGCTCAGATTTACATATAACAATAAATGTTTACCCATGGAACTAGAAGAATATAGAAATAAAAGAAAACGAAATTGAAGGACACATTTGAATATACTATTTCTATAAAGATAAAGAAATAATGATCTGTGCCAACCCTTAACTATCATTGTTTACAACAGCGAACATTGTCAATGTGTTTAAGGAGCAGATATTTAACAAACTTCAGCAAAACCAAAAGGTCATGTAAATTTACCCTGAATGCATGGAAGCAACAGAACACGAGCAGATGTTGTTTTTGGTGCTTTTGTCTACATGCGTCCCCTCTCCTAAAATTGATGTGAAAATGCATCACGGGCTAACTTGTAGCACAAAATGACGGATTTGCATTTTGTGCAATAATGCTTAATTTTGTGTAACTTTGCAATAATTTCATGTAGATATGCAAAAGTAAATTATGTGAATTTTGCACACTCCAATGACGACCTGGAAAAAGTATTGCATGTGATTGAACCACAGGAAATGCAAGTATCTCTGGGAAGGTTTACAACCATAAACAACCTCCCCTGATGGATGGAATAGACCACAAAGGTAGACCAAGAAGATAGAGGATGAATTGAGATGTGGGAGAAAGATGTGAGGTCCAAACACAAGAAACATTCTGTACCCAGAGATACATCCAGATCTCCATTTCAAGACTGATTTTAATGTTACTTGCAAACTTCTCAAGATCACCAATCCTGACCATGTCATGAGTGATGTAATATGTGACGTCATCAGCAGTGCATTGCGGGCGCGCGAGTTATAGTTAGCTGAACTAACTATAACGGGGGAATTTCAACGAGTGAAAAGTCCAGCTAACTATAACGCCCCTGAAACCTATGGTTTTTTCAGTGAATTTCTAAGGTTTTTTAAATGCTAATTCCTAACTATAATGTGCCTGAAACCTATGGATTTTCAGTGAATTTCAAAGGTTTTTTAAATGCTAATTTCTAACTATGCCTACAGAGATAGGACATGTGAAGAAAGAAGAAAAAACGCACAGAAAGAAAAAAAAGAAATGTAGAAAGAAGCAACAGAAGTCCTCAAAGACGCAGAAAAGTGCAGGAAGAAGGATAACGTGCAGAAAGAACAAACAGAAGAGCAGAAAGAAGCCTTGCTGCAAAATCATCCTGTGCCCTCAACTTTTTCAGACGGATACTGGAGGTAACTGAGTCTGACTAGCCAGTCCTAGAGCCAGTGCTATGTTAAAAGACACTCAGAATACAGTGAAAACAACTACATACACTAGAGAACACTCTGCGTTGGGGTCCCCCTGTGATCAGCATGACCTCCTCTGTAAGCCCCAAGTATATAATATGGCAGGGGATTAAAACTACCTCTCAAAACGCGTCACAGGGCGTGTTTGCACACGTCACCTCAGGCCCCGTCCCCTCACTTCCCCACTGTGTAAACACACCCTGTGGCCGTTTTAAGTTGGGAGATTAAGTCCCCTTGAATCCTGAGGGTCCCTAGGGTCCAACTAGACCACTAGGTACCTCCAGTAAGCGCCACAGAGCTGCGTTGCAGAGAGATGTAAAAAGGGGCACGGCCGAGACCACCTGTCTGCAACGCAGCGCAGTGGCGCTTACTGGAAGCACCTGGTGAGCTAGTTGACCCCCATGGCCCCTCAGGATTGAAGGGGAATTATTTCCCCAACTTAAAACGCGCCACAGGGCTTGTTTGCACACGTTAACTCAGGCCCTGTCCCCTCCCTTCACCACTGTGTAAACACGCCCTGTGGCCGTTTTTAGTTAGGAGATTAAGTTCATTTGAATCCTGAGGGTCCCTAGGGTCCAACTAGCCCACTAGGTACCTCAAGTAAGCGCCACAGAGCTGCGTTGCAGAGAGATGTAAAAAGTGGCACGGCCTGGACCACCTCTCTGCAACGCAGCTCAGTGGCGCTTATTGGAAGCACCTGGTGGGCTAGTTAACCCCCATGGGCCCTCAGGATTGAAGGGGAATTATTTCCCCAACTTAAAACGCGCCATAGGGCATGTTTGCACGCATCACCTCAGGCCCCATTCCCTCCCTTCCCCACTGTGTAAACACGCCCTGTGGCCGTTTTTTAAGTTGGGAGATTAAGTCCCCTTGAATCCTGAGGATCCCTAGGGGCAAAATAGCCCACTAGGTACGTCCAGTAAGTGCCATTGCAGAGAGGTGTAAAAAGGGGCATGGCCTGCACCACCTCTCTGCAACGCAGAGCAGTGGCGCTTACCGGAAGCACCTGGTGGTCTAGTTGGCCCCCAGGGTCCCTCAGGATTGAAAGGGAATTATTTCCCCAACTTAAAACGTGCCACAGGGCGTGTTTGCACACGTCACCTCAGGCCCCGTCCCCTCCCTTCACCACTGTGTAAATGCGCCCTGTGGCCGTTCTAAGTTGAGAGATTAAGTCCCCTTGAATCCTAAGGGTCCCTAGGGTCAAACTAGCCCACTAGGTACCTCCAGTAAGTGCCACGGAGCTGCATTGCATAGAGGTGTAAAAAGGGGCATTATTTGTCTGCCCAGCTTACATTGCCCCACGTGGTATGTGACTGTCCCAATCTGCAGATCTCTGGGAGCCAGAAGGAACGATGTTGCTCTCAGACTTCTGCGCTCGGAAACAATGGCCCCTATTGTCATTGCCCTGGCAAAATTCTTGGGATGGGCATGGACCATTAGATCTCAGGCAATTTCTGTAGGGTAGAGATCTGTAATTGCTTCACGCTTTTTAGTCTTTTATATGAATTTCAGACTCACTTAATTTATTAACGCTAAGAGATCACATGGTAAGGGCCTGGCATGATGTTAATTAATTTGCCTGTAAATGTGCAGTAAGTTCCACGAGGAATCTTAAATGTATTTTGTATGTATAGGCATTTTAAAGTCTGATGCTTTTTAACTGTTTTATGGATTTTACAGTTTTAACGGAAAATTCATTAAAAAAAATGTTAGTTAAAGATGGGTCATGACTTCAATTTGGGTCTCTCTGCTTTGATGGCTAAATTGTCGAATAAAGCTAATATGATTGATTGATAGAAGGAGAAATATGTGAATATTCTAAATGTTCCATTATTCCATGACTGGCGGAGCATCATTGAGGTCAGTGCATTTAGGAGGAGTAACCACCCAGCAATGCTCAGATTTACATATAACAATAAATGTTTACCCATGGAACTAGAAGAATATAGAAATAAAAGAAAACGAAATTGAAGGACAAATTTGAATATACTATTTCTATAAAGATAAAGAAATAATGATCTGTGCCAACCCTTAACTATCATTGTTTACAACAGCGAACATTGTCAATGTGTTTAAGGAGCAGATATTTAACAAACTTCAGCAAAACCAAAAGGTCATGTAAATTTACCCTGAATGCATGGAAGCAACAGAACACGAGCAGATGTTGTTTTTGGTGCTTTTGTCTACATGCGTCCCCTCTCCTAAAATTGATGTGAAAATGCATCACGGGCTAACTTGTAGCACAAAATGACGGATTTGCATTTTGTGCAATAATGCTTAATTTTGTGTAACTTTGCAATAATTTCATGTAGATATGCAAAAGTAAATTATGTGAATTTTGCACACTCCAATGACGACCTGGAAAAAGTATTGCATGTGATTGAACCACAGGAAATGCAAGTATCTCTGGGAAGGTTTACAACCATAAACAACCTCCCCTGATGGATGGAATAGACCACAAAGGTAGACCAAGAAGATAGAGGATGAATTGAGATGTGGGAGAAAGATGTGAGGTCCAAACACAAGAAACATTCTGTACCCAGAGATACATCCAGATCTCCATTTCAAGACTGATTTTAATGTTACTTGCAAACTTCTCAAGATCACCAATCCTGACCATGTCATGAGTGATGTAATATGTGACGTCATCAGCAGTGCATTGCGGGCGCGCGAGTTATAGTTAGCTGAACTAACTATAACGGGGGAATTTCAACGAGTGAAAAGTCCAGCTAACTATAACGCCCCTGAAACCTATGGTTTTTTCAGTGAATTTCTAAGGTTTTTTAAATGCTAATTCCTAACTATAATGTGCCTGAAACCTATGGATTTTCAGTGAATTTCAAAGGTTTTTTAAATGCTAATTTCTAACTATGCCTACAGAGATAGGACATGTGAAGAAAGAAGAAAAAACGCACAGAAAGAAAAAAAAGAAATGTAGAAAGAAGCAACAGAAGTCCTCAAAGACGCAGAAAAGTGCAGGAAGAAGGATAACGTGCAGAAAGAACAAACAGAAGAGCAGAAAGAAGCCTTGCTGCAAAATCATCCTGTGCCCTCAACTTTTTCAGACGGATACTGGAGGTAACTGAGTCTGACTAGCCAGTCCTAGAGCCAGTGCTATGTTAAAAGACACTCAGAATACAGTGAAAACAACTACATACACTAGAGAACACTCTGCGTTGGGGTCCCCCTGTGATCAGCATGACCTCCTCTGTAAGCCCCAAGTATATAATATGGCAGGGGATTAAAACTACCTCTCAAAACGCGTCACAGGGCGTGTTTGCACACGTCACCTCAGGCCCCGTCCCCTCACTTCCCCACTGTGTAAACACACCCTGTGGCCGTTTTAAGTTGGGAGATTAAGTCCCCTTGAATCCTGAGGGTCCCTAGGGTCCAACTAGACCACTAGGTACCTCCAGTAAGCGCCACAGAGCTGCGTTGCAGAGAGATGTAAAAAGGGGCACGGCCGAGACCACCTGTCTGCAACGCAGCGCAGTGGCGCTTACTGGAAGCACCTGGTGAGCTAGTTGACCCCCATGGCCCCTCAGGATTGAAGGGGAATTATTTCCCCAACTTAAAACGCGCCACAGGGCTTGTTTGCACACGTTAACTCAGGCCCTGTCCCCTCCCTTCACCACTGTGTAAACACGCCCTGTGGCCGTTTTTAGTTAGGAGATTAAGTTCATTTGAATCCTGAGGGTCCCTAGGGTCCAACTAGCCCACTAGGTACCTCAAGTAAGCGCCACAGAGCTGCGTTGCAGAGAGATGTAAAAAGTGGCACGGCCTGGACCACCTCTCTGCAACGCAGCTCAGTGGCGCTTATTGGAAGCACCTGGTGGGCTAGTTAACCCCCATGGGCCCTCAGGATTGAAGGGGAATTATTTCCCCAACTTAAAACGCGCCATAGGGCATGTTTGCACGCATCACCTCAGGCCCCATTCCCTCCCTTCCCCACTGTGTAAACACGCCCTGTGGCCGTTTTTTAAGTTGGGAGATTAAGTCCCCTTGAATCCTGAGGATCCCTAGGGGCAAAATAGCCCACTAGGTACGTCCAGTAAGTGCCATTGCAGAGAGGTGTAAAAAGGGGCATGGCCTGCACCACCTCTCTGCAACGCAGAGCAGTGGCGCTTACCGGAAGCACCTGGTGGTCTAGTTGGCCCCCAGGGTCCCTCAGGATTGAAAGGGAATTATTTCCCCAACTTAAAACGTGCCACAGGGCGTGTTTGCACACGTCACCTCAGGCCCCGTCCCCTCCCTTCACCACTGTGTAAATGCGCCCTGTGGCCGTTCTAAGTTGAGAGATTAAGTCCCCTTGAATCCTAAGGGTCCCTAGGGTCAAACTAGCCCACTAGGTACCTCCAGTAAGTGCCACGGAGCTGCATTGCATAGAGGTGTAAAAAGGGGCATTATTTGTCTGCCCAGCTTACATTGCCCCACGTGGTATGTGACTGTCCCAATCTGCAGATCTCTGGGAGCCAGAAGGAACGATGTTGCTCTCAGACTTCTGCGCTCGGAAACAATGGCCCCTATTGTCATTGCCCTGGCAAAATTCTTGGGATGGGCATGGACCATTAGATCTCAGGCAATTTCTGTAGGGTAGAGATCTGTAATTGCTTCACGCTTTTTAGTCTTTTATATGAATTTCAGACTCACTTAATTTATTAACGCTAAGAGATCACATGGTAAGGGCCTGGCATGATGTTAATTAATTTGCCTGTAAATGTGCAGTAAGTTCCACGAGGAATCTTAAATGTATTTTGTATGTATAGGCATTTTAAAGTCTGATGCTTTTTAACTGTTTTATGGATTTTACAGTTTTAACGGAAAATTCATTAAAAAAAATGTTAGTTAAAGATGGGTCATGACTTCAATTTGGGTCTCTCTGCTTTGATGGCTAAATTGTCGAATAAAGCTAATATGATTGATTGATAGAAGGAGAAATATGTGAATATTCTAAATGTTCCATTATTCCATGACTGGCGGAGCATCATTGAGGTCAGTGCATTTAGGAGGAGTAACCACCCAGCAATGCTCAGATTTACATATAACAATAAATGTTTACCCATGGAACTAGAAGAATATAGAAATAAAAGAAAACGAAATTGAAGGACAAATTTGAATATACTATTTCTATAAAGATAAAGAAATAATGATCTGTGCCAACCCTTAACTATCATTGTTTACAACAGCGAACATTGTCAATGTGTTTAAGGAGCAGATATTTAACAAACTTCAGCAAAACCAAAAGGTCATGTAAATTTACCCTGAATGCATGGAAGCAACAGAACACGAGCAGATGTTGTTTTTGGTGCTTTTGTCTACATGCGTCCCCTCTCCTAAAATTGATGTGAAAATGCATCACGGGCTAACTTGTAGCACAAAATGACGGATTTGCATTTTGTGCAATAATGCTTAATTTTGTGTAACTTTGCAATAATTTCATGTAGATATGCAAAAGTAAATTATGTGAATTTTGCACACTCCAATGACGACCTGGAAAAAGTATTGCATGTGATTGAACCACAGGAAATGCAAGTATCTCTGGGAAGGTTTACAACCATAAACAACCTCCCCTGATGGATGGAATAGACCACAAAGGTAGACCAAGAAGATAGAGGATGAATTGAGATGTGGGAGAAAGATGTGAGGTCCAAACACAAGAAACATTCTGTACCCAGAGATACATCCAGATCTCCATTTCAAGACTGATTTTAATGTTACTTGCAAACTTCTCAAGATCACCAATCCTGACCATGTCATGAGTGATGTAATATGTGACGTCATCAGCAGTGCATTGCGGGCGCGCGAGTTATAGTTAGCTGAACTAACTATAACGGGGGAATTTCAACGAGTGAAAAGTCCAGCTAACTATAACGCCCCTGAAACCTATGGTTTTTTC
Organism: Triturus cristatus; assembly: GCF_964204655.1. Taxonomy (NCBI): domain Eukaryota; kingdom Metazoa; phylum Chordata; class Amphibia; order Caudata; family Salamandridae; genus Triturus; species Triturus cristatus. The sequence continues at coordinate 760,125,046 of NC_140587.1, forward strand.
AGTGAATTTCTAAGGTTTTTTAAATGCTAATTCCTAACTATAATGTGCCTGAAACCTATGGATTTTCAGTGAATTTCAAAGGTTTTTTAAATGCTAATTTCTAACTATGCCTACAGAGATAGGACATGTGAAGAAAGAAGAAAAAACGCACAGAAAGAAAAAAAAGAAATGTAGAAAGAAGCAACGGAAGTCCTCAAAGACGCAGAAAAGTGCAGGAAGAAGGATAACGTGCAGAAAGAACAAACAGAAGAGCAGAAAGAAGCCTTGCTGCAAAATCATCCTGTGCCCTCAACTTTTTCAGACGGATACTGGAGGTAACTGAGTCTGACTAGCCAGTCCTAGAGCCAGTGCTATGTTAAAAGACACTCAGAATACAGTGAAAACAACTACATACACTAGAGAACACTCTGCGTTGGGGTCCCCCTGTGATCAGCATGACCTCCTCTGTAAGCCCCAAGTATATAATAGGGCAGGGGATTAAAACTACCTCTCAAAACGCGTCACAGGGCGTGTTTGCACACGTCACCTCAGGCCCCGTCCCCTCACTTCCCCACTGTGTAAACACACCCTGTGGCCGTTTTAAGTTGGGAGATTAAGTCCCCTTGAATCCTGAGGGTCCCTAGGGTCCAACTAGACCACTAGGTACCTCCAGTAAGCGCCACAGAGCTGCGTTGCAGAGAGATGTAAAAAGGGGCACGGCCGAGACCACCTGTCTGCAACGCAGCGCAGTGGCGCTTACTGGAAGCACCTGGTGGGCTAGTTGACCCCCAGGGTCCCTCAGGATTGAAGGGGAATTATTTCCCCAACTTAAAACGCGCCACAGGGCTTGTTTGCACACGTTAACTCAGGCCCTGTCCCCTCCCTTCACCACTGTGTAAACACGCCCTGTGGCCGTTTTTAGTTGGGAGATTAAGTTCATTTGAATCCTGAGGGTCCCTAGGGTCCAACTAGCCCACTAGGTACATCAATTAAGCGCCACAGAGCTGCGTTGCAGAGAGATGTAAAAAGTGGCACGGCCTGGACCACCTCTCTGCAACGCAGCTCAGTGGCGCTTATTGGAAGCACCTGGTGGGCTAGTTAACCCCCATGGGCCCTCAGGATTGAAGGGGAATTATTTCCCCAACTTAAAACGCGCCATAGGGCATGTTTGCACGCATCACCTCAGGCCCCATTCCCTCCCTTCCCCACTGTGTAAACACGCCCTGTGGCCGTTTTTTAAGTTGGGAGATTAAGTCCCCTTGAATCCTGAGGATCCCTAGGGGCAAAATAGCCCACTAGGTACGTCCAGTAAGTGCCATTGCAGAGAGGTGTAAAAAGGGGCATGGCCTGCACCACCTCTCTGCAACGCAGAGCAGTGGCGCTTACTGGAAGCACCTGGTGGTCTAGTTGGCCCCCAGGGTCCCTCAGGATTGAAAGGGAATTATTTCCCCAACTTAAAACGTGCCACAGGGCGTGTTTGCACACGTCACCTCAGGCCCCGTCCCCTCCCTTCACCACTGTGTAAACGCGCCCTGTGGCCGTTCTAAGTTGAGAGATTAAGTCCCCTTGAATCCTAAGGGTCCCTAGGGTCAAACTAGCCCACTAGGTACCTCCAGTAAGTGCCACGGAGCTGCATTGCATAGAGGTGTAAAAAGGGGCATTATTTGTCTGCCCAGCTTACATTGCCCCACGTGGTATGTGACTGTCCCAATCTGCAGATCTCTGGGAGCCAGAAGGAACGATGTTGCTCTCAGACTTCTGCGCTCGGAAACAATGGCCCCTATTGTCATTGCCCTGGCAAAATTCTTGGGATGGGCATGGACCATTAGATCTCAGGCAATTTCTGTAGGGTAGAGATCTGTAATTGCTTCACGCTTTTTAGTCTTTTATATGAATTTCAGACTCACTTAATTTATTAACGCTAAGAGATCACATGGTAAGGGCCTGGCATGATGTTAATTAATTTGCCTGTAAATGTGCAGTAAGTTCCACGAGGAATCTTAAATGTATTTGGTATGTATAGGCATTTTAAAGTCTGATGCTTTTTAACTGTTTTATGGATTTTACAGTTTTAACGGAAAATTCATTTTAAAAATTTTTAGTTAAAGATGGGTCATGACTTCAATTTGGGTCTCTCTGCTTTGATGGCTAAATTGTCGAATAAAGCTAATATGATTGATTGATAGAAGGAGAAATATGTGAATATTCTAAATGTTCCATAATTCCATGACTGGCGGAGCATCATTGAGGTCAGTGCATTTAGGAGGAGTAACCACCCAGCAATGCTCAGATTTACATATAACAATAAATGTTTACCCATGGAACTAGAAGAATATAGAAATAAAAGAAAACGAAATTGAAGGACAAATTTGAATATACTATTTCTATAAAGATAAAGAAATAATGATCTGTGCCAACCCTTAACTATCATTGTTTACAACAGCGAACATTGTCAATGTGTTTAAGGAGCAGATATTTAACAAACTTCAGCAAAACCAAAAGGTCATGTAAATTTACCCTGAATGCATGGAAGCAACAGAACACGAGCAGATGTTGTTTTTGGTGCTTTTGTCTACATGTGTCCCCTCTCCTAAAATTGATGTGAAAATGCATCACGGGCTAACTTGTAGCACAAAATGACGGATTTGCATTTTGTGCAATAATGCTTAATTTTGTGTAACTTTGCAATAATTTCATGTAGATATGCAAAAGTAAATTATGTGAATTTTGCACACTCCAATGACGACCTGGAAAAAGTATTGCATGTGATTGAACCACAGGAAATGCAAGTATCTCTGGGAAGGTTTACAACCATAAACAACCTCCCCTGATGGATGGAATAGACCACAAAGGTAGACCAAGAAGATAGAGGATGAATTGAGATGTGGGAGAAAGATGTGAGGTCCAAACACAAGAAACATTCTGTACCCAGAGATACATCCAGATCTCCATTTCAAGACTGATTTTAATGTTACTTGCAAACTTCTCAAGATCACCAATCCTGACCATGTCATGAGTGATGTAATATGTGACGTCATCAGCAGTGCATTGCGGGCGCGCGAGTTATAGTTAGCTGAACTAACTATAACGAGGGAATTTTAACGAGTGAAAAGTCCAGCTAACTATAACACCCCTGAAACCTATGGTTTTTTCAGTGAATTTCTAAGGTTTTTTAAATGCTAATTCCTAACTATAATGTGCCTGAAACCTATGGATTTTCAGTGAATTTCAAAGGTTTTTTAAATGCTAATTTCTAACTATGCCTACAGAGATAGGACATGTGAAGAAAGAAGAAGAAACGCACAGAAAGAAAAAAAAGAAATGTAGAAAGAAGCAACAGAAGTCCTCAAAGACGCAGAAAAGTGCAGGAAGAAGGATAACGTGCAGAAAGAACAAACAGAAGAGCAGAAAGAAGCCTTGCTCCAAAATCATCCTGTGCCCTCAACTTTTTCAGACGGATTCTGGAGGTAACTGAGTCTGACTAGCCAGTCCTAGAGCCAGTGCTATGTTAAAAGACACTCAGAATACAGTGAAAACAACTACATACACTAGAGAACACTCTGCGTTGGGGTCCCCCTGTGATCAGCATGACCTCCTCTGTAAGCCCCAAGTATATAATAGGGCAGGGGATTAAAACTACCTCTCAAAACGCGTCACAGGGCGTGTTTGCACACGTCACCTCAGGCCCCGTCCCCTCACTTCCCCACTGTGTAAACACGCCCTGTGGCCGTTTTAAGTTGGGAGATTAAGTCCCCTTGAATCCTGAGGGTCCCTAGGGTCCAACTAGACCACTAGGTACCTCCAGTAAGCGCCACAGAGCTGCGTTGCAGAGAGATGTAAAAAGGGGCACGGCTGAGACCACCTGTCTGCAACGCAGCGCAGTGGCGCTTACTGGAAGCACCTGGTGGGCTAGTTGACCCCCAGGGTCCCTCAGGATTGAAGGGGAATTATTTCCCCAACTTAAAACGCGCCACAGGGCTTGTTTGCACATGTTAACTCAGGCCCTGTCCCCTCCCTTCACCACTGTGTAAACACGCCCTGTGGCCGTTTTTAGTTGGGAGATTAAGTTCATTTGAATCCTGAGGGTCCCTAGGGTCCAACTAGCCCACTAGGTACCTCAAGTAAGCGCCACAGAGCTGCGTTGCAGAGAGATGTAAAAAGTGGCACGGCCTGGACCACCTCTCTGCAACGCAGCTCAGTGGCGCTTATTGGAAGCACCTGGTGGGCTAGTTAACCCCCATGGGCCCTCAGGATTGAAGGGGAATTATTTCCCCAACTTAAAACGCGCCATAGGGCATGTTTGCATGCATCACCTCAGGCCCCGTCCCCTCACTTCCCCACTGTGTAAACACGCCCTGTGGCCGTTTTAAGTTGGGAGATTAAGTCCCCTTGAATCCTGAGGGTCCCTAGGGTCCAACTAGACCACTAGGTACCTCCAGTAAGCGCCACAGAGCTGCGTTGCAGAGAGATGTAAAAAGGGGCACGGCTGAGACCACCTGTCTGCAACGCAGCGCAGTGGCGCTTACTGGAAGCACCTGGTGGGCTTGTTGACCCCCAGGGTCCCTCAGGATTGAAGGGGAATTATTTCCCCAACTTAAAACGCGCCACGGGGCTTGTTTGCACATGTTAACTCAGGCCCTGTCCCCTCCCTTCACCACTGTGTAAACACGCCCTGTGGCCGTTTTTAGTTGGGAGATTAAGTTCATTTGAATCCTGAGGGTCCCTAGGGTCCAACTAGCCCACTAGGTACCTCAAGTAAGCGCCACAGAGCTGCGTTGCAGAGAGATGTAAAAAGTGGCACGGCCTGGACCACCTCTCTGCAACGCAGCTCAGTGGCGCTTATTGGAAGCACCTGGTGGGCTTTTTAACCCCCATGGGCCCTCAGGATTGAAGGGGAATTATTTCCCCAACTTAAAACGCGCCATAGGGCATGTTTGCACGCATCACCTCAGGCCCCGTTCCCTCCCTTCCCCACTGTGTAAACACGTCCTGTGGCCGTTTTTTAAGTTGGGAGATTAAGTCCCCTTGAATCCTGAGGATCCCTAGGGGCAAAATAGCCCACTAGGTACGTCCAGTAAGTGCCATTGCAGAGAGGTGTAAAAAGGGGCATGGCCTGCACCACCTCTCTGCAACGCAGAGCAGTGCCGCTTACTGGAAGCACCTGGTGGTCTAGTTGGCCCCCAGGGTCCCTCAGGATTGAAAGGGAATTATTTCCCCAACTTAAAACGTGCCACAGGGCGTGTTTGCACACGTCACCTCAGGCCCCGTCCCCTCCCTTCACCACTGTGTAAACGCGCCCTGTGGCCGTTCTAAGTTGAGAGATTAAGTCCCCTTGAATCCTAAGGGTCCCTAGGGTCAAACTAGCCCACTAGGTACCTCCAGTAAGTGCCACGGAGCTGCATTGCATAGAGGTGTAAAAAGGGGCGTGGCCTCAGAACACCTGTCTGCAACGCAGCTCCCTGACGCATACTGGAGATACCTGTTGGGCTAGTTGGCCCTCAGGGACCCTCAGTATTGAAGGGGAATTAATTCCCCAACTTACAACTGGCCAGGGGGCACGTTTGCAGAGTGCTGCAAGGAGAGGCGTGGCCTCTGGCACGACGCCGGTCTTTTATTTATTTTATTTTTTTAAGAAGGAGGGCTGTGTGGCCCTCATTCTTTTTCTAATTTACTGGCCCTGGGGACCCCATCCCCCAGGTCCTGCACCCTAATTGTTTTTGTTGAAAAAAATAAATTTGGCCCTCCCAAGGCCTTAATCGGCCCCGGGGACCCAAACCCCCGGGTCATGGCTTTTTTTTTTTTTATTCTTTAGGAGGGGGCTGCGTTGTCCCCCTCCTCAGGCCACTTATTGCCTCGGGGACCCCATCCCCCGGGGCCGGCCTTTGTTTTTTATTATTTTAAAAAAATATATATTTATAGAAACACCTAGGACATGCTGGACAAACCGTATGTACCTATCACCATGACGATTTGCGTGATATTCATTAAAAGGCGACTATGCATAGAATTAATCCACATGGAATGTATTTACACCGCTAGTGAAGCTCTGATGTGTCTGACGCCCTACTGTGCCTAATCCCGGCACCCCGCCGGTATGTACTCTCCAAGTAGACACCCTTGTTGTTTATTCATACAAACATGGGTAGCTATTGACGGGCACATTTAATATACACGCACACCAAGCCATTCAAAGGGATTCGACAAAAATTCGACAAAACTATGCAAGAAACCCCCCTCACGGTTAATAAAACACACATCCACCGCCGGATGTGTAATACTTTTTATTTTACTCTCTGGAAAGGAGATGAACCTCACTTGAGAGTCACAGCGTGCTCCTGGCTGAGCCCAATGCTGTGTTACACCCACCAGTGCCCGCCGAGTGCCACACACCTCTGTGTTGTATTCCACCAGCTAGTGCGTATGCTATGACACTCTCTAGCCCATGTGCACAGTAACACCACCCCGTGAATATGTCATGCCACATTTGCCTTCGCACGGGTTATATTGCCCCATCTAACGTGCCTTCCTCGATGCCTATGTTATAACGCACAGCGCTATGCCATACATATTACAATCTGGGATCCCTATCTTTGTCACAGTGCATATGCAACGTTACACTCCCCAGCACATATTTTATATTACAACTTTAGAGACTAGTTAGGTTACACAACACTGCCCTGTGCATAATACACTCCAAAGCGCATATCGCATAGCACGCGCTAGTGCCTGTGCTATCTCGCGCTCTCCAATGAATCTGTCATTGCGCACAATGTATTGCATATTATATTTCACGCCCGGTTCATCTTATATCACACTTTTTGGTGCATAGTTTATACCATATACTATATCTAGTTTTCATTTTCAATTGTGCTCTCAGGACCATGTTCTATATACCACTGCGTCCACCTACCCTTTTCACGGGCATTACATTTTGCGATGGGGTGAAGGGTCAGGGGGTGTTTCTGACAAGTGAGCCCGGAGTCACAGTCACAAATGTCCTCTTCTTCCTGAATAAAAGTGAGATTATGCTGCATAATTGTTCATATTTTAAGTAGTTCGCACAGACACACATTTTCAAACAATAAAGTTCCTAATACCCACCTTCTCTGAACAGTTAGCATGCTGCCCCATCCACCTCCTCCCTATCCCTTGTTGTCTGAATCCATGGACTAGTCTCCTCCCTCCTGCCATTCATGGTCTGATGTGCTGCCACTGCCCTCCATTTAGCATGATGTACCAGTCCACTCGTCCTGCCCTCCATTGCCCAATTCTATGGCCCATCATTGACCTCCTGCTTAGCCTCTGTGCTTAGCTTGCTGCCCCTATTCTCTGTCCCCCTGCCCTCCGATGTCTTTGTGCATGCCCCTGTTCCATCCTTTTTGCCCACCATGTTCCATGGACCTGCCACTCCTATCTACTCTGAGTGTTGTATTGAGCTGCAACTCCCCTCCCACCTGCCTAACATTGTCAGATGACTGTAACCTGGCCCTGCCACCTCCTCCCTGCGTGTCCACATGCCATGCCCCTATCCCATTCCTCCTGTCCTCCATGGTCCATTTTACTGCCACACCCTTCTGCCTTCCCTGGTCTGTTGTGATGCAACTGCTCCTCCTGGCTGCCCCGCACGGTCTGTTGTGAGGCCCCTTCCCCTGAACTCTCTTGTCTGTGCCCAGGTCCTGACACTCCCTTCTATCCTCCATGGTCCTTTGTGCATGCCCCTGCACCCTCCTTCTTGCCCATCATAGCCATTGTGCTGCCACTAATCCTCCCGCTTCCCATGCATTGTCTTCTGTGCTGCCATGGCCCCTCCCACCTTGCCTGTGTGGTCAGCTAGCTGCCCCTGGCCCCCTCCCACCTTCCCTCCATGGTCTGTGTGTATGCCATCATAGTCTCATTGTTGCTCTCCATGGTGTGTCTTGTTTCTAGTGCCCATCCTGCCTGACTTCCATGGTCATCTTTCTGCTCCTGCCCTGCCCCCTTGCCCCCAGCCCTCTGTTTCCATGTGCAGACCCCTATTCCCTCCCTCCTGGCTTGTCTGTTCCATTGTAATGCCCCTGATCCGTCCCTCCTGCCCTTTATGGTCTGTTATGCTGCAGCTTTCTCTCCTTTCTGTCCATTATGGTCAGCTAGCTACCATTGCCTCTTTCCCCTCTGTTCTCTGTTGTCCATGTGCATGGGCCTGTCCCCTCCCTATTGCTTTCTACGGATTGTTGTGCTGCACTCCCGTCCCGCATGCGCTGTGTGGTGTATTGTGCTGCTGCAAACCCTGATGCCTGCCCTGTAGGGTCAGTTTGGTGCACCTCTCCATGTCCCTCCTGTCCTCTGTTAGCCGAGTCCATGTCCCTACCCCAATTCCTCCTGCCTACCATGATCCAATGTACCATACTTGCGATCATTTTGAACTTGGTAAGAGGGGGATTTTGAAAAAAAAACTGGGGTATTGATTTTCCCCTTTGAGGACATTGAAAAAGAGGAGATTGTAGACGGGAGACAGATCAAATAAAGCCCATTTGAGCTTAAAAACATTGGACGTTTCCTGGCTGTAATGGGTCTGTTGGTATGTATGATTGTACTACCACTGCCTCTTCCTTCTGTCCACAATGGTCTATTATATTGCCACAGCCTCTCTTGCCAGTCCTGTATTTTTGGTTTGTTGCCCATGCCCCCCTTTCCACTGCCCTCCATAGTCTGTTGTGCTGCCACTGCCCTTCCTGCCTGCCCAGTGTGGTCAAATTGTTGCCTCTGCACTCTCCTACCTGCCTTCAATTTTCAGAGTCCGTGCCCCTGGCCTCTGCCTTTCAACAGTATCCCAATGAACAACTAGATTGCTAACATTCTATATTCATTACAAAAGTGTGGAACGCCTGACGTCATCTTGATGTAATCAAAACTGTAATACCTAGAGCATTTCCTTTACAAATTACATATATGAGAGCGTCTTATTTGCATCAAAATTATGGTTAGTGCTCTAAAAAACTAAAATGAGGACATATTTTCTGAGTTTTCAAGTAGCGACAAAGAACATTTAAATTATTTGTAATCTTTATGTTTTTTTATCCAGTTGAACACTTGATTAAACATTGCACTTAGGGGAGAGGATGTGGTGTTACTTCCAGAGCTGCAGACTTTGCAACTGGGGAACCAGGTTGGAGTTTCTGCTTCAGCTCAACATTCTGTGATTCTGGTCAAATCACTTAATCTCCCCATGTCTACAACCAAAATGAATTTGATCTTGTGTGATATAACCAATGCTCATGTAAAGCACTCCAATACCTGTCAAGTCTGCACTATATAAAACTGCAAATACACAAAAAATAAGTGTTTTGCACACTTCTGTCATTGGGCTACATGTGGGCTACATCTGCGTGATATTTGGGCTACATTTGGGCCCTTTTGTCTCTGGTGGCCATCTTGGGAGATTTATTTGTTATGAAGTTTCCTTATTTCCTCATTTACTGCAGTCTCCTCATTGGGAATACTTTCAGTTTTTTATTTTGGTTCCATCAAGAAGGCATTCAGATGTGTCACACATTTGCCATAAATTCTGAATGTTAGCACTCTAGTTGCTCATTAGATCACTGTAGTAAAACTAATGCTCACCGGGGAAGTCTGCTGCTGGTATTCAAAGTGCATGTTTCAGTCTGCATGTCAGAATTTGTTTGTGAAATAGAAGAGGATTTGAGAAGTCAAAATGTGCCCTCATTTTTCTTTCTGCAGAACTAATCATAATTTCTATGGCAAAATGAACCCCCTCATTTTGTTCCTTTGCAAATAAATGTTTTAAGTGTTACCACTTTATTCCAATCAAGATGGCTTCAGGTGTGCCATACCTTTGTCATAAGTAAGACTGTTAGCGCTCTAGTTGTTCGTTAGAACACTCTGGGACATTCTGTCATTGGGCTATACTTGGGCTACATCTGGGTGATATTTGGGCTACATTTGGGCTCTTTTGTCTCTGGTGGCCATCTTGGGAGATTTATTTGTTATGAAGTTTCCTAATTTCCTCATTTACTGCAGTCTCCTCAGTAGGAAATACTTTCAGTTTTTTACTTTGGTTCCATCAAGAAGGCATTCAGATGTGTCACACATTTCCCATACATTCTGAATGTTAGCACTCTAGTTGCTCATTAGATCACTGTAGTAAAGCTACTGCTCACCAGGGAAGTCTGCTGCTGGTATTCAAAGTGCATGTTTCAGTCTGCATGTCAGAATTTGTTTATGAAATAGAAGAGGATTTGAGAAGTCAAAATGTGTCCTAATTTTTCTTTCTGCAGCACTAATCATAAATGCTATGGCAAAATGAACCCCCTCATTGTGTTCCTTTGTAAATTAAATGTTTTAAGTGTTACCACTTTATTCCAATCAAGATGGCTTCAGGTGTGCCATACTTTTGTCATAAGTAAGACTGTTAGCGCTCTAGTTGTTCATTATATATATATATATATTACCTACTGGCAGTCGCCAGTAGATAGTTATAGTTAGGACCTATTTTCCATAGGAAATCCGCAACATTCTATTTGGAATAACTTTGGCGTCGATCGATGAAACTTCGCGAAATTTTCCAAACTTTTGGCCAGCTCCGATCCGCTCCTATCCTGAAAACGGTGATTCGTCAAGCGGGGGCCGAGAAAAAAGGGGGGTCCCAAAACGCGTTTTCCCCATTGATTTTCCCATGGGACCTGTTGACGCAGCTACAGCCCGAAGTGCTGAACCGAATTACACCAAATTTGGCAAAAAGGTAGTCCTCAGTTCAGACTCCTGCCTTTTGCTGGTGTAAATCCATTCAGTAGTTCCTGAAAAAATCAAAAGTAAAATCACATATATATCTGGGTGGAGCCTAACCACACATCTCTTCGTGAGATCTGTTTGGCTGTCAGCACATCATCCAAGAAGTGCTGGCAGCCATCTTGGGACCAATATACATGATAGCACCTCATTAAAAAGCATTGCAGTTAATAGAAGGTTTTAAGACTTTAGTTACATTATAAATCATTTGTTGATGGTACCATACTCATTTTAGGAATTGTGGTGTGTTCTAAGGTGATTTTACCATGTGAAAAAGCCTTCTGCTGTGATATCATGAATCATGTTTGAGAGAAAACTATTTTCTCATTCTTTTCCCACAGAGGTTTGGAAGGTGATCTATAAGCTAAACTGAGAGCATATTTTCTGTTTATTCACATTATCTTTCTCAGTCATGTGAGAATGAAGTCTGACATTCTCAGTAAAACATGTACATCCAACAAGGGAAGAGACTGTCAGTTGATTGCTTTGTGTTCTACTGCAGCTTACCAGAGTGTTCTAAAGAACAACTAGAGCGCTAACAGTCCTACTTATGACAAAAGTATGGCACACCTGAAGCCATCTTGATTGGAATAAAGTGGTAACACTTAAAACATTTAATTTAATTTAAAAAGGAACACAATGAGGGGGTTCATTTTGCCATAGAAATATGATTAGTGCTGAAGAAAGAAAAATTAGGGCACATTTTGAGTGACTTCTCAAATCCTCTTCTATATCATTAAAAAATTCATTTTAGTTTTTTAGAGCACTAACCATAATTTTGATGCAAATAAGACGCTCTCATCTATGTAATTTCTAAAGGAAATGCTCTAGGTATTACAGTTTTGATTACATCAAGATGACGTCAGGAGTTCAACACTTTTGTAATAAATATAGAATGTTAGCAATCTAGTTGTTCATTGGGATACTGTTGAGAGGCAGAGGCCAGGGGCACGGACTCTGAAAATTGAAGGCAGGTAGGAGAGTGCAGAGGCAACAATTTGACCACACTGGGCAGGCAGGAAGGGCAGTGGCAGCACAACAGACTATGGAGGGCAGTGGAAAGGGGGGCATGGGCAACAAACCAAAAATACAGGACTGGCAAGAGAGGCTGTGGCAATATAATAGACCATTGTGGACAGAAGGAAGAGGCAGTGGTAGTACAATCATTCATACCAACAGACCAGTTTCAGCCAGGAAACGTCCAATCTTTTTAAGCTCAAATGGGCTTTATTTGATCTGTCTCCCGTCTACAATCTCCTCTTTTTCAATGTCCTCAAAGGGGAAAATCAATACCCCAGTTTTTTTTTCAAAATCTCCCTCTTACCAAGTTCAAAATGTTCGCAAGTATGGTACATTGGATCATGGTAGGCAGGAGGAATTGGGGTAGGGACATGGACTCGGATAACAGAGGACAGGAGGGACATGGAGAGGTGCACCAAACTGACCCTACAGGGCAGGCAGCAGGGTTTGCAGCAGCACAATACACCAGACGGGGCATGCGGGACGGGAGTGCAGCAAAACAATCCATAGAAAGCAATAGGGAGGGGACAGGACCATGCACATGGACAACAGAGAACAGAGGGGAAAGTGGCAATGGTAGCTAGCTGACCATAATGGACAGACAGGAGGGAAAGCTGCAGCATAACAGACCATAAAGGGCAGGAGGGATGGATCAGGGGCATTACAATGGAACAGACAAGCCAGGAGGGAGGGAATAGGGGTCTGCACATGGAAACAGAGGGTTGGGGGCAAGGGGGCAGGGCAAGAGCAGCAAGATGACCATTGGGGTCAGGCAGGATGGGCTCTAGAAACAAGACACACCATGGAGAGCAACAGTGAGACTATGATGTCATACACACAGACCATGGAGGGAAGGTGGGAGGGGGTCAGGGGCAGCTAGCTGACCACACAGGGAAGGTGGGAGGGGCCATGGCAGCACAGAAGACCATGCATGGCAAGCGGGAGGGTTAGTGGCAGCACAATGGCTATGATGGGCAAGAAGGAGGGTGCAGGGGCATCCACAAAGGACCATGGAGGATAGAAGGGAGGGTCAGGACCTGAGCACAGACAAGAGAGTTCAGGGGAATGGGCCTCACAACAGACCGCGCGGGGCAGGCAGGAGGAGCAATTGCAGCACAACAGACCAGGGAGGGCAGAAGGGTGTGGCAGTAAAATGGAACATGGAGGACAGGAGGAGGGGATAGGGGCATGGCATGTGGACAGGCAGGGTGGAGGTGGCAGGGACAGGTTACAGTCATCTGACAATGCTAGACAGGTGGGATGGGAGTGGCAGCTCAACAGAACACTTAGAGTAGATAGGAGTGGCAGGTCCATGGAACATGGTGGGCAAAAAGGATGGAGCAGGGGCATGCACAAAGACATCGGAGTGCAGGGGGAAGGAGAATAGGGGCAGCAAGCTAAGCACAGAGGCTAAGCAGGAGGTCAATGATGGGCCATAGAATTGGGCAATGGAGGGCAGGGCGAGTGGACTGGTACATCATGCTAAATGGAGGGCAGTGGCAGCACATCAGACCATGCATGGCAGGAGGGAGGAGGCTAGTCCATGGATTCAGACAACAGAGGATAGGGAGGAGGTGGATGGGGCAGCAAGATAACTGTTCAGAGAAGGTGGGTATTAGGAACGTTATTGCTTTTAAAATGTGTGTCTGTGCGAACTACTTAAAATATCAACAAGTATGCAGCATAATCTCACTTTTATTCAGGAAGAAGAGGACATTTGTGACTGTGACTCTGGGCTCACTTGGCAGAAACACCCCCTGACCCTCCACCCCCATCGCAAAATGTAATGCCTGTGAAGAGGGTAGGTGGACTCAGTGTTATATAGAACATAGTCCTGAGAGCACGATTGAAAATGAAAACTAGACATAGTATTTGGTATAAACTATGCACCAGAAAGTGTGATATAAGATGAACCGGGGCGTGAAATATAATATGCAATACATTATGCGCAATGACAGATTCATTGGAGAGCGCGAGATAGCACAGGCACTAGCGCGTGCTATGCGATATGCGCCTTGGAGTGTAATATGCACAGGGCAGTGTTGTGTAACCTAACTAGCCTCTAAAGTTGTATTATAAAATATGTGCTGGGGAGTGTATCGTTGCATATGCACTGTGACAAAGATATGGATCCCAGATTGTAATATGTATGGCATAGCGCTGTGCGTTATAACATAGGCATCGAGGAAGGCACATTAGATGGGGTAATATAACCCGTGCGAAGGCAAGTGTGGCATGACATATTCACGGGTGGTGTTACAGTGCACATGTGATAGAGAGTGTCATAGCATACGCACTATTTGGTGGAATACAACACAGAGGTGTGAGGCAATCGGCGGGCACTGGTGGGTGTAACACAGCATTGGGCTCAGCTAGGAGCACGCTGTGACTCTCAAGTGAGGTTCGTCTCCTTTCCAGAGAGTAAAATAAAAAGTATTACACATCCGGCGGTGGATGTGTGTTTTATTAACCGTGAGGGGGGGTTTCTTGCATAGTTTGGACGAATTTTTGTCGAGTCCCCTTTGAATGGCTTGGTGTGCGTGTATATTAAACGTGCCCGTCTATAGCTACCCATGTTTGTATAAATAAACGACAAGGGTGTCTACTTGGAGAGTGCCCACCGGTGGGAGCGCCGGGATTAGTCACGGTAGGGCGTCAGACACGTCAGAGCTTCACTAGCGGTGTAAATACATTCCATGTGGATTCATTCTATGCATAGTCGCCTTTTAATGAATATCACGCAAATTATCATGGTGATAGGTACATATGGTTTGTCCAACATGTCCTAGGTGTTTCTATAAATATATATTTTTTTAAAATAATAAAAAACAAAGGCCGGCCCCGGGGGATGGGGTCCCCGGGGCCATAAGTGGCCTGACGAGGGGGGCAGCGCAGCCCCCTCCTAAATAATTTTTTTTAAAAAGGCCATGACACGGGGGTTGGGGTCCCCGGGGCCGATTAAGGCCTTGGGAGGGCCAAATTTATTTTTTTCAACAAAAAAAATTAGGGGGCAGGCCCTGGGGAATGGGGTCCCCAGAGCCAGCTAATTAGAAAAAGAAGGGGGGCTACACAGCCCTCCTTCTTAAAAAAATAAAATAAATAAAAGACCAGCATCGCGCTGGAGGCCACGCCCCCTCCTTGCAGCACTCTGCAAACGCGCCCCCCTGGCCAGTTGTAAGTTGGGGAATTAATTCCCCTTCAATACTGAGGGTCCCTGAGGGCCAATTAGCCCAACAGGTATCTCCAGTATGCGCCAGGGAGCTGCGTTGCAGACAGGTGTTTTTAGGCCGTGCCCCTTTTTACACCTCTATGCAACGCAGCTCTGTGGCGCTTACAGGAGGTACCTAGTGGGCTAGTTTGACCCCAGGGACCCTTAGGATTCAAGGGGACTTAATCTCTCAACTTAGAACGGCCACAGGGTGCGTTTGCACAGTGGTGAAGGGAGGGGACGGGGCCTGAGGTGACGTGTGCAAACACGCCCTGTGGTGGGTTTTAAGTTGGGGAAATAATTCCCTTTCAATCCTGAGGGACCCTGGGTGCCAACTAGCCCACCAGGTGCTTCCAGTAAGCGCCACTGCTCTGCGTTGCAGAGAGGTGGTGCAGGCCGTGCCCCTTTTTACACCTCTCTGCAATGGCGCTTACTGGACGTACCTAGTGGGCTATTTTGCCCCTAGGGATCCTCAGGATTCAAGGGGACTTAATCTCCCAACTTAAAAATCGGCCACAGGGCGTGTTTACACAGTGGGGAAGGGAGGGGACGGGGCCTGAGGTGACGTGTGCATACACGCCCTATGGTTATAGTTAGGACCGTGTTTCCATAGGAAATCTGAAAATTCTATTTTGAATAACTGTGGCGCCGGTTGACGGATCCTCGCGAAATTTTAAAAACTAATGGGGCGCTCCGTTCAGCTCCTACCCTGAAAGTCTCTGGGGGATTTGTCAAGCAGGGGCTGATAAAAAAGGGGGGTCCCAAAACGCGTTTTCCCCATGCATTTTTCCATAGGACCTTTAGACACAGCTACAGCCCGAACGGCTGAACAGAATTACTTGAAATTTGGCAGAGAGGTAGCCATAAGGTCAAGGAAGTGCCTTTTGCAGGTCTGGTGTAAATCTGTTCACTATTTCCTGAGAAAATAGCATTTGAAAGCATATCAATATGTATACGCGCGCAGCGTGCGCGCACTGAGCAAGCCCTGTGTGCGCACCCTGCCGAGCGCGAGCGTAATTGTGATTGGTTGTTACATGTCAGTAAACATTAGAATCGGTCGAAATCAGGAAGTGTCGGCCACCATTTTGTCTGTCGCACTAAAAAGGAAAGGTGGAGACCGTGAACAGGGGGCAGGGTAGGGAGTTCTAGACCCCCTAGCCATTGTCAGGGGGGCACAGTAGGACCACGAAGGGCAAAAAAAAAAGATTTAAATTTTTAAAAAAACATCGCGAGGTGCGTGCACTGAGCGCACATCCAAAAAAAAGCCTTAAAAAAAAATCGAAAAAAAAATCACTTTTAAGTGTTTAGATATTAGGTGGCTCTAAAAAGAGCCCTTGTGTTCATTGAGTGTTTTTTGGTACCTACAAGTAAGTACCGATGCAGAGTCTAAAGTTCAAGAGGAAGACTCTGTTCCCTTCATCATTGAAATGTACACCGTCTCCTCTATAAATGTCTTGCATGTTGTAACGCAAGTTGTTGTGGTATATAGAATAGGCCTGGGCGGTAAATTCCGTTCCGTTCGCGTAATTTGCGGAATTTGGGTAATTTCGCGTTCTGCGGAGAAATTTTTGCTTGTTCGCGTTCTCAAAATGCGTGTTCGCGAGATATTTCTCCCCGAGCACGCAAACAGCGATTGTGAACAGGAAAAAAGCATCGCGAACAAGCAATTCCGCGTGTTCGCGGAATTTCTGCGTGTTCGCGGAGATTTTTTACCATTTCGCGGAGATTTGCGTAACGCGATTACGCAAATTCCGCCCACCCCTAATATAGAACCCATACCATAGTCTCTGAGGAAAGCAGAAACAGACTTATTGACGTGCTTTCTTGCTTTGTCAATCTGCGGACAAAATTGGTTGGACCAGTTCCACTTTTGCCTTTGGCATATATTAGAATATACAAAGGCAGTTTGTGGAAAAAGTTACATCAATTGCACAAAGGTGTCCTTAATAAGCATTTCCAGACCTACCCCAGTTAAAGTGCCTAAGTCATTTTCACCACAGTGCACAATAATAAGGTTAGGCTGTGGGAGATGTTGAAAGGTTTTCACCAAAGGCAATAATTGGTGCCACTTTAACCCTCTCTGACCAATCCATTTAATGTCTACATTTGGCAAAGCAAGGTCTCTCACCATACCTCTTTTTTCTGCAAATTTTTCACTCCAGAAGACATAGCTATGACCTACAATCCACACTGTGAACATCTTTCAAGGAGAACAGGATGCACTCAGGAGGTGTCTTTCAGTAGAATGGCAATATGAAAAGAAAGACAGTTGAAAAATGGAGGCATACATACTTTTTTTAACTAAAATAACTCATTGGCTGTTTCAAACCATTCTACACTAAAAACTAGGCTGTATGTTTACATTTTTAAAAGCATGTTTTGGATTGGTTCAGAAAAATGTGTTCCCACTGAATATTACTTTGGATTTGATGTTAGGTTTGAAAAGTTAAGCACTCTTGCTCTTTGGATTTGAAGCATTGTCTGCTGAACTTCTGACCTCTCTGCTCACACCTGTGTTCCATGAGCTGTTGCTATGGTAGCAGGCAGAAGTCATGTTGGGGGAAGGGATGATTTGCAAAGGGGTTGAAAGTTGCAACCAATAGAAATGTGTGATTCCATTTGAAAAAATGTGGGAAGGACTGTGATTTTACATTAACATGTATATGTGGGAAAAAAGAGAGGGAAAAATTGCCATTTACTGGTTGTGGAGAGAGGAGAGAGGTGTACAGCCCTGAGATTCTGGCTCTGATAATCTGCTGTTTGAGTGCCACATTTCTTTCTCAACTAATTAATTTTAAAGGTGAGTTATGAGTTTGAGAGGGGAAGTATGTGGTGTATTTTGATATAAATAATAGAATTGTCATTCTTGTTTTAAAGTTCTGTTTTACATTTTGTGGTTTAGAAGATATTTAACTATCTTGAACTTGTAAGATATTATGGAGTATGTCTTCACTGTAAGTTAAGGTGTAGTGGTATCAGTGAGGAATATTGTTTTGTGCCTAGAATCACATCATGAGTCTGTCTGCACACAGGATTTGTTGACAGAGATTTAATTCGTGTTGCTTTGGTTCTGTTAGCCAGGCACTCGCAGAAAAGGGGTAGTTTGTTATCTTAAAGTGTGATGGATAGCATTCAGCAGAAATCATTTACTGACCAATGAGAGGCAAATGCAAACACATTTGAAAATAGTATGGTACATTTTCCTACCACTTTAAAAGTTGTGTTTTACATTTTATGTTAAGGAAGATATTTAAGTGGCTTGAACACGTTATATATTATGGAGTATGTCTTCATTATAAGTTAATGTGTACTGGTATCACCCAGGAATACTGTTTTCTACCTAGAATCATACCATGAGACAGTGAGCACACAGGAAATGTAAACAGAGATTTGATTCGGGTTGGTCTTGCTCTATTACTCTTGCACTCGCAGGAAAGGGGCAGATTGTTTTTTGTAACACATGGTGATGGCCTCAAGGAGCTGTTAGGACATGTGCTCCTTTCTGCCTGTCTAAACTAGAAGGAACATGTGTCAGGCTGTTACAGTAATGATCACTTGCTCTACCACAGTAGTAAATGTGCTTTCAAATTGCCAAAGGAAATATCGCTTTCTGCCTAGAATCAGACCATGAGTCTGTGTGCACACAGGAATTGTTGTCAGCGTTTTAATTTGTGTTGCTGTTGTTCTGTAAAACTTGCACATTCAGGAAAGGCCCAGCTTGTTTTCTTCCAATGTGTTGGTTAGCACTCAGCAGAAATCAGTATCTCAAAAATGTGAGGCAAATGCAAACACATTTGAAAATAGCATGGTAGATTTTTCATCAATTCTTGCAATGGATGAGGTGGTTCCTACATGTTGAAAACTCCAATTAACCCTCACCACACATGGACTCTTACATACATGTCTGTACTGTTCATGCAGTTGTGGGAGTCTCCATGCAGATCTCTCTTGCAGCTGACAGTACACAGTCTCCAGAAACACACTCTTTGCACACACGCAGCAGCTTCTGCTACACTCTCATGCGTAATAGTCAGCTCTGTGTGGTGTTTCAGATAGCAGTGTGTAACACAAACAGATTCAACGTCACCAAGGCTCATTTCCTATGCTCTAGTCGTATCACTCACCCTCTAACACATGGTCATGGTCTCAAGGAGCTGTTAGGACATGTGCTCCTTTCTGCCTGTCTAAACTAGAAGGAACATGTGTCAGGCTGTTACAGTAATTATCACTTGCTCTACCCGAGTAGTAAATGTGCTTTCAAATTGCCAAAGGAAATATCGCTTTCTGCCTAGAATCAGACCATGAGTCTGTGTGCACACAGGAATTGTTGTCAGCGTTTTAATTTGTGTTGCTGTTGTTCTGTAAAACTTGCACATTCAGGAAAGGCCCAGCTTGTTTTCTTCCAATGTGTTGGTTAGCACTCAGGCGAAATTAGTATCTCAAAAATGTGAGGCAAATGCAAACACATTTGAAAATAGCATGGTAGACTTTTTCATCAATTCTTGCAATGGATGAGGTGGTTCCTACATGTTGAAAACTCCAATTAACCCTTACCACACATGTACTCTTACACACATGTCTGTACTGTTCATGCAGTTGTGGGAGTCTCCATGCAGATCTTTCTTGCAGCTGACAATACACAGTCTCCAGAAACACACTCTTTGCACACACGCAGCAGCTTCTCCTACACTCCCATGCGTAATAGTCAGCTCTGTGTGGTGTTTCAGATAGCAGTGTGTAACGCAAACAGATTCAACGTCACCAAGGCTCATTTCCTTTGCTCTAGTCTAATCACTCACCCTCTAACACATGGTCATGGTCTCAAGGAGCTGTTAGGACATGTGCTCCTTTCTGCCTGTCTAAACTAGAAGGAACATGTGTCAGGCTGTTACAGTAATGATCACTTGCTCTACCCCAGTAGTAAATGTGCTTTCAAATTGCCAAAGGAAATATCGCTTTCTGCCTAGAATCAGACCATGAGTCTGTGTGCACACAGGAATAGTTGTCAGCGTTTTAATTTGTGTTGCTGTTGTTCTGTAAAACTTGCACATTCAGGAAAGGCCCAGCAAATTTTCTAAAAATGTGTTGGATAGCACTCAGCAGAAATCAGTATCACAAAAATGTGAGGCAAATGCAAACACATTTCAAAATAGCATGGTAGATTTTTCATCAATTCTTGCAATGGCTGAGGTGGTTTCTACATATAAAACTCCAATTAACCCTTACCACACATGTACTCTTACACACATGTCTGTACTCTTCATGCAGTTGTGGGAGTCTCCATGCAGATCTCTCTTGCAGCTGACAATACACAGTCTCCAGAAACACACTCTTTGCACACACGCAGCAGCTTCTCCTACACTCCCATGCGTAATAGTCAGCTCTGTGTGGTGTTTCAGATAGCAGTGTGTTACGCAAACAGATTCAACGTCACCAAGGCTCATTTCCTTTGCTCTAGTCTAATCACTCACCCTCTTACACATGGTCATGGTCTCAAGCAGCTGTTAGGACATGTGCTCCTTTCTGCCTGTCTAAACTAGAAGGAACATGTGTCAGGCTGTTACAGTAATTATCACTTGGTCCTCAACAGAAGTAAATGTGCATTCATATTGCCAACCAAATATCTTTTTCTGCCTAGAATCACACCATGAGTCTGTGTGCACACAGGAATTATTGTCAGAGATTTAATTCATGTTTCTTCTATTTTGTAAGAGTTTGACTCGTAGGAAAAGATCAGCTCATGTGATAGGATATGAAAAGTTTTAAAAAAACATTGAAATGAATTTAAATTACATAAAGATATTTTTTTTTTGTTTTTTGCAGGTATTGCTGAGCAACAGTGAAAAAATATAAAGATGCCTATAAAGTCAAGAAAAAGAAAAGAAAAGAAACAACAACTATATTTGAAGACGACTAATAAAAAAAAAATAGGAGGCAAAGCATGTGTTGGAAAACAGAAAAAGTCTTCTGGTAAGCAAACTAAAGAATTTTTAAAAAATATCTTCAAAAAAAAAATGATCGAAAGATACATTCAAACAGTGTTTCAAGTACAAAACAACAATAGAGTCGACAGCAAAAACAAAATGCTAATATACACTCAGAAGTTAGGAAGAGTGAGTTAACACGGAAAATAGATTTTAAAAACATTTGTCGAAAAATGTTTCAGAGAAGAGTGATGTTAAATTTGCTGAAGGATGTGAAAAAATATAAGAAAAAAACGAAATTTTATAAGAAAAAGAAATTATTGAAAGTATTGCTACCAAGGCATTAGAAATAAAAAAAAACTATTCATTTTAATTTTGAACAGGATACGTAGATTAGATAAATTAGTGAATGCAATGAAGTCACAAAGCAAAAGGAAAAGAGAAGTAAAAAAAAAAAACTTTTGGAAAGTGTTCTTAGGAGAATGGAAGCATAGTTCAAGTACTGAACCATTTTTTAATGAAGAGAGTTATCTTCAAAGTAATAGTTTATTGCATGCAGTTGACACCAATGGTAGAGCTTATGAAGTTAAGGATGGTTGTGTAATGAAAAAGGAGAAAATGGTTCCAAGAAATGAGGAACAAGTGATGGCTGATGAGGTTATGGGAAGACGTCCTAAAGCCCCAGTGTACACTTGGAATTGTAGTAGTATTTGTACTGTGCGTCAGGAATCTATTGATAAATTACGTGACTTTCTAAGAGAATATAGTAAAAAGAGTGTTAAACAGAAAATTAAGGTGCTTCAAAGACTAGATCCATGCAGAGTGAGAGAGAATACTGGTTTGCAAGGACATTCTCTGGCTTGTCTATCTAGGAAAGTGTGTCAAAGTGTTTTTCACCATTTTAGGATGCTGGCTGTTCATCATACTGAAATGAGAAAGTTTGTGAGAACATTGTATTTTGCTAAAAGTCCAGCACTAAAGTTAAATGAGTTGAAAAATGCTCTGTTCCGTGGATCTGTATCAGATGTAGTGAAGGTTACTGATGAGATTCAGTTTTGTTACTTTGGTCCAGAGCAAGAAAGTGTAGAAAATGACACAGTGATTGATGAAAATGTGGAAGAGAATGTAGAACTCACTGTTAGTAAAAATTTTGAGGATGAAATGACAAAATTTACTATCATCTCTAATGAAAGACCAAATATTACTTGTATTTGTTGCCGGAGAAGCCATTATAAAAATCAAACAAGGAATGTTGATCTGTATAAAAAAAGTGAAAATGAAGATAATTATAAGTGGAAAGATTTTGCAACATATATATTTCTGGAAAATTGTTTTGATTTGGGTGAAGATCAGCGTATTTGTAAATACTGTTATAACAAGTTAGAAGAAAATTGAATGCCAGCTAGAGCTGTACATAATAATTTAGAATTGGTTGATATTCCTCCAGAACTTTCTGATTTAAATACGTATGAGTCTATACTCATTCAATGTGTCCATCCGTTTCAGACCATAGTGCGTATGGAGCCAAAAACTGGTAAATTACCTCCTTCGGATTTACAAAGAGGTTTAAAAGGAAGAGTTGTCTATTTGCCATTGGATTTGAAAAAAATTTAGAAACAATTGATGCAGATACTTTGGAAACTGAACCATTAGTTATTCTGGTTAATGGTGTACCTACAAAGAATAAGAAAATTTGGCAGGAGCTTGTGGATGTACGAAAAGTACAAAGAGCAAATTTGTATTTGAAAAAAAATAATAAATGGTATGAAGCCATTTATATGGATGAAGATGAAGAAGAAATACTAGAAGACACAGGAATACCAACTGGGCAACTTGAAAAAGTGGATAAGTCAAAAGAAGAAGAAATTTATGAACATTTCAGCATACATCCTCTACATTCTAAAGAAGTTATGGGAAATGCTATTGATCTGTTTCAGATGAAGAAAGCACAAGGAACTCCCGTGAGTGTATGGGAGGAGAGCTTGGAAGCTCGTTGTTTTCCCCAGCTGTTTCCTACAGGAGAAGGAGGACGATATGATGAACGTCCAGTACAGATTCCTGCTTCTGAGTATCGGACTACAAGACTATATGCAGAAGATCCGAGATTTCGTCAAAGTATTCCTTATTTGTTCCATCTTTTATTTGAAAGTGACTTCTCAGCACTATCTTATGCAGTAAATCACATTTTGAAAACTGGAGTACATCTACGTAATGTGACTGCAAAGGATTTTATGAACAAAGTGCAACAGCGAGATGATCATTTGGAATCTCAATTGATCAATTTGATGGCTTGTCAGTGTGGGACGAATGAATATTGGTACCGACGCCATGGAGAATTGAAATGTATGTTATGGAACTTAGGAACTCCTACATGGTTCCTTACCCTAAGCTGTGCTGAGTACGCTTGGGATGATCTTCTGGATTTTCTTCGAGAGGCAAATTCAAATATTGAAAACATCCAATACAAGACAGCAGGAGAATTGTGCTCATTGGATCCGGTTAATGTTTGCAAATATTTCAATCATAGATTTGAGGCTATGATGTCCTTCATCTGCAATAAAAAAAATCCACCTCTTGGAGAAGTTGTGGATTTCTTTTGGAGAAAAGAGTACCAAGCCAGAGGTGCTCCTCATATTCATATGCTGTTGTGGATCAAGGATGCCCCAAAATTTGGTACAGATTCAGATGATGCAGTTTTATCTTTCATCGAAGGATATGCACCATGTGCTATACCTAAAATCACAGAAGAAAAAAACTTAAAAGAGCAAGTTTTACATTTCCAAAGTCATCGGTGTGGAAAATACTGTCGACGAAAGTACAAGAGTAAAGATAAATTCTACACAAAATGTCGATTTGGATTTCCACGACCTGTTCTTTCAAAAGGAAGAGTAAACAGTTCTATGTCAGCTGTGCGACATACTATTACAAGAAAATCGCCTAAAAATACCTACAATCTAAGAAGAAAAGAAGAGTCAAAATATATAAATGACTACAACCCAGTCATTTTATCCTTGTGGAATGCTAACATGGATATACAGTATGTGGCTGACAATTCTATTGCTGTTGCTCGCTATGTCACATCTTACATCACTAAATCTGAGAAAACAGAATTGAAGGAAATGTGGGAAGAGATTTCTCACGAGAAGACTGTCAGTAAGAAGCTATACAGTTTCAGTTTAAAGATGTTATCGCATCGAGAAATTGGATCCTACGAATGCTCAGATAGGTTATCATCTGCAAGTCTGTACTCCAAATCCAGAAGAATAATTTGGGCAAGTTTAGGTCTTGCAGGAATGCGAAATCGGGACCTGAAATCTATTCGAGAAATTGAGTATTTAGCAGAGTTCGAACCAGAAAGTACAGACATTTTAAGAACAAACATGTTGGACACATATTACCCACAAAGAAGTCATCACCTTGAGAACATGTGTCTCTATGAAGTGCTGCAGAACTTTATTTTTAAACGGAATGTCACAGAAGATATCAACAATGGAAAATATAAATTGATTGGTGAGGAAGGATGTTTGGTGAAGCAAACAAAAGGAAGTTTGATAAATCACCGGAAGCTGAGTTGCGACACTCCTGAGAAAAAGGAATTTTACTACTTGGCACTTTTGCAGCTGTTTAAACCATGGCGTTCAGAGGATGAACTACTTGGAGAATTTCAGAGCTATGAAGATTCCTTCAATGCTAGCAAAGACAGCGTCGAATGCAGTACTTTCACAACTTATGTTCAAATGTTAAATGAAGAAATTGAACAAGAAGCAACAATTGCAGCTGAAGTAGCTAGAGACAGTTCTCAAGACAGTCAAAGTTCTGGGACATTCAGTCAAGATCCTCTAGGACAACCGGTCATCGAAAATGAAGCAGCAATAGCTATGAACAAAGTGGAAACAGCTATGAATCAAGCTCAGGAAGATTTAGTAGACTTAAAATATTTGGAGGAGCAACTGAATGAAGAACAAAAACAAATTTATGAAGAAGTCAGACAACAAATTGATCACAGATTACTACATGAAAATAAAGAGTGCTCATGCACATCTTTTGAACCAATGAGAATGTATGTTAGTGGACAAGCAGGAACTTGAAAAAGTTTCTTAATTAATGTAATTAGAAGCTACCTACAGAAGAAAATGGATTCCATTTTGTCTTGTGTTGTTACAGCTCCAACTGGGTTAGCAGCGTATAACATCAAAGGAGTTACCTTACATCGTTTGCTTATGTTACCAGTAGAGCATGAGAACAAAATACAGTACCACAAACTAGCAGGAGAAGCATGCTTGGAAGTTTCAAGAGTATTGAAGAAAATGAAAGTACTCATTATTGATGAGGTTAGCATGGTATCAAACTTAATGCTTGCCTTTGTGCATTTAAGAATGCAGCAAATTCTGAAGACAGACTTTGACGTCCTATTTCGAGGAAAACACGTCATAGTTTTTGGAGATCTTTTGCAACTTAATCCAGTTAAAGGACAACCGGTATTCCATACACTTACACATGAAGACACAAAAAAGTCATTAGGAAGTATAGGCAATGTAAATATTTGGACATATTTTGAGTATAAGGAACTCATTACCAATATGAGGCAAGCCAATGATGAGGACTATGCAAGTATTCTGAAAGATATAAGAATTGGACTACTCACAGAACATGGCAGAAAAGCATTACAGAGTCGATTGCTGAGTAATTTGTTTCTAACAGAAGAAATAGTTCCAGAGAAAATATACAAGGAAATTGCAGAAAAAAATACTGTAATCTGCTTAATGCCAACACTACATGAATGCTCTGTATTCAATCAAGAACTTTTGAAATTGGAAAATGAAGAGATCATAAAACTGGAAGCTGTGGATAAAATAGAACATGAACGAATAACTGTTATATTGACAGGCAAATTGGGTACTAAATTGGATTCTCTGGAGAAAAACATTTCAAAAACAGCAGGTTTGGAAAATAATCTTTATGTGTGTATGAACTGTAGAGTAATTTTAAGACGGAATTTGGATGTAGAGAAAGGTTTAGTGAATGGAGCTATGGGAAGAGTTGTGGGTTTTATTAATTACCAGAAAAAAGTTGGAATTGAATGTTTAAAAATAAAATTTGATCAGATACAAGAGGTTAAAGACATTTGTCGTTGTTCAGTTCGTTTCTTGCTTGTGAAAGACTTATATGTGCGTAGGAAGCAGTTTCCGTTTTCTCTAGCATATGCTGTAACTATTCACAAATCTCAAGGATTAACTGTTGATAGTGCTTTTGTTAACATTGGATCTACTGTGTTTCAAGAAGGTATGGCATATGTTGCTTTGTCACGCGTGAAAAAATTATCTGGTTTATTCATGATAGACTTTGATGATTCAAAAGTAAGTGCTGATGCAAACTGTGTAAAGGAGTATAATAGATTAAGAAGAAGCTATGCTCCTCATTTAGGTCAGTATCCTGTGTTTGAAAAACGTGTTGTTTGTCGGAAAAGGAGATTTGAGAATATCTGTAATGAGGGTGTACAGAAGAGAAAACAAAAAGATAGTGATATGACTGCAAGCAAAAAGAAAAAGGACAGTGTGGAAGAGGTTGTTGGTTGTCATTTTGAAAATAGCTCTGGTGTCAACTGCTACGCAAATGTAGTGCTGAATGTTGTATTTTATCTTGATTTTTTGCAAGAACAGATAACACTAAATCATGAAAAAAGATTCTGTTCTTTGCTGAGTCTCCTCTATGAGAAGCTGAGTAATGATAAAACTAAAATAGAAAGTGCTTCTGATGTTAGAAATCTTTTAGATGTATGTTCTGGAAGTACACAGTTTACACAAAATGTCCAGCAAGATGCACAGGAATTCTTGATGTATATCCTGATGGTACTGGAAGATGAAGGGGTAGAAGTAGAACATTTATTTGGTGTCTCTTATAAATGGGAACATTGCTGTGATAACTGTATGAACACCAGCAGTAGTAATGTTGATTCTGAAAGGTTCATATATTTACCATTACCAGAGAGTAAAACAGTGACTTTTAGTAAATTAGTTAAAGATGCTAATCACAACATGGAATGTTCTCAATGTAAATCAGACATGTTGTCAACGTTATTTTTAAAGAAATATGGACAGTATTTAATTTTAATGATGCAACGTTGTAGAGCTGATGGTTCAAAATCGGACACTTTAATAAAGAAGTTTACAGGACAACAATTATCAATATCTGAAAAAACTTTTGTTGCAGTTGCAATAATTTTTCATGATGGACCTTCTATAACCTCTGGTCATTACACAGTTTATCTTAAATGTGAAAAAGGATGGACACTGTGTAATGATTCTCAATTGATTTTCAAGCAACGTTTGCCTTATGATTTACCCAATTGTTACCTAATTTTTCTGAAACTCAAATTTTAAATACTAACATCATCATTGGAAGAAAGCATTATTAAAATTTTAAAGGATTTAAATTGGATATTTCGCTCAAAAGAGATTTTAAACTTACCATTTGGCCATAAGGAAAGGTAAAACAAACAATTGTGGACTTCTTTGACAGATATTATTTTGGAAAATGTTCTTTTGTAACATGGTTTACAGACGTTATTTTTTGGAAATTGTTATTCTTCTTAAAAGGTATTTTTAACATTTCTTTTAAGGTATGTTTTAGTGAGGATACATTTGGGGCTTTTTTAAACAATCTTTCAGATTGTTTTTTTTTTGCCCGCTGTTAAATGATGAACACAATTGATTTCACTATTTTCAGTGAAAATCAAAACATTCTGAAAACAGCAAAAAAAGGGCAAAAAATTGCTTTGCTAAATATGAAAAAACATGTACTGTTTAATAAAGTGTATTGTTGAATATTAATACTTTTTTTCTTTTTTTCAGAACTAGAAAGAAAATTTAGAAGATGTTATTCAGTTATCTTTGCAATTAAATAAAAACATTTAATTCTAAATAATTTATTTTGATGGTCAGGTAAGTTTAACATATCTGTATGTGTCACTGGTTTCGTTTCATGCTTCCTTTTCTTCACCTCTCCTTACTCTACTTTTCTCATTTCTCTTCTCACTCTCTCTTCCTGCTTTACTACTCTTTTTTAACTTCCTCACTCCTTCTATACTACTCCCCTACCTTTACTACCTCCATCACTAATTTTTCATCCATGTTTCTTTTTCTGTATCCATATGTCTTAGGTGCCGATTACGATCCGTTAAAAACCGCGTACGAACCGTCGGCCGGAGCGAATTCCCCGTCCGACTCGTACCCGGTTGTAAAACTTTACAAACATGGAATTACGATTCGCACGGAAACACCATTTCCGTACGAATCGTAAAAAACACCGACCGACGAAAATATACATACGAATGTGATCCGGGAATGCTGCGACGTGACGTTGGGACGCTCTCAGGCAGCGTTTCACGAACCAGGAATTACGATTCGAACCGACAGCAGTCCGGACGGCAATATTTTCACGGCACCCAAAAAGTGCCGCAAAAGCGAAGTACGGCGCGAATCGACCAGAGTAGGTGGCCCGGTACGCGCCGACCCCCCCCCAGCCCCCGTAGGTACGCGCTGACCCCCCCCAGCCCCCGTAGGTACGCGCCGACCCCCCCCCAGCCCCCGTAGGTACGCGCCGACCCCCCCTGTGTGTACACCCGTGTACGGTGCGTACCCCCCGTGTACGCTCGAGTCGAACCCCCCGTGTACGCTCGAGTCGAACCCCCCCGTGTACGCTCGAGTCGTACCCCCCCGTGTACGCTCGAGTCGTACCCCCACCCGTGTATGTACGGTGCGTACCCCCCGTGTACGTTCGAGTCGTACCCCCACCCGTGTATGTACGGTGCGTACCCCCCCGTGTACGCTCGAGTCGTACCCCCCCGTGTATGCTCGAGTCGTACCCCCACCCGTGTATGTATGGTGCGAACCCCCCGTGTACGCTCGAGTCGAACCCCCCCGTGTACGCTCGAGTCGTACCCCCCCATGTACGCTCGAGTCGTACCCCCACCCGTGTATGTACGGTGCGTACCCCCCGTGTACGCTCGAGTCGTACCCCCACCCGTGTATGTACGGTGCGTACCCCCCGTGTACGTTCGAGTCGTACCCCCACCCGTGTATGTACGGTGCGTACCCCCAGCGCGTAGCGCTGGGGGTACGCACCGTACATACACGGGTGGGGGTACGACTCGAACGTACACGGGGGGGGTCCGACTCGAGCGTACACGGGGGGTACGCACCGTACACGGGTGTACACACAGGGGGGGTCGGCACGTACCTACGGGGGCTGGGGGGGGGGTCGGCGCGTACCTACGGGGGCTGGGGGGGGGGTCGGCGCATACCTACGGGGGCTGGGGGGGGTCGGCGCGTACCTACGGGGGCTGGGGGGGGGGTACGGCGCGTACCGGACACCTGTTTGGACGTCTCCATGGTTGTTATGGGAGTTCGGTGCGGACGGTCTTTTCACCATACGGTTGTACATTCGGACGCCCGGGATGGATCGTGATTCCCCGGTCGGAGTTCACCTTTCACGTTTGTAAGGTAAATCGTCCGAGGACGTGTCGGACACATTTTCCGACCCGAGGACGTGTGGGGAATGATTCCCAGTGCGGTTCGTATGGACTTTTTACCATGCGAATCGTGATTGCCAGTTCGTACGGCACTTGTACGATTCGTACGGTAAAAAGACCCGATACGAGTCGTACGGGGACATTTTTTACCGGATCGTGATCGGCACCATAGTCTTTTTAGCTGCCTTACTCCTTCTCAGTTGTTTGCTCTCTGTGTCTGTATCTGTCACTCTTGGTTTGTCTGTTTTACCCTTAATTTCCTTAACATCTCTGGGGCACATTTACAAGCCACCTGCGTCACCACTACGTCAATTTTCTTGATGAACTAGTTGCGCAGGGTGCTTTTCCATATTTACAAGGAGAGGATAAGCCTCTTTGTGTGTCTTTTCCTCTCCTTGTAAATACAGGCAATTCTAATGCAGCACTAAAATGAGCTATTATCTTTTTTGGGTACCTATACATAAATACTGATGCAGACTTTAGAGTTTAATAGGAAGACTCTCTTCCCTTCATCTGTGAAATGTACACCATCTCTTTTTTAATTACTTTGCCACTCCCCTCTCTTTCTCAGGGAGTCCCTGAAGGTATACTAAAGGTAAAAAAAATGATTTTTTTTTTTTTAAAAAAAACCCATTGGGTGCGCGCACTCTAAAAAAAAAAAAAAAATAGATTCTAAAAAACAAGTTTTTGTGTTTTGATTTTAGGTGGCTCTAAAAAGAGCCCTTGAGTTAATGTAGGGACAGAGGAAGAGAAAAACGGAAAAAAAAAAGAAAATTATGGCCTAGTGCAAGGGTGCTCCTCACATTTCCTCTGAATGAGATCAATACTGCTCTCACCCAAAGTAATAAGAGAACCACAATCCATGCACCGTGTACTCATCCTCCCAAAACAAGGACGAATATCCAGAGGTGTGTTAGAAGGTGAAGGCACCATCAGAAGTGCTCGCCTGAGCTGCCGAAGATGTGCTCGGCTGAGCTGCTGCTGATGTCGTCGGCTGAGCAGGTGGAGGGTGTGCTCCAGAAGCTCGACGAAAAGTCACTGGATGCATTGCCTCAACGTGCCTCGTCATAGTATGAATACTAAAAGAGTACTTCTTGTTAGGATTCCCACGTGACAAGACGCGCTGACACAGTTTGCAGGTGACCTTTGGTGCATTCGCCTTCTTTTGTCCCTCTGGAAAAGTGAAAAACTGCCATATGAAGGAGTCTTTCTGCTTCCTCTGCCTCTGTCTCTCAAGAGTGTCCTGTTCACTCTCAGAAGATGGCTGCTGCTCTGCCATTGTATCTCAACACACAGATTAGCTCCTTCTCCTAGGGAATCAGAACTAACAATGAGGGGGGTGGGTGTGATTTTGGAAGAATCTGGAACTAAAAGTACTTTGAACCAATAAAAAGTGATGTTTCTGGATCACATGACTTGCCATGAGGGGATTGGGTGTGGTGTTGAAACAATCTGAAACTGAAAGTAATGAAAACCAATTAAAAGTGTTGTTTTATTCATCACATACCCCGAGGTGCGCGTACGGAGCAAGCTCCCAGCGTGCACGGTGCAATTACGCATGCGCTAACCATTCTCAAAACCATATATACTCCAATACCAATAACTACATACCCAATTATTAACTCTTAGGTCAACATACACCTCCACTCATTCACCTGTACAGTCACTCATACTTACAGTCACTCCATACAAAACTATCATATGCATTTATACACCTATATAGACACTCACACACCACCAATCATCCATAGAGGTACTCTCACACCTAGTCAGTCATGCAAATAATCACACTCCAATTTACTCACCTAGGCAGTGAAACACACTCAAGCTCACTTACTCATAAAAATAGTATCACATTCTTACGCTCTTATAGAATCATTGATACAAGCACACACTCATCCATACAGTCACTCTCACAATCACACACTCTCACATCTACACACTTATATACTCTTACACGCATATATACTGCCTTTCACATATGTAGTTAGTCACAAATGTACCACTGACATATACATTCAATCCCTAACACACCCATACATTCACTCACTCAACCATACAGTCCATCACAGATGCAGTCTTAAAACCATGCACCCATAGAATCACCCACTCACACATCAATGCATAGAGTGACACACACCCTACCCACACAAACACTCATGAACCCATACAGATACTTAGACAACCAATCAATTACCCATATAGAGAGTCATATAGCTGTTCTCAAAACCATGCAGCCACTTATACACCAACATACAGACACATACACACATTTACACAGTTTAGTCACTAATCTGCAGTAAGATACATTTAATGACTAACTTAAAGAATCATGTTATGCACTACAGAAAATCATCCATTTACACACTTGTACACCCACTCATTCTTAAACAGGCCTTTCCCTATATATATTAAACATATTGAAATTTTTCAAAAACACATACTCACTGGATGATGTCATCAGTGGTGTCATCAGTGATGTCATTTGAGATGTCATCAGTGGTGTCATCAGTGATGTCACTGACCATGTCATGAGTGATGTAATATGTGACGTCATCAGCAGTGGATTGCGGGCGCGCGAGTTATAGTTAGCTGAACTAACTATAACGGGGAAATTTCATTGGTTTTTTACGAGTAAAATGTCCAGCTAACTATAACGTTTGTGAAACCTCTGGTTTTTTCAGTGAATTTGCAAGGTTTTTTAAATGCTAATTGCTAACTATAACGTGTGTGAAACCTATGGTTTTTTCAGTGAATATATATATATATATATATATATATATATATATATATATATATATAAATTCACTGAAAAAAATATAGGTTTTACAGACGTTTTAGTTAGAAATTAGCATTTAAAAACTTTTGAAATTCACTAAAAAACCATAGGTTTCAGGGACGTTATAGTTAGTTGGCACTTGACTCATATAATACCAGAGAAATTTGCCCGTTATAGTTAGTTGAGCTAACTATAACTCGCGCGCCCGCAATGCACTGGTGATGACATCACATATTACATTACTAATGACATGGTCAGTGACATCATTGATGACATCACTGATGGCATCTCAAATGACATCACTGATGACATCATCCACGTGATAATCTGATGCACATACTGATGCCCTGGTTCTTAATAACATGGATTGCTATGGAATGTGAGCTGGCATACCGTATGTCCTTACTGTTTCAAACCGGGTAACTTCCTGTGGCAATCTCTATTCCCACCCACACAAAGTAACTCCCAAAGTTCAACTTGGCCTTCAATACCTACTTTGAAAACAGATTTTATTAAACTGAGCAAACTGAAAGCGCTTTTGCTTCAAACAGAAGTGTCCCTCACTTCTCCAAAAGTCATTTATCGACTGCAGATAGCACAAACTTTAAGTAAAATACACTCCATTTTAAATAAGAACCTCCCATTACACTTTGTGAATTGTTACACAATTTTCAACACATCTGACATTTAAGCTCTGGCACACTTTTATAATACTGTCTCCTCCGGCCTTGCCACAGGCTTTCAAACTGTTTTTGGTATAATACCAGACTTCATTCATTCGATCATCTCTGGAATAACAGGAACAGTGCCCATAATTCTTGCTCTGTTTGCGGCCATCCTACTACTATTTTTGCTTGTAAAAAATGGCTCCGCTCCCTGTGGTAACAATCATGTCCGACAGAATACGCCTTTATGCGAAGCTACATCAATACCGTGAAAAAATGGAACACATTTTCGGCTGCCTGCCTCTATCTATTATCGGAGCCAGCTACAACATGACATTTATTTACACATATGCAATCTGAGTGCAACCATCTTTTTATTGCAAAACTTGCCCATTCAACTTGCGAATGTATCTATGCCTTGTCAACATCCCAACAAACGCTCCTGATATCCAGCAGGTAATGAAGTATCTTGAAAACCATGAACTTGATTGTCCAGGCAGTGGAGCAATGGCGGATGCAACGCAAAAAGGTATCCTGGCGGAATAGGATTTCTGCGCAGCCACGAAAGATCTCCTGCAACGTGCGACCTTTGAAAACATCGCAGATTGCCTACCAATTCAAATTGCCGCTCCAACATTCGAGGAACATTACTGTCCCTTCGAGGAAATGAATTGGATCGCTTCGCTTTACTCACATGATGGCAACAATCGCCTCTTGGAACATTACGCATCTCAAGCCGCTGAAGAACTTCTGGACTGCAATCTCCAAGACTTGTAAGAAATTCACTTTATTCTTGGATTGATTTTTTCCAACTTTTTTTCACTTTTTCCTATACATTTTTTTAATACACTTCAATTGAACTATTTTCATATAATAACTTTCTAAATATGCTTAGGCATTTGAACTCTGTTTTCATTATTGCCCCTTACCTCTCCAGACTAACTAGGGATGGGTGATGTATGGCCTATGCAAATACGCTATTTACTTGCTAAATTAGCCTAAACCCGGCAACCATTTTGAAACCATGTCTATTATTTGTGCACACGTCTCTCTGCCTGCCTGTTGTCCATAAAGCCCTTTCACACAAATTAGCTCATCCTCAGCCTCTGCTCACGAGCTGGCGATCAAGATAAAAAAACACGGCATTGTTTAGGAACTGGTTGGCACAGTGTGGTAATCGTATCCTACATTTATTTTCATTATACAATTTACAGGCATTCATGTCTAATAGGTATTGTTTATGTCACATGGAACTGTAACATGTAATGTGGAATTGACTGATGCAGGAGCTTAGGTTTGAATACAGCAGAAGCGGTTGGCGTTTGCCTCAGCTGGATGCCTTAGCGCTTGCACCAGTGGGTCCATTTATGGCACTTAAATAAAGACACTTTTTATATAACTTGCAGACTCCATCGCTTTATTACACACAGCCACTTTCTTCAACAGAGCTGATTTCACCATTTGTCTTTTGTGGCATTCCAACATTCTGCATTATATTCATCACGATTTCTTTATTCCTGCTTGCTAAAACACTCCATTTGAGTCTTCAGAACGGTATGCTACTGCGGCCAGTTTGCTACAGTGCCCAGAGCACATCAGTTTACAGCAATCAGCTCACGGTTTCGTCCCCGAGTGTACTGGCACCTCACCTCATCACTATCTCACTCTGGGCAAAACAGCACTTTCACACCGGTAGGGGTGAATACTTCGCTTCACACTCCCTGTATAGCACATCCTAACCACCCCACGGAGCTCACAGCGCTCCTACCCTCCTCTTTCCTACTTTTTTCACCCTTTTTTCCCCTTACTCACTTTAACGGAATCACAAAATGGCTGCAAACACTTCCTAGATGCAACCGTTCGCAGCCAATAACCAGCAAGCTCGTGCTTGTAATGCCTCAGCCAATCAGATGCCACAATTCCCAAATATCGATATCTGTAAATTTCGATATTTCTCCAAAACTACTGAACGGATTCACACCAAATAAAACAAGTGTGCTTTCTAGATCAAGACCCTTCTTCCTGCCAAATTTGGAGTAATTCCGTTGGCCCGTTCGACCTGTAGCCTTGTCTAACGTTTCCTATGGAAATTGCATCTAGAAAACAAGTTTTGGGACCCCCCTTTTTTCTCGGCCCCCCCTTGACGAAACACCCCCAAACTTTCAACATAGGAGCTGATATGAACAAAAAATTAGTCACTGAGATTCATCAAACGACGCCAAAGTTATAAGCAAAACAAAAAATGCTCTTCCTATGGAAACTTGGTCCCAACTAAAACTACCTACTGGCGACCGCCAGTAGGTAATATACTTGTATATATATATAAATATATATATATCACGCTTATTCCTCCGTAGCTTTTCCCCGCTGACGGTTCTCCTGAAGAGAAAGGCACGGACCCAACTTGTAGTGCAAATAGTCTTTATTTCTCTGTCGCCATTACGCGTTTCGGCTCGCCTGAGCCTTGATCACATGACAGTGGACTAAGAGAGAGAACACCTTTTTAAAGTGACAGTGCCAATGAGATCGTGACCACGTGATCAGCTTGCTGCGCTAATCTCGTCATAGACATAAACAACAAACACAGCATATGTAAGTGACGAAACAGGTAAGGTTACATAAAATATCAACCTAAATGACTTTATAACAATCTCATAAAATTATTGAGAGGTATTGTCACATGTTTTTATACTTTGTATGCTGTTGTAAAACATAATCGTTGTCTTGTCGTCTGGTTAGTGCGTCACAATCAGATTAAAATCAATAACAATAAAAAACAACAATTGTTAATTGAAAAAAGTGCTTAAGTGTAGAGTGCAAAATGTGTGCAAAAACAGCCTAGGAGTGTGTGCTATGCAAGAATGCAATAATTCAGTGAATTTAGATTCTTTTGTTACATCGATTCAGGGAAACTTGATGTTTGTTAGATCGTTGTTTCAATAACCATACGTTTATGATGAAAGCAGAACGACCAGTGGATAGGTAGAAAGATAGATTGTACTATCACCGTATTCTCGTGTGTTCTAGTCAAACTAGTTTGAATGTGTTCTTTGAGACAATATCCATGCCTAAATGCACCGATACTTGAGTGAGGTCAAACGTACTCTACTAAGGGAGTTAGGTACTCCATGACACTGGTAAGGTCCTAGATCAAAGGGAATGTGATATGTGCATCAATGCTGTTATATAGTCTGTACAAATTAAACAAAGGTTCGTCTACGACTGAACATATTAGACTGAATGACATTTGTGAAATGTGTCCAGATCAGAGTCGTAGGATTGTGCAAATTGCTAATAAATAGATAAAAGGTGTTAAAATACCTTTAAAAATACTGTCTCTCTATCGACCTATCCCTGTAATAAGACATGTGGATAGGTGCCACTTGGAGAGCAAATTCACAATAAATATATTAAAAGACTAAGAATTCAAAATCTTATAAATACCTTAAAATAATTGTACAAAATATATGACCACATAAAAAGTTATTGTTGTCTTCCATTTGCGAACTTATAGGACTACAAAGTTAAAAAAATGTGTTAAAAAATGTTTACTAGATACAAGTGTCATTGATGGGTGCTAAGACTGAATCGTCTAAATCTGAAAGGAGAATGTCATTGAAGTTATATCTATTCTGATCATTTCGTGACCATATCTTATCTTTCTTCGAGTTAAGTCAAGCATGTGTATAGATCTTCAGTAGCGTTAAGACCAGAAGGGTGTTTGGTATCTAGCTGTAAGGTATACCGAGTTTCGAGTTTTCTAAGTTTATTCTCTCGGTTGCCGCCCCTCCTGCTTGGTGGTACAGTGTCAATTACAAAGTATTTTACTTTGCGATTGTCAGATTGATGACATTCTTTAAAGTGTCGTGCAACCGGGTAGGTGTTATCCTGATTTGTGATTGCCCTGAGGTGCTGAAGGATACGTTTATACACGGGTAACTTAGTGCTGCCTATGTAGCGCAGATTACAGGGACATGTCAGCACATATATCGCGAATTCAGTTTTACATGTGAGTAGCTTGGAAATAACATGATTATGCTCGCTGAATGGGGTTTGATATGTGTTGGTGTTTACTCCCTGGATGCATGCTTTACATGTTTTGCATCGAAAAAATCCTTTCATGGTTTGTATCCAACTGCTGCTATCAATCACCTCAGGGCTTGTTTTGACAAGCACATCCCTCATTGAGGGAGCTCTGCTGGCTATATATCAAAAACAAGAGAGTTGTCCCCTCAAAGATACCACACGCAGAAAGATTTCTTAGTGCTTTAACCTCTTCAGTGCCCATGACGAGATAGTCTCGTCATGGAGCACGGTTGCGCTGTGCCCATGACGAGACTATCTCGTCATGAACCCCACCCACTAGTGCAACGCCCGGCACAGGAGGGGGAAAGGGCGTGGCACTGAAGGGGTTAATGGAGAAAGCAGCAGCAAGGATGGCAGAACACATTGCTTCAAATCTTGAGCCCGACGCGTTTCGTGCTACTCTCGCACTTAATCATGGGCAGGATCATAGAGCAAATGCACCACACTTCAAGTGCCTGAAATACTCACAAGACCCGCCCCAGTGGGCGTAGACTGTACCATTGCTTGCTGGTCCTTGTAGTGCTTGCAATGTTACTTCAGTGAGTCGTGAGCGCACTGCTTGCCATAAGATAAATAAAATCCCCAGTGGGTAAGTGGAATGTCTGAACTCACTCCTAGCTGCTCCATATGACTTTCGCCGGTGAACGACCTAAATATCGATTCCAAAATATAGAATGGACAGAATATCGACTCCAAAATATAGATAGGTCAGAATATCGAAATATCAAAATATAGATAGGTCAGAATATCGAAATTGGGGTACGAAATATTGATTTCCACAATATAGAATTTAAAAATATAGAATTCCATAATATCGAATTTAAAAATATAGAATTCCATAATATCGAATTTTTTTTAGTGTTATGTATGGTAGTATATGTGTTAAAATTATGTATTATTTTTGTAATGTATGTTTAATTTTTTTAAACTAATGAATGTTATGTAATTTAATTTTTGAGTAATTTAATTCCGTAGCGGGTGGTGGGTTTATAGGGGAATAGGGTGGGAAGTAATTTAATTATGTTAAATTAAATATTAATTATATTTATATCTTTTGATAATTAATTGATTGACAATTAATTATTAATTGGTAATTAATTTTTATTAATTGATAATTAATTTATATTAACTGATTAATTGATAATTATGTTAATTTTAATTTTTATTATTAGCAGTGGGTTGCGGGTTTATAGGGGAATTGGGTGGGAAGTAATTTAATTGTAATAAAGTAAATATTAATTGTTTTATTTATGTGTATTGATAATTAATTGATAATTAGTTATTAATTGGTAATTAATTTGTCTTAATGGGTAATTAATTTGTATGAATTGCTAATTAATTTTTATGAATTGCTAAATCATTTTTATTAATTGATTAATTGATTATAATGTTAATTGTGTTTTTTATTATTGGGAGTGTGTTGTGGGTTTATAGGGGAATTGGGTGGGAAGTAAATTAATTGTCATAAAGTAAATATATATTTTTTTAATTTATGTGTATTGATAATTAATTGATAATTTTATTAATTGTTATTAATTTTTAATAATTGTAATGCATTTTAATTAACTTTTTATTGGTATTGATAATTAATGTAATCTTATTTTAAAATTAAATCATTACTTTCCCTACTGTTGCACTCTCAGGAGAGGGAATAGTTTTTTTTACCCTCCCGCTATCCAACTCTTTCCCTACTGTTGCAGTTACTGGAGTGGGAATAGTCATTTTTACCTTCCCGCTATCCAACACTTTCCCTAATGTTGCACTCACTGGAGTGAGAATAGTAATTTTTACCTTCCCGCTATCCAATGCTTTCCCTACTGTTGCAGTCTCTGGAGTGGGAATAATAACTTATACCCTCCCGCTATCCAACGCTTTTCCTACTGTTGCACTCACTGGAGTGGGAATAATAATTTTTACCCTCCCGCTATCCAACGCTTTCCCTACTGTTGCACTCACTGGAGTGGGAATAGTAATTTTTACCCTCCCGCTATCCAACGCTTTCCCTACTGTTGCACTCACTGGAGTGGGAATAGTAATTTTTCCACCTATGCTATCCAACGCTTTCCCTACTGTTGCACTCCCTGGAGTGGGAATAGTAATTTTTACCCTCCCGCTATCCAACGCTTTTCCTACTATTGCACTCTTTGGAGTGGGAATAGTAATTTTTAGCCCTACGCTATCCAATGTTTTCCCAACTGTTGCACTCTCAGGAGTGGGAATAGTATTTTTTACTCTCCCGCTATCCAACTCTTTCCCTACTGTTGCAGTCACTGGAGTGGGAATAGTAATTTTTACCCTTCCGCTATCCAACACTTTCCCTACTGTTGCACTCACTGTAATGAGAATAGTAATTTTTGCCTTCCCGCTATCCAATGCTTTCCCTACTGTTGCACTCTCTGGAGTGGGAATAGTAACTTTTACCCTCCCGCTATCCAACTCTTTTCCTACTGTTGCGCTCACTGGAGTGGGAATAATAATGTTTACCCTCCCGCTATCCAACGCTTTCCCTACTGTTGCACTCACTGGAGTGTGAAATAGTCATTTTTACCCTCCCGCTATCCAACGCTTTCGCTACTGTTACACTCTTTGGAGTGGGAATAGTAATTTTTCCCCTACACTATCCAACGCTTTCCCTACTGTTGCACTCTCTGGAGTGGGAATAGTAGTTTTTACCCTCCCGCTATCCAACGCTTTCCCTACTGCTGCAGTCTTTGGAGTTGGAATAGTAATTTTTACCCCTACGCTATCCAATGTTTTCCCTGCTGTTGCACTCTCAGGAGTGGGAATAGTATTTTTTATCCTTCCGCTATCCAACTCTTTCCCTACTGTTGCAGTCACTGGAGTGGGAATAGTAATTTTTACCCTCCCGCTATCCAACACTTTCCCTACTGTTGCACTCACTGGAGTGAGAATAGTAATTTTTACCTTCCCGCTATCCAATGCTTTCCCTACTGTTGCACTCTCTGGAGTGGGAATAGTAACTTTTACCCTCCCGCTATCCAATGCTTTCCCTACTGTTGCACTCACTGGAGTGGGAATAGTCATTTTTACTCTCCCGCTATCCAATGCTTTCCCTACTGTTGCACTAACTGGAGTGGGAATAATAATTTTTACTCCACCGCTATCCAACGCTTTGCCTACTGTTGCACTCTTTGGAGTGGGAATAGTAATTTTTACCTCTACGCTATCTAATGTTTTCCCTACTGTTGCACTCACTGGAGTGGGAATACTAATTTTTACCTTCCTGCTATCCAACGCTTTCCCTACTGTTGCACTCTTTGGAGTGGAAATAGTAATTTTTACCCCTACGCTAGCCAACGTTTTCACTACAGTTGCAATTATTGGAGTGAGAATAGTAATTTTTATGCTCTCACTATGCAACAAAGGTGCCGAATCCGATCCGTTAAAAATATTCCCTGTACGAATCGTATCCGGAGTTTTTTTACGTACGAATCGTACAAGTCCCGTACAAACTGGCAAGTACAATTCGTATGTTAAAAAATCCATACGAATCGCATTGGGAAAATTCCCCGACACGTCCTCGGGTCGGTAAAAGTGTCCGACACGTCCCCGGACAGTTTTACGTACGAATCGGTAAACTGAAGTCCGAGCGCGCAAGTACAATCCGTCCCGTCCGTCCGAATGCACAACCGTATGGAAAAATCACCGTACGGAGCGAACTCCCATAGCAACCATGAAGACGGCCAAACATGTGCCCGCATATGCGCCGAACACCCCCCAGCCCACCCCCCCAAGTACGCGCCGTACCCCCAGCCCCCCTATGGACGGTGCGTACCCCCACCCCGTAGGTACGGAGTGTACCCCCACCCCGTAGGTACGGAGCGTACCCCCACCCCGTAGGTATGGAGCATACCCCCAGCCCCCCTATGGGCTGTGCGTACCCCCACCCCATAGGTACGGAGGGTACCCCCACCTCCGTAGGTACGGTGCGGACCCCCAGCACTATGCGCTGGGGTCCGCCCCGTACCTACGGGGGTGGGGGTACACTCCGTACCTACGGGGTGGGGGTAAGCTCCATACCTATGGGGTGGGGGTATGCTCCGTACCTACGGG